>NC_138777.1:75425675-76851925 GCF_965119305.1 Pelophylax lessonae
GCCTAAACTCAATGGCATTTGATAATGTGTTTCTGTGCTTTGTAGATTCAAGAGTAACAAGACAATACTTCTTTCTGGGACAAGCAAGTTTTAACACAAATTTGTCTCAAATAAAAGAACTTGAAAGTACAAACCCGATTCCAAAAAAGTTGGGACACTGTACAAATTGTGAATAAGAACACAATGCAATGATGTGGAAGTTTCAAATTTCAATATTTTATTCACAATACAACAAAGATGACATATCAAATGTTTAAACTGAGAAAATGTGTAATTTTAAGGGAAAAATAAATTGATTTTAAATTTCATGGCTTTAACACATCTCAAAAAAGTTGGGACAAGGCCATGTTTACCACTGTATGGCATCCCCTCTTCTTTTTATAACAGTCTGGGGACTGAGACAAGTTGCTCAAGTTTAGGAATAGGAATGTTGTCCCATTCTTGTCTAATACAGGCTTCCAGTTGCTCAACTGTCTTAGGTCTTCTTTGTCGCATCTTCCTCTTTATGATGCGCCAAATGTTTTCTATGGGGGAAGATCGGGACTGCAGGCTGGCCATATCAGTACCCGGATCCTTCTTCTACGCAGCCATGATATTGTAATTGATGCAGTATGTGGTCTGGCATTGTCATGTTGGAAAATACAAGGTCTTCCCTGAAAGAGACGATGTCTGGATGGAAGCAAATGTTGTTCTAGAACTTGGATATACCTTTCAACATTGATGGTGCCTTTCCAGATGTGTAAGCTGCCCATGCCACTCGCACTCATGCAACCCCATACCATCAGAGATGCAGGCTTCTGAACTGAGCGCTGATAACAACTTGGGTTGTCCTTGTCCTCTTTAGTCCTGATGACATGGCGTCCCGGTTTTCCAAAAAGAACTTCAGATTTTGATTCGTCTGACCACAGAACAGTTTTCCACTTTGCCACAGACCATTTTAAATGAGCCTTGGCCCAGAGAAAATGTCTATGCTTCTGGATGATGTTTAGATATGGCTTCTTTTTTGGCCTATAGAGTTTTAGCTGGCAACAGTGAATGGCACGGTGGATTGTGTTCACCGACAATGTTTTCCGGAAGTATTCCTGAGCCCATGTTGTGATTTCCATTACAGTAGCATTCCTGTATGTGGTGCAGTGCTGTCTAAGGGCCCGAAGATCGCCACCATCCAGTATGGTTTTCCGACCTTGACCCTTACGCACAGAGATTGTTCTAGATTCTCTGAATCTTTGGATGATATTATGCACTGTAGATGATGATAACTTCAAACTCTTTGCAATTTTTCTCTGAGAAACTCCTTTCTGATATTGCTCTACTATTTTTCGCCGTAGCATTGGGGGAATTGGTGATCCTCTGCCCATCTTGACTTGTGAGAGACACTGCCACTCTGAGAGGCCCTTTTTATACCCAATCATGTTGCCAATTGACCTAATAAGTTGCAAACTGGTCCTCCAGCTGTTCCTTTTATGTACATTTATCTTTTCCGGCCTCTTATTGCTACCTGTCCCAACTTTTTTGGAATGTATAGCTCTCATGAAATCCAAAAGGAGCCAATATTTGGCATGACATTTCAAAATGTCTCACTTTCAACATTTGATATGTTATCTATATTATATTGTGAATAAAATATAAGTTTATGGGATTTGTAAATTAGTCCATTCCTTTTTTACTCACAATTTATACAGTGTCCCAACTTTTTTGGAATCGGGTTTGAAGATCTACTGTAAAAATCAAAAATGACCCATGCTGTATGAAGCAAGCTGTCAATGGCATTAGTACAGTAGGTTTTAATTTTACCCACGATAAATGCTTAAAGCAGTTGTAAATGCTAGTTTTTTTTTTTTTTTTAAATTGCAAACATGCCTATACTTACCCGCTCTGTGCAATAGTTTTGCACAGAGCAGCCTCGATCTTCATCTTCTGGGGTCTCCCGTTGGCGCTCCAGGCCCTTTCTGTTCATCAGGTGCCCCCACGGAAAGACACAGACAGTGGGACTCGGCCCCCGTCCCTCGCCCCTCGCCCCCGTGTTGCAGCTTTTGATTTACAGCAGTGGGAGCCAATGACTCCTGCTGCTATCAATCTGTCAAATGAAGAGAGCAACAGCAGCTGGAGCCCCTGCATTCATGCACATCGCTGGAACAGATTGGGCTCTGGAACAGATTGGGCTCGGGTAAGAAAAAGGACGGGGGGGGGTCTGGGGGGAGCTGCAGCTCAAAAGGTTTTTCACCTTAATGCAAAGAATGCATGAAGGTGAAAATCCTTAAGGCTTTTCAACCTCTTTAAGGGTCCCTGCTCCAGCTATCAAGGTCCAATAAGTTAGATGCTGCTGACTAGTGAAAGTGCAGGCTGGGGCTGGAGAAGTTTTGAAAATAAAAAAATATTTTACTCTTGCTTATTAATAAATGGAGAAGGGAAATGTCTACAAAAACACTATACAGTGCCTTGAAAAAGTATTAATGCCCCTTGAAATTTTCCACATTTTGTCATGTTAAAACCAAAACGTATTGTATTTTATTGGGATTTTATGTGGTAGACCAACACAAAGTGTCACATAATTATGAAGAGGTAGTAAAATGATAAATAGTTTTCACTTTTTTTTACAAATGTAGCACCCTCCTAGGTAGGTGCTAGTGGGAGAGTATAGTTTTGAGCTCTATCTGCTTACCAGAGGGGCTACAGGTAAATCTATATTGTTCTCTGCCTACCAGAGAGCAGAATCTGTTAGTAAGGTCTGCTCATTGTGCTCAGTATGCGATTCATTCAGTCTGGAGAGTGTTTCACGCTGATCCAATAGGGAGGCATGTTGGACAGTGGGAGGAAACCCGATGGTGGCTGCAGTATCGTGAGTACAGGGACTCGTGTCAAGGGCCTGACCTGAGGGGGCCACCCCTGCTCATAGGATAGTCAGTGGAAGGGTGTCAGCAGAAAGAGGATGCTAGGGAGAGTATCCTGAAGATAAGATAGTATATTGTCCACCAAGTTGTCTTGAGAGAAAGCAAGAGACTTAAATCTCATTCATCTAAAGTGGCAGGATGAATTAACAGCCTGGCTGTTCCATACCAAATTGTATTAGAAGATAGAAGTCCTTAGGAATTGTGAATAGTTAAATTAGAGTATCCCAGTATTTCCTTCTCCTATCAACATTACAAAATAAATAACAAAACCAACCAAATACCCCTAAACTGTTTAATCGAGTAAAGAGCAAAGAGGAATGTAATAATTGCATTTGTTGTTAACCGGGTTTTGGTAACCAGGGGGAGACCCGCAGAGTGGATATTCAGCAGTCCCTACGGTAGCAGTGCTACACAAATATCTGAAAAGTGTGCCGTGCCTTTGTATTCAGTCCCCCATTACTCTGATACCCTTAAAAGGGAAGTATAGGTTGCTCTTTTTTTTCCCCATTTATACTTACCTAGGTGGATGCTGCATCTTGCTGCAGTGTAGAGGCATCCCCTGGTGCCTCTACACTGGGAACCGAGCGATCGAACACCGCCTATCGCTTGGTTTTGACAGTCAGCGGCTCTATGCTCTGCCCCCTCCTCGCTCATTGGAGCTCTGGGCTATGGAGGGGCAGGGAGCGGCCTGCCCAGGCTCTCACCAGCTTGCTGAGAGGCTGAGCTGGGTGTTGGCCCAGGCACATGGCGGATCTCGACTCTGTGGACGTGATGACGTGGGGCCTGGACCGACATCTGTGATGTCAGCAGCAGAGGCGGCTCTCTAATTAGGCAAATTAGGCGGTCACCTAAGGCCTCGCACTCACAGGGGCCTCGCAGCCGCCTAATTTGCCTAGTTAAAGAGCCGCCTCTGAGCCTGGCAGCAAGGATCTCCCTGCCATCAGCACAGCGTGGGGTCCCGGAGCGCCGCGCTGGCATCCTGCTGGCTGCATGCAGCGGTGAGGAGTGAGCACTTCAGCTGTGCTGCCAGACGGACTGCATGCATAAGATGACACAGAGAACTCCCTCCCCCAGCAGGAGAGAAGGTGCTGCTGCTTCCAAGAGGACTGCGCCTGGCCCGCCCTGATCAGGTACACGAGGCTGGGGGGGGGGATGTGCAGGTCACAGGTGACAAGTGCTGTCGTATCTGGCAGACTGCCTATGTGTGTCCTCCTTCCCCCACCGCCAATTTCATTCTTATACAGTCAGCAAGTAGAAGGCAGAATGTCCGAGCAGAAGGCGGGAGCTGTCCAACTTTTCAAGTTAAAAAGCCTGTGATTTGTTAGTATGGGCGGTCCTAGCAACCAATCAGCTGCCTGTTAATGAAAAGTTGGACAGCTTCTGCCCTCTGCTCGGACATGCTGCATCCTCTGTCTTCTACCTGCTATGTAAGGTAAGGGACTCAGAAATTCCATTCACCTGCTTCTCTCCTCCCCTCCCCCTCTTTCCTTCCACGTCCCCTCTGTTCTCTGCTCTGTCACTGTGCTCAGGTGATGGTTTGGGAAGTGTAACTGTCCTAGGTGGAGAGGATCAATTCCCCACTGTTCTGTCCTCTCCACCTCCAGCATGCCTGCAGCTTCAATAATATCCCCCACCCAGGACCATTCCAAGTGAGTGAGCACTGTGACTTACCAGTCTCTCTCCTCTCCCCTCTCTCTCCTGCACTGGCCCTGTGTCCATCCCCCCCCCCAACCTGGCTGCATCCTCCTGTCCACCTGGCTCTGCCCCCCCCACCTGGCTGCACCCCCCTTTCCTGTCCACCTCGCTCTGCCCCCCCCCCACCTGGCTGCATCCTCCTGTCCACCTGGCTCTGCTCCCCCCCCCAGGCTGCATCCCCCCTCTACCTGGCTGCACCCCCCCTCTTCTGTCCATCTGGCTCTGCCCTCTCCTGTCCACCTGGCTTCACCCCATCTCCTGTCCACCTGGCTGCAACCCCCCTCTCTTTTCCACCTGGCTGCATTCCCCCTCCACCTGGCTGCACCCTCCCTCTCCTGTCCACCTGGCTCTGTCCTCCCCCACCTGGCTGTACCCTCCCCCCTCTCCTGTCCACCTGGCTCTGTCCCCCCCACCTTACTGCACACTCCTTCACCTTCTGTAGCTGCAACCCCCCCTCTCCTATCCACCTGGCTCTGCCCTCTCCTGTCCACCTGGCTGCACCCCATCTCCTGTCCACCTGGCTGCAACCCCCCTCTCTTTTCCACCTGGCTGCATCCCCCCTCCACCTGGCAGCACTCCCCCCCCTCTCCTGTCCACCCTCCACCTGGCTGCACCCCCCCTCTTCTGTCCATCTGGCTCTGCCCTCTCCTGTCCACCTGGCTTCACCCCATCTCCTGTGCACCTGGCTGCATTCCCCCTCCACCTGGCTGCACCCTCCCTCTCCTGTCCACCTGGCTCTGTCCTCCCCCCTCCACCTGGCTGTACCCTCCCCCCTCTCCTGTCCACCTGGCTCTGCCCCCCCCACCTGGCTGCACACCCCCCATCTCCTGTCCACCTGGCTGCAACCCCCATCTCCTGTCCACCTGGCTGCAACCCCATCTCCTGTCCACCTGGCTGCATTCCCCCTCCACCTGGCTGCACCCTCCCTCTCCTGTCCACCTGGCTCTGTCCCCCCCCACCTGGCTGTACCCTCCCCCCTCTTCTGTCCACCTGGCTGCACACTCCTCCACCTTCTGTAGCTGCAACCCCCCCCCTCTCCTATCCACCTGGCTCTGCCCTCTCCTGTCCACCTGGCTGCACCCCATCTCCTGTCCACCTGGCTGCATTCCCCCTCCACCTGGCTGCACCCTCCCTCTCCTGTCCACCTGGCTCTGCCCCCCCCCCCACCTGGCTGTACCCTCCCCCCTCTCCTGTCCACCTGGCTGCACACTCCTCCACCTTCTGTAGCTGCAACCCCCCCTCTCCTATCCACCTGGCTCTGCCCTCTCCTGTCCACCTGGCTGCACCCCATCTCCTGTCCACCTGGCTGCATTCCCCCTCCACCTGGCTGCATCCTCCCTCTCCTGTCCACCTGGCTGCACCCCACCCTCTCCTGTTCACCTGGCTCTGTCCCCCCCCACATGGCTGCACCCCACCCTCTCCTGTCCACCTGGCTCTATCCCCCCCCCACCTGGCTGTACCCTCCCCTGTCACCTGGCTCTGCCCCCCCCACCTGGCTGCACACTCCTCTCCTGTCCACCTGGCTGCATTCCCCCCCTCCACCTTCTGTAGCTGCAACCCCCCACCCTCTCCTGTCCACCTGGCTCTGTCCTCCCCCACCACCTAGCTGCACCCCATCTCCTGTCCACCTGGCTGCACCCCCCCACCTGGATGCACCCTCCCTCTCCTGTCCACCTGGCTCTGTCCCCCCCCCCCCCACCTGGCTGCACCCACTCTCTCCTGTCCACCTGGCTCTGTCCTCCCCCACCTGGCTGTACCCTCCCCCCCTCTCCTGTCCACCTGGCTACATCTCCCCCCCTCTCTTGCCCACCTTGCTCTGTTCAGCCCCCACCTGGCTGCACCCCCCCTCTCCTGTTCACCTGGCTGCACCCCCCTCTCCTGTTCACCTGGCTATGTCCAGCCCCCACATGGCTGCACCCCCCCTCTTCTGTTCACCTGGCTCTGTCCAGCCCCCACATGGCTGCACCCCCCCTTTCCTGTCCACCTGGCTCTGCCCTCTCCTGTCCACCTGGCTGCATCCCCTCTTTTCCACCTGGCTGCATTCCCCCTCCACCTGGCTGCACCCTCCCTCTCCTGTCCACCAGGCTCTCTCTAATCAAGAGTACCTATCACTTATATGCAACCACATAGGGGGCTATTGGTCCTCTGTCTAATGGCAATAAAAGTTATGTATAAAAAAAAAAAAAAAAACTTTTAAACATTTAAAGAGACACATATAAAAGCAAAACATTTTAGAGCCCCCCCCAAGACATACACACAAAAAAAAATGCATGTGATTGCCCTGCACATGTTATGCATCACCACACACGCCAGACTGACAGCAATATTTCTAGTATCAGAACTACTGCATAACACTAACCTGATGTCCTGTAGGGGCTTATTGAGTGTTGCCTATGAAAAAATATAGGGTACTAAAGTTTTTTGCTGTTTCATGGGTGCACACACGAAAAGACCCTATAGGCCATCAGTTTAATGTTATGCAGGAGTTCTGGTGCTAGTATTAGTGAATTTATTTATATATATATATTTTTTTTGGGGGGGGCGCAATTAGCTGGTCTTACCTAGGGCGCAAAATAGTCTAGCACCAGCCCTGTTTACAGCAAGATACAGCCGCTCAGCAAAGCCAGCGCTGACAGTTCCTTCTGATCCTCCTCCTCCTGCCCTCTCCTCCTGTGCTTGCCCACCAGGGGATGCTTGAATGGGAAGTTTGAAGCCCAGCAGCCAGAAGAGGAAAGATTGAGCCTGATCCATCCATTTATCCAGTCCCTCCCTTGTCTCTCCTGCCTCCCAGTGAGTACTCTGATGTGAGGGGTCTTCTCTCTCTCTCTCTCTCTCGATTCGGTGGGGCCTCATGTCTAAATTTTGCCTAAGGCCTCACAAAGCCTAGAGCCGCCTCTGGTCAGCAGAGAGCGGTCTTCAGACCACTCTCTGCTGAAAACGGGTCAAAGGAGTACAGAACAAACTGCACTCATATGATACATAGAAGATGTACAGCCAAGCAAGCTTTGGCTGCACATCTCCTTTAACTACAAACTAGTGGAACCAATTGCCTTCAGAAGTCTTTTAATTCGTAAATAGAGTCCACCTGTGTGTAATTTAAACTCAGGTTCTGTGAAGCCTTCAGAGGTTTGTTAGAGAACTTTAGTTGACAAACAACATCATGAAGGCAAAGGAACACACCAAACAGGTCAGGGATAAAGTTGTGGAGAAGTTAAAAGCAGGGTTAGGTTATAAAAAATATGTCAGGCTTTGAGCATCTCACAGAGCACTGTTCAATCCATCATCCAAAAATGGAAAGGGTATGGCACAACTGCAAACCTACCAAGACATGGCTGTCCACTGACAAGCCAGGCAAAAGGAGCATTAATAAGAGAAGCAGCCAAGAGGCCCATGGTAACTCTGGAGAAGCTACAGAGATCCACAGCTGAGGTGGGAGAATCTGTCCACAGGACAACTATTAGTCGTGCGCTCCACAATTCTGGCCTTTATGGAAGAGTGGCAAGAAGAAAGCCATTGTTGAAAGAAAGCCATAAGAAGTCTTGTTTGCAGTTTGTGAGAAGCCATGTGGAGGACATAGCAAACATGTGGAAGAAGGTGCTCTGGTCAGATAAGACAAAAATTGCACTTTTTGGCCTAAAAACAAATGTGTGCTGGAAAACTAACACTGCACATCACCCTAAATACACCATCCCCACCGTTAAACATGGTGGTGGCAGCATCATGTTGTGGAGATGCTTTCCTTCAGCAGGGACAGGGAAGCTGGTCAAAGTTGATTGGAAGATGGATGGAGCCAAATACAGGCCAATCTTAAAAGAAAATCTGTTAGAGTCTGCAAAAGACTTGAGACTAGGGCAGAGGTTCGACTTACAGCAGGACAACGACCCTAAACATACAGCCAGGGCTACAATGGAATGATATCGATCAAAGCATATTCATGTGTTAGAATGACCCAGTGAAAGTCCAGACCTAAATCCAATTCAAAATATGTGGCAAGACTTGAAAATTGCTGTACAGACAAATGCACGCCACACTTTTAGGATATTTATTTGTAAACAATTTTGAAAACCATTTATCATTTTTCTTCCACTTCACAATGATGTGCCACTTTGTGTTGTCCACATAAAATCCCAATAATATACATTTACGTCTTTGGTTGTATCATGACAAAATCTGGAAAATTTCAAGGGGTGTGAATACTTTTTCAAGGCACCATACGTGCATTTTTGTAACCCCTGCTCAGTTAACCTTTTCTTGACAACAGAACATCTTCGCTTAAAGCGGAGTTCCGGGCACAGAAGTCATTTTTTACTAAACATACCCCCGGGACAGTCAGGGCTAGTACATTCCACAATGGCTAGCCTCTGATCTGTCCCGGTTCGCACTTACCTTTTAGAAGAAATACTTACTTAGAAAATTTCTTCCACAGCGTTTCCATCTCTCTTGTGGGCAGCTGAAGCCGGCGCGGTCCTCTTCTGTGTCTTCTTCCGCATCTTCTTGTCCCAGAATGCGCCTGCACAGGCCCCTCTCGTCACTTCCGGTGCGGCGCCGCATTCCTAAACAGCTTCTGGGCATAGCAGGCGTCGCCCAGAAATGACGAGCGGGGCCGGTGCCGTCTCATTGATTCCTGGGAGCTATGACGTTCAGCTCCCAGGAATCATAGCGAGACAGGAAGTGACGGGGTGAGCCGCGGCTCCGAGGGAGGAAGTACTCTGAGGTGAGTATCTTCGATCTTCAATTACAAGGTAAGTAAACAAAAAAAAAAATATCCAATTCCTTTTCAGGTGAGGTCTACCTAGCGGAGGGGCACAAAAAAAAAAATAAAGTTTTTGTGCCCGGAACTCCGATTTAAGTCCCGGTTCACACTTCTGCGATGCGGGAATGCTGCGAATATACAGCGTGTTTCCGCATCGCATCCGCACCCCTGGCAGTTCACACTGCCATATGCGATACACAGGGGGTGTCAATTAAAAGTTAACGACACCCCCAGTTGAGATCGCATATCGCAGTGCGATCTGCAAGTTCGCACAGAATCGTATCGCGCTAGTGTGAACCACCATGCGATTCGATTCTGCTGCGGATAAAAAAAAGGGTCATGTGCGTGTTAAGTGCGATTGTGGTGCGAATTCAGCCATACAAACTGTATGGCTGAAATTTGCACCGCACAGAGATCGCATGTCATTTAGGAGCAGTGCGCTCCGAATTACATGCGATCTCTGTGATCGCACTAATGTGAACCGGCACTTAGGGAATGAAGATGAGAAGAGGGGAGATGTTCTGTAGTCCAGCAGGGGAGGACTGGGCGGGGCTGACTGCTTAGGATTTTAGTGCAGCAGAGGCACGGTGTTGTCAGAACACCACAGAAAGTTAAGCCTCGTACACACACAACGATTATCGGCCGACCGATCGGTCGACTTTTGTCCAGTGTTGTTGTGTTGGTTGAAATGTGCTCTAGACTGCACACAAATTTTCTCAGCCAACAAAAACCAACTTCAGAAGTGATGTCATGTGCTGGTTTACTTTCCGTGTGTTTTTTCTTCTCTGAGCATGCCCAGTCTTGCTCATCAGATTTTTGTCTGCCGAAATCTGTACTGACTGACGAAAAATCGGCCGTTGTGGTGACGGCCAACAAAAATTTTATAGCATGCACACCAGATTTTATTTGGCAGAAAAGTTGCAGTCGGTTGTCGGAAGCATCATACTAACAAGCCGACAATCGGCCGATCGGACGTTGGCCGAAAATTCACGGCCAACAATCGTTGCGTGTGTATGAGGCATTAGGGATCACTGGATTCCTAGCAGATCGACTGGTATTAGGGAAATGTATTTCAGAGTAATGGTATGTTTTTTTTTTTTCCTAATGTTGTCCAGATGTACACCTTAAGTTCATCAGGAGGTTAGTTTATGGTGGGGGTCATCCCAATCCTTCCCCAGCACCAGAAACTGTTTTTTACTGTATATTTCGACTAGAGTTTAATTTCAGGGCCTCCAATATCAACTTGTTCCTCCCTCCTTTTTCCATTGTGTAAATCTGTTGATCCCAAACAGCTACCCCCTCCTCTACTTCAAGCAGCACAGACCATCCCTTTCTGGGAAATGTTAACCGCAGCTGGAGAAAATTAACACAAATGTCAGTCTTATTTTTCGTACTCGTCTTGAAATCAAATTTGTTTCCAATATAATACATTCAGTACTTGCTCTTCTGTACTGCACAGCAGTAAAAAAAGTTATATACTTAATGGAAAGTTGGGTAGATTTTTTTTAAGAGGTCTGCTTTGCAAAATAGTGATACAGTAACTCAGATCTGCTAACGTTAAAAGATTCATCGGGCGCAAACAGTACAGTTACTATATTTTAATGTAACGTAGTTAAAAAAAAACGATCTTACCTTGATGGAAAATACAAGCGCAAGCAACCCAAGACAGAGGATGTTCATGTACATGGTGTTAAACATTGACCAGATGAGATGGTCACGTACTGGGGGGGCCTCTGGCAATATTGTCACCACAGTGGTCTGACTTCGCTGGCTAGGGATGTTCCGCAACTCTTGCCTTTCTTCTGGCTGCTCATTGCAACTCTCACTATACGTTGGTGGAGGAGGATAAAGTTCACAGAAATCAACCCTGGTCTCCATCATTTTAGGTCAGCAGAGGAAATGCTAGAAAATCATTTTTTGCAGGTTTTTCCCAAGAAACACGTCTGCTGAGCAGGAGAGACAACAATAGAGGAATGGTATGAGGGAGGGAAGTCACATTCCTCTTTGCATTTGGCAGGAAAAGGAGAAAAAAAAAAAAAAAGTTCAACGGCCTTTCACTTTGGAAATGAACACCGTACGTATTATGAAATAAGCGAAACTACAGAGCATGGGGCCCCTTACCAAAATACTAATGCGGCCCCCTCAGTGACCTCCCTACTGTCATTAATCTTAACATAAAGTATGTTTAAACCTAGGGGAGGTAGCAGAAGAGCTGGCAACGCAGTCATGTACACTGTTAGGAACCAATTTTGTGGAAAGACGTTGCCAGGGAAGAGGGGGCAGCACTGCAAGGAATTAAAGAGGTTGTAAACCTGAAAAAAAAATTTTCTTCTTTTTGCAACCTGTAAGACAAACACATAATGAGCTAGTATGCACCCCATACTAGCTCATTATGAAATACTTACCTTAGAACGAGCCCCCGCCGTGCCATCTGCTTACCTGTATTACGGGCGACATGTCCAGTCGCCCGTCTTCCGGGATCGCGGCATCCGGCCATCTGATTGGCCGGAGCCGCGGTGACATCACTCCCGCGCACGCGCGCGGGAGTCGACGGTCACGGCACGGGACTCTGAAGGAACGGCACCAGCGGCCGTTCCTTCAGAGCGCATGCGCCAGTGACGTCACTGGCTGCATGTAAGGTAAATATCTCCTAAACGGTGCATGTTTAGGAGATATTTACAGTACCTATAGGTAAGCCTTATCATAGGCTTACCTATAGGTACAAGTGTCAGAGGAGGGTTTACTTCCTCTTTAAAGTGGTTCTAAAGGCAGAAGGTTTTTTATATATCAATGCATTCTATGCATAAGATAAAAAATCTATGTTCAGCAGCAGCCCCCCTCAGCCCCCCCCCCTATTATATATCAATGCCTTCTATGCATAAGATAAAATATCTATGTGCAGCAGCAGCCCCCCTCAGCCCCCCCTACTTATTTGAGTCTCATCTCGATCCAGCGATGTTGCATTAGAGCCTCGTCTGTCCAGGGACTCTCCCTCATTGGCTGAGAGAGCAGCGAGCACCATTGACTCCCACTGCTGTCAATCAAAGTCAGTGAACAAAGGAGGAGAGAGGGGGCGGGGCCAAGACGCGGCTCTGTGTCTGAATGGACACATAGAGCAGTGGCTCAGGTCAGGTTCCCCCAGTGTTGTAACATGCATACAGTATTAAGGAAAAGGAACCCCCCCCCCTCCTTTTTCAGGTTTATTTATTGATCATAAAATATAATACATTACAGATATAAAAATATTAAATATATTGTTTAGTTATTGAGTATTATTCATTTTTCTATACAGGGTATCTCTTAGCCCCCGTTCACATGCAGGCGACGCTACTTCGCACCGCGACCTGCGAGGTCGCGGTGCGAGCAGCGCGCCGCGACCTCGGAGCGGCCGCCACGGACTTCATAACATTGAAGTCTATGGCGGTCGCCTCCTGGTCACCCCAAAGAAGCTCCGGACCCTTTTTCTAAGTCGGAGCGACTTGTGTCGCTCCTATTAGAACGGGTCCGCAGCTTCCCTATGGGAGGCGACCTACGGCGACCTGTGAGGCGACCAGGTCGCCTCACAGGTCGCCTTAGTGTGAACGGGGGCTAAATCTCTAACAGTCATGTTTTTTTTTTGTTGTTTGAGTTTTTTTTGTATATTTTTTCCAGAGTTTATCATCATTTTCTTGACATTCATGCTGGGTTCAAACATGCCTGGTCGCAGGTTTGTGCCTGGGGTGCGTGCGTGTGTGTCTGTTCACTGGTTCAGGTGCAATTTAGCATCTGAACCGGACCCAAACACCCACCTGACCCTTTTTTAATCTGCACCGTGGCTGCCCCGGACGTGTGAACTGGCTCGATTGAGAATCGGTCACGCTTTTGCCTGTCATGCGAATTGGATGCGCATCCAAACCCACACCCAATTGGCATATATGTGAACCCAGCCTTAGAAGATTTCCTCTAATGTCCAGCTAACTAGTTCACATAATAGCACTGTGTTTGTTACAATGTGTGATTCCTTTTTTTTTTTTCGACAGGGATGAAGGAATGTATTCCTCTGAAAAGTAATAGACAATTAAAGCAGATTTTCAAGTGAACATTAGGTCAATATAAAATGTATTTATTGTGATTACACCCTGAGCTGGCTAGCGGAAGTCACAATTCATTTTGATCATTTTATTATTTGATTCTTTATTTTTCCTATTTTTATTTTTTACTTTATTTTTCAACATTCCCTTATCTTAACCTACAGTAAAACCTTGGATTGCGAGCATAATTCTGGAAACATGCTTGTTATCCAAAGCACTAGTATATCAAAGTTAATTTCCCCATAAGAAATAATGGAAACTCAGATGATTCGTTCCGCAACCATTTATTCATAAGTCCTTCAGTTTATAGTCCATAAAAAAAGGATTTTAGCAATGTGATAGGTTGTGTAACCATAAAATGTCCATCCACATATGGCGCCTCCACAAGGGGAATAGAAGCAAAATCCAGCAGGAGCTAAAGAGAAGAGTGGCGCCTCTAAGTGTAGCAATATGGTTACATTTAATGAAGGTTCAACATTTATCAACTCACATGGTTGATGAATAAAACAGGCACATCTACATATGCAGGCATCCGGGGTAAAGCTGTCCACATAGACCATCCTCCGCCCTGCTGGCTCTCACTGCTGTCAGTCTGCAGTCGTGACATGGAAGACTACCCTGCAGTAGAGGAATTTGAAAGCATGGCTTGAAGTTATCGTTGAGCCCAGTGTAGAAGGGATGGCGTCTATGGCGGTGCAGGAGATGGTCTAAGTGGGATGCCTGCATACTTGGATGTGCCTGTTTTAATCATCAACCGTGTGAGTTGCTAAATCTTGTACCTTCTGTAAATGTAACCATATTGCTACACTTAGAGGCGCCTCTCTTCTCTTTTATACTCAGTTGTGACATGAGGCTACTTGTTTATCAAGACTTCTTGTTTATCAAGTCAAAATTTATTAAAAAAATTGTGCTTGTCTTGTAAAATGCTCTTAAACCAAGTTACTCTCAATCCTAGGTTTTACTGTATACATTCATTTTTTGGTATTTGAGCCTATCTTTATATTGCTAAAAACAGTTCCCTGTCATGTTCCCTTATCAGCCTTTTTAAACAAAACTGTAATGGGTTTTGCAGCTGTCAATTATCTTTCTTTTCATACATCACGGGACACAGAGCCATAAATCATAACATATGGGTTATATAGCCACCTACAGGTGAACGACACTGGCAACCAATCAGAAAGGATGTCCCCCTGTATAACCCCTCTCACACAGGAAGTACCTTCGTTTTTTCGCCAGTGTCTACAGCAAAGGTGATGGTCACAGTGGAGAGTCTCTCCACATTTTTCTTCAAAGAAGAAAGAAGATATGCTATATACCCCAATCAAAGATCACTGGATCTAAGGGGTTAGCTATCAGATCCATCTAAAACAGTCAATAGACTAAAAAGATGGTACCTGAGCCTCAGGAAGCGGATACGAGGTTTTGCCTGTAATGCTGTCCTTTTTAGGCGGTGGACCCTGGGATCCGGACCCTTGGAATACCAAACCCTAAAGGGGCTCCATGCAGGGTGCTCTACAGGTCCAAGGCTGTGATGGAAGACCTTGTCCTTGAAGGTCGCTAGGACAAAGCTCGCCATGATGGGTGAAGATTGGATTCTTCAGAATCCTGTGGCAGGACTGATGAGTCCAATTTAAAATATTTACACATACAGCAAACCTTGAAGGTAAAAATTGCTGCCATGATTGCAGTTTGTAAATATTTTATGCACTGTTCCCTTTAAAATATAACAGACACAAGTGCCATGTGAGTCTCTGCATGAGACTATGGATGTTAAGCCTAGGCAAAATACATCTTGTTAAGCATTATTTCTTTGCTTGTTTTTCTGACACACTGTTTTCACCCTGTGCTGATCACCTGAAAGGTATCAGCTGTGAAAAACCAATGTGTGCATGAGACTATGGATGTTAAGCTATGCAAAATACATCTTGTTGAAAGCTCTGGATTTTCCTCAGGGATTAAATGTGCCAATTATATCAATTGTGATATGAGCTTGTGGGATTGATGCAAAGTTGTTTAAACATTATTTCTTTGCCTATTGTTATCACACTGTTTTCTTGCCCTGGGCTAAACACCTGAAAGGTATCAGCTGTGACCAAAAAAAAACTCAGCCTAAGCTGCTCTCACCCCATGTGGTTGCTTTTTTCGCCTTTGCGCTTAAACGCCCACATGTTCGTCTCCTCCCTTGATAGGGTGTCTGTGGTAAAGGCCTACTTGCGCACGCAAGAATCTTTGCCTTTTTAAAACAGGCATACGCCGCATGGAGGGCGTGTTTGAACGCTATTGGCATGCATGTGGACGCCATGTAGCACGCGGCGCATGCGCAATACAGCAGAAATGGATGCGATTTAGATGGAACTGTTTCCAACACACTAGCCTCTGTCAAAGGCTGAAGGGGACACAGAGCAGCAGCAGCTGGGTTGCATGAGTCACTGTGGGTGTATGTTACTGGCACAAACAGGTCCTGTATCTTGGGATAATCAGTGCTGTGTGCGATAAGCTGTATAAGCTTGGCACAAGCCTCAAGTACATTTAAGTTAGTACCTCAAGTTTGTCTTTCTATAAAGCAATGTCTGCCCGAAAAAGGGCTGGGGGGGGGGGGGGCACAGTTGGAATAGGCACGTTGATGCTACCGTCAGGCCTTGAAGGTCCTAGCCATGCTTCCTCTGTGTCTATTCCCCCTGAAGAGCCAGAGGCGGCTAGCCAATCTGAGCCCTTATGGTTGTCAGGCATAGTAGCTACTCCAAGTACTTCTGCCGCATTCTACGTCACTAAGGACGATTTGGCATCGGCATTAACCAGACTTGAGGGTAGGATTGCTGGCATGATTGATGATAAGGAAATGTGATAGATCCCCCTTACCTGAGCCACCCCCTGAATCAGTTCAGGATTGGGCAGAGGATGTGGAAGAAGTAGCTGATGATGACCCTATGGAAGGTCAAGCTGAGGTTTCCACTTCTGGGGAGTCAGGGTCAGAGGAGTCTCTGTCAGCCTCTCAAACCCAGAGATTGTTCATTCAGTCCCTTACTGAAATGGTCCGGTCTGGATACAAATTTCCTCCCTTAGAGATAGCTGAAGTCTCTTTTTCCTCTCTAGGCTCATTGCACCCTCCTCATAGTCCTTGGACGTTTCCCATTCATGCGCTCTTGAAGCAAAAAAATGTATAATGATTGGGACCATCCTGATAGGATTTTTGTTCCTCTTAAAAGGTTTTTACTATTGTAACCTATGGAGGAAACGTTTACCAAGAAATGGAATATACCACTGTGCCATTTCTTCAGTTAACAAGAGTTTAACCTGCCCTGTGGATAATGCCCAGGTTTTTAAAGATCCAGCAAATAAAAAGTTGGAATTGTTATTGAAAGCCTCCTTTGCCGTTGCAGGATCTGCGATACAACCAGCAGTAGCGGCCATAGGAGTTTGTCAGTCTTCAAAAGACCGTATGAAGCGAGTGTCCAAGACAGTCCTTCTCAAGGAGAGTATGTGGAAGATCTTCCAGATCTGCCTCGCACTTTGTTTCGCAGTGGATGCTCTCATGGACTCCATAAGGCAAATGTTAAGGGTTGCTCTGATGACATTTTCACTTAGGGGTGTACTCACTTTTGTTGCCAGCGGTTTAGACATTAATGGCTGTGTGTTGAGTTATTTTTGAGGGGACAGCAAATTTACACTGTTATACAAGCTGTACACTCACTACTTTACATTGTAGCAAAGTGTCATTTCTTCAGTGTTGTCGCATGAAAAGATATAATAAAATATTTACAAAAATGTGAGGGGTGTACTCACTTTTGTGAGATACTGTAAGTCTTCCAGTGATGTTGATTTAACCACTTGCCGTCTGCGTACGGTAATAGTACTGCGGCAAAGTGGTCTGTTATCGTCTGACGACGTAGATCTACGTCATCAGACACTCCCCTTTCTCAGCGGCGCGCGCGCCGCCGCCGGAGGCCCGCTCCCGCTGTATTCAGTCACAGCGGGAGTCGGGCCGCAGCTCTTCCCCGATCGACGGGGATCTAGTGTGGAAATCCGCCCGCTTGTGTAAACACAAGCGGGCGGATCTCCTAATTGACAGGCAGGGTCAGATTGCAGGGTTCAGCATAGCTGAACCCTGGATCTGTCCTTGTGTCACTCAGTCACCTCCCCCCACACATGTCAGTAAGCACCAGGCATACATTAACCCCTCCCTCTCCAATAAAATTAACCCCTTCCCTGCCAGTGTCATTTTTACAGTAACAGTGCATATATATATAGCAGTGATTACTGCAGTAATGTCACTGGTAACCCCAAAAGTGTCAAAAATGTCAGTCAAGGGTCCGATCTGTCCGCCGCAATGTCGCAGTCCCGCAAAAAAAAATCGCAGATCGCCGCCATTACTCGTTAAAAAAAAAAAAACACCAAAAATGACAGAAATCTTTCCCTTAGTTAGTAAACGCAATAACTTTTGCACAAACCAATCAAAACACGCTTATTGTGAATTTTTTTTACCAAACATAGGTAGCAGAAAACAAATTAACCAAAAATGTAAAAAAATGTTGATTTTTACATTTTTTTGGGGGGAATTTCGTTGTTGTTGTTTCATTGTTTTATTGTTGTTTTTTCAAAATAAACGCTCTTTTTTTGTTTATAGCGCAAAAAGTAAAAATCGCACAGGTGATCAAATACCACCAAAAGAAAGCTCTGTTTGTGGGAAAAAAAGGACATAAATTTAGTTTGGGTATGGCATCGCACGACCGCGCAATTGTCAGTTAAAGTCGCACAGCGCCGAATCGCAAAAAGTGGCCCAGACGTAAGACAGCAAAATCCTCCGGTGGTAAAGTGGATAAACACTTTTATTGATCTAGCTCCCTGGCTATTTGTGTGCACCCTTCTATGGATCTTTCCCTGATCGGAATCACCTGGAGCTGTTGATCACTAGTTATGCCTTCATTGATATTCTTTACCCAGTTTCTACTACATAGCAATTTATTTCAGTCATTTGCTCCCCTTGACTGCTGCTTATCTCCTGCCACCTATTGACTGCTACTTCATGCTTTCACATAGTGGACTTTTAAGTTGTGAGTTTGTGCCTTAGGACAATTTACTTCATGGTCGGGTGCCCCCATAGCCAGCTGCAGGAGCTGCAGCGGCAAGAGGGAGGGGCCAGGAGCGAGGGACCCCAGAAGAGGAGCATCTGGGCTGCTCTGTGCAAAACCACTGCACAGAGCAGGTAATGGTGACATGTTTGTTTTTTTAAACAAAAGACAAGACTTTAGTATCACTTTAACTAGGCCCTTACATCTTAGAAAACCAGAAAAAATAAACCACAGGGGGTGACCAGGGCTGCTGATAATGCAGTACAGACAGCCCTCCTGTACTGGGCCCAAGCCTTATCAGTTCAAATAGGGGGTCTCGGGCACCTGCTGAGCAGGAGGTCAGACTGTACGGTGCAGACACTGATCCTCCCCTTACAGCACTGCCAGCTTCTCCTCTTCTCCCCCCCCAGCTGCACTGTAGGGGGATTGGTTCTAGTATATGCACAAAAAAAACAACAATGGCCTATAACAACTAAAAACTGGACATAGCCCAAAGTGACTAAATTAATCTGGGGTAAGTGTACCCTCCAGAAATAAAATGAGAGGGTCGTTTGAAAAAAATAAAAATAAAATTGAAGTGTAGAGTAGAAAATAAGGAATAAAAAACAGTCCTCTGGAAACTAAACACTGAAATTGCTGCTGCTGATAGGCTGCGTGGGTGGGAAGGGGAGGGGAGCACTGCAATAAACAATGAGAGACTGGGTGCGGTGGAAAGCAGGATGCTGGAGCTGATGTGAAGTCCGTGCAAGGGACATCTGACTCCCTGCCATGGCCACAGGCTGGGGAAAAGCGATGGCTTCTTCTGGAGATCCCAACGCTGCAGGAAAGATGGCAGGTGCCGCTGGGGTCCAGGAACAGCCCAGAAAACCACCTGTAGTACACTGCAATGCTCCAGAGATGTTGCAAAAGTCTGGGGGTTACGGAGGACAGAACAGTATACTGGGAAATTAATATTCCAAGCACTCTGACCTCCATAGTAAGCAAGTGCTAAAAAAAAGGTGCTGTTTCCCTGCATCCAATTCGCATGTTCTATCACAATACCATTACCTATCAGATTCTGCAACCGGAAGTGACGTACGGACGAGAACAACCTACTGCGCATGCGCTATGCGTTCCAACATGGCTGCTATGCATTCCAATAGGTTTCCTTATATGACAGAACACGAAGCAGAGGCGGACATCTTCTTACACCCATGCAATTCTTGAATTTTACATTTTTTTTTTTTTAGCAGTAAACTCACCTTATACACTGAATCACAGTATTACATTTCTATTATTATTGTATTCTAGTAAGTATAGCGAGAAACCTGCAGGTAGAAGGTGGTGATGTCCATCTTGGTACACAGCTCAGCGACAAGCTGATTATATAGTGAAGTAGACTATTTGACTTGGTTGCAGTGAAATAGTCTATTTCAGTCTACAAGTTGAGTTTACTGCTAAAATAAATGTAAAATTCAAGACTTGCGTGGGTGTAAGAAGATGTCTGCCTCTGCTTCATGTTCTGTCACATTAGGAAACCTATTGGAACGCATAGCGGGCATGTTGGAATGCATGGCGCATGCGCAGTAAGTTGTTCTCGTCCGAACATCACTTCTTCGGTTAAACGATTTTATTTATCCAATGAAAAAACAAAACAATAATACAAAACAGTATACAGCTTTCAATGTATATACAATTTTCATGTTCAGTGTTAACATGTTTATAAAGGTATTTGTACAGAAGTACGTGGGGTTACCCTGAGATACAGCAAGGGTTTTTGTTGCAAGACAAAGTTTAAACTTCATGGAACAACATCATAAATGACACCACTTTGTTATGGGAGAGTGATAAATGTGAGGGATGATGTATACAGCAAGATTATTCACATGCGGCAGACTCTTTGAGCCAGCGGTCCCAAATCTTATTGTATTTTGTAGGGATACCTCTGTGAGCGTATATACATTTTTTATAAGGAAGGGCATTATTCACGTCAGTCATCCAATCAGTTAGTTTTGGGGGGGCTTGTCGCATCCACACTTTGGCTATCATGTTTCATGTAGGAATGTCTTGAAATATTTATCCATGTTAATTTCAGGGAGGATTCCAAGTAGGCAGGGCTTTGGATCTAGAGTCAGGGGGGACCCCATGTTGTCATGCAAGAAATCTATTACTTGACTCCAAAACCCCTGTATATACGGGCAAGACCACAACAGATGAAAGAATGTACCCAATGTTTGTTTGCACATTGGATATGTCGGGGGTGGTTCTTGTTTAAATTTAGCTAGTTGTTCAGGAGTGAGAT
Source organism: Pelophylax lessonae (assembly GCF_965119305.1). Classification (NCBI taxonomy): domain Eukaryota; kingdom Metazoa; phylum Chordata; class Amphibia; order Anura; family Ranidae; genus Pelophylax; species Pelophylax lessonae. The sequence continues at coordinate 75,446,435 of NC_138777.1, forward strand.
ATGCACGGTGCAGTATATATACCTGAGTCAGTCTGTCCGACAGTCTAGGCGAAACTATTTTACATGTGTCTAAGGCCTCACTCCAGTCTTCATCCTCCAGTTGTCCCAGGTCTCCTTCCCACTTCACTTTAACATTATACGCTAATTTTGTGGATGACGGGGTGTGTAGCATACTGTAGAATGTGGATATTAATTTATGAGACTTCCCACTCCTATTTACTTCCATAATAGGATTGCAAGGGGATGGGGTGCTGAGTCTGGAAATTGTGTTTGGATGGCGTGTCGGACTTGTAGAAAGCGGAAAAACATGCGGTTCGGGAGATTAAATTCTACCTTTAGCATGTCAAAAGTTTTAAAGGCTCCCGCCGACAGTATATGTGAGAGATAAAAGATTCCCTTCTTACCCGAACATCACTTCTAGTTGCAGAATCTAATAGGTAGCTGTATTCTGAACACCGGTTCACACATCTCCAGGACTGCTGCGGAGCGGTTTGCAGGAAATTAATTTGCGTCTTCTAGACCATTTCAGGTCCGAATTCAGCCAAAAATTTCGGACCGAATTCGGTCCTGAAACGGTAAACAGGACGCACCGCGAGCCACTCTGCAATCCAGTGTAAATCCAGCAATAAGCATTTTTTTTAACTACTGTGGGTTGTTTTGCAGTTTTTTTTGCGGAAGAGATACTTTAAACTTTTAGTCTGAGGAAGATTGCATTAGGCATACAAGATTATTTTCAGTGCTGGCCAGAATGACCATAAACTCTGAGTGCAATTAAATCTGCAATCCCAAAAATATTAAACAATTTGGGAACTTCGTATATGGGACAGGCAAATATAAGAACGTTCAGCTCTGGCTTCTATTAAACAAATTAAAGTGGCTCTCCACTCTGAAAATAAAGCCAGCAGCTACATATCCTGTAGCTGCTGACTTTTAACGTCAGGACACTTACCTGTCCAACGATCTAGCATCGTCCTCACCCAAGCTAGTTCTTCATTAGCCTTCGAGTTTCCGGCTCTGGCATTCTAACTGTGGGCATCAGCAGATCGCAGGTGCAATGCAGGGTTCTTGCGCTAAAGTCCCATACACATGTTAAGAAAATCGGAAGTAAAATTTCCTCCAACTAACGATCTGCTGATTATCGGATCGTTAGTATGGTGTTTTCAACAGCTGATTAAGAATTTTCAGACAACAAAAACTGAATGTGAAGGCTATACATTTTTTGTTGTATGAACACAACGTTCGGATTTTGTTTAATCAGTACAGTTTTCATCTGAAAAACGAAAAAGAGCAAGACTACGCATGCTCGGAAACAAAAGAATACATACAAAAAAAAATGCAACACATGACAGCACTTCTGAAGTTGAATTCTGTCGTACGAGAATATTCGTGAAAATGAACCTCTTCACTTTCGATATGAGACTTGGCATGCAACAAAAAACGGACAAAAATTTGTCCGATAATCTGATCGTGTGTAGGCTTTACACTCTGACAGGAAGGCTCAATGAACTACCTAGAGCACTCAACAGCATCCTGGTAATTCACTGAGAACTACAAGCTGACAGCTGCAAAGGCTGTCAGTATTTGTAGTTTTCTCATTCACAGAACACTTCGCTCCTCTCGCTTGCTGTCAGAATTAAAAATAAAAAACGCAGCTGGGCGTTTTCATTTTTTAATTCTGACAGCAAACAGGGGGCGAAGATCCCCCTCTTGCTGTCAAAATGGAGGATTGGGGGGGGGGGGGGCTACTGCATCTGTAACATGGAATTTGGGTTACAAAAGGTGAACTTACACTTAAAAATGTCATTTGAATGTTTCTGCTCGATTAAGGAAATCAACACTGAGAATAAATTGTACACAGGATGCTGATTACCCAAACTTTTTATTTAGTTGTCCTGCAGCTGTCTTCTTTAACTAACCACATCCATGTAATGCTTTTCAGAAAATTATTGTTTTTGGAAAGAAAGCAATTTTGTAACTCGGTGAAACAAAAAAAAAAATATACTGTAATAAAAAAACTTTGCAAAGCAAACATTTTATTAGAAACATTGTATAAATGTATACATGATATAAAATTGACACAGATACAAAAATATGCATGATCACAGACTATATTATTACAATCATTATACAATATAAGATGTTATGTTTGGCACACCAGGCTTTTTATATATTGGATGGTGGCCGCACCATAAAAAATTAATCCACAAACCATGTGAAATTTTGGTTTATGTAGGGAATTGTCTAGGAATGTAAGTAAAATAATTCTGAACAAAATAAATGTGAAAGCAGTGCCAATAGTATTCATTGTACCATAGCATGTAATCAGTCCATCTTTTACTTATGTGAACAAGTTCAAGGAAAAATGCACGTGCATCTCGTATTTAGACAATTTGTGCTTATTCTGGATTTTGGCTTTAAAGTGATTGTAAAGTCTCATTTTTATTTTTTTTTTTGTTAAATAACAAACATGTTATCTACTTCTGCACCGAAAGGTTTTACTCTCTTAATGACTAGGCCATTTTTTGCGATGCGGCACTGCATTATTTTAACTGACAATTGCGCAGCCATGCAATGCTGTACCCAAACAAAATTTATCTCCTTTTTTTCCCAAAAATCGAGCTTTCTTTTGGTGGTATTTGATCACCTCTGCGATTTTTATTTTTTGCACTATAAACAAAAAAAGAGCCACAATTCTATAAAAAAACAATATTTTTTTACTTTCTGCTATATAACATTCCCAATAAAAAAATTTAAAAATCTAATTTTTTCATCATTTTAGGCCAATATGTATTTTGCTACATATTTTTGGTAAAAAAAAAATCCCAATAAGTGTATACTGATTGGTTTGTGCAAAAGTTTTTGCGTCTACAAACTAGGGGAAAGATTTATGTCATTTTTAATTATTATTATTCTTTTTTTACTAGTAATGGCAGCGATCAGCGATTTTTAGAGGGACTGTAACATTGCGGCGGACAGATCGGACCCCTAACTGATATTTTTGACACTTTTGGGGGGGAACCAGTGATGTTACTACAGTAATCAGTGCTAGTAATATGCACTGTTACTGTACTAATGACACTGGCAGGGAAGGGGTTAACACCAGGGGCGATTAAAGGGTTAAATGTGTCCCTAGGGGGTGCTTTCTAACTGGGTGGGGGATGGGCTTGCTGCATGAACACAGAGACCTGTGTTCCTAAATAAGAGGAACACAGAATCCCTATGTTCATTACTGACAGAACAGCGGTCTGCCGTGTTTACAATGGCTGACCACCGTTCTGTCTCCACGGGGAGCAATCGCGGTTGCCCGGCGGACATCGCGGCCACCGGACTCACTGATTGGCTCCCCCTGTATCCAATCGGTGAGTGTGAGTGGCCCCCACTAGTGGTCCAACAAAGGGACATACAGGTACGTCGACAGAGCCGACCTGCTTCTGTAAAACTACTGCGGCTGGTTGGCAAGTGGTTAAACTTACCTCCTTTGTGCAGTTGGTTTTGCACATAGCAGCCCAGGTCCTTCTGTTCTCGGGTCCCCCTTCACTGCTCCTAGCCCCTCCCTTCTGTTGAGTGCCCCCACAACAAGCAGCTTGCTATAGGGGCATTGGGGGCATCTGAGCCATGCTGCAACTCCGTGTGTCCATTCAGAAACAGGGCTGCTGTTTGGCCCTGCCCCCTCCCTCCTGATTGGCTAACTGACTTTGATTGACAGCCGCGGGAGCCAATGGTGCTGCGGCTGTGTCCCAGCCAATCAGGAGAGAAAGTCCTGGATGGCTGAGGGACTTGTGGACATTGCTGGAGAAAGAAGTGGTTCAGGTAAGTATTAGGGGGTGCTGGGGAGGCTGCTTCACACAGAAGGTTTTTTATCTTAATGCATAGAATTATTGATTAAGATAAAAAGCCTTCTGACTTTACAACTCCTTTAAGTAACAAAGAGCTCATGCATATGGACTGGTTTGGCTCATATAGTATAGGTGTAAAATAGGGGTGCGCTGATATAAATGATAGCTGCAACCTGAACTGTGCCTTAGTGAAAATTGTGTGTAAAATAGGTGCGCTAACAATGAATATTCTCCTATCTCAGCAGAAGCCTGTTTGGAAGAAACGTCGTTAGAGAGGAGGCGTGTCGCGCCGCCACGAACGTCCAACACCGCTCGGTCTGCAGCCGAGTCAGGTGTATCGTTTCTGTACTGCCGCAAATGTTTCCATCCCTAATGTAAGTGCAACACTTTATTTTGAATAAATTTACCTCGGGGATATTACACTATGGTCCGTTTATTTTCTATCACCATAATGCTCATCTTGGAGAGCTAATAGGAGGACGGATTCTTAGTGAAAGTGAAACACAGCTGCCAGTTACAGATACAGTGAAGAGGCATTGTCTGCTCCATATTCTCTGTGCTGATTCCATCTGCCATTTGGTAAGAGGCTAATCCTGCACCATATCACAGGGTGGATTAATTGATTATTTTCTTCTCCCCAACACTATCATCAGAGTTTTCTCTGCCTTCCTAATTCATTCATCTGGTAAGAAGGATAGTGTGGTGGTGGCGGGATCTTCAATCACAGAGCACTGGCAACTTACTTTACCTTTTCAACATTTTGGTGAAGAGTTTTTGTGGACTTTTGAATTCACATCACCATATGAGTTTTTGTATTTAATAAGTCAAGGATCACAACGTTTCATCACTTGTCACTTTTGATTTCTTTTGGACATTTGATTTATTTTATTTACTCACTTGGAATATCACCATATTTAAGATTGTTATTTATCACTGTGTTGATATATTCATTTATTCATATAGTATAGTAAACAAGCGTTTTGGGGGTTTGGTAGACACAGGTGCAGTGTACAGCTTGCTGCCAGCAGCCTGTCAAAATGTATGGCTTATGGCCATGTGCTTTCAGGGATGTATGCCCCAAACATGGAGTTCTTGTGTTTGGGACATACATTCCTAAATAGCTCTAAATGGGAATACTGCTCGGAGCAGCGTCAGCTGACATGTCATTGATTTTAAAAATATAGAAAATGTGCCACACTATGTATTAGAGCTATCTAACTAATAAAGGGGTAATTCTCTTCCTGTTTGTTAATACAAGCATTATATGTGATCAGAATTTACTGTATATACATGAGTATCTAATATACATCAATTCTTATGTGCCACCAAAAACCCAAAGAGTGGTATAAATTCTTAAAGAATACAATCACAAATATAATGTCCACAAAAAATAAAAAATAAAAATTGTGAGTTGCATCAAAAAGCTATATAAAAGAAAGAAAATATATAATAATATTATTATTATTATTAATATTTATTATTATTCGATTATATAATAATCTAATAATAATAATAATAATAATAATAAAAAAAAATCAAGAATAAGGCTAACACCAGAGAAAATTGTAGGTAACTCTTACTGTAGGTCTTTCACCCGGATGGGGGACTCAAAACAGAGAAAAACAATCCATAGTGCTCTCCACAGTCCACACATTTTAAAATGTATTTTCTTACACTGTGCGAGCCAAACCAACCATGTGCATGAGCTTTTAAGAGAAATGCTGTGCAGCAACCTATCCAACATCAACTTTTTATTACAATTTTGTACTTGGTGAATAAAGAAAAGTCGACATACAGAAAATCAAACAAAAAGCAAACGCTTTATGAAAAACATCATAACATGTATACAAAAGTTACAAAGATACAAAAATATGCATGTTTACAAACTATATTATTACAATCACTATGCAATGCATAATATACTGTATGTTTGGCACACCAAACTGTTTACATTTTAGATAGGTGGTGGCCACATTCTTTACATTTTTTGGTATAGTAAAAAAATACATTCACTAAGCATGTAAAAATCTGGTTTATGGAGGGAATTGACAAGAAATGTGAGTAATAAATCTTACTAATTCTGAGTAAGCAATACCAACAGATGTATTCATGAATCCATAGCACACAATCAGTTCATCAAAGGTCTTGTTTACATTTGCTGTGTGGGAATCTTTGGTGGATCGCTCTTCACAGGGCTTTTTACAGGTGGTGAAGAGGCATTTTATCACCTCCTCACCACCTGTTTTAACTTGCATTGCACGCGGTGGCCGTGCAGACCCATTCAATCGAATGGGTCACGTTCAGTGGATGCTACTGCCTGCCGAATGCAACAGCAGGGATCTTTTTTGATTTGCAAAAGCATAATGGCCACAATGTGTGTATACCCCTTTACAGCTTAGAGGAATATTTGAGAGGTGGTAAAATTGCTGCTCAACCTTGAGTTTTTACAGCTTTCACTGGAACAGACATAAAGGGGGAAATTTTCCAATGGAGAGCCCAATTCCGGTGACAACTATTTTAGCCTCCTTTTACTTGGGTGGCCAGGGTCCGGTAAAAACAAATGGTTGATCTACCTCTGTACCACCCAAGACTGCCCACCTACAAGCAGGCATGGTGCTACTCAAGTGAGTAGACATTGCCACGTGGACTATGCTTTGCATCACAGCATGACATGGGGAATTTGACAGCCGGCTCCACCTGTCAAACTCTTCTTGAATGGGACCGCAGCTCAACTGCGAGCCAAAGGCTTGGCTCACAGTTGCTGTTCAGTCCCGCATAGTGAAGTGATCCTATGTCTAGCCCTGTTAGCAAGAAACTATAGAAGATGCCCTTTCATTTGAAAATCCTAGTTGCCTGGCTGTTTAAATCCAAAAACCATTGTTTCTGGTCATTGATTTAGAAAGTATTGAGCACAGAGTCAGGCAAAGCATATTTTAATAAGGATGTCAGAAATTGCAGCTCCTATATTTTATTTGTAAAGAATTTCTGTATCCTATTGTTACAAGTGTCGGAGGGATATCATAAGTTGTAAGGAGGCTCTTGGGTTTCTTTGGTCTGTGGAAATTCCCTGGGACCCAAGAAGTTGGAGGTTTCAATTGCATGAGTTTATTCATCTCAAACAGCTTCCCCAATCTTTGCAAATATGACTTCACCTAAAGTGACTCTAACATGATGAGGTAGTTATGGAAGCTGTCATCACTTTCACATCATTGTGAAATGATTATGAAAAGCATTACGTTAACCTGCCTAGCAATATATCTGCCGGTAAGAGAGCAGCAGAGAGCACAGCAGGTGATCCTTGGTAAAATCCATGATTTACCATCTGCAAACAGTAAATATTAAGGTCTACCAAAATTCAAATTTTCTTTTTAAATAGAGTATAGAAGTGCTTGGTCAGATTTTTTATTGCTGTCTATGTCCATGGTGGGCAATTCACAGGACAAAAAGTAATGACGAAGCCAACATTTTTAAAAAATGTTCCAATGATGGCTGTCAAAAAGAAGATGTTCTTTCAGTTTGGAGAGATTTCCCCTGACTTCCGTTGTGTCTCTAGGGTAGGAATGGGAAGAAGATAGATATCATCCTGCTCCTAAATAATACAGTAAAACCTTGGTTTGAGAGTAATTTGGTTTGAGAGTGCTTTGCAAGACAAGCACATTTTTTAAAGCGATGTCTTGATATACAAGTAGCGTCATGTATAAAAAAAGAAGAGAGCAGCCTCTAAAGTGTAGCAATATGGTTACATTTAATGAAGGTACAATATTTAGCAACTCGCATGGTTGATGATTAAAACAGGCACATCTAAGTATGCAGGCATCTGGGGTAAAGCTGTCCACATAGACCATCCACCGCACTGCCATCTTCATCATCCCTTCGCCGCTGCACTCCACGAGTGATTCAAAGCCTCACTTTCAGATCACTCTACTGCAAGCTATTCTTCCCGGTCATGATTGCAGACTGACAGTGGTGAGAGCCGGTGGTTCAGAAGATGGTCTATGTTACATAGTTACATAGTAGGTGAGGTTGAATAAAGACAATAGTCCATCCAGTTCAACCTGTGTAGGTGTGTGTGGCTGTAATCATCTCACATACCCCTGAATGTTCTGATCCTTGAGATGCACGTCCAATAGTCTTTTGAAAGCCACCATACTACCCGCAGAAACCACCTCTTGTGGTAGAGAATTCCACAATCTTGTAGCCCTAACAGTAAAGAACCCCCCACGTTGCCTGAGGTTAAAACGCTTCTCCTCTAATCGCATTGTATGCCCCCGAGTCCTCATGCAATCCCTTCGACTAAACAGCTTTTTTTCTAAGCTGAGATCCCCATTGAGATATTTAAAAATTGCTATCATGTCACCCCTCAGGCGTCTCTTCTCCAGGGAGAATAAATCAAGCGATTGCAGACGCTCTTCGTAATCAAGGTCCTCCAATCCCCTATGTGGACAGCTTTACCCCGGATGCCTGCATTCTTAGGTGTGCCTATTTTAATCATCAACCATGTGAGTTGCTAAATGTTGAACCTTCATTAAATGTAACCATATTGCTACACTCTCATCTCTCTTATATTCTGTAGCTCTGCTAGATTTTGCTTCTAATCCCCTTGGGAAGGCTGCATATTGTGGATGGACATTTTATGGTTACACAACCTATCACATTGCTATAATCTTTGTATATAGACTATAAACTGAAGGACTTGTGGAACGAATCATCTGAGTTTCCATTATTTCTTATGGGGAAATTTGCTTTGATATGAGTGCTTTGGATTACAAGCATGTTTCCAGAACGAATTATGCTCGCAATCCAAGGTTTTACTGTACATATTTTGCTAAACATTATCCTTGAAATAGCAGTAACATGACCTGTCTCCTCATAATCTGTCTGGACTGGTAGAGGAGCAGAGTGGCACATACACATGACACAGTAACGAAGCATGTGTTCTGCTCCTGGACTATATCTCCATTAATGCTCGGCTTCAGCAAAGTTCTAGGGGAGCATTCTCTCAAATATATAGGCATGGCAAGGGATATACTTTTATTTATTTATGATCACAAATTTGGTTATGCTCCCAGAAAAGTCCTCATAGATGGAATCAAGCATTAGGAAGGGCTTCATTTAGTCCAGAAGAATAAAGGAGGCATGTCTCTGACATCCAGCGATAGAGAAAAACCAGCAGAACAGGACATTTCAAGCTTTCCATCAGAAGCAGAAGGAAGTGTTGGCTGATTCAGTTATTTGCATGACAATAGGCAAGGAAATAGCAAATATTTAACAGGAATGTTGGTTTGGCTTTAACCATTCCCTAGTCTACTAAAAAAAATTGGTTTATACCTTAAGGACAGATCTAAATTGTAGAATGGGAAATGATTAACAGAATCTGGAGAATGGGATTTATAACTGTACAGTTAAAGATCTGATAAGGCCCTGGTGGCTGCCAAGAAACAAAGCGATCGTGTCCACATTTGAAATATATGTGTTGTGTGATATTCAAAGACTGTCTCTATTTGGAAGACAGAATAAGAGGCAAAAAGAGGCTGAAAAGGCATAGTCATTGATTTGTTCCTTAATCCATTCCATTAATCCATTCATTAGCCATATCTTTGGTTTACACGATCATGGAACATTTCAAACATTTTGGCTGACCGAAGAATGGAAAATATTATTACAATGGCAAAAAACAGGAAGCTAAGGACAAGGGCGGCGATGTTCAGGGAACGGGCGGTGGTTCCATAGCTTTGTGCTCCATGCCTATCTCCTTGCTGTTTCCTGTCCCGAGACTATGAGATAGAAAAATAAATAATTAGAATTTGGAAGTTTGAATTTGTTTTCACTTACAAAGTAAGGACCATTTTATACTATACAAGAACAGAAATATAATAGGTTACAGAATTATTCTATTGTACCCAGTGCCCAGGGTACTGCATTAATTCACATACACTATAATACCAAATGTATTGGGAAGCCTGCCTATACATGCACATGATCTATAATGGCATCCCAGTCTTAGTCTGTAGGGTTCAATATTGAGTTGCCCACCCTTTGCAGCTATAACAGCTTCAACTCTACTGGGAAAGCTGTCCACCAGATTTAGGAGTGTGTCTATGGGAATGTTTGACCATTCTTCCAGAAACGCATTTGTGAGGTAAGGGACTGATGTGGATGTGAAGGCCTGGCTCACAGTCTAGTACACTCTCTAATCTAACCCATCCCAAAGGTGTTCTATCGGGTTAAGGTCAGGATTCGTCCACCCCAAACTTGCTCATCAGTGTCTTTATGGACCTTGCTTAGCACTTGCACTTAGCAATAAGTATCCCATCCTTGCTCAGTATGCTTTGTGCACTGGTCCAAATCATTTGGTGGAGGGGGATTATAGTGTTTGGTTGTTTTTCAGGGGTTGGGCTTGGTCCCTTAATTCCAGTGAAGGGAACTCTTAAGGCGTCAGCATACCAAGACATTTTGAACAATTTCATGCTCCCAACTTTGTGGGAACAATTTGGGGATGGCCCCTTTCTATTCCAACATGACTGCGCACCAGTGCACAAAGCAATGTCCATAAAGACATGGATGAGCAAGTTTGGGGTGGAGGAACTTGACTGGCCTGCACAGAGTCCAGAACTCAACCCCATAGAACACCTTTGGGATGAATTAGAGTCCACATCCACATCAGTGCCTGACCTCACAAATGCGCTTCTGGAAGAATGGTGAAACATTCCCATAGACACACTCCTAAACCTTGTGGACAGCCTTCCCAGAAGAGTTGAAGCTGTTATAGCTGCAAAAGGTGGGCCAACTCAATATTGCACCCTATGGACTAAGACTAGGAGGCCATTAACTTTCATGTGCGTGTAAAGGCAGGTGTCCCAATACTTTTGTTAATATAAACAAAAGGAGTAGGTGACAATCAAAATATTAATACCCACTCACCTAGCGCTATATCTGATATCAACAGACAATGGATAAATAACAATATTATAATAGAATCTAATTCCCTTACGGGAGAATCAAGCTGCTGCTATAATGGCAAAAGATTATGTATAAAGGTGCTGAATTGACTTGATATTCTTATACAAGCACAAAAAACACTAGCAGCGCTGGCAGTGTATATCAATAAGTCCACCACAATAATGAGAGTACTGCTGTTGCAGCTGATACTATCACAAGTCCAAGAGAACTGTCGGGACTATTGGGGGGTTGATTAAAATAATAATAGGTAAAAAGAAAAATGATTTTAAAAGCCATGTATATTTCATATTATGCATATAAGGGATTCTGAACAGGATGGCGTCCATCTTGTTTTTAAGGTGAAACAAAGTTCATATATACTTGTTAAACAAAATGTCTCTCACAGGCTTACAAAGGGTCTATGGTTTCAACAGAGATCTTTGTATTTCTATGTAATCGTAAATAAGATTTCTTTTGACATCTCGATCAGATAAAACTTAGTCAGTCTGACGCTATGTTAAGGGGGGATATCTCAGTCTGTCTATAGGTATTTAACAATAGACAATGGCTCAGTGTTTTTCAGCATACATTTAAAGATGAACCATATAAGTTTTTATAGAAAACATCATCATATGTAAGATGTATATTAACGGTAATACATTGTATTCTTATTAATATAGAAGTGTGAACTTGATACTTATATAATATTAGATATATAATATATAAGTATACTTTTCTATGATGTGTAAGGACTTGTGCGTCTTAAAAACAAATTACTTCATGTTAAGGCATGTGGTAGGAGTGTTTATATAAGGATTGCTTTGGACTGGTTTAGTGCTCAAGGTGTCGTAAATATTCCCAAACCTAGACTATATCTGACAGCCCTTTGGCATGGTCAAATAAGTAATTGCTTTTCACTAGCCGACAGGTCAATAGGTCATCAGATAACAAATTGTTTTAATTATATTAAATACAAAATCTAATGAACGGTACGATACTGCCCTCTGGAGGCGAAATACCAGGTGCAGTCTTGAGATAATTTGAGATATTCCAATATAAAAATATTATATTGTGTTAAATAATATAATTATTGAAATGGCATTACTTGCCAAGATGAATAATGGAAATACAGGTGGACATTTATGTATGTACTGGTAGTCTGGACAAAGTTCTATGTTGTGTTTTATGATTAATCTCACATATAGAGAAATCATCATTTAATTTTATTATCCAAGTACGGGGTTAATTATCAAAAGAGGTGTCTATGATCTCATCAGTTTAGGTATAGAATATCCCAACCAATTGGGATAATGTTTCATCCCTCTGGGTTTTACTTATGGTAATTTTTATAGCTCTTTGTTCTTACCATATAAAAGACCAACCCAGATATGAGATAGACACACTTTACACTACTGACAACACACCTCACACTTACACCACACACGCTATTACATTTTTCAATAGACTCATGCAGACATACTCCCTGATCCACATCATTCATCTGAAACTTGAAGGGAAGCCACCATCTTAAGAAAGGCATCCATCTTAGGACTCTGGTAACGATTTGAAGCTAGCGGCTATCTTAAGTGTGGTAATTATGCCTTGCTATATTATTTGATTTTATTCAACAATTGTTTATTCCTTCCTTATATGTTTTATATTGCATATTTAAGGGTAATGAGATTACAATCCCAGCCGTATAAACCATGGTAGATTTTTCTCTAAAAAGCTGATTTTTGTTTTTATACATTTTTATTAATATCAGATTAAGTGCATTATTTGCAATTTTAAGTCTTCCGTTTTGCATGGCTTATTCTCATTCCTTCTGCAGTGGAATGACTTTGGGCCCTGTGATTCGCAGACCATTGTAGTCTGTTTATATAGAACATTAATTTATGGCTTATACTATACCTGGGAAGAAATGGTAATCTTGCTTTCATTTTGTTTTGGTTTCACTTTGTTTCACTTTGTTTTAGTTTCACTTTCATTATTGAGCTAAACATCACATTGCATTGATTATTTGAAGTTAGTATTTTTCTTGTAGAGTTATCTTTTTGTGTCACTTCTTGTTTGATCATATATTGTGTTTGCATGTCTTGAGAATAAATATTTTTATATATATTCCACGCTGTAGACTGTACTCACTAAGATTGGTATATGCTTTTAAAAAGAAATTAATCAATTAAAAAGAATTCACGACATTGATTTATGGCAATAGGTGAAGACTCTCCTTTTTCACAGATCTTTGCTTATTAACCATAAATAAATACACTGCTATATTCAGAGCAGTATAAATATTCTGACATAATTAAGTACGAGCGCAAGATATTTATTATTAAATATTCTTACATATAATGGAGGCCCCAGCGAGATAATTATTGATTTCTTACATATGCCAATCATAATATTGATCAGGTGACATAATCAATAACTTAAAAAAAAAAAAAAAAAAATTTTTTTTGGATTTTTTTTTTAATAATTATGAATGTTGATAGAAATGCATTAAAAATGTCTACAGCAGATAATGTTCATGCTGCCAACTCTGGCAAGGTGTGAGTCCCTAGTGGTAATGCCACAACCCCAGTAGATTTGGCACAGATCATACATGTGTGGAAACACCTCTCTGAGTCTGAAATGGTGGAATATGTAAATGCTGGTTAGAGTCATATATCAAAATCCTCAGAACGTCGGGCCAATAAAGGGCATCTGACATGGGTAGAGGAAAACCTGTATGTATGAACTCACCAATAAGCTTATCTAACACCAAAAAACGTCAGGAAGTGTGATCACATACTTTTTGAGTCATGGCCAATCTTACTGTATCTTTATGAGGAACTGCACCAGAAGGCTCAGCAAAAAGGAGTTTAGTAAAGTTTCAATCTCCACTCCAAATAAATGAGAGTATGAGATTAGGAACCTCCTTGAACAGGTGAAAGTAACCTCTATTGGGACACATAAGTTAAGAGAATGTAGCGTGAAACTGCAAAATGAAGTAGAACTGTGGCAAGAAGTTTGATCAAGTAAACTGTAATGGAAGTAACCATTTGAAAGTGAAATGTAAATGATTAATGCAATATTTAGGAAGTTTGAGCAAGGAAAAATGTTTTCTAGCAAAAGTTGCCGAGTAATAAGCAGTGGAAAATTTTGAAAAAAAATAAATAAATATATAAAATAAAAATGTAACAGTTCATTGTAATGACAGGAACTCATCAGTAAATACATAGGAGAGTTCCATAAGGTCATGGTGTAAATGCATAAGGGTAAATGTTTTATTAATCCTGCATTAAATATAATAATTATTCATAGACCCAGATATGACTCCCAGTCTGTTGGTTATGACCCAGACAAGGGGGGGAATCAGGCAAAGAGTCCATATCCTACCCCAGCCATATTCCTAAAATAGGAGGGCAGGAATTGGGCAGCCATGCATAAATAGGTATGAGTCATATCAGGTCACTGCAAAAAGACTAGCACCCCTAAAAAGACACCATGCACCTCCAGAATTTAAAAGTTTTAAAAAGAGTACTGTCCTGTATATTTTTTTTTTTGTTAATAAAAGGTCCTTAAACTTTATTGATCATCTTGAGGCCTATGAAAACAACTTTCTGTGTTGTGCCTGCAGGATGTCATTTAAAATGCAGCCCATATAAAACTTCACTGCTGCTAGAGCTGTGATCTACAATTTAAAATGTACACAGCACCAAAGCCCCATTGAATTATTTTTTTTTTTGCTGTACTCAAAAGTGCTTAACACCCTTCAATGAAGGAGCTGAGTACAACCATCAGGAATTTATATCCCTGTGCTTTGAGGCATTGCCCATGCACATAAAAATAATATGTTTGGCAAAGGAGCAAGATCTGCCACCTAGGCCCCAAGGGGAACACCGGATACCTTAAGGAGGACACCGGACATCCCATTAACAAGGGGGGGGGACAACCGCAAATAAATAGGGATTTGCCCCATCCTAGGGTTCCCCAAAATCCTTGGGAAAATCAAGTGACATTAAGGCCCAGACCTCACGCCAGAACCGCGTAACTGGTTCTGATGGGGATCTGTCCCATATGTCTGAACCCGAGAGATATAGGCACCGCAGGAGGCGGAGCCAATAATTCAACTCTGTAAAGTTTTCAGCAGAGTAGAAGCCAAGTTGGATCGGCTGATCACTTGGTTCACTTTGGGCACTGCAGCCCAGAATTAAAATAATTCCTCTTCAAGAACAAATCCTGTGGCCAGCCAAGGGCCACAAAATCCTTTAATGCCCAAATGGCAGGAATCAAAGGGATACACTGAATAGAGGCATAGGATGCAGAGGTTCTAACACCCTTTTATCCCAGGTCACAGCATTGAGGATCCTGAAATCCCTGTCAGGGGGGGATCTTGGTTGTGAGATACTAACTACCCTCCTATTTTTCAGTGGTCACTTCATCCCTCTGACTCAAACAGGTCGCTCAAAGCGGGCACATTTTCAAAAATCGCCAATGACGGTGATACCAAGGAAGATCAAACCCTAATGACGTAATGCAGTCAAGAGGTTAAAGGTTGTATACGGTAACCAAGAAGGAATCCTCAATGCCAGGTAGTTTGTTGCCTACAATAAATTGCATTGATGCCCCAAAGGGGGAGATATTATATTTTTTTCTCCTAAGTAGTAGGTAAATTTTAACAACATATTGTATTATTGTATCATTGTCCAATGTGTGGCATCCATGGCGATGGATACATCCCCATGTTAATAAAGCCCCAGAAGTCAGTCGCCCTAGGAAAGGTCGCATATATAATCTCACCTTCCCTTGTGTCATAAAAAGACTGATCACACGGTGAAAAAGCTTAGGGTACCTACATCGCATTGAAATGTCAATTGATAAGAATGTATATTCATACTGTATGTTTCATCCAATAGGAAGAGATTAACCTTCCATGCCAGGTCGTTGATTGGTACAGACGGTGATGTTTGCCAAAGACACAGCGATCGGATGGGTCATCTCTCCCTAGAGCACAGCTCAGGATGGAACCTCTCATTGAATCGGATCCCTCTACAGGAATCAAGCTGCGAGACGCCCCAGATTCTTGTTGACGGAGAGGAAGATTTGTTTCAACAGATCTTTGTGCATTTGATCCAAGGAAATCCATTGAGAGGAATCACACTACCTCCTGTTTTCAGTTGAAGGAGATGTGAGAATGGTGCATTGCACATGTGAGCAAAACCTCAGTCTGGGTGTATGACACTCTAGACCTTGCTGAAACCATTCATTATCCAACCAATATCCAAGGTTGAACGTCCAAACAGATTTCTCGGATTCCTGATTGCCAACATTGTTTTACTGCGATTTGAATGGTAATTGTCAATGCCATTGCAGCAGTTAATTTCTGTCTCCATCAAGACTTTGCAAGCTGGAGATGCAGATTTCAAGGAACATTTGTGTTTCTTTACCAGGAGATCAGAATTCAAAGAGACTAAATAGGAACAGTTTGTGACATAGCTAACACCAGCAAAGTCGCTACGAACTGACATTTTGAACTGATTTTTTTTCTCAATTTTTTTTTTATCGCTTTACTTAAAAGTTATGAACAATTCCCAATATGAACTATTCTCTTAAAAAAAAAGAGAACAAGACATTTTTTTTTCCCTTTTACTACTCCTTAAAAAGCTTTCTTTCCAGATAGGCCTAAGTTGCTCACTTGTCTACTGGGAAGAAAGGGGGGGATATGTCGGGACTATTGGGGGGTTGATTAAAATAATAATAGGTAAAAAGAAAAATGATTTTAAAAGCCATGTATATTTCATATTATGCATATAAGGGATTCTGAACAGGATGGCGTCCATCTTGTTTTTAAGGTGAAACAAAGTTCATATATACTTGTTAAACAAAATGTCTCTCACAGGCTTACAAAGGGTCTATGGTTTCAACAGAGATCTTTGTATTTCTATGTAATCGTAAATAAGATTTCTTTTGACATCTCGATCAGATAAAACTTAGTCAGTCTGACGCTATGTTAAGGGGGGATATCTCAGTCTGTCTATAGGTATTTAACAATAGACAATGGCTCAGTGTTTTTCAGCATACATTTAAAGATGAACCATATAAGTTTTTATAGAAAACATCATCATATGTAAGATGTATATTAACGGTAATACATTGTATTCTTATTAATATAGAAGTGTGAACTTGATACTTATATAATATTAGATATATAATATATAAGTATACTTTTCTATGATGTGTAAGGACTTGTGCGTCTTAAAAACAAATTACTTCATGTTAAGGCATGTGGTAGGAGTGTTTATATAAGGATTGCTTTGGACTGGTTTAGTGCTCAAGGTGTCGTAAATATTCCCAAACCTAGACTATATCTGACAGCCCTTTGGCATGGTCAAATAAGTAATTGCTTTTCACTAGCCGACAGGTCAATAGGTCATCAGATAACAAATTGTTTTAATTATATTAAATACAAAATCTAATGAACGGTACGATACTGCCCTCTGGAGGCGAAATACCAGGTGCAGTCTTGAGATAATTTGAGATATTCCAATATAAAAATATTATATTGTGTTAAATAATATAATTATTGAAATGGCATTACTTGCCAAGATGAATAATGGAAATACAGGTGGACATTTATGTATGTACTGGTAGTCTGGACAAAGTTCTATGTTGTGTTTTATGATTAATCTCACATATAGAGAAATCATCATTTAATTTTATTATCCAAGTACGGGGTTAATTATCAAAAGAGGTGTCTATGATCTCATCAGTTTAGGTATAGAATATCCCAACCAATTGGGATAATGTTTCATCCCTCTGGGTTTTACTTATGGTAATTTTTATAGCTCTTTGTTCTTACCATATAAAAGACCAACCCAGATATGAGATAGACACACTTTACACTACTGACAACACACCTCACACTTACACCACACACGCTATTTCATTTTTCAATAGACTCATGCAGACATACTCCCTGATCCACATCATTCATCTGAAACTTGAAGGGAAGCCACCATCTTAAGAAAGGCATCCATCTTAGGACTCTGGTAACGATTTGAAGCTAGCGGCTATCTTAAGTGTGGTAATTATGCCTTGCTATATTATTTGATTTTATTCAACAATTGTTTATTCCTTCCTTATATGTTTTATATTGCATATTTAAGGGTAATGAGATTACAATCCCAGCCGTATAAACCATGGTAGATTTTTCTCTAAAAAGCTGATTTTTGTTTTTATACATTTTTATTAATATCAGATTAAGTGCATTATTTGCAATTTTAAGTCTTCCGTTTTGCATGGCTTATTCTCATTCCTTCTGCAGTGGAATGACTTTGGGCCCTGTGATTCGCAGACCATTGTAGTCTGTTTATATAGAACATTAATTTATGGCTTATACTATACCTGGGAAGAAATGGTAATCTTGCTTTCATTTTGTTTTGGTTTCACTTTGTTTCACTTTGTTTTAGTTTCACTTTCATTATTGAGCTAAACATCACATTGCATTGATTATTTGAAGTTAGTATTTTTCTTGTAGAGTTATCTTTTTGTGTCACTTCTTGTTTGATCATATATTGTGTTTGCATGTCTTGAGAATAAATATTTTTATATATATTCCACGCTGTAGACTGTACTCACTAAGATTGGTATATGCTTTTAAAAAGAAATTAATCAATTAAAAAGAATTCACGACATTGATTTATGGCAATAGGTGAAGACTCTCCTTTTTCACAGATCTTTGCTTATTAACCATAAATAAATACACTGCTATATTCAGAGCAGTATAAATATTCTGACATAATTAAGTACGAGCGCAAGATATTTATTATTAAATATTCTTACAGAACCACAGCCAAATTCAGCAAGGCCATACTCCAGTGGTTAATAGTGCACCTCCACCGCACCACTATGAAGCCCTGCAGCAATTCACACTCACCAGATATGACTTAAATTGCGCCTTATTCCACCACTATGATGCTTATGTCACCCAGAAGATCCCAGTCTTGCTGCTCACCAAGACAGAGTAATCCAGATGATATTCAGCACACTGTGAAGCTTGGTCCCATGGAATCTTCCATGGGATCTTCTGGGTGATATAAGCATCAGTGTGGTGGAATAAGGTGCAAGTGAGTCCATTGGAGTATGGACTCACTTGCGATCCATTCACTGAATTTGGCTGTGCTGCTAGTGTTTGTTTCAAATCTTTGCAAATGTATTAAAAAAAAAAAGAAAAAAATCCCATGTACATAAGTATTCACAGCCTTTGCTCAGTACTTTGTTGAAGCACCTTTGGCACCAATTACAGCCTCAAGTCTTTTTGAATATGATACTACACCCATTTTTGGGCAGTTTCTCCCATTCTTCTTTGCAGGACCTCTCAAGCTCCATCAGGTTGGATAGGGAGCTTGAGATGGGGTGCAGCCATTTTCAGATCTCTCCAGAGATGTTCAATCGGGTTCAATTCCGGGCTCTGGCTGGGTCACTGAAGAACATTCACAGAGTTGTCTCTCTTGTTAGGGTCGTTGTCCTGTTGGAATATGAACACTTGCCCCAGTCTGAGGTCCAGACTTTTTTGTTTGAGTGTCATGGCGAAGGCTGTGAATACTTATGTACATGTGATTTTTTTTTTTGTTTTTTATTCTTAATAAATTTGCTAAGATTTCATACAAACTTTTCATGTTTTCATTATGTGTTATTGTTTGTAGAATTTAGAGGAAAATAATGCATTTCATTTATTTAGGAATAAGGCTGTGACATAACAAAATGTGGAAAAAATGAAGCGCTGTGAATACCTTCCAGATGCACTGTATCTAATTATTATTTTTGTATTTGCGTTGCTTATGGAACCTTTTGCTCAGAGTATTAGAAGCAACATGAAGATAACAGGGTGGAAAGTCGCAGAAGTGGAACACAAGATTAGCTTGTTTGCTGATGATGTTATGCTAATCATCACAAACCCATTATCTTCTTTAATAGAAGTAGAGAAAATGATAAATGAATTTAGCGCAGTATCATTCTATAAATGAAACATTGCAAAATCACAAATTATGGGCATTAATTTTCCTACTTTAAGGGTAGTTATTCCATATAATTTGGGAGTGTAAATCGATTAGAGCATTCTGGAACAAAATATTCTCTATGGTTTCAGAAGTTGTGGGAAAAAAACACAATTCCAAGCCCAGAGATGGCGATTCTTCATTTAAATATACATGAGATTCTCCCTAAGTACCGAGTAGTTATTATACATCTTTTATTAGCGGCAAAACTTTTAATTACAAGAAGGTGGAACTCCCAGGAAGTACCAACTCCATCTGATGCGGTTGAATTACTTAATCAACAATGTGAGATGGAAAAAATTATGGCTACTATAAGTTCGACGAAGAAAATATTTGGAGTCAGATGGAAGCCATGGTTAAATAATTTAAGATGTATAGTAACAATGGATTAGAGATATTGTATATGCATCAACATAGGAACTGTCTGTCTGTAAAAGGAACTTCCCATTTTAAAATGGATGTCGAGTGACGAGAGACTCAAGATAAAGGGTATTCTAAATATGCGAATCTCTTGGTTGGTGATTAAACTAGACTGGAAGGAAGGCTCTGCTTCTTCCTCTCCTTTTCCTGTTTCTCCTTTTCTCTTTTTCTCCCTTTCTTTCTTCTTCTCTCCTTTCTCCCCCCTTGTTTTTTTTTCTCTTCTTCTCTATTTTTTTTTGAAGGTACAGTAAAACCTTGGTTTGAGAGTAACTTGGTTTAAGAGCGCTTTGTAAGACAATAGTGTTGAGCGAACACGGACTGTATTATTCGTGTTCGTACCGAATAATTGGATTTTTTGTACCCGAACACGGACACGGACACTTTACTGTATGTTCGGGTAAAAATCCGTGTTCGGTCGTTTTATTTCCGGGTTTTGCATGCTTTGGCGCTCTTTTCATGGCGGGCTTTCAACAGCCAATCAACAATCGTTTAACTGGTGTGCCTTAAGCCATCCCAGCCATGCCTGCAAATGTCTCAGTAGCTGTGATTGGCCGTCTGAAGCATGTGACCAAGTCTTTATAAGTTCGAGGCAGCCGCAGCGGCGTCATTATGCTGCTTAGATTCAGGGACAGAGCACACATCAACGTGCTGGCTGCTGATTAGGGAAAGATAGGCAGGAAAAAACCATTTGTGTCCGGATAGAATTGAGGGACAGGTCGGAGTGTTTAGGCAGGGCGAGTTGTAGGCATTTTAGGGATAGAGTCTGCTGAATTATAGGGTCAGTGTCTTCTACAAACTACAATCGATATTGCTGTGTGGGGGGTGGGGTCTGCACTCAATCCTGATCTACGATCTCTTCTCAATCCTGTTAGGGACAGAGTCTGCTGAATTTTAGGGAAACTGTGTTCTACAAACTACAATCGATATTGCTGTGTGGTGTGGGATTGGAGATAGGCAGGTGTCAGTGATCCACATCCATTTTTCTGTGTGTGAGCTGCAGTGAACACAATCTTTTTGGGCTGCAGTGAACACAATCTTTTTGGGCTGCAGTGAACACAATCTTTTTGGGCTGCAGTGAACACAATCTTTTTGGGCTGCAGTGAACACAATCTTTTTGGGCTGCAGTGAACACAATCTTTTTGGGGTGCAGTGAACAAAATCTTTTTGGGGTGCAGTGAACACAATCCTTTTTGGTGTGCAGTGAACACAATCTTTGTGGGGTGCAGTGAACAAAATCCTTTGTGGGGTGCAGTGAAGACAATCTTTTTGGGGTGCAGTGAACAAAATCCTTTTTGGGGTGCAGTGAACAACATCCTTTTTGGGGTGCAGTGAACACAATCTTTTTGGGGTGCAGTGAACAAAATCCTTTGTGGGGTGCAGTGAACACAATCTTTTTGGGGTGCAGTGAACACAATCTTTTTGGGGTGGAGTGAACAACATCCTTTTTGGGGTGCAGTGAACAAAATCCTTTTTGGGGTGCAGTGAACAAAATCATTTTTGGGGTGCAGTGAACACAATCTTTTTGGGGTGCAGTGAACACAATCTTTGTGGGGTGCAGTGAACACAATCTTTTTGGGGTGGAGTGAACAACATCCTTTTTGGGGTGCAGTGAACAACATCCTTTTTGGGGTGCAGTGAACACAATCTTTTTGGGGTGCAGTGAACACAATCTTTGTGGGGTACAGTGAACAGAATCTTTGTGGGGTGCAGTGAACACAATCTTTGGGGGGTACAGTGAACACAATCTTTGTGAGGTGCAGTGAACACAATCTTTGTGGGGTGCAGTGAACACAATCATTGTGGGGTGCAGTGAACTCAATCTTTGTGGGGTACAGTGAACACAATCTCATACTTCTGAAGGTTTGAGGGTGCTGCCTGTTCCATACTCCCCCTACTCCTCATCTAGCCTTTTAGGGGTACAAACAATAGTAATTGGGGCCTAGTGTGGTTGTGTACGTGTGATATACATACACTTTTTTGGGATCATATTTTCTATTCCGCTATTTAATCAAAAACCTTTGGGGATCAGTTAAATTGGGGGATAGTCTGTGTTGGTACGTGTGAGAGAGATCCACCTTTCCAAGTTGTTGGGGTTCATCTCATACTTCTGAAGGTTTGAGGGTGCTGCCTGTTCCATACTCCCCCTACTCCTCATCTAGCCTTTTAGGGGTACAAACAATAGTAATTGGGGCCTAGTGTGGTTGTGTACGTGTGATATACATACACTTTTTTGGGATCATATTTTCTATTCCGCTATTTAATCAAAAACCTTTGGGGATCAGTTAAATTGGGGGATAGTCTGTGTTGGTACGTGTGAGAGAGATCCACCTTTCCAAGTTGTTGGGGTTCATCTCATACTTCTGAAGGTTTGAGGGTGCTGCCTGTTCCATACTCCCCCTACTCCTAGCCTTTTAGGGGTACAAACAATAGTAATTGGGGCCTAGTGTGGTTGTGTACGTGTGATATACATACACTTTTTTGGGATCATATTTTCTATTCCGCTATTTAATCAAAAACCTTTGGGGATCAGTTAAATTGGGGGATAGTCTGTGTTGGTACGTGTGAGAGAGATCCACCTTTCCAAGTTGTTGGGGTTCATCTCATACTTCTGAAGGTTTGAGGGTGCTGCCTGTTCCATACTCCCCCTACTCCTAGCCTTTTAGGGGTACAAACAATAGTAATTGGGGCCTAGTGTGGTTGTGTACGTGTGATATACATACACTTTTTTGGGATCATATTTTCTATTCCGCTATTTAATCAAAAACCTTTGGGGATCAGTTAAATTGGGGGATAGTCTGTGTTGGTACGTGTGAGAGAGATCCACCTTTCCAAGTTGTTGGGGTTCATCTCATACTTCTGAAGGTTTGAGGGTGCTGCCTGTTCCATACTCCCCCTACTCCTAGCCTTTTAGGGGTACAAACAATAGTAATTGGGGCCTAGTGTGGTTGTGTACGTGTGATATACATACACTTTTTTGGGATCATATTTTCTATTCCGCTATTTAATCAAAAACCTTTGGGGATCAGTTAAATTGGGGGATAGTCTGTGTTGGTACGTGTGAGAGAGATCCACCTTTCCAAGTTGTTGGGGTTCATCTCATACTTCTGAAGGTTTGAGGGTGCTGCCTGTTCCATACTCCCCCTACTCCTAGCCTTTTAGGGGTACAAACAATAGTAATTGGGGCCTAGTGTGGTTGTGTACGTGTGATATACATACACTTTTTTGGGATCATATTTTCTATTCCGCTATTTAATCAAAAACCTTTGGGGATCAGTTAAATTGGGGGATAGTCTGTGTTGGTACGTGTGAGAGAGATCCACCTTTCCAAGTTGTTGGGGTTCATCTCATACTTCTGAAGGTTTGAGGGTGCTGCCTGTTCCATACTCCCCCTACTCCTAGCCTTTTAGGGGTACAAACAATAGTAATTGGGGCCTAGTGTGGTTGTGTACGTGTGATATACATACACTTTTTTGGGATCATATTTTCTATTCCGCTATTTAATCAAAAACCTTTGGGGATCAGTTAAATTGGGGGATAGTCTGTGTTGGTACGTGTGAGAGAGATCCACCTTTCCAAGTTGTTGGGGTTCATCTCATACTTCTGAAGGTTTGAGGGTGCTGCCTGTTCCATACTCCCCCTACTCCTAGCCTTTTAGGGGTACAAACAATAGTAATTGGGGCCTAGTGTGGTTGTGTACGTGTGATATACATACACTTTTTTGGGATCATATTTTCTATTCCGCTATTTAATCAAAAACCTTTGGGGATCAGTTAAATTGGGGGATAGTCTGTGTTGGTACGTGTGAGAGAGATCCACCTTTCCAAGTTGTTGGGGTTCATCTCATACTTCTGAAGGTTTGAGGGTGCTGCCTGTTCCATACTCCCCCTACTCCTAGCCTTTTAGGGGTACAAACAATAGTAATTGGGGCCTAGTGTGGTTGTGTACGTGTGATATACATACACTTTTTTGGGATCATATTTTCTATTCCGCTATTTAATCAAAAACCTTTGGGGATCAGTTAAATTGGGGGATAGTCTGTGTTGGTACGTGTGAGAGAGATCCACCTTTCCAAGTTGTTGGGGTTCATCTCATACTTCTGAAGGTTTGAGGGTGCTGCCTGTTCCATACTCCCCCTACTCCTAGCCTTTTAGGGGTACAAACAATAGTAATTGGGGCCTAGTGTGGTTGTGTACGTGTGATATACATACACTTTTTTTGGATCATATTTTCTATTCCGCTATTTAATCAAAAACCTTTGGGGATCAGTTAAATTGGGGGATAGTCTGTGTCGGTACGTGTGAGAGAGATCCACCTTTCCAAGTTGTTGGGGTTCATCTCATACTTCTGAAGGTTTGAGGGTGCTGCCTGTTCCATACTCCCCCTACTCCTCATCTAGCCTTTTAGGGGTACAAACAATAGTAATTGGAGCCTAGTGTGGTTGTGTACGTGCGAGATACATACACTTTTTTTGATCATATTTCCTATTCCGCTATTCAATAAAAACCTTTGAGGATCAATTGAATTGCGGGATAGTCTGTGTCGGTACGTGTGAGAGAGATCCACCTTTCCAAGTTGTTGGGGTTCATCTCATACTTCTGAAGGTTTGAGGGTGCTGCCTGTTCCATACTCCCCCTACTCCTCATCTAGCCTTTTAGGGGTACAAACAATAGTAATTGGGGCCTAGTGTGGTTGTGTACGTGTGATATACATACACTTTTTTTGGATCATATTTTCTATTCCGCTATTTAATCAAAAACCTTTGGGGATCAGTTAAATTGGGGGATAGTCTGTGTTGGTACGTGTGAGAGAGATCCACCTTTCCAAGTTGTTGGGGTTCATCTCATACTTCTGAAGGTTTGAGGGTGCTGCCTGTTCCATACTCCCCCTACTCCTCATCTAGCCTTTTAGGGGTACAAACAATAGTAATTGGGGCCCAGTGTGGTTGTGTACGTGTGATATACATACACTTTTTTGGGATCATATTTTCTATTCCGCTATTTAATCAAAAACCTTTGGGGATCAGTTAAATTGGGGGATAGTCTGTGTCGGTACGTGTGAGAGAGATCCACCTTTCCAAGTTGTTGGGGTTCATCTCATACTTCTGAAGGTTTGAGGGTGCTGCCTGTTCCATACCCCCCCCTACTCCTCATCTAGCCTTTTAGGGGTACAAACAATAGTAATTGGGGCCTAGTGTGGTTGTGTACGTGCGAGATACATACACTTTTTTGGGATCATATTTCCTATTCCGCTATTCAATAAAAACCTTTGAGGATCAATTGAATTGCGGGATAGTCTGTGTCGGTACGTGTGAGAGAGATCCACCTTTCCAAGTTGTTGGGGTTCATCTCATACTTCTGAAGGTTTGAGGGTGCTGCCTGTTCCATACTCCCCCTACTCCTCATCTAGCCTTTTAGGGGTACAAACAATAGTAATTGGGGCCTAGTGTGGTTGTGTACGTGTGATATACATACACTTTTTTTGGATCATATTTTCTATTCCGCTATTTAATCAAAAACCTTTGGGGATCAGTTAAATTGGGGGATAGTCTGTGTTGGTACGTGTGAGAGAGATCCACCTTTCCAAGTTGTTGGGGTTCATCTCATACTTCTGAAGGTTTGAGGGTGCTGCCTGTTCCATACTCCCCCTACTCCTCATCTAGCCTTTTAGGGGTACAAACAATAGTAATTGGGGCCCAGTGTGGTTGTGTACGTGTGATATACATACACTTTTTTGGGATCATATTTTCTATTCCGCTATTTAATCAAAAACCTTTGGGGATCAGTTAAATTGGGGGATAGTCTGTGTCGGTACGTGTGAGAGAGATCCACCTTTCCAAGTTGTTGGGGTTCATCTCATACTTCTGAAGGTTTGAGGGTGCTGCCTGTTCCATACCCCCCCTACTCCTCATCTAGCCTTTTAGGGGTACAAACAATAGTAATTGGGGCCTAGTGTGGTTGTGTACGTGCGAGATACATACACTTTTTTTGATCATATTTCCTATTCCGCTATTCAATAAAAACCTTTGAGGATCAATTGAATTGCGGGATAGTCTGTGTCGGTACGTGTGAGAGAGATCCACCTTTCCAAGTTGTTGGGGTTCATCTCATACTTCTGAAGGTTTGAGGGTGCTGCCTGTTCCATACTCCCCCTACTCCTCATCTAGCCTTTTAGGGGTACAAACAATAGTAATTGGGGCCCAGTGTGGTTGTGTACGTGTGATATACATACACTTTTTTTGGATCATATTTTCTATTCCGCTATTTAATTTAACTGGGCCTCCATGCGAGACCTGTGTGCCTTGTTGCGCTGTTTTGAGTACTCCACCAACATGGCCAGTGGCAATGACGCCGTTCTCAGCTTAACTATCCCACTTCTATGCCTCCTTGAAAAAACAATTCGGGCGATGATGGAAGAGGATGTGGCACAGGATGAGGAGGAGGAGGAGGATGAAGAGGTAACATTTCCAAGGCTTTCAGGGCAGTCATTCGCAAGGGGCTCCGAGGGTGGGTTCCTGCACACGCAAACGCCAGGGACGCAATTGTCCAGCAGGGGCACAGTTCTGGAGGATGAGGAGGATGAGGAGGAGGAGGAGCTGGAGGAGGAGATGGAACCATGTTCACAGCAGGGTGGCACCCAGGCCAGCTCATGGCCATCACTGGTGCGTGGCTGGGGGGATACAGAGGACACGGACGATACACCTCCCACAGAGGACAGCCTTTCGTTGCCTCTGGGCAGCCTGGCACACATGAGCGATTACATGCTGCAGTGTCTCCACAACGACCGCCGAGTTGCCCACATTCTAACTTGTGCTGATTACTGGGTGGCCACGCTGCTGGATCCCCGTTACAAGGACAACGTACCGTCCTTAATTCACTCACTGGAGCGCGATCGCAAGATGCGCGAGTACAAGCGCACGCTGGTAGACGCCATGCTGCTGGCATTCCCATCTGACAGCGGGGCCACAGTGGAAGCACAAGGCAGAGGAGGAGGAGGAGGAGGTCGCCAACGCAACCAGGGCACCGCCAGCACCGCAGAAGGCAGGGTTAGCATGGCCGAAATGTGGAAAAGCTTTGTCAGCACGCCACAACAAACAGCAGCACCAGCAGCTCAGATGGAACGTCTTAGCAGGAGGCAGCATTTTACCAACATGGTGGAGCAGTATGTGTGCACACGCCTACATGTAGTGAATGACGGGTCTGCCCCCTTCAACTTCTGGGTCTCCAAATTGGGCACATGGCTTGAGCTTGCCCTTTTCGCCTTGGAGGTGCTGGCGTGCCCTGCAGCCAGTGTATTATCTGAACGGGTATTTAGCACGGCTGGGGGCGTTATAACAGACAAGCGCAGCCGCCTGTCCAGAGACAATGTGGACAAGCTCACGTTCATTAAAATGAACCAGGCATGGATCCCACGGGACTTTTCCGTACCTTATGCAGAATAGCAATGGATACCGACCTTACCCACCCATTGTTCCATTTTTGCTCTTTCTCACTCTTTTGGGGTGTACCCTCATTTAAAATTTTTGAAAAGAAGCAGTGTTGGCTACCTCGTCCTCCTCCTCAGGGCCAGATTAATGTAGGGGCTATTGGAGCTGCAGCTCCAGGCCCCTACCTTTTATATAGGCCCCGGGTTGGCCATATTCACTGTTACCGCTCTTCTGTCACTTGTAAACACAGAAGTCTGGCTTCTATGCTCGCTTCCCCAGGCAGCACCCTCAGAACCTCCCCACACAGCGTGAAGGCCGGACAAGGAGGGACAGTTGGCGATGCATGGATGTGTTTATGGGCTTCAGAGACAGCATCCCATGTTGAATTAGGCATGCATGGTTGCACCCTTCCTCCTCTGGGTGCATGGCAAGGCACGGCCCTTAAGGCCCTTCAAAATCCTCAGCACCAAGCCCATGATGCTGTTAATCCGGCCCTGGTCCTCCTCCACCGCCGCTTCCACCTACACCGCCCATAGGTGTGCGCAGCCTATTGCATTAAGGTGTGCACCCCAAAGTTGAAATACACATGCATGTGTTTGCCAGCAGGGAGAGTAATGTATCGGGGCCATGTACCTGTAGGCAAGGAGAAATAGAGCAGAGCAGGTCCCAGGGAGATCTTTCCCATCTCCTCACTGGCAATGCTATGTGCCCTAGGTGATTAGGGTGTGCCCAGGCACACCCAGCACACCCTGTGCGCACGCCTATGTCACCGCCACATCCACCACCACCTCAACCTCCCTCCTACTCCATATGGGCCTCGTCCTTCAGAGATGAAGAAGAACATTGTTTTATTTTTCTGTTTTTTTTTTGTTGTTTTAAGTTATTTCCCTATCCACATTTGTTTGCAGAGCACTTGCCATGCTCTTAATTACGTTTTGCTGCCATTTGCAGCACTCTAGCCCTTTCCTTTGGTGTTTTAGAGCCATTTTAGTGCCTTAAAGTTCGGGTCCCCATTGACTTCAATGGGGTTCGGTGTCCGGGAAAAGTTCGGTAAAAGTCCGGGACACGGACCCGGACTTTTTTTTAAAGTTCGGCCGAACCCGTCGAACACGGACATCTAGGTGTTCGCTCAACCCTATAAGACAAGCAAAATTTTCAAATACATTTTGACTTGATATAAAAGCGATGTCTTGATATACAAGTAGCCATAAGTCACAGCTGAGTATAAAAGAGAAGAGAGGTGCCTCTAAGTGTAGCAATATGGTTAAATTTAATGAAGGTACAACATTTAGCAACTCACATGGTTGATGATTGGAACAGGCACATCTAAGGATGCAGACATCCAGGCTAAAGCTGTCCACATAGACCATCCTCTGCACCGCCATCTACGTCATCCCTTCCATGCTGCTCCTCGCTTTCAGATCGCTTTACTGCAGGGTGGTCTTCCCAGTCAGGATTACAGACTGGCAACCGGCGGTGCAGAAAATAGTCTATGTGGACAGCTTTACCTCGGATGCCTGCATACTTAGATGGGCCTGTTTTATTTATCAACCATGTGAGTTGCTAAATGTTGTACCTTCATTAACCGGTTGCCGACCGCCGCACGACTATATACTGCGGCGGTCAGCCCCGGCCAGGCAGAGTGACGTATCGGTACGTCACTCGCCTGTCACTGACTTGCGAGCCTATCGCGGGCAGGCGCGCGCCCGCCGCGGCTCGTTCACAGACAAGTCAGTGCGTGTGACCGGCGGACTCGATGTCCGCCGGTCACACTGCGATCGCTCCTGTGAAGGGAGAAAGACAGAGCGGCTTGTGTAAACAAGCTGCCTGTCAGTTCTCCCTGTGTAAAAGTGAAGATCTGTCCGTTCTACTATGTAGAACGGTTGATCTTTGCTTTTACACCAATAGGAATGTCCCTACACAGTAGAAAGCACGCCCCTAGGACACACTTAACCCCTCCCTGTCCAATAAAGTTAACCCCTTCCCTGCCAGTGTCATTTTTGCAGTAACAGTGCATATGTATAGCACTGATTACTGCAGTAATGTCACTGGTACCCCCAAAAGTGTCAAAAATGTCAGTCAAGGGTCCGATCTGTCCGCCGCAATGTCGCAGTACCGAAAAAAAATCGCAGATCGCCGCCATTACGCGTTAAAAAAAAAAACACCAAAAATGACAAAAATCTTTCCCTTTGTTAGTAAACGCGATAACTTTTGCGCAAACCAATCAAAATACGCTTTTTGCGATTTTTTTTTTACCAAACATAGGTAGCATAAAACAAATTGGCCGAAAAATGTTAAAAAATTTTGATTTTTACTTTTTTTTTTGGGGAATTTCATATAAAAAAATGTGAAAAATATTGTTATTTTTGCAAAATTTACGCTCTTTTTTTGTTTATAGCGCGTGATCAAAAAATCGCACAGGTGATCAAATACCACCAAAAGAAAGCTCTGTTTGTGGGAAAAAAAGGACGTCAAATTCGTTTAGGTACAGCGTCGCACGACCGCGCAATTGTCCGTTAAAGTCACGCAGTAAAAAATCACAAAAAAACCCCTGGTCCTTTAGCAGCCAAATCCTCCGGGGCTTAAGTGGTTAAAAGTAACCATATTGCTACACTTAGAGATAGAGACGCCTCTCTTCTCTTTGATACTCTGTAGCTCCTGCTGGATTTTGCTTCTAATCCCCTTGTGGAAGCGGCTATTTGTGGATGGACATTTTATTGGTTATATAACCTATCGCAATGCTATAATCTTTTTAAATGGACTATAAACTGAAGGACTTATGAATAAATGGTTGTGGAACGAATCATCTGAGTTTCCATTATTTCTTATGGGGAAATTCGCTTTGATATAAGAGTGCTTTGGATAACAAGCATGCTTCCGGAACGAATTATGCTCGCAATCCAAGGTTTTACTGTATAATGTTATGACTAGTGTTGAGCGAACACGGACTGTATTATTCGTGTTCGTACCGAATAATTGGATTTTTTTTACCCGAACACGGACACGGACACTTTACTGTATGTTCGGGTAAAAATCCGTGTTCGGTCGTTTTATTTCCGGGTTTTGCATGCTTTGGCGCTCTTTTCATGGCGGGCTTTCAACAGCCAATCAACAATCGTTTAACTGGTGTGCCTTAAGCCATCCCAGCCATGCCTGCAAATGTCTTAGTAGCTGTGATTGGCCGTCTGAAGCATGTGACCAAGTCTTTATAAGTTCGAGGCAGCCGCCGCAGCAGCGTCATTCTGCTGCTTAGCTAAGGGACAGAGCACACATCAATGTGCTGGCTGCTGATTAGGGAAAGATAGGCAGGAAAAAACCATTTGTGTCCGGATAGAATTGAGGGACAGGTCGGAGTCTTTAGGCAGGGCGAGTTGTAGGCATTTTAGGGATAGAGTCTGCTGAATTATAGGGTCAGTGTCTTCTACAAACTACAATCGATATTGCTGTGTGGGGGGTGGGGTGAATCTGCACTCAATCCTGATCTACGATCTCTTCTCAATCCTGTTAGGGACAGAGTCTGCTGAATTTTAGGGAAACTGTGTTCTACAAACTACAATCGATATTGCTGTGTGGTGTGGGATTGGAGATAGGCAGGTGTCAGTGATCCACATCCATTTTTCTGTGTGTGAGCTGCAGTGAACACAATCTTTTTGGGCTGCAGTGAACACAATCTTTTTGGGCTGCAGTGAACACAATCTTTTTGGGCTGCAGTGAACACAATCTTTTTGGGGTGCAGTGAACAAAATCTTTTTGGGGTGCAGTGAACACAATCCTTTTTGGTGTGCAGTGAACACAATCTTTGTGGGGTGCAGTGAACAAAATCCTTTGTGGGGTGCAGTGAACACAATCTTTTTGGGGTGCAGTGAACAAAATCCTTTTTGGGGTGCAGTGAACAACATCCTTTTTGGGGTGCAGTGAACACAATCTTTTTGGGGTGCAGTGAACAAAATCCTTTGTGGGGTGCAGTGAACACAATCTTTTTGGGGTGCAGTGAACACAATCTTTTTGGGGTGGAGTGAACAACATCCTTTTTGGGGTGCAGTGAACAAAATCCTTTTTGGGGTGCAGTGAACAAAATCATTTTTGGGGTGCAGTGAACACAATCTTTTTGGGGTGCAGTGAACACAATCTTTGTGGGGTGCAGTGAACACAATCTTTTTGGGGTGGAGTGAACAACATCCTTTTTGGGGTGCAGTGAACAACATCCTTTTTGGGGTGCAGTGAACACAATCTTTTTGGGGTGCAGTGAACACAATCTTTGTGGGGTACAGTGAACAGAATCTTTGTGGGGTGCAGTGAACACAATCTTTGGGGGGTACAGTGAACACAATCTTTTTGGGGTGCAGTGAACACAATCTTTGTGGGGTGCAGTGAACACAATCTTTTTGGGGTGGAGTGAACAAAATCATTTTTGGGGTGCAGTGAACAACATCCTTTTTGGGGTGCAGTGATCAAAATCCTTTTTGGGGTGCAGTGAACACAATCTTTTTGGGGTGCAGTGAACAAAATCCTTTGTGGGGTGCAGTGAACAGAATCTTTGTGGGGTGCAGTGAACACAATCTTTGGGGGGGTACAGTGAACACAATCTTTTTGGGGTGCAGTGAACACAATCTTTGTGGGGTACAGTGAACAGAATCTTTGTGGGGTGCAGTGAACACAATCTTTGGGGGGTACAGTGAACACAATCTTTTTGGGGTGCAGTGAACACAATCTTTGGGGGGTACAGTGAACACAATCTTTTTGGGGTGCAGTGAACACAATCTTTGTGGGGTGCAGTGAACACAATCTTTGGGGGGGTACAGTGAACACAATCTTTTTGGGGTGCAGTGAACAACATCCTTTTAGGGTGCAGTGAACACAATCTTTGTGGGGTGCAGTGAACAACATCCTTTTAGGGTGCAGTGAACACAATCTTTGTGGGGTACAGTGAACAGAATCTTTGTGGGGTGCAGTGAACACAATCTTTGGGGGGTACAGTGAACACAATCTTTGTGAGGTGCAGTGAACACAATCTTTGTGGGGTGCAGTGAACACAATCATTGTGGGGTGCAGTGAACTCAATCTTTGTGGGGTACAGTGAACACAATCTCATACTTCTGAAGATTTGAGGGTGCTGCCTGTTCCATACTCCCCCTACTCCTCATCTAGCCTTTTAGGGGTACAAACAATAGTAATTGGGGCCTAGTGTGGTTGTGTACGTGTGATATACATACACTTTTTTTGGATCATATTTTCTATTCCGCTATTTAATCAAAAACCTTTGGGGATCAGTTAAATTGGGGGATAGTCTGTGTTGGTACGTGTGAGAGAGATCCACCTTTCCAAGTTGTTGGGGTTCATCTCATACTTCTGAAGGTTTGAGGGTGCTGCCTGTTCCATACTCCCCCTACTCCTAGCCTTTTAGGGGTACAAACAATAGTAATTGGGGCCTAGTGTGGTTGTGTACGTGTGATATACATACACTTTTTTTGGATCATATTTTCTATTCCGCTATTTAATCAAAAACCTTTGGGGATCAGTTAAATTGGGGGATAGTCTGTGTTGGTACGTGTGAGAGAGATCCACCTTTCCAAGTTGTTGGGGTTCATCTCATACTTCTGAAGGTTTGAGGGTGCTGCCTGTTCCATACCCCCCCTACTCCTCATCTAGCCTTTTAGGGGTACAAACAATAGTAATTGGGGCCTAGTGTGGTTGTGTACGTGTGATATACATACACTTTTTTTGGATCATATTTTCTATTCCGCTATTTAATCAAAAACCTTTGGGGATCAGTTAAATTGGGGGATAGTCTGTGTTGGTACGTGTGAGAGAGATCCACCTTTCCAAGTTTTTGGGGTTCATCTCATACTTCTGAAGATTTGAGGGTGCTGCCTGTTCCATACCCCCCCTACTCCTCATCTAGCCTTTTAGGGGTACAAACAATAGTAATTGGGGCCTAGTGTGGTTGTGTACGTGTGATATACATACACTTTTTTTGGATCATATTTTCTATTCCGCTATTTAATCAAAAACCTTTGGGGATCAGTTAAATTGGGGGATAGTCTGTGTTGGTACGTGTGAGAGAGATCCACCTTTCCAAGTTGTTGGGGTTCATCTCATACTTCTGAAGGTTTGAGGGTGCTGCCTGTTCCATACTCCCCCTACTCCTAGCCTTTTAGGGGTACAAACAATAGTAATTGGGGCCTAGTGTGGTTGTGTACGTGTGATATACATACACTTTTTTTGGATCATATTTTCTATTCCGCTATTTAATCAAAAACCTTTGGGGATCAGTTAAATTGGGGGATAGTCTGTGTTGGTACGTGTGAGAGAGATCCACCTTTCCAAGTTGTTGGGGTTCATCTCATACTTCTGAAGGTTTGAGGGTGCTGCCTGTTCCATACCCCCCCTACTCCTCATCTAGCCTTTTAGGGGTACAAACAATAGTATTTGGGGCCTAGTGTGGTTGTGTACGTGTGATATACATACACTTTTTTTGGATCATATTTTCTATTCCGCTATTTAATCAAAAACCTTTGGGGATCAGTTAAATTGGGGGATAGTCTGTGTTGGTACGTGTGAGAGAGATCCACCTTTCCAAGTTGTTGGGGTTCATCTCATACTTCTGAAGGTTTGAGGGTGCTGCCTGTTCCATACTCCCCCTACTCCTCATCTAGCCTTTTAGGGGTACAAACAATAGTAATTGGGGCCCAGTGTGGTTGTGTACGTGTGATATACATACACTTTTTTTGGATCATATTTTCTATTCCGCTATTTAATCAAAAACCTTTGGGGATCAGTTAAATTGGGGGATAGTCTGTGTTGGTACGTGTGAGAGAGATCCACCTTTCCAAGTTGTTGGGGTTCATCTCATACTTCTGAAGGTTTGAGGGTGCTGCCTGTTCCATACCCCCCCTACTCCTCATCTAGCCTTTTAGGGGTACAAACAATAGTAATTGGGGCCTAGTGTGGTTGTGTACGTGTGATATACATACACTTTTTTTGGATCATATTTTCTATTCCGCTATTTAATCAAAAACCTTTGGGGATCAGTTAAATTGGGGGATAGTCTGTGTTGGTACGTGTGAGAGAGATCCACCTTTCCAAGTTGTTGGGGTTCATCTCATACTTCTGAAGGTTTGAGGGTGCTGCCTGTTCCATACTCCCCCTACTCCTCATCTAGCCTTTTAGGGGTACAAACAATAGTAATTGGGGCCTAGTGTGGTTGTGTACGTGTGATATACATACACTTTTTTTGGATCATATTTTCTATTCCGCTATTTAATCAAAAACCTTTGGGGATCAGTTAAATTGGGGGATAGTCTGTGTTGGTACGTGTGAGAGAGATCCACCT
Source organism: Pelophylax lessonae (assembly GCF_965119305.1). Classification (NCBI taxonomy): domain Eukaryota; kingdom Metazoa; phylum Chordata; class Amphibia; order Anura; family Ranidae; genus Pelophylax; species Pelophylax lessonae. The sequence continues at coordinate 75,481,427 of NC_138777.1, forward strand.
TTCCAAGTTGTTGGGGTTCATCTCATACTTCTGAAGGTTTGAGGGTGCTGCCTGTTCCATACTCCCCCTACTCCTAGCCTTTTAGGGGTACAAACAATAGTAATTGGGGCCTAGTGTGGTTGTGTACGTGTGATATACATACACTTTTTTTGGATCATATTTTCTATTCCGCTATTTAATCAAAAACCTTTGGGGATCAGTTAAATTGGGGGATAGTCTGTGTTGGTACGTGTGAGAGAGATCCACCTTTCCAAGTTGTTGGGGTTCATCTCATACTTCTGAAGGTTTGAGGGTGCTGCCTGTTCCATACTCCCCCTACTCCTAGCCTTTTAGGGGTACAAACAATAGTAATTGGGGCCTAGTGTGGTTGTGTACGTGTGATATACATACACTTTTTTTGGATCATATTTTCTATTCCGCTATTTAATCAAAAACCTTTGGGGATCAGTTAAATTGGGGGATAGTCTGTGTTGGTACGTGTGAGAGAGATCCACCTTTCCAAGTTGTTGGGGTTCATCTCATACTTCTGAAGGTTTGAGGGTGCTGCCTGTTCCATACCCCCCCTACTCCTCATCTAGCCTTTTAGGGGTACAAACAATAGTAATTGGGGCCTAGTGTGGTTGTGTACGTGTGATATACATACACTTTTTTTGGATCATATTTTCTATTCCGCTATTTAATCAAAAACCTTTGGGGATCAGTTAAATTGGGGGATAGTCTGTGTTGGTACGTGTGAGAGAGATCCACCTTTCCAAGTTGTTGGGGTTCATCTCATACTTCTGAAGGTTTGAGGGTGCTGCCTGTTCCATACTCCCCCTACTCCTCATCTAGCCTTTTAGGGGTACAAACAATAGTAATTGGGGCCCAGTGTGGTTGTGTACGTGTGATATACATACACTTTTTTTGGATCATATTTTCTATTCCGCTATTTAATCAAAAACCTTTGGGGATCAGTTAAATTGGGGGATAGTCTGTGTTGGTACGTGTGAGAGAGATCCACCTTTCCAAGTTGTTGGGGTTCATCTCATACTTCTGAAGGTTTGAAGGTGCTGCCTGTTCCATACCCCCCCTACTCCTCATCTAGCCTTTTAGGGGTACAAACAATAGTAATTGGGGCCTAGTGTGGTTGTGTACGTGTGATATACATACACTTTTTTTGGATCATATTTTCTATTCCGCTATTTAATCAAAAACCTTTGGGGATCAGTTAAATTGGGGGATAGTCTGTGTTGGTACGTGTGAGAGAGATCCACCTTTCCAAGTTGTTGGGGTTCATCTCATACTTCTGAAGGTTTGAGGGTGCTGCCTGTTCCATACCCCCCCTACTCCTCATCTAGCCTTTTAGGGGTACAAACAATAGTAATTGGGGCCTAGTGTGGTTGTGTACGTGTGATATACATACACTTTTTTTGGATCATATTTTCTATTCCGCTATTTAATCAAAAACCTTTGGGGATCAGTTAAATTGGGGGATAGTCTGTGTTGGTACGTGTGAGAGAGATCCACCTTTCCAAGTTTTTGGGGTTCATCTCATACTTCTGAAGATTTGAGGGTGCTGCATGTTCCATACTCCTCTTCCTCATCCTCCCTTTAGGGTAGGAAAAAATTTAATCGGGCCTAGTCTGTGTTTGTACGTGTGAGATACACAGTTTTTTATCCTATTCCGCTATTCAATACACACCCTTTTGGTGTAAAAAACATTAAATTGCGGCATAGTTTGCATATTTGACATTTGCATATATTGTGCCTTGTTGCGCTGTTTTGGGTACTCCACCAACATGGCCAGTGGCAATGACGCCATTCTCAGCTTAACTATCCCACTTCTATGCCTCCTTGAAAAAACAATTTGGGCGATGATGGAAGAGGATGTGGCACAGGATGAGGAGGAGGAGGAGGAGGATGAAGAGGTAACATTTCAAAGGCTTTCAGGGCAGTCATTCGCAAGGGGCTCCGAGGGTGGGTTCCTGCACACACAAACGCCAGGGACACAATTGTCCAGCAGGGGCACAGTTCTGGAGGATGAGGAGGATGAGGAGGAGGAGGAGCTGGAGGAGGAGATGGAACCATGTTCACAGCAGGGTGGCACCCAGGCCAGCTCATGGCCATCACTGGTGCGTGGCTGGGGGGATACAGAGGACACGGACGATACACCTCCCACAGAGGACAGCCTTTCGTCGCCTCTGGGCAGCCTGGCACACATGAGCGATTACATGCTGCAGTGTCTCCACAACGACCGCCGAGTTGCCCACATTCTAACTTGTGCTGATTACTGGGTGGCCACGCTGCTGGATCCCCGTTACAAGGACAACGTACCGTCCTTAATTCACTCACTGGAGCGCGATCGCAAGATGCGCGAGTACAAGCGCACGCTGGTAGACGCCATGCTGCTGGCATTCCCATCTGACAGCGGGGCCACAGTGGAAGCACAAGGCAGAGGAGGAGGAGGAGGAGGTCGCCAACGCAACCAGGGCACCGCCAGCACCTCAGAAGGCAGGGTTAGCATGGCCGAAATGTGGAAAAGCTTTGTCAGCACGCCACAACAAACAGCAGCACCAGCAGCTCAGATGGAACGTCTTAGCAGGAGGCAGCATTTTACCAACATGGTGGAGCAGTATGTGTGCACACGCCTACATGTAGTGAATGACGGGTCTGCCCCCTTCAACTTCTGGGTCTCCAAATTGGGCACATGGCCTGAGCTTGCCCTTTACGCCTTGGAGGTGCTGGCGTGCCCTGCAGCCAGTGTATTATCTGAACGGGTATTTAGCACGGCTGGGGGCGTTATAACAGACAAGCGCAGCCGCCTGTCCAGAGACAATGTGGACAAGCTCACGTTCATTAAAATGAACCAGGCATGGATCCCACGGGACTTTTCCGTACCTTATGCAGAATAGCAATGGATACCGACCTTACCCACCCATTGTTCCATTTTTGCTCTTTCTCACTCTTTTGGGGTGTACCCTCATTTAAAATTTTTGAAAAGAAGCAGTGTTGGCTACCTCGTCCTCCTCCTCAGGGCCAGATTAATGTAGGGGCTATTGGAGCTGCAGCTCCAGGCCCCTACCTTTTATATAGGCCCCGGGTTGGCCATATTCACTGTTACCGCTCTTCTGTCACTTGTAAACACAGAAGTCTGGCTTCTATGCTCGCTTCCCCAGGCAGCACCCTCAGAACCTCCCCACACAGCGTGAAGGCCGGACAAGGAGGGACAGTTGGCGATGCATGGATGTGTTTATGGGCTTCAGAGACAGCATCCCATGTTGAATTAGGCATGCATGGCTGCACCCTTCCTCCTCTGGGTGCATGGCAAGGCACGGCCCTTAAGGCCCTTCAAAATCCTCAGCACCAAGCCCATGATGCTGTTAATCCGGCCCTGGTCCTCCTCCACCGCCGCTTCCACCTACACCGCCCATAGGTGTGCGCAGCCTATTGCATTAAGGTGTGCACCCCAAAGTTGAAATACACATGCATGTGTTTGCCAGCAGGGAGAGTAATGTATCGGGGCCATGTACCTGTAGGCAAGGAGAAATAGAGCAGAGCAGGTCCCAGGGAGATCTTTCCCATCTCCTCACTGGCAATGCTATGTGCCCTAGGTGATTAGGGTGTGCCCAGGCACACCCAGCACACCCTGTGCGCACGCCTATGTCACCGCCACATCCACCACCACCTCAACCTCCCTCCTACTCCATATGGGCCTCGTCCTTCAGAGATGAAGAAGAACATTGTTTTATTTTTCTGTTTTTTTTTGTTGTTTTAAGTTATTTCCCTATCCACATTTGTTTGCAGAGCACTTGCCATGCTCTTAATTACGTTTTGCTGCCATTTGCAGCACTCTAGCCCTTTCCTTTGGTGTTTTAGAGCCATTTTAGTGCCTTAAAGTTCGGGTCCCCATTGACTTCAATGGGGTTCGGTGTCCGGGAAAAGTTCGGTAAAAGTCCGGGACACGGACCCGGACTTTTTTTTAAAGTTCGGCCGAACCCGTCGAACACGGACATCTAGGTGTCCGCTCAACCCTAGTTATGACTGTTAAGTCTAGTGCAATATTGATTGTTTATATGATGCTGTTTTTTTGTTTTTTTTTTCCCTTGTATGTTGTTTGTTTTTGTGGAAAAAAATGTAATAAGAGATATTGAAATTAATTATTATTTTTCATAATTTCTTCCAGATTCATAATAAGTGTAACATATCAGTTGGATCTGCTCTGGGTTTAAAAAATATCAGGCTACAAACTAAGTTTGTCCCAAACTATGTATTTGTGTCCTTCCTTTGTACTGCTCTGGAACACAGCACACGCAGGATGACATCAGAAAAAGTATCTATTGCATTATCAGAACTGAGAACATTACTTTAAATTTAGAAGATTATTTGATCCAGATGTAAAGACCTATGATGTGCGCTGACAGCAGAAACTATCATTCAGATTTGTGCCTAGGTACTTGAGCCACAGAGAAACCATAAATCCTTATTGCAAAATGGAAATGCTAATGGAGATTTGTATTATTTCTAGACGATCATTTAGTTTTGCTTGCTGTGGCTGTCTTTGCCTTCTAAATCAGGCTTACAGATTCCCACACTACAGGCTGCATTGCATCACTAAAAGTTGAAGTTTAATCTAAACACTGGAAAATTTGATTAAAAAAAAAAAAAAAACATAAAGTGAATTGCTTAAAGGCTTTGCCAGTTTTAATCTTTGTGACTGCCCTGAAGGTTACATTTCATGTGTAACAGGATACAAAGGGCTGTTTGCAAGAAAAGAATGTGCTGGAAGTAAACATTCCAGAACTGATGTGGACGTATTGCAATAAATCAAAAGTGGGTCTATGGGCATGAACTCAAAGTGTAAATTTGCTCCATTTAGGAAATATCTATAAACGTCAGTTACCCCTAAGCAGTACCCTAAAAAAAATCTTACTTTGTCATGAATTCCTGATGAAAAAAGAGCACATTTCTTATTCCAAGGCATGCCTATACTAAAGCCTCATATCTGCAGTGTGAGGTCGTCTAAGGCACTTCTTGTTTTCTGAGTCCCTCAAGATTTGGACTGAGATTTAACCACTTTACCACTAAGCCTATTTTTGACATTTTTTGTTCACAAGTTAAAAACAGTATTTTTTGCTAGAAAACTACTTAAAACCCCCAAACATTATATATATTTTTTTTAGCAAAGACTCTGGAGAATAAAATGTCGGTCATTGCAAAATTTTTTGTCACGCGGTATTTGCGCAGCAGTCTTTAAAACGCCATTTTTTTGGAAAAAATTAGAAAAATCACATTTCACTGCATTTAAAAAATACTAAACAGTATAGTTAGCCCATTTTTTTGCATATTGTGAAAGATGATGTCACGCCGAGTAAATAGATACCGACCATGTTACGGTTTAAAATTGCGCCCCCCCGTGGGATGGCGACAAACTATGGTCAATAGAGATGTCAATCTGCGACGCTTAAAATTTATTTAACGGTTACCAGTTTAGAGTTAGAGTGTAGCTCTTTTTTTTTAAATTATTGCCCACGCTCTGGTGATCGCGGCGATACCTCACATGTGTGGTTTGAACAGCGATTTCATTCGCGGCTCAACTTGCATATACGTTTTTTTTTGTGCGCGAGCTAATGGTGACGGGGGCGGCTAAATTTTTTTTTTTTTTTTTTCCTATTTATTTTTTCTTTTTTTTTAACTTTATTACAGGTTTTTTTAAAAAAAAAATCTGATCACTTTTATTGCTGTCACAAGCAATGTAAACATCCCTTGTGACACCAATATGTAGTGACAGGTACACTTTATGGAGGGATCGAGGGTCTAAAAGACCCTAGACCCCTCCACTACACTTCCCTGTATGCAAAACGCCGAAAATGGCATTTTTGCATACAGCCGTTTTTCAAATGTGCCGCCTTTTGCAGCACAGTAACCCGGAAGTGACGTCATGGACACCGCCTCCGGGTTACGTCATCGGAGACCCGATCGATGCCGTTTCCGGCATTCATCGGGACGCCATCCAGCCATGGAAGGAGGCGGGAGGGGGGGGGTGTCCCCTCCCGCCCACCCGGGTAACGATCGAGCGGCTCCCGAGCCGCATCGGTCGTTACCGACGGAAAGCCGACCGTCGGCTTCAAACAACGGTACCGGGATGGTGTCTCTAGCTAGAGGCATCATCCCGGTATAACCCCTTAAAGTCAGCCGACGTAGGTCTACGTGGCTAGACGTTAAGTGGTTAATGATGTTTCTCCTGTACTGCTTGCTGTTCTTGCAGGAAGTAAAGCTGTATCTGTGGACCTGTAATGCAAGGATTTCCCTGTTTCTGCTTCATTCATTCTATGGATTTGTGCTTACTGAACAATTCCTGCTGTTTCTTACATATTACCCCATCCATGGGTCCCCCCCCCCCCCCCCCCCCCGTTGCTACTCCACTGTCCTTGTGTTCATAACTGACAGAACAGCGGTCTGCTGTGTTTACAATGGCAGACAGCCATTCTGTCTCCACGGGGAGCGATCACGCTGATTGGCTCCCCCTGTAGTCAATTGGCATGTGTGCGCATCTCTGGCGGCGCGTGCGCCCCCACTATTGGTCTGGCGTACAGTTACGTTGTTTCACAGGGCAGAGCTGACCTGCTGCAGTATATGTACTGCTGGTGGTCGGCAAGTGGTTAACTGGAATGCATACTTTGTGAATGAACCATCTCTTTTAAAGGTAAAGTGGTTATAGTTTATGATACAATATTTTGCACCTAGACAAACTATCAGCTTATATGTTTAACCAGACAGGTTCCTCTACTGTAGAGTTACCATGATTGTTTCTTGTCTGAAAACAAAACCACCTCTGGTTCATGACAATTTCTGCATGTGTATACACTCACTGGCCACTTCATTAGGTACATCTTGCTAGTACCAGGTTGGACCCCTTTTGGCTTCAGAACTGCCTTAGAGTTCCGGGCCCCTCCCCTCTGTCCAGTGCCCCAATGGAAAGCCACTTCCCATAGCGGAAATCGTGTGTGCTCACACCTGTGCTTCGCTGCTGCGTCCATTGACACAGACAGCAGGACTCGGATCCGCCCCCCCCCGCGCTTCCTCGTCACTGGCTTTGATTGACAGCACTGGGAGCCAATGGCTCCCGGTGCCCCAGCAAAGCCAGCAAGACCCGGAAGTGAGGGGAGAGAAGAAGTGCAAATGTTCACAGCACTGGATCAAATGAGGGATCTGGTAAGTAAAAGGGGGGGGATGCTGACACCTAAACATTTTTTACCTTAATGCAAGAAATGCAATAAGGTAAAAAATGTTTAGGCTTTACAATCACTTTAATTCTCATGGCATAGATTCAACAAGGTGTTGGAAACATTCCTCAGAGATTTTGGTCCATATTGACATGATAGCATCACGCAGTTGCTGCAGATTTGTGGGCTGCACACCCATGATGTGAATCTTCTATTCCATCGCTTCCCAAAGGTGCTCTATTGGATTGAGATCTGTGGAGGCCATAGGAGTACAATGACCTCATTGTCATGTAGAAGAAACCAGTGGTGAGATGATTTGAGCGTTGTGACATGGTGCATTATCCTGCTGGAAGGAGCCATCAGAAGATGGGGACACTGTAGTCATAAAGGGATGGACATGGTCAGCAACAATACTCAGGTAGGCCATGGCATTTAAACTATGCTCAATTGGTACTAAGGAGCCCAAAGCGTGCCAAGAAAATATCCCCCACAACATTACACCACCACTAGCCTGAAATATTGAACTAAGGCAGGATGGATCCATGCTTTCATGTTGTTTACACCAAATTCTCACCCTACCATCTAAATGTCGCAGCTGCAATCGAGACTCATCAGACCAGACAACATTTTTTCCAACCTTCTATTGTCCAGTTTTGGTGAGCCTGTGCGAATTGTAGCCTCAGTTCCCTGTTCTTAGCTGACAGGAGTGGCACCCGGTGTGGTCTTCTTCTGCTGTAGCCCATCTGCTTCAAGCTTCGATGTGTTGAGTGTTCAGAGATGGTACTCTGTATTCCTTGGTTGTAATAAGTGGTTATTTGAGTTCCTGTTGCCTTCCTATCATCTCAAAACAGTCTGCCCATTCTCCTCTGACCTCTGACATCAACAAGGCATTTTCGTCTACACAACTGTCGCTCACTGGATATTTTCTCTTTTTTCATACCATTCCCTGTAACCTTGAGAGATGGTTGTGTGTGAAAATCCCAGTAGATCAGCAGTTTTTTCCAATATTTAGACCATTCCGCTTGGCACCAACAACCATGCCACGTTCAAAGTCACTTAAATCCCCTTTTTTCCCCATTCTAAAGCTTGATGTTGGCATCTTAATGTGAGTGGGATATATTAGGCAGCAAGTGAACATGTTTTCCCTGAAGTTGATGTGTTTATTAACTGTGTAGTATGGCCTGCTGCTAGCCTGCAGTGTTATTGCTCCCTGCTCAGAGGTAACAGGGGGGGTAGTTGGGTGGGTCACAGCGTGTCTAAAAGGGTTATACCATCTCTTAAGACTGGAAATGATAGGGGAGGAGGAAACATTTGTTGTTCACTGCCCAGTGTGTTACCTACCTCTTAACCATGTATAGTGCACACTCCTGACCACTGTGTGAATCACACTCTTGAACCCTACTCTACTCCTCTACTTCATGTGTTATGCACTCATGCAAAAGAATCAAACCTGAGCCCAACACCCTGTGTGATACGTACTCCTGTGCACTGTGCGATACGCACTCCTGTGCTCGGTGCGATACGCACTCCTGTGCTCTGTGCGATACGCACTCCTGTGCTCTGTGCGATACGCACTCCTGTGCTCGGTGCGATACGCACTCCTGTGCTCTGTGCGATACGCACTCCTGTGCTCGGTGCGATACGCACTCCTGTGCTCTGTGCAATACACACTCCTGTGCTCTGTGCGATACGCACTCCTGTGCTCTGTGCAATACGCACTCCTGTGCTCTGTGCTATAAGCACTCCTGTGCACTGTGTGATACGTACTCCTGTGCTCTGTGCAATACGCACTCCTGTGCTCTGTGCGATAAGCACTCCTGTGCACTGTGTGATACGCACTCCTGTGCTCTGTGCGATACGCACTCCTGTGCACTGTGCGATACGTACTCCTGTGCTCTGTGCAATACGCACTCCTGTGCTCTGTGCGATAAGCACTCCTGTGCACTGTGTGATACGCACTCCTGTGCTCTGTGCGATACGCACTCCTGTGCTCTGTGCGATACGCACTCCTGTGCACTGTGCGATACGCACTCCTGTGCTCTGTGCGATACGCACTCCTGTGCTCTGTGCGATAAGCACTCCTGTGCTCTGTGCGATATGCGAGAGAGACAGCCTGGAGCACAGTCTCATCTTTCTTGATGAAGTCCTATTGGACGTAACGCGTACGGGGGGAGGGAGGAGCTACGCTCAGATGGCGTTCCCCGCTGCCATCCCTAAAAGATGGACATTACTTTGCTTCGCATCTTAAAACTGTTTTTGATCATTTTTACATTTTTAAACGGAAAGCACTTAGATCTTTCTTTATTTACATGTGCCTGTTTGGATTCTTGGGAGATTGTTTCAGGCTGTACTGGCTATTATTTGCCCCTAAGGGGAAACGCACTATTTACTCCCTGTTAGCTCAGGAGACCCTTGATTACGGTGAGCGAGCAAGCATCTCAGTGGTGGAGGGATTGTCACGCATGATTCCCTTTTTCCCATACGTGGATCTTTTTTGCTGCTGCCTGGGCTTTGTGGTTCATTGATATTGTGTGGACCCTCTATTTAGTATATGTGAATTTTAGATTGGACTGTTTTGCACTGCACAAAATTTTTTATTTTTACTGTAAATTTACTAAAGCACGTGTGGCGCATTGGAGCATATGACTGTATTATTCTACATCGGAAGAAGTGCACCTTGTATTTTGTTTTGGAACACCATTTGGACACTTTACAGTATATATACTTTTTTTACTTGATATTTTCTCACTTTTCACATTCATAATTGGATTGACCACATTGTGTTATGTGTTTTGCTTAAGTTGATACATTTGCAACCCTTTTTTCACTTAAAGTGGAGTTCCGGCCACAAAATCGACATAATCGATTTTGGGCTATCCGCTTGCTTTTTGTCACCTGAAAAAGAAATGGATAGTTACGATTTTTTTTTGTTTACTTACCTTGTTATTGAAGAAAAATATATTCACCTTTCTTCCACTTCCTCCCTCAGCGGCCGCGGCCCGTGGCCCGCGCCGTCACTTCCTCCTTGCATTGATTCCTGGGAGCTGAACGTCATCGCTCCCAGGAATCAATGCGCCTGCACCGGCCCCGCTCGTCACTTCCGGTGCGGCGCCTCATTCCCTGCTAAACAGCTTCTGGGCATGCGCAGAAGCTGTGGAGGGATGACGTGCCCGCACCGGAAGTGACGAGCGGGGCCGACGCAGGTGCATTCTGGGAGAAGAGGACACGGAAGAGGATGCAGAAGAGGACGCGCTGGCTTCAGCTGGCCACATCCGAGATGGCAACACTGGAGAAGAAATTTTCAAGGTAAGTATTTCTTCTGAAAGGTAAGTGCGAACCGGGACAGTACAGAGGCTATCCATTGTGGAATGTACTAGCCCTGACTGTCCCGGGGGTATAGTTATTGAAAATAAAATGTTGTGGCCGAAACTCCGCTTTAATTGTTTTTTTTTTTTCACTTTACTGTTGGTTTTCTGTTAGTAGAGAGCGCAATCTTTTTATATTGTTTTCATTCATTTATCCTTTATTCGAGATTCTAAAAGTGTGGCAGTCTGTTTCCTTTCTGAGCGCAAGGTTCACCAGTTATATACATGATCCCCTGTGTCAGCAAACGGCAACTGCAGGGGAGAAGAGGGAACATTCGACAATGACGGGGAATTCGGGGAGCCGTGACATCACCCATGGGCTATCATGGCCAATCCATTGTCTACGCTTCCCCCTCTTCCCTGCAGCTGCTGATCTCCGACATGGGGGAGCCAGAGCCGCGGGATCACATGACTGTACCAGAGCAAACTAAAAATTAAAATGTATACACAACATCTTTTGTACACAGGGTAGGCAGAAAATTTGCAGTAGGGAGCGGGAACATTTGTAAGCAAAGTAAAAGCGGTATTCCAGCTAGGGGAAAAAAAATAATTAAAAGTCAGCAGCTGCAAATACTGTAGCTGCTGATTTTTAATATAGAGACACTTACCTGTCCAAGGAGCCCGCAACGCCGGCACCCCAGCCGATTTTTGGATCGGCTGCCGCGTCCATTCGTTGTAAGGGAAACCGTGAGTGAAGCCTTTTGGCTTCACAGCGGGTTCCCTACTGCGCATGCGCGAAGCGTGCTGTGCTTTCTAGTTGGCCCAGGGGTGGGGAAAAGAGGAGGGGGGGCCGAACTTTCGAGTGACCGGGCCGCGGCGCTGTCTCCCAAAAGTGGGGAAGGGTACCTGTCAAAAACAGGTACCTGTTCCCCCCTCCCCCCCTGAAAGGTGCCAAATGTGGCACTGGAGGGGGAGAAATCACATCAGTGGAAGTTCCACTTTTCGGTGGAACTCCGCTTTATTGTTAGGCTGGAATTTCCGCTTTAAACCTGAATTTGGGGCTAACACTTTTTAAAGTGGAACTTCAGCCCACCTGGTATGGTGGCCCTGTCCCCTCCTCCGCACCACCATACTAGTGTATGTGTAAATGTGCCCCATAGGCTTTGCTGGCCTTCGGGTCCCAGCAGAGCCCGTCGGCACACCTGAGCACATGCAGGTGGTTTACCATGACGGGGCTCTGTAGCGTACGCCTGTATTTGCAAATGTGTGCAAATGAAACCCCTGTTTTTAACGCATGCTGTTAGAAGAATTCGGTTGCTTAGCAGGCTGGTCGGTAAGTTGAGTCGGGAATTTCTCTGATTTTGTTTTGCATGCCTTGCCCTTTCATATGCTCCTTGTTGCAAAGACCAGTTATAGGTGAGGGCAGGGGCCATTGGTTTGTATGGTTTACCACGCACCAACAAACACATGGACCTTTTTACACTTCCCTGGTCATGCATGGGAAACCCTGCAAGTTTTCACAGATATGAGGGACCAGCGTATGCGCAAATGTTGTAAGCACCCCTGTCAGTGTTAAATGGTTTGTCTCGTCCCTGTAACTGCCACATTTTCTTGATAGCTTGGTCTGTTAAAGGAAATTGAAAAATTAGAGATTTACTGGCAGGATCACCAGGTGAAAAATAAAAAAATAGAACTAGTTCAGCCACCACATTTAGGAATTAGTAAGCTGCAGTATAATGCATTCGTATTTCTGGGTTTATTACCTCTATAAGGCTCCATTTACACTTGTGCGACTCCAAAGACTCACGATCTCCAGCAGGACTTTGAGGGCGACTTTGATCCGACTTTACACTCTCTGGACCTAAGTCGCATCAAAGAAGTGCAGGCACCTTTTCAAAATCACTGCAACTTTAAGTTGCACCATTCTGAACGGGAGCTATTGAAATGAATGGGATGCAGCTGTCCTGTCCAAAGTCGCATGACAAGCTGCATCCCATTCATTTCAATAGCACCCGTTCATAATGGTGCAACTTAAAGTTGCAGTGATTTTGAAAAGGTGCCTGCAGGTGTGGGCCATCTTACCGAATAGGCACACTGGGCAGTTGCCCAGGGACCCCACTTGTCCAGGGGGCCCCACCTGCCCAGCGACCCAGCCCCAGCCAAGCATTAGTCCCGACTCCCGTGTGCATCTTAGCAGGTGGCAAGTGCCTGTCGGCCCTGCGCTGCTGTCAGGCCACTTGGGCCGTGGAGGGAGAGCCCACAACTGCAGGAATGCCTGTTCACCTCCACGGGAACAGGCACACACAGGACAGTCGAGTCTGACTCCCGTCCCTGTGTGTGTGTTCAACGGACCCAGCCACCGAACTTGGAAGCTGTCATTAGCCTGGCACTGCTGTACCAATAAATATCGCCTTATCCAGAATTTGCATTTTTATTCTAGTGGGTGGTTGTGTAGGCAGGGCCCCAGTGCGTTGTATTGCCTGGGGGCCTATAATGCTCTTAAGATGGCACTGGTCCTATCACTTATGCTTGATAGCCTGGTCTTCAGGTAAATGTGGAGACAAACAGACAAAAAGGTGTGTTATATGGGAAAGCAATTCATATGCTGCATACCATTGTTCCATGAATCACAGTTATCAGAATTTATCATGCTTATTATGGCCATAAAGCAGTGATGTTCTGTTTGCAGAATAGGGACCAGATGCTGCGCTCTTAGATTTACAAAGCTTTACAGCTTGTCCTATTATGGGCAAGTAAGACCATATTAATAAATCATTTTTACTACTGATTTGTCTGTTTAATATACACACAATGCGTCAATGGATGGCATTAGGATCAAAGGCCTCCTCATTGAATATCACTATATTGTTCAAAGTATTGGGACGCCTGCCTTTACACTCACATGAACTTTAATGGCATTCCAGTCTCAGTCCATAGGGTTCCAGAAGCGCATTTGTGAGGTCAGGCACTGATGTGGATGAGAAGGTCTGGCTCGCAGTCTCCACTCTAATTCATCTCAAAGGTGTTCTATTGGGTTGAGGTCAGGACTCTGTGCAGGCCAGTCAAGTTCTTCATTCCCAAATTCGCTCATCCATGTCTTTATGGACCTTGCTTTGTACACTGGTCCAAATCATTTGGCGGAGGGGGGGATTAGGGTTGCTTTTCAGGGGTTGGGCTTGGCCCCTTAGTTCCAGTGAAGGGAACTCTTAAGGCGTCAGCATACCAAGATATTTTGGACAATTTCATGCTCCCAATTTTGTGGGAACAGTTTGGGGATGGCCCCTTCCTGTTCCAATATGACTGCGCACCAGTGCACAAAGCAAGGTCCATAAAGGTCCACCTTAGGAGTTCCCTTTACAGGAACAAGCCGCTGGTAGGTTAATTGGATCCTGTATAAAAAATTGGCCCTACTATGTATGTATGAATGTGAGTTAGGGACCTTAGATTGTAAGCTCCTTGAGGGCAGGGACTGATGTGAATGTGCAATGTATATGTAAAACGCTGCGTAAATTGACAGCGCTATAGAAGTACCTGAAATAAATAAACAAGCCCAACCCCTGAAAAACAACCCAACACCATAATCCCCCTCCACCAAATGATTTGGACCAATGCACAAAGCAAGTACCATAAAGACATGGATGAGCGAGTTTGGGGTGGAGGAACGTGACTCGCCTGCACAGAGTCCTGACCTCAATCCAATAGAACACCTTTGGGATGAATTGGAGTGGACACTGTGAGCCAGGCCTTCTCATCCAACATCAGTGTCTGACCTCACAAAAGCACTACTGGAAGAATGGTCAAACATTCCCATAAACACACTCCTAAACCTTGTGGACAGACCCATTAGTTCCAGTGAAGGGAAGTCTTAAGGCCTCAGCATACCAGGACATTTTGGATAATTTCATGCTCTCAATTTTGTGGGAACAGTTTGGGGATGGCCTTTTCCTGTTCCAACTTGACTGCACACCAGTGCACAAAGCAAGGTCCATAAAGACATGGATGAGTGAGTTTGGGGTGGAGGAACTTGACTGCCCTTTGGGATGAATTAGAGCGGAGACTGTGAACCAGGCCTTCTCGTCCAACATCAGTGTCTGACCTCACAAACGTGCTTCTTGAAGAATCATCAAACATTCCCATAGACACACTCCTAAACCTTGTAGACAGCCTTCCCAGAAGAGTTGAAGCTGTTATAGCTGCAAAGAGTGGGCCAACTCAATATTGAACCCTACAGACTAAGATTGGGATGCCATTAAAGTCCATGTGCATCTAGGCAGGCGTCCCAATACTTTTGACAATATAGTATATATTCCCCTTCTAACTTATTCCATATGCAGCATTTCCCATAGGAAAAGTGCCGCTATTGAACCTCCAATGCCATCTCCCCTTCTCTCATGGCACCTCTGTAAAAAGGGGCCATGTGGAGCAATTAGGAGCTGCATTTGAGGTCCTCAGTTCCTACCGAGATGGCAGTCCCTGGCACAAGAAGTCTTACCTTGATGGAAAACACAAGGGCAAGAAATCCAAGGCAGCAACAATTTATGTACATGGCGTTGAACAGTGACAAAATTAGGTGGTCTTTTACAGGGGGGTCTTCAGGAGCTGCTGGAGCAATCGTTACCACAGTGGACTGGATCTGCTGCCTGGGGATATTCAGAAACTCCATCTCTTGTTGTTCGCTTGCCTTCTTGCTGTACCTTGGTGGCAAATTAAGTTCTGAGTTATAATCTCTGGGTTCCATAACTTTAGTGAAGGAAAAAGTTCAGATCTTTTCTGGAGAGCTTTGTTAAGAAAAGGATTGTGGAAAGCAGTCAGGAGAATGTTTGCCGATGGGAGGGAAGGGAAGTGTGCCAGATGTTCGGAGCAGTTTTTTTTTTTGGCATTTTTCTCAACACTGGGAGAACAGTTAACAGATTGTACAAGGAAAAAAAAAAGAAACTTGAAGAACAAAGACAACCAGATGGTAGAAAAAATGTTTTATGGCTCATATAGACAGCTGTAAAAAATTGTTATATCGAACCTGAGTTTTAAGTTGGGAGGTTTTTGGTTCTGTTGCATATAACATAAAAAGGGGGGAAGCCTGGAGATGGATGCACAGCAGTAAGCGGAAGGCTGGACATGACTGGGGTTTGCAGGGAAGGTTGCTACCCAGTGGGGGTTAACTTTTTTAAGGAAGAATTAAAGCAGGTGATTGGTTTTTGGGAAGGTGGGGCAGGGTGGGGCAAGGTGGGGTTAGCAGGGGCTAGTTTAGGGTGGGACCAGGGGTCCGGTCAGTTGGAGACCAGACAGCAATAGGAGAACTTCTGTACCCCCCCCCCTTGTCTATTGGTATGGCGGATTTGGACTCTATGCTGGCCCAGTTACGCAGCGCGGCCATGGCGAATGGTCCGCAATGGCTTCAGGCCAATATGGATGGATTACTACAGGGGTCGGGGCAGGTACCAGCTTCGCCTGCCCCAACTTTAGCACGGCCTAGGAGGTCAAGGCCTCCTGAGCGCCTCAGCCCAGAAACGACCCCTAGGGTCCTCCGTCGCTTAGGGAGCCCCCCTAGGGACCCTTCGACCTCGGCTGTCAGTGGGAAGCCTCCTACAGGTACAGCGGGAGTCGGGAGGAATCCTCGACAAAGACGGGGCCCTGGCAAAGTGAGCGCAGCCCCCTCCAGCTCCGTTGCCCCCCTCACCTGCAGCTCTGGACCATCCGACTGGCTCCCCGGGTCCCTCCGGTGGTAGCGCGGTCCGGCGTGGGAGTGAAGTGCGGGGTCCGGGTGCGGGCCTTCTTCCGGGTACGGCCGTGGCCTCTCGTGGACGAAGCCGAGGCTCCAGGAGGGTCCCCTGCGTCCCATCGGTGGTTCCGGACCAGATCTCGGCCTGTGGCGGGGCGTTCGGCGGGAAGAAGAGGAGGCGGGAACGAGTGGCGGTGCTCGGTCGGAGGCGCCCGTCTATGACGTCACGGGCATGCGACCTTCGGATGGAAGCCTGCTGAGGACAAGTGCTACAGCGTCGCAGGGCAGTGACGTCACCGCCCAGCGCCAGAACTACGGAGGCCGCTCTGTTCCCTGCAGAGTGGCAGCTCCCAGCGAAGAAGTCTTCAGCCTGTCCGGCTGCAGCGGTGGCTCTTCAGGGACTGACCAGGTGTCCCACTCGGCGGAGGTGGAAGAGCGCTCTGAAGGGGAACTGTCGGCATCGGATGAAGAGGATACTCTGGACGTCGGGGCGGCTCCTCATTCGGGACACGGACGAACGGCTGAGCGGAGGCTTTCACCGGGTCAGCCAGGTAAGTCAGTGTCCTTTGCCTCTCCTTCCCTTCTGTTTACTTCTCCTTCTGTGCCTGCCTCTCCTCCTGTTGGGTCTTCTGTGGTATATTCCTCTGGTGTGTCTGCTCTGCCTGCTGTCCAGGCTCCATCTACGCTGTCTGCACTGCTTAGTTCGTCTTCTCTTCCAGCAAGGGGGCCCTCTTCGCCTGTTACTGGCGCGGGGGTCCTAGGTAGCGGTGGGGGGACGCATGTTTTAGGGGGTCTGGGTGCACAGGCAGTCCCGGACGGCATAGGGGGAGTGTCTTTGCTGCATACTCTTTTGTCCGGGTTTAAGGATTTGTTGTCCAGGTACGAGCCGGCTTTAGCGGCTGCACCCGCGGGGGCGCCGATACATGCGTGGGCTGCTGCGACAGGGGGGGTTACAGCATCAGTGGGGTCGGCAGCGGGATGTTCTTCTGTTTCACGGCCGCTGGCGGAATCAACTGGATCACAAGAGGTGAGTTCGGTGACGCCGGTCCCAGCTCCTTCGGTCGGCTGGTGCAGTGGAGGTAAGTTCTGTGGTGCCGTCGTCTTCTCCTGGGGTGACGCCGGTGACAAAAGGGTCGGGATCAGCAGATGGGGTCAAGGAGCTGGTGCGCATGGCGGACTCTGCGAAGTGCGAAGTTTATGTCTGCTTCGAGGGACCTCTGGGTGCTCATTTGAAAACGGAAGTGAGGGAAAAAATTTGGCGTGGTGAGTATGTTGAGATTTTTTCTCTACTGCCGTTAGAAAAATTCAACTTGGACAGGGTCAAGCCTGATGAATCAAAAAAAGAGGAGGAAGAAAAGCGCCGGTATCGTTTGATTCCGCGGTCGTTTACCAACTGGTTGCAGGCGTTCACCATTCTGGCCAGTGTAATTGGGGAAAAGCATTCCGATCAGTGTTCCCCCCTATTTTGTTATTTGGATTCCATTGGGGAAGCTTATCGGGTCTACGGAGGTACGGCCTGGTTACGATACGACGAACATTTTCGTCAACGCAAGGCCGTCAGACCATCTTTGCGCTGGGATCATAAGGACATCAGTCTTTGGATGCGCCTCATGACCCAGGCTAGATCTACTGGTCACCCCTTTCAGGGCGGGGTCGGGGGGGCGGCTTCCTCGCCTTCTCCGGCCGCAAAACGTAAAGGCTTATGTTGGCAGTTTAACGAGGCCACTTGCAAGTTTGGAACCTCCTGTCGCTTCAAGCATGAGTGTTCCATCTGCGGCGGGAATCACCCGTCGGCACGATGCTTTAAGCATGGGGGAGCCAAACATGCCGACGCTGGTGAGAGGGCGGACGCCGGTGAAAGTGGAAAGGTTGGCCAGGTTCCTAAGTAGGTACCCTGATCGGGAAGCAGCCGCTCTTTTGCTGGGGGGGTTTTCGCAAGGCTTTCGCATTCCTTGTTCTTTGTCGGTGGTTCCTCCTCCCGGGGGCAATTTAAGTTCCGCTAGGGCGCATTCGTCAGTGGTCTCGGCGAAGCTTATGAAGGAAGTGAGGTTGGGCAGGATGGCGGGCCCTTTCTCGTCTCCGCCTTTGCCGAATCTGGTGCTTTCCCCTCTGGGTGTGGTTCCAAAAAAGGAACCCTAATAAGTTTCGACTCATTCACCACCTGTCTTATCCCCCTGGGGGTTCGGTGAATGACGCTATAGCAGAAGACTTATGCTCGGTTTCATACGTTTCGTTCGATAAAGCAGTGGCCTGGGTGCGTCGTTTTGGGCGGGGGGCCCTTATGGCGAAAACTGACATTGAAGCTGCGTTTAGGTTGTTACCGGTGCACGCGGACAGCCTGCATCTTTTGGGTTGTGAATGGCAGGGTGGAATTTTCGTTGACCAATGTTTGCCTATGGACTGCGCCATTTCTTGTTCGCTGTTTGAAACATTCAGTTCCTTTTTGGAATGGGTTGTTAGGGATGTTTCTGGGTTGTCTTCCATAATTCATTATTTGGACGATTTTCTGGTGATAGGTCCTCCGGGGGAGGTGATGTGTGCAACGCTTTTGGCTACGGTCCAACAGCTGTTTGATTATTTTGGAGTCCCATTAGCCCCTGACAAGACTGAGGGGCCGTGCACGGAACTGCGATTTCTGGGAATTGTCATTGATACGATGGCAATGGAATGCAGGCTTCCGGTTGACAAGCTATTGGACCTACGCGGAGTTATTGCAGGGACCTTGGACACACGAAAAATTCAGCTGCGTGCCCTGCAGTCTCTGCTGGGAAAATTGAATTTTGCCTGCCGCATCATGCCCATGGGGCGGGTGTTTTGCAGGAGGTTGGCGGCTGCCATGGCGGGTGTCAGGGCGCCGCATCATTACATTCGCCTATCCAAAGAGCATCGTGATGACTTGCGGGTTTGGGATTTGTTCTTGAGCTCCTTTAACGGCCGTTCGGTTTGGTTGGAAGCTCCGGTGTCGAACTTTGACCTGGAGCTGTTTACTGACGCGGCAGGCTCGGGGGGTTTTGCGGCCTATTTCCAGGGGCAATGGTGTGCGGGGGAGTGGCCGGCCTCCTGGCGAGATTCTGACTTCATTCGTAACTTGGTTCTGTTGGAATTATTTCCCATTGTGTTGGCCGTGGAGTTATGGGGTCAGGATTTCAAAAATAAGAGGGTCCGTTTTCATTGTGATAACCTGGGTGTAGTTCAGTCGATAAACAGCATTACTGCTTCTTCACCACCGGTTATTAGGTTGCTTCGCCACCTGGTACTCAAATGTTTGCTTCTGAATTCTTTTTTCTATGCTGTGCATGTTCCGGGTGTTGACAATTCGGTGGCTGATGCTCTTTCTCGCTTCCAGTGGGACAGGTTTCGGAGGTTGGCACCGGATGCGGAGCAGCAAGGCCTGATGTGTCCCGGGGAGCTGTGGAACATCGTCTCGCCGCAGTAATGGATTTGGTTCGAGCGTCTGTTTGTCCTTCCACTTGGACGGCCTACAAAAGGGTGTGGGCGACATGGCATCAGATGGTGAGTGAGGTGGGGGGTCTTTCTGATGATCGGGATCGGTTGTTCCTGCTCCTATATTTTGTGAGCCTGAATTTTGAACAGCGTGTGTCTATTTCTACGTTACGCCGCAAAATGGCGGCCTTGGCCTTCTACTTTCAGTTGTGGGGGGTTGCCGATGTAACCAAACATTTCCTTGTTCAAAAGGCCTTGAAGGGTTATGCGAGGGGTACTCGTTCTATTGATTACAGGCGTCCGGTTTCCTTTGATGTGTTGTCCCGGTTGGTGGACTGCTTGCCGGGTGTGTGTTCTGCGGACCAGGAGGTGGAACTCTTCAGGACGGCGTTTATCTAGGCGTTCTTTGGAGCTTTTCGGATTAGCGAATTGGTGAGTATTTCCAGACGGGGGAATGGGGGATTGCAGTTGGGGGATGTTTGTTTGCATCCGGACAAGCTTCTAATCCGGATACGCAGGTCAAAAACGGACCAGCTGGGCCGAGGGGCTTGTGTTGAGCTAGGGGTGGTTCCTGGGTCCTCGCTTTGCCCCGTAGCTGCGGTGCGGCATTGGTTGCAGGTGCGCTCCGCTCAACAGGGTCCTCTGTTTTTACGGGCTGATGGCACGGCCCTCTCACGTTTTCAATTTACGGCTGTCTTCCGGAAGTGCTTGGGGGCAGCCGGTTTTCAGGGGAAGGATTTCTCCTCTCACTCTTTCCGCATTGGAGCCGCCACGGAAGCGGCTCGGTGGGGCCTTAGGGATCAGGCCCTTCGAAAAATTGGGCGTTGGGAGTCCAGGCGATTTCGCTCGTATGTCCGTCCGCATCTGTTGTGATGCGGCAGATGGGATCTGTTCTGTTCTGGTCGGGGCCCAGGGGAGGTCATTTAGTGAATGTTCGTTACGTGTATGCTGGTGTTTTTTCTTTGTTTTTCTCTGTGGGTTTTTGTGTATGTACTCAGGATGTATGTTGGTATGTACCCCTCCTTATGTTTTACAGGAGCCACGGAAGTCTTGGTCTGGATTTTAGGACATTCTTATGTGGTCTGGGGTGCTCGGAGGGCAGCTGTTAGGCCAGAGGGGCGCCAATTGGGTTTGAGCAGGGAGGAGGTAAAGGTTAGATGGATTGGGGTCTCAGGCATGCTGTGGTCCCGTGTCCTCCCTGAAGTCCATCGTTGCGCCCGTCTTGAGCGGCCGCCCGACATACTTTTGTTGCATGCGGGCGGCAATGATCTGGGCCTCCGTTCCTCCAGGGAGCTGATTAGGGATGTCAAACTGGACTTCCTGAGGCTGCGGACGCTTTTTCCGCGGACTGTGGTGGTGTGGTCGGATATTGTCGCCCGCACTTCTTGGCGCCTGGCTCGTTCGGTGACTAGCCTGAACAAAGCCAGGATTAAGGTGAATAAGGCGGTGGCCAAGTTTGTTGTGCGTAACGGGGGACTGGCGATCCGGCATCTTGAGCTGGAGCAGGACCCGGCCCTTAGAGGTGACGGGGTTAATTTGAACGCGGTGGGCATCGACCTGTGGACTTTAGGTCTGCAGGAAGGTATTCAGAGGGCGCTGTGGGTTTGGAGGGCTACACGGCCATAAGGGGTCATGCCCGTGTGCTGTGGCTGGGGTTTTAGGGTCTTGGAGGGCTGTGACTACTTGGAAAGGGAATATGGAGGGGTAGGGCCCATCTTAGGTATGGGTGGACCTACCCCTGGCAACGTCAGTAGGCGGTATCAAGGGATCCCAATGGTTCATAGTCCTTGAGCTGGTGCAGTGGCGGCTGAGGGCCTGGAGGTCTATTGGGGTCAGGGATACAGCCAGGGGGGAAGTCAAGTTGCCTTCCAAGATCCTAAATGGTCATTCGCTTTAAAATTTTGGTATTGGATTGTTTTTGTTGAATAATGGTAATTCTTTGCTAGCTAGTGTTTTACTAGTTAGTTCTAATAAAGTTGGCTGCTATGGCCTTTTTAAACCCAAAAAATGACTGTAGTGTCCTTTTTCTTTAGACAAGTAAAGGGGGGGGTCTGTTGGTAAGTTTGGGTTGTATGGGGCAAGGAGCAGCCGCAGCGTCGGCAATACCACAGTCAAGGGGGGAAGCCTGGAGATGGATGCACAGCAGTAAGCGGAAGGCTGGACATGACTGGGGTTTGCAGGGAAGGTTGCTACCCAGTGGGGGTTAACTTTTTTAAGGAAGAATTAAAGCAGGTGATTGGTTTTTGGGAAGGTGGGGCAGGGTGGGGCAAGGTGGGGTTAGCAGGGGCTAGTTTAGGGTGGGACCAGGGGTCCGGTCAGTTGGAGACCAGACAGCAATAGGAGAACTTCTCCCGCCCGCCCATCCCTTTGTAATTTCGGAGTGTGCAAAAAAAAAAAAAGATATGGTTATACTCAGTTAAAAAAAAAAAAAAAAAAAATTACAAAAAAAAAAAAAACTTATCGAACAAATAAGTTTAGAAAACATAGCTAAAAAAAAAAAAAAAAAAAAAAAAACTAAACAAAATTAACTTAATTTGTTTACTGATGATGAAATTTGTAATATTTCTTGGCTGCGTTTGTTGTATGATGAACGTTGCTCGCATACTGTGAATGTCAATTTGTGTTTCGGATTTTGCTGTTCATCTAGGTTTTAGCTAGGGCACGGTTCGCGTGTTTTTCTTTGTCATGGCAGTGGCTGGGGTTTTAGGGTCTTGGAGGGCTGTGACTACTTGGAAAGGGAATATGGAGGGGTAGGGCCCATCTTAGGTATGGGTGGACCTACCCCTGGCAACGTCAGTAGGCGGTATCAAGGGATCCCAATGGTTCATAGTGCTTGAGCTGGTGCTGAGGGCCTGGAGGTCTATTGGGGTCAGGGATACAGCCAGGGGGGAAGTCAAGTTGCCTTCCAAGATCCTAAATGGTCATTCGCTTTAAAATTTTGGTATTGGATTGTTTTTGTTGAATAATGGTAATTCTTTGCTAGCTAGTGTTTTACTAGTTAGTTCTAATAAAGTTGGCTGCTATGGCCTTTTTAAACCCAAAAAATGACTGTAGTGTCCTTTTTCTTTAGACAAGTAAAGGGGGGGGTCTGTTGGTAAGTTTGGGTTGTATGGGGCAAGGAGCAGGCGCAGCGTCGGCAATACCACAGTCAAGTGTTTACCCTTTTCTGGGTTACAGAACCACATAACTATGGTACACTGCCATGAAAACATCTTTTCCTTTGTTAGATGCAGTTTGCATTTAGTTATGTTGGCCTGACATTAATTATTCTTGCACCATGAAGACCTAATGCCGTAAGTGACCTACCCTTTAAAAACATGTTTATTTTATTTTTTTTAAAGCCCGTGGTGTGTGAACACACTCAAAAGACTAAGCCCCCGTTCACACTGGGGCAACCCTGACAGGTCGCCGTAGGTCGCCTGGCATAGAGAAGCTGTGGACCCGTTCTAATAGGAGCGACACAAGTCGCTCCGACTTAGAAAAAGGGTCCGGAGCTTCTTTGGGGTGACCTGGAGCGACCTGCATTGACTTCAATGTTATGAAGTCCGTGTCGGCCGTTCCGAGGTCACGGTGTCGGAGTCGGATCGCCCCAGTGTGAACGGGGCCTTACACCTGGTGCATAAAAAAGTGCACACATGCAAACGTGAAGCACACATAAACTGCACAGGGTGTGCGAAATGGTTTGGCCTCCGAAGAGGTTGGACCCTGACCCTGATCCCCCGGGGCGCAAGACTCCTGACAGGGACTGAGGTAATTCCAATGGTCTGCCTTGCCGAAACCAGGCAAACCCTGTTCTCCAGGGGGACTGCTGAAACAGCCCTCCCCAAGTACTAGGTGGGGCTCCCCCGAAGGGAGACCCCATGAGAGAGGGCAAACTAAGCCAGAAGGCCATGTCCACCCCCTCCCAAGACTTTAAAGGCTGGGCCCGAGGACCCACACTCTACTCGTCGTGCAGGAAGAAAAAGGTGAAAGTGAAGTGACACACAACAAAGAAAACCACACACAAACAAAAAGGTGGGGAAAGGGAAGTGGGGAAGTGCATAGGTGCCAATGTGAAATACAACCAGTGTAGAACAGATGTTGCCCCTTACTACTGGCTGAAAGGCCATTATAAACTCCCCCACCAACCATTACACCTTAACTATCCCATTAACGGAGACCACACAGCAAAAAGAGTGAAAATAGCCATAGCAGCCTTTTATTAAAAAATTTTAAACTTTAATTAACATAATGACTAGAAAACACATTCCTTAAAACAGAAACAGATCAGTTGCTAAGCCTGTTGATCTTTGAGACACCCCAAAATATATTTCATTGTACACTGCGGGCCTTTTTCATAATAGACCTCTGGCCAAAAATAAAACAGGCTCGGAGACAACACCCTACCCACATTACATATAGTTACATAGTTACATACTTAGTCAGGTTGAAAAAAGACACAAGTCCATCCGGTTCAACCATAAAAAAAAAAAAAAAAACAGTATTGAAAACCCTACCATACAATCCCATATACACAATCCTATAGACCTGCTGTTGATCCAGAGGAAGGCGAAAATAAACCCCAGCCAAGCATGATCCAATTTGCTACAGCAGGGGAAAAGAATTCCTTCCTGATCCCCCGAGAGGCAATCGGATATTCCCTGGATCAACTTTACCTAAAAAAATGTTAGTACCCATTTATATTATGTACACCCAGGAAAGAATCCAGTCCTTTTTTTAAAGCAATCTAGTGAGCTAGCCAGAACCACCTCTGGAGGGAGTCTATTCCACATTTTCACAGCTCTTATGGTGAAGAAACCTTTCTGTATTTGGAGACAAAATCTGTTTTCCTCTATTGCAACCACTTCCATATATATATACCACCGATATATCCCGAACAATTTACTTATCCTCCAGTTTCTACCCCCGTCAGCAAAGACCAACAAAACACCCAGCTGCCATGACACCCATTAAGACAACACAATAAACAATGAAGAACAAAAATAATCGGGAGGGTGGGTGGGAAGCTGTCCTCCTGTCCGCCAATTTTCCGTTGGACTCCCAGGACCAAACCCACCCCTCCTAAATTTCCTCAGGACCCCACCCAGCCATCGCATACCTTCAATCAGGTAAGGGAAGAGGGGGAAAGGGCAGGACTTTAGATGAGACGCACGGTGGGATTAGCTGTGCGTCTCCATCCCTAAATTCAATATCAAAGAAGAAAAAGGTTTGGGACTTTGAATGAGAGACATGACACTGACAGGCTTGCACGGTTGAGAAAGATCACATTTAATGATGAGCAGCAAGTACAGACATAATGTACATGATAAAACAGGATGCATAGTATCCATATATCTGAATTGATAGATATATATTAAAAATTGATCCCCATGACAGCCTCAACAAACCAGCATAACAATGAACAATCATGTTGAGTAATAGGGTATGATCATCACATCCGTAAACTGACGCGTTTCGTGGACTAAGTATGCCACTTCTTCAAGAGTAGATGTGTGGTCCATATCTATAACAAAAAATGCGTATAAGACTAAAATATGGAATGATGGTTAATGGAAGCTGAAAAGGGGAAGAAAAGAGGGAACAAAGTCCCTACAATTCCAGAAACTTACATGGCGTGAACTGGTAGTGGAGGTGGAGGCAAAGACCCAGAGTGCCTCCCACGGGAGCTGAGGGCGCATAAGGTCAACGCGTGGCATCTCTTGTCTGTACTTGCTGCTCATCATTAAATGTGATCTTTCTCAACCGTGCAAGCCTGTCAGTGTCATGTCTCTCATGTCTCTCATTCAAAGTCCCAAACCTTTTTCTTCTTTCATATTCAATCAGGTAAGCCCCCTTTTTCCCTTGCCAACTTTCACACTACACTTAATCCTTCCCTATCCTGTCTACCCTCTTCACCCGGTCATGACTGCCCTGAGCTTTTTATTTATTTTTTTATCTCTCAGGGCCTTGCCCTTAATTTAAATGCATATTTTCTAATCCTCTATTGGATTTGTTTATTATAAAATATATAAATTGTAATTTATGTCTTTCATATTCCAGAGCAAATACCTAAAGCAGACTCAGTATTGTCCTTCTGCCTTCATTGCAAGGTTTAGCAAATGGAAACCTGCACTGGTCATTGTTGTCTTTAATCTTACAAAGAGTAACCTAAAGTACTCAGAAGTCGCAAATTGTTCAGTAGCACAGGTTTAAAGTCGTTGTAAAGCCTGAACCACTGTAAAGTGGTTGTAAACCCCCAGGTAGTGTTTGTGCCTATAGGTAAGGCTATGATAGGGCTTACCTATAGGTACTGTAAATATCTCCTAAACTTGCACCGTTTAGGAGATATTTACATTGCATGTAGCCGATGACGTCCACCCGTGCTGTTCCTTTAGATCTCTGTGCCGTAAAAGGCGGCTCCCGTGTGCATGTGCATGACTTCTTCACGGCTCCAGCCAATCAGATGGCCGGATGGCACGAACCCGGAAGTAAGATGGCTGAACATGTCGGCCATGTTACCGGTGAGCGGGCGTCACTGCGGGGGCCTCGTTCTAAGGTAAGTATTTCCTAATGAGCTAGGTTTTTTTTTCTGAGGTTTACAAGCTCTTTAAGTCAGCAGGAGGGAGAGGAGAAGAAGCCAGCTTTATGCTGCTGCAGAAAGAGCCATACAGGGGACTGGTTCAATGAATTGCCCCCCTGCTGCACTGATCACCCTCCCTGCCCACATATGATTTACCCTGCTGCCTGGGACCCCTGCTGGCCCATGGCCCCATACAGGAGGACTGGTGGTGGCCCCTTATCTACAGCCCTGTTTTCTCTTCTTGTTTGGTAATCCTCTCTGATCAAGGTCTGATTAATTTTCTTAAAAGTCAGCTTCTCATTCACAAATCAAACCTGCTGGACTGAATGTCCTCTCTGACATGACACATGCAGCAGGGCAGGCTAGTACTCCCAATGTACGTTGAGCCACCTCCAACCAGTGGTACATCCTTGACAAGTAGTCCATGGATCTGATCACTGTCATGCATGTTTCACACAGGCTTCAGCTTGTATAAGAACAGTATGAACAGCAAGCTATTACAAAGCATTTGCAGAGCTATCAGCAAGCTTTGTTGAAGCTTTTAAAGTACTGCCGAGCAGTAGTTTGTAAATGATGAACACAGATTTTAATAGGAGTGCTGATTGCCACTTTACACAAGCTGCTAGCAGGTTTCATCACATCTTAAAGCTTGTTGAAAGCCAAGTGAAGCCTGCTAGCAGGCTGCTTAAAATGACAATCAGCACTCCCATTAAGATCTGTGTATACCATTTCCGGACAAGAGTCGAAAGACACTTTATAGACTTTAAAAGCTGCTCGAAGCCTGTTGCCAAAACCTTTGCAAAACTTGATGAAAGTTTCAAAAAAGCTTGCCTTCACACTGCTCCTATATAAGCTGAAGCCTGTGTAAAACAAGCCTAAGCATTTTGGTTAAAGGCTTACTGTCTCTCCGTGTGTTTTTACGTAACCAGGGAGCCTTGCAAGTAAAAAAAAATTAAAATTTGTTTTACTCAAGACACAAGTTTGCAATTTGTCTTTAATATATGGGTGTGTTCAAAGTGTTAAAAAACCTGCATGAATGAGTCACAAATGTTTGTGGAGGTAACCCAGTCTAATGCCTAATACACACAGGCTGAATGTCAGGCGACATCGGGACATTCGGCCCCTGTGTATGGCAGCCGGTCCGTAGAAGCTTGGCTGGCTACTGTCGAACAGCAGCTGACCGCCTCCCAATTAGTGCTCTCAGCCAATGGCTGAGAGTGCTGACTGGAGTGTTCTGGCCGGGGGGGGGGGGCTTCCCGGGGCGTCTCCTTGTCAGAACACAATAGAACAGCAGGGGTGCTTTGTCAGGCTTTTGTTTGCTCAACCAGCTGGGTTGAATGAAAAAACTAGTGGTGTGTACTAGTCTTAACCAAATTTTTGCTGAGTTTATTGGGGCGGCCTCTGGCTTCGTATGTCATTTTGGAGAGATGTAAGACCCAGTGCTGTATCTTGGCCTAGGCCAACAAGGCCCAGGCCTAGGGCAGCACTTTGCAGGGGGGCAGCAAAAAAGCTGCACCCTGCATGGAAAAAAAATAGCCTTCTCCTGGCTACCGCAGGAAAATGGTTCCCACCGGCTTGCACTACACTTTTAGTATAGTGCCAGTCCTATAGGGCAAATCAGTCTGGCACCCCCATAAAGTGGTCACACTGCTACCTGCCGGTACTGATGGGCACTAATAGGCTTCACTGATGGCTACACTGATGGACACTGATATGATGCACTGATAAGCTGCACTGATGGCCACTGATCGGGCTGTACTGATGAGGCCGCACTGATATGCTGCACTGATGAGGCTGCACTAATGGGCAGTAATGAGGCTGCACTGATGGGCACTGAAGAGGCTGAACTTATTGGAAATGATGAGGCTGGACTGATGGACACTGATAGACTGGTTGTGGTCTGTGGTTTACAGATGACAGGGCGGGTCATAAACAGGAAGGGGTGTGGTCTTTACAGGAAGAGGTGGTTCATATTTAAATTAGGGGGTGCACAAGTTTAGTCAGGCCTAGGGCAGCACAAAACCTAAATACATCACTGGTAAGACCTGGTTCACCACCAGGTTAAGCTCAGTGGTTGTGTGTTGTAGACCAGAAGGGTCTGATTTTCCCACAGCTCCAGCTTATGTATAATGAGTCAACTTCTTCCTTCTGGCCAGATTTATGTTCTTTTTAGCATTTTTTAGAGACAGTTGGTCTATATCCCTTGATTAAGGACACTGTGAGGCGAGTGTCTGAGCTATCACGCAAGGAACCCTTTTTTCTTTTTGCATAGAGACAAGGTGGTGGTGAGGCCCAGGACTTCCTTCTTACCTAAGGTAATACCCAGTTTTCATTGCCAATCCCAGACTGTGTTGCTTAGCAATAGCAAGAATAGGCACACAAGGAAAACAATTAAAAACTTAAAGTTTAAAATGTTTTTCCCAGTATATGTAAAAAAGGTGTAAACAATTGTATATACCTACCGCAAACTGAATATACACAGCTTCCAGTCAGTCGACGTCCTCCTGCAGACGCTTTCCCTGAAATACTTGAGTGTTGAAGGAAGATAAGGGAAGGGAGGGTACCCTATGGCCATATGATTTCACTCTTAACTTTCTGCTACTGTCTATCGTTCCCCTGGCTGTAGAATTTCCTCTCCACCATTTGTAGATTTCCTGTTTTGCCAAATTTCCTCTTTCTCCTCATCACCAGCACCCCAACCCTCCTGTGTGTATTGCTCATCTGTCTCCTGCTACCTCTCATTGGATTCCACATGATAGGTTCCCCACTATTGTCGGTCAGTGGAAGTAAAATTGAACCCCCTCCCCCATATTGATGATCAATGTCAAGGAAATGTAACCCCCTTCCCTCTTTGGTGGTCAGTTACAGTGAAAGTTATCTCCCCCCTCCTCATGCATTGTGATCACTTACCTTATCACATGCTCCTATGATGCGCTCTCTGAGGCCACTCTGCTACCCAATAGCTGGCCATATTTGGTCATTGATGTAATCCACCAAGCCCATCTGCCTAGGGGAATTATAGATGATTCTTGCTGAATCACCTCATCGATCACCATTTTGTAACAATGTCAGGCTTTTTAGAGATGTCTACAATTTAGGACAATAGATATATTGTATAAAACAAGTCTGGACAAATCTAAAACTCAGTAAACATATTTATGAGTGCAGTTTTTTTAAGTCATTACCTCAAGACTCAAGGCGCATCAACAAGGATATTTTCAGACATCAAGAGTTACTAGATGGACCCACACCCTGCTAGCCTTATAGTGGAAAGTCAAACCAAAAGGGTTCCCCTTGGGTGGGACTTTAAAGGCACCAAAACATGTGACAAGAAGAATATATGAAATAAGAAAATTTTATTAACTTATACAGAAATGTAAAAACAGTAGGCAAGCTGTAAAATATTCCACATAGAACAGTGAAACTTAGACCACTTGGCCCCCGGGTTTGACCCGACGCGTTTCGGAGTGTAGACTGAACTCCTTCCTCAGGGGTACCCTTGGAGGGTGGTACAGTTCACTGGAGTGGGAGATATGGATAGCCTGCCTGGTATTTAAAAGCAAATGGTCAGCATGCCAACGTTGTCCACTAGGGGTGCCGTCTGGTTATCCTAGAGAGTCTAGGGATCTTAAATGAACTCCTGGATGCACTTTATCAGCAATTGCCCGCTGTCTAGTCTCAATAAGAGGCTAGATGGGAGCAGCTGAAACCTGGTCACAGCAATTCTATAGCCACGATAGTGCATATGTCCCTGGTGGGTGTTGGAGCTTGAAACGTCCTGCGTGTCCGACAGCGGCAATTGCTGATAACGTGCATCCAGGAGTTCATTTAAGATCCCTAGACTCTCTAGGATAACCAGACGGCACCCCTAGTGGACAAGGTTGGCATGCTGACCATTTGCTTTTAAATACCAGGCAGGCTATCCATATCTCCCACTCCAGTGAACTGTACCACCCTCCAAGGGTACCCCTGAGGAAGGAGTTCAGTCTACACTCCGAAACGCGTCAGGTCAAACCCGGGGGCCAAGTGGTCTAAGTTTCACTGTTCTATGTGGAGTATTTTACAGCTTGCCTACTGTTTTTACATTTCTGTATAAGTTAATAAAATGTTTTTATTTCATATATTCTTCTTGTCACATGTTTTGGTGCCTTTAAAGTCCCACCCAAGGGGAACCCTTTTGGTTTGACTTTGCATTTTTGGGATGTGGCACCTTGGGGATTATGCAACATGAGCAACATTTTTATGCCTTATATTGGAGAACACGATTCATGGACATAGACATTTATATTAGTGATCGACCGATATTGTTTTTTTAATGCCGTTACCGATACCGATATTTTGGTCATCGGATATCGGTATCGGCCGATATCTGCCAATATTTTCGGACATGTAAAAAAAATTTTTTTCTAAAGGTACTCCTTGTGGAGGGATCTGGGGGTCTAAAAGACCCCAAACCCCTCCGCGGCACCGAAAAGCATTCGACAAACCAAGTTTGGCTGTTTTGAATGCTGTCAGTTTTCTTAATTCGGCATCGAGTATCCGGAAGTTATGTCATGACATCACGTCCTGGTTTTTTACATGGAGACCCGGGTCTTCTTTTCGGCAGCGGCGGCGGTGGAGGTAGGATGCCCGGGTCTCCCGCATCCGTTGTCATTACAAGTCAGCCGACCGTCAGCTATGGAAACCGTTATCGGGATGATTCCTCTAGCTGCAGGCATCGCCACGGTACAAGCACTTTCCCTAAATATCAGCAATATCGGTAACCTCAGGAGCCGATTTCGATATATCGGGGAAAGTGCACATCGGCCCCCAATATATCAGTATTGCCGATAATCGGTCGATCCCTAATTTATATAATACTATTTTAATGATTGAATGAAAATGAAGTAATTCATTTGATTAAATAGGGATGAGCCAAATGTGCCTGAGTAGGGTTTGATGCAGATTCAGTAAACAAAACAGAAGTTCGAGTGCCAAATCCAAACCCTTTTCAAGTCAATGGGAGCCAATTGTTGAAAATATTTTCTGGCAATTTTCGGGCAAATATGCAAGTGACTGTCAACAAATGATATGGGGGCTGGGCAGTGTTTTGGGGAACATGTACAAAAGCAAAAAAAAAAAAAAAAATATCCAGTTTGGCATTTGTTGCCATGCATTTTGAATTAATGACACCAACGCGCAAAGGGCTGCACATTTTTGTGTGTTGCAGGAAAGCATGCAATTTTGCACACATTTACACAACACACAGATGTGAACCTAGCCTGTGATGGCTACAAATGTCTGTTTCCTGACGCCAACATGGCAGCATACGAAGTCACATTTATGCTGCCATGGATTGGCATCAGGAAAGGAAAATTGCGATAAGTATTTTATACAATTTTCTGTTTTCCTGACGCCAGCATGGCAGCATACATGTGACTTTGTATGTTGCTATGGATTGGCGTCAGGAAAAGAAAATTGTGGAAAGATACAATTTTCGGTTTTCTTGGGAGGTCATTGAAAGATGGAAAAGAAACATCAAAAAGTTTAATGATACTTCTAAAATTTGGCTCTGAAGGGATGGGAGACCATTTGTAACACCTTCAATGTACTCCTCACTTTATGCAGTAGCCAGAGGGAGGAAAAAAGATTTGCTAGTTGATTTAATCATAAATTCTAGGTAACTTAGGATGCCTTTTGCTTGAAATGCGCAAAAGTGTTATTTTCAGCATTTGGAGAAATTATTTATAATATTTATCTTTCCTTGTAAGTTGTGTTTAGCCTGCAATATGCCTCAGCCCATTCTGGGCATTTGGCCAAATATGCATTTTGTATCTTATCTATGTGCGCAGGAAGTGCTGTCCTGACCATTTGGTGATACTATACCCTGACCTTACAAAATGTTAGTTTTTTTTTTTTTTTTAGCATGAAACCAATTGGGCTTTAGATCTAAAGTAATTCCCTTCATATGTACAATTGGCTTAACTCACTAGGCTATAATATTTGATTCCTCATGAATGGTCATTATGTTTCAGTGAATGACGCTAATGTAAGAAACATCCAAAATATTTCACACAAATGTAATGGCTTTTGTGTTCTGAACTTATCGGAATTTGTTGCTCAATTTTGAATGAATGGACATCCGGATATATTTGGAGTATTAAAGTGTTACTAAACCCAGGACACTGAATTCACTATATCAGGTCTCCCACAGTACACAGAACATAGAAATGCAATAATTTTAGTAAATAATAACTGAGAAGAATGAAAACTCCTCCTACAAGCTTTAACCAGGCACTGATAGAAGTAAAAAAACTGCCATATACTGCTGATATGCCATATACTCATCAGCAGTATATGGCAGTTTTTTTACTTCTATCAGTGCCTGGTTAAAGCTTGTAGGAGGAGTTTTCATTCTTCTCTGACAGGACCCCTGACCCTCTGTCTGGACAGTGCTGATTGGCCTTGTGCCGAACACATGAACCCTCCCCCAAAGAAAAAAAAAAACCTCTAGCAGTACTCACCAAACTGAGCATGAGAGTGCCACCAAGGCTCTGTTCTATCAGTAGATGGATTATGTGGAAGAATGGGAGGATTAGAGGAGACAGACTCAAACAGCCTTTTTACACAATGTGGAGGATTAACCCATTCAATCCCACAGGGAGTATAATAAGCATGCTTTACTGCATATACAGACTGATTTTACTGTTGTGGGTTTAGTAACACTTTAAGGGTTCTAATTAATATACAGAACAATCTGAAGGCACTATGCCTTCCTCCAAAAGCTACAAATAGAACATGTACATGTACATGTACAGCGTAAGCCAAGTCTAAGGAGTGTCCACCCCAGGGGTCCCTCTGTGGATTATACGGTGTCAAGCCTATGTTTATTAGTTATCTGGTAAGAAGCAACCTTATTCATTTATTACCACGTGGTGACACACAAAGTGTGGGGACAACACTTTGGTTACAGTACCCTTTTCCAGATGTGGTTATACATATGCTATATGATAATAGGAAGCCATCTCACCTGAGTGTTTGAGTCACGTGGTGCTGCATGAGAAGTTGGAGCCTGCTTACCTGTTTTAGGAAGTGTTTATGCTTTCAGAAACTTACCAGTAGAGACTTATTCACCATCTTATTTGGACTGTACCCATTCACAGTACACATGTCTATATTTTATGTCTCAATATCATTTTTCTGATGTATATGTGTTTAAATACGCACCTTCTACGGTCACATCATTATTTGAATCTTTTATATATTAATTTCATGTAATTGATTTTTTGCATTCATTTTATGTTTGCAAAATTTGATGCAAATATTCTTATTGAGCGCACTAGCATTTTTTTAACATTTATAGAATACTATTTTATTTGTAATAACCAATGAGGTTAAACAATGATCTTACCCCTCATATGTAGAGTATTTAAAACCAATACAATTTTAGAGAGTTTTAATCGGTCCATAGGCTTCTACGTTGAGCCCCCACATGTGTGTACAGCGTGTGCTTCAATACAAGCTTATCTTATTTGAACCTACTCATAGACGGTGCTGTAATTGGTTCTTTGAATATCCCCTGACACGCCCATTTGTTTACATTCCACCTGACCGCTCAGGGAGCCGTTGTTCCGTGAGAATTACCTACCCGTGAGAAAAACCTACCCCTCGTCACTTCCGGTTCACGGCACTGTATGGAATGCAGCGCTTACATTAAAACAGCGGGGCTGCAATACGAATCATCTCCGCTCGTGTGCCTGTCACTTCCCTGATCTCGGCAACTAAATATAAAAGCGGCGGCGGGTGTATGTAAACATAAATCACGGAGACGCCAGCCGCTTTTATTTTTACTTGCCGAGATCAGGGAAGTGACAGGCACACGAGCGGAGATGATTCGTATTGCAGCCCCGCTGTTTTATTTCACCGCCGCGTGGGTAGGTTTTTTCAACGGTACACTGTGCTATTTCCATACTAGTGCGCATGCGCACTAGTCTGCTCCTCTGTTGTTCCTTTAGGTATCCGGCC
This sequence comes from Pelophylax lessonae, assembly GCF_965119305.1. NCBI lineage: Eukaryota > Metazoa > Chordata > Amphibia > Anura > Ranidae > Pelophylax > Pelophylax lessonae. Next base: position 75,515,660 of record NC_138777.1, read on the forward strand.
CTGTGAGCATGCGCACTGCTGCGCTGCTCAGCTGTTCCTGGCCGGAAGTGACGAGGGGTAGGTAATTCTCACGGGGTAGGTAATTCTCACGGAACACCGTCATTAGTTGGAAAGAGTGCGTCAGGTGTGGACAAATTGGTGGGTTTTATCTTTTGGTGTTATTAATTGTGATTGATGATAGTTTCACAACTTTGAATATTTTTTATTAAAAAATTTGTCAAATGTTTGTGTGTTTATTTACCAATGTAATTTTTTTTTGTGTTAATGAGTAGGGGTACAATTTACATTTACATGAGAGGGTAGCTGGATATATTGGAGCCTGCATATATTAACCACTTTACCTCCGCCCACAGTAATATTACTGCGGCAGAGTGGCTCGTTATCGTCTGACGACGTAGTACTACGTCGTCAGACACTCCCCCTTCTGGGCGGCGCTTGCGCGCCGCCGGAGGCTCGCTCCCGCTGTTTTCGGTCACAGCGGGAGTCGGGCCAGGGGAAGAGCAGCGGCGATCGCCGCCGCTCATCCCCGATCGTCGGGGATCTAGTGTGAAGATCCGCCCGCCTGTGTAAACACAAGCGGGCGGATCTCCCAAGTGACAGGGAGTGACAGATCGGAGTGTTCAGCATAGCTGAACATCCGATCTGTCCCTGGCTCACTCAGCCACCTCCCCCTCCACACGTCAGTAAGCACCAGGCATACATTAACCCCTCCCTCTCCAATAAAATTAACCCCTTCCCTGCCAGTGTCATTTTTACAGTAACAGTGCATATTTATAGCACTGATTACTGCAGTAATGTCACTGGTACCCCCAAAAGTGTAAAAAATGTCAGTCAAGGGTCCGATCTGTCCGCCGCAATGTCGCAGTACCGCAAAAAAAATCACAGATCGCCGCCATTACGCGTTAAAAAAAAAACACCAAAAATGACAGAAATCTTTCCCTTTGTTAGTAAACGCAATAACTTTTGCGCAAACCAATCAAAATACGCTTATTGTTATTTTTTTTACCAAACATGGGTAGCAGAAAACAAATTGGCCAAAAATGTAAAAAAAAATTGTTTTTTACATCTTTTTTGGGGGGAATTTCTTAAAAAAAAATGTTAAAAATATTGTTATTTTTTTCAAAATAAACGCTCTTTTTTTGTTTATAGCGCAAAAAGTAAAAATCGCACAGGTTATCAAATACCACCAAAAGAAAGCTCTGTTTGTGGGAAAAAAGGACATAAATTTCGCTTGGGTACGGCGTCGCACGACCGCGCAATTGTCAGTTAAAGTCACACAGCGCCGAATCGCAAAAAGTGGCCTGGACGTAAGACAGCAAAATCCTCCGGTGGTAAAGTGGTTAAAGGAGGCTTCCAGATTCCGAGTCTCCTCTGCATCTCCACATCCATCAAGCAAGGGTTGTGGGAAAGAGGCCCCATTTTGAGGCCATGTGGCCTGGAATGGTTCAGGGGGAGAGGGGGCATTTAGGGGGACCTTAGGTCATTTTAAAATCTGTACCAGATCTGAAGGGCCTGGTATTGCTTTTGGGGACCCCCATTGATTGTTTGTGTTTTTATTGCATGGGCCTTCATAAATGCAAATCCAGATCGGAAGGGTCTGGCATTAATTTGGAGGGGGTAGGAAGGATCCCATACATTTTTTTTTTTTTTTTTACAACCAGCTTTATTTGTAAAACAGCATGGGTCCCCCACAAAATACATGCTAGACCCTCATTCTCTTTGATGAGGGTCTAGTATATCTTTTAGGTGATCCCCATGCATTAAAAAAAAAATGAAGAAAGCTTGCAGGGACATGTAAAATACTGGCAATATAAATGGCATTTTTTTTTTGTAAATGTCATTTTTGCTCTAGCACTTTGCATACTTCCTAGAGATGCACCGCTTCATAGGCAGGTTTGAGGAATCCTCCAAGCATTTTTTAAAAGGAATAGTGCATTATTAATTAACGTGATATTACAATTACTGCTCCCTGCAAAACTGTATTTTTTTTTTGTCATTTGGTGCATTATTGCCAATACATTCCCTACTAGTCCTATAAATGGGGATAATTGAATCATTATCACCCAACTAGCATAAAGCCCAAACGCCTGTATTTACCATCAGTTCAAGACAGGTATCCAGCTAAACAAGACCCCCAGAGGGTGTAAAAGAGGCACTATTAAACACTGGCAAGGTAAAATCTGCCAATAAAGCTTTGACAGTATACAAATAATAGAGAGGGCTGTATTGCATCCCCCACACCCCCCAAGTACACTGCTGTACCATTCTGTTTTGTCAAGAATTATGTAATTTTCTCAATTTTATTTACTGATATATGTGTGTGACTTAAGTGATGCCATTTTTTTTATTATTACTTATTTCAAAGAAGATGCAGAGCCTAACTGAATGACATTTAGTTTTCTAAAGCATGGTGTATTATAAATAATTAAAAAAAAAAATAACTAAATAATTGTCACTTATTTTTAGTAATACATTTGTGTTAACCTTCTTGCATTCCTGCAGCCTCTCTGAAGATACTTGCTGTGACTTTAAGGCTTTCTTTATTTTCACCTGATGATTTGGCCAGTAAGTCTGTTATTCAGCAGAATAAACTGTCCTGCAGATATAGCAGTTAGTCTTTATAAAGTATTAGCTGGAGTTTTTTTAGTGTATCTAATCTGCTAGTAAATCTAACACTTCTCTCCCCCAAGACTAACAATGGTGCTATTAAAAGGTGTCTCTGTCGCTCCTTCATCCAGAGTGGCGGCACTCTAATACAGATAGTGTATTAGGCCACTTTCACACGGGCAGTTATTGTGCCATTGGTAAAAGCATGTTTTGAAACTCCATAACTCCTGGTGTGGCAGTACCTGGAAAGCTTCTAAAATGGTGGATAAATAGCCTTTTAACCTCCTTAACGGTATTCCCGAGGGTGGCTCGGGGTGAAATTTCAGAGCCATTAGCGGTAACCCCGAGCCACACTTGGGTACCACCAGGGAGCATCGCTGGATCCTGGTAGAGGGTTACTTACCTTGTCCCCAGGATCCTGCGATGTGTCCCTGCAGCATATGGCGGTCGGATCTTCCGCCCGATGCTGTGAGCCCCGGCTTCCGTCTCCTGCGACGTGACGCTCACAGGGGGGTGGAACCGGCGGCAAATTCAAATAGTAATACACACAAGCACACTGATAACATTACAAAATAAAATAAATTGACACTAGTTTGCCCCCCAGTGCCCTTTCCTGCAGTTTTACTGTACTTCATATATATACATATATATAGATACATCTATCTATCTATCTATCTATCTATCTATCTATCTATCTATCTATCTATCTATCTATCTATCTATCTATCTTATCTATCTATCTATCTATATATATATAAATATATATATATATATATATATATATATATATATATAAATATATATATATATATATATATATATATGTACATACATACACACTTTAACTCCACTGCCAGGCTTTCTCTACAGCCTCCCTTTTTAAGGATTTTTTGTCTAAATGGATTTTTTGTATGACTCAGTGGATCTGAGCACGAGAAGGAGAAAAAAGTGCCTAGAAGTAGAGGAGAAGTAGCCGATCGCCTTGTGCTTTCTGGGAATATTGGTCATAAAGGCCCATTGGACACAGGACACTTAGCAGGTTCATGCTGTGGATCGAATCATCCTTGTTGGACTAATTGGGAAAGCCGCCTACCATATCCAGAGGAGAAGGGATCAGCGCCATTCCTACATCAGTGTTCTCTTAAACGTATATGGTTCTTTATTTTGGTAAGAGGCCATTACCTTTATATGCACTGGTGTTTTAGCACAAGGTTGTAGGTGGATATCACATGAAAAGTACAGTTTGGAATAAATTGGATTCACTTATTGCACTTACCTTTTATCCGCCGGGTAAGGAGGAAATTCACCAGGTGGAGGGATATCACAGTTATTTATTGATTTGGTTGGATTCCTTTCACATCTGTATTTTGCATCACAGTAATCACCAATTGAAGAAAGATTCTTTATTTTGGACTGTTAGATCACTCATTGTTTGTGTTTTGTCACAATACATCTGTATCTAAATTCTATTTAAATAATGTTGAATTTTCCATACACTAAAGGTTGTATATATTTTTATATATAATTTTATATATATTTACATTTTTTTGAATTAGCGCACTTTTATATTATCCGTTCATTTATTCACATTTTCAGTAGCAGCTTTTTCACAGATCAGCGCACCCCCCCCCCCCCCATTTACATATGTCTATATTACGGTTTGGTTGTAATTGGTTGTGCAGCCACGCCTACAAGGGTGGTATCTCCTCCCCTAATCTCAAAGGTCATGTGGAGGTTTTCCACTATATATAAACCAAGGGTTCAGTCATGGCCCTTAGGCTCTGAGGAAGAGGCATTGCCTCGAAATGCGTCAGCCTTTCGTCTTCACGAGACATTGGACTTTTACAAAATGGACGTTGCTCAATGGAATTGATATGCTGGTTTACATCACATGTTTGTGAGTAGCTATTTTTAATATTTCATTAATAAAAGCCTACTGAGGATAATGCGCTAGGCTGGTGCGCCCTTCTTTTTGTTTATGTCTGCAGTGTTTTGTCGACCACCCCGGTCGTAGAGGGCAGCAAGGCCTAGCCATAGTGGATGCCAATTGAGAGTTCCGGGATAGAGGCAGCCTGAGAACCTGGTTCTGAGCGCAGGAGTATACAAAAACTGAAGCTGCTGACTTTTACCAAACAGACAGTTATCTGTCCAAGGATCCAGCGCCATCCTCACCTGGATCGATTCTTCTCCAGTCTGTGGGTCCCCGACATCAGCATCTTACCTGTGGGCAGGAGGCTGTAACTGCTTGCTTCTTCAAAGCCGATCCACACCAATGACCAGGGCAGGGTGGAGGAGATAGAAAGAGACTATTCTTTTTTTGCTGTCCACTATTCCCAAGAGTTCCGGAGCCCAATCTGTTCTGTTTTTAACATAATACATTTATCTTTTACTTACTACACTTGGTTCCTTTTGCGTTGCTGTCTGCTTTGTTGTTTCTAACAGTTGTTTTTTTGAGTTCTCCTATCTCTTGACCTGGCTGCAATACCTAACCTGAGTTTATTTCTGACTAGTTTGAGGACTACTTCTTCCTTTTATGCTGAATATTTTATATTCTTTGAAGTTTAAATTGATTGACTTTAACCAGTTCTGGACAGCCGGCCACAGTTTTACTGCTGCAGGCAGCCCCTCCTGCGTGAACTGACGTAGTACTTCGTTGGTCGCGCGCCTGTTGCTAGGGGTCGAGCACGCGCTCCTGCCCCCACTCACCAGCGGGGATGCCGATGCACGGGGCGGCGGCTGCGATTGCCGCCGGGCACCCGCAATTGCTCCCCGCTGAGAGAGAAGGATGGGCAGCCATTGTAAACACAGCTTCTCTCTGGAATGATCACAGAGCGCCTGCGATCCTTCTATATAGGTTAATAACCACTCCCCTAGGCTCACATTAACCCATTGATCACCCACTAGGTTAACCCCTTCCCTGCCAATGTAATTATTACAGTAACAGTGCATATTTTTAGCACTGATTACTGTAGTAATGTCCCTGGTCCCCCCAAAAGTGTTGAACATGTCAGTTAGGAGTTCGATCTGTCCACCACAATGTCGCAGTTCCACTAAAAATCGCAGATCGCCGCCATTACTAGTAAAAAAAACAAAAAAAAACAATAGAAATGACATAAAACTTTCCCCTAGTTTGTAGACGCAATAACTTTTGCGCAAACTAATCAAAATACGCTTATTGCAATTATTTTTACCAAAATACAAATTGGCCTAAAAGAATGAAAAAATTTGATTTTTACATTTTTTATTTTTGGGAATGGTATATAGCAGAATGTAAAAAATATTGTGTTCTTTTTTTTTTTTTTTTTCAGAATTGTTGCTCTTTTTTATTTATTTTTTATAGCGCAAAAAATAAAAATCGCACAGGTGATCAAATACCACCAAAAGAAAGCTCTATTTGTGGAAAAAAAGGACATACATTTTATTTGGGTACACATGTTGCACGACTGCGCAATTTTCTGTTAAATTAACGCACTGCCGAATCGCAAAAAATGGCCTGGTCATTAAGGGGGCAAATCCTTCCGGTCCGGAACTGGTTAAATGATTCACACTTAGGGCCCATGCACATGGGCTGCCAAAGTATGGTAAAAGCCGGCGATTGAGTTGCTGTTTTACTGACCCCCAACTGCCCACCTAAGCAAAGCAATGTAGCAGTTCAGGGCTGTACCAATGCAGTGGCCGTGATATTTTGCTTTGCAAATGTTAAATGGCTCAATAAATTCAGCAGGTGGTACCACTGATAAATGTGACCCGTTTAACTGAATGGGGCCAGACCACATTTGAATGTAATCCTGGTGGTGGTTTTGAATTTTAAGGGTTAGAGCAGGGGGTGGGGAGTTGATATATCACCATTTTACTGCCTGTCAAACACCCACTAAAAGGGGTCTACTGCAGATCGCTTTTCAGATAGTCGACAGTATAGCCAAAATGTGAACGAGCCCTTAGACTACTGATGCCCAACCTGGCACTGTTTGTGCAGCTCTCAGGGCCCCTGCAGGTACTAATCTGTGTTTCCCTTTTGCCCTGTTAAAGCAGTGATTTCTAGAACTCTCATATCTCTTGTATCATATCTGCAGTCTCTGACTATCTATTGTGTCATATCTGCAGTCTTTGACCATGTATTGTATTATGTCAGCAGTCTTTGACCATCTCTTGTATCATGTTTGCAGTCAGCTACCATCTCTTGTATTATGTCTGCAGTCTCTGACCATCTCTTGTATCCTGTCTGCAGTCTCTGACCATCTCTTGTATCATGTCTGCAGTCTCTGACCATCTCTTGTATCATATCTGCAGTCTCTGACCATCTATTGTATCATGTCAGCAGCAGTGATGGTAGTAACTGCGTTTAAGTAAACGGCGTTACTTAACGCAGTTACTTTTGAGGGTAACGAGTAATCAATCTGATTACTCGTCCTCTCCTTGTAACGCCGTTGCGGCTACTTTCGGCTGCGTTACCGCAATTACATCTACCGCCACTAGATGGCAGTAGATGTAATTGTAATTCCCCCTCTCCTCTATGACCGAGGACGAGAGAGGAGGAGGAGGAGACTGTGAGTGAGCAGAGAGGATGACTCCGGTCTGAGTGAGTACAGCGCGCCAAGCCCAGCAGCAGCCAGCCAGTCACCACCACCATCCCCAGCCAGCCACCATCACTACCACCATCCTCATCCAGCCAATATCACCACCATCCCCAGCCAGCCACCACCACCATCATCCCCAGCCAGCCACCACCATCATCATCCCCAGCCAGCCACCACCACCATCCCCAGCCAGCCATCACCATCATCATCCCCAGCCAGCCACCACCACCATCCCCAGCCAGCCAACACCATCATCATCCCCAGCCAGCCACCACCACCATCCCCAGCCAGCCACCACCATCATCATCCCCAGCCAGCCACCACCATCATCATCCCCAGCCAGCCACCACCATCATCCTCAGCCAGCCACCACCACCATCCCCAGCCAGCCACCACCATCATCCCCAGCCAGCCACCACTATCATCATCCCCAGCCAGCCACCACCACCATCCCCAGCCAGCCACCACCATCATCATCCCCAGCCAGCCACCACCATCATCCCCAGCCAGCCACCACCAGCAGCAGCCAGCCACCACCATCCCCAGCCAGCCACCACCACTACCAGCAGAAGCCAGCCACCAGCAGCCAGCCACCACCACCAGCAGCCAGCCAGCCACCACCACCTCCAGCAGCAGCCACCAGCAGCAGCCAGCCACCAGCAGCCAGCCAGGCAGCACTGCAGCAGCAGCACAGGTACAAAAAAAAATACGGTTACTCACAGACTCAGACACAGTCAGGACAGGAGGACTCGGGACTCAGACCCCCACCACTAGTGTGCCACACCACCACCAGCCACTACCAGCAGCCATACACTCCAGGCAGCAGACGCAGGTACCACTCAGCAAACACCACTCAGGTACCAGTGTACCACGCAGCCAGCCAGTACCACCCAGCAAATACCACTCAGGTACCGTACCAGTGTACCACGCAGTTACCACTAAGAAAATACCACGCAGGTACCACTCAGCAAATACCATGCAGGTACCACTAAGCAAATACCACACATACAAGGGGCATACAAGTTATTTGACATATTTGATTATTTTTATAAAGTAACGCGATAGTTACTTTCCCTGGTAATTGAGTTATATCAGTAAAAAAGTAACTAGTCACTAACTCAGTTGCTTTTTGGGAGAAGTAACTAGTAACTATAACTAATTACTTTTTTTAAGTTACATGACCAACACTGGTCAGCAGTCTTTGACCATCTCTTGTATCATGTTTGCAGTCAGCTACCATCTCTTGTATTATGTCTGCAGTCTCTGACCATCTCTTGTATCATGTCTGCAGTCTCTGACCATCTCTTGTATCATGTCTGCAGTCTCTGACCATCTCTTGTATCATGTCTGCAGTCTCTGGCCATCTCATGCATCATGTCAACAGTTTCTATCTGACCATTTCCTGTATCATGCCATTAGTCACTGACTATGACCTGTTGTGGATCCACTCTCTCTGACACTGATTATTCACTGATTTTTATGTGTGGCCCTTTGGTGATGTTGAGTGAATATCAAGAAAGTTGACCACCACTGCCTTAGACACATTTGCACATGAGCACCACTTAGTATGCTTTTTTCCTGGTTTAATTCTTTGTACCCATTTCATATTAAATCATATCTTCTAAATATTATGTCGCAGGGTTCTTTTTTATTCCTCTTTGGCTTGATACAGCACATAACAATACTTGCCAACTCATGTAGATATTTTGGGATATACTCAAATTTTTATTTTTTAAGCATGCCATTGTCACAAATATATTACAAAATCACAAACATAGAAGAAAACAGTTTTAACAAGTAAAGTTTGTCAGTGAAAGCAAACTGTACACATCTGTTACAATGGGATATAAAAAAAAAAAAAAACCCACAGAAAAAAAAATGGCAGTGGTATACCAAGCAAACAGAACATACTGATTTCTGACATTATTGTTGTCATGATTTACCTACTATGCACATCAGCCTTCTTACTGAATAAGCAGCATTACAAGAGTGGACATTGTGCGTAAACTACAATAGCATTTGTATCAAAAATTAAACTTTGTTAGAAAAGCTACAAAATCTAAATAAAAGTATAAGGCATCTGTGAAATAAAATAGCACTAAGAAGGTACAAGTAGATTAAACATAGTTTTGTAATTAAGTAAATAGAAAAACATGTGGTACATTGAGATCTTTATATATTGTAAAGGGGATAACTAACAGCCATTTTACTTTGGTTAAGAAGATAAGATAAAATATTGTATTGTACATCAAAACTTTTTCCAACAAGCCTGATTATAACATGTTTGTAGGAGAATGAGCATCTATAATTTTCACTCCTAACAGAACAATCATACCAATTGTTTTTTTTTTTTTTCACAAAAAAAGTTTATTGAACAAGTAAAAACAAGTTTAACAAATGAACAAATGTTATTTTTTAAAACATCTAAAAGTGGACGGTTAGTCAGAAAAAGAAGTCCTGCTAGATCACTTCATACTGGCCTCTTTTCAGGTATAGCTATGGAAAACATTAAACATAAGTGACTATACTGTTTAAAAGTCTCAACCTGCTTTATAGTCTCAGTTGCTCTCTCTTCTCAGCACTGTGCCAATAATTAGTGATTCACTAGAGGCTGATCTCCTGAAAGCCTAAAGATTTACTGCTGCTGATTAATGGAGGAAGCAACAGGAATGACACAAACTGTGCTGAAGAAGGAAAGATTAGGGAAAGAGAAAATAAAAGCAGGAGAGGTGACAGGACAAACTCAAACTCTGCTGCCAGGGAGACACAATAGGAATAAATTTACAATGATAGTGTCCTATTGTATCTCCATGATTTTCTATCTTTTCCCCCTAAACTGTGGCAGCACTATGAGCTGCAGCACATTCAGCTACGGCAGCCTTCCCCTCTAGCTGAGCCAAGACATAAAATCAAGGCTGCAAATGCACACATTGTAATTGTAGAACGTGACAAATAGTTTTTAAGACTACAGAAATGAGGGGAGCTTTTAAAAAAGAAAGTGATTCCTCTGGACTTCAGCAAAATGGCGGCCTCCAGCAAGAAGAAACAGGAGCAATACTGGAGGCAATTTACAGCACACGTTCATTTTGGTAGCATAATTATTGAAGTGGAATGTATGTTCCTTGCTAAAGAACATCATTCTTTATCAAGTTATTATGGGTAAAGTTCTGCTTTAAAGTGTATGTTTAGTTAATATTTTAGTTTTTGATAGAATAGGAAAGTATAGCAACTCCTGTCAGGTTTTACTACAGTTAAAGGCTCCTTTGGAGAGATTCCCTTATTTCCTATCTGGTAAAGAGGTTGTCCCCAGGGCAGGAACTGAGGGTAAATCTCCCTGACAGCAATAAAGGCAGAAGGTAAGTAAGTTCAGTAAGGAAATGCTAAGACCTCTGTCAGCTTTTCATTGCTGTCTGTTGCTCAGGTGCAGATTGTGCAAAACCTCTTGTCTGGGAAAACTTGTCCCCAAAATGGAAAGTTTGTAGAAATCTCTCTAATAGAGCCCTAAATAGCAGTACAGCCTGACAGGGATTGTAGCCTTTATGCATTCTATTCAAAACCAGTGTATAGATACACTTTATGGTGAACCAGTATTCCAATTCAAACTTTTAAGAAGTCCTGCCTAAGAATCGCCATCACAAGATGGCTACTATTATATTTATTAGGCAGAAACACCTCTTCTTTGAACCTCTCTAATTTAGGCTCGGTTCACACTACGTCGCTCTGACTTAGGGGGGCGACCTGTGAAGTCGCGTGCAGCGCGACTTTGGCGGACTTGCACGGACTTCAAAAAATGAATGTCTATGCAAGTCACTCTAGGTCGCCCCAAAGTAGTACAGGACCCTTTTTCTAAGTCGGAGCGACTTGTGTCGCTCCTATTAGAACCGGTCCTGTACTACACTATGGGACGTGACGGTGCGTGACTTGTCAGGCTGACCAAGTCGCCTGACAAGTCGTACCAGTGTGAATGGAGACTAAATTGTATTTTAGTGGTATCTGATTTCCCCTGGCTTTTTTGGTTAGCATCACCAACCACCATCTTGCTGTCCATTTACAGTTAAGGCCACTGAGGCAGTCTTGTTACATAGTGGTATGGCAATTAGATGCCTCATTTTACAATGTGAAACAAATCCAAGAAAGGCACAGAAGAAGATTGTTTTTTTGTATTAGAAGTAATAGTGGACATCTTGTGGTGGTTCACAGGCTTCCTTTTGAAAGAAAAGAGTGTGGACAACTGGATTAGATTGACTTGAATGAGTAACTGTGGGTAACAGGCAGATTTATTTGCTCCTGTTTTGCTTGTGTGAAGACCCACATTCAGTGATTTGAGGACATATGTCTTAAACAGGCATTGAATTTATAGTTGTCTATTGTCAATCTCTCAATTCTAAGTAAGTGAATGTTCACATCAATAGGGTTCAATCACATGAGACGGTGAATTATGTCTCTAGATGGAGGTCAATGTTATGACCCTTCACCAGAAGTAAACCAGGTTCAAAGCAGCTGTGACAGTCATAGAGATAGCATCATGCACTGCATATCTAACCACCACAACCCATCCTTATATATATCCACAATGCACATTAATTATTTCCCCAGTCATTCACAGAAATGAATGAAGAATCTCACAGCTGCTTTGAAGCTTGTTCAGTTGCATGCTCAGGCCACATTGTGTGAATGAGCAAAGGAGCTAAGGACAGAGTATTGTCACCTTTGTCACCTTTTCCTTGATAAAGTGATGGCCAGACTACCTTTACACTCTTTTACAAATTCAGGAGTCTTTCAGCCAGTGTAATATTATTTTAGTCCAACATTCATAAATGTAAAAAGAGTAGTTACAATTGAAAGGAATAAGAGGCCAAAGACACTCAAGAATTACATCCCTCAAGCTGCTATTACTTTCCATATCCGTTTCCGTATCCAAATCCAAAATCATTTCTTTGTCTATCTTCCATATTTCTCTGGCTCGATTGTATTACCTCAATAAAGTATTTGATCTTCATAATAAAGGTGACCAATATGATAATAGTAAACAAAATAGAGAGCGCTGTGGCGGCAATGTTTAAAGAACGGGCTGTGGAACTATAGCTCATTGCACCATGCTTGTCTTTCAGCAGCTTCCTGTCTCGGGACTACAAGACAAAAAACAAAGAAAATAATAAAAACACAAATCTGCCAAATCTACACAGGCAACAGGCACTGCAGTCTACTGTTCAATATGTTATATTTAACAAATACAAAGTAAGTAATGTAGATAAATATGCCATATATACTATTCAAACTTAGTATATAAATACAATATCAATAAAACATCCACATATTGATTATGGGAAGTATCAAAATAATTCTTGACCTTTTTCTAATGACACAGAAAGACATGCCCGGCGCTAGGAGGAACGAACTAAGCAGAGGGCATACATGACTGGGTGAAAGGTGAAACGTGCAGTAAGGGTCAAGTGGGGGATAAAAGTAGGTGGTCTGTTAGGGTACTTACCTTATTGGTCAGTGGTTTGGGTAGGGGGTGGAGTGGTTGAAGTATAGCTTCAGGGTAGGAGGGGTCAGGTCAATCGTGTAGGAGAAAGCGTGGAAGAAAGTCCCTCCCTCCCGCCCTATGTTTTGTTTTTTCGGTGGGGGGAATTCTTTTGCTGGTGGGTATGTCTTTTTTGCTCTAAGGGGGGCGGTTTAGGGTCCTTGACAGGGGTTTATCAAACTGTTTTTTTGGAAAAAATGGTGGAGACCCATCTGAGGTATGGCGTCCTCTAATTGGTACAGGTGGGTGTCTGAGGTCGGCTGTGTTAGTCTCCGAGGCAGTGCTTATCGGCTGGGGAAGTGACTAAGCCAAATGGTGACACAGACACAAAAGTTGGTTAATATGGTACTGTCAAGGACCTACAAACAAGATTAATCCGGGTTATTGTTATATTGTTATTTCAATGTTTATATATTGTGTTATTTAATAAAAGGCCATGTCGGCCATTTTTACTCCAAGTTTGAGTAGCGTGTTTTATTTATAGAGTGGTAAGTTTGGGGGGAGGTATGGGGAATAGGAGGTACTTATAGTGTCTAGCACGGGAGCTCTGATCTACCCAGATCATGCAGTTAACATTATTGGGTGAGATAATCAGTGGGGTTTCAAATATGAAAGCTTTAGCAAGGTAGGACTAATGTTATCCCCAAAAAGGCTTTGAGTAGCTTTGGCATGATAATATTTTGCATCTGTATTACCTTTGAAAAGTGAAAGGAAAGAACAAAGCAGAAGAGGGATATAGACGTGTAGCCAGGTTTGCTTGTGGTTTCAATCATTTTTAACTTGTTTGGAAGCTTTGCTTCCTACCTGTGACACGAGGATACTGAAGAAAGGAAAGACACTGCTCCAGGTGTATAGTGTGTAGTGATTGCCAGGAGATAGGATATCCAGTAGAGTGCTGGCCCCGGCCCGCCCCTGTGGGAACACTTGTAGGAAAAGAATTAGCCGCACATCCAGGGATTCCAATAGGATTCAAATACCTTTATTTCCAAAAGTTGCAAATGATGACACCAAAGACACCAGCATGGAGTCTCGTAGACGCGTTTCACACATACATCTTGTGCTTAATCATGATTAAGCACAAGATGTATGTGTGAAACGCATCTACGTGACTTCACGCTGGTGTCTTTGGTGTCATCATTTGCAACTTTTGGAAATAAAGGTATTTGAATCCTATTGGAATCCCTGGATATGTGACACGAGGAGGGTTACATGAATTGTCTGCAATGCTGAGCTGCAGTGACCAATTTGGGGAAGACCATAAACAATTCTCGGCTATGAAGGATCTTCAAAACTGGGGGTGGCCATTTTGGTTGAGCCAATATGTACTGTATGCAGGACTAAATGCAGCCATAGAGAGAGCTGGTGGAAGCCCTCCATCCATCACCTAGGGAAAACAGAGGCTGTGATGCTAAGAATTCTGGGAAGGACTGAGCCTGCTGGAAGGAACTGTGACTTGTGTGTAAGGTGCTGTTAAGTCCAGTTATAGGTTGGGGCAGTTGCTGTTTGTTTGTATCGTGGGGAATGTAGTCCCCAAGGAGACTGAACCTTACTCCATGTCCTGGTCCCAGCATTTCAAGGGCTTTGGAGAGAGAAAAAGGAAGGAATGGTCCTGGGCTGGGGGGGGGGGGGTGTTAGGGAAAATGTGTTGGGACACACACACAGTGTAGCAGGCTGCTGTTGGGCCATGTGCCACAGTGTCAGGGATGCAGAGAGACTGAGTAGGGGACATCTCCTGGTTTGTGAGGACATCACTGTCGAGCCTGGTGTCGCCTATTGATCATAGAGAGGACATCACTGCAGCTGACATTTCTGATCCCCATGATGGGGAGCGGCAGGAGACAGATCATCAACCTAGGAGTTGGTGGAGGGCAGCTGGCCATACCCTACCATACAATACAAGATAAACGTGTAGCGCTAGTAATAATATGTGTCATAAAATAATGATCCCTACATATACATATCATAGTTGCCAACATTTGAAAAGAATTTCCAGGGGCACAGCTATCAATTACTTACCACACCCACTTCCCCGAAGCTCCGCCCACTCTGCATAATTACTCTCCGCCTACTTATCAGATTATAGGGTCTACTTCATAAAGAGAGAATTAATGGAATTTGAAAATGGAATTGAAAACTTGAGGCCAAAGTAGCAGAGTTGGAATAAGTCTCCCATTCAGATGCACTACTTCTGCCTAAAGTTTAAAATTCTCATCACAATTCCCTGCAATTCTAAAGTGTCAGCTTGTCGGAAGGTGCTCTGCCTCCCCCTGCTGGCGGATTTCGGAAAGTGCACCATGCTGTCACCCTGACACGTTAAATTTGTGACAGGCGGGAAGAGTGAGCAAGCACCGAGAGAGAGACAACCTGCTGCCAGAACTACAACACCTAGCTGGGGTGAGAGCGACACTGTGTGGAACAAAATTGAAAAAAAATTTTTTAATGATTAACATTGTCCCTGATTAACAGGGACAATGTAAATTACCCGGGACAGGCTCCTATTTGCCGGGATTGTCCTGGGAAAAACGGGACAGTTGGCAGGTATGACATATGAATCCAGGATGAAAAATAAAAGTGCAAAAGGTCCATATAAAAGTCCATAAATATGAAATACTCAACACGGGAGGGGTGTGAACTGAAGGTAGTACAGGAGAGGTGACACACTTACACAGCGCTTTGGGGACAGTTTTCTGCTGGAGTGGACACCGTGCACAAGAGCTGGCTTCTGAGGGAGCCGGCCAGCCTGGGTAATAAGAAATTTCAGTAAATCTACACCTGCGATATTGAAGAACTGATACCAGTCCTTATCATCTGAGAATTGCCCTGTTCTAAAGTGTACTTGAACGGACGTTTCTGACAATCTTTACCTGGTGGGTTTAATCCCCCTCAAGTGTGATTGGCTTTTCCATTAATTTGGAGGCCATTTTTATCTGGTAAGGGGGCTATTTGTCTGTACATATTCCACTGGTGGCTTCTTCCTGTTTTGCCGTGAGAAGATTGCTATCTCCATCTGCATGCTGGTACTTGTGGTTCTCCCTTAAGCACAAGTTTTTTACACCATTGGATTCATTTCCCTTTTTTATTTAATATTTATGGACTTTTATATGGACCTTTTGCACTTTTATTTTTCATCCTGGATTCATATGTATATGTATTGATCATTAGTTTGGACACATATTATTACTAGCGCTAAACATTTATCTTGTATTGTTTTAGGACTTTTTTTTCTATGGGTCTGTGCAAGCTTCTTATTTATACCACCAATTTTCACTTATCACATAATCTATTTAAGCACATGTAGCGCAGAATTTTCCTGGTTGTTTATCGTACCCTACCACACCTTACTTAATCACTTCTGGACCGGGCCTTTTTCTGACACTTGTTTACAAGTTAAAATTATTATTTTTTTGCTGGAAAATTACTTAGAACCCTCAAACATTATATATTTTTTTGGAGTAGAGACACTAGAGAATAAAATGGAGATCATTGCAATATTTTTTATCACACCATATTTGCGCGGTGGTCTTACAAACGCAATTTTTGTGGAAAAAAATACACTTTTTTAATTAAAAAATAAGAAAACAGTAACGTTAGCCTATTCTTTTCTATAATGTGAAAGATAATGTTACGCTGAGTAAATAGATACTCAACATGTCATGCTTCAAATGGCGACAAATATTGGTACTTAAAAATCCCCATAGGCGACATTTTAAAAAAATCTACAGGTTACCAGTTTAGATTTACAGAGGAGGTCTAGGACTCAAATGATTGCTCTCGCTCTAATTATCGCGGCGATACCTTACATGCTTGGTTTGAACACCGTTTACATATGTGGGCGCGACTTGCGTATGCATTCGCTTCTGCAAGCGAGCTAACGGGGACAGGGCACTTTTTCCTTCCTATTTATTTTATCTTTTATTTTTTATTTTAACACTCTTTTTTAAAAAAAATGTTTTTGATCACTTTTATTCCTATTACAAGGAATGTAGAAAAAAGCATGACAGGACCTCTTTAATGTGAGATCTGGGGTCAAAAAGACCTCAGATCTCACATCCACACTAAAAAAGAAAAAAAAAGTCATTATTTTCATGATGAAAGAAAGGGGGCTCTTTAAATCCGTTGCTAGGAAGCGATCTTGCCCTCACTCGACTTCCTGCCTGAGGAGACAG
Organism: Pelophylax lessonae; assembly: GCF_965119305.1. Lineage (NCBI taxonomy): Eukaryota > Metazoa > Chordata > Amphibia > Anura > Ranidae > Pelophylax > Pelophylax lessonae. Next base: position 75,532,537 of record NC_138777.1, read on the forward strand.
CGGACCGGATCATTTTCCCTGCTACTGACGGGTCTGGGGGGGGGGCACCTCTACCGCCGCCCATAAAGGTGATCCCATGGTGAATCCGCTGGGACCACCCTTATGTTAAAGCCGTCCGCCTGCCGTTCAAAAAAATACCAGGGTTATAGCAGCTATCTGCTTCCATAAACCCGGTATTTAACGTAACAAACCGACTTAAATTCACGGTGGGCAGTCCGTAAATGGTTAAAGAATAATTTCACCTTTTGACAAAAAATAATAAATGCACATTTTTTTTTGCAGGTTAAAAAAATGTGCAGTTATTATTTTTTTTGTTTTGGGAGCCTTTAAAGCATTGCACCAGGAATCAGCAGATCGCTGATTCCATGCAGGTCTCCTGCAGATCTGTCAGTGTATCGTCTCGCTCGTAACTCATATAAGGAAGCCCATAGAAGCCCATAGATTCTGACAGGATGACTCAATGAACTACCATAGAGCTCACAGCACCATAGTAGTTAATTGAAAACTACAAGCTCGGAGTCGCAAAGGACCTTGTAGTTTTCTATTCATAGAGGACTGTGACTGAGTGATGCAACCAGGTGGATGGAGCCCTGCACAGCTGTGTCTTTTTTTAATTTTGTCAGCAGACACAGGGAGAAGATCCCCAGGCTTCTGTCACAGTAGGGATCTGGGGAGGGGAGGGGGGCATGTATGAAAAAGGGTGTAACATGTGACATGATATGACAAATGAATAGTTTTTCCTAATGCGGACGTCATTCTGGCACCTATATCCCGGTTTGTACTGAACTAATTTTGAGCGCTCCAATGCTGGTTTTGGGCCCCAACGTACTGGTCAGTAGAGGAGGGCTTGCCAAAGACCGCTGGACCATTGTGCAAGCATCTCCCTTTAAACAAGGCCTCTTATAGTTTAGGCATAAGGGGTCAGTCACTGGTCTGCTTGTTTATATTAATTGCAAATTATTTTTTTTTGCAACTGTTTCACATACTTGTTGAAGTGTTTATTGCCAGTTTCCATTCTGATTGTTTAGTTATTCTTCATTGTGCAATAAATAGCCACCCTCTGGTATGTTGGAGAGAGTGGTGCTGCTTGAAAAGTCATGGGCACTGGGAACAGGAGACCGGAGAAAAAAGTGGCTCCTTCAGGGGTAAGTGCTACAGAAAAATTATGTAAAAAAAAAGCTATGGAAAATCCAAAAGGGCTATAGGGAGCATGGAAAGAGCTTGTGTGTGGGGTGGGGGGGAGTTGGAGGGGGCACAACATTTGAATCAATGAAAAGGAGGAATTCCCTATCCCTGTTGGCTGAGCAACCTTCTGGTCATCTTTGTCATACATTTTTAGGAATTTCTCATGCATATCTACAGAGATAGATGTTAATTTTTAATTGATCATAGTGCCATTTAGTCGTGTTCTTACCTCTTGATAACTCAGTGTGGGTGATTTCCATGATTGGGCTACCTTTTGTAGCACGGAATTTAATACTCATCATTTTTGCCATGTTATGTTGGATATCCGACCTGGATGTGTTTATTTAAAAGGGCTTTGATAGGATCTTTGCTCAGGTTACAATTTATGACTGTGTGTATTAGGGATTAAACTAGGGATCGACCGATTATCGGCAAAGCCTGATATATTGGGGGCCGATATGCACTTTTCCGGATATATCGGCCCTGAGGTTACCGATATTGCCGATATTCCGGGAAAGTGCTGTACCGGAGTGATGTCTGCAGCTAGAGGCATCACTCCGGTACCGGCGTCCATAGCCGACAGTCGGCTTTCTTGTAATGACAACCGATGAGGCTGAGAAGCCACTCGGCTGTCAGGACAAGGAGCGGGAGGGGGCGTCCCCCCTCTCGCCACCGTCCCCCCCTCCCCTCTCGCCACCTTCCGTGGCTCGTCCGGGTCTCCTGTCCCCGCACGGCTGCTGAAGACCTGATCAAAGCCGCATTTGGCTCTGATTGGGTCTCCATGTATAAACTCAAAAGTGATGTCATGACAACACTTCCGGGTACTCGGCACCAGATTCAAAGAAATGAGAGCATTCAAAACAGCCAAACTTGGCGTTTTGAATGCTTTTAAGTGCAGAGGAGGGGTTTGGGTTCTTTTAGACCTCCAAATCCCTCCACAAGAGTACCTGTCAAGTGATTAAAAAAATGTACAAAAATATCAGCCACTATCGGCCGATACTGATATTCAGTGGTCAAAATATTGGTATCGGTATCGGCAAAAAAAGAAACAAAAAACTATATCGGTCGATCACTAGATTAAACCCTAATCCAGAGGTTTTGGGACATAACTTTCTACTGTAAATTTTCTCAGCATGAACTGAACGAAGTAGTTGCATGCTAAGGGCAAAAAGATGTTTCTAAGGGATTGATTTACTACAGGGAAATAGACTGTGCACTTGCAAAGTGCAGCTGCCCTCTGCATGAGCAGTTGCTCCAGAGTTTAGTAAATGAGCAGAAGCTTTGCTGACTTCCATCATTCAATTACGTGCAACCAAAAATGCTGCCTTTTTTTATTTTCCTTGCATGTGATTGGGTATGCTTTGCAAAGTGAGGCTTTAACCTCATTTACTAAGCTCTGGAACAACTGCTCTTGCAGAGTGCAACTGCACTTTGCAAGGTGCACAATCTATTTGCCTTTAGTAAACCAACCCCTAAGGGTCTAACCCTTGCTGTAAGGCACCATACAGGGCACCCAGGTTTAATTAAATAATGCTAAATCACCTATTTTGTTCTTAGATTTTAGGGAACTCCACTGACAAGATTACCCTTTAGAAACGGTGCTTCCTTTTCCTCCCAGCAATGAAGCTTTGCTCATCTAGTTTAACTAACGTAAAATATGCCATAGCCTATGATTGCACCAAAATGACCTTGGTAGGCAGGAAGCGCTGGGAACAATCTTTCAGGAAAAAACATTCTGGGAAGCTAATGGGTAATTTATCTCTCTGGTATCTGCACAAAATTATTGTCAACTAACCTTTTAAAGCTTTGGATTGTTTGCCATTGTTCAATTATAGCTTCTCTGTGGCTAAAGCCTTCTAAAAGCTTGTTTAACCCTTTGGCTGCCAGAGTCGTTTTTGTTTTTGGCTTACGTTAAAATGCATATTTTAGACCTAAAGATAAGTGAAAAATCACAAACATGATATATCCCCCCACCACCATCCCCAGAAGCACTGTGAAGAGGAAAAAAAATATTAAAAAAATTATTAATAAAACAATAATAAAAAAAAAAATTGTAAAAAAAAAAAAAATAATAATAATAAAAGAAATAGAAAAAACTACTGACACCATCCACTGCCCTAATGACACTGTTCACTAAAAAACTGATACCATCCACTGGCCCCCAAAAATGCATTTTGAAAAAATTAAATAAAAAATAAAAAAATACACCTCTATACACTTTGCACTCCTCTCCTGCACATACTACCAACTCCATACACTCCACACTCCTCTCCTGCACATACTACCAACTCCATACACTCCTCTCCTGCACATACTACCCACCTCCATACACTCCGCACTCCTCTCCTGTGCATGCTACCCACTACTATTCACTCCACACTCCTCTCCTGCAAATACTACCCACCACTATACACTCCGTACTCCTCTACTGTACATACTACCCAACTCCATACACTCCACACTCCTCTCCTGCACATACTACCCACCACTATACACTCCGTACTCCTCTACTGTACATACTACCCAACTCCATACACTCCACACTCCTCTCCTGCGCATACTACCCACCACCATACACTCCACACTCCTCTCCTGTACATACTACCCACCTCCATACACTCTGCACTCCTCTTCTGCACATACTACCCACCTCCATACACTCTGCACTCCTCTTCTGCACATACTACCCACCTCCATACACTCTGCACTCCTCTTCTGCACATGCAACCCACCTCCATACACTCCGCACTCCTCTCCTGTACATGCTACCCACTACTATACACTCCTCTCCTGCACATACTACCCACCTCCATACACTGTACACTCCTCTCCTGCACATACTACCCACCTCCATACACTCCACACTCCTCTCCTGCACATACTACCCACCTCCATACACTCCACACTCCTCTCCTGCACATACTACCCACCTCCATACACTCCACACTCTTCTCCTGCACATACTACCCACCTCCACACACTCCGCACTCCTCTCCTGCATATACTACCCACCTCCATACACTCCACACTCCTCTACTGTACATACTACCCACCACCATACACTCCACACTCCTCTCCTGTACATACTACCCACTTCCATACACTCTGTACTCCTCTCCTGTACATACTACCCACCTCCATACACTGTGTACTATTCTCCTGTACATACTACCCACCTCCATACACTCCGCACTCCTCTCCTGCATATACTACCCACTTCCATACACTCCACACTCCTCTACTGTACATACTACCCACCACCATACACTCCACACTTCTCTACTGTACATACTACCCACCTCCATACACTCTGTACTCCTCTCCTGCATATACTACCCCCCGCCATACACTCCACACTCCTCTCCTGTACATATTACCCACTTCTTTACACTCCGCACTCCTTCCCTGTACATGCATCTAAGACTCTATTAAACCACACCCCTTTATGCCACGCCCAATATTTAGCACAATTTAAGCCACGCCCACATTTCCTCCACTTTCCTTTGCCTAGGGACCGCTTTTTATCTTGCACACGGGCCCACTGATTACATGATACGCCTCTTGCCTGAGCCCATCCCTGTCACCATACCAATAATATCAGCAACAATATTCTATAGGATGTCAAAGCCCCTTGTTTTGTGCATTTAGTCTCCCTGTGATTATTGATAATAATATGATATGCAACAGGTCAGACACTGCAGCTGGGTGCCACTATCTTGGATGCAACAACAGCCTTAATGAAGGCTTAAAACTGTCACTCAGGTAATGCTCTTTAATATTCCCCTGCTATCATTTATTTTTGCTTAAGGCTCTAATTTATCAGGTGACAGGGTGGAGAGGCTAATATTAGGAGCTCACACACAGTGTCTAGCCATATACGGTTAGGTTGTATTTAGCCAGCGAGCTGGGGAGAACAAGAGCTGATTGAAATTTGGCCGATCCATCTTAACGCTGGACACATATGACGTTCATGCCCTGCCCTTTTCATATTTTTGTGCATTAGTGACTCTGTGCCAAATGGCACTTCTATTTAATTACCTTATGGGTACACAGATGACAGATTTTGCCGTAAATCCTATTATTTGCTATGCAGGCTCCTGCTGTCTGTCTATGTAGCAGCAGAGGGAGGGGCAGGAGCAGGGCGTCTGCACAGACAGAAAATGACAATTACATCATCAGGAATTTCTTCAATTTTCTAATGGTTTTCAAGGTAAAATCTGTGTTCCAGTTTGACTGTTGTGGCTAGAAGATTCAAAAGAGCAGGATGGAAAATATTTTTTGAACAAATTAAATTCTAATTGTGAAAGTTGTTTTCTTTAGGGAAAAATCGTTCATATTGTAATGAACCCTATTTCATCCAGGACGTCTGGGATTCTATTTAAATAGCAGGTCTGGATAAAAAAAGGTTTTTAAAGGAGATGTAAAGGCAGAAGGTTTTTTTTTTTATCTTAACGCATTCTATGCAATAGGATAAAGAGCCTTCTGTGTGCAGCAGCCTCCCCTGCACCCCCTAATACTTACCTGTGCCCAAGGCTTTTTTTCAGTGGGAACGCGGGGGAACGCAGTTCCGACACCTGCAGTCTGAATGTATGCAATGGCAAAGAGGTTCTGGGGTCAGTGAGGTGAGCTGAAGGGCCTATTGATGCTGGCTGCTGGGGGATCTATTGTTGCTAGGGTGAATCTATTGTTGCTGGAAGGCATTTTGTTGTGGGTGGGGCTACTGTTGCAGTGGAGGATTTATTGTTGCTTGGTGTAACTATTGTTTCTGGGGGGGCTATTGTTGTTGGGGAGGGTCTATTGTTGCAGGGGAGGATTTATTGGGGGGGGGGGGGGGCAATTGTTGCAGGGGAAGATTTATTGTTGCTTAGGGGATCTATTGTTGGGGGGGGGGGTCTATTGTTGCTGATCCCAGGGGATCTATTTTACTGCTTTTCTAGTTATCATTAACAAATTCCATACAAATTACCTAGAACCACAACATGATACTTGGTTCTGTATTCTCTAAAATGGGGGTACTGAGAGGTGGTAGAGGGTGGAACCAAAGGACAGCGCTCAGAGGTGGGTAGGGGGTGGAGACAAGGAGTGACTCAGAAGAGGGATATACCTGCATCTATTCTCGGAGAAAAAAAGCCCTGCCTGTCCCCCATCTCTGTCCAGCGTCGTCCACGAGTCCCTTGGCCGTCCGGGACTCCCATTCCTGATTGGCTGAGATACAGTCACGGGGGCATTGGCTCCTGTGGACAGGGCCGCAGCTAGGGTGGACCACCAGTCCTCCTGTAGGGGCCCAGGGCACACAGGGGGGCCCCAACAGCACGGGGAATCAGTGGGGTTGGGCGGAGAGGCAATTACAGAAGGTAGCCCTGTGCGTGCAGGCAGCAGCTAAAAGCCAGTTTCGCCCCTTCCTGCCAGCTTTCAGCTGCTGCAGGGAGAGACACAGACCCAGGGCATCATTCTTGCAATTGCTTCGACACCGATCCCCCTCCTTATTCTGCCTGCTTCTGATCCCCCCCTCCCCGTGTGTCCCCCTTTACTGTGCTGCCCCCTCCCTTACCGCAGCGCTGCAGGCTTCCCTGTCCTGTAAAAAAAAAAATAGAAAATTGTAAAAATAAGAAATATATATATAATGATTTTAGTGTATTTTTAGTTAAAATATGGTCTTGTTTAGGGGGGAGCTGCCAGATAGAATGTACGGGGCTCTTTGATTTCAAATAGCAGCCCTGCCTGTGGATGTCAATCAAAGCCAGTTAGCCAATCAGGAGAGAGGGGGCGGGGCCAAACCACGGCTCTGTGTCTGAATGGACACACTGAGCTGCAGCTTGGCTTGGTTGCCCTATTGCAAGCTGTTTGCTGTGGGGGCACTCGACAGGAGGGAGGGGCCAGGAGCAGCAAAGAGGGACCCGGGAAGAGGAGGATCCGGGCAGCTCTCTGCAAAACCAACTGCACAGAGGAGGTAAGTATAACATGTTTTTTATTTTCTTAAAAACGAGACTTTACAATTACTTTAAATGGCATTGGTTATATCAATGATGGCAAGAAAGAATGTCCTGACAAATGATTTTCTATGAACATTGGAGTAAAAATCTAACTGTGTATGGCCAACATGAAAAAAAAAATATTTAACAAAATGGCAAAACATGCAAGCACTTATTACCCTCTACTGCTACACGGTTCTCGTTTAAAAAGTGAAGCATGGTGACAGGATCCCTTTAAAGCTACATTCAGCACTCCTATTAAAGCGTGTATTGAGCAAGTTCAATCTGCAGCTGAAGTATTCTTAAAGTGCTCCAAGCAAGCTGATTGTAGCATATATAAAGCTTTATAGAATACACGAAAATACATTCATGTTTAAGTTTTCCTACAGAGGATCAAATACCTCCAATGGGTGGGGAGGTATCTGCCTGTCCTTGACCGAATAGCTTTGAGATCTGGGACCACCATGATTCATGCACATAAGTGCGCACATGCAGTACTTTACTCCTCCCATACAAGGGTAAAGAATTAAGCCTGATCAGAAGAAAAGTTTTCAACAAGTTGGAAACTTTCTTTGTTTGATAATTGTCTCCAACTGCCAGAAACCTAGGATATCATATGGACCATTTATCAAAGTCATGTGGGAAATTGGACTTATCTTTGAGCCAATCATGGGCAGCCTATCACTATCTCGCTACCGGTATGTGACTAACATGCACTGAGTTTAAAAGAGACATGCGAGATTTGAAAAAAATAAACATACATATTCACCTATGTAGATGCAGCATTGACCCAATCCTGCAGCTGTCCTCTGCTGCCTTTACACTGAGAACTGAGTGATTAAAGACTGCTGATCACTCAGTCCTCCGTCTTCATTGAGCAGAGAGCGGTGACTGTTGGTCACTGGCGCTCTGCTCTGCCCCTCCAGCATTCACAGGAGCTTTAGGCTGTGGTGGGGAAGAGAGCAGCTGGCTCAGGCTCTCAGCGACACACCGAGAGGCTGATCGAACTGCTGGTCTAGGCATCTGGGTGGATTCAGACATTATTGTCAGGATCCTTGCAGAGCCTAGACTCGCTCTTTGATGTCAGCCAAAAGAGGGCTTTAGCTCACTGTCAGCTGAATCTGGGTCACAGGAGTGCAGAATAAGTGCACTCATCTAACCCACTGGGGAAGTATGGGCAAATCAGCTTTAGACATACATCTCTTTTAAAGTGGAACTCCACCCAAAAGGGGAAGTACTGCTTTAAGTCCTCCTCTCCTCCTCCCCTGCCGTATTTGGCATGTCATTTTTTTTTTTTTGAGGGGGGGGGGCGGGTACCTGGTTTTGACAGGTACTCACTCCCACTTCTGCTCTAATTGCCTAGGCGATCCGGGGAGAAGTTCTCCTTCCTCCCTTCCTCCCTACCTGCAGTCTTCTGGGACATGTCACAGGTCACACACAGAGGAGTAATTCACAAAGCCCAGCACTGCACGCGCATGCACGGTGAGCAGCCGGCTGTGAAGCTGCTAGCAGCGCAGCCAGCTGCCCACAGTTATGATGCCAGCACCGGAAACCCAAAGGCTAGTGTAGAACTAGCCCGGGTTAGGACGGCAATGGATCTCTGGACAGGTAAGTGTCCTTTTATTAAAAGTCAGCAGCTACAGGATTCGTAGCTGTTGACTTTTAATTTTTTTTTCCAGAGTGAATCTCCTCTTTAACCACCGAGGGGACATCCCATCGCTTTCACAGCTCTCTCAGGCTCTCCTGTCCCACCGGAAGACCCGAGCTACCAGCAGGCACGTCTGCTGGCTGCCAGGAGACCCATACAAAGACTGCCCTATAGTAACCTGGAAGCAACGTCATGATATCACTTCAGGTTTACCTGGCTATCATCTGCAGCATTTTTTGAACATCGAAAGTACTCGAAAACACCGTTCTTGGCATTTGAAATGCTTTCAAATGGAAAGGAGGGATTTGGGGTCTTATTGACGCCAGCTTCCTCCATAAAGAGTACCTGTTATGTGCCTATTGCTGTTACAAAGATGTTTTCATTCCTTGTGACAGCAATAAAAGTGATCAAAAAAAAAAAGCAACAACGTAAAAATAAAATAAAACTGCGTTTGTCCCAAATATGTGAGGTTTTGCCATGAACATCAGATCATGGGCAGTAATTCTAGCACTAGACCTTCTCTGTAGATATAAAGTGGTAACCCTTTTAAAGCGTCGCCTATGGATAGTAAAACTTACGATGTTTGTCGCTGAGGTATAAGCGCGCGCAATTGAACGCGTTTGGTATCTATTTACTTGGCATGACATCATCTTTTATATTTTACAAAAAAAATTGGATCATGTATTGTGTTTTTTTTTTTTGCATTCAAATTTTAAAAAGTATATTTTGTTCCCCAAAAATGTTGTTTGAAAAAACGCTGCGCAAATACCGTGTGACATAAAAAATTGCAAAATCCACCAATGTATTCTCTAATGCCTCTGTTTTAACCACTTCTGGACCAGAAGGATTTACCCCCTTTAAAAAGGATAATTTAAAAAAAAATGTTTGCATTGGTACATGTTTCCCAAGTCAGTACCCAGACCTCCATACACATTTTTTGGGCAATAACTCGCATTTAAGCCTTTAAAATGAGGACTTTTGATTTTTGACGTTCGAGTCCCAAAGACTTCAATGGAGTTCGATTGTTTGAACAAACTTTTGCCCTGTTCGCGGTGTTCTGGTGCAAACCGAACAGGGGGATGTTCAGTTCATCACTAATGAGCACAGAGACCTGTAATCCTAAATACGAGGAACACAGGATCCCCATGTTCATAGCTGACAGAACAGCGGTCTGCTGTGTTTACAACGGCAGACCGCCGTTCTGTCTCCACGAAGAGCGATCGCAGCCGCCGGACTCGCTGATCGGCTTCCCCTGTAGAGCCCCTGTTAGCGGTCCCGCGAATCGACGTACAGTTACGGCGCTTTGCGGGACAGAGCCGACCTGTCGCAGTAAAACTGCTGCAGGCAGTCGTTAAGAGGTTCAAAAAAATAAATATAATTAAGTACTTTTCTAGCAAAAAAAAAAATATGATTTTCACATGTATACAAAAAGTGCCGTTAAAATCTCACTTGGTTAAGTACAGTGGAACATATTTTACATCAAAGATGATTTGTCCACTAAAAAACAGCTATGAATTGGGAATCATCACCCACTTTAATCAGAATGATGAATCGTTAAGTCTCGAAGGAGCTCAAATGCCACACCAAATTTTTTTAGCGCGATATGAGCGTAACAACAACTTGTACATTCTTGGCATGAAGCCTGAAGACTCCCTCTTACCTTGACAGAAAATACAAGGGCGATGAATCCGAGGCAGCAGAAGTTCAAATACATGGCATTGAAGAAAGACCAAATAATGTGATCACGGACAGCGGGAACCTCAGGTGTTATTGTCACCACAGTGGATTGCATCTGTGGGCTTGGGATATTCTGGAACTCTATCCCTCCTTTCACCGGCTCATAGCCACGGCTGTTGTATGTAGGTGGAGAGTGTGGTTCACCGGAATAATTGTTGGTATCCATCACTCCTAGGTAGCAGAGGACAGAGTAGAAGACTTGCTGCAGAGCTCTGTTCAGAAATGTGTTTGTGAATTACTGGAAGGGATGTGGTAGTGTTAGCTGGTGGGAGGGAAAGGAGGAGTGGATAGGGAAAGTTTCGTTTTTCTCTCCTACATGCTACAAACAGGGGAAAAAAACCCACAAAAAATTAATGTAACTAGAGTTGGGATAGTAATAGGAAATATGTTGTAAACCACGGGTATCCAACCTTTTGACCTTCCATGACCACATTGGAAGAAGAGGAAGTGTTTTGGACCACACATAAAATACACTAATAATAAGGATAGCTGATGAGCAGAAAAAGTCAGGTAGATGACAAGTTAACGATCACTAATGTAGATAATGTTCCCCTGAGTAACAAAACATCATTTTTTTAAATATTTTTTATTATAAAAGGAAAAGCAGGCAACATAAAACTAGTGCAATATTTGACACTGTTTTTCATAAACAAACACATCAATATCTTGGATGGAGTAGCAATTCTCAATGAATTCTCAAGGTGCTCATCATCAGTGTTGGGGTAGTTACTCAAAAAATAAAACTAGTTACTAGTTACTTCTGTAAATGGTAACGAGATTACTTTACTAGTTACTGCATTTGAAAAGTAACTTCACTACTTATTACTTTACTTTCCTCTTTCTTAACCACTTAAGCCCCGGAAGATTTTACCCCCTTCCTGACCAGGGCCTATTTTGCGATTCGGCACTGCGTGACTTTAACGGACAATTGCGCGGTCGTGCGACGCTGTATCTAAACGAATTTGGCGTCCTTTTTTTCCCACAAACAGAGCTTTCTTTTGGTGGTATTTGATCACCTGTGCGATTTTTTGATCATGCGCTATAAACAAAAAATAGAGTAAATTTTGCAAAAATAGCAATATTTTTCACATTTTTTTATATGAAATTCCCCCCCAAAAAAATGTAAAAATCTAAATTTTTTAACATTTTGGGCCAATTTGTTTTATGCTACCTATGTTTGGTAAAAAAAATCGCAAAAAGCGTATTTTGATTGGTTTGCGCAAAAGTTATCGCGTTTACTAACAAAGGGAAAGATTTTTGTCATTTTTGTTGTTTTTTTTTAACGCGTAATGGCGGCTATCTGCGATTTTTTTTGCGGTACTGCGACATTGCGGTGGACAGATCGGACCCATGACTGACATTTTTGACACTTTTGGGGTTACCAGTGACATTTCTACAGTAATCAGTGCTATACATATGCACTGTTACTGTAAAAATACACTGGCAGTTAAGGGGTTAACTTTTTTTTGAAAGGGAGGGGGCTATGTGTGTCCCTAGGGGCGTGCTTTCTACTGTGATTGGCTGTGGCTTCAGATGTATGAACAGTGATCAACGGTTCTACATAGTAGAACCGTATGATCATCCTTCATACACAGGGGAGAATGACAGGCAGCTTGTTTACACAAGCCGCCTGACTTTCTCCCTCTCCCCCGACGATCGCAGAGTGACCAGCGGACATCGGGTCTGCCGGTCACACGCGCGGGGGGTCCGTGACCGCGCGGGAGCGCGCCTCCGGCGGCGTGCGCTTGCTCCCTAGACCCTCACAGGCTAGCGACGTAGACCTACGTCGCTTTGCCTGTGAGGGGCTGACTGCCGACGTAGATCTACGTTAGGCAGTCGGCAATTGGTTAATTGGCCGTGTAGAAGAAGATACATGACACTCTTTCTGCATAGAGTTTATTGTATAAACACAGGCTTTGGGAAACATGAGAACAAAACCTGAAAAAAACAGAATAAAACACAAAGTGCAACAAAAAGTCATAAACTTCATTCCTCTCTATTCTTTGAAATAACGATTGTATCGCACGGCTTGGGTAACGCAGGAAAGCGCGTTCCTATAGCCTATTAGTGTAGTTACTTCCTATAGCCTAGTAAAGTAGTGTAGTTACCAATATTAGTATTGTAACTAGTTACATTACTTTGTTACCAAAAAAAGTAATGTAGTTATTGCAATCAGTTACTTTGTAACTAGTTACCCCCAACACTGCTCATCATATACACTGGCTGGCCAAAAAAGAGTCACCACCCGGAATTAACTAAGCAACTAACTAAACTAAGCATGCAGTAACTATCCTATTGGATGGTTACTGCAAGTGTCCAAAGAATGAGGTCAGCTGACTACCTGAATATACTGAATGACCAGGTTATTCCATCAATGGATTTTTTTCTTCCCTGATGGCACAGGCATATTCCAAGATGACAATGCCAGGATTCATCGGGCTCAAATTGTGAAAGAGTAATTCAGGGAGCATGAGACATCATTGTCACACATGGATTGGCCACCACAGAGTCCAGAACTTAACCCCATTGAGAATCCTTGGGATGTGCTGGAGAAGGCTTTGCGCAGTGGTCCGACTCTCCCATCATCAATACAAGATATTGGTGAAAAATGAATGCAACACTGGACGGAAATAAATTGCGTGACATTGTGGAAGCTTATTGAAATAATGCCACAGCGAATGTGTGCCGTAATCTAAGCCAACAAATATTAGAGTGTGTGACCTTTTTTTTTTTTTTTTGGTGCCAACTTTCTTTTTCGTCAGGCAGTGTATTTTGGTTCTAATTTTGCCCTTCGGGTGCTGCCGAAAACTGATAACATGAATAAGGCGTGATCGTGAAGAGTGGGATATTTTACTTCAAGAAGATAAAAGTAAAAGAGTCCAGTAAAGAGACGCTGCCAATTTTTTCTTCAGTTGCATGTGTTCGCTAAGTGTAAACATTCAAAAGAAAAATCAACATTTTTAACCCCTTCCCGCAAACCGACGTACCTGTATGTTGGCTTGAAAAAGGCATCCCCCAGTACCGTTTTTTTAGAGCCAGCAGTCGGCTTTCTGATGATAAAAACCGATGCGGCTCAGCAGCCGCTTGCCCGTTATCACAGGGGGCTTGGAGGGGCCCTCCATACCCCTCCACCTTCCACCGCTCTGCCCGGGTCTCCCGTCCCATTGGGAGACCTGAGCAACCAGCCGGCACGTCCCCCGGCTGGTTAGAGTCCTGAACGTAGCCGGATTCAGCTTCGATCAGGTCTCCGGCCAAGAAACCCAGAAGCGGCTCAGCAGCCGCTTGCCCGTTATCACAGGGAGCAGGAGGGGACATCCCCCGCCACCTTCCGCCGCTTTGCCCAGGTCTCCCACCCCATTGGGAGACCTGAGCAACCAGACGGAACGTCCCCTGGCTGGTTAGAGTCCTGAACGAAGCCGGATTCAGCTTTGATCGGGTCTCCAGCCAAGTACCCCAGAAGCGGCTCAGCAGCCGCTTGCCCGTTATCACAGGGAGCAGGAGGGGACATCCCCCGCCACCTTCCGCCGCTTTGCCCAGGTCTCCCACCCCATTGGGAGACCTGAGCAACCAGACGGAACGTCCCCTGGCTGGTTAGAGTCCTGAACGAAGCCGGATTCAGCTTTGATTGGGTCTCCAGCCAAGTACCCCAGAAGCGGCTCAGCGACCGCTCGTCCGTTATCACAGGGAGCGGGAGGGGACATCCCCCGCCACCTTCCGCTGCTGTGCCCGGGTCTCTCATCCCATTGGGAGACCTGAGCAACCAGGCGGAACGTCCCCCAGCTGGTTAGAGTCCTGAACGAAGCCGGATTCGACTTCGATCAGGTCTCTGGTCAAGTAACCCGGAAGCGATGTCACAACGTCACTTCTGGCTTACTCGGATGCCAACGGCCCCGATTTTAAAAAAGGGACAGCATTCAAAAATGCAGATTTTTGCATTTTGAATGCTTTTAAGTGCAAAGGAGGGATTTGGGGTCCATAAAGAGTACCTGTCACTGCGTATTACTGTCACAAGGGATGTTTACATTCCTTGGGAAAGCAATAAAAGTGTTTAGATTTTTATTTTTTTTTAAAGGAACAGTGAAAAAAAGAAAAAAGAAAATAATATAAAAAGGTAAAATAGTTTAAAGCGCCCCCGTCCTCGTGTGCTTGCGCAGAAAACACATACGTAAGTCACACCTGCAGATGTAAACCATGTTCGAATCACACATGAGGTATCGCCGCGATTGTCAGAGTGAGTGCAATAATTCTAGCAAAAGACCTCCTCTGTAACTCTAAACTGATAATTGGTAAAATTGTTTAGTAGTGCCGTAGTTTCCATATTTTGCCATAGGACGTTTGCTGGAGTGGGGAGTCTAACGTCATACGTCACTTCCGGTTTTGGAGCCTGAGCCGTGGAACGCGGAAGCTTCCCGGCGTCTTACTGATCCTGATCAGCCTACTGAGTGAGTGTATACTACTCTTTGCTTTACTGCCTTGCACATTTTCTCATTGGGGTTCTCTTTCTGCTTAAGCATTCAGTATGATCTCTGTTCTTACACAGGGGAGAATGACAGGCGGCTTTGTTTACATTAGCTGCCTGCCTTTCTCCCTCTCCACGGGGGGATCACGAGTGACCGGGTCCACCGGTCACACGCGCGGAGATGTTAGGTAGCGAGCGGGGGCGGGAGTTCACCTCCGGCGGCGCGCACACACCCCCTAGAGCCTCACAGGCGAGCGAAGTAGTCCTACGTCACTTTGCCTGTGAGTGGCTGACCGCCGCAGTAAATAGTCGTGCGGCGGTCGGCAAGTGGTTAACACTTTTTAGGAAAGAACCTCTTGCTTTCCTTTATTCACCTTTGCTCACTATATTTTGTATCAAATCAAGAAAAATATATATACACAATATTTATTCTTTGCAGCATTTCATACGGTTTCTATAAGATTTTTGCACAATATATATTTTATTTATCACCTGCACTATATATCAAATATAACCTTACACTGAGCACTTTTTGGGGTGCTTGTGGTAATTACACCCCTGGTTATTTCAGTTTACTGGCACTTTTGGACTTTATATCAATATTGAATTTAATTTGTGTATGTATTCAGTGATTTTACACACACAGTATCTATTTTAGTTATTTCCTACAGGTAGCGTCTTTACCAACCTATCTTAATTTTATCTCACATTTTAACCCTTGTACCCCAGGGGTTGGTTGGTGGCAGCTTACACCTATTTATTTCCATTATTTATCTTACATACTCCATAGCGCTGGTCATCTCTATTTTAATATAGTGCAGTAGTTGTCACCATTCCATGAGTGTGCGCAATTTTAACCGCTTGCCGACCGCCGCACGACTATTTACGCCGGCAGTTAGCCCCTCACAGGCAAAACGACGTCGCTAGCCTGTGAGGCTCTAGGGAGCTCTAGGGTATGCGTTCGCTAAAAATCGATAGACAAAGATGACGCATGATCAGAAACACTAAAATAAACCGGAAAAAGCCTGGCTGCCATTTTTTTTGTTTTGTACTATCTGATGCGTAGCTACGCAACCAGGACCTTTTCCAGAATCATACGAAAAAAAATCATACGTTTAGTACGCATTATTGAATTCGATATTAGTATTGTGCAACAAAATGTGAACGATAAGTCGTCCAACTATTGGATCGTGTGTACGAGGCATTTGTCTGTAGGGTTCAACATTGAGTTGGCCCACCCTTTGCAGCTATAACAGCTTCAACTCCTCTGGGAAGGCTGTCCACAAGGTTTAGGAGTGTGTCTATGGGAATGTTTAATTATTCTTCAAGAAGTGCATTTATGAGGTCAGGCACTGATGTTGGAGAGAAGGCCTGGCTCGCAGTCTCCGCTCTAATTCATCCCAAAGGTGCTCATTACTGTACCCTACACACATTTGTTTTTCTGTTGAAAAGCTGGTGCAGATATGACTCTTAACAGTCAAAATGTTGCTGGATCAGTGGCTGAGCATTTCTTGTTTTATAGGAAACAATAGGAACATGAAGACATGTAGTTATTCCACGAGAAAAAAACATTACATTATGCCACTATAAAACACAACACCGCCCCTAGTGGCATAACTACAAATCACGGTAGAAAATATGAGAATTGTTGTGCCTATGTCTGTATGAACGGCTTGCCAACATTTTGGCTAGATCAAGATATATATTCAACTCATGTCTATGTGTCCCCTATGAATAGATGGGTAAATAGATAGTAAGGGTCCTTTCACACGGTCCGCCTCCGTAGGCAGATCTGTGCTGCTCAGGATCGTAATCGCTGAGCAGGAAGGTGACATCTCCCTCTCCGCTCTGTGTGCTGAGATGGAGCTGTCAGAGCCCCATGCATCTCTATGTGGGAATCGGATGAGAGCGGACCGCCTGTCCGCTCTCATCCGATCCCATCCCATCCGATCCCCTAGGCGGATGGAAAATAAGGTTTCCATCCGTCCGGATTTCACGGACAGGATCGGATGCGGATGGCAGCGGGTGTCAGCGGACTTGTCACCGCTGACATTCGCTGCGCCATAGGGATGCATGGAGGATCGATCAGATCCGCCTAAAAAACTGACAGGCGGATCTGATCGGATCGCTCGTGTGAAAGGACCCTTAGAGATAAATAGTTATATGACAGAGATAGACAGATAGTGTGTCTTTGGGAATGTTTAACCATTCTTCCAGAAGCGCATTTGTGAGGTCAGGCACTGATGTGGACGAGAAGGCCTGGCTCGCAGTCTCCGCTCTAATTCATCCCAAAGGTGTTCTATCGGGTTGAGGTCAGGACTTTGTAAAGGCCAGTCAAGTTCCTCCACCCCAAACTTGCTTATCCATGTCTTTATGGACCTTGCTTTGTGCACTGGTCCAAATCATTTGGTGGAGGGGGGGGATTATGGTGTGGGGTTGTTTTTTAAGGGGTTGGGCTTGGCCCCTTAGTTCTAGTGAAGGGAACTCTTAAGACGTCAGAATACCAAGACATTTTGGACAATTTCATGCTCCTAAATTTGTGGGAACAGTTTGAGGATGGACTCTTCCCATGGGACCGTAGACAGAACCAATCAGAAGAAAAAAACATATATCTACTATATAAATAAATTACATAAATAAAAGAGACCAGACTTAGAATATGGATTGAAAATTGGCCACGGCCCTTTATTGATATAACCATTAAATTTGTATATATATATATTATACATAAATATATATATATTTTATAACATATATAACATATAATAAACTATATTTATATTAACTCAGCAATAACCGCTCAAGTTAATTCTCACAAGCTTACAATATCCACAACCAGAATACATATCATCAACTCAGCTATAACCACTCAAGTTGACATCAAATTATCAAGTACAAAGATATCCAAAAAAGGACCGTGACATAGGGTAAACATAGGGTAAACATAGGGTAAACATAGGGGTGGGGAGGGCGGGACAACCTTCCTCTTCTGTCCCCGCCGCTAGATTAACTGCTGACGCAGTTATTACTTAGAATAATTCCAACAAAATGCAAATAACCGTTATTAAAGTTGATTTTAAGCGGACCAATCAAATTTTAATATGCAAATGAGCATATAATACCAAATTGTTCTGTATTGATTGGTCTGTCACAATCCCATAGGTGTTGGTGGAGCAATGAATGCCCCCCCAAACCTTCATGGGACCGTAGACAGAACCAATCAGAAGAAAAAAACATATATCTACTTTATAAATAGAATATGGATTGAAAATTGGCCACGGCCCTTTATTGATATAACCATTAAATTTGTATATATATATATTATACATAAATATATATATATTTTATAACATATATAACATATAATAAACTATATTTATATTAACTCAGCAATAACCGCTCAAGTTAATTCTCACAAGCTTACAATATCCACTAGCCAGGCTCAAACAACAAGAGCCTGGCACCCCACCAATTTAACCGTGGCCACTTCAATACTATTCTGAAGCCCCAAATTAAAAATATCCAATGCAATATTTGATAAATGAACATCGTCTGGACGATAGAAACTCGGTAAGTAACCTTCCAGGTCAATGTGTCTGTACGAAAAACCATTAATTGAACGCAAAAATTTTTCTAAGGATCTATTAATACGTTTACGGATATATTTACAGAATTTTAGTTCAGGAATTAAATGCCAACTGAGTCTGGGAACAATTTCCGAAAAAATCAAAACCGAATTTGGAAAAAAAGAATGCAGTCTCAAAAATTGCAATCTAAGGGCAGAAATGATATCTAAAGTCTTACGAGACCCAATATCATTACCGCCTAGATGCAAAATAATAATAGAAGGGGATGGCCAATGAGACAATAAAAATTGCAAAGAATTATCCAAATCCACACACATCATTCCCCTTCTTCCCAACCACCAAACTTGAAATTCATCCATATCCAGACCAAGGTTCGAACCATAGCATCTCAGAGCTGCCCTACGAGAGGCCCAGAATATGAAGGAATGACCGAGAATCCAAATATGCTTCCGACAATCTGCAAGTTAAATGACAAAATTAGGTCTCACATAACTCCGAAAACAATTAGAATCCCACCTCCCAATACGTTTAATCACCGGAGCAGGGAAACCTAACAATGCAGCTTCGGTGGCAGCACCGATACGAAATGAGTGAGACGTAATGCGAAGATGCTGAAGATTCGCATGTGCTAAACAACGTTTCAAAACCAAATTAAATTGGTAAATGGTAAGAGGAAGACCCGACATATGTAGCAGCAGCAAGGAGCCAGCAGGGCGCATCTTTAAATACTCGGACAAAAGAGAAACAATGCAAACCAAAGAACCATGCAAAGGACGAAGCGTGATCCAGCGGCCACGTCCGATTTGATCTGTTTTGCTGCGTTTTAAATAAATCTGTACAAAATCAGGACCAATCCTTAAGTCCGTGAACAAGATACCAAAAATACAAGAAGAATTTTTTGGCAACATCTCAGAAATTCGAAAAGCACCAAAAAAACAAAGGCTAAACGCAACTTTAAATAATAAAGCTTCAAAAGGTGAAAAGCAAACAGAATCCGTGGCCTTGCAAATGGTTAGTAGTATGGAAGAAGATATGGGAAACCTAGAATCGGCTTTAACAAATTTTCTTCTGTATCCTTTCAACGCTTGTTGGACCGAAAAGCAGGACATACATGAAGGCATACCCGACAATTTAAAGAAAAAAGAAACACCACTAAGCATTTTTTGTATATGTGAATAAGAATATTCCTTATACATCAAAAAAATGAAGAAATTCTAGAACGAGGTCCTCCAAAGAAATCTCCGGATTATGCCCCAGAGAAGTTATATAACAGTCCCACATACGCCACGCGGCTAAATAGTGTGCCCACGTGGAGGGTGCCAACGAATTACGAACTGCTTGATGCACCGGAGTCAAAGCAGATCCCACAAATGCTGAGGGCATAAATTGCCGTGAACGTCTGCATATGGAACTAATTCCCGGAACCGGTCCAGCTGTAGGCGAGAGAGAGAGTCAGCGATTAAATTCGACTTACCCGGTATATATTTTGCCTTAATCCAAACATTCAGTTCTAAACACATAAAAACTAAGTGGCGCAATACAGCCAAGACGGGCAAAGATTTTGAAGTTAAACAATTAATGGCATAGACGACACCCATATTATCTGAATGAAACAACAAATTACGGTTGCGGAAATTAGAACCCCACAACTCCAAGGAAACCAGTAAAGGAAAAATTTCCAAGAAAACTATATTCTTGGTTAAACCGGCCAACTTCCAAGGTTCAGGCCATAAGCCAACTGACCAGTGGCCTTGCCAGAAAGCCCCATACCCAATGGAACCTGAAGCATCTGTATACAAATCCAAGGCCGACAAGGCGCAAAAAGGCTGTCTCCACAAACAACACCCATTATAATTTTTTAAAAATGTTTTCCATACAACTAAATCATCTCGTAAACAGCGGGTGAGACGTACAAAATGAAAAGGGGATGAAACACCAGCAATAGCTTTATATAAACGTCTCGAAAAAATTCTCCTGATGGGAATAACCCGAGACGCAAAGGCCAACAAACCTAGAACTGACTGCAAAGTCCTCAAAGTGACTTTCTTTTTTGACAAGACAAAATCAATTAGAGTATATAGCCTATAAATCTTATCAGGAGGCAAACGAAACTCCATAGCAGCGGCGTCAATAGTAATGCCCAGAAATTCCAAACACTCAGTAGGAAAAAACGATTTTTCGTGAGCTAAGGGAACCCCAAATTGGCGACAAACAATAACAAATTCTGAAAAAAGAGATAAACAGTCCGGAGTGCCGGCCTTCCCTACAAAGAGGAAGTCGTCCAAATAATGAACAACATTAAGAGACTTCGTGCGATAACAAACCACCCATTCCAAGAATGAAGAAAACATCTCAAAATATTTGCAGGATAAAGAACAGCCCATTGGGAGGCATTTGTCGTAGAAATAAAAACCATCAAATCTAAAACCCAACGAATTGTAGGCACTAGGGTGAATAGGAAGTAGCCTAAACGCTGATTTAACATCAGCTTTAGCCAATAGGACTGAGTCACCAACATTGCGAATTATGCGCAAGGCATCGTCAAAAGAAGCATAGGACACAGCACAAATGTCATGATCTAACTCGTCATTTAACGATAAGCCTTTAGGAAATGACAAGTGGTGTATAAGACGAAAAGAGCCTTGTTCTTTTTTTGGTATAATTCCCAATGGTGAGACCCGAAAATTGACAAAAGGAGGCGCAACAAAAGGGCCAGCAATTCTGCCATCACAAAGCTCTTTAAAAAAATTTTCAGCAACTACAGCTTCATGTTTGGACACCGACTTCAAATTATCATGCACTACACATCCTGAACCTGCAAAGGAAGGCAGTAGAAAACCCACAGAGAAGCCATCAAATAGTATGCGAGCTATCAGTCGGTTTGGCCACAATTGAAGCCACGGTTGCATTTCTGCTACCTTCACTGGTGTGACCACTTTTACGAAAAATATCAGGTTGAGTATTGGAAGACTGAGAAGCTAGCTTCTTAAAACATCTCGAGGCAGAATGAGCGCCTGCGCAGAAAGAACATTCATGTTTATATCTACACGCAGGGGCGGACTGACCATACGGGCATTTAGGGCACTGCCCGGGGGCCCGGGGCCAGTAGGGGGCCCCATGACGCTCGCCATCTTACTATATTCAGGGAAGCTGTCCGCATGGTAGTGAAGCCGAGTATAACACGGTCCACACGGATGGACTATTTGGTGTGAGCTGGAGCAGGCACGGAGCAGAGGAACACACAGCAGCTCTCTGCTCTGAGGTTGTGTTACACTTTGAGCTATGGGAGAGTAAAAACAGCATCTGATGTGGGAGTGCAGAGACAGTATTTCAGATTTGATGGACCAGCAAGCTGGAAGTAGAATTGAAAGTCAGTAAAGCTCTCTGTATGACCGCTCTGACTTGATGACATCCATGGAAGAGCCCTGAGTGTTAACCATTGCTTATCTGCTGCAAGGAAATGCTACACTGCTGCTATCCTCTGTTCTTGCATTAAAGCATATGTAAAGTGAAATTCTTGCCTCTGCTCACTGATTTTCTTACACTGAGCATAAAAAGCTCACTTGCTATATGCTTGCTGACAGCGGCGTAACTAGAACTTTCAGGGCCCCAGTGCAAGAACCCATGGGGCCCCCCTGACCCCCAGCCTGGGCCCATCCCACTGATCCCTGAGGCCATTTGCTCCCATTTCAGGTTTCTTTATTACAATCCAACAGCAGCACCTTTTCACATGTTCTGTAGCGGATCTCCTTCCTGCTGTTTTGGTCCCCCCCACGGTAGCAAAAAACACCAGAGCCTGGTCACATATGCGACCTTTGCAACCCTGGTAGTGTCAGTCAGTAGGGCAATGGATCGTGTCGGTAAGGCCGTGGACAGTGTCAGTAGGGCAGAGGATGGTGTCAGTAGGGCAGTGAAGGTGTCAGTAGGGCAGTGGAAGGTGTCAGTAGGGCAGTGGAAGGTGTCAGTAGGGCAGTGGATAGTGTCAGTAGAGCAGACGACAGAGTTAGTAGAGCAGTGGACGGACGGTGTCAGCAGAGCAGAGGACGATGTCAGCAGAGCAGAGGACGGTGTCAGCAGAGCAGAGGACGGTGTCAGTAGAGCAGATGACGGAGTTAGTAGAGCAGTTGATGGTATCAGTAGAGCAGTGTACGGACGGTGTCAGTAGGGCAGAGGATGGTGTCAGTTGAGCAGTGGACGGTGTCAGTTGAGCAGTGGACGGTGTCAGTAGAACAGTGGACGGTGTCAGTAGAACAGTGGACGGTGTCAGTAGAGCAGTGTACGGACAGTGTCAGTAGAGCAGTGGACAGTGTCAGTAGAGCAGTGGACAGTGTCAATAGAGCAGTGGACAGTGTCAGTAGAGCAGTGGACGGTGTCAGTAGAGCAGTGGACGGTGTTAGTAGGGCAGTGGACGGTGTTAGTAGGGCAGTGGACGGTGTCAGTATGGCAGTGGACGGTGTCCATAGGGCATTGGACGGTGTCAATAGGGCAGTGGACGGTGTCAGTAGGGCAGTGGACGGTGTCAGTAGGGCAGTGAACTGTGTCAGTAGGGCAGTGGACGGTGTCAATAGAGCAGTGGACGGTGTCAATAGAGCAGTGGACGGTGTCAGTAGAGCAGTGGACGGTGTCAGTAGAGCAGTGGATGGTGTCAGTAGAGCAGCAGTTGGTGTCAGTAGAGCAGCGGACGGTGTTAGTAGGGCAGCGGACGGTGTCAGCAGAGCAGAGGACGGTGTCAGCAGAGCAGAGGATGGTGTCAGCAGAGCAGTGGAGGGTGTCAAAAGGGCAGAGGATGGTGTCAGTAGAGCAGACGACGGAGTTAGTAGAGCAGTGGATGGTATCAGTAGAGCAGTGTACGGACGGTGTCAGTAGGGCAGAGGATGGTGTCAGTAGGGCAGAGGATGGTGTCAGTAGAGCAGTGGATGGTGTCAGTAGGGCAGAGGATGGTGTCAGTAGGGCAGAGGATGGTGTCAGTAGAGCAGTGGACGGTGTCAGTTGAGCAGTGGACGGTGTCAGTTGAGCAGTGGACGGTGTCAGTTGAGCAGTGGACGGTGTCAGTAGAACAGTGGACGGTGTCAGTAGAGCAGTGTATGGACAGTGTCAATAGAGCAGTGGACGGTGTCAGTAGGGCAGTGGACGGTGTCAGTAGGGCAGGGGATGGTGTCAGTAGGGCAGGGGACGGTGTCAGTAGGGCAGCGAACGGTGTCAGTAGGGCAGCGAATGGTGTCAGTAGGGCAGCGAACGGTGTCAGTAGGGCAGTGAACGGTGTCAATAGAGCAGTGGACGGTGTTAGTAGAGCAGTGGACAGTGTCAGTAGAGCAGTGGACGGTGTCAGTAGGGCAGTGGACGGTGTCAGTAGAGCAGTGGACGGTGTCAGTAGGGCAGTGGGCGGTGTCAGTAGGGCAGTGGAAGGTGCCAGTAGGGCAGTGGAAGGTGCCAGTAGGGCAGTGGATGGGGTCAGTAGTCTTTTTTATTTTTGTTAATTTTTTTACCAATTTATTTTATTATTTTGTTTTACAATTTCATTTTTTATTTTTTTTATTACTTTATACAACTTTTTTTAGGAGCCCAGTGGGAGACTTTGGGGATATACCAGGGTTCTAAACAGACCTCTAATCTTTCACCTTGGAGTGAAAGAAAGAAAGAAGATTGAGGACACAGCCAGGGCTGGTGCAAGGATTCTTGACACCCTAGGCGAAACCTAATTTTGCCGTCCCCCATTGGCTCTGCCCCTGACTCCACCTCCTTTTCCCTGCCCATGTATACGTTGACAGGGGTGAAGATTTTTTGTGGCGTCTCTCTACCTATTTCTTCAGCCGTGGTCCCCAGGCCTGCACCTGCTCTTCTGGGCCCAGACTGAAGACAAAATAATGTTGTTCCATAATCAGAGTATATTCCTGTGTTCAGGGGATTTCTATGATATTCTACATATAATAATAATAAACACACACACAGTTCCATGTTGGACTGTCACAACAAACAGTCAGGTGACTGCTTCTGCCAATCAGGTCCCCTCTGCCCTATGACCCCCAGTACAGAGCCCAGGAGGTACTTCTCCCCTCTGCCCCTCATCACCTCCCCTCCAGGCTAATCTCCCCAGACAGGTCCCACTCACGTTCCATGAAGGAGGCTGCATCGCGGCCGCTTCCTTACTCTGTTCGGAGCTGACAGCACACAAGGTAGCAGCAGCCTGAAACTCGGATCA
Organism: Pelophylax lessonae; assembly: GCF_965119305.1. Classification (NCBI taxonomy): domain Eukaryota; kingdom Metazoa; phylum Chordata; class Amphibia; order Anura; family Ranidae; genus Pelophylax; species Pelophylax lessonae. Next base: position 75,557,324 of record NC_138777.1, read on the forward strand.
CCTCTGCAAGCTCTCCACCCCATCACGCGCACAGCCCCGCCCCAACTGGTGAGCCACACCACCAACCTCCGCTTCTAATACCTAGCAACACACAACTCTGGTAGCGTTTTGAAAAGGCGGCTGTGGGGCCGGGAGACGGAGTGTCACAGGAAAGAGCACTGACAGCACGCGCCCAGCAGCCCTTCTGCCGGGGGGGGGGGGGGTAGCGCTGGGGCGGTGCCCCCGACTGATGTGCGCTCTAGGCCAGCGCCTACCTTGCCTATAGGTAGCGCCGGCCCTGGACACAGCCCTCCTTACAGTTTAGCTGCTGCTAGACAGTGACACACTGCTTTTCTTATATTGCTGCTTTTGTGAGTAGTGCAATATGTAGGTGGGGCTTTGTGTGGGTGTGGCTTGAGTGTGGATGGGGACACAGGGGGCCCCGTGATCTCCTATTGCCCGGGGGCCCCATGAGTTGTCAGTCCGCCCCTGTCTACACGTGCCCGGCCACTTGCATTGGCCTTCATTAAAGCTGAAACACAAACCTTATTTAAAAGGAGCAGGAGGGGTAATAGACATTGGCTTTGCAAAAGTACGCTGAGGTAAAAGAAGGTTCAGCCAAAGCCCAACATCTTTTGTCCCCCAACGCATAGATTTATGTATAGCTAGTTTTTGACGAAAAGATTCGTCATAAAAAAACCAGTCTAGCCCATTAAAATTTTTATAGGCTTCTAGAACTATCTCAACATGCTGAAACAAACCACTACAAAGCTCAGGATGTTTTTCTCCCATCACACTGGCGTATATACAGAAACCTTGAAGCCAATTATTAAAAGATCTGGCCGGTGTTCTGCGCTCATCAGATTTCTCATTATCTTTTTTATCAAACCGATTATCTTTAGAAGAAGGAAGTAAAGACAATATATCCACAAATTCTCCTTTCCAGATTTTTTCTTTCAATACTAAATTCAAATGGAAGCCCAACGGCGAAAGTTCGCACGTCATAGCCTCCTTGTAACAGGTTTCAGGTATAGAAGAAGAGGATACCGGCAGAGGCACTTGCAAAGTGTTTGAGACAGGTACAGAAGTAGACAAAGGCAAATCAGAAACAGCACCGACATGATCAATCCAAACAGGTGCAACAGTATTAGCAGGTAATTTTTGTACATTAACAACCTGATTAACTAACACATTAAATGACCTTGCCAAATCTAATAACATTTGCAAATTGTCAGACTCACCACTTGTCACAGGAGCTGACATATTTGCAGACAAATCTTGGGCATGCAGTACTTCATCTGTACCAGAAGGTGGCTCCAAAGCAGCAACCTGTAATGAATCAGAGCAAATAGGGGAGGGGGAGACAGAACCCTCAGGAGGAGGATCCATAATATCAACATTTTTATTACTGACATGTCCTTTCTCCATTCGCCTGCTTCTGCTCTTTTTCAAAGCAGCAGAGCAGCGAGGTGGTGACGGGGATCCGAACCTGCGTGGGCGCCTTCTATTCCTACTGTCCCTGCCAGGGCTGCGTACTGCGCAGGCGCCCGAAGGGCCCGGCAATGGAGACGGACATTGACGATCTCTGACGAGGTGAGGAGGCGGAGACCGAGAGGGGCGGTCAGTGGGAGGAAGGCGGCGACGGGCAACAAGAGTCCCGGGAGGAGGAGGAAATCCACTATGCGGCGCAGCAGATGAGGTGAGGGGCGGACACACTCCAGAGTCATCACCGGCCGGCAAAGGACAGTCTTGCAGGGAAAGACAATGGCGGATCCAGGCTTCACCACCGGCGGAACTTGCTCTCTCTAGCACGGACTGAAGTAAAGACTGCATTGTTCGATTGTAGTCGGTAACCGGTGCTCACAAACACAGGGATAATCCCGGGGTTAGAGAGCAAAACAGGTCGCTCCTCCGCAGCAAAGAGGATTCCAGGCAGAGGCAAAAACGACAGGATAGCTGAGACAACCTTCCTCTTCTGTCCCCGCCGCTAGATTAACTGCTGACGCAGTTATTACTTAGATAAATTCCAACAAAATGCAAATAACCGTTATTAAAGTTGATTTTAAGCGGACCAATCAAATTTTAATATGCAAATGAGCATATAATACCAAATTGTTCTGTATTGATTGGTCTGTCACAATCCCATAGGTGTTGGTGGAGCAATGAATGCCCCCCCAAACCTTCAGGGATGCAGAAGTCACACTTGCAACCGGACCCTGGAGTTCCACCACTGTGTGTGTGTGGGGGGGGGGGGGGGGGGGGCAGCAATGCTACCAACCTCCCATTATGTTAGTGAGTGACAGTTCGAGAAAACAGACTGATATTCCCATCCGTAGGACAGGAGAATCAGTCTGTACAATTAGGGGCCGGTGGCTGTAGCTGAGCTTTCCGTCTCTGACATTGATCTCCCACAGCGCAGTGAGCTCACCCCCCTCCCAGCAAGGGACAGGAGAGGTGAGAGGCTTGCAGCTCCTCCTCCCCCTCCCACCCCTGTTGCCCCTGTGTCTGCCTGGCCTGCACACTCTTCTATCTTGGTGTACACGTAGGACAGAGAGGGGGATGTGGGTGGGAAATCTGAAGAACAAAAATGTAAGTGAGAAAGGTGTGCTGCTATGGTAGGGTGAGTGTCACCAACATAAAATAAAATAAACCTTGATCTGCAAAAAGTGTGAATTGCTGCTCCCACCAAGTTCAAGTCTTCATAAACTTGAAAAAAAAAAAAATGATTTTAGTGTAAGTGTATTAGTGGTGCGCTATTCATTGGAATAATAAAGAGTTACACATATCAAGCATAAGAATTTAGCTAAAGACACAAATCTCAGTGCTTAATCTGCACCTTAATGACATCACACAGTGAAACATGGTGAAAAAAAATCAATTTTGGAATGGTAAACTAAAATACGTGAGTCTTTAACCACTTGCCGACCACCGCAAGTACATTTACTGCAGCAGTCTGGCGCTCCTGGGCAAACCGACGTAGTACTACTTCCAGGGCCGTCTTTAATATTGTTTGGGCCCTGAACAAGCATTTTCTTGCCCCCCCCCCCCCGACATGCAATTTCGCTCCCCACTCCAAAAAACAAACACACACTCTGTACCCCCCTGTCCACAGCCACCTTTTGTACCACAGCCATCTCTGGACCACCCCCCCCCCCTTGTCCACAGCCACCTCTGGACCCCCCTCCTGTCCACAGCCAACTCTGAACCCCCCTGTCCACAGCCACCTCTGTACCCCCCCACCCTGTCCATAGCCACCTCTGTACCACAGCCACCTCTGTACCCCCACTCTGCCCACAGCCACCTCTGTACCCCCACCCTGCCCACAGCCACCTCTGTACCCCCACCCTGCCCACAGCCACCTCTGTTCCACAGCCACCTCTGTACCCCCACCCTGCCCATAGCCACCTCTGTACCACATCCACCTCTGTACCACAGCCACCTCTGTACCCCCACCCTGCCCACAGCCACCTCTGTACCCCCACCCTGGCCACAGCCACCTCTGTACCCCCACCCTGCCCACAGCCACCTCTGTGCCCCCACCCTTCCCACAGCCACCTCTGTACCCCCTACCCTGACCACAGCCACCTCTGTACCACAGCCACCTCTTTACCCCCACCCTGCCCACAGCCATCTCTGTGCCCCCACCCTGCCCACAGCCACCTCTATACCCCCACCCTGCCCACAGCCACCTCTGTACCCCCACCCTGCCCACAGCCACCTCTGTACCCCCACTCTGCCCACAGCCACTTCTGTGCCCCACCCTGTCCACAGCCACCTCTGTGCCCCCACCCTGCCCACAGCCACCTCTGTGCCCCCACCCTGCCCACAGCCACCTCTATACCCCCACCCTGCCCACAGCCACCTCTGTACCCCCACCCTGCCCACAGCCACCTCTGTACCACATCCACCTCTGCACATCAGTGTCTCACCTCACAAATGCGCTTCTAGAAGAATGGTCAAACATTCACATGTGTGGGACAGACAACTGTGGACCATCAGGTAAGTGTCAAATGCAGGAACACGATCAGCAGATAGAAAAGCAGCTGAAAGCGGTATTAAATCCAAAAACAAACATTTATTATATTGCCACTTACTAATTCTTAGATGTAATCACTGCATTCGTTTTCTTTTTTAGGCTTTCTTTCTTCTATTTTCATCTGGTGATCCAGGCAGCAAGTCTGTTATTTTTCAAAAGCACAAGCTCTCCAGCAGAATGTATCAGTTTACATGGGTGAGACAAACAGAGGGAAAAAGCCAAAGAAAATAAAACTATTGCAGCTACCACATCTAATGATCAGTAAGCTGCAATTTAGTACATTTTGGTTTTGGGTTTACTACCTCTTTAAGATAGGCATGGAACTGTGTAGGGGGAAAGTGGGCAAAAAGGATAAATGCACTTTGTTTAACCACCTCCCACCCGCTGTATAGTAAAATGAAGGCAGATGGGATCCCCTCTCGTTCTGGAACAACGTCATATGACGTCGCACAAATGCCACCACTCTGGCACGCCCGCGGGGTGGCACAGCATGGTGATTGCAGTCGCGCTGTGTTCCTGAGACCATCTATCAGTGCCCATCAGTGCGACATATTAGTGCCTCCTCATCAGTGGCACCTAATCAGTGCCCTTTAGAGCTGCTTCATCAGTGCACCCTATCAGTGCCCAACAGTGCACCCTATCAGTGCCCATCAGTGCCGCCTCATAAGCGCACATCAGTGAAGAAGAAAAATGACTTATTTACAAAACTTACTGACCGAAACTAAGAAAAACAGTTTTTTTTCCCCAATATTTCTGACCTTTTTTGTTTTTTGATGAAAAAAATAAAAAACCCAGTGGTGATTAACCACTCCCGGACTGCCCATCGCATATATAATGCAGCAGGGCGGCCTGGCTGCGCAGAATCACATATAAGTACGTGATTTTGTACAGGGGTTCTCGCAGGGGCGCGTGCGTCGCCGGAGCGCTGCTCCTGCTGTGATTAGAAACACCTGGAGCCAATCAGTGGGTCCACTCACCCACGATTGTGCAGGAGAATGACCGAATGGCCATCTGCCTATGTAAACAAGGCAGATGGCTGCTCTGTCACAGAGGAAGAATGAGATCTTGTGTTTCAGCTAAGCTGAAACGCAGATCTCTCATTTCCTCTAGCACGTCCATACCCCACACAATTAGAAAGCATTCCCTAGGAGCACACCTAACCCCTTGGTCACCCCTTGTGTTAACCCTTCCCTGCCAGTGTCATTTATACAGTAGCAGTGCATTTTTTTTTTAGCACTGATCACTGTATTGGTGTCACTGGTCCCCAAAAAGTGTCACGTGGAGCTTAATTCACTAAGAAGGAGTAGAAATGCTTGTTCTCCATTTAATTACTCCCGCTTAGAGTGATTAAAACCTCAACTAGGCGAACATGCGGACGTAGAACTAGGGCCAGATACAACAGTGAATTCCGTATCAGCGTAGTGAGAATCGCGGTCGCAATTTTTTAACTGCCAATTCCTATTCAGCTATGATTATTCCTGTATATGTATGCCAATAAACCATTGTTATATGGGATGCGTTCTATCTTGTGTGCGGCTATGTGTTTTGAATAAAAATATTGTGTATAGTTTGTTTTCTTTTGCTAACGAATGAGTTTCTGAATGGTTATTACAAAGCAATGTCAGCTATTCTGTAAGGTTACATTTATTTTTTATGTATCTGTTATGTGTTTTAACGTTAAGATTTCCTATTAGGAGACTATAGAGTTCTCCTAATATAAATGTTCATTCTTTATTCAGCTTAAACTTTTAGGCATGTCTAATTGTACTCAGCACATTGGTATAGTGGTCTATGCTCATGGACAAAGACTGCTAGGTCATGAGTTCTAGTCCCAACCATGCTAACAACCTGTGTGTGATTATTATTTTACAACATATTATACGATTATAGGCCACAGCTTCGTCCAATTAAACTATAACTTAACCACTTTAGGACCGGAGGATTTTCCTGCTTTACGTCCAGGCCACTTTTTGCAACTTGGCACTGTGCTACTTTAACTGACAGTTGCGTGGTCATGCAATGCCGTACCCAAACGAAATTTACGTCCTTTTTTTTCCCACAAACAGAGCATTCTTTTGGGGGTATTTGATCACCTCTGCGCTTTTCATTTTTTGCGATATTAATAAAAAAATAGCAATAATTTTGAAAAAATAACAATATTTTTCTACTTTGACAGTTTAAAAATATCCAATATATTCAATTTTTGTCATATATTTAGGCCAAAATGTATTTAGCCTCAATGAGCATATTTTTAACCGCTTTAAGACCCCATTCCTGGCCAGGCCATATTTTGCGATTCGGCACTGCATTACTTTAACGGACAATTGCGTGGCCATGCGATGCTGTACCCAAATTAAATTTAAGTCCTTTTTTCCCCCACAAATAGAGCTTTATTTTGGTGGTATTTTATCACCTGTGCGATTTTTACTTTTTGCGCCATAAACAAAAAAAGAGCGACAATTTTGAAAAAATAACAATATTTTTCACATTTTTTTATATGAAATCCCCCCCCCCCCCCCCTCAAAAAAATGTAAAAATCAAACTTTTTTAACATTTAGGCCAATTTCTTTTCTGCTACATATTTTTGGTAAAAAAAATCGCAATAAGCGTATTTTGATTGGTTTGCGCAAAAGTTATCGCAGCTACTAACTACGTGAAATTTATGTAATTTTTATTGTTTTTTTTAAAATTATTAATAGCGGTGATCTGGCGGCGATCTGCGATTTTTTTTGCGGGACTGCGACATTGCGGCAGACAGATCGGACCCCTAACTGACATTTTCGACACTTTTTGGGGTACCAGTGACATTACTACAGTAATCTGTTTTATAAATATGCACTGTTACTGTAATAATGACACTGACAGGGAAGGGGTTAACTTTATTGGTGATCAAGGGGTTAATGTATGCCTGGTTCTTACTGACGTGTGTGGGGGGAGGGGACTGTGTGACGCAGGCACAGATCGCAATCTCCTGCAATCTGTCCCTGCCTGTCACTTAGGAGATCCGCCCGCTTTGTTTACACAAGCGGGCGGATCTCCTCACACGATTCCCGACGATCGGGGAAGAGCGGCGGTGATCAACGCCTCTCCTCCCCTGGCCTGACTCCCGCTGTGTCTGAATACAGCGGGAGCGAGCCTCTGGCGGCGCGCTTGCACCGCCCACAAGGGGAGGAGTCCAGCGACATAGGTCTACATCACTGGACGATAGCGAGCCACTTTGCCGCAGTACGCTCCATGTGAGCGGCCGGCAAGTGGTTAAACTAAAGAAATAACCAAACAGATCCGCAGTATTTGCCAAGAAAATGGCCGCGGCACACTTTATTGGTTTCAAACATGAAAAGCAAACATTTAAAATGATCAATAATAATACTGAAGCCAAACTCACTTAATGAAACCATAATTGTAATTGCTCAGTTTTTTAAAACTCTAGCAAACAGTAATCTCAAAATTAACCAACAAAAATACAGTCCCCCCTAGAATTCTAGGGTGACCCAACCACACAAAGGTGCACGCGACAAAGGGAGGGGGGGCAGTGAACTTTCCTTCTTGCTCTTCAGGTGCAGAAGGAGGCACTTGCTTTTATCACCTTGAACCTGTATTCCAGAACCTTCCAAGCTTCTCATTGGTTGATACTTGCCCCAGCACCAGAGGGGGAATTAACCCAGTAATAGCCCACCTGTAACAAACACTGCCACTAAGCCTAATGCTATTCTATATTGCATTATACTGAGGGTGGCCACAATCCCATGTGAGTGGGCGCTAAATCGCACCCCCTTTTTTAATACCTTGGCTAAATCATCTATAATTGGCATGCACATGAGCATGCATTTATGGGAAACATACAATGAGATGTGGCAGTGACAATTAGGCATTCGCCAAGTTTCAGCATTCGCAGTTGACTAAAATTCAAGTAGGTGATGGCATGCCTGGAATTTGAACCCATAGTTGCAGTATTTATAGAGAGGAACGCTAACCACTAAACCATTGAGTTGAGCAAAGTCATGCTTAGAATATTAAGTAGTCCAATGCTTGATTAAATAATTGACATAAATCTCGAAAATATACTGTATATATTGCTCTAATGCATGATCAGTGTAAAATTGACACCAATTTGTAGCCGTGACTGATATTTATAGGTTTCTCATTATTGTACCAGTTATATCTCTATTATATATATGACAGACTTTGGGAATGTCTAATTTCTATTTTGACAAAATGTTGGATTTTATCTGTTCGTTCTGTAATCCTGGTACTTCTTTATATTATAGGTCTAATTGTATTCAGCACAGTGAAAATCTTTAGCACTCACTGTTCGTTAGCAGCACTTAACCACTTGCCGACCGCCGCACGCCGATCTACGTCGGCGGTCAGCCCCTCACAGGCAAAGTGACGTAGGGCTACGTCACTAGCTTGTGAGGGTCTAGGGAGCGAGCGCGCGCCGCCGGAGGCGCGCTCCCGCTCCCGCGTGGTCACGGACCCCCCCGCGCGTGTGACCGGCGGACCCGATGTCCGCCGGCCACTCTGCGATCGGCGGGGGAGAGGGAGAAAGTCAGGCAGCTTGTGTAAACAAGCTGCCTGTCATTCTCCCCTCTGTATGAGAGCTGATCATATGGATCTACTATGTAGATCCGTTGATCACTCTGCATACAGCTGAAGCCACAGCCAATCACAGTTAGAATCACGCCCCTAGGGACACACACAGCCCCTCCCTCTCAAATAAAGTTAACCCCTTCACTACCAGTGTATTTTTACAGTAACAGTGCATATATATAGCACTGATTACTGTAGAAATGTCACTGGTAACCCCAAAAGTGTCAAAAATGTCAGTCAAGGGTCCGATCTGTCCGCCGCAATGTCGCAGTACCGCAAAAAAAATTGCAGATCGCCACCATTACGCGTTAAAAAAAACAACAACAAAAATGACAAAAACCTTTCCCTTAGTCAGTAAACGCAATAACTTTTGCGCAAACCAATCAAAATACGCTTTTTGCGATTTTTTTTACCAAACATAGGTAGCATAAAACAAATTGGCCGAAAATGTTAAAAAAGTTTGATTTTTACATTTTTTTGGGGGGGAATTTCATATAAAAAAAAAGGGAAAAATATTGCTATTTTTGCAAAATTGACGCTCTTTTTTTGTTTATAGCGCGTGATCAAAAAATCGCACAGGTGATCAAATACCGCCAAAAGAAAGCTCTGTTTGTGGGAAAAAAAGGACGCCAAATTCGTTTAGGTACAGCGTCGCACGACCGCGCAATTGTCCGTTAAAGTCACGCAGTGCCGAATCGCAAAATAACCCCTGGTCGTTTAGCAGCCAAATCCTCCGGGGCTTAAGTGGTTAAGTCATAAGTTCAAATCCCAACTATGCTACCAGCCATCTAAATGTACCTCTGGTGAATCTGTATGCACAGGAGCAATTGCACAAATGCAAAACATGTTCAATACTGTGTGATTGCTTCAATTTTACAGATTGATGATATTCTTGTCACCTGAAATTGATGTGGTGATGGTAATTAGGCATTCAACTTTTTAAGTATATCCTTCATTTTCAAATTTAAAGCGGAGTTCCGGGCACAAAATCGATCTTTTTTTTGTGCCCGTCCGCTAGTTCTCCTTCACCTGAAAAGGAATTGGATAGTTAGGTTTTTTTTTTTTTTTTACTCACCTTTTGTAATTGAAGATCGAAAATACTCACCTCAGTGTACTTCCTCCCTCTGAGCCGCGGCTCCGCCGTCACTTCCTGTCTGTGATTCCTGGGAGCTGAACGTCATCGCACCCAGGAATCAATGCGACGGCACCGGCCCCGCTCGTCACTTCCGGGGCGACGCCGCATTCCCCTGCTAAACAGCTTCTGGGCATGCCCAGAAGCTGTGGAGGAATGCGGCGCCGTACTGGAAGTGACTAGAGGGGCCGGTGCAGGCGCATTCTGGGAGAAGAGGACGCGGAAGAAGACGCAGAAGAGGACCGCACCGGCTTCAGCTGCCCACAAGAGAGATGGCAACGCTGTGGAAGAAATTTTATAAGTGAGTATTTCTTCTTGCAGGTAAGTGCGAACCGGGACAGATCAGAGGCTAGCCATTGTGGAATGTACTAGCCCTGACTGTCCCGGGGGTATGTTCACTGAAAAATGTTTTCTGTGCCCGGAACTCCGCTTTAAGCATAATGGAGTTGACACCATCTTTGGGATTTGAAGCCATTGTGAGAGTATTCTTTAAGGTAGGAGTGCTAACCACCAAGCTATTTGGATCAGCACAACTATTATTAGCATGTACAGTAGTCCCAGGATTCACAAATGAACATAGATCAAGAGAATCTATATTCTCTTCAAATACAAAATCATTGCTCAATTCACAAACATTATGAGATGTGACTTGTTTTGCAGATAATTATATTCTTAGCATTGATGTTGGAGCTATATCCCTATTATATATTTGTCAAACTTTTGGAATGTCTCATTGATATTTGAGGAGAATGTGGGAAAAGGGGGGCTTCTAGCCCCCCCTTTTCCTATGGGATGGCGGAAGGGGGGGGGGGGTATTAGGCCCAAGTTTTAATTAGGTTTAGATATAGAGAAATCATTTTAGTGTTCCTGAGGCATTAGGTAACTGAACTTTTGACCCCTTAGCTAGGCAGCCCCTCTTCCCACTCTTTATTCCCGCTTTTTTTTTGTGTTACTAGCGATTTTAGCCAGGTCTCTGGGCAGATGTTGCTTACCTCTATTTTTGTAAGCAAATAGGAGCGTTGCTGATCCGGCTTCCTGCCCCTAAGCCCGCTCTGACCAGCTCCGGGGGGCTATATATTCAGCTCTCACGCCTGGGGGAATCAATCTTTTTCCTGTAATCTTCTTATCCTGATTTTCAGATCCTTCCATCCATTCTTTTCGGACTCCCTCTGCAAGAAATTAGTTTATTGCGGCAGTTAATCGACCGAGCGGGAGAAGCTGGGGGAGATGACTGGATCAGGCGCTGCTAGGGCTTACCCCTCCTCGTCCATCAAGAATCTCCGGCCGCCACCGCATCTTCTACTGCTGGTGTGGAGGAGGCATCTCGGGATGTCGGAAGACCGGAAGGACCTGTCCGTCAGGGGCCGTGACGCGTCATCGGGAGGAAGAATATTCCCGCAGCACCGACCCCGCGTCATTTCCGGAGTGCCGGCAAAGAATAAGAGGACACCCCGGCACCGGTATTCCCCGGGAACCCCCCATCATTCGCCAAGGAGGTCTTCAGATGCCGTGCAGCGGGAAAATAGTTGCGGAGCCCCCGGTCCGGAGGGAGGAGAGGGCGCTTCAGCGGGCGCCAGGCCGTCTGGGCGCCGCGCTGCCCGTCACTGCACTCAGGAGGACAGGTCGGCTGGAAGTGCTCCAGGCATTCCAGCACAGCAGGTCAGACCCCCTTCCTCCTTCTCTTCTGCAGGACCAGCTGGATGCCGGGTTCACATCGGATGACCCCGAACCTTCGCAACATCAGCCTTTTGCGGGTGGTGAGTGTTCTTCTTCCAGTCAAGCTGATATGTTTAATATGTTTCTAAATTTCTATAGAGAATTTCAGTCTGCTTCCAAACCTACTGGTCCTGCAGCTAATTCCTCTGTTAATGTTCTGCCTTGTGGCGATTTAGAGCAGGACAGCATGTCAGTTTTTGAAATTGCAAGGAGTCAAAATTTACCTGAGAGTTGTTTAAAGGAAACTATTCCTTGTGACATCTCTCCCCTGGGTTTTCATCTTCCTGAATCGGTCAAAGAGAAAATTTGGCAGGGGGCTTATGTTGATCTGTTGTCTCTTTTACCCTCTGCTAAGGAATTTATTTCTAAAGGCGATAGAAAGGAAGATGAAAATGATAGGAAACATTTTATCCCTAATTTTTAATTGGTTACATGCCTTTTGTATATTCTCTGCCGTATTGTGTGAAAAATTCTCATCAAGAAGTGTAGGTCTGTTTCAGCATTTGGAGATCATTTTGGAGGCCTACAAGAGCTTTGGCGGCACTGCCTGGTTTAATTATGATGTTGCGTTTCGCTAGAAATTGGCCGTGCACCCCAATTTGAAGTGGGGATCCAAAGACGTGGGTCTTTGGTTGGATCTCTTTTTGCCTCAGAGACCTGCATTTCAGAGGCAGCAGAGTTTTTCTCAACAGCAGGCAGGGGGATTGTCTAATTACAGAAAGGGGATTTGCTTTAGCTTCAATGACCCCTATGTAAGTGGCCAAGTTCTTGCAAATATAGGCATGAATGCGCCTTTTGTTCCGGCACCCATGCGGTGTCCAAGTGTTTTAAAAAATTGTCGCAAGCTGGAAATGTTCCAAAAGGCGGTAACCCCAGTGATATGGCAAGAAGTGTTGCCCTGGCTCCAGGCGTTCCCAGACCGTTGGAAGGCCCAGTTATTAGCGGAGGGGTTTGAATATGGTTTCAGACTCCCCATTTTTAATGGGTCAGGTTGTCACGTAGTTAAAAATTTAAGTTCTGTAAATAGTATGTTTGAGGTAGTTTTTGATAAAATTAGTAAGGAAGTTAGTGAGGGTAGGTATTCTGGTCCATTTAGTTCCCCTCCGTTTAAGAATTTCCGTGTTTCCCCTATAGGGATTGTACAGAAAAAGGAGCCTAACTCCTACCGACTCATTCATCACCTTTCTTATCCCAAGGGTGATTCCCTGAATGATGAGATTAGTGAAGAATCTGCATCGGTCAATTATGCTACCTTTGAGGATGCGTTAGTTAAAATTAGGACTTTGGGGAAGGAAGCTCTCTTAGCCAAAGCTGACATAAAGTCTGCATTCAGGTTGCTTCCTTTGCATCCTGGCTGCTTTAATTCTTTGGGCAGGTCATTTTTACTTTGATAGATGTTTGCCTATGGGATGCTTCCTTTCTTGCTACTACTTTGAGTGTTTTTCTTCATTTTTAGAATGGGTTGTAATCCAGGTCTCGGGTTTTGATACCATGATACATTATCTTGACGATTTTCTATTCATGGGCACTGCTAGCAGTGCGGACTGTCTATTCATCCTGAACACATTTAGTTTGATATGCAGGCAGTTTGGTATTCCATTGGCGCAGGAGAAGACAGTTAAGCCCAGCACCTGTATTGATTTTTTGGGCATAACTGTTGACTCTGTTGCCATGGAATTTAGGTTGCCAGAGGAGAAATTGGTTAAGCTGCGTGCTACGCTGATGTGCATCATTCGCAAGAAAAAGGTATGACTAAAGGAGATGCAGTCCATGTTAGGTCTTCTAGCTTTTGCATCCAGGGTGATTCCTGTTGGAAAAGTTTTTCCAGGAGATTTTACCTTGCTATATCAGGCCTTAAGTCCCCCTCAGCACATGTGAGGATTTCGCATGATATATGGGAGGATTTAATGGTCTGGCTGCAGTTCCTTATTCATTTCAATGGTAGGGCTTTATGGCAGGACGATTTTGTCTTAGATAAGGATTTTTTATTGTTTACTGATTCTGCAGGTTCCCTGGGCTTCGCCGCTATTTGGCGGACTCACTGGTGCGCCGACAGCTGGTGTAACTGCTGGGTGGGTTTAGGTTATGTTAAAAATATTGTCTTACGGGAGTTGTTCCCCATTACTAGCAGGTCTGTATTCAGACGGCTCCTCTATTTGTGAGATTTTTGGCTTCCATTCACCTGATCTTATGAAGTGAGCCGAATACCCAGTATACCCGGTGACTCTGCTCTATTTAGTTATGCACGAGGTGCACTATACTCACCCTTATCTTTGAAAGGACTATTTATATATACACGTGGGCATGTCCATTGCCCCCTACCTGTGGATATAGGTATAGGGGGTTTACTTTAACAATTAATATTTGGATCACTCTATTCACTCCCTACACTTGGTTCTGTGACCCTTTGGTCACCATGAATATGACCCTTTAAAATGAGTCCCTGGGCTTACTGGCTCCCTTTCTACACTACCCGTTTTTAAATTAAAATAAGTACGACCCACCTTATCTACCGTGCTCTTCAATCTAGGATTGTTTAAATAGATTTTCTGCTCAAATACATCTTTTTGCTGGACCCTGAGGAAGCGCATTATGCGAAACGCGTAGCTCCAGCAATTCTTTCTGCACATGCTATAATGCTATACAATATATTGTTACTCCCATCTCAATCATTGTAGATGAACTTACGTACTTATTGTTTTTATTCTATGTATAAATAAAGATTTTCCAATTTTTTTAAATATATATATGTGTTATTGTTATCCTGTACAAATATATGCATATTTTGGTGATATATAGAGGCACATTTAAATCCCCCTCTCCTTGAGGACACGGCTTGACCTATTATCTGGGCCAATCTTTGCCCTCGTTTTGTCTTTCCATATTGTTCCCCATTATTGTGGCGCTGGAGATTTGGGGGGATTCTTTCAGGAACAAACGGTTGCTAGTCAGAACGGATAACAAGGGTGTGGTATACGCTATTAACTGTTTGACCTCAAAGTCCCCTCCAGTCATCGCGTTCTTAAGGTATCTGGTTTTTAAGTGTTTATCACTTAATATTTGAGTTAAAACTACTTTTATTCCTGGGAAAGACAGTGATTTGGTGGACGCCTTGTCTTGATTCCAGTTGGATCCGGTGGGTGTGCGCTGTCCGGCTCATCTCTGGGACTTGATTTAGATTTGGTCATGCTAAATATTAAGAAATCTTTGGCGCATAGAACATGGGAGGGATATCAGTCCGCCTTTTCTATGTGGCTGGCTTTCCTTAATTCTATTCATCAAAGCAAGGATGCTTATTCCGAGGAACTGGTACTGTTGTTTCTCAATTTTTTATTTTCCAGGAAGTATTCGTGGTCACATATTAACAAAATTTTAGCAGGTTTGTCTTTTTTTGCAAAGTTTCATAATCGCCCTTCTTGCTTATCCTTTTTCTCAGTTAAGCAGGCACTGAAAGGCTACAAGAAAGATAACTGTCAGGTGGATCAGAGGCGGCCAGTTACACCAGGCCTTTTAAAAGAGCTGAACAGGGTCTCGACGATTTTTGACATAAGGGATATATATCTATATTTTTTACATAAGGGATAATCTGCAGAATTTCAAGAACCGTTTTCCCGAGATGACAATTGTCTTCTTTGAAATAATTCAGACTGCTCTGGCTGTCCCCCACCCCCCTATAAGAAACCCTTTGAGAAGATTAGGAAGCAAATTAATAAGATGTTGGTAAAGCTATTGTCAGATATTAATGTGATTTCTTTCAAGGACACGGACCTTGAGGGTGGCATTGTTGGGCTTCACAGGGAGGATGGTGTTCATCTCTCTGCCATTGGGCTCGACATTTTCAATGCCAACCTTGGGGCTTGTATAGAGCTGGCCGCGCTGCGGGGTGGTGACAGGCGTTTGGTGTATCGCCTGTCTTCTGGGTAAATTAATTTTAAAAATGTGTTGTTTGGTTATTACGGCCCGAGTTGTGAGGACTGGGCTGTCTTTTGTTATTTAATTCACTGTATTATGTTTTGTTATTATTAAACCAGTAATAAACGGCCGCGGCCTTATTTTTGCCAAAAGCTCTTGTGTCTGTTGTGCCTGACTTGTTAATTTACAGAATTTTTGTCTATACTAGTGTTAAGATAAGTAAATAGTATATGTATAGCATCCTTCCTGCCATCCAATGTTGAGTTCTATTTACCCAGCAGCACCCAGGTCATAGGTTTGACTCGCAACCATAGCATCACTTGGATGATGCTTCAATAAGATGCTTTTTTTAGGGGGGGGCAAAACCTAGCTAACTATGCATTGCACAGATAGCACAATCCGAGTTTCTAATGTATGGACATGGTAATACTTATTTGGAGCTGCATTAGTTGAGACTTTACAATGGATGAGGAAGTTTCTTTGCACAAATCAAATATGGTCTGGTATTTAAATGTGAAATTTCCTTACAAACAAACCTCAAATATGTAGTCTAAGGGTGTGTCTCATGAGAATCTAAACAAGTTAAAGTATTGTTTAGCTATGTCCTCATATTACAGTGTTTGCCTACATGTAAATTTAAAGGCACAGCCATTGGCAGCTTAAGTCTGCGAAGTAGAATAAAGAGATGACATACTTGATCAGTTGCAAACACTTGTCTTTATTTTGGAGGTTTTGAGGGGCGCAGCAAGGTCACATTTACAGGATGAAGTCCCTGCTCTTCGCCGGCCATTGGTAAACATGCGAGACTCTGAGATCTGGGGCAGGTTCTTTCAGAAACCAGAAGCAATTCTACACCTCTACCAGCAGCATACAGGAAAGGCATGGCCAGGTTGCTGTTCAGCTTCCAAACTTCCCTGACGTGCTAGGGTATTTATATGCCAGTTCATGCCTTGTCTCACAAAATAGCCACTTTATACTAATAAGAGCGAGCGGAGGAGATGAAGATGGCTTTCTCCCACCTTGAACCGCAAGCAGGACCACTCCTGTAAAATGAGATCAAAGGATAGGTGACATTGCATCATGACAATCACATCTTAGTGCAGGCTAGCTCGAGTTTTTTGTTTTAGTCTTTTGCAGATCAGTAGTGAAGTTATACAGGTTGGCCATATTTCCTGTTTTCGAAAGGCATAAGTGTTTGTACCTTCCTGCCTTTAATGTGTGAAAGTAGAAAATATTCTCTGGCCAGCAGCCCCCACATGGAAAACAAGAGAAGGGTGCACCGACCTAGTGCAATATCACAAGACATTTATTGAGAGATTAAAAGACATGCCATGCATTATACTCACAAACGTATGTTAAGGGCTCTGATGAAGAGGGTTCTCCTTTGAAACGCGTCAGCCCCATCAACACGGACGCCTTCCAGTCCTCCTGCTTTACCGAAAAGCACATTTTTTCTGGAGGTCTCCAGATTGCAAAAAGAAATCTCTCATGCTTACCTTTAGCATATGTTTGTGAGTATAATGTATGGCATGTCTTTTAATCTCTCAATAAATGTGTTAAGATTGCACTAGGTCGGTGCGCCCTTCTCTTGTTTTCTATGTTTTCAGTCTATATGGATACCCATCGTCCTGAGAGGGCAGCAAGATCCTAGAAGCCAACAAAACAGCCGTCCCTTTAACACAGCACTCGAGCGCTGGAGACTGTATCTGTCAGGAGCCCCCACAGCCATTCCAATACTTACCTGAGCCCCATCATGATCCCCTAATGGGCACAAGAGCCTTGGCTGAATGGGTACTCTCCCTCCTCATTTCTTGTGACAGCAATGGCTGCTATTGGCTCCAGATGTATAAGGTTTGGGGGGGGGGGCAGAGCTATGACTAAGTGGGAACGGGCATCCACAGCAGTGGCTCATGAGCCCCGATGTGTATCTTGTAGGGGTGGGAGAAAACAGACACAAGAAAAAGGACTGTGCAGCATACAAAGGGGAGGAAATACAAAAAAATTACATGCAGCACAAAAAATAGGCACAAGGTGGCAGCATATCCAAAAACAGTTAAAGAGGTTGTTAACCTCCTAAAAAAAAGAAAAAACAAAACCTGAAAGACAAAGGCATAATGAGCTAGTATGCATCACATACTGGCTCATTATGAAATACCTCAGAAGGAAGCCCCCGCAGCGGAGCCCGCACACTGCTGATACGGCCAACATGTTGACCTGTCTTCTTTCAGGGTTCGCATCCTCTGGCCATCTGATTGGCCAGAGCCGTGATGACGCCACTCCAGTGCATGTGCATGTGCACAGGAGCCGCCGTTCATGGCACAGGGCTCTAAAGGAATGGGTCCTTCAGAGTGCATACGCCAATGATGTCACTGACTGCATGCAAAGTAAATATCTCCTAAACAGTGCATATTTAGGAGACATTTTCTGCATCTTTAGGTAAGCCTCATCATAGGCTTACCTACAGGTACAAGTTACAGAGGAAGCTTTTCTTCCTCTTTAACCACTTGCCAACTGCCTCACATAAGAGTACAACGGCAGAGCGGCTCTCCTGCACTGGATAATGTATGTAGTACGTGATCCAGCACTTCTGGGTAGGGTCCATGCTGGCTATGCTGTGATTAGTCACAGCACAAGCTGATTAGCAGGACACGGCTAATGATTGACCTCTGGCATCTGTTGATTGGCAAAGAGGATGACAGGACAGAGCTCTGTGAAAGTAGACAATACAGAGCTCTGTCTTGTCAGCGGGGATGTGACATTTTTGTTTCCCTGCATTTGTTTTCCTCTGACATAACTGTTGCTACAACATGCAGCTGTAGCACCCTACAAGGTAGGTGCTAGGCAAAAGTATAGTGGGCCTTGGCTGCCTAACAGCAGGGCCATGATTTTCAGCTGGGCTGTCATGTCTCCCAGGTGTTGCTATTGAGGGTGGGGAGTCTCCCCACTGGCTCCATGAGAGTATTCTCATTGGGCAGTGGAGGAAACCCAATCAGTGGCATATTCAGGCTTATATCTACCCCAGAAAGGCAGATTCTGCGACACAGGATTCTGGGAGTGGGTATAAATTTGAGGGGAGTGCATAACGCAGCGTCTTTGGCGGGAAGCAGAGTCTCAGGAGGGAGAGTACGGCTGTCTCTCCTCCTGTCAGAAGAATCGGGTGTCCCAGGCGGCTTGCCTGAGGGGACAGAGAGCTGAGCTGAGCTGCAGAGAGCATCTGGTGTGCTGAGGACCAGCGGAGTAGAGGAGTCCAGTTTCAGGAAAGCATTCCAAGTTCATGAGTACTGTGACTGCCCCTGGGGTCTGCCTAGCTGAGAGGGGACCGCTCCGGTGAAGGTCCAAGGGATCCAGGAGCTAGCTAGCGGTAAAGGGGGTGCAAGTGTTACCCTGAAGTGTCAGAGGGGGTGCCTAGTTGAGGACCCTGAAGAGTAAAGGGAACGCCAGCGGTTGGGCCCTGAAGAGTTAATGTGTACAGCGTGCAGTGTACAGTGTTGAGAGTTGCAGCAGCACAAGCAGTTACAAGGAGCTACCTCAGTCAGTGAAGGTCTGGAGGGAGCTGTTCACAGGACTTTTGAGCTAAACAGAGTGTCAAGAGTCAAGTTTCACTACAGTCCATGATCTTTTGAGTTAACCAGAGGGTTACAGCAAGTCAAGTTCTAGCACAGCTCAGCAAGACAGCATTTTTCAAGCGCCAGTAAGCGTTGGTTAGCATCCAGCTGGCGTCAAGACAGCGCTAATAGGCATTTTTCTGCAAAGTGTCCCAGTTGTACCTAGTTGAGCCAGAGGAGTATCCCACTCATTCCCTTCTCCCATCCCCATGATCAAATAAACAAAACAAAACAAAGATGCCTAAATGGTCATTGTCTCAACTTTCACACTTGGGTATTCAGCTTAAATGGGCTGAAGGTATTACCGGTACCAATGGCAGACCCAAATCTTGCTACACAGCTGGCAGGGAGAGATGCTGGCACCTGCAGTGTTGATGATCACTGTGCTGGGAATCCAAGGGCACCCCGCAGGAGATGTGGGCAAGTGTCCTTGGTGCCTGGTGCTAGTGAGTGCAAGAGTCAGGGATAAACAATGCACAAAAAACAAGGGTCAGGAGTAAGTAATGCACACAGCGCAGGGTTTAGAACTTTGCACAGAGACCAGGAGACCGGAATATAAAACACATAAAAATCACGGGTCAGGAGTATGCAATGCACAAAGGAAGAAGATAGGAGTACAAAATGCACAAAGCATAGGGGTAAGAAGTATGTAAAACCGAGTGTAGGGTAAGGAGGTTGTAAGACCCAGAACACAAGGTCAGGGGTTTGTCAGGCAAGGAGTCCAGGAGTCACGAGCAAATAATGCAGAGAACAGAGGGGTCAGGAGCAGAGGCGTACCTAGAACCTTCAGAGCTCCTGTGCAAGAAACCATGAAGGGCCCCCGAGTCCAGGGCCCTCAATCTCCCTCTCTGCAGCCTCAGCTGCACAGAATGAATGGACAGGAATAGCTCTGTACAGAACTTCCCATTCATTCAGTTATGAATGGACACACCGTGAGTGCGGTACTGATCACTCACGGTGTCCATTCAGAAAAAAAGGGTCCAGAGGGGGGACACTATGAAAGGAGGGGGTTAGTGTAACAAGAAGGGGATAGTATGACAGGAAGGCGGCAGTATGACAGGGGTGGTAGTGTGATGGATAAGTAGTATGATGGGGGGTATTGTGAGAGGGGGGCAGTGTAACAAGGGGGCAGTATGATGGGGGGAAGTGTGACAGGAGCAAGGCAGTATGACAGGTGGGGGGCAGTGTGGCAGGTGGAGGGGCAGTGTGACAGGTGGGGTGGGGCAGTGTGACAGGAGAAGGGTATCTGAGAAGTATGACGGGGGAGTGTGATAAGAGGGGGCACTGTGAAAGAAGGGGGGCTGTGTGACAAGAAGGGGCAGTATGATGGGGGAATATTGTGACAAGAGGGGGCAGTGTGACAGGAAAAAGGTACCTGGAATGTATGACAGACCGTGTGATTAGAGGGGGCAGTGTAATGATGGAGCACTGTGAAAGGAGGGGGCTGTTTAACAAGAGGAGGGTAGTATGATGGAGTAGTGTGACAGGAGGGAGGTAAATATGACAGATGGGGGCAGTGTGACGAGGTAGCAGAATTATGGAGGGGCGGTGTTAAAGGAGGGGGGCAGTATGACATGGGGGTTATTGTGACAAGGGGGCAGTGTGACAGATGGGGGGCAGGGTGATGGGGGGGAAGTATGACATGGGCAGTGTAATAAAAGGGGGGCTGTGTGACAGGTGGGGGAGCAGTGTGACAGGTGGGGGGGAGTGTGATAGCTGGGGTGGCAGTGTGATGTGGGGGGCAGTGTGATAAGAGAGGGCAGTGTGACAGGTGGGGGAACAGTGTGATAAGAGGGGGCAGTGTGACAGGTGGGGGGAGCAGTGTGACAGGTGGGGGGTGGGGTGATAAGAGGGGGGCAGTCTGACAGGTGGGGAGCAGTGTGACAAGTGGGGGGGCAGTGTGCTAAGAAAGAGGCAGTCTGACAGGTGGGGGGCAGTGTGATAAGGAGGCAGTGTGAAAGATGGGGTAGTGTGACAGATGGGGGGCAGTGTAAAAGTTGGGGGGCAGTGTGAAAGCTGGGGGGGCAGTCTGACAGGTGGGGGAGCAGTTTGATAAGAGGGGGGCAATGTGACAGGTGGGGGGGAGCAGTGTGACATGTGGGGGGGGCAATGTGATAAGAGGGAGGCAGTCTGACAGGTGGGCCAGTATGACAGGTGGGGGGACAGTGTGATAAGAAGGAGGCAGTGTGACAGGTGGGGGAAGTGTGGCAGGTGGGGGGGCAGTGTGACAGGTGGGGGGCAGTGTGATAAGAGGGGGGGCAGTCTGACAGATGGGGGAGCAGTGTGACAGGTGGGGGGGCAGTTTGACAGGTGGGGGACAGTGTGATAGAAGGGGGCAGTCTGACAGTTGGGGAGCAGTGTGACAGGTGGGGGGGGGGTTTGTTAGGCGGGGGCCATGTGACAGGTGGGGGGGCAGTGTGACAGGTGGGCATTGTTACAGTAAGAGACACAGCATGCTCAGGTGCCGGGCTTACCTTACAGCAGCAGCCCTTGTACATACTGCTTCCCTGTGATGTCCAGGGGATATCCCTCCAGCTAGCAGTTCACTTCCAGAGTGTCAGTGTATACAGTGTAGAGGGGAGGGGCCTCTGACCCGGGCAGGTATCGGCAAGAGTGTACAACCAGAGCGACTCACTTGTGCAATGTTGGCTGCCAGGGTCAGAGGCCCCTCCCTTCTCCACTATATACACTGACACTCGGGAAGTGAACTGCTAGCCAGAGGGACATCCCGCAGGCATCACATAGCTACCGCTCACCCTCTCCACTATATAGTTAACTGCCAGCCGGAGGTACAGCGGGAGATGCCGGGTCTTGGAGCCCCCCACAGGGGAAGACTGCCAGGCCCCGGCCGCAAGTTCGACTGCTGCGACCCTGGTAGTTCCGCCACTGGTCAGGAATATGAAACGCACAGAGTGCAAGAGACAGGAGTACATAATGCACAGAGCACAGGGGTTAGGAGTGTGAAACATACAGAGTGCAAGAGACAGGAGTATATAATGTATAGACCACACGGTGGTAAGAAATACATAATACATGGAGCACATGGGTCAGGAGTACATAATGCACAAAGTGCAGGGATCAGGATTACATAACAAACAGAGCACAAGAGTAAGTAACACAACAGAGTTCAGGGGTCAAAAGTAAGTAATGCACAGAGCGCAAGGGTCAAGAGTAAGGAACGCAAAAAGCATCAGGGTCAAGAGTAAGTAAGGCACAAGCACAGGGGTCAAAAATAAATAATAAACAAACCGCAGAGGCCAAAACTAAGTAATGTGGGGACAAATCCCCCCCCCCAAAAAAAAAAAAAAAAATTCTCTCCTCTTTCCAAAATAGCACAAAACCTAAATACACCACTGCGTGGCGGTACAGCCAAATCTACACGGGTGCCACGGGTTACATGCTTGACGGCCGTCAGAAGGTTCACCCAGTGGGCAGTAAAAGTGATATACCTTCCCTGTCTGTGTTTGCTAGACCATGTGTCTGTGGTCATATGTATCTTGGCACCGACACTGTGTGCCAGAGATATATTCACTTGCCGCTGAACATGGCCATACAGCTCTGGAATACCCTTCTGCGAGAAATATTTCCTGCCTGGGACCTTCCATTGTGGTGTTCCAAGGGCCACAAATTTCTGAAAGGCCTCCGAGTCCACCAGTTGATATGGCAGTAGTTGGCGGGCTATCAGTTCCGACAAACCAGCAGTCAAATGTTGGGCAAGAGGGTTATCCGGCGTCATCATTTTTTTACGCTCCAACATTTGGGCCACGGAAGCCTGCCTTTTTCCAGAACAACGTGACAACGGCATCATGGAAGGTGGAGTGGAGGACAATTGTGAGGAGAAGGAGAAGAGGCTGGACGGTGAGAGCCCGGAGTGTGGCTTTATGGGTTCTGACCGTGTTGCTCCCACTGGGCTCGGTGATGGGAGTTCAGGTGCCTTCTTAAGGCGGTCGTCCCTAGGTGAGTGTTGGGCTTACCGCGACTTATGCGTTGACTGCAAAGGCTGCAGATGGCAACACTGTTGTCAGCAACGGACACATTAAAAAAACCCACACTGCGGAGCCATGTGCCGGCGTCCTGGGAGCGCCAGATGTGACTGTACATGGTTGCTCGCTCCTGATACATTTGCAGATGCTTTGTACCTCTTGTGCAATGCAAGTTCCGCCTGCTTCTCCTCCCGATCTGCTGGTCCGTCTCTCCCTCTGAACTCCCCTCCTCTTCCTCTCTTGTGGCCACCCACGTGACGTCCATAGACACGTCGTCATCATCCACGTCACCTTCCCCACCACTAACATTCGAGATCTCGGAGTAGGCAATAACTGCGGGGATCAACCTCCTTGGGCTGATATGGGTACTGTCGTCAGACTGCTGAGTGGTGGCTTTTACTACCTCCTCTTCCTGATCCAATGCCAACAATGACTGCGCATCGCAAATGTCTTGAGATGGATTGAAAAATAATTTCAGTGACTCAAGCGGAGGGTATATGGTGGTGTTGGTGGTGGTGTCTTTGGGGGTGCACACAGCAGAGAGTGAAGAGGGTGCAGATAGAGAGGATGAGGAGGGTGCAGAAGAGGAAGGCTGAGTGAGCCACTCAACCAAGTCTGGTGCATCCTTTGACATAATCTAACGCACCTTCTGAAACTTCACACAATGCTCCGGCCTACTGCTCCTGCCCTACCCCTACCACCCCTGCGTATGGGCCTGCCTCTTCCTCTGCCTGTCATTTTTTAAATTACCCTGTGACAAAAGTCTCTAGAGAAGCGCAGTATATGTGGAAAAAGGTATACAACGCCCCCCTTCAATCTGTGTTATTGGGGGGCCACAGGTTTATCACACCAGTTCTACAAATAATTGGCCAGTAACTGTTGTCACTGTGTGTAGCACAGTTAACGCAGCAAAAGAGGCCACATTTTTGCAGGACTAAAATACACTCTTAGAAAAGTATACTGTTAAATATCACCCCACTTCAATATGTGGTATTGGGGGGCCACTCGTCTATCACACCAGTTGTACAAAAAATTGGCCAGTGAGTTTGGCACTGTGTGTAGCAGAGTAAAAGCAGCAAAAGAGGCAATATTGTTGCAGGACACAAATACAGTACACTTATACAAGTATACTCAGATAACACCCCACTTCAATATGTGGTATTGGGGAGAGCACTGGTTTATCACACCAGTTATAATACTTTAAAAGTGCTTTTGTCACTTTTTGTAGTATTGCTGCAGAAACGCTCAACACACCAGTCACAATTCTGCACAGTGCACATTACAAATCCACTATAATATGCTTTCTATATTAGAAAGTATATTATAAGTGGATTACACCCCTATATAGTGCACTGCACACCTATAACAAATACCACTCCTTAAAATGACTTTTATTGACCTTAACAGAGCGATTTGTGTCACTGACTATCTGTCCCTGGTGCACACAGCAGACCTCTCCCTACACTGACAAAAATCAGAATGTGAAATGGCCGCCAGCTTACGTCTATTTATAAGGTAGGGGGGTATGTCCATGTGCTGCAATGTTTCTATTGGCTGTCCCGTTCCACCTGATGGCTGGGTCAAAGTTCTCCCCAATGTAAACTAATATGGCCGCTGCGAACAACGCCCTGTGTTCGCAAAATCGGCGGGCTGCGAACGAGAAAGTTTGCCGCGAACCGCAAAGCCATCGCTATTATACATGTCTATGGGAAACCTCTGCGTCATATATTAGAACCTCTGATATTGCCACTGGTATTGGTTTCATCAGCTCTTGGTGATACTTTATGCAGTGCCTTTACTTTATGCAGTGCCTTTACTTTATTTATGTTTGGTAACACTTATGGTGTGGAATTGTTTTTAGGATGTTCTAATAAACATTTATTAACCACTTTAGGACCAGGTCATTTTTTGCTATTTGGCTCTGTGCTACTTTAACTGGTAATTGCGCGGTCATGCAACACTGTACACAAATGAAATTATATATATTTTTTTTTTTTTTTTTTTTTTATATACACAAAAAGATTTCTCTTTTGGTTGTATTTGATCACCACTGGTTTTTTTTGTAATTTGTTGCAATATTAAAGAAAAAAAGGCTGAAAATTTAGAAAAAAAAAAAAAAAAAACTATTATTTACTTTCTGCTATAAAAACATATCCAATGAAAAAACTTAAAAAATAAATCAAATTTCTTTATAAAATTTGGCCTAAAATGTATTCTGCTACATGTTTTTGATAAAAAAAAAATCCCAATAAGTGTATATGGATTGGTTTGCATGAAAGTTATAGCGCTTTCAAACTATGGTATATATTCTGGAATTTTTATTCTTTTATACTACCAATGGCGGCGATCAGCAACCTATAATAAGACTGATCAGCGACCTCTAATGGGACTGCGATAGTGCGGTGGCAAATCTGATATTAACTGACACTGAGGAGAACTGACTAGCTGACACTGATATTACCAGTGACATTATTGCAGTGATCAGTGATAATACTCTACACCAGGGACCCTCAAACTACAGCCCTCCAGCTGTTGCGGAACTACACATCCCATGAGGCATTGTAAAACTCTGACATTCATAGACATGACTAGGCATGATGGGAATTGTAGTTCCTGAACAACTGGAGGGCCATAGTTTGAGGACCTCTGCTCTACACTGTCACTGTACTAATGACACTGTCTGTGAAGAGGTTCACATCTAGGGCAATCAAGGGGTTAAATATGTGCTTACTATGCGTAATGTGTGTAAAGTGTGCTGCTTTTACTACTAGATCTCTCAGTTTCTCATCCCTTCTTTGCAGGGATGAAAAAGCTGACAGATTGCTCCCTCTCCACAGAGCTCTGTGTTGTTTACCAGCATAGAGCTCTGGGCTGTGATTACACACAGGTGATCAGCAGGTCCCAGCCATAAATCATTGGTTGGGACCTGCTGACAGGCTCCCACTGTGTGCAATCACAGCGGGTACTGGGTGGGGGCCCACATGCTTACTACCTAAACCTGGAAGTAGGCAGCGATGTATGGGTACATCGTTTTGCCTACAGCGGCCGCATGTCAAGTGAGAAAAAAAAAAAAAAACACCTGTGCCCTCTGCCTGCAGTTAAATGCCAAAGCCCAATGCACTGGAGCTAAGTGCCCAGTGTGCATGGGGTCTAAATATTATTTTTCCTGCTTTAACTTCGTTATTGCACCAATTTCTTTTTAAATCAATATCTTCTAAATATTATTCCTGTTGCGTGGTTCTTTCCTATGCCTCTTTGGCTTTATACAATACTTGTCAATGCATTGTTGGCATTTTAAGACATGCTTAAAAAATAAAAGTATGTCATTATTGAGAATATTACAATACCACAATCACAAAAAGAAAACCGTTCTATTAAATAAAGTGTTGTCACAGAAAACAAAGTTGCAAAGAACTGTTACAATGAGTAAAGACAAAAAAAAGCCAACATTTTCCCATACTTTATCAAATGAAGAAAGTTAGAATTACAGAAAAAGCAAATAGCAGTGGTAATTAGAATAACATTCCAACCAAACAGGAAAAAAAAAACAGATTTCTGAATGGCTGTCATGGTTTACAACACACAGCAACCCTCTTAACGAATAATCAACATTGCAAAAATGGACATTTTGCCTAAAATACAATAGCATTTGTAATAAAAATACATATTGTCTTAGAAAAGCTACAAAATCTGAAGATAAGTATCCTGCACATGTGAAAATGGCACTTTGAAGTTACAAGAAGTCAGTTTTATTAATAAGTGAATAGAAAAACATTTGGTACATTGAACCCTTTATGTACAGAAAAGGTAAATGACCAACAGCCATTAAACTTTGGTTAAAAAGAACTATAAAATAATGTACATCAAAAACTTTGGATTAGAACAAAGTTGCATAGAAGTGTTTTAAAGAATATAAAGAAAGGCGAGTGGACACCTATATTTTTCAACCTTAACAGAATCATACCCACTGTTACTTTTAAATACACCGTAAAGTGAACCAGTATACCAATTTAAACTTACAGTATTACATTTTACATTTCATAGGCAGAGATACTCCCTGATTTAATTGTACTTCACTGAGATCTGATTTAGCCTGGCTTTGGGACTTAGAATCACATGGCTGCCATCTTGGAGCCCAGTTAGAGTGGTGACTATTGCATTAATAATGGCAATTAGTAGGGCTAATCCATCAATTCAGACCTTGCCTTACAACATAAAACTAAATCTAAAAGAGGTACAGACGTTTTTGTTTGGTAATAGTGGACATCTTATGGTGGCTCACATTAAAGCAGTGTGGTCCACTGAATTAGATTGACTTGAATGAGCTGGGTAACTGGTGTGTTTACTTGCTTCTGTTTTGCTTGTGTGAAGGCCCCCATTAAGTACTTTTAGGACATTTGTATTAAACCCATACAAGTCCATTACCAATCTCGGATCAAAGTAGGTAGACGCGAAGAAGAGAGTTGTGTTTCTAGATGGAGGACACTGCTTTGACCCTTTAGCACTACTAAACCAGTTTCAAAGCAGCTGTGACAGTCATCATACAGATAGCATCGTTCACTGCACATCTAACCACCAAAACCCATCCTTAAGTTTATCCCTGAAGGATAATGCCTGAAGGATTTCTTCATTCAGTCATAGAAATGAATAAAGACTCTCAAAGCTGTCTTGAAGCTTGAATGACAGACTACCTTTACACTCATTTACAGATTAGGAGCCTTGTAGCCAGTGTAATAACATTTTATTCCAACATTCAGAGATTTAAAAACAGGAGTAGTTAGAAGTGAAAAGAAAAAGGGTCCAAAAGGCACCTAGGAATTACTGCCTTTGAACTGTTATCAATTTCCGCCCATGTGTCCGTTTACGTAGTAAAGGTCTGTATTTTCATAGCTTGGATGGTTCACCCGCACAACTATCATAGCAATTATAAAGATAATTGAAAACAAAATCGAGAGGACAGTGGCAGCGATGTTTAAGGAACGAGCCGTGGAACTATAGCCAGTTGCACCATACGCATCTCTCAGCAGCTTCCTGTCCCGGGACTATAAAACAAAGAAAAAGAAAAATAAGATGGTGACAAGGTAGAACAAGCCTGTTATTAGATATTATAAAGCAGAAACCAGATTCATATACACACACAGTATCCCACAAAAGTGAGTACACCCCTCACATTTTTGTAAATATTTTATTATATCTTTTCATGTGACAATACTGAAGAAATTAGACTTTGCTACAATATAAAGTAGTGAGTGTACAGCTTGTATAACAGTGTAAATTAGCTGTCCCCTCAAAATAACTCAACACACAGCCATTAATGTCTAAGGCTGGCCATACACTATACAATTTTCTTGTGCAACTTTCCTTTAGATTGTAAGGAAAAAGGGGTTTGAATAAGCCCCTTTTTACAGATGGGATGGTGACAGGCCAATTTAAAAAATTTTAACAAGGCAGTTAGAGGACAGGCTATAGTTTTGAGCTGTTACTAGGTCAGATTAAGAATTCAGGTGTTTGTTTGGTCAGATAACCCCCCAATCATATTATGAGATATGTGTAGCTAGGGAGTTTAAGTTTAATTCTGGTTTTAACCTGTTTTTATCCCGCCTTTAGAGCCTGCCTATGGTTATATAAGGGGGCTCATTCTCACAAGTCTTCAATCACCTCAGAAGAGATCGCCGTGTCAAGTTCAAGTTTTGTCTGACTGACCTTTTTCTAACGGGCCGTCGGGCTTTTTGCCGCCGGTGTCTGCAGGTTCTTCGTGTCAACTGCCGTGCTGGTGTTCCTGGAGCTTCGGGTCAAGCTGCCGGTGTTTCGGGAGGAAGACTTCGGGTCAAGGCCCCGGTACCGCTGAAGAAAGAAGAGCTTCGGGTCAAGTTTCGTTTCCCTGGATAGCATTGGAGCTTCGGGTCAACTTACCAGTTCCAGTCTTCTAGCAACATGAGTCTTCTGCGACGCCTCATCGAGCGGGCCGGTGAAGCGGGAGCCGAGGAGTGGATCCGACGTTGCCTGGAGATGCCGTCCGCCGCGAGTCAAGGCGTGTCACCGGAAGAAGTCATTCGTCCCGCGGTTGTGACGGAGCCGGTCGCCGGGTCAAGTCGGGTGTCGGATGTCGTCATCGGTGAGGGACGGAGGTCTCCGGCGCAGAATCCTGACGTCCGGAGCGCGGACCTGCGCAGAAGAGGATCGAGAAGACCTGCAGCAGATGATGCCGCCCCGGCGAAGAGGAGACGGGCTCCGCGACGACGCTTCTCGCCGACCACCGACGCTGGACGGGTGCAGTCGGCACGTCCATCTTCACGAACATCGGAGAGGAGTGGGCCTACTCCTCGTTCCGCCGGA
The DNA here is from genome assembly GCF_965119305.1 of Pelophylax lessonae. NCBI lineage: Eukaryota > Metazoa > Chordata > Amphibia > Anura > Ranidae > Pelophylax > Pelophylax lessonae. Next base: position 75,586,613 of record NC_138777.1, read on the forward strand.
GGTCCTGCGATTCCTGCACCAGAAGAGGATCGTCGCCTGAGGGTCCCGGATCGTCCGCCCGTCCGAGGGCCAGGTGAGATTAATACTGCCTACACCTCTCGGGCCACGCTACATGGGTCTCAAGGTGCTGCATCTGCCATGGCACAAGGGTCCAGGGGTATCGATGCACTACAGGGGTCTCAGGGCCCCTCTACTTCACATGCTTCCACTGTTCAGGCCCCGATGGGGGGCATGGCTTTCCAATCACCCTCACTTGTTCCCAATTCAGCGATAGGAGGGTCTGCTTGCCCCCCCCTTCCCGATGCGATCAGCAGGGTAGGGGGGGCTCCGGGAGGGCCTATTACCAGGCCCAATACGACAGAGGCACTGTCAGAATTAATGAAGGGGTTTTTAAGCTCTTTCCAAGCTATTCTACAGTCCTCCAATCCTTTGCCGGCTTCATCTACCGATGTCAATCCTTCACTGTCACTATCCTCTGATGCTATGCCTATTTCTTCACCTATGCCTGTGTCTTCTGCGGCTGCAGTAGCAGCTGTGCCTGTTGCTTCTAGTCCTCACAACCTTCCTGTATCCTCCACATCTATGTTGACTGCGGTACATGAACCTTCCCCTTTGGACGTTTGGGCACCATCTGGTGGGCTTTTAGCTGTGAATGTGCAATCTCCAGTGGGTCAACCGACCCCCAGTATTGCTTCTCCTCCGGTCCCTGCTTCTATTGCCCTAGCTAAGTCACAGAATCTCCCAGAGACATGTCTCAGGGAGGCTCTGCCATGCGAGTTGTCACCATTGGGTTATCACCTTTCTGACGGTATAAAGGAGAAGATATGGAATGGTAAGTTTATTGATCTACTCTCTCTTCTGCCATCAGTCAGGGAGTTTGTATCAAAGGGGGACAAAAAAGATGAGGACGACAGGAGGCGGCCTGTTACTAAGACTTTTAATAATTGGTTACAGGCATTTTTTATTTATGCTGCCGTATTATGTGAGAAGCACCCGGGTAAGAGTGTTGGTTTATTTCAACACTTAGATATAATTTTGGAAGCTTATAAAAACTTTGGCGGAACGGCTTGGTTTTCTTATGATGTAGCCTTCCGCCAGAAGTTGTCCGTACAACAGCATTTAAAATGGGGTGTGAAGGATGTCAGCCTTTGGCTGGATCTGTTTTTGCCTAAATCCAATTTCGGTAGACAGGCCGTCCCGGGGGCTCAACAGCAGCCCGCCCCCCATTCCTTTCGCAAGGGAGTTTGTTTTTCATACAATGACTCCCAGTGTAAGTGGCCGGGAACCTGCAAATATAAACACGAATGTTCCTTTTGCGCAGGTTCCCACCCCATCGCCAAGTGCTTCAAAAAGATGCACAGTTCACAACAATCCAGTAATTTTTCAAAAGGCCATAACCCCGGTGAAACTTCGCGCAATGTTACCGTGGCTGCAGCTGTACCCAGACCGGGAGAAAGCCACTCTGGTATCTGATGGTTTTTCTGACGGGTTCTATTTGCCTTCTTTTTCGGGTTACGGTTGCACAATTGTTAAGAACCTCAAGTCGGTCGATCACCTTGAGGACATAGTGTTAGAAAAAATAGGTAAGGAAATTTCGGCGGGTAGGTTTGCAGGTCCTTTTCTTTCCCCCCCATTTCCCGATTTCCGTATATCTCCGTTGGGCATTGTTCAGAAGAAGGAACCTAATACTTATCGCCTTATCCATCATTTGTCGTTTCCCTTTGGGGCGTCGCTGAATGATGAGATTGGCGAGGATGAAGCTTCGGTTCAATACTCTTCTTTTGAGGATGCTCTGGTGGTTTTGAGGAGGTTGGGAAAGGGGGCTCTTTTAGCAAAGACCGATATTAAATCCGCGTTTCGCCTTTTACCGGTTCATCCTGATTCTTTTAACTCTCTCGGTTTTTTCTTTTTGAATCATTATTTTTTCGACAAATGTCTCCCTATGGGTTGTTCCTTGTCGTGTTTTTATTTTGAATGCTTTTCTACTTTTTTAGAGTGGGTGGTTTCATTCAGGGCTGGTCTTGATGATATCGTTCATTATCTGGACGATTTTTTGTTTATGGGTCAGGCGAATTCCACTGATTGTTTGCATTTGCTTCAGACATTTTTTGAGGTATGCGAGCAGTTTGGGGTTCCTTTGGCTCATGAAAAAACGGAATGGCCTTCTACTAGGGTTCAATTTTTAGGTATTACTATTGATACCGAACTCATGGAATTTAGTTTACCACTTGAAAAAGTTGAAAAGTTACAGGATTGCTTGCTGCAAATGATTCGAAGGAAAAAGACGACGCTAAAAGAAATGCAATCGTTGCTAGGTTTGTTAGCATTCGCTTCCAGGATCATACCGTTAGGTAAGTTGTTTTCCCGTAAGTTGTACAGTATTATATCGGGTCTGAAATCCCCATCATCCCATGTTAGGTTGTCTTCTGAGGTTAAGGAAGATATGCTGGTATGGTTACAGTTTTTGTTTTATTTTAATGGTAAGACGATATGGCAAGAAGACTTTGTTATTGACAAGGACTTTTGTCTTTTTACGGACTCTGCGGGCTCTGTGGGTTTTGCCGCTATTTGGCGAACTCACTGGTGCGCGGATTCTTGGCCGGACAGATGGCTGCAGTTGGGTTATACTCGGAACAGCGTTTTGCTGGAGTTATTTCCTATTATGGTTGCTCTGGAGGTTTGGGGAACCCAGTTTAGGAATAAACGTTTAATGGTGAGGACGGATAATAGGGGAGTGATGTTTGCTATCAACTGTCTTTCCTCCAGATCCCCACCTGTCATTAGGTTGTTGCGATACCTTGTTTCCACATGTCTGCGGTTGAACATATGGATCAAGGCTTCTTATGTGCCTGGTAAAGACAACTGTATGGCAGATTCTTTATCTCGTCTGCAGATGGAGCGGTTTTTTCAGCTGTTTCCAGAAGCGGACCGGACCAGCTGCCTTTATCCAGATCGGCTTTGGGACATAGTTTAGACTTGGTATCGCATAATATTGCACTTTCGCTCGCCCCGTCTACACTGGCCGGATATCTATCGGCTTGGCAAATTTGGAAATCACACCTAACTTCGCTTGGCGTCTCTCATGATTCCTTTTCCGAGTCTTTGGTTCTTTCTTTTTTAAATTTTTTGTTCTCAAAAAATTACTCTTGGTCGCATATTAACAAATTGCTGGCGGGTGTTTCCTTTTTTATGAAATTGGATAATCATCCAGCTTGTTCGTCGTTTTTTTCCGTGCGCCAGGCGCTAAAAGGCTATAGGAGGTCGAATTGGCACCCTGATCGCAGGGAGGCGGTTACCCCTCGCCTTTTGGAGCGGTTGTGTCGTGCAACTGTGCATGTTTGTTTTTCCGAGTACGAGTCGGATATGTTTCAGGCGGCGTTTTCGCTTATGTTTTTTGCGGCGTTGAGAATTTCGGAGTTAATATACAATGTTAATAGCGATTCCGGTTTGCGATTTTCGGATGTTAAGATTTATGCGTCCTCTATCAGTATTTTGCTGCGATCCTCCAAAACTGACCAGCTAGGTGTCGGCAAATGGATTCATCTTAATCAATACGTGACTTCTGATATATGTCCAGTTTTGCTTTTGAAGCGTTTTTTATCTGTGAGGTTATCCTGCAGTGGCTCCTTGTTTGTTCATCAAACTGGTAGGAGTTTAACCAAGTATCAGTTTGACGCGGTGTTGAAAAAATGTTTGAAATACCTGAGTTTAGATCACTGTTGTATCTCTTCTCATTCTTTCAGGATTGGCGCTGCCACGGAGGCCGCCAGATTGGGAGTGAATGTTCAAATGTTAAAAAATATTGGTAGATGGAAATCGGATGCATTCCGTACGTATGTTCGTCCTAATGTGTCGTGTTGATATTTTCAGGATATCAATGTTTATCGATCTGGATCATCGGCCACTCGTTCGTACATTGGGCACGCGCAAGGGCCAGAAGACGCTGTTATACCGAAAACATTGGCTTGGATCCACGGAAGTATCATATTCAATGGTTTAGTAAACGGGGCATGCTCTGGCATGAGTTTTTACCGGAAATCTCTAGGCTACTAGGAGTCCTTCCTCCCCCGGATGTGATGTTGGTTCATCTGGGTGGGAACGACATAGGGAAGTTTAGGACTCTGGATCTTGTTTTCAAAATTCGTGACGATTTTAACTATTTGAGGTCTGTCTATCCAGGTATACGGTTTGTATTTTCCGAAATTATACCCAGACTCTTGTGGTTTAGACATGCTCAGCTTAAGCCCTTTGAAAGAGTCAGGAGGAGAATTAACCGAGCTTTATCTAAATTATTAAGCGGGATCGGTGTCTTCTCTTTCAGACACTTAGAGCTGGAAGGTGGGACCCCCGATTTTTACAGGTCTGACGATGTACATCTGTCGGATCTGGGGATAGATGTTTTTAATGCCAACCTGGGTACATGTGTAGAAAAGGCCGCGTGGTGGGGTGGTGACAGGAGGGTGTGAGCCTCCTGTCTTATGGATAATTTATAAAAAGTTAAGTTGGATTTGTTTGACCCGGATTTTGGTAATCAGGTCAATTCTGATTTATGAATTTGTTAATGATAATTTTAACAAGCATTAAACGGCCGCGGCCTTTAAATTCCAAAGCTGTGTAAGATCTCATTATTTAATTAGTATTAAGCTAAGATAATAACAAGTCCTGTCTACCATCCCATGTAAGGAAAAAGGGGTTTGAATAAGCCCCTTTTTACAGATGGGATGGTGACAGGCCAATTTAAAAAATTTTAACAAGGCAGTTAGAGGACAGGCTATAGTTTTGAGCTGTTACTAGGTCAGATTAAGAATTCAGGTGTTTGTTTGGTCAGATAACCCCCCAATCATATTATGAGATATGTGTAGCTAGGGAGTTTAAGTTTAATTCTGGTTTTAACCTGTTTTTATCCCGCCTTTAGAGCCTGCCTATGGTTATATAAGGGGGCTCATTCTCACAAGTCTTCAATCACCTCAGAAGAGATCGCCGTGTCAAGTTCAAGTTTTGTCTCCCTCCCCCCCACCCCTGTTTTTTCTTAATTTTGTCGCGGTCAGTTTATGCCTGTTTTGGTCACCTGTGTGTAATGCAAAGGTGGACGATGCTTGTGTATGTTTTATTATTGAATTTTGATGTGGATAATTTATAAAAAGTTAAGTTGGATTTGTTTGACCCGGATTTTGGTAATCAGGTCAATTCTGATTTATGAATTTGTTAATGATAATTTTAACAAGCATTAAACGGCCGCGGCCTTTAAATTCCAAAGCTGTGTAAGATCTCATTATTTAATTAGTATTAAGCTAAGATAATAACAAGTCCTGTCTACCATCCCATTACCAAAACCATGTAATATAGGGTCAAACCTACAAACTTTCAATTTGTATGCAATCAGGCAGGCCCTTGCACTACATAGTTTAAGGTACATCTAAAGGAAATTTAATAAGAAAATTGTATAGTGTATGGCCAGCCTAAACCGCTGGCAACAACAGTGACTACACCCCTAAGTGAAAATGTCAAAATTGGGTGCAATTAGCCATTTTCCCTCCCCGGTGTCATGTGACTCATTAGTGTTACAAGGTCTCAGGTGTGAATGGGGAGCAGGTGTGTTAAATTTGGTGTTATTGCTCTGACTCTCTCATACTGGTCACTGGAAGTTCAACATGGCACTTCATGGCAAAGAAATCTGAAAAAAAAAAGAATTGTTGATCTACATAAAGATGGCCTAGGCTATAAGAAGATTGCCAAGACCCTGAAACTGAGTTGCAGCACGGTGGCCAAGACCATACAGTGGTTTAACAGGACAGGTTCCTCTCAGGACAGGCCTTGCCGTGGTTAATCAAAGACGTTGAGTACATGTGCTCAGCGTCATGTCCCGAGGTTGTCTCTGAGAAATAGATGTATGCTGCCAATGGTATCAATTCCTCAATGGTATCAATTCCTAGATCGTCCAGGAACTGGCTGCATACACTCGCCACATAAGGCCGGGCATTGTCATGCACCAGGAGGAACCCAGGACCCACTGCACCAACGTAGGGTTTGATAATGGGTCCAAGGATTTCATCCTAATACCTAATGGCAGCCAGGGTGCCATTTTCTAGCCTGCAGAGGTCTGTGCGTCCCTCCATGGATGTGTCTCCCCAGACCATTACTGACCCACCACCAAACCGGTCATACTGAACGATGTTCCAGGCAGCATAACGCTTCTGCAGACCCTTTTATGTCTGTCACATGTGCTCAGGGTGAACCTGCTCTCATCTGTGAAAAGCACAGGGCGCCAGTGGCGGACCTGCCAATTCTGGTGTTCAATGGCAAATGCAAATCAAACTCCATGTTACTGGGCAGCGAGCACAGGGCCCACTAGAGGACGTCGGGCCCTCAGGCCACCCTCATAAAGTCTTATACTGATTGTTTGGTCAGAGACAAGCACATTAGTGGCCTGCTGGAGGTCATTTTGTAGGGCTCTGGCAGTGCTCATCCTGTTCCTCCTTGCACAAAGGAACATATACCAATCCTGTTGATGGGTTAAGGACCTTCTAGGGCCCTGTCCAGCTCTCCTAGAGTAACTGCCTGTCTCTTGGAATCTCCTCTATGCTCTTGAGACTCTTCTGGCAATGGCACATATTGATGTTCCATGCTGGAGGAGTTGGACTGCCTGTGCAACTTCATTGGGTCCAAGTACTGTCTCATGCTACCAGTAATGACACTGACCTCTGCCAAATACAAAACTAGTAAAAAACAGTCAGAAAAGATGAGTAGGGAAAAAAAATGTAAGTGACTTCCACCTGTAAAACCATTCCTGTTTTGGAGGTCATCTCATTGTTGCCCATCTAGTGCACCTGTTAATTTCCAATTAACACCAAAGCAGATGAAACTGATTAACAACCCCCTCTGCTACTTAACTGACCAGATCAATATCCCAGGAGTTTAATTTACTTAATGCTATACTCTGAATAAAAAGTATTCCTTTAATTTTTTTGAGCAGTGTGTTTATATATTATTATTATTATATAGGATTTATATAGCGCTGACAGTTTATGCAGCGCTTTACAGTTTAAGGCTAGACAGTACAACTACAACATACTTTAATACAGTAGGAATCAGAAGGCCCTGCTCCTTACAGCTTACAATCTAAGAGGGAGGGTCAAGAGATACACAAGGTAATAATGTGGGGGGGGGGGGGGGGGTGTGCTGATGGAAATAAATGAATAGATGAAATAAATGTACAGTTGTTAGGTGGGGGCCCGAAAGGGTTTCACTGAAGAGATGTGTTTTCAGGGATCGTCTGAAAGTGGACAAAGTAGGAGATAGTTGGACAGATTGGGGTAAAGCATTCCAGAGGATGGGAGAGGCTAAGGAGAAGTCCTAGAGGCGAGCGTGGGAAGAGGTGACAAAGGAGCTAGAGAGCAGGAGGTCCTGGGAGGAATGAAGAGAACGATTTGGTTGATATTTTGAGACCAGGTTAGTGATGTAGCTGGGGACACACACATAAGCAGCGTTAGCGTGCTACTACTGTGCAGACGACGGAGGCTTGACACATGGACTGGTGAAGGTAATGGTGCTGTAAGCGCTGAGTATTTGCTGTTTTCGGACCCGTGGTATGTTGTTACACACTACGGACTCCCCCCTATGCTTATGAGCCTATGGGTGGCAATGCGGTACTCGCACTGCCGCCAAGGGGATGGAACTGAGTCCAATACACATATCTACATGTGTTTGTGTACCAGCCTGGTGGTCCATACTTATGGGGACAAAGGGGGTTCTCCTTTATTGCTCATGGTATCTCTTTTCTTTATATGTACATCCTACAGATACTTACAAATTCACCCGGAGACCTGAATTTGGTGGGTCACCCCTCCGGGGTTATTATATTGGCCCCTATGTCCAAGTTGTCGTTCCCCATCGTCTGACCAGTATGCAAGCTCTGGCATACACTTCGGTAGGTATTGATTTCTATATTATCACCATAATCATACCACAGCTAAAATATCAGTGTACATATATACACTATTGTCTACAGACAAAATTAAATAATGTGTATTGAGCATTCAATGATATAAACCATGTTTTGCCTTGTTGGTCTGTGGAATATTCCACAGCACTCAAAAAAGTCGATTACACATGTTTATTAGTACTATATGTATCCTCTACCATCTAGGCCAGGCTGCTCTCCCTTGTGGTCGTCCATGCCCGCCAGGGGGACGTTAGTTGGCATCCAGCACCCATACTCCGGATGTTTTGATCCACCAGTCTCATCATTGGGAGCACCGCATATGCCTCGGCCTGTATGCCAATGTAGATGAATTTTTTCTGTCTATCTATGTAAGTAATCTTGTTAATTGTGATCGAATACATGACGTATAAGTGTCATAAGTTGGAGGGGCCATGGCCTAAGACTCCATACTTGACACACACAGATATTCGAAATAACAAAATGGCATGATGATAAAGTGTAAACCGTGATATTGAAATATAATAACTCTGTATTCTTGTCATCTCTTTAGTTGTTCACTATTAAGCTCTATCCCTTGTACCCCTGAGGAAGCGGTACACACCGCGAAACATGTCGGGTAGTGGAGTCTGGACCCATTAGAGGGCCACTCACCGGCTATGGTCACCCAAGCTTGCTGTGACCTTTGATGAGTCTACCCACCTAAATCAAGGATTTGATCTTATGTTGACATTTTAATAATGTTTGCTACTATGGCATTTTTTATACTGTCCTGTACCATTTTTGTCTTGTTTATTTTTGTTTATCCCGCTGTTGGGAAACCTATGTAAACAATAAAGTAAAACTTTTTAGAATAATTGTAGATCACACAATTTTTTTGTGTTATATTGGTTGTTAAACTGTACCCTTAAAATCACAACCTATGCCCCAATGTTCTACACTCCCTTTACCATGACTAGGGATGAGGTACCTTAGGATCTAATATATCAATCCAATGAGCTAATTTTGTTAAAGTAGGAGATAGTTGGACAGATTGGGATAAAGCATTCCAGAGGATGGGAGAGGCTAAGGAGAAGTCCTAGAGGCGAGCGTGGGAAGAGGTGACAAAGGAGCTAGAGAGCAGAAGGTCCTGGGAGGAATGAAGAGAACGATTTGGTTGATATTTTGAGACCAGGTTAGTGATGTAGCTGGGGGCCAGGTTATGGATGGCTTTGTAAGTTATGGTTAGTATCTTGAATTTATTTTGTAGGTTGAGTGGCAGCCAATTGAGGGATTGGCAAAGAGGGGTAGCAGAGACCGAGCAGTTTGTAAGGTGGATGAGCCTGACAGCAGTGTTCATGATGGATTGAAGGGGGGAAAGCCTATTTAAAGGTAAGGCAATGAGGAGGGAGTTGCAATAATCGAGACGAGAGAGGACCAGGAAGTGGATTAGAAGCTTTGTGGTGTCGTTGGTTAGGAAGGGGCATATCTTGGAGATTTTGTGGAGGTTGAGGCAGCAAGCTTTGGACATTGACTGGATGAGGGGCTGAAAGGATAGTGCAGAGTCAAGGATTACACCTAGGACCTTAGCATGGGTGGACAGGTTAATAGTTGAGCCATTGATTTTGACAGAGAAATCAGGGGAAGAGGAACGTGGGGGAGGAAATATCATGAACATGGTTTTGGATAGGTTGAGTTTGAGGAAGTGATGTGACATCCAAGCTGAAATGTCTGTTAGTAAGTTGGTGATAGTGAGAAGACTGATGGAGTGAGCTGAGGGGTGGAGAGATAGATTTGGGTGTCGTCAGCATAGAGACGGGTGTCAATCAGCTGACCCAGGGAGGCAGAACCTTGGTGGACCTCGACGGAGAAAGGAAGAGGAGAGGAGGTAGTGGAGTTGTAAGTAGCCTGAAGGTGCGTTGGATAGGTAGGATGAGAACCAGTGAAGAGTACAGTCACGGAGACCAAGGGAGTGGAGTTTTTTGAGGAGGAGGGGGTGGTCCACTGTGAGGAGTAGTACAGAATAGTGTCTGTTGGTGTTAGCTGTTAGTAGGTCGTTTGTGAGTTTAAGGAGAGCAGTTTCTATGGAGTATTGAGGGCATAAACCAGACTGAAGGGGATCAAAAAGGTTGTTCTTAGTCAGATGGTTATAGACCAGTCGTTCAAGGAGTTTGGAGGAGAAGGGGAGTAAGGAGATTGGGCATAGATTGTGAAGATTGGTGGGGTCCAATGAGGGCTTTTTAAGGATGGGAGTGACTAGCGCATGTTTTAGAGAGTTAAGCCTCGTACACACGCAGCGAATTTCCGCCGACCGGTCGTCCGTCTTTTGTCCAGAGTGCGTGTCTCTTGGTTGGAATGTGCTCTAGACTGCACACGAATTTTCCCGTACGACAGAATTCTATTTTAGAAGTGATGTCGTGTGTTGGATTGCTTTCTATGTGTTCTTTCATCTCTGAGCATGCCTAGTCTTGCTTATAAGATTTTTCCCCGTTGAAATCTGTACTAATGAGACGAAAATCGGACGTGTGTTGACGGAGGACAAAAATTATATAGCCTGCACACCAGAATTTTTTCGGTCGAAAAGTCGGAGTCGGTTGTTGGAAGCACCATACTAACAAGCCGAAAATCGGCAGATCGGTCGGACGAAATTTCCCGGCCGAATTTCTTATCGTGTGTACGGGGCTTTAGGAAAGATGCCAGAAGAGAGGGAGAGGTTGAAGATGTGAGCTAGAGAGCACAGAATAGAGTCAGAGGGTGAGCATTGTTTTTGAGAGGGAGCAGGATCCAGGGGGCAGGTGGTTAGATGGGTGTTAGAAAAAAGTCCAGTAATCTTGTGAATACTAGCAGGGTTGAACGAGGGAAGTAATGATTGTACCCTTGTTAAATGGGGGAGGTATCTGCACATTGGAGATCTGCTCGCGAATTGTATTGATCCTATTTTTGAAGTGATTGGCGATCTCCTGGCCAGTGAGTGAGTTAGTGGGTGGAGTTGGTGGAGGACAGAGTAGAAAGTTAAAAGGTAGAGAATAGTTGATGGGGACTAGAGGAGAATGTGTTAATGAGCGTGATAAAACTATTCAACAAAAAACATAAACTTAGGGTCACTGCGCAGGAGATTTGTTATGAGACAGGAACGATTTCTTCTGGAAACGTAGCAATGTTTTCTTTTTAAGAGCATAGTTCCGCTTTAAAATAATCCATCTTTCTCCCTGCTGATTTCAGTCTTTTCCTGCCATGATAGATTTAACAGCTCCCACCACCCCCGCCCCCCCACCTTTGCATTCCTTAAGCCTGGGAAGCTTGCAGTTCCTCCTGTGCTGACATTTAACGGTTACTGGAAAAAAAAAAAGCTTTAGAAAACAAACTATCCAGAGGCTGTGCCGGATCATTTTTCAATGGCATGCAAGCTGATTTATATTCGAATGGTAAAAAAGTGCCCACATTAGCGTGTGTGTGTGTGTGTGATCCAAATGTACTCCAGCAGCAAAGCTGTTTATGGAGAAAGAGATTGTATCACATTGGGCACTCACTAAGTCAGAGTATTGGTTGGGTGAGCTAGAAATTTTATTGCAATAAGTTTGCTCAAACCCTTTAGTGGGCAGAGCCGTTTTTGCTTTTTTTTTTTGCACACATTTAAAAAATAATTTTTTGGCCTGAAGATTACACAAAACACCCAAACATTATATAGTTTCTAAAGGAGGACGCCCTAGAGAACAGAAATAGTAGAAGTTCCATGTTTTACGTCACACCTTATTACCGGAAAGGTCAAGGGAATGCAACATTTCAGTAAAAAGCACACTAAAGTGAATGTTAGGGCAAACAAATGCAATAAACTACCGGTACCCACAATTTTGGTAAACGACCAGGTTGTGCTGAGTAAATAGATACCCAACATGTCCGATCTTAAATTTGTGCGCCAGAAAAATGACAGCAAACTTTAATGCCCTAAATTTTCCATAGGTGACGCTTCAAAAGCCCCTTATAGGTACTGTTATGGAGGAGGTCTTGTGTTACAATTATTGCTCTCCCTCTGGCGTGCGTGGTGATATGTAACATGTGTATCGCAATCAACGTTTTCATGCGTGGGTGCTCCCAACGCATGCGTTTAGGTTAGTATGTGCGTTTATGTGGGGGTGGGGGGGGCCTCAACCTTTTTTTTGGGGGGGGGGGGAGATTTTATGTGCTTGAGTGTAACTATTTTTTTTTTGCAAATTTCTTTTTTCAGTACATAGGGGACTTTTTGTCCCCTATGTGATGATTTTTAGGTGACAGGTTCTCTTTAATGAAATGTAAAAAAATCCGCGCTTAGGATAATTCTAGATTCCTAGTATTTAATGTTGGCTGCAGCCCACCTTTATACTATATTACTAAGAATATAGTGAGAATGAAGAGAAAGGAGGGGGAAGGTGTATGGCGCTGCCAAAAAATGCTGATGTTTCTATATGTCCAAAAAATAGGTGTTATAGATATATACAATATAAATCACCACTATGAATAAAGTGTCCAGTGCATCCTATGTGTCTTCCTATTGAATGTGCAATACTAAAGGATAATACAACTATATAAATAATAAATATTTGTGCTGAACTGTGAGAAAAGTGGATACAGAATAAGTGAGAATTGGTATTATGAGAAAATTGGATGAAATGTATGAATTAAAAAATAGATAGAAGGGGTGAAATATACAAAATATAAAAATAAATATATAAAATGTAAAAAATATAAAAAATATAAAAAATATAAAAAATATAAAAAAGTGGATCCACTTAAATTTACAGCCGTAAGAAATAAAACATCAAGTATGACTTAAATGAGGTGCACAATAGGTAGATAAATATTATAGCAGCAATAATACAAGAATAAATAAGTCTGTTACACCTAAGAAAGAACAAATAGTCCCACAATGCAAGAAAATTTCCTAAAAAACTTGGCAAAAAAAGGTGACTTGAGTGCAGGTGTTTTGATGAAATATTAAAGGTGCTCAGGTATATGGTGACCGTTCAGTGCTCCCCGCACCCCTTGGACCGCACTCACCAGAACTATGTACCCCTGCAGGGGTATCAGGCCTTGACTATAATCCTGGATCTCCTCCACTGACCATCAAAGTGGTTGGGTGGTCCGATTATCTACCCGAATCTTGTGAACCCGGTTCCTTCACTGCATAGTCTATGACCCGCTTGACACCGACCAGAGCTCGCGTTTATGGAAATAAAATTTCATCCAATTTTCTCATAATACCAATTCTCACTTATTCTGTATCCACTTTTCTCACAGTTCAGCACAAATATTTATTATTTATATAGTTGTATTATCCTTTAGTATTGCACATTCAATAGGAAGACACATAGGATGCACTGGACACTTTATTCATAGGTTCTCTTTAATGACACAAGCGGGGTCTAAAAGACCCTGCACATCTCCCCTGTTCTCCACTGAATGTTTTGCAATGCAAATCACTTTGCATAACATCCTTTCTTGGCTAAGGGAGCTGGGGACATCCAGAGCTTGAACCGGAAGTGACATCAGAGATGTCGCTTTCTGGGCCACAAGAAGAACGGGAGGGGAGTGGACGTGTGTCCACTCTTCTCTTTTCCTCTCCACCCCCCATGGAGCGCCTTGGCCCGCCAATGGGCAAGTGGAGCCTGGAAAGATGAGGTGCAGCGCGGGGGGGGGGGGGGGTCTGGGCGCCAGTACTGGGGGTGTGTTAGAGCGATCGGGTGGCAGCAGAGCTGCCCGAATAATCTCATCTGACAGGCAGAAGTCTGCCGGTTAGTTTCACACACAATCCATCACCAGATTGTGTGTTAAACCTCCCGCTATCAGGTCCGTATGAGGTACGGACCCGGTAGCAAAAGAGTTAAAATGCAACACTGGTAACAGGCGCTGCGGTCTACTGGGTAGCATAAACTGAACAAAATAGTTACACGCCAAGAGGGAAAGGGAGTTTCTGAGGGTCTAATTTTACTATAAGGCAACTTATAGGGCCGTATTCCAGGTTTAATTAAATTATGCTAAGTCACTTATTTAGTTTTAGATTTTGGGAAACTCCGCTTACAACATTTGGAAAAACCTAACTGTACGCCCATCCTTCATCTCCCTCCACTTCCCCTTTCCCGGAAATGCTCACTAATACAAAATAAACTATAGTGTATGATTACACCATAATGACCTTGGTGGGTGGGAAGTCCTGGGAACATAATTTCAGGAAAACATGTTCTGAGATGCCTTATAGTAAAGAGTAGACCCTCAGAAACTCCCTTTCCCTTGTAGCACCCTCCTAGGTAGGTGCTAGAAAGAAAGTATAATTTTGAGTCCTGTCTGCTTACCAGAAGGACTGTAGGTAAATCTTTATTGTTCTCTGCCTACCAGAGAGCAGGATCTGTTAGTGAGGTCTACTCATTGTACTCAGCTGCAACTCGTTCTGTCTGCAGAGTGTTTCACACTGGTCCAATGGGGAGGCATATTGGACAGTGGGAGGAAACCTGACAAATGAGTGCACAGGTGATTTGGTGAGGAAAAGTGCCTCGGTGCTTGCTGGGATACTGTATAAAAGCCAGGAGCACATGTGCTCGGGGTCTTTTGGCTGGATTGCAGAGACCTGGAGGGAGGGGGCGGCTGCCTCCTCCTCTGTAGAGCTGCCATGGGGCCTCAAGTAGTCAAACTGAGGGCCTGGAGAGTGCTAGTGAGGAACTGAACCCAGAGGTCTGGTGAAGTTGACTGAAAGGGGAGACACTGGAGGATCTGATTCTGCAGTACAGCGAGTACAGATCTGTGTCAGGGGGGTCTGACCTGAGGGGGGCCACCCCTACAGCTAGAAGAGTCAGTGGGCGGGTGTCAGTGAAGTGGATGCTAGTGAATGTCCCAAAGATAATGTAGATTCACCAAATCTATTGCTGGAGAGAAAAGAGCAAGGAGACTTAACTCTTTCCATACATGTGGAATTATGGATTAAGCAGTGCAGCTGCTTCTACAAGCAACCTGGTGAGAACAAGTGAGAGTTGTCCTTATTCATTGTGAATAGTTACAGTTGGAGTATACTACTATTCCCTTCTCCCATCCAAGTTCCAAAATAAACACTAAAAACCAATAACCCTGGACTGTTTATTGTGTGACGAGCCATCGGGAGTAAGGATGGATGTGTGAACTGTTCCCTAAGTGACTGTGTGCTGGTAATCAGAGGAGGCCCAAGAAGTCATTATACCGCAAGCCCTACGGGCTACACCCTCTTGGCATGTAACTATTTTGTTCAGTTTATGCCAAGAAAGACCGCAGTGCCTGTTACCAGTGTTGCAATTTACCCTTTGGCTGCCAGGCCTGTACATCATTGAAATGACGATGTTCATGTGAACAGCATTTTAGGAAAACATGTTCTGAGATGTCAAATCATCACAATGGCATGTCCAACACGGGATGTCAACTAACCGTATAAGGCCTCATACTGACGACCATTGTTTAATCTCAACGTATCTGTTGCTGAAGTCTTTTAACCACTTTTCAATTCTGACATTACTTTTATACATGCATAAAATCATCAATGTTTTGCTAGAAAATTACTCAGAACCACCAAACATTATATATATATATATATATATATATATATATATATATATATATATATATGTAGCGGGGTTAAACATGCCTAAAGACACTGTTTGATATGTGGGAAGGAACTAGGCTCCCTCTAGTGGTAGCTGCATGGAATTTCCCGGGCTGTGACTTCCTTTTCACAAGATGAAGAAACTACATCTCCCAGGCTGCTTTGCAAGATCCAGGAACTAGGCTCCCTCTAGTGGTAGCTGCATGGAATTTCCCGGGCTGTGACTTCCTTTTCACAAGATGAAGAAACTACATCTCCCAGGCTGCTTTGCAAGATCCAGGAACTAGGCTCCCTCTAGTGGTAGCTGCATGGAATTTCCCGGGCTGTGACTTCCTTTTCACAAGATGAAGAAACTACATCTCCCAGGCTGCTTTGTAAGATCCAGGGTGCACGGCTGCACCGCACGGCACTATGGGGGAGGTTATTTAAAGGAAGAGAGAAGCGCGCGAAGGGGGGGGGCCTTTCTGCGCTGGACTCTGAGGAACCAGCGAGCGAGAGTGAAGGACTGACACTGGATATTGGGCCAGAGCCTTTTAGCCTGGAGGGACGACGTGGAACCGTCCCATCTCAAGCACGAGGCACATTCCTGGAGGTCATACTGCTGTTTGCCGAGACCGGAAGTCATCCGCCAGAAGGACCCCGCGCGGCTGGCATATAGCCAAAGGACTGAGACCGCAGTGGAAGCGCGCGAAGGAGAGACTTCTGTTGGTGAGAGGGCACATGCCCAATAACTGACTTTATCTGCTGAAGAGACAGTTTTATCTACAGATAGCGGTAGCGCAGCAGGAGGTGATAAAACCCCGGGGTTTATCACCATACTCTCTCAGGAGACTCATAGACAAACAATAAGGTCTGTAAAGGAGTCGCCAGAGGCTTATCTCTCTCGCAGAAGTTATTGCTCAGTTACGCAGACACCCTGCGGTGACAACTAACAGCTCGTTGTTTTTTTCTCTCTTGATCTTTATTCCTAATCTGGATTACAAATGAGCTCTATTCAATAACCTTGCTAGCGAAGATCAACAAGAAAGAAGAGAACTCTGGGGGAGGGACTCAGATAGGCCCACCTACCTGGTACTGTGTCTAGCCTTAATGCAGGAGGAGTGTGGGGGTATTCTTTTACCTTTTTAAAGCTGTTTTAAATAACCTTTTATGGACTTGTATTGTATTGTATTGTATCTCCCCTATTCAATTTGATACATAGTAAACTAAGTTTGGTTAATTACAATCTTGTGCGTTGTTCCATTGTGTCACCCAGAAGGACTACTATTCAAGAAGGTAACAAGGTATTGTTGCATAGTGAAGTATTGTATTCCAACCTGTGTATCTATTTGATAGTCCAGTCCTATTCTGGGTCAGTTGTGCCTGAGGAGGGATCGAGCCAATTTGATTGGGTTGTTAGGCAGGGTGTAGACCCAATAATATAATCAGCAGCTCCTGCGGGGGTGGTGCTACACGTGGGGGCTCGTCCGGGATTTCTACAGTCCTGCAATACAACCCTCTCAGCCATAGAATCCCCTCCCACGCAGAAATGGATCCTGTCGCTGCTGCTGAGTGGTGCAAGGAAGAGAATGTCATAGTGGAAAATGGCCTGGTGGTTGAAATCAAGGGAGAAGCCTGGACTGAAGAAAAGCTCCTCCCTGTTTTGAGGGCACTATCCACAGACAGGAAATTTTGGGTGATTGACATGAAAACTGACACCACTGTCCCACACACGTATGCACTGTGTGAGTGGAGGAAGGGGGTCCCTGATTATTTCAACGGAAACAGTGTAAAAACTACTGACCAAACAGAACTTTTCCTGATACATCCAGGAGTTCCTATTGCGGGTCCCTCATCCACCACCCATGGGGTATCCAGCCAAGAAAAAGGTGTCCAAGAAGGGCATCCTGAGTCATCACCTTTGTCGACTTTTAGCTCAGAACTGTGTGCTGTTCTTGGGGAGATTGTGGCAAAATGTAGCAGGGACTCCTCGAGCTATCTGATGACTGGATATAGGAAGCTCCGGACATTCTCTGGGAAACAGCCTGTGCCTTCAGCAGAAGATGGGTTCGAAGAGTGGCTAGATACCGCCACTCAGGCTTTGGAGGAATGGGAGGTACCAGAACAGCACAAGAAGCAGAGGATCACAGAGAGTTTAAGGGGACCTGCATTAGAGGCTGTACGTAATCTAAAGCTTAGCAAGAAGAACTGCACTGCACAGGATTATTTGGACATTCTGCAAGATGTGTTTGGTCGGACGGAGAACGCGGCTGAACTTCTCTACCAGTTGGACCACTGTTATCAAGAAGAGGGGGAGAAGTTGTCCGAATTCATTAAACGTCTGGATAGGATTATCCACCAGATTCTGTTAAAGAAAGGAATAGACCCCCGGAGAATAGATGAGACTCGTGCACGACAGGTTCTGAAAGGGGCTCAACCTTTAGATCCCATTGCCATACTGTTACGAACTCGTCGAGATGGCGGCATTTTAGAATACCCCGATCTGATTCGAATGGTCAGAGAGGAAGAGGTCATGTTGGACAACAAGAAGAAAAGTCGGCAGTTTGACTCAACTGCCCGGGTTGGAGTGATAAGTGTGGAAGAGGGTGACTCTCAAGTTGAACTCCTAAAGACCCAAGTGTCTCAGTTGATAGAAATGGTGTCCATCCTGACTGGTCAGGTATCCACTCTACCCAAGGGGAGTATATCGGAGAGGCCAGATGAACCTGTTAGTCTCAGCACAGATCCAGAGCCACGGCCTGTAAGATTGTTAACTTGTTTCAACTGCGGGGGAGTTGGGCATGTTAGAAGGGTATGTCCCAGCTCAGGAAATGCTGCCGCGAAACCTCGCGAGCCAGCGGGAAACTTCAGAGGACACCGGTGAAGGAGTCAACCGGGTGTCCGCCAGTCTTAAGGGACTCCAGAAGTGGTGCAGGATCAGGGAAACTGAGTCAGGGGGTCAGACCCAAATATAACACCCCCAGTTCTAGACTCCGGGTTACTGAGGGAAGGAAAGTCAATGCACACCGGATTCGGCGGGGGCCTAGATCAAGGAAGAAAAAGGAGAAGAGGGCCAGGGTACAGAGAACTGAATCAGATAACAAGGCTACATCAAGAGAATTCCCAACTAACTTGGTCGGGCCCTCCCCAGTGGTCTCGGTTCAGGTGGAAGGAATTTACACAAGAGCCCTCCTTGACACAGGGGCCCAGGTGACTCTTTTGTATAGAGACTTCTATGATAAATATCTTACCCATCTACCTTTGCAGAAGTTGGAAGATCTGGAGATATGGGGTATTGGGACCCAAAGTTTTCCCTATGACGGGTATCTGCCAATCAAGTTGACCTTTGATCCATCAGTGGCTGGTGAAGCGGAAACCTTCGACACCTTAGCGGTGGTCTGTCCTCGTCCACCAGGGGCCAACAAAAGCTCTCTCATCGTAGGAACAAACACTGACCTGGTAAGGCGCCTTCTGATACAACTGGTCCAGGGACAAGATGCTCAGGCGCCAAGGATCCATCCCATGCTACGGCAGGCCTACCAACGATTAGTGTTGGAGCAAGAGACCCCCGCAGAAGGAGTTGGACGACTCTGGAAGCTGGATAGAGCAGAAAAGGTCTTACAGCCAGGAGAGGTGGCCTGTTTTAAGGCTTCTGTTAAACTCACATGGCAACAGCCGGGTCCCTTCATTATCTTTGAATCAGGTCAAAAGGAGAGACAGAGAGGGATAGAAGTGATCCCTGAGGTGATCCCTTTGAAGGTGTTACAGGAAAACCGTGGAAGGGTTTTAGTGAGTGTCAGAAACACCTCTATTACACCAGTGAAGGTACCGGCCAGAGTGCTCCTGGGCCAAGTCAACCCGGCTACCCCAGTTGCCCCCATTGATTTCAAAGAAAAGGAACAGGGTGAAGCGGTTATAGAGGAGCTTTGCTCTGGAAACGCTGCCCTCCCGCCGGAATGGGTGAAGAGGGCCAAGGCACAACTTGCTCGATGTAGGGAAATATTCTCTAAGGACGAGTTTGACGTGGGATGTGCCAGGAGCGCCACTCATAAGATCCGCCTGAGTGAGGACAAGCCTTTCAGGGAGAGAGTCCGGCGAGTCCCCTTAGGTGACTTAGAAGATCTACGTCAACAGCTGGCAGAGCTCAAAAAGATCGGGATTATCCGAGAATCCAGGAGCCCGTATGCTTCCCCGATAGTGGTAGTCCGAAAGAAAAATGGATCTTTGAGGCTTTGTATCGACTACCGAACGCTGAACAGAAGAACCATCCCAGACCAGTATACCACTCCTCGAATCGAAGATGCCCTACAGAGTCTGTCAGGGGCGAAGTGGTTCAGTGTGATGGACTTAAAGAGTGGGTATTATCAGATCCCCATGCACCCTGAAGATCGGGAGAAAACAGCCTTCATCACCCCTGTGGGGTTCTTTGAGTTCAATCGCATGCCTCAGGGGTTGTCCGGGGCCCCTGCTACCTTCCAAAGGCTGATGGAGAGGACCGTTGGAGATATGAATTTGATAGAGGTACTGGTATACTTGGATGATGTTATCGTGTTTGGCAGAACTTTGGAAGAACATGAGGAGAGGTTGGAAAAGGTCTTGAAGAGGCTACATGAAGAAGGTCTGAAACTTTCTCCTGAGAAGTGCCAATTCTATCAGTCCTCGGTCCATTACCTGGGCCATATCGTGTCTGAAGAAGGGGTGGCCACTGACCCGGACAAGCTGGATGCTGTTGCTTCCTGGCCGAGACCCACAAATGTGACCGAACTCCGGTCATTCTTGGGCTTTTGCTCCTATTACAGGAGGTTTGTGGAGGGGTTCGCCCAGATTGCCCGACCCCTAAATGAGCTCCTGAAGAATGAAGAAGATGATGTCCCTGAGTTGGTAAAGCCGGCGAAGTCCACCATAGGCCCCCGGAAGGCTAAGGAATCCATCCAGGATCAGTGGACCCCGGAATGCGAAGGGGCCTTTGTCCAGCTGAAGGAAACCCTAACCACTGCCCCTGTGTTGGCCTATGCGGACCCCACAAAACCATATGAACTGCATGTTGATGCCAGCCGAGATGGGCTGGGGGGGGTACTTTATCAGGAGCATGAGGGTCATCTGCGACCTGTTGCCTATGTGAGCAGAAGCCTATTGCCTGCTGAAAGGAATTATCCTACTCATAAACTTGAATTCTTGGCCTTGAAGTGGGCAGTGGTTGACAAATTGAAAGACTACCTGTACGGAGCTGAATTCATTGTCAAGACAGATAATAATCCCCTCACCTATCTGTTGACTACGGCCAAGCTGGATGCAACAGGACATCGATGGTTGGCTGCCCTCTCTAGCTTCAATTTTAGCCTGAAGTATCGGCCAGGAATCGGAAATAGGGATGCAGATGCCCTATCCAGAAGGTTGCATGTTCCACAGGAACCTGCGGAAGAATGGACTCATTTGGCTCCAGAAGGGGTGCGTGCCCTATATCAGGGAACTGAATTTCGATCCCGAGGAGGGTCAAGAGCAGAAGAGATTGGGGTTTCGGCTATCGGAGTACCCAAATGCTACTGCCAGGTGACCCAAGTTGAAGGGGAGGGTTTGCCCCGGCTGTCCAAAAGGGACTTGCGGAAGGAGCAGTTGGAAGACCCTTTGGGAAAACTTCTCTTGGAAGCTCTGGAGATCCAGAGCCCTGAGTTGCTTCTAACTGACTCCCCTCAGGGGGCCCGTCTGTTGCATAGAGAGTGGACCCGGTTACAGATCAGAGAAGGAGTGGCCTACCGGAGAGGTCCATCTGAAGATCTGGAGGAGAAGTGGCAACTGTTCTTACCAGCTAAATACAGAGAGGGAGTTCTGGCCGCTCTTCATGATAATCATGGCCATCTGGGGCCCGAAAGAACCTTTCAGCTTGTCAGGGACAGGTTCTACTGGCCTTGTATGAGGGCCGAAGTTGAAGGATACTGTCATTCTTGTGTCCGGTGTATACAGAGGAAGACTCTGCCACGTCAAGCAGCCCCAATGGGCCATCTACAAAGTCAGGGACCCATGGAGCTGGTGTGCATTGATTTCCTTTGCTTAGAGCCTGATCTGAGTGGCCAGGGGAATGTCCTTGTGGTAACAGACCATTTTACCAGATATGCTCAAGCATTCCCAACAAGGGATCAGAAGGCCTCAACGGTAGCCAAAGTTCTTGTAGAGAAGTTCTTTGTACATTATGGGTTACCACAACGCCTCCATTCTGATCAGGGAAGGGACTTTGAAAGCAGACTGATCAAGAGACTGTTAGATATGTTAGGCATTCAAAAGACTAGAACCACTCCCTACCATCCACAGGGGGATGCCCAGCCTGAACGATTTAACAGGACTCTTTTGGATATGTTGGGGACTTTGAGCTCAGAGAAGAAACAGCATTGGGGCAAGCACGTAGCTGCCATTGTGCATGCCTACAACAGCACTGTCAGTGATGCTACTGGATATTCCCCTTATCGGCTGATGTTTGGAAGGGAGGCTCGGTTGCCAGTGGATTTGGCCTTTGGCATTTCGCCTGATCATACCTCTTCAGCATCGCATAGAGGATATGTGGACCGACTGCGGAAGAGTCTGAAAGCGGCCTATGACAAGGCTCAGGCCACATCTGATCAACGTGGACTGCGGAATAAAAAAAATTTCGACCTAAAAGTTCGGATCCATGACCTGCAACCAGGGGACAGGGTTTTGTTGAGAAACTTGGGTGTCCCGGGAAAACACAAGTTGGCAGACCGCTGGAAGTCCCAACCTTATGTTATCTGCAAGCAACTGCCAAACCTTCCTGTGTACCAAATTCGGCCTGAAGGAAGTGTGGGTCCATTGAAGGCTTGGCATCGGAACCATTTGCTGCCTCTCTCTGAAGCGGTTCGTATGCCCCCTGTGGAAGACTTGTCAGAGGCCCCTTCGACTTCTCGCCGGTCCAGACCAGTTACCAGATCTCAGACGACGCTCCCAGATGAGGGAGAGGGAAGTTCTCCATCTGAAGATTTGGAAGATGAAGAGGAGGTACCCGACTGGTTGTGGTCATCTCAGTTGCCAGAACCCACACCTGCCTCCCTGTCTTCATCTGACTTGGCTGATAGAGGAGCCCTTCGGGCAGAAGCCCCTGAATTCATACCCTTTCATATGCTTCCAGAAGAAGCAGCTGAGGATGAAGATCCTGAGGAGGAGGTTGCACCCTTCTCTGAAGAAGAACTGACCTCTCTTGAACCATCAGGTTCCTCTGTGTTGGAACATGAGGAGGGGGACATTGAAGAATCCTCAGAAGTGCCTGATCCTAGCACCTCTGAGAGCATGCCTCCACGGGAACAGAGGGAAAGGAGAGTCATTCACCCACCTAAGAGACTGACCTATGATCAATTGGGTGAATGTTCGGAAGAAGCTGTTTTTACCTCCAAAAGATCTCCTGACCAGCCTAGTTCCTTCACTGTAGATTTGGTGGGGGACAACCCTAGCTCACCCCCAGGCACAACTGTACAAGCCACCCAAGTTTTGGGGGGTCTGTGAGAGATCATGAGAACAAAGTATTGAAGTAGAAAACGTTTGCATTTAAGTTTGTACATAAGGATATTGGGTTTGGCCATTATAATAAGCACAGTTTTTGATGTTCACAATTTGGTTTACTTTGTGAGTTAATGTTTGCGCACATTTTGTTGCTCTGACCTCACTATATGTTTTTTTCTCTTTCTCACCTTTTGATGTTTTTTTTTCAACACAAACTTTAAGATGTAAGTGTTTAAGAAATTGCAAAGGCACATGTGCTTTTTAAAGGAGCACTATATAAAAGCACTAGAAATCAGCACTATATTAACACTGTAGAAATCACTTATTTGTTTATTAATTGCACTTTATCGTTTTACTGTTGCACTGCTATTAGAATACAAAGTTGGATGTATTCAGATTGACTTATTTCAGCAAAATGTTAATGTTTTTGTTGTATAATGCCAACCTATGCACTAGGGTACATACTGTTGACCTCTTTGGGGACCAAAGTTTCTCAAGTGGGGGGAGTGTGTAGCGGGGTTAAACATGCCTAAAGACACTGTTTGATATGTGGGAAGGAACTAGGCTCCCTCTAGTGGTAGCTGCATGGAATTTCCCGGGCTGTGACTTCCTTTTCACAAGATGAAGAAACTACATCTCCCAGGCTGCTTTGCAAGATCCAGGAACTAGGCTCCCTCTAGTGGTAGCTGCATGGAATTTCCCGGGCTGTGACTTCCTTTTCACAAGATGAAGAAACTACATCTCCCAGGCTGCTTTGCAAGATCCAGGAACTAGGCTCCCTCTAGTGGTAGCTGCATGGAATTTCCCGGGCTGTGACTTCCTTTTCACAAGATGAAGAAACTACATCTCCCAGGCTGCTTTGTAAGATCCAGGGTGCACGGCTGCACCGCACGGCACTATGGGGGAGGTTATTTAAAGGAAGAGAGAAGCGCGCGAAGGGGGGGGGCCTTTCTGCGCTGGACTCTGAGGAACCAGCGAGCGAGAGTGAAGGACTGACACTGGATATTGGGCCAGAGCCTTTTAGCCTGGAGGGACGACGTGGAACCGTCCCATCTCAAGCACGAGGCACATTCCTGGAGGTCATACTGCTGTTTGCCGAGACCGGAAGTCATCCGCCAGAAGGACCCCGCGCGGCTGGCATATAGCCAAAGGACTGAGACCGCAGTGGAAGCGCGCGAAGGAGAGACTTCTGTTGGTGAGAGGGCACATGCCCAATAACTGACTTTATCTGCTGAAGAGACAGTTTTATCTACAGATAGCGGTAGCGCAGCAGGAGGTGATAAAACCCCGGGGTTTATCACCATACTCTCTCAGGAGACTCATAGACAAACAATAAGGTCTGTAAAGGAGTCGCCAGAGGCTTATCTCTCTCGCAGAAGTTATTGCTCAGTTACGCAGACACCCTGCGGTGACAACTAACAGCTCGTTGTTTTTTTCTCTCTTGATCTTTATTCCTAATCTGGATTACAAATGAGCTCTATTCAATAACCTTGCTAGCGAAGATCAACAAGAAAGAAGAGAACTCTGGGGGAGGGACTCAGATAGGCCCACCTACCTGGTACTGTGTCTAGCCTTAATGCAGGAGGAGTGTGGGGGTATTCTTTTACCTTTTTAAAGCTGTTTTAAATAACCTTTTATGGACTTGTATTGTATTGTATTGTATCTCCCCTATTCAATTTGATACATAGTAAACTAAGTTTGGTTAATTACAATCTTGTGCGTTGTTCCATTGTGTCACCCAGAAGGACTACTATTCAAGAAGGTAACAAGGTATTGTTGCATAGTGAAGTATTGTATTCCAACCTGTGTATCTATTTGATAGTCCAGTCCTATTCTGGGTCAGTTGTGCCTGAGGAGGGATCGAGCCAATTTGATTGGGTTGTTAGGCAGGGTGTAGACCCAATAATATAATCAGCAGCTCCTGCGGGGGTGGTGCTACATATATATATATATATATATATATATATATATATATATATATATATATATATATATATATATATTTTTTTTTTTTTAACAGAGACCCTAGGGAATAAAATGGCGGACATGATCATTTTTTATGTCACACCGTAGTTGCGCAGCAATTTTTCAAATGCAAGTAAAAAACACTTTCATTAATAAAAAAAAAAAAAACAGTAAAGTTAGCCCAATTTTTCTGTATAATGTGAAGGATGATGTTACACCAAGTAAATAGATACCTAACATGTCACGCTTTAAAATTGCGCATGCTCATGCATTTGGCCAAAATTTTGTTCTTAATAATCCCCATAGGCTACGCTTTAAAATGTTGTTCAGGTTACCAGTTTAGAGTTACAGAGGTCTTTCTCTAGAATTATTGTTCTCGCTTTAACCTTCATGGCTATACCTCATGTGTGGTTTGAACGTTGTTTACATAAGCGGACACGACCTACGCTTGCGTTGACTTCTGGATGCAAGCACGAGGGGACAGGGGTGCTTTAATTTTCTTTTTTTTTTTAAATTGTTTATTTTATTATTTTTACACTTTCCCTTTACATTTTTTTGTCATGCGTTTAGGTTCATATGTGCATATATGTGGGGGTGGGGCCTCAACATTTTTTTTTTTGGGGGGGGGGGGATTTTATGTGCTTGAGTATAACTATTTTTTTGAAAATGTCTTTTTTTCAGTACATAGGGGACTTTTTGTCCCCTATGTGATGATTGTTAGGTGGCAGGTTCTCTTTAATGCATGCACGTCTCCCCTGTGCTCCCCTGAATATTTTGCAATGCAAATTACTTTGCAAAAAAAACATTCATGGCTAAGGGAGCTGGGGACATCGAGAGCTGGACCCGGAAGTGACATCAGAGATGTCGCTTTCCGGGCCGCAAGAAGAACGGGAGGGGAGTGGACGTGTGTCCGCTCTTCTCTTTTCACTTACATTCCTATTACAAGGAATGTAAACATCCCTTGTAATAGAAATAAGGCATGACAGGTCCTCTTTTCAGTGAGATCTGGGGTCTATAAGTCCGCAGCTCTCGCTTCTAGGCTGGAAAGCCTGAGTTTTAAAAAAAAAAAAAAACGATCTCGGTTTCCCAACCAAAAAAGCGGCAGTGTTTACATCCCCTGGGGCCAGAAGTGATGTCATAACGTTGTGCCCGGCCTCTGAAGGTCATAGAGATGACCGGGACCATCTGTTCCCTGGTCAACTATATAGTAAACGACCACCGTCCCCTCCTGCCGTCTTTAAAAACAAGTCAAAACAAATCAAGAGGCTGAACATCCGCTATGATTGCTTTTACTGTGCAGGGAATAGCTGGCAGAAAAAATATATCTGAATGATGTCTGCAGCTTCAGGCATCATTTAGATATCTCCACTGAAAGCCCGGGACATCATACGACGACCTGCGGTATGGAAGTGGTTAAAAGAGACCTTGCCCCTGTACTATTAACATCAGCTACAATCTTCCCATAAGATTATATATCAATTGACCTTGTTTTTTTGCATTTTATCTCCCTGTAATTATTGATGATATTATAATATTGAACAGGCCTGAGACTTCTGCTGGGCACCACCATCTTGGATCAGACATCAGTTTGCCCCAGGAATCAGAGTTTTCAGTCAAATGATACGCCTTAAGCATATCCAGCTATCATTTGTTCATATTTGAGGCTTCCTATACAGACAGATGGGGAGGGGACAGGTGCAGGGGGTTGGCACAGACAGGAAATGACTTTTCCAGGAAGTGGTCACATTCCTACTAAGGTTTCATGAGTCACAATGGGGAATTTTTTTTTTTTTTTTTTTTTAAGTGGAGAAACATGCATGTCATTATCTTCTACTGCTACAAATTTTTCATTTAAATATGGTTTGTGATGTGTCTGATCTAGACCTACGTCGCTGGACTCCTCCCCTTGTGGGCGGCGCACGCGCACCACCGGAGGCTCGCTCCCGCTGTATTCAGTCACAGCGGGAGTCGGGCCAGGGGAGGAGCAGCGGCGATCGCCGCTGCTCTTCCCCGATCGTCGGGGATCTAGTGTGGAGATCCGCCCGCTTGTGTAAACACAAGCGGGCGGATCTCCTAAGTGACAGGCAGGGTCAGATTGCAGGGTTCAGCATAGCTGAACCCTGGATCTGTCCTTGTGTCACTCAGTCACCTCCCCCCACACACGTCAGTAAGCACCAGGCATACATTAACCCCTTCCTCTCCAATAAAATTAACCCCTTCCCGGCCAGTGTCATTTTTACAGTAACAGTGCATATATATAGCACTGATTACTGCAGTAATGTCACTGGTACCCCCAAAAGTGTCAAAAATGTCAGTCAAGGGTCCGATCTGACCGCCGCAATGTCGCAGTCCCACAAGAAAAAAAAAAAAAAAAAAAAAAAAAAAATCGCACAGGTGATCAAATACCACCGAAAGAAAGCTCTGTTTGTGGGGAAAAAAAAAGGAAGTAAATTTCGTTTGGGTATGGCGTCGCACGACCGCGCAATTGTCAGTTAAAGTCGCACAGCGCCGAATCGCAAAAAGTGGCCCAGACGCAAGACGGCAAAATCCTCTAGTGGTAAAGTGGTTAAGCGAGCCGTTCCGTTCGGTTCCATGTAGTGAAAAAGCGCCGCCGTACCTTACTGTACCGAACCGTTCCAACACCGTACCATGTGGTACCATGCAGTGAAAAAGCGCAAAAGCAAGCCAAACCGTTCGGTTCCATGCAGTGGAAAAGCGCCATTATTGTTTCTGCTGCCTAAAAGCCCTTGGGAGTAACTCTGGTATTTGTAAAAGGAAATTCTTTTTTCAATTTTGGATAGCGTAATGGACGGTAATAACCCTTTTTTTTCTCCATCTGCATCCCATTTGGCAAAGTTCTCTTAATTTCCTGTTCCATGACTAAAACAGGAAGTAAGAGGGAATCCCTACAAAGTGAGGGAATCCCTGATTGACATCGGGGGTCAACAGAATTAATGTCCTCATTGGAAGATTGGAAACACATTTTCTTACACTTTCGGTGATAACGGTGACCAGGACAAATAGAGAGGGTGAATTTTTCTGAAGGGGGCTAGACAGCAATAAAAACTGACAGGTGTTCATATCTCTCTCTACTCCATCCAAAGCTAAAAAAAAGTTTTGCCCATTCGTTTTTGTAAAAGCTAAAGCCCTGTACACACGCACAGATTGTTAGCCGTAAATTGTCGGCCAACGTCCGATCGGCCGATTGTAGGCTTGTTAGTATGATGCTTCCGACAACCAACTGCAACTTTTCGGCCAAAAGAAATCTGGTGTGCATGCTATAAAATTTTTGTTGGCCAACAAAGAACGGCCGATTGTTCGTCAGTCAGTACAGATTTCGGCAGACAAAAATCAGATGAGCAAGACTGGGCATGCTCAGAGAAGAAAAAACACACGGAAAGTCAACCATCACATGACATCACTTCTGAAGTTGTTTTTTGTTGGCCAACAAAAGTCCAGTGCAAGTCTAGAGCACATTTCAACCAACACACAACACTGGACAAAAGACGGCCGATCGGTCGGCCAACAATCTGTGCGTGTGTACGGGGCTGTAGAATATATAATACTCATGTATAAGGTTTGCTATAGAGGGATCTCTAAATAACGGCCCTCCAGCTGCTGCGGAACTACACATCCCATGAGGCATTGTAAAACTTTGACATTCACAGGCATGACTAGGCATGATGGGAATTGTAGTTCCTGAACAAGTTGAGGGCTATAGTTTGGAGACCCTTGCGTATAGAGGGTCAAATATCTACAGCCAATAATGAGGAGAGAGACATATGTTTGTTCTTTTTTTAGATCTGGAGCCACCATGATTATTGCACACATACAGTACATCACTCTTCCCATACAAGCTGGAAACTTTCCTTGTTTGCCTAGTGTTTCCGGCTATCAGTTACCTAACATACAACCCTTTTATCAAAGTTGTGCATAAAATTAAACTTCCTAACTTCGAGTTATTTACAGCCAAGCCTAAGCACCATCAACAATATATCAAATATATATATATATATACACACACACACACACATATATATATATATATAAAAAAACATAATGAAAGCATTGTTAAGTATTACTACACTGTTTATAGGACACCATAAATTAAACTTTGGAAAACCTTTCGATTTTAGGTAGTCTCACTTCTATCACTGCACAAGTTTTCCTTATTTCTTTGATTGTTTCGAGTGACTCTCATTGTGTTCAGCTGCTTAGGGAAGTGTTTTTTGTGTTGATGTAGGTATCCATTGCTGCGCAGTGACCTTAAGTTTATGGTTTTTATTGACTAGTCACTGTTGTTTGAGTTCCATGAAAATGATCCTAAATTGAAAATGATTTGTCCTATAAAAAAACAATTATTATGATTTATCACCCACTTTACGCAGAATGATGATTTGCTATACTTTAAGGCCCCTTTCACACTAGTGCGACTTGTCCCACGATTTTGGACCACAAAAATGGCATGACAAGTCGTTTTCCATTATTTTCAATGAGCCCCATTCATATCAGTGTGTTTTGAAGTCGCACCGACTTCAAAGTAGTGCCTGCACTACTTTGGCACGATTTTAATGCGTTTTATTTTGAGGTATATAGCCCTGAGCCATTGCTCAAAATCGCGTCAAAGTCACATCAAAATCGTGCCGCATAATCGCGGTAAAATCACGTTGCATTAGTGTGAAAGGAGCCTAAGGGCCAGTTCACAGCACATGCAGTCCAGTGCGTTTTTTTCTGCATCAAAAGTGCATGGATAGTAGGTTATATGGTTTTTAATGACAGTTCACACGAGTGTGGTGCGTTCCAGAAGAAAAAGTAGAAGATGCTGCATTTTTCCTGCACTGGAACGTGGTAAAACGTATCAAAATTGGCCTGGAACACATCTAAATGCACCAAAAATGCACTGGAAGACACGTTCTTATTTAAGGTTAACAAAAAAGAGGGGGGAAAAAAAATGCACTGGACGGCATGAAAAAACGCACCAAAAACGCAATGGAACGCATCAAAAACACGCATGCAGAAACGCATCTTGACCACATCCGGACTGCGTTTCTTTGCTGTGAACTGGCCCTAAAGCAGTTCAACAGCAAACCAAATCCGTTTTAGCATTGTGAATGGAACAACTCTTTAATTCTTGGCATGAAGCTTGAAATTCCCTCTTACCTTGACAGAATATATAAGGGCAATGAATCCGAGGCAGCAGAAGTTTAAATACATGGTATTGAAGAGAGACCAGATGATGTGATCTCGGACAGGGGGCTGCTCTGGCATTATTGTCACCACGGTGGATTGGATCTGCTGGATCGGTTGATTCTGAATCTCCGTCTCTTCTTTCAGCGGCTCATAGCCACGCTCGCTGTACTTAGGGGGAGAGCCGAATTCGCGGGATTCCATCTCTCTCTCTCTCTCTCTCTCGGGGTAGCAGAGGAAAGAATAGAAGACTTTCTGCAGAGCTGTGTTGAGAACAGTGTTTGTGAAACACTGGAGAGGATTTTGTAATGTTAGCTGGTGGGAGGGAAAGGAGGAGTCTGATGGGAAAGTTCATCTCTCTCCTACGCTCCCAACGCAAGAAAAAGAATGTGACCCGAGTTGGTAAAGTTACAGGAAATAAGGAGTACACTGATAAAGAGACACATTAAACTTGTCTTACTGGAACCACAGGAGATCAAGTGCTAGGTTAACGGGAATCTTAGGCTCCATGTACACAGGACGCTAAAAAAAGTCCCGTGAAATGCTGGAATTTTTAGGGCGTTTAAAACGTCCGTTGTGTCGCGCTTGCACCCGCGTTTAGCGGGCGTTTGCGTTTAAAACCGTTCCTAGAGGTAAAAAAAAAAAAATCATTCCCCTTTAACCACTTAAGCCCCGGAAGATTTTACCCCCTTCCTGACCGGGGCCTATTTTGCGATTCGGCACTGCGTGACTTTAACGGACAATTGCGCGGTCGTGCGACGCTGTACCTAAACAAATTTGACGTCCTTTTTTTCCCACAAACAGAGCTTTCTTTTGGTGGTATTTGATCACCTGTGCGATTTTTTGATCATGCGCTATAAACATAAAAAGAGCGTCAATTTTGCAAAAATAGCAATATTTTTTATATGAAATTCCCCAAAAAAATGTAAAAATCTAAATTTTTTAACATTTTCGGCCAATTTGTTTTATGCTACATATGTTTGGTAAAAAAAAAAAATTGCAAAAAGCGTATTTTGATTGGTTTGCGCAAAAGTTATTGCGTTTACTAACAAAGGGAAAGATTTTTGTCATTTTTGTTTTTTTTTTTTAACACGTAATGGCGGCGATCTGCGATTTTTTTTTTTGCGGTACTGCGAAATTGCGGTGGACAGATCGGACCCTTGACTGACATTTTTGACACTTTTGGGGTTACCAGTGACATTTCTACAGTAATCAGTGCTATACATATGCACTGTAAAATTACACTGGCAGTGAAGGTGTTAACTTTTTTGAGAGGGAGGGGCTGTGTGTGTCCCTAGGGGCGTGATTCTAACTGTGATTGGCTGTGGCTTGAGCTGTAGGAACAGTGATCAACGGTCCTACATAGTAGAACCGTCTGATCACTGTTTCTACACAGGGGAGAATGACAGGCGCAGGGGCGGACTGACCATTCGGGGATTAGGGCACTGCCCGAGGGCCCAGGGTCAGTAGGGGGCCCCATGAGAGGCTACACACTACAGAAAGAAGCCAGGAACTTCCATGCAGGCTATGCTGTGGTAGATATTTAAATGCCCACTCTATGTGGCTGAGCTGCAATTTGTAGATGGGGCTTTGTGTGGCTTGAGTGTGGACACGGGGGGCCCCATGATCTCTGATTGCCCGGGGGCCCCATGAGTTGTCAGTCCACCCCTGGACAGGCGGCTTGTTTACATCAGCCGTCTGACTTTCTCCCTCTGCAGTGACGATCGCCGAGTGACCGGCGTACATCAGGTCTGCTGGTCACACGCGCGGGGGGGGGGGGTCCGTGACCACGCAGGAGCGGGAGCGCGCCTCCGGGGGGGCGCACGCTCGCTCCCTAGACCCTCACAGGCTAGCGACGTAGATCTACGTCACTTTGCCTGTGAGGGGCTGACTGCCGACGTAAATAGCCGTGCAGCAGTTGGCAAGTGGTTAAAATGGAAAAACGCGAGCGCTTAACGCGGGTCATCGCGTTCGGTCGCATTTTTGCGTTTGAAACGCCGGCAAACACACGTTTGAACGCAAATAATTGCTTTCCAGAAAACGTCCCTGAACTCAACTGCCTGTAAATGACTGTAAACACCCTGTGTACATGGACAGATAAGAAGTGGGTTTAGGGGCTTCTGAAAAAAACGCCCAGCTGCTCCTAAACGGGCGTTTACAAGTTTCAGTGTACATGGACCCTTAATGTAAAGATCATAGGTGTGCGCACAGGGTGTGCCAGGTGTGCCCAGGCACACCCGAATCACCCTGTGCAGCACAGATTCCCCCTACTGCCCTGGCTCCTCTCCCCCTTACCCCCACAGCTCTTCCGGCTTCCCTCCTCTCCTCTCCAGCCGGCTGTTGCTGTGGGGATGTTTTAGGATGAGTGGGTAAAGGGGCCAGTAAATATACAATTTGCCGGCCCCCTCCCTTTCTGAATGAACATCGTGAGTGATCGGTAGTGTGTGTTTGAGCTTTGGTGTGCACACCCTAATGCATTAGGCTGCGCACACCTATGGTAAAGATACACTGCCTGGCCAAAAAAAAGTCACCACCTGGAATTAAGTAAGCAACTAACTAAACTAAGCATGCAGTAACTGTCCTATTGGATATTACTGCATGTGCCCAAAGAATGAGGTCAGCTGACTACCTGAATATACTGAATGACCAGATTATTCCATCAATGGATTTTTTCTTCCCTGATGGCACGGGCATATTCCAAGATGACAATGCCAGGATTCATCGGGCTCAAATTGTGAAAGAGTGGTTCAGGGAGCATGAAATGTCATTTTTACATATGGATTGGCCACCACAGAGTCCAGAACCTAAAGCAGAGTTCCAGTCCCCCGAATTTTTTTTTTTTTAATACTCTGCTGTAATTTGGTCCACTTTATCTGCAACATTTAGATAGAATCTATTGTGTAGTCCTTTTAATCTAGGTTTACATAAGGTAAAACTACCTGGATCTCAAATGCTGGCAAGGTCCATGTCCACTGTGGGCATCTGAAGGCCTCTTGTATCTATTTCTGGGATTCGGTACCCAGCATGCACCTCCAGATCTCACGCCTGCACGTTGATGCCACCGCACGGCGATCCTTCCTCCTGACACATTGCCATAGCAACGGTCTGCAAATAACGCAAGATTTTGTCACTAGGCGATTCGCAAGTTCTCCTGGGATACATGACGCTGCTATCCCAGGAGCCCTTGCGAATCGACTAGTGACGTAATCGTCTAGGCGGCTGCAACCGGCCGTGCTGTCAAAAAAAGTTAAAAAAAGATATTTACTTGCAAAAAAAAAAAAAGTTGCCATTTGTAAAAGCATTTGCAATGCTTACCATACACTGCAACAATAAAAAATGGGTGGAACTCCACTTTAACCCGATTGAGAATCTTCGGGATGTGCTGGAGAAGGCTTTGCACAGTGGTCCGACTCTCCCATCATCAATACAAGATCTTAGTGAAAAATGAATACAACACTGGATTGAAATAAATCTTGTGACATTGCAGAAGCTTATCGAAACAATGCTACTGCGCATGCGTGCCGTAATCAAAGCCAACAAAATATTAGATTGTGTTACCTTTTTTGTTTTTTGGTGGCGACTTTTTTTTTTTTTTTTGGCCAGGCAGTGTATAAATTGTGTACATTTATCTGTCCAAGCCTGAATACAGGATAGCTTTGTGGCAGATACAGCCTGATGGCCACATGTTGTGATCATATCAGTGGCGGCCCGTGCATAGGGGGCGCCAGGGCGCCGCCCCCTACCCCTAAAAAAAAGAAAAAAAAAAGAAAAAAAAACAAAACGAACAAATAAAGTTGTACAAAAAAAAATTTGGGTTCGCTGGCCTCGCCTGAAGGAACTGGTGGCTGGGGGGGGGGGGGGGGGGTGGGGGGTACGTCTCAGAAGAGGCGCCGATTGGCTGCCTTCTGGGGGGTAACCTGGGCGCAAGTCTTTGCGATTGGACACCCCCACTTTCTGATATCCTGGCTGTGATTGGTCCAGTCTACAGCCTGGACCAATCATCATCCAGGATATCGCTGACGTCGCAATGGGGGCGGTGCCGGTGCGTGCGTCAGTCACTCACCGTCACCGCCGCTCAGAGAAGAGGAGAGGCCGCCCGCCGGTTCCCGCCGCCGAGACGAGGGAGAAGGACCCGCCGCAGAAGAGGAGGAAGAAGCTGAGCCGCGCCGCCGCCAGGTAAGTTTGAAGGGAGCAGGCCGCCCGCCGGTTCCCGCCGCCGAGACGAGGGAGAAGGACCCGCCGCAGAAGAGGAGGAAGAAGCTGAGCCGCGCCGCCGCCAGGTAAGTTTGAAGGGAGCACGCCGCCCGCCGGTTCCCGCCGCCGAGACGAGGGAGAAGGACCCGCCGCAGAAGAGGAGAAAGAAGCTGAGCCGCGCCGCCGCCAGGTAAGTTTGAAGGGAGCACGCACGCTGGTCTCTGCATCGATTGGGGTACAATGCTGTGGGCACTCTGCAATAATTGGGGTACAATGCTGGCACTCTGCAATAATTGGGGTACAATGCTGGCACTCTGCAATCATTGGGGGACAATGCTGGCACTCTGCAATAATTGGGGGACAAAGCTGTGGCGCTCTGCAATCATTGGGGGACAATGCTGGCACTCTGCAATAATTGGGGGACAATGCTGTGGCGCTCGGCAATCATTGGGGGACAATGCTGTGGC
The DNA here is from genome assembly GCF_965119305.1 of Pelophylax lessonae. NCBI lineage: Eukaryota > Metazoa > Chordata > Amphibia > Anura > Ranidae > Pelophylax > Pelophylax lessonae. The sequence goes on from NC_138777.1 coordinate 75,621,423, forward strand.
GCTCTGCAATCATTGGGGGACAATGCTGTGGCGCTCTGCAATCATTGGGGGACAATGCTGTGGCGCTCTGCAATTATTGGGGGACAATGCTGTGGCGCTCTGCAATCATTGGGGGACAATGCTGTGGCGCTCTGCAATCATTGGGGGACAATGCTGTGGCACTCTGCAGTGATTGGGGTACAATGCTGTAGGCACTCTGCAACCATTGGGGTACAATGCTGTGGGCACTCTGCAATCATTGGGGTACAATGCTGTGGGCACTCTGCAACCATTGGGGTACGATGCTGTGGGCACTCTGCAATCATTGGGGGACAATGCTGTGGCCCTCTGCAATCATTGGGGGACAATGCTGTGGCGCTCTGCAATCATTGGGGGACAATGCTGTGGCGCTCTGCAATTATTGGGGGACAATGCTGTGGCGCTCTGCAATCATTGGGGGACAATGCTGTGGCGCTCTGCAATCATTGGGGTACAATGCTGTGGCACTCTGCAGTGATTGGGGTACAATGCTGTGGCGCTCTGCAATCATTGGGGTACAATGCTGTGGCGCTCTGCAATCATTGGGGTACAATGCTGTGGCGCACTCTGCAATCATTGGGGACAATGCTGTGGCGCTCTGCAGTGATTGGGGACAATGCTGTGGCGCTCTGCAGTGATTGGGGACAATGCTGTGGCGCTCTGCAGTGATTGGGGACAATGCTGTGGCGCTCTGCATTGAAAGGGGCTCGCACGCTGAACTCTGCATTGATGGGGGCACGGAACAGTTGCATTGAAGGGGGCACGCACGCTGAACTCTGCACAGTGTTTATTGCATTGAAGGGGGCACAGCACAGTTGCATTGAAGGGGGCATGCACGCTGAACTCTGCATTGTGGGGGCACAGCACAGTGTTCATTGCATTGAAGGGGGCACAGCACAGTTGCATTGAAGGGGGCATGCACGCTGAACTCTGCATTGTTGGGGCACAGCACAGAGTTCATTGCATTGAAGGGGGCACAGCACAGTGTTTATTGTATTGAAGGGGGCACAGCACAGTGTTTATTTATTGCATTGAAGGGGGCACAGCACAGTGTTCATTGCATTGTGGGGGCACAGCACAGTGTTCATTGCATTGAAGGGGGCACAGCACAGTGTTTATTGCATTGAAGGGGGCACAGCACAGTGTTTATTGCATTGAAGGGGGCACAGCACAGTGTTTATTGCATTGAAGGGGGCACAGCACAGTGTTCATTGCATTGAAGGGGGCACAGCACAGTGTTTATTGCATTGAAGGGGGCACATCACAGTGTTTATTGCATTGAAGGGGGCACAGCACAGTGTTTATTGCATTGAAGGGGGCACAGCACAGTGTTTATTGCATTGAAGGGGGCACAGAACAGTGTTCATTGCATTGAAGGGGGCACAGCACAGTGTTCATTGCATTGAAGGGGGCACAGCACAGTGTTTATTGCATTGAAGGGGGCACAGCACAGTGTTTATTTATTGCATTGAAGGGGGCACAGCACAGTGTTCATTGCATTGTGGGGGCACAGCACAGTGTTCATTGCATTGAAGGGGGCACAGCACAGTGTTTATTGCATTGAAGGGGGCACAGCACAGTGTTTATTGCATTGAAGGGGGCATAGCACAGTGTTCATTGCATTGAAGGGGGCACAGCACAGTGTTTATTGCATTGAAGGGGGCACAGCACAGTGTTCATTGCATTGAAGGGGGCACAGCACAGTGTTTATTGCATTGAAGGGGGCACATCACAGTGTTTATTGCATTGAAGGGGGCACAGCACAGTGTTTATTGCATTGAAGGGGGCACAGCACAGTGTTTATTGCATTGAAGGGGGCACAGAACAGTGTTCATTGCATTGAAGGGGGCACAGCACAGTGTTCATTGCATTGAAGGGGGCACAGCACAGTGTTTATTGCATTGAAGGGGGCACAGCACAGTGTTTATTGCATTGAAGGGGGCACAGCACAGTGTTCATTGCATTGTGGGGGCACAGCACAGTGTTCATTGCATTGAAGGGGGCACAGCACAGTGTTTATTGCATTGAAGGGGGCACAGCACAGTGTTTATTGCATTGAAGGGGGCATAGCACAGTGTTCATTGCATTGAAGGGGGCACAGCACAGTGTTTATTGCATTGAAGGGGGCACAGCACAGTGTTCATTGCATTGAAGGGGGCACAGAACAGTGTTCATTGCATTGAAGGGGGCACAGCACAGTGTTCATTGCATTGAAGGGGGCACAGCACAGTGTTTATTGCATTGAAGGGGGCACAGCACAGTGTTTATTGCATTGAAGGGGGCACAGCACAGTGTTCATTGCATTGAAGGGGGCACAGCACAGTGTTTATTGCATTGAAGGGGGCATGCACGCTGAACTCTGCATTGTTGGGGCACAGCACAGTGTTCATTGCATTGAAGGGGGCATAGCACAGTGTTCATTGCATTGAAGGGGGCACAAAACAGTGTTTATTGCATTGAATGGGGCACAGCACAGTGTTTATTGCATTGAAGGGGGCATAGCACAGTGTTCATTGAATTGAAGGGGGCACAGCACATTGTTCATTGCATTGAAGGGGGCACAGCACAGTTGCATTGAAGGGGGCATGCACGCTGAACTCTGCATTGTGGGGGCACAGCACAGTGTTTATTGCATTGAAGGGGGCATAGCACAGTGTTCATTGCATTGAAGGGGGCACAGCACAATGTTCATTGCATTGAAGGGGGCACGCACGCTGAACTCTGCATTGAAGGGGGCATGTACACTGGTCTCTGCATTGAAAGGGGGCATATACCATCTCCTGTACCATGACCTGTGACATGCCTATACCATAACTGTGCCATGCCTATACCATCTCCTGTACCATCACCTGTGCCATGCCTGTACCATCACCTATGCCATGCCTATACCATCACCTGTGCCATGCCTGTACCATGACTTCAAAGTCACGCAATTTTTTACTGCGTTTTTTGACGCGAAGCAATACCTATTACATTTTTCTTTTTGCGCCCCCCCAAAAATTTTGAGCACCAGCCGCCACTGGATCATATACAGTATATTTCAACATATAGAAGCATAGCTCCCAACTGTCCCTGTTCGAGGGACTGCCCCTGATTTGGAACAATGCCCCTCTGTCCCTCTCTCCTCCTCATTTTTCCCTCATTTTGGTCTGATTTATAGAGTTGTATATAAAATGCACTAATTATCTATCAAAAAGTGTTCCCCAGTGCTAAACCTTTCATCCAATTTCTAAATTGCTGCATTTGTAAATTCCAAAAGCCAATATATAGGAATAGTAGTGGTAAAAAAAAAAGCACTTGTGGGTTTAATGAATCTTTTTTCTTTCTGTATACTGTAATTCTCCTTTAACCACTTTACCACCGGAGGATTTTCCTGCTAAAAGACCAGGGGTTATTTTGCGATTTTTTACTGCGTGACTTTAACGGACAATCGCGCGGTCGTGCGACGCTGTACCTAAACGAATTTCACGTCCTTTTTTTCCCACAAACAGAGCTTTCTTTTGGTGGTATTTGATCACCTGTGCGATTTTTTGATCACGCGCTATAAACAAAAAAAGAGCCTAATTTTTGCAAAAACAACAATATTTTTCACTTTTTTTTATATGAAATTCCCCCAAAAAAAAATGTAAAAATCAAAATTTTTTAAAATTTTCGGCCAATTTGTTTTACGCTACCTATGTTTGGTAAAAAAAATCGCAAAAAGCGTATTTTGATTGGTTTGCGCAAAAGTTATCGCGTTTACTAACAAAGGGAAAGATTTTTGTCATTTTTGGTGTTTTTTTTTTTAACGAGTAATGGCGGCGATCTGCGATTTTTTTTGCGGTACTGCGACATTGCGGCGGACAGATCGGACCCTTGACTGACATTTTTGACACTTTTGGGGGTACCAGTGACATTACTGCAGTAATCAGTGCTATATATATGCACTGTTACTGCAAAAATGACACTGGCAGGGAAGGGGTTAACAGTATTGGACAGGGAGGGGTTAAGTGTGTCCTAGGGGCGTGATTCTAACTGTGCAGGGACAGGTCTACTAGTGTAAAAACAAAGATCAACAGTTCTACATAGTAGAACTGTTTGATCTTCACTTTTACACAGGGAGAACTGACAGGTGGCTTGTTTTACACAAGCCGCTCTGTCTTTCTCCCGCTGTAGCGGCGATCGTAGTGTGACCGGCGGACATCGGGTCCGCCAGTCACACTCCCGCACTCCTCCGTGAACGAGCCGAGGCGGGCGCGCGCCTCAGCGGGCGCGCGCCCGCCCGCTATTGGCTCTGGAAGGAGTGACAGGCGAGCGACGTAGACCTACGTCACTCTGCCTGGCCGGGGCCGACTGCCGCAGTAAATATACTGTGCGCAGTCGGCAAGCGGTTAAGGGGGCGTGGCAGGGGGGTGTGTCCTATGCCTACATACTTTTGCTAATAGGTGACCCTTGTTCTCTTTCCAGAAAGTTGGGAGGTATGTAGCAGTCAGCACACATATTCCTGTGTACCGTAAATCCTTTGATGGACGGGATAATTTCTCCGACTTGTGCCTAGTGGGGTTATGCTGAAAATAGCTATAAGGTGTCATCTAGTATTTCAATAATTTCACCCATGAATATGAAAACATGCCTATTAGAAATATGCGATTCGTTTAGTTATAAATCGAAATTCTGATAAAATTTTCATTGTCAAATTTGTTTATTGATTGAATAAAATAAAGGAGAACAATCTAAATTTTACATGGATTGTGATACATATTCAAAGGGTAACAAACTAATTAGAATGAGAAAAATAAAAAATCAAATGTAATATGTCACAGTTCTCTATGATCATTTCACAAGCCCCTCCCCCACAGTTAGTAAACACTCCCCTAGGCTTACATTTAACCCTTTGATCACCCACTAGGTTAATCCCTTCCCTGCCAGTGTCATTATTACAGGAACAGTGCATATTTTTAGCATTGATTACTGTAGTGATGTCACTGGTCCCCCCCAAAAGTGTCAAAAAGGTCAGTTAGGGGTCCAATATGTCTGCTGTATTGTCGCAGTCCCGCTAAAAATCGCAGATTGCCACCATTACCAGTAAAAATAAATAAATAAAAATTACATAAATCTTTCCCCTAGTTTGTGTACGTGATAACTTTTGTGCAAACCAATCAAAATACGCTTAGTGCGATTTTTTTTTTTTACCAAAAATTTGTAGCAGAACACAAATTGGCTTAAAATTATAAAAAATAATTGATTTTTACATTTTTTTTTTATTGGGAATGTTACTGTATATGCAGAATGTGAAAATTATTGTTTTTTTTACAGAATTGTCGCTTTTTTCTTGTTTTTAGCGCAAAAAATAAAAGTCGCACAGGTGATCAAATACCACCAAAAGAAAGCTCTATTTGTGGGAAAAATGGACATCAATTTTATTTGGGTACAGTGTAGCACGACCGCGCAATTGTCCGTTAAAGTAACGCAGTGCTGAATGGCAAAATAGGGCCTGGTCATTAAGGGAGTAAAACCTTCCGGTCCAGAAGTGGTTAAATACATGGTGAATAATAAAGTAAATTTCTATGGGTCTGGAGAACAACCCTGTGAGTACCACATAAGAACTGATAAAAGGGAAAAGGTCATGAAAAAAGAGTAAGAGAATAGAAGAAGTAAGGAAAAGGGAAAAAATACAGGGTAAATTTGATAGAGGTAGTGTCGGCTGCTGGAAACAGAGGTGGCTCTCTAATTAGGCAAATTAGGCGGTCGCCTAAGGCATCGCACTCTCAGGGGCCTCGCGGCTGCCTAATTTGCCGAGTTAAAGAGCCGCCTCTGAGGCTGGCAGCAGGGATCTCCCTGCCATCAGCACAGTCCCGACTCTGAGTCCCGGCCAGTCTGTAAGCAGGAGAATCCGCTACAATTCGGGGCAATGGGAGCTCACTGACATCTCCGGATCACAGCCAAATACTGGAGCCGCGGCGCTGACACTTCTCCCTCCCTCACAGACCACAGACGGGGGAGAAGAGAGAGCTGCTTCTGCTCCTCCTCCCGCCCTCTCCACCTGTGCATGCCCCACACTCCCCGACAGTTTTCTCTTCAGAAGATGAGATGTGGGCAGGAAGATTTCAGACCAGGAACAAGAAGAGGAAAGATGGCACCTGATCCCTTCATCCATCCATCCCTTCCAGTGAGTACTTTGATCTAAGGGGCACCCTTCCTCCATCTCTTTCCATTCGCATCTTTCTCCCTCCCCTCCTTTCTTTCTTTCTTTTCTGTCCCCCTGTCTGTCCCCCTGTCTGTCCCCCTGTCTGTCTGTCCCCCTGGCTGTCTGTCTGTCCCCCTGTCTGTCCCCTGTCTGTCTGTCCCCCTGTCTGTCTGTCCCATGTCTGTCCCCCTGTCAGTCTGTCCCCCTGTCAGTCTGTCCCCCTGTCTGTCTGTCCCCTGTCCGCCTGTCCCCCGGTCTGTCTGCCCCCCTGTCGGTCTGTCTGCCCCCCTGTCGGTCTGTCTGCCCCCCTGTCGGTCTGTCTGTCCCCCTGTCGGTCTGTCCCCCTGTCGGTCTGTCCCCCTGTCGGTCTGTCCCTCTGTCTGTCCCCCTGCCTGTCGCTCTGTCTGTCTGTCCCTCTGTCTGTCTGTCCCCCTGTCCCCCTCATGCGAGCACAAATCCTTCTCCTTTTTTTTATTGCTATACAGACCAAGATCCCCCAGTTTCACTCCAGTTCTCCTCTACCCATCCCTCATTATCTACCCACTCCCCCCTTTTTATGCCCTTCTCCTTATCCCCTATCCCATGGTTCCCAGTCCCATACCTCTCCTATTCATCCCATGTGATTGCCACAGTACACATCCCACCCACACAAGCAGCAGTAAGGCTCCGTTCACATGTAGGCGTTTTGGGGCGTTTTTGGGGAGTTTTTCTGCTCTAGGATCAGCTCTCAAAACGCCCAACAAGACAAATCCTATTCATTTCAATGGCCCCTGTTCACATCTGAGCGTTTTGTCGCTGTTAGCAAAACGCCCAACGCTCAAAAAAGTACATGCTTCTTTTTGGGCAGATTACAGTTTTCCATTGGTCTCTATTCAATCTAAAAACGCCTGCACAAAAAACGCCTGAAAAAATGCCTGTAAAAACGCCTGTAAAACGCCTGCAAAAACGCCCATAAAAACGCCTAAAAAACACCTGTAATTAGCAACGCCAAGATGTGAACGTAGCCTAATTAGATGCTCGGCCTCGGGGTTCTTCCTTAACCTCTGCAAAGGGGGTGAGTGGGGCCTCATGCCTAAATTCTGCCTAAGGCCTCACAAAGCCTAGAGCCACCTCTGGCTGGAAATTTTTTATTATTTAGAAATTCGGAGGTGTTTGAATTTCCGAATCACAGTAATGAATTCCCAAAAATCTGAAATAAATTATAACGAAACAAGGAAATTCATTACTATTATTCAGACCTTTTGTTAATGTTTGAAGCATCCAAAATAACCACATAATGAATTATCCAAATTGATTCGGATCCATTTAGTTTTTTTATGTTGCATTGCCCTTTTTCTTTATTATAAAAAAATGAACTACAAATTAAATAAAAACATACTGCATTAAATATAGTAAGGTATAAAAGAGAAATAAGATGATGATTCCTACTTATGGTGCCCATACACTATATGAAAAATCGGCTGAAATTCAGGCATTTGGACAGTTTGTTCGTTTTTCGGCCAGTTAATGGACAAAAATCGGTAATCAGTTGTGATGTGTTTGAGCCAAAAAAACGAAGAACAAGTTTGGAAATTTTCTGCTGAACGAATGATAAATTGAAAGGTTAATGTGTTTCTCGTCCAAACTGTTTGCACTAGGTATACAGTATGTGAAAAAGAAACTAAAAAAAAAACGGTTTAATTTATGTCCAGTGAAAAGTTTATCGGTCATTACATGATGGCACGATCGTCTGCTCTCACAGCCAAGTGTTCGATTTCTGAAAATGGGTTTGAATGTTTTTTCATTTAGTATATGGCCAGCAAAAGGCTGCTTTCACACTGCTCCAATGCTGCATTTTGCCGCATTTTTGATGCATTGCATTTTTGCCACGTGTTTGCTCTGAACACATGACTGGACAAATGCAGCGTTAGCGCATAAACAAAAGCATAAAAAATGCAACGCGCTGCAGCAAAAACACGGCAAAAATGCAAGTAGTGTAAAAGCAGCCTAAAAACACAACTGAAATGAAAAGGACCAGAGTGAAGAGTTTCGTAGGATTTTAAAGGATGCATTTTTCATGCATGTTTCTTCTGCTTTTTTAACTGAAAAACTGATCAGTGTGAAAGGGCCCTGATTGTGTTTGGAAAAAATGGGGGGTACCCACGCGCTATCACACTCAACAATATAAGCTCAAAAGAATAGCCGCAAACACCAGAAGTGTCAAATTCCTTATGTCAAGTAAAGCAATGTGATAAAGAAAAGATGGTTCTATAAAAATAAATAAATATAAAGACTATAAAACTGGTGTGCTAAGTCTTAGGCCCCATGCACACAGGGCGTCAGAAAAAACAAGCTGCAGAGCCACTTCTAACGCCAGGAAAAAGCAGCTGTAAAAATGTGCTTTTAGTAGCTTTTTCCATTGGCGTTATTGTTTGGCCACGTTGGCTTTTAGCAGCATTTTTTCTGCCTCCATTCAAAATCAATGGTTGCCTAGGAGCCATCTTTGATACGACTTTCAGCCCATTGATTTGAATGGAAGTCAGATCACCAGTCGGATCAGGATGATCCGACTTGTGGTACGACTTGCGCTCTGAGAATCTTGAGGGGGAACTCCATGCCAAAATGGGAAAAAAAGTGGTGTGGGGGTCCCCCCCAGGTTCCAAACCAGGCCCTTCGGGTCTGGTATGGATTTTGAGGGGAGCCCCATGCCGAAAAAAACAGTGTGGGGTCCCCCCCAAAATCCATACCAGACCCTTATCTGAGCATGCAGCCCGGAAGGCCAGGAAAGGGGAGGGGACGAGTGAGCGGCCCCACCCCCCGGGACTACACCAGGCCACACACGCTCAACATGGGGGGTGCTTTGGGGCAGGGGGAGCTCTGCACCCCCTGCCCTCATGTTGATAAAGACAAGGGCCGCTTCCCGACAACCCTGGGCGGTGGTTGTGGGGGTCTGCGGGCAGGGGGCTTATCGGAATCTGGAAGCCTCCTTCAATGAGGGGGCTCCCCAGATCCCGGACCTCTCCCTATGTGAATGGGTAGGGGGTACATTGTACCCCTACCCATTCACCCCATAAAAGGCAGTGTATGTAAATAATGACAGGAGAGGTTTAAAGAAGTTTATTAAAAATCTTCATCCAGTCTTCTTCCCTCTGGTCTTCTCCGTTCTGGTCTTCTCCGTTCTGGTCTTCTCCCCTCTGGTCTTCTCCCCTCTGGTCTTCTTCTTCCTCCGGTCCTCCTCCGACGATGTCTCTGGTGATTATGCTGTCTCCTGTCTATGCAGCTTGTTATATAGCCAATAGGGGCGTGGCATCCCGGTGACGTCATCAGGAGACCCCACCCCTTATGATGACATGAGGGGACGGGGTCTTCGAATGATGTTGTCGGAAAGGCCATGCCCCTAATTCAAATCAACGGACTCCAATAGGGAACCATTGATTTTTACATAAAAAAAAACGTATAACGTGGCTTAACGTTGTATAAGCAACATTAATCAACGTTAATCAGCCTATAGCAGCGCCAGAGGTTTTTACAGCGCTGACGCTGGTCCTCAGAACGCACAGGCCCTGGGTTTTTTTGCAGCTTAAAAACGCCTATGCCACTTGGAGCTCCTAAGAGCCTGTGTGTGCATGAGGCCATAGAATAACATGGAGGGGCGTTTTTAAGCTGCAAAAAAAAAACGTCTGATGCTCCTAACAGCAGCTGCAAAAACGCCCTGTGTGCATGGGGCCTAATACTAAATACAAGGAGAACTATCCCAAATCTTCATTGCATGTAGTAAAATTATTAATCAAAAATAGAATAATAAAGTAAACCAGTGCTGAATCTCCAATTGTGTGAAAGTGACGAAGTGATGAATGAAGATATGTAATCTAAAGTGACAGAAGTGCACAATTAACTCTGTACAAATATGGATAAATAGATGTATCTTGAGTCTCCAAAAAATAAAGTTAAAAAGTGTAACAAATTTACAAGGTGCTAAATTTCCAAATAAAAACAAAGTGATGAATCTTCTAAGCCCCCGTTCACACTGGGGCGACCTGTCAGGCGACCTGGTCGCCTGACAGGTTGCCGTAGGTCGCCTCCCATACAGAAGCTATGGACCCATTCTAATAGGAGCGACACAAGTCGCTCCGACTTAGAAAAAGGGTCCGGAGCTTCTTTGGGGCGACCCGGAGCGACCTGCATAGACTTCAATGTTATGAAGTCCGTGCCGGCCGCTCCGAGGTCGCGGTGCGAGCAGCGCGCCGCGACCTCTGTGGTCGCCTGGGGAAGTCGGATTGCCCCAGTGTGAAAGGGGCCTAATAGTGGTTAATCAGAAATGAAAAAAAAAAATAAAATATATATATATATATATATATATATATATATAGCCAATCTAAAGTAGGCAGAAAGACATTCAAGGAAATAGGCAGATATTCACTGGAGTATAACATGTAGACAAATAAATGGTCCAAAACTAATAAATAAAAAACATACCTGGCTGTGGAGATAAAACACAAGAAACAGATATGTGAGCCAGCAAGCTCCTCGCAGTTCTGATGGGATGTCGCACTGAGCAGTCTCAATAAATTACACAGTCCATGGGTGTAAAAAAAATGGATAGTATAAAAATGCGCCCTCCAACTGTCTATTTCCAATAGGGAACCTCCCAAGCCGGCAGTGGTAAATAGCTGTGTAGCACCCTCCTAGGTAGGTGCTAGGAAAAAGCATATAGGTGGCCCTGTCTGCATATCAGGGGGGCCTGATCATTTAGTTAGGCTGTCACATGCTTCCAGGTGTGACCTGTTGAGCCTAGGGAGTCTACCCACTGTTTCCAATGATGGCTCTTATTGGGCAGTGGAGGAAAACTGGCCAATAGCACAGCAGGGCTTATGGCTATCTCAGTGGGCGGAGTTTGCCGCAATGCAACCTGGGATGAGATATAAGTCTGAGGGGAGCATGTGACAGGAGGAGAGACAGGAGGAGAGACAGCCGTCACTCCCACACACCTGCCTGTGAGTCACCCACCTGGACCACTCACCGACGCCAGGACCGAAGAGGTATATACCAGCTTCAGAGAGTATCCCTGGGAATACTGTGGTGCAAACAGGAAGATCTCAGAACACAGACCCACCGTGGTGCTGGATTACATGCTGTTACCTTACAGCTGTAAGGTAAGAAGTTAGCACAGCCATACCCACCAGGGATCTCTGCCCCTTTCTTTCAGCTATTTACCACTGCCAGCTTGGGAGGTTCCCTATTGGAAATAGACTGTTGGATTGGCACATTTTTACATTAGAAATAAAAATAAAAAATATTGAGCTAAGAGGCAGATCAAACAAATAAATAAACAAAAACTAGTATGATGATGCCCCTGATGATGTTAATTATAACGAAACATGTTGGGAGGAAGTTAGCTGCCTGATGCAAGTGCCATACACTATTGGAGGTCGGCCATTTTGTCGGTTGGAAACAAGCCTATGCCATGTTGTGACATGCTTATGTTTTTAAGGGAAAAGTTATGGTGAATATCGCTGGATCCATTGACAACAGCAGCACACAAGCCTTGATGTCTGTTTAATACACACTTCTGGTAAGAGGCTGTGTGTTTGTTTTCCCTTGGTGGTGGACCTACTAATCCTCACTTTATAGTGTTTGATCCTATCTCACTGAGGGATTGTTTCTATGCTTTATACATCATCTCTTGTCTCTAACAAAGACATGCATACGATATTTGCGCAATGATCATTGTTTTTTTCTATTTTTAACACACATTTTTACAATATCCATTTTTTTTACACCCATGGACTGTGTAATTTATTGAGACTGCTCAGTGCGACATCCCATCAGAACTGCAAGGAGCTTGCTGGCTCACATATCTGTTTCTTGTGTTTTATCTCTAACAGCCACGTGTGTTTTTTATTTATTAGTTTTAGACCATTTATTTGTCTACATGTTATACTCCAGGGAATATCTGCCTATTTCCTTGAATTTCTTTCTGCCTACTTTAGCTATAGGCTATATATATATATATATATATATATATATATATATATATATTTTTTTTTTTTTTTTTCATTTCTGATTAACCACTATTAGAAGATTCATCGCTTTGTTTTTATTTGGAAATTTAGCACCTTGTAAATTTGTTACACTTTTTAACTTTATTTATCGGAGACTCAAGATACATCTATTTATCCATATTTGTACAGAGTTAATTGAGCACTTCTGTCACTTTAGATTACAAATCTTCATTCATCACTTCGTCACTTTCACACAATTGGAGATTCACCACTGGTTCACTTTATCATCTATTTTTGATTAATAATTTTACTACATGCAATGAAGATTTGGGATAGTTCACCTTGTATTTAGTTTAAGACTTAGCACACCAGTTTTATAGTCTTTATATTTATTTATTATTATAGAACAGCGCAGCACCATCTTTTCTTTACCTGATTGTGTTTGGGTGGAATGGAAGTGGATCCATCAGAATCCCTTAATCATTACACAACGAATTAATCTGAAATTAATTTTATTCCATTTATTATGTTATGATTTGGAGATTCTAATGAATCCCCCTTCATCCAAAAAACTGAAACGAATTAAACACGTTAAAACAAAGATAGCCAATCTTCTGAAATAGCTTCCAAAATACGAATCGTTTCGGAACAACGAACATACAAAACGTTTCCGAATATATAAAAAAATTGGAATATACTGTATGTAACAATCAACCCAACTTAACGACATGACGAAACAAAATTATTTACTTGTTGAACAAATCCGAAACAAAACAAAACCCATTTTTCCATCGTGCACATCTCTACCGCCTATGCCTTTCTGATAAACTTGATATTTTAGATCTAGACTTCTAGATTTCTGGATTAAATCTAGAAAGTCAGCTTTGCAAAGGCATTTTTATCCAAAAGATCTCTAATGTTTGCATAAGATCTTGTAGTAATCATACAGGGTTGTACATGTGCACTTTATATACAGGACAGACCAAGTTCCAGCAGTGTAAATTAAAGTATACCTAAAGGGTTTGTAAAGGTTTGTTATTTTCTAAATAAAAATAACAAACATGTTATACTTACCTGCTCTGTGCAAGGATTTTGCACAGAGCAGCCCCAATCCTCCTCTTCTGGGGTGCCCGAAAACGCTCTTGGCTCCTCTTCTTCATTGGGTGCCCCCACGTAAAGCCGCTTTCTATGGGGACACCCCTTCGGGCGTGTTCCTGAGTCCAGCTGCTGCGTTCATTGATGCAGACAGCGGGACTTGCCCCCGCCCCCCTGTTACTGTGTCACTGGATTTAATTAAAAGGCAGCAGGAGCTGCTATCAATCCGTCCACTAAGATGGGAGCCAGTGGCTGGATCATGCACGGCGCTGGAGCGAATGGGCTCAGGTAACAAAAAGGAGGGTCTGGAGGGGCGCTGCAATAAAGAAGGTTTTTCATCCTAATGCATAGAATGCATTAGGGTGAAAAACTTTGGGGCCCTACAATCCCTTTAAAATGGTTCTAAAGTCAAAGTTTTTTTTTTTTCCCTTAAAGCATTCTCTGCATTAAGGTAAAAAAATAAAAAACAAAAAAAAACACTACTTGTCCTTCCCACCTCCATTCTTAAAACCACTTACCTGACTCCTGTCCAGCGCTCTCTTGGCTGCAGCACCTCTCCCCTTATTTACTGGTCTCACAGGAGACACTGTGGCTTTGGATTCTGCTGCAGTCAGTCAAAGTCCCGTGAGGATGGACCTGGGGTATGGCTTACTGGTGCTGTGTGTGTGTCTATGGACGCACATTGCCCGGCTCAGTAGAGCTCATGTACAAGTGCATACTTAGCACCCAGGACACACCCATAAGGCTCCGTTCACATGTGCGCGATTCCGCACGCGATCCGGAGATTATTGCAAATCGCGGGACGCCTGTGCGTTGCCCGTGATTTGCAATAGCCCCCCAAACGCTGAGCGCCGCGATTTCCGCCTGCCGAATCGCGGTAACATCGCGCAAAAAAAAATCGCGGGACGTATTACGCCCAAAAAAGTACAAGAGCTTCTTTGGAGCGTATTGCGTCCCGCGATTTTTTTTGCGCGATGTTATCACGGGCAACGCACAGGCGTCCCGCGATTTGCAATAATCTCCGGATCGCGTGCGGAATCGCTGCGATTCTGCCCGCGATCCATACGCTGACATGTGAATGCAGCCTTAGAGAGAGGATTGGACTGAGTCAGTGGGACACTGCCAGGACAGGAGGTAAAGGACCTTTCTGTGCAGTATCGATGCAAAGAGCAGATAGGTATAACCTATTTTTTATTTTAACAAAGAAAAAAAAACAGCATTCATTGTCACTTTAAATATTTAAAACATCTGCACAGTGATCAGTACAAAATATGTGGGGTTGCTTACACAAAAAAGCAGGACAACAAACCCAGGTGAAATATATACAAAAAAGTGTAGTTACAATATTACTTAAATTAATTACTTATATTAATTAATTATTATATTAAATAAAGTGCAAAAAGTCCATTAATAATAATAAACAAGTAAAAGTCTTAGTTTCAGTTAGCGCCGGTTCACATAGGAGCGACGCTACTTTCAGGGGCGACCTCCGAGATCGCGGTGTGAGCAGCGCGCCGCGACCTCGGAGCGGCCGCCACGGACTTCATAACATTGACCTCACAGGTCGCCCTAGTGTGAACCGGGCTTATAACTCGTGTTTGTTAACATGTTGATTCTTCTAAAAGTGCTCAGAAGACCAGCCACCAGCTCTTTGTGAATTTAACACTCACCAGAAATAATACAGTAGCTACCATTACAACAGCATTGAGGTCTTTGTGTGATAGATAAGAAGTGCCACGGAAGTCTATGCAGCAACCCGCATTCAGTGGCATCTTCTGATAAACTCCAGCTAGGGCAAACAAAGTTCACCATGAGCCAAAAATAATCTCCAATGGTGTAGTACTTCATTTAGATCCAGTTAAAAATGCAATAGTTCATATAAAGCATAAAACACTCACATGAAAAGCTGGTGCCGACCCAGCATTGTGCAGCGGTATGACATCCGCAACAGAAACCCTGCCCTGATGCCTTTTGTCAAATAGGACATTATCAAGGGGTCCTAGCTGGAGTATGTTAGAAGGTGCCACTGAATACAGGTTGCTGCATGGACTCCCATGGGACTTCTTATCTATTACAGGCGTCAATGCTGCTGTAATGGTAGCCGTTATTTCTGGTGAGTGCTGAATTCACTAAGACTGGATTCACACTAGTGAGAATTGGATGTGGGTTTCCCCGCATCCAATTTGCATGTCTGGAGCCTGTAACCGGCTCTCAATGGAGCCGGTTCACACAGCCCTGGGACAGCTGCAGAGCGATTTGCAGGAAATCTGTGTGCGTCTTCTGGTCCATTTCAGGTCCGAATTCAGCCAAGAATTCGGACCAAATTTGGACCTGATACGGTGAACCAGACGCACTGGACCTCCTGCTGCGAGCCGCTCTGCAATCCAGTGTGAACCCAGCCTAAAAGCTGGTGGCTGTTCCTCTGAGAACTTTTTAAAGAATCAACACGTGTTTTGGTGATGGATTGCTGATTTAACTATTCACCTTTCAGGATCACTGTGAAACAAATTTACTTTTGGACTTTTACTTGTGTATTATTAATGGACTTTTTGCACTTTAATATTGGCGTTACGCTTTATTTGTATGTATTGTGTATATATATTTCATCTTGGTTGGTTGTACTGCCTTTTTGTGTAAGCAGCTTCATATATTTTGTACTGATTACAGCACAGATTTTTCTATATTTAAAGGGATAATTAATGCAGTTTCTTTGGTAAAATAAACTATCACTTTAATCTCTTACCACCCACATAACTCATACATGTGGCAGCAAGGAGGGTAGGCTTCAAAGCCTAAGCAAACCAAAAGCACAGAAAAATTAGCACAAGGGACATAACTTACAGTCAGTAGGATGTACCCCTTGTGCTGATTCCTTTTTTAGTAGTAATACTCCTCTGTCCTAAATAAAAAATAAACAAAATCTAAAAGAAAAAACAGTTTCTCTTCCCACTTAAAATTCTTTGCTCTCCATAACATGTTTAACACACACTGACAATATGACTGCAGTGAGCCCACCCTTTTATAGAAAGGGGGCTGGGTTATCCATTTATTCAAATTATTGGCTTTTATGACTAAGCTGACCAGGGGCAAAGGCAGGGCCGTCTTTAACATTGATTGGACACTGGGCAAACATTTTCTTTGGCTCACCCAAATTTACTTATCAACTATTTGTAGGCAGAGCGGGCTCAAGGGGCAGCTGCATTGGGCCCCTCAGCAATGACTGGGCCCGGGGCATCTGCCCCTTTTGCCCTGCGTTAAAGATGGCCCTGAGCAAAGGTTGTGCACTACGTTATAGGCTGTTGCTTATCACTGGCAGCCAGTTTGCAATGCTTTTAGACAAACATTGGTACGGCAAACCTGAACCTCATCTCTTCTGATTATTTCATTTTGTCATAGTACCAGAATTTGAAACAAAAATATCTCTTCATTGTGCATTTTCTGAATGTGTATATAATTTTTTCCCCCCAGAATGCAACAAATAAAGCAGACCTTCGCCCTAAATAAAATGTATTTTTCCCTGCCTCCCTCTCAAACTTGGATAATAATGTTTATTGCCTCTTCTAACTTCACATCATTTTTGTGCTAAGCAAGAAGTATATTCGCCCTTCCCTCCCCTTGAATTCTTCATGTGCACAGATGTGCCACAAGGTTGCAGGTCCAGATAGAGCCTTATGTCACATTTGCACACCCACAAGTTACCTGCACATGCATAAAGACAGGACTGATATGTAACTACCAAGGCTCTGCATTTCTCTCTATGTTATAAGTGGTTGCAGTAGTTTATCTGCTCCCAATGACTTTGTTTAGATTACTAATTATTTATTTCATAGAGTCCCTGTTTTGGGTGGAGTCACTGCCAATTTAAGTTTTAAACCCACTCGTCCACTTAGCGAAGGTTCTGGTACTCTTATTTACCCACAGGTTCAGTGCAATATCCTGTTTGGGTAGGGCCATTTCGCATAACCCCCTCCCAAAAAAGGGCTACACATGAAAAATCCCCCATGCATGGGCAGATATGCCACGGGGCTACGTCGGGACCCAAAGGCCAAGCAGAGCTCTTTGCCACATCTGCACTCTTTCCACAATAACAAAGATGGTGTGCGGGGGGGGGGGGGCAGGGCCAAAACTAAAAGATACTGATGTTCCTTTTGTAGAGTAGGGTACAGAGGTAGGCTGTTGTAAGTCCTTCTTTGACCACTAGGTGTCAGGAATCACAGAAGCATAGTAGGGTAAAGTGCCAGCTATGCCCCTGCTATAAGAGGTACACCCTGGGTAAGGGTATATTGTGAAGACAGAGAGCTTCCTGAGGTAGCTGCCATGAGGTGAGTGATTACTGTTTTTTTCTGTGGGAGGACTGAACTAGATCAGCATGTAGGTAGTTGGGCCTTCATTTAACCACTTGCCGACCGCCGCACGACTATCTACGTCGGCGGTCAGCCCCTCACAGGCAAACTAACGTAGGGCTACGTTGCTTGCTTGTGAGGGTCTAGGGAGCGAGCGCGCGCCACCGGAGGCGCGCTCCCGCGTGGTCACGGACCCCCCCGCGCGTGTGACCAGCGGACCCGATGTCCGCCGGCCACTCGGCGATCGGCGGGGGAGAGGGAGAATGTCAGGCAGCTTGTGTAAACAAGCCACCTGTCATTCTCCTCGCTGTAAAGACACTGATCACATGGATCTACTATGTAGATCCGTTGATCAGTGTCCTTACAGCTCAAGCCACAGCCAATCACAGTAGAAAGCACGCCCCTAGGGACACACACAGCCCCTCCCTCCCAAATAAAGTTAACCCCTTCACTACCAGTGTATTTTTATAGTAACAGTGCATATATATAGCACTGATTACTGTAGAAATGTCACTGGTAACCCCAAAAGTGTCAAAAATGTCAGTTAAGGGTCCGATCTGTCCGCCGCAATGTCGCAGTACCGCAAAAAAAATCGCAGATCGCCGCCATTACGCGTTAAAAAAAAAACAACAAAAATGACAAAAATCTTTCCCTTTGTTAGTAAACGCGATAACTTTTGCGCAAACCAATCAAAATACGCTTTTTGCGATTCTTTTTACCAAACATAGGTAGCATAAAACAAATTGGCCGAAAATGTTAAAAAATTTTGATTTTTACATTTTTTTTGGGGGGAATTTCATATAAAAAAATGTGAAAAATATTGCTATTTTTGCAAAATTGACGCTTTTTTTTTTGTTTATAGCGCGTGATCAAAAAATCGCACAGGTGATCAAATACCACCAAAAGAAAGCTCTGTTTGTGGGAAAAAAAGGACGCCAAATTCGTTTAGGTACAGCATCGCACGACCGCGCAATTGTCCGTTAAAGTCACGCAGTGCCGAATCGCAAAATACCCCCTGGTCGGAATGGGGGTAAAATCTTCCGGGGCTTAAGTGGTTAAAGCAGTTGCAACCCTAAAAAAAAAAAAAAATGATCCTTTTCCTTTAAAGCATGAATAACAGCACACTGCTTGGGCTGTGTAAATTGTCCCTTTGTATCATCTAAAATACCTGGCTGATCCTGCTTTGTGCTGCCTTTCTCTCTGTAAACTGACCACGTTTATCACGGCTGCAGAGCTCTGATACCCTGGTCAGTTTACTACCTCCGTCATCCGCTGTCTTTTCTCTGTTCTCTCCTCGGTCCTCTCCTCTGTCCCCCTCCCCACCCTGCAAGAAAGGAGAGAGCGGCGCCAGCTTAGTATAGTACAAGTTTATTTAACACTGTTAAAATTGGTGACTCACTGTCCGAGGTTGGGTGAGACCGGTACACAAAGACTGTTAGGGTCATCCATCTTCCTCTTCCAGGATAGTGGTCATAGGAGAAGGTGGTGAGGTTCCAGAGGTATAGCCGAGCCGCTGTGGGGCTGCTAGTTGTCACTGGCCGCGGCGGAGCATGCACAACAGGGCTCCGGCTGCCGACTTCTGATCCCTGATGACATCACTTCCTGGCAGGAGAAAAATAGGGGTTGCACGCGTTCAGAGCATCCGTGCTCCTTCGTCAGGCGATGGGCTCCTGTGTGTGAGCCATCTCCTCCCCGCCCCTCCCCTCCTGCTGCTATACTGTGTAAATTAAATAGTTGTACTTAGTAGAATCCCCTCTGTTATATCGCTCACTGGATTTGTTTTTATAAAAATGAAGCAGCGCAATACCTTATTGAAGAGCGCTTCTGAGCGGTCACATGACAGCCTGCAACTCTCCTCCAGGCCCTTCCTCTATAGTCCTTAGAACAGACCAGGAGAGTCTGGGACATCAGCTGAGGTATTGTGCTTCATCATTTTTCTAAAACAAAGGCACTGAGCGATATAGCAGGATATAACAGAGGGGATTCTAGTAAGTACAGATTGTGACTTTACAACCACTTTAACTTTCCCTTGAATGGGAATCCTAGAGCAGTGAGAGGACCAAAGAAAAGATTTTTGGTTAAAGTTATAACCCCTGTCTTTTTTCTATCTGTGTCTCATTGTGGAGATTTCACTTCATTTCCTGCCCCATAGCCAAAACAAGAAATGTGAGGAAATCTCTCCAAAGTGATGGAATCCCTATTTGCCACCAGGGTCTAGCGTCTACATTGAAAGATTTCACCTGTATTCCTGTTCTGGGGACAACAAAACATTTAGGATTTTCTTTCACTTTCACTTGGTGATAACAGTAAACAGGACAAATTGAGCAGAAAACAGGAGGAAACCAGAACCCAGCTACTATTTCCACTTGCTGACAGCCTTTACGTATATATATTCTGTGGGGCGGCAGCTCTCCTGCGTGAAATCACGTACAGGTACGTGATGTCGGTCTTCCGGGTCTGCGGCGTGCACGCACCCCGCCAGCGACCAGCTCCCGCTGTGATTGAACACAGCGGGAGCCAATCAGCATGGCGGTCTGCCTATGTACATGTAGCAGTGTTTCATATCCCCAAAAGATGACTGTTTGACATTTGAGAGGAACTCGGCTCCGTCTAGTGGCCAAAACGACACATTGCAGCTGCTCTGGAATTTTCTGTGATGTGATGTGATTTTCCTGTCAGGAAGTTGAACAGACTACATCGTCCATAGTGCTTTGGGAGTACCAGGGTGCACTGCCTCACCGCACAGCCTTCTGGGGGAAGCTTGATAAAGGAAGGGAGGAGCCAGGCTCGGGCCTTCTGCACTGGACTCTGAGCAAAGCATGAAGCCAGCGCTGTGGATTGATGCTGTATGTTAGGCCAAAGTGACTAAGTTGAAACGTTCCATCTTCAGCAGAAGACCCTTCCCGGAGGTCCTATCGATGCTTGCAGAGACCGGAGTCGTCCACCACAAACACCTAGCGCTGCTAGTGACAGAGATCAGAGACTAAGTCAGCAGTGGAGAGTCCAGAGGGAAAAATCCTGTTGGTGAGAGGGCACTTGCCCAAAACTGACTTTATTTACCCAAAAGAAGTAGCTTTATCCAGAGATAACCGTAGAATAACAGAAGGCAATAAACCCCGGGTGGCTCAGTATACCACCTCAGGAGATTCATAGACAAACATCAGTACCTGTATAAGAGCCGTCCGAGGCCTGTCTCTTCGACAGAAGTTTTACCGCCAAATTACACAGACGCCCCGCGGTGACTATCAACTGTTAGCTGCCTTTCTCTCTCTCTCTCTTGATCATCCATCTCTAGTGTGGAATACAAAAAGGCCTGTGCACCAGCATTGAGAAGAAAGAAGAGAACTGTGTGCAGGGACTCAGATAGTCCTACCTGTCTGGTACTGTGTCTAGCATTTATTAAACAAGAGTGTGGGGGTATTTTTATCTTTCTAAGTTGGTACAAGTAACTTCTTAAAGAGCCATATTTCATTGTATCTCACTTGTTCATTCTGATACATAGTAAATTAAGCCTTAATTTAACGCAATCCTGTGTGTTGTCCCATTGTGTCATCCAGAAGGACTGCAATTGGAGAAAGGTAACAAGTCATTATTACTTGCTGAAGTGTAATATTTTAAGTTGTGTTCTTTTGTAGTCATTTGGTGTTCCAGTCCTATTCTGGGTCAGTTGTGCCTAGGGAGGGTTCGAGCCAATTCTGTGGGTTGTTACAGGGTGTAGACCCAACAACATAATCAGCAGCTCCTGCGGGGGTGGTGCTACATACGCAAAGCAGATCTCCGGTCTGCTAGTAGGGATTATAGAGATCCTGTGTTTCTGCTAAGCAGGAACAGGGATCTCTGTCTTCTCACAGGTAAAGCACATCCCCCACACAGTTAGAAAGCACACATAGGGAACACATTTAACCCTTTGATCGCCCCTGATGTTAGCCCCTTTCCTGCCATTTTTTTTAGCACCAATCACTGTATTGGTATCACTGGTCCCAAAAAGTGTCACTTAGAGGCGAATTAGTCCACTGCAATATCGCAGTCCCTCTAAAAATTGCTGATCGCTGTCATTACTAGTAAAAAAATAAATAAAAATTCTATAAATCTATCCCATAGTTTGTAGACGCTATAACTTTTGTACAAACCAATCAATATATACTTATTGGGATTTTTTTTTACCAAAAACATTTAGCAGAATACATATTGGCCTAAACTGATGAAGAAATTCGATTTTTTTTTGTTAGATATATATATCTATATATATATATGTTTTATAGCAGAAAATAAAAAAGATTGTTTTTTTTTTTTTTTTAAATTGTCGGTCTTTTTTGTTGTTTTTTTTTGTTAAAAAAAATAAAAACCGCAGAGGTGATCAAATACCACAAAAAGAAAGCTCTATTTGTGGAAAAAAAAATTACATCAATTTTATTTGTGTACAGTGTCACACAACCGTGCAATAGTCAGTTAACAAAATGCAGTGCCGTATCGCAAAAAATGGCTTGGTCATTAAGGGGGTTAAACCTTCCAGGGCTGAAGTGGATATAGAAAGGTAAAAATAGGGCTTCAGCCTGAACTCCTCCTAGCTATGCTCCTCAAACATGTTTCGCCTCACCTACAGGGCTTTTTCACAGATCAGAATTAATCATTGAGCCCCATAGGTGGGGCAAAACATGTTGGAGGAGCATAGCCAGAAGGAGTTCAGGCTGAAGATTTATTTTTACCTCTCATTGGAGTGGCTGGGTGCCGGTATGCGGCCTTTCCACATTCTATCTTCTGGTCTGTTTCTTCTGATCTGTTTCAGCTAGTCTGGATGAGCTTGTTTGAAAGTTGGCACCCGATCTGTGCTTTGGACTGCATGGGGAAAGTTTTGCAGTGCTTTGAGTGACACTCCAAGTTTTTGTATATAGGACGAGTTGAGAGAGTTAAAGTGACGATCACCTTGTAAAACAACCCATTCAGTTTAAAATCGAAATGAAAGGAAACATTTTTTGTATAGGTATAAAAAAACATTATAAATACCTTTTTTTCCCTTTTTTATATGCAGCTGCATAAGAGCTGGGGGGAGGAGAAGCAGCATCCCACTGAGCTTTCCAGTGAGTGTCTGTGCAGCAGGGATATGTCAGGATAAGTCTGATCATTGGAAGAGAGTACACTTAGTTCCCAGCATAGCTAGAGAATTGACCATGTTGTGTTCTCCTGCTTAGTGTGGTCAGTTTTTAATAGAAAAGCAAGGAAGCACTACGAAGAGAACAGGAGACTTTCTCATACAAGTACATGGTACAGCAGGCACATATCAGGCCTTGCACGCTCGCGCCCCCACTAGACAGCGGGGATGGCGATCCACGGGACCAGCGGCCGTGATTGCCGCCGGGCACCCGCAATCGCTCCCCACTGAGAGAGAAGGATGGTCAGCTGTTGTAAACATAGCTGACCATTCTTCTCTCTGAAATGATTACAGAGCGCCTGTGATCCTTCTATATAGGATCACAGGTCTCTATGATTATTTTGCAAGTCCCTCCCCCCCACAGATAGAAAACACTCCCCTAGGCTCACAATTAACCCTTTGATCACCCCTAGGATAACCCCTTTCCTGCCAGTGTCATTATTACAATAACAGTGCATATTTTTTGTACTGATTACTGTAGTAATGTCACTGGTCCCCCCAAAAGTGTCAAAAATGTCAGTTAGGGGTTCGATCTGTCCGCTGCAGTCCTGCTAAAAATCGCAGATCTCCGCCATTACTAGTAAAAAAAAAAAAAATTAAAATGACATAAATTGTTCCCCTAGTTTGTAGATGCGGTAACTTTTGCGCAAACCAATCAAAATACACAAATATGTAGCAGAATACAAATTGGCTAAAAAGATGAAAAATTTAGATTTTTAAGTTTATTTTTTTGGGAATGTTATATAGCAGAATGTGAAAATGTTGTTTTTTTTCCAGAATTGTCGCTCTTCTTTTGTTTATAGCGCAAAAAATAAAAATTGCAGAGGTGATCAAATACCACCAAAGAAAGCTCTATTTGTAGGAAAAGAAGACATCAATTTTATTTCGGTACAGCGTTGCATGACTGCACAATTTTCCGTTAAAGTATCACAATGCCGAATTGCAAAAAATGGCCTGGTCATTAAGGGGGCAAATCCTTCCGGTCCAGAACTGGTTACATTTATTTTTTTGGGAATGTTATATAGCAGAATGGGAAAATATTGTTTTTTGTTTTTTTCAGAATTGTTGCTCTTCTTTTGTAGCGCAAAAACAAAAATCGCAGAGGTGATCAAATACCACCAAAAGAAAGCTCTATTTGTGGGAAAAAAGGACAACAATTTTATTTTGATATAGTGTGGCACGGCCGCGCAATTTTCCGTTAACGTAACGCAGTGCCAAAAAAATAGCCCGGTCATTAAGGGGGAAAATCCTTCCAGTCCAGAATGAAAGAAAAAGGGGCATTTCATATGCCCCCCTTTTTCTCATGGGATAAGTGGCAGGTCAGAATATTTCCAGTCAGTTTTAGGCGGGAAGATAGCAGGTAGAATTTACCTCAGGGAACCTGCCTAGAGATATTGTAGTAAAGGGTGGAGTTTAGGCAGTCTGTCAGGTGATAGGTCAGTTAGTGAGGAAAGTGGGAAGGCACCTCAGGAATTTCTAGAACATTCCAATAGGTTATATAAGGAGCTGGCATTACCTGAGGGGCTCATTCACCTCACAGCACTCAACATTGGAGTTTCAGTGTGTAGCTTCAGTGGTTCTTTTTTTTTTTTTTTTTTTTTTTGAGGATGAGTCTGCTCCGCCAACTTTTTGAAAGGGCTGGAGAGGAAGGTGGAGAGGACTGGGTTAGGAGATGTTTAAATTTACCACGGGAATGTCAGCCTTTACCTGAACTGGACCCGGACACAGGATTTTCTCAGACCGCAGTTTTGAATCCTCTGACATCTCAGCTGTCGCTCCGGTTGCTGTAGAGAACTCTCCTGCACATTTGGACGTCACCTCCGGAGGTCAGGGAAAGAGGAAGCGAACCCCAAGACGGCGTCATTCACAGTCGCCGGTGCGGCCATTGCCGGCTGGCGGTGCCGGGCGCGCCCCAGTTCGCAGGTGCGAGGAGCAGCAGGCGGTGGATGAAGACAGACCGGGCCCCAGCAGCGGTGGACGATCGGTGGAACGGCGGGAGAGCGCCTCACCTTCAGCGCAGCGGCCAGCCTGAGGAGGAGCAGCGCATGAGGAAGTGAACCGAGATGCAGAGAGCCGGATGGGAGGTCGCTCCATTCCGGTCATCGGGGCAGCGCCTGCAGATGAAGGACATCCACTTCCAGGACAGGGTGAGTATGCTGCTATGCCTATCCTGTCAAACATTGTGGAGCTTTTAGCTGAACTGACTAAGGATGTTAGTGTTTACAGTCTAGGCAGGGCCCTGTGATCAGTGAAGCTTGGGCTCCATCTTGTGGTTTAACTAGTAACTGCAGTCAGTCTGAGCTGGTAGGTACAGCGCCTTCTTTTGAAGCTGGGCATCTTCTTTTATTAGGGCTCAGAATGTCCCGGAGACATGTCTGAAGGAGGCACTTCCTTGTGAAATGTCTCCTTTGGGATATCACCTACCGCTAGCGATAAAAGAGAAAATTTGGAGAGGAGAATTTATAGATATCCTGTCTCTTCTTCCTTCCTCAAAAGAGTTCATATTTAAAGCAGATAAAAAAGAAGATAAGGAGGAGGACAGAAGGAGGCCAGTGTTATAATCATTTAATAACTGGCTTCAATCTTTTTGCATATATGCTTCGGTTCTATGTGAGAAGTCTCCAGAGAAAAGCTCTGGTTTATTTCAACATTTTTAAATAATTTTGGAGGCTTACAAAAATTTTGGTAGCAGTGCATGGTATGCTTATGATGAAGCTTTCAGACAGAAGCTGTCAATTCATAAGAGCCTGAGGTGGGGTGTAAAGGACATTGGCCTTTGGCTTAATTTATTCCTTCCACAGAAGCCTGCTTTTACAAAACAGCCAGTTTCCAACAGTAACAGCACTTCCTTTCGCAAAGGTGTATGCTTCAATTTCAATGAGGGACAGTGCAAATGGGCCACCGCGTGCAGATATAAGCATGAATGTGCGTTTTGCGCAGGAGCACATTCAGTGGTCAAATGTTTCAAAAAAATGGCCAGCACTAATCAACAACAATCTGTGGTTCCAAAAGGCACGATCCCCAGTGAGATTGGAAAGCATGCAACCGTTCCTCAGAATTTTTCCAGACAGGGAGACAGCTCTAATGTTGTCTGAGGGTTTTAAGGATGGTTTTCTTTTTCCTTCTTTCCCAGGTTCTGGTTGTTTAGTTGTTGCTAATTTAAAATCAGTTGATAGGCATTTGGACATTGTTGTCAGTAAGTTGGTGAAGGAGATCAGGGAGGGCAGGATGTCTGGTCCTTTCAGTTCCCCCCTTTTATGGATTTCAGAATTTCACCGCTGGGTATTGTGCCCAAAAAAGAACCAGGATCGGTTAATTCACCATTTATCTTACCCAAAAGGGGGATCCTTAAATGATCACATTTCTGAGGAATTTTCTTCAGTGCATTATGCGTCATTTGAGGATGCTATAGTAATTTTGTGAAGATTAGGGCACGGTGCCCTTTTGGCCAAGGCAGACATACAGTCGGCCTTTCGGCTTTTACCTATTCATCCTTCTTGCTTTCCTTCCCTGGGTTTTTGTTTAAATGGTGAATTTTTCTTTGACCGCTGTCTGCCTATGGGATGTTCCATATCTTGCAGATACTTTGAGGCCTTTGCTTCTTTTTTGCAGTGGGTGGTTTGTTATGTGTCCGGTTCTGGGAATATGATACACTACCTAGACGATTTTTGTTTATGGGAAGGAAGGAGACGGATGAATGCAGGAAGTTTTTTGCATACTTTTGTTCAGATATGCAAGGTTTTTGGTGTCCCGCTAGCGTTGAAAAAACTGTAGGCCCCTCCACTTCCGTGGAATTTTTGGGGATAACTATAGACACCTGTGAAATGGAATTCCGGTTGCCACCAGCAAAGGTTCTTCGGTTAAGAACTTTGCTTATGGCAATAGTGAGAAAAAAGAAAGTTTGTTTAAGGGAAATGCAGTCTTTATTGGGCATGCTGGCATTCGCTTCTAGAGTGATGCCCATTGGCAAAGCATTTTCCAGATGCCTTTATAGATCAATTTTAGGTCTCAAATCACCTTTTTCCCATTTAGAAGTGACATCGGAGTTAAGGGAGGATTTGTTAGTCTGGGCCCAATTTTTAGTTCATTTTAATAGCAGGACCTTTTTCCAGGAGGAATTTGTTTTGGATAAAGACTTCCTACTGTTTACGGATGCAGCTGGATCAGCTGGATTTGCGGCAGTTTGGCGCACACATTGGTGCGCTGGGGTCTGGCCTCCTAGTTGGATAGAAAAAGGTTTGGTAAAAAACATTGTATTGCTGGAACTCTTCCCAATCTTAGTAGCTTTAGAAATATGGGGGGAGGAGTTTAGGAACAAAAGGCTAATGGTTAGAACCGATAATAAAGGTGTTATGTACGCTCTAAATTGTCTGTCTTCTAAGTCTCCGCCCATTATTGTCCTTTTGCGTCATTTGAATGTATGGTTAAAAGCAACGCATGTGGCTGGCAAGGACAATGATGTGGCGGATGCATTGTCTCGTTTACAGATGCAGGAATTTTTTCGATTGCTTCCAGGAGCAGAACGAGAAGGGGGTTCCTTGCCTGCACACTTTGTGGATTCTGATATAAGTCATATTCCTGCTCAGATCAAAAATTTGGTTGACTTTTTTAAGTAATGTTGGAAAAGAGCGGGCTGCTTTTTCTGAAGGCTTGATTTTATTATTTTTAGATGGTCTGATGCAGGCACAATATTCTTGTGGTCACATACAAAACATATTGGCTGGTATATCTTTCTTTTTTAAAATGAATAACTTACCTTCATATGCTTCATTTTTTCTGTTAAGCAGGTGGTGAAAGGATATAGAAAAACAACTTTTCAGAAGGATGGACGTTTGCCACTTACACCGCAAATTTTGGGCAATTTATGTGAGGTAGCGGCTAAGGTTTGCTATTCAGGATTTGAGGCACTCCTATTTAAGACGGCATTTTGTCTTGCATTTTTTGCTGCTTGACGGATTTCGGAAATTGTTGGTCTTAAGCAGGATGGTGTACAAATCTCCCAAAGGGAGGCGAGAATTTTTCTGGGGGTTTCCAAAACGGATCAGCTGGGAAGAGGGGTTGGATTAGAATAAATGAGGTTTGGGATTGTTCATACTGTCCGGTTCAGTCTTTGGTTAATTACAGTAGTAGTAGGCCCCCAGGGGATTGGAGTGCATTTTTTGTTCATGCATCTGGTTTAGTTTTAACAAAATACCAGTTCGAGCAAGTTTTTAAGCTTTGCATTAGGGAGTTGGGTCTACAAGAGCACAGGTTTACTTCCCATTCATTTAGGATTGGGGCGGCGACTGAAGCCGCCAGAGTAGGCTTAGATAAAACAGTGATTCAAAAAATGGGGAGGTGGAAGTCGGACTGTTACAAATTGTATGTTCGACCCTAATTTTGTTTGTTCTTATTTTTCCTAGGTGGACAAAGAGTGGTTTGGATTGTCGGCCATTCTTTTATTTTTTGGGCGCAACAGTGGGCGAAACTGCGAGTATACACCAAGAATTTGGGCCTGGATCCTCAAGATTATCGGGTTTTCTGGTGCGGTAGGAGAGGAATGGTTTGGGATGATTTTTTGTTTGAAATTGGTAGGCTTTCCCAGTTTCTTCCCTCTCCAGATGTATTGGGAGTACATCTGGGGGGGAACGACATAGGACAGGTTAGGACTCTTGATTTGGTTTTCCAAATCAGGAATGACCTTTTTCAGTTTAGCTTGTCATCCCCACATACGGTTGTGGTCTTTTCGGAGATGGTGCAGAGGCTGCGGTGGTTTTCCTCGCCTTCTCTGCGCCCCTTTGAGAAGATAAGAAAGAGGATAAATAGGGCTTTAGTTAAGTTATTAGGAAGAATTGGGGTGCTGACTTATAGACATACAGAGTTGGAGAATGGTTCGGATGGTTTGTATAGGTTTGATGGAGTGCATTTGTCCAATATAGGATTGGACATCTTTAATAATGACTTGGGCTCATGTATTGAAATGGCCGCGGTGGTGGGTGGTGACAGAAGAGGTTAGTGCTTCCCTCTTCTGTCGGTTGGGAGTTTGTTTTGAAGAAAAATTGCTTTATTTATTGATGCAGCCTGAGCTCTAATGGCTGGGTTGTCTGGATTTTAATAAAAATTTTATTGATTATTTATTGAAGCTTAACCAGTAATAAACGGCTGCGGCCAATTTTTAAGCCAAGTCTTGAGTCCTTGTATTTTTTATAAATTAGAAGCATTTATATAAGTTTTTATTCTAGTTTTAAGGGTATATCAAAGATCCTGACTACTGTCCCATGAAAGAAAAAGGGGCATTTCATATGCCCCCCTTTTTCTCATGGGATAAGTGGCAGGTCAAAATATTTCCAGTCAGTTTTAGGCGGGAAGATAGCAGGTAGAATTTACCTCAGGGAACCTGCCTAGAGATATTGTAGTAAAGGGTGGAGTTTAGGCAGTCTGTCAGGTGATAGGTCAGTTAGTGAGGAAAGTGGGAAGGCACCTCAGGAATTTCTAGAACATTCCAATAGGTTATATAAGGAGCTGGCATTACCTGAGGGGCTCATTCACCTCACAGCACTCAACATTGGAGTTTCCCAACCCCCCCTCCCCTTATGTCGCGGCTGTTTGTTATGTGGAACGTCACTCTTGCAACTATGCAAGGGTGGACAAGTTTGTTATTGAGTATGGGAGTTTGTTTTGAAGAAAAATTGCTTTATTTATTGATGCAGCCTGAGCTCTAATGGCTGGGTTGTCTGGATTTTAATAAAAATTGTATTGATTATTTATTGAAGCTTAACCAGTAATAAACGGCCGCGGCCAATTTTTAAGCCAAGTCTTGAGTCCTTGTATTTTTTATAAATTAGAAGCATTTATATAAGTTTTTATTCTAGTTTTAAGGGTATATCAAAGATCCTGACTACTGTCCCATTGGTTAAAGGGATGCCAGGGTGGACAGGAATAGGCTATGCTGATGCGGCCAACTTCAATAGATGGTTGAAAAATGTAAACACCTTTGCTTCTGTGGATTCAGTAAACTGTTAAAAGGCATTCCTGGTGTGGGTTCCTCCTCCTCCTAAACTCTAGATGGGGACATCCTGCAAGCAAATTTTGTGCTTAAGTGGCAACGTGAGGTTTTTTGGTGTAAGGCCTAAAGCAGGTGAAGAGAGGACTGCCAACAGGATATACAGGATAAGTTGCCTGTTGGCATCTCCACACACAACGTAGAGAAGGATGGTTTATTCTGGAGGTCATTGTGCTTGCAAGACCCAATACAAGGCCCCTACCCCTGAGCTTAGGCAGGAACGGGTTAAAGAGCGGACGTGCTCTCCCGCTAAGCAACAGTTCTTTTTTTTTCTTGTCTTTCTGAAGAATAGAATCGTCATGTCTGTACTGTAAGTGACACAAGGAAGGAAATGACTGTTTAGGTTTGAAATGGCACACAGGTTTTTTTTAAATGAACTTTGTACCGAACAGTAAAATTCAGAATTTAATTTAACCTTTACTAGGTCATGATGAGTTACTAGGTTTTTCATGCAAAAAAAAAAAAAAAATCCAGCATTTCGGTGGAAGGAAAACTGGTGTACCTGGGTCTCAGTATGTGTTCGCCAAGCCCTGTGCAAATCTGAGTATTCTTCTATTTTAGCTTTTTTTCCATTACAGCCGTGCGGGATCATATTACTGATGTTAACTGCTTCAATTTCAGTTTACATTTTTCACCAGTACAGATCAACAAGTCTCTTAAAACAGAACCAGGTATGAACAGGTGTTAGCCCAGAGTCAGGGAGTTCAAAGCCAAGCCAACGGGGCTTTTAACCGTGTTAAAGTCATTATAAATTATCCCAACAACCCACTCAGCTTAAAATAGAAATTAAATCAAAACATTTTTTTATAGATATAATAATACATCATAAATATATTTTTTTCCTTTTTTTTTTTTTTTATAAATGATCCCTCTGTTCTCAGCTGCATAAGGGCTGGGGGAGGAGAAGCAGCAGTACACTGAGCTTGCCAGTGAATGGCTGTGCAGCAGGGGCGTGTCAAGACAAGTCTGATCACTGGAGAAGCGTACACTGAGTTCCCAGCATAGCTAAAGAACTGACCACAGTGTGCTCTCCTGCTTAGTGTGGTCAGTTAATAGGAAAGCAAGGGGATTGGCAGGCTCACCAGGGATTTCACATAAAGGAATGAATACAAAGAGAACAGGATATTTTCTCATACAAGTACATGATACAGCAGCCACATATCAGAAATATGAAGTGTTGGGGTAGCAAATGGTTTAAGCCGCTGCCTTAAGGCCTTTAAAAAGGTAGTAAACCGCAAAAAAAAAATCTTCCCTTTGCAAGTTGAGAGCATAATGTGCTTGTATGCATTGCATACTAGCATATTATGACAGACTTACCTTAAAACAAAGTCTTCCAGTGGCAGACTGTCACCGCTGACAGGGCTTACATCTTCACCCAGTCTTCCTTCTGGGTTCGCAGGCTCCTGCTGTTTGATTGCCTGAGTCCGAATGACATCACTCCTACACATGTGCGCTGAAGTCACGGCCACGCCACAGCTCTCTCAATGATTGGCATACTGCGGTGCGCATGTGCCGGTGATGTCACCGGCTGCTACTAAAGTAAATATCTCCTAAAAGGTGCAGGTTTAGGAGAGATTTACTTTAGCTACAGGTAAGCCTTTTAGGCTTACCTGTAGGTTGGAATAAACAAACTGACTTTACTAACGCTTTAACACTTTTTCTGCGCACGTATTTAAGCAACAATATTAGACCTGCAGACATAAAAACCCAAAAAATATTATATATTTTTTGAAAGCAAAGAATAATTAAATACTGTAGCTGTCATACAATATTAGTGCAACAATTTATCAAATGGAAAATGTCAGTGAAAAATACACAAACGTTAATTTTAGGGCACAAAAACGCAACTGTCATTCGAAACATTTTAGTAAAATATAAAAGATGAGGTTATGCTGAGTAAATAGATACCCAGCATGTCAAGACTTAAAATTGAACGAGACCATGAAATTGTGTCAAATTTTGGTACCCTGCATTTTCTATAAGTGATGCTTTAAACGCTCCTATAGCTCATCAGTTTAGAGTCAACCATGAATAAAAATAAAAATTCTTCAATCCGGCATGCACAGGAAAATATATGTATAGCAATTAGCAAAAAACAATGTATTCATATGTAAACACCCTCAATGTGTGCATATACAGTCGTGTGTGAGGTGGGGTAGGGCTCTCTCAATTTTTTATGGGGGGTTGGGGATTTTAACCACTTCTGGACTGAGCCTTTTTCTGACACTTGTGCTTTACAAGTTAAAATTAGTTTCTTTTGCTACAAAATTACTTAGAATCCCCTAAATAGTGTATACATATTTTTTTTTAGCAGAGACCCTAGAGAATATAATGGAGATCATTGCAATATTTTTTATCACACCGTATTTGCGCAAATCACTTTTTTTAATTAAAAAATAAGAAAGCAGTAAAGTTAGCCCAATTTTTTTCTATAATGTGAAAGATAATGTTACGCCGAGTAAATAGATACCCAACATGTCATGCTTCGTGGAATGGTGACAAACATTGGTACTTAAAAATCCCCATAGGCGACATTTTAAAATTTTCTATAGGTTACCAGTTTAGCGTTACAGAGGAGGTCTAGGGCTCAAATGATTGCTCTCACTCTAACGATTGCGGCGATACCTCACATGTGTGGTTTGAACACCGTTTATACTGTATATGTGGGCGGAACTTGCGTGTGTTCACTTCTGGGCGCAAACTAATATTTTTTATTTTTACACAGGTTTTTTTTTTTCATAATTCTTATTCCTATTGCAAGGAATGTAAACAGAAATATGCATGACAGAACCTCTTTAATGTGAGATCTGGGGTCAAAAAGACCTTTAGATCTTACATCTACACTAAAAAAGAAAAAAAAAAAGAGTTATTTTTTTTTTCATGATGAAAAAAATGGGCTCTTTAAATCTGTTGCTAGGAAGCAACATTTTGCATCGCTCCGGTCCTCCAAGGCCATAGAGTCAAGTGAGGGCCATCTTGCCCTCACTCGACTTCCTGCCAGCCAATCATTTTCTCTGCTACCGGCTACCGAGTAACTTATGTCATGTGACTGTACATCTAGAACTGATTGACTGATGTGGTGTAGCCATCACGTCCTGTCTCTGTTCTTTTGTTGACCTATGTAGACCAAAGCTTACTTTCTTTGTCTGCTGTGGAAGTTAGAAACACAGCTTAGCAAAATTATCTTTTGTATAATGAAGGGGTATTTTGTATTAATATTTTTGGCTGGGGATAGGTCTATGGGATGGCAAGCGTCTACTATATACCCTTACGAATTAATTCACACCAGACAGCATTGTTGGATAATAATTTGGCCACGGCCTTTATTTATTGTTTTTTTCCAAGATTTTATTAACTCAATAAACCATGAATACACCATTCTTAACTTTAACCATTACCATAAATTTCACACCACATAACATGACAACCCAGCTTAGCCGCTCGGGCTATTACTAACCATAGAATAAACCTCCAATCAAACGTCCTCCTTTTCTTAAAAAGGTGACCCAACCACATAAATTTTTAAGGCCGTGACTTTAACATTTTTTTTTTTTTTTTACATAGGGGGGGGGGGGGGAGCGGGCGGGAAGCTCCGCTCTGGCTGCTCTCCTGAGGCGACTGACTGCGCGCTCCTGCTCACACCCATATTTATAGCCTGCCTCGGTTCCAGAAGTTTCTGTCACCTGACCTTCCGCAGGCAGCTATTTTGACCAATCCGCTTCTTTTACCTACTGTACTTTCCCGCCTCTCTCCCCAGCCAGGGGAGGGGAACTAGAAACTGCCTATTCCGCAGCCCTCCCATGAGGAAAAAGGAAGAAATGGGTTTCTTGAAACCCCTTTCCTTTTTCCATTTCCATTCATGGGATGGCAAGCGTCTACTATATACCCTTACGAATTAATTCACACCAGACAGCATTGTTGGATAATAATTTGGCCACGGCCTTTATTTATTGTTTTTTTCCAAGATTTTATTAACTCATTAAACCATGAATACACCATTCTTAACTTTAACCATAAATTTCACACCACATAACATGACAACCCAGCTTAGCCGCTCGGGCTATTACTAACCATAGAATAAACCTCCACCAAGTCAGGAGGTGCTAACCTCCTGACTACCCCACCAGCCCGCGGCCAATTCTATTGCTGTCTGGAAGCCTAGATTCAGTATATCCAACCCTATATCCGAAAGATGTACCCCATCCTTCCAATATAGGCCTGGGATTCCACCCTCCAAATCTACGTGCCTATAGGACAAACCATATCCCATACTCATGAACTTTTCCAATTTGTGATTCACCCTTCTTCTCATTTTCTCAAAAACCTTCCCCGATTTATCCTGCAACCAAATGAGACGAGGGATGATCTCAGAAAATATGATGACTGTACTTGGTGAAAATGATTTCCATTTCCTTAAGATAAAGCATATCTTAAACAATAACCTTACTGTTTGCAGTTTCCCGATGTCATTGCCGCCCAGGTGGATTAACAAAATATCCGGCAATGGCCAACCATAACTCAGCCTACCCAATTCAGCTATCAGATTATCCCAGATCATCCCACCCTTACCAAGCCAATACAGTTCAAATAAACTTGGATCCAGATCCAGATTAGTGCCGTAAATTCTGTTTTCGGCTCTTTTGTGTGCCCAACGGACATAAGAGTGTCCCACGATCCAAACTATCAACTTCTTGTCTGGAAGCGAAAGGTACATGGTTAGACTTCACATATCTCAAATAGACATTTGACTTCCATCTACCCACTTTTTTTATAGCATCTTCTCCCATTCCTGATCTTGCTGCTGTCATGGCCGCCCCCACTCTGAATGAATGACATAAAATCCCCAAATTGCACATGCCCAAAACAGACAGAATTTTCGCCAAAATTCTTTGAAACTGAAACCCAGTAAGAGGAGACCGGTTCTCATGAATAAAAAGACGCGTCTCACCCCTTGGCCTCAATCTCAAATAAGAACTTAACGATTCCATAAGACATATGGATCGCAAAGAACACCGTCTTAATACAATCCACGTCCCCTTTCCAGGCTGATCTGTCTTGGATTTGCGCAAAAATATTTTTAACTGGTCCTTTTCAATTATTACATCTTCCAATAACAGCCCACCGATCTCTTTTTTTGCTCTCGGGACTAATTCTGAAATCCTCAGAGCTGCAAAAAAACAAACCGAAAATGCCGCTTTAAACAGCCTTGTTTCATAATTCGAAAAACAAACCTTTTCTGTTGCTTTACAGATATCCACTAGATTATTAACCGAGATTGGACCTCTAAAATCCACTCTAGACTGTTTTTTCTTATAACCTTCAAGAACCTGCTGTACCGAAAAGAAGGATAGCATAGACCCTAAACCTTTTAGTTTCAAAAAATAAGAGACCCCGTACAATATTTTGCTAATATGTGACCAGGACAATTTCTTCTGCAATAATCCCTCCAGAAAACCCAATACCAACCTTTCGGAAATCGCCACCCGGCCATTATTGGTCTCATTTAAGAAAGACAACCATAATGACCAGGAGCTATCATAGCTCTTCCATGTTGAATTTGCCAGGGAGTTACGAATGTTTTCTTGTACTAAACTATATCCCATAGATGCATAGGACAGTCCACACCTACTTTGTTTGCGCCCGGTACCAGCTCGAAGAACTTGCCCATCTGTAATCGGGAGAGAGCGTCAGCAATAACATTTAGTTTACCAGGAACATAACGAGCCTTTATCCAAATGTTATAAAGCAAGCATCTGGAAACTAAATGACGAATCAAAGAAATAACCGGCGGAGATCTAGATGTTAAACAATTTATCGCAAATAATACTCCTTTATTATCTGTACTCAGCAAGATGCGCCTGTTTTGGAATCTCAAACCCCATATTTCTACTGCTACTATGACAGGAAAAAGTTCCAGTAAAACAATGTTTTTTAACAGACCTTTTTCCTTCCATTTCCCAGGCCATTTCCCTGCACACCACTCATTCCTCCATATGGCTGAAAATCCAATTGATCCAGCCGCGTCCGTGAATAAACAAAATTTCGAATCAGTAATGAAGTCTTCTTGGATTATTGCTCTACCATTAAATGATTGCAACAATTTTGACCATAGCAGCATATCTTCCCTAATGTCCTGAGTCAATCTTATATGGGAATATGGACTCTTTAATCCTGACATCTTTAAATACATTCGTCTGGAATAAATTCTCCCCACTGGAAGCACTCTAGTAGCGAATGCTAAATTACCAAGCAATTTTTGCATTTCTTTCAACAGCACTTTCTTTTTTCTTATCAGAATGATAATTAAATTGAAAATCCTGTCCAATTTTTCTTTAGGTAACTTGAATTCCATTTTATTGGAATCAATAAGGATTCCCAAAAATTCCAGCTTTTGAGAAGGATACACCATTTTTTCTTCAGCTAAGGGAATGTTAAATCTAGAACACATGTTTTAAAACGACTGTAACAAACTCAAACATCTGCCGGAATTCTTGGGACCCAAAAAAAGAAAATCGTCCAAATAATGCAGGGTAAATTTAGAATCCGCCTCCATCTGTAAGACCCATTCGAGAAAGGTGGCAAAAGCTTCAAAATAAGCGCATGATAAAGAACAACCCATTGGGAGAAACATGTCGAAATAAAAGTTATTGTTGAACATAAAACCCAATGAGTTGAAACAACTCGGATGTATTGGCAGCAATCGAAATGCCGACAAAACATCCGCTTTGCTCATCAATGCTCCCGTACCCAATTCCCTTAACAATATTATCGCCTTTTCAAATGAAGCATATTCCACTGAACAATCCCCCGGATCAATTTGATCATTAAGGGAACTCCCGAATGGGAATGACAAGTGATGTATGAGTCTAAATTTATTCGGTTCTTTTTTTGGTATGATACCCAAAGGAGAAATCCTAAAATTAGTGAATGGTGGTCTTGGAAAAGGGCCCGCAATCCTACCCGCCATAATTTCTTTATTAATTTTTTCTTCAACTAAATGTGGCAACTCATTAACAGATTTTAGATTTTTTACTAATACACAACCTTCTCCTTCAAACACAGGAAGCCGAAAACCTTCAGCAAACCCTTCAAAGAGCATGTTGGCCATCCGCTGGTCTGGGTACCTGCGTAGCCAAATTTGCATTTCTTGTAGGTTCACTAGAAGCTTGCCCCTTAAGAAATGGCTCTTTTCCTGCAGATTGAGAGCTAGCTGCCATTTTTTTTAAACATTTTGACACACTATGAGATCCAGAACAGAAGGCACATTCATGTCTAAAACGGCAATTATGTAACCACTTACAACTGGACTCATTGAATGCAAAACATATGCCTTTCCTGTAACTTGTGGCCTGAGCAGCCATCGTCACTGGTCTAGCAATCTGTGGTCTTTGTGGGATTAGCAGGTTAAGCCATAGACCCACATCTTTACATCCCCATCGAAGTTCTTTATGGACAGATAACTTTTGTCGAAAGGATTCATCATATGAAAACCATCCAAAACCTCCAAAGTTCTTATATGCCTCTAATATGATTTCCACATGATGAAAAAGCCCTGATGCTTTGTAGGGATGTTTCTCACATAATACGCTAGCATATATACAGAAGGCCTGCAGCCAATTATTAAAAGATTTGGCCACTGGTCTTCTCCTGTCCTCCTCAGTTTTTTCTGACTTCAGAAATTCTTTACTAGACGGCAGTAATGACAGTAAATCCATAAATTCTCCATTCCAAATCTTCTCCTTAACACTCATACCCAGGTGGAACCCCAACGGCGAGGGGGAACATGGCATGCTTTCTTTTAGACTAATTTCTGGTACACCCATATCCTGAAAGCCCGTTGTCCTCTCTGACTCTACCTTCCCCTCATCCAGGTCCAACCATACTGATGACACATTTTTCGTTTGAACCTAATTATGTAGCATATGTAGAGAATTAGCAATTTGATTCAAGGACTGGTTCATTGTACTCAAGATATCTAAATTACACTCACCCGGCCCAGCAGTCTGGTCCTCTAAAGGCATTTCCTCTGCTGGCCAGTATAGTGGGCTCACTTCCCTGTCATCTTGCAGGCAGCTGTCATTGGGGCCTAAACCGGACCTTCCTCCAACAGCTCCTGCTATAATATCTTCGGAGTGCCACCCCGCTGTGCTGGCTTCTTCAGTCTTCGGGGCCTTCTGTCTTCTTATCTTCTGACTTGCTGGGCGCTCTTCCACCGGCGGGCTGAATCTTCTACGCGGTGTCCGTCTTCTCTTCTGCAGCTCTTCCTTCGCTGCACCGCTGCTAGGCTCCGCCCTCATGGACTCCGACCCGCACTGCTCTCGTGCCGCTCCGCTTCCACCCGACTCCGTCTTGTCGCGCCGTCCTCCCGCCGGTCTGCCTCTCTTCCCGCCTCTTTTTTCCTCACCGCTGATGCTTCCTACCGCTGACTTCTTCATATCTTCCGCCGGCCTTCTTTCTTCTTGTCCCGCGTCTTCTCTTCTTTCTTCTGTGGGCAGTTCTAAGCAGCGTCTCAGCCACTTCTCCCCTCCTTCAGCTTCAGCTTTCTCCAGTAGCTGGCGCAGTAGAGTCTTCATTCTTCGGGAAGCTCCGCTCTGGCTGCTCTCCTGAGGCGACTGACCGCGCGCTCCTGCTCACACCCATATTTATAGCCTGCCTCGGTTCCAGAAGTTTCTGTCACCTGACCTTCCGCAGGCAGCTATTTCGACCAATCCGCTTCTTTTACCTACTGTACTTTCCCGCCTCTCTCCCCAGCCAGGGGAGGGGAACTAGAAACTGCCTATTCCGCAGCCCTCCCATGAGGAAAAAGGAAGAAATGGGTTTCTTGAAACCCCTTTCCCTTTTTCCATTCATTAATTGGGAAAGTAACCTGTATATCAGTCCACTACAAGGTTCCCAATTAATACAACCTAATATGGGGTTGTGCTATATGTGTTAAACTTTTCCTTTTAGCATCTCTGTTGTAATATCAGTTTAGTTCTATAGGATAGCAATATATTAACAATCGGTTTGTGTATATGCTGGAATTGATTTTTGGCGGCAACTCGTTTTTTAGAGAAACTTGTGGTTGTTTTAGACACTGAAGTTTAAGTTGAGCCTAGACATCACGGTTTTGCATTGAGTTTCTGTTGTAAGTGGCAGATTGTGTCGTGCAGCAGAAAATCAGCATTCCGTGAGACTAGGTATTGTCTACACCAATGTTTCTCAACTCCGGTCCTCAGGGCACACTAACAGGCCAGATTTGCAAGAAAACTGAAATACATCACAGGTGGTTTCATTTGCTGCTCAGTGATTGCAGTATTCTAGTCTGCATCTGCCCAAGGTAATACTTAAAATCTGGCCTGTTAGTGTGCCCTGAGGACCGGAGTTAAGAAACAATGGTCTACAACTCTACACTATATTTTTAATACGGTTGATCATGTCAGAATGTTTATACTGCTCTGATAAACAGTGTCTATTTATGCAAATAAGCAAAGATCTGTAAGCTTGGCGATTTTCAACTTATTTCCATAAATCAGCAAAAATTTTAGATCATTTAAGTGGCACTAACCTGAAGATAAGAGGAATACAATTTTGTGCAAAAATATAAATATTTATAAAATAATTCAGTGCAGAATAATGTCAAAAAGATAACTGGTAATAAACACAAAATGTGGAACAAAATTCAATAATATGTATCACACAGGTAATGTTAGAAATGCAATCAAAGGATATTATTAAAAAATATCAAGGTAACCAAAACCCATAACTTCTGAAATGTGATAAATAGCCTTCCATGAGCTCACAGAAGATGGAAACAAAATCTAACAGAGTTGACACGTGACTTCTCTCAGCCAACAGATGTTGACAACTCAATGTTTAGAAAATGCATGGACAAAAATCGTTACACCATGCACCAAGACTTGCTAGAAGTCCAAATAGTTTTGGTAAAATAAACTTCTATAAATTTAATTTTAAGAATACATCATAACTGGCCCATTTACTATGGCTAAAATTAGCCTAAAATTCCCAAGATGAAAAAATTAGACCAGTCATACTGCAGTTAGAATGATCCAAATTGAAATCTTGATGCTATGAGGATGACAATGGTTCAGTCAAATGTATATGGCAAGCAAATTGCCTGTAAGAAAAATAGAAATGGATACTTTACCAAGCAAACTTATTTCTGTTGCCTGGGATGTCACGTTTGGGTAGCCTCAGCTTTAAATGTTTCCCTTCAGTGTCAGATTATCATCAGCGCATCTTACTCCCTTCATGTCTGTCCAATTCCTCCCTCTCATCTCCTACTCACCCTAAACATTTATCCTTTGTGAATATGGGTGTGGATTTTGTTTTCCATGTGGAAACATGTCAGATAGGGATATATAAAATAAATTCCCTTATCTGACCATCACCCAAAGAGGGGGCACTCTTTGCCTGTATAAAAGTTTGGGAGATTCCACTATTTTCTCAAGGATAACCTTCTGAGCTAAGCCTTGGAAAGAAACCTAAATCTCATGGAGGTACCTTAATGTCACTTCCCTGTCAGGAATAAAAGCTCCCTTTAAGATATATGTTTGCTTTGATAAGTCTAAGACCATAATTATACACAAACCTTCTTCAAATACCTTAAAAACGAAGTAATTTTGGTTCAAGACACAATTTAGTTCTTTACACATAAGAAAAAAAATGGTATACATATCTACCCACCATTATATATATTTAAAGCTTATACCTACTATATCAATAATAATAATCGTATTTCAAGGGATACATCCCCACAATGTATAATGAATATAGGTTGACTATTATAAAAGTAAATATATATAAAACGTTCCTTGAACGTATTCAATTATTCAATTAAGCAGGCCTATGTTTATGCTTCACATAATATAATGACATAAAATATTGTTGCTAATATAATTACTACAATTAATAATAATGTTTCCTCAAGCATATTTTTAATTGAGCCCTAAAAAAAATATACTGATCTTTTGTTCATTAAGAAAACTTAGACAAAACTGACATCACTCTCATTACAACCTGGCTTGGCCCCGTCATGGCTAGACCTTATCTTGGTGTGATGTCAGGGCCTCTTTAATTTATGGCTAGAAAAAGTCTTTGCTGAGACTTTAAAATTGTCTGTAAGAAAACTTATCCAAGGACAATGAACTTACATTCACCTCATGACAAAATGGCTGCTAGGCTGCCCAATATAACAATATGTATAGAATAATATGTATGGGCCTTATATGATTCCTTTTTAGCTTCCAATAGTTCTGACAATTGTAAATGCTGTTTTTACTGTTTTTAGTATCATCTTTTTGTTTTTATACCAAGAAACACGTGTTTGCTCTACCTTTTTGTTTTTACTTATTTCTATTGTGGCTGGTGGTTCTCAGTACCACCATTTCGTGTCAACCACATGTTTGGCCGCCATCTTGTATTAGCATCGAGACCCATGTGGTTGTAACACAATTTCCTTTGTGTGGCGGCCATTTTGGGTTCTACATCTCCATTTTGTTCGGTGGTGTTGGAACCCAAATGGCTGAGCTTCCATTTTGAGTTTTACCAAACCATCATTTATGTTTCCTTTTTGTGTTTGCATTTCTAAACATTTTTTTCTAATTTTGTTTAAGGGGCAACTACAGATAAAGCTATTACATGATTTTTGTACTGTATTTCAGTTTTAAGTGGGGTTTCTTCCTTTTAATTGAAATTCAGCATCTTGGGAGTTTTTTTTTTTTTTTTTACAGGATCATTGCGGTTGTTTTTTCTAGCTAGCCTTGTTCGTCTTTTTGTTCAAATTTAGCATATATATCCAACCCATCTGTTTTTTTGTGTTTTATTCTGTTTTCAGGGGTAACTATTTTTATTGTATAACTGTTCTCAGTCTTTTTTCAAGCATTTTTTTAAGCTGTTTTTGTGGTGTATTTTGTCCAATTTGTGTTGTAACCGTAAGCTTTTAACGTGACGGTATGCATGGAGAGTGCTGATCGATGTTTTAAATGTGCGGTCGAGATTGAATGACATAACATTGTTGCAGCTGGGTTTGTTTCATAGGGCTGATAACCGTGTGAAATAACTTTGTATAGTGTGTGTCTGTTATAATACGTCCAATGTTTAGTGTGAAATAGATGTGGTTTTTGCTTCCTATGCACTAGAACGCATTTATTAGCGTGACCTTTGTGTTTTACAAGATCTCAGCGCCACCATTTTTGTTTTTGTAGTAGTCATTTTTAGTACTGCAGTTTTAATTTGGAATTCTGTTTTAGGTGGATCTAAGTCATTTTTATAAAAAAAAAAACGGAGTTTTGGTGTCTATTGAAAGCAAATCGTTTATTTTTGCACTAGGTGTCTGTTTGTGCCCAGAGTATTTCATTTTGGTTGTAACTTTTCTCTGTTTGAATTAGTCCCTATTTACATTGGATTTGTTATGAGGGTGTAATTATTTTGGTATTGTATAAGCATTTTCTGTCCTTTGTTCTCCCCACATGCTTGTTTCAAAACCTAATCTTGAGAGACCAGTCTGACTGGTATACCTACATATCAATGGAGAGAGCTTTGGTTTGACATTCCTTTGAGATCGGGTTTGTTTTGTGCTGATTTTGGGGAACTTGGTGGAGACATTATTTTACAAGTCATGTGTCCACAGATAGCAGCCATCTTGGCCATGACGTATCCAATTTAGGGTGTGCCCCTATCCTCAATTGATCAATTGCATTTGGAAGGATTGGGAAACAGAGATTTCGGGCACAGGAGTTTTGTTAAAAAGATTTCTTTTATTCAACACAGAACTAAATATTTTAAAATCATAGAAAAATACAGGCAAATAATTGTGTATTAAGGACACAGTGAGACCACACAACAATGGTCTATGTTGTACAATATCTCAGTGCATAGAACTTATAAAAGTCGGTTTACATACAGTTCAAAGTACAAGATCATTAGTAGTCATATAATCCTTGGAAACGTATTGCTTGTTATCAGAAGAACCGCCGACGGACACCCAAGCAGTATGGTGCCGGTCAGCAGGGTCGACTGAAAATATAAGTTAACATTCACCATGTAATATATGACCTTTGCTCGACATGTTTCGCTTTCTTAGACAAAAAAGCTTCATCTGGAGCATATCATTTCTTTTGTCTGTGTGAGAAATAACAGTATTTAGATAGATTACATATATGTGTTACCTTATTTTCAGTATGTTATAATTACAATTGCATATCATTTATCTTTCCTTTTAATTACATATAATCGTCTTACACATCTCAGATAAGTCCTTCTATTTTTGCAATATCAACACAATATAACATTGGGTCTTAAGTTGCATTCAGACACTAGAGGAGTTTAGGGGAAAGAACGGAGGTTGCCAATAGTGAGTATATGTGGGGATCCATGCTGTAATTATAGTATAAGCATATATATCCTATTTATATACCTGGTAAATGGACAGAAAGATGTATACATACCTGTACATATAGTAATCAGGCACATATCTCAATTTCCATAGAGAATTCTTTAACGAGGAGGACTGTGCGTTTTGGGAAACTCAAAAAGGCAATGTATAGTGACATAGTAGTGAGGGTAGTCACTCCATGTCTCATATCTGGGTGGATGAGAGCAGAAAAACAATGTTTCTCAGAGTAGTAAGCGTTTTAATTCTATGATATCACTTTAAGGGAAAGCCCATAGGAATGCCAAACCATAAGCTCAAATGTTCTAAATGTTCTAAAGTGGTAAAATCTGTATGCCTCATGCTTGTTATAAGAGTGTGTAAGTACCCATAGAGCCCATAGAACATCTGCCCTAAAAGGGGGGGGGGGGGGGGGCAACAGAAAAGACACATAGTCATTCTGGACCGTAAGAGAAGACAGGTGCCATGCGTTTATAAACGATTACACACTAACATATAGAGTTTACCCATTCGTATATGGGCTACCCCTGTAGTAAAATATATATCATGTATACTGATTTGCTTTCACACACATATGTGAAAATGTGTGTGTAATCAATTTCGTATCCGGCCCACCCTCCTCTATAATAGTAGGGGGGGTGACCAGGGTTATATATAGATAAGCAGTTGCTACATGAGGTCCAAGATGAGTACATGCAAAGCGTACTTAGAATAAACATAAGTAATAAACATAGTAGTAAATATATATAGAGTGCCACCCAAGATGATAGATCGCTATGCAGTACAAAAGTTCCAAACATACACAGACACCTTAGCAATGCTCACCAAACTTAGGAAGGACCAGAGCCTAAATGTAGGGAGCATGTCTCCTCTGCTTGTATGTCGGCTGTTAAGCACAGTAAGATTAAGGTGAATTCCCGGATATCACAAAAGTGTAATGTTACAGTATTAATACTGGCCATATAAAGCTTACCCCTTGCCACGCTGTTCCCAGCTTCCGCACAGTCCTCACCGGATGGGGAACCTCCACCATACCAGGGCTTGTAAATGGCGCCCTTAAGTAGCATGGATCCCGGGTGGTTCGTCAAACGGACGTCACCGCCCCGGCCACTCCCACCGGACATCGCTCGAGAGCTAGCGCGGGGACACCCCGGCGAGGCTCT
Source organism: Pelophylax lessonae (assembly GCF_965119305.1). Lineage (NCBI taxonomy): Eukaryota > Metazoa > Chordata > Amphibia > Anura > Ranidae > Pelophylax > Pelophylax lessonae. The sequence continues at coordinate 75,665,773 of NC_138777.1, forward strand.
CGGCTTAGTCACAGGTGTATGCAGACTATACAGAGGCAGGAAGTGCCTCCGCAGTCCGCTCAGGTGCCACAGGAAGTTCCGCCCGGAAGGGGCGGGACTGACCTGCGGCCTATCTGGCCGCACATATCTCACTGATGAGGCCGACCTCCATGCTTACCCACACTGCCCCCACAGGATCGGTCCGCAATTACATCAGAATTCTAATTGCCTGAAATGAAAAAACAACACAACAAGGACAGAAATTATATATTTAAAAAATACAGATATAAAAGCAAATTTCACTAAGGTACAAAAATGTTCCTGGTGAAACCAGGAGATATATATCGGTAACATATTTGTTTATCAAAAATTATTCTATAACCATGTTTATTTTTTGACATTAACCACTAGTAAGGGCTTCAATAGTAACAGCCCTAATGAAAGAACAGGGGCTGAACTGCCCCCTACTAGAAACACTTCCATACTTCAAACCCCAAGAGAAAGTTGCATATTTTGACTTATTATAAATCCTCAAGATCATAGTATTGATGAGATAGGGATTATAGCACAAAAAACTGTTTGTTATACATAAGAAAGGAAGAGGGGTATATGTGCCATAAGACCTATTTAATGTGAAGAGGTATCAGAATAATTGAATATATGTATATACGGGGGGAGGATGATCACGCCAAAACCAAGCCGACACCCTGACCCATATATCCCACAGAGGGCCATTATCGTAACCCGAGTATACTACTCGAGGTCAATTAGATCTGTTGGCATTAGGTAAGCAAGGAAACCTTCACAGAAAGGGTTTGTACGACTGTGTTTCGTTTAACCCAGGTCTATAAGTGGCATTGAGACGCTCTATCCAGAGAGTTTCTCTCTGGAGAATTTTTTTGTCCCAGTTGCCACCCCGAGGATCTTGAGGGATAACCTCAAGCACATAAAATCTTGCCTTTTTGGGATTGAACCTGTGGTATAGGTCAAGGTGTCTGCTCACGGGCGTGATCATCCTTCCCCCTGCTGATACGTACACATGGTCATTTATCCTTTGGCGGAGCTCTCTTATAGTTTTACCTATATAGAACATACCGCAGGTGCAATGCATCATGTATACCACTCCACGTGTGCTACAGTCGGCTCGAAATTTTGGAGCAAACGTCTCCCCATTAGGTAAAGTGTATTCAGTATTCTCCTCTATCCAAGGACATGAAGCGCATTTGCGACATTTATAAGTACCTCTACCTGTTGTTACTTTATTTCTAATGGGTTGATAGTGGCTTGTTGTTAGTTGATCTCTTAAAGATCTTGTTCTCCTGAAAACAATTTCACCTTAATCTTACTGTGCTTAACAGCCGACATACAAGCAGAGGAGACATGCTCCCTACATTTAGGCTCTGGTCCTTCCTAAGTTTGGTGAGCATTGCTAAGGTGTCTGTGTATGTTTGGAACTTTTGTACTGCATAGCGATCTATCATCTTGGGTGGCACTCTATATATATTTACTACTATGTTTATTACTTATGTTTATTCTAAGTACGCTTTGCATGTACTCATCTTGGACCTCATGTAGCAACTGCTTATCTATATATAACCCTGGTCACCCCCCCTACTATTATAGAGGAGGGTGGGCCGGATACGAAATTGATTACACACACATTTTCACATATGTGTGTGAAAGCAAATCAGTATACATGATATATATTTTACTACAGGGGTAGCCCATATACGAATGGGTAAACTCTATATGTTAGTGTGTAATCGTTTATAAACGCATGGCACCTGTCTTCTCTTACGGTCCAGAATGACTATGTGTCTTTTCTGTTGCCCCCCCCCCCCCCCCCCCTTTTAGGGCAGATGTTCTATGGGCTCTATGGGTACTTACACACTCTTATAACAAGCATGAGGCATACAGATTTTACCACTTTAGAACATTTAGAACATTTGAGCTTATGGTTTGGCATTCCTATGGGCTTTCCCTTAAAGTGATATCATAGAATTAAAACGCTTACTACTCTGAGAAACATTGTTTTTCTGCTCTCATCCACCCAGATATGAGACATGGAGTGACTACCCTCACTACTATGTCACTATACATTGCCTTTTTGAGTTTCCCAAAACGCACAGTCCTCCTCGTTAAAGAATTCTCTATGGAAATTGAGATATGTGCCTGATTACTATATGTACAGGTATGTATACATCTTTCTGTCCATTTACCAGGTATATAAATAGGATATATATGCTTATACTATAATTACAGCATGGATCCCCACATATACTCACTATTGGCAACCTCCGTTCTTTCCCCTAAACTCCTCTAGTGTCTGAATGCAACTTAAGACCCAATGTTATATTGTGTTGATATTGCAAAAATAGAAGGACTTATCTGAGATGTGTAAGACGATTATATGTAATTAAAAGGAAAGATAAATGATATGCAATTGTAATTATAACATACTGAAAATAAGGTAACACATATATGTAATCTATCTAAATACTGTTATTTCTCACACAGACAAAAGAAATGATATGCTCCAGATGAAGCTTTTTTGTCTAAGAAAGCGAAACATGTCGAGCAAAGGTCATATATTACATGGTGAATGTTAACTTATATTTTCAGTCGACCCTGCTGACCGGCACCATACTGCTTGGGTGTCCGTCGGCGGTTCTTCTGATAACAAGCAATACGTTTCCAAGGATTATATGACTACTAATGATCTTGTACTTTGAACTGTATGTAAACCGACTTTTATAAGTTCTATGCACTGAGATATTGTACAACATAGACCATTGTTGTGTGGTCTCACTGTGTCCTTAATACACAATTATTTGCCTGTATTTTTCTATGATTTTAAAATATTTAGTTCTGTGTTGAATAAAAGAAATCTTTTTAACAAAACTCCTGTGCCCGAAATCTCTGTTTCCCAATCCTTCCAAATGCAATTGGTGGAGACATTGTACATTCTGTGTTAAAGTTCGTCTTGTTTTAACCACTTGCCGACCGCCCCTCGCAGATTTACTGCGGCATGGCGACTCGGCTGTGCATAATCACGTAGATCTACATGATTATGTGCATGTGGTCTCGGCAGCGCGCTGTGATTAGATTGCCGCCGGCCTCCTGCAATCTTCAGGGAAACTGACAGGAGAGCTGCCTGCCTATGTAAACAAAGAAGGCAGCTCTCCTGTCAGACAGGCACAATGAGTCCATGTGTCTCAGCTCAGCTGAAACACCGATCTCTGTGTGCCCGTCACAGAGCCTCCCCCCCCCCCCACAGTTAGCAAGCACAATTTAAGAGCACACTTAACCCTTTGATCACCCCCAGTATTAACCCCTTCGCTGTCAGTGTCAATTATACATTAACAGTGCATATTATTCAGTACTGATCACTGTATTGGTGTCACTGGTCCCCAAAAAGTGTCACTCAGTGTCAGATTTGTCCGCCACAATGTCTCAGTCCTGCTAAAAATCGCTGATCGCCGCTATTGTATTGTATATGTACTGTCTCCCTCTAATATTGTAAAGCACTGCGTAAATTGCTGGCGCTATAGAAATCCTTAATAATAATAATAATAATAATAATAATATTACTAATAAAAACAAAAAAAATAAAAAGTCCAAAAATCTATCCCATAGTTTGTAAACGCTATAACATTTGCGCAAACCAATTAATATATGCTTTTTGGGATTTTTTTATACCATAAATATGTAGCAGAATATAAATTGGCCTAATCTGATAAAAAAATTAGATTTTTTTTTTTTTTAAATTTGGGAATGTTTTATAGCAGAAAGTAAAAAATATATATATTTTTTTTTTTTTCAAAATTGTCACTCTTTTTTGTTTTAAGAGCAAAATCTAAAAACCATAGAGGTGATTAAATACCACCAAAACAAAGTTTAATTTGTGGGAAAAAAAAGACATCAATTGTATTTGGGTACAGCGTCGCACGACCGCGCAATTGTTAGTTAAAGCAATGCAGTGCAAAATCGCAAAAAATTGCCTGGTCATTAAGGGGGTAAAACCTTCTGGGGTGAAGTGATTAAAGGAGGTGATTGTAGTTTGTAGAATTTTGGTTTTGTTATACTGAAATCAAATTCCAGATAGAATTATTGCAGTTTTTGTATTGAATTTCAGTCCTAAGTGAAATCTTTTACTTTCCACTGAATTTCAATATATATAGCAAAACTAACTTTAGCTGTGAGTTTTTCTGGTAAAGAGTTTATTTTTAATGGTGTTGTTTTGTTTAATTTTTATTGTTTTGGCGTTTTCTTTGTGTTTCTCAGAGGGCAATTTATGCCCCCTCACCCATTGTTTTGGGTTTTTATAGCACAAGCACGTTTTGTATAGTATCACATTGCTGTTGGTTTGCGGTAGAAAAAGAGAGGTTCCAGGTTTTAGAACTAGGTTTTATATTCACTTTCCATAATCGGATTCTGTAAGCGAGGATAACACGCTTTATGGATTAGAATTGTTCTCCGCAGTATATAGTCGATTTTAGTTTGTATACGCACAGACTGTTAGGAACACCAAAGTGAACCTCCCTAATAGACAAAAATACCAGACAGGGATTCTAACCCCACTCCACTCTAAACAAAGAAAATAGGCTTTAAATATACTTTACAGTGGTTTTAAAACTAAAAACTGTTTTTACCTTAAAGTGTTACTAAACCCACAACAGTAAAATCTGTCTGTAGATGCAGAATAGCATGCTTGTTATACTCAGTGTGTAACTTAAGTAATTAATGCTCTGCATTGTCTAAAGAGGCTGTGTGATCCTGTACGCAAAGATCCTCCCCCTTCTGCACGTTCACTCTGGGCAAGTCCAGATAACACATAGTAAGTGTAGATCAGCTGCACATGCTCAGTTTGGTCGCTATTGCTGGAGAGAACACTTTGTGGTTTTAGCTGAGCTATTCAGGACACATGATATTGACATCACACATTTGAGCGTGTATACAGATCCTAAATGACAGCCCAGTCCCTCCCTCCTCCTCCTCCATGCCCAATAACTTAAAAAGAAAAACAGGCGGTGGGATGTCACATCTTGATTGATAGACGATCCGCCTTCCATAAAAGCATGAGGACACAGGCTATAGAGGATTTCAAGAGGTAGTGATTCCATAAAGGAAATAACACCTCTGTACTGTACATGTTATTTTTTGACTTCTCAAAAGCATCAGTTACAGCCTGCAGACGTGCATATTAAGGTCACAGATATTTCAAATTTAGAAAAAAAAAATGTTTCCCAATTTCTAAATTCATAAATAATACAGATCGTGCCAAAAATGTTTTATATTTTCTTTTTATATATTTGTGATCCTTATTTCTCTCTTTCTGTGCCTTTCCTCTTTTTTCTCTCTCTCCTCTGTCATTCTCATCCCGCCTGGCATCCCACTGACACCTTCCTAACACACTACCCCCTGTCATCCTCATCTTCATCACACCTGGTATCCCACTACAACCTTCCTAACACACTGCCCCCTGTCATCCTCATCTTCATCACACCTGGCAACCCACTGATACCTTGCTAACACCCCACCCTCTGTCATACTCCTCTTCATCACACTTGGCACCCCACTGCAACCTTCCTAAAACACTACCCCCTGTCATCCTCATCCTAATCACACCTGGCAACCCACTGATACCTTGCTAACACCCCACCCCCTGTCATCCTTATCCTCATCCCACCTGGCAACCCACTGCAACCTTGTTAACACCCCACCCCTTGCCATCCTAATCTTCATCATTCCTGGTACCCCCTGCAATCTTCCTAACACACTACCCCTTGCCATCCTCATCACACCTGGCAACCCACTGATACCTTGGTAACACCCCACCCCTGTAATCCTCATCACACCTGACAACCCACAGGTACCTTGCTAACACCCCACCCCCTGTCATCCTACTCCTCATCTTCATCACAACTGGCACTTCACCCCCAGCCATCCTCATCCTTATCTTCATAACACCTGGCATCCCACGGCATCCTTCCCAACACACTACCCATTCTCATCCTCATCATACCTGGCAACCCACTGCCACATTGCTAACACCCCACCCCCTGTCATCCTCATCCTCATCACACCTGGCAACCCACAGCAACCTTGCTAACACCCCACCCTCTGCCATCCTCATCACACCTTGCACCCCACTGCAGCCTTCCTAACACATCACCTCTTGTCATCCTCATCCTCATCACACCTGGCAACCAACTGATACCTTGCCAACACCCCACCCCCTGTTATCCTCATCAAACCTGGCAACTATTGATGAGCCGAACACCCCCCTGTTCGGTTCGCACCAGAACACCGTGAACAGGGGAAAATTTTATTCAAACAATCGAACTCCATTGAAGTATGGGAATCAAACGTCAAAAAGTCCTAATTTTAAAGGCTTAAATGCAAGTTATTGCCCAACAAAAGTGTATGGGGGTCTGGGTACTGACCTGGGGAACGTGTACCGATGCAAAAATGAAAAATGAAAAAAAAAAAATAGTTTTTAAAGGAGCAGTGAATTACTGATTTTAATGATGCGTAAAGTGAAACAAAAAAAATGAAAAATTCCTTTAAATATTGTGCTGGGGGTCCCCATAATGTGCCTGAAAAGTAGTGCATCTGTACGATCTAGCTTGCTGCAACAATACTGACATTTCTAAAGAAAAAAATGTCATATACAAATATACATACAAAATTTCAAATCGCATGTACTTGTCATACTGGTGCATAAAAATTGGGCCTTTGGTGTTGGTGGTGCCTGAACACCAGAACCCCTCACAGTTACTCTTGCTGATTGCAGGAAGGGGCCCTGCTGGTAAAAATTCCATACAAATTTGAAATCGCATGTACTTGTCATACAGGTGCAGAAAAATTGGGCCTTTGGTGTTGGTGGTGCCTGAACACCGCAATCCCTCGCAGTTACTCTTGCTGCGCGCAGTAACGGGCCCTGCTGGTAAAAATTTCATACAAATTTGAAATCGCATGTACTTGTCATACAGGTGCAGAAAAAGTGGGCCTTGGTTGTTGGTGGTGCCTGAACACCGCAACCCCTTGCAGTTACTCTTGCTGGGTGCAGGAACAAGCCCTGCTGGTAAAAATTCCATACAAATTTGAAATCAAAGGTATTTGTCATACAGGTGCAGAAAAATTGGGCATTTGGTGTTGGTGGTGCCTGAACACTGTAACCCCTCACAGTTACTCTTGCTGGGCGCAGGACACAGGGACAGGGCCTGCTGTTAGAAATTACATATGAAATTTAAATTGTATGCACATGTCATACAAGTGCAGAAACATTAGGCCTTGGGTGTTGGTGATGACCTGAACCAAAAACATTGTTGGAAGCTAGCAGAATCAAGATTGAGGAATAGGATAGGCAGCATATGCAGTCTTCAAGGGATAGCAGACCCCTAGTAAATTCAATCACTTACATCAGCATCAGGGGCTTGATAGCAGCTGTTGATCCAGGACTGATTAAGTTTGATAAAAGTCAGCTGGTCAACAGAGTCTGTGGACAGACACACTCTTTTATCCATCACAAAACCTCCAGCAGCACTGAATGTCTGTTCAGAAAGCACACTGGAAGCAGGACAGGTCAGTAGCTCCATTGCATATTTAGCAAGTTCTGGCCAGTGGTCCATCCTCAAGACCCAGTAACCCAGTGGATGCTCAGTTGGAAAGGTCTCCAAGTCTGCTCTTGCCCCTAGATAATCCTGCACCATATGATGGAGACACTGCCGATGGTGGCTTAAACCTAACAGCCCTGGGTGCTGAGGACTAAAGAACTGTTTAAAGGCATTGGTCTACCGGCCGCCTTCTCCACCCCCCCTCCTTTGGCTGAACGGTGCCTCAGAAATACGTCCAGAAAATGTTAACCTCCCAGTGTCTGGAAAGGTGTTACACAAATTTTTCTTCAAGGCGTCCTCAAGATGTTTCATCCTCTGCTCCCTCTGTGAAGGCAGGATGAGCTCTGCAACTTTACCCTTGTAACATGGATCAAGAAGGGTTGCCAACCAGTAATTATCCCTCTCCTTGATATCACAAATCCTCTGGTCCTTTCACAGGATTTGCAGAATCAGGGAGCCCATGCAATGTAAGTTTGAGTAGGCATGAGCTTCTGAGTCCTCTGGGTCACTAAGGATGACATCGTCAGGAGCAACCTCTCCCCAACCACGTTCAACTCCTGGGGTTTCTGGGGAATGAAAACCATCCCTTGAAGACTGCTGTATGCTATCCTCTACATCCATGGTGCCACAATCCTCCTCCTGCTCTTTCTCTTCCTCCCGTGTGTTTTATGCCAAGCACTGGCATTGTATGAATACCGGAAATGGCCACAGAGTTTTCTGGCCTGCCTCAGGAGATCTTGTAAGCCCGGGTATCTGTACAAGAAAAGCTGCACCACCAAATTCAGGACTTGTGCCAAGCATGGAACATGTGTCAAGTGTCCCTGTCGGAGAGAAGGTAGGTGCAATTGTTGCATACAACCTTTCCTGGCCTAAGCTGTCGTGGCGTCAACCATCTCTGAGTCTGCCCCTGCAGAGCTGACAGAATCTCTGCCTCAGTGTGACTCCTATCCCCTGGACAGGACAACTGAAGCACTGCATGGCATCTTCTAGCCTGACTGCTTGCATAGCCCTTTGAACGCTTAGGGAGCACTGCTGCTTCAGAGAACAATTCAGCATAAGAGGACATAGAGGAAGAAGAAGAGGAGGAGTAGGCGCAGTAGCCAGATGTAGCAGAACCAGCACCAGCTTTTTGGAGGCGTGGTGGCAAAACAAGCTCCAGCACTGAACCCTGTCCTGCATCCTTCCCAGCTGCCAGCAGAGTTACTCAGTGCGCTGTGAAGGAAATGTAACGTCCCTGTCCATGCCTGCTGGACCAAGAGTCAGCAGTAATGTGAAACTTCCTGCTGACTGCTCTGTCCAAGGAGGCCAAAACATTACCTTCCACATGATGGTAGAGAGCTGGAATGGCCTTACGTGAAAATAAATGTCTTTTTGGAACCTGCCACTGTGGTACAATTCCACAAATTCACGAAAGGGAGCAGAGTCTACCAGATGAAAAGGCAGCAATTGTAGTGCTAGCAATTTGGCCAATCTAGCATTAAGACACTGAGCATGTGGATGGCTTGGACAGTATTTTTTTTCTACGGTTCAGCAACTGGGGTAGTGAAATTTGCCTGCTGGTGAAATCAAGAGGTGGTGTACTGCTAGCAGATTGGGTGCAAGTATCTGTGGCACTCATTGCTTTACCATCATCCCTCTCAATGCAGGTTTTTGAGAAGACATGAGGTATAGTAGGGTTAGAGATAACAGATGAGGAGCAATGTGAAGTATGCTTGTTTTTATCTTGTAGTTCTTTCAGGTGCTCTTGCCAATGGACTGCATGGCAGGTTGTCATATGTCTTGTCAAGCATGTTGTGCCCAAGCGGCTGGTGTTCTGGCCATGCTTGATCCGCTTCAGACAGATATTGCAAAGAGCAACGCTGGAGTCTATTGCACTTGTGTAGAAAAAAGCCCACACTAATGAACTTTTGGAAGTCCGTGGGGAGTTTGCAGCACCCTGCACCTGTGGAGCTCTGTGGTGTGATACAATAGGTTGACTACTCCTATGGTGGCCCCTGGAGCACATCCTGCCTCGTTGGAGTTGTGCTAACTCCTCCTCCTCCCCCTCACTTTCCACCTCTATTTTCTCAGGCACCCAAGCACAGTCAGTGACCTCATCATCCCCTCCCTCCTCATTACTGGAGCAAACTTGGCAGTATGCTGCAGCTGTGGCAACATGACTGCTAGTTTCTTGTCCGTCATTGTCACCCACTCTCTCTAGGCTCACAATATTCCCTTCATCAACCTGGGAACCAACAGCACAGCATTCAAATTGCTGCGCATCCTCCAGCAGCATGTCACTGACACTATGATCGAAAAATTCAGGTGACTCCTCCGTGCATGATGGTGGGGCGACAGAAGGAGTAGCTGTGGAGAAGGAGCCTGTGGAACGGGCCTATTTGCCAGCTGCGGTGGAAGGCAAACTAGTATGAGCCTGGGTGACAGAGGATGAGTAGGATGAGGACGGCTTAGTATATAATATATATGTATATATACTGCACTGCTGATATGTACTGAACTGACTGAAAGATACTGAATGGCCTGATATATACTCAAGTGGCCTATATAAATATATAGATATCAATATATGGTCTATACTGAACAGACCAATAGATACTGAAAGGCCTGATATATACTCAAGTGGCCTAAATACAGTATCTATAGAGATATCAATGTATGGTCTATACAGAATCGACCAATAGATACTGAAAGGCCTGATATATACTCAAGTGGCCTAAATACAGTATCTATAGAGATATCAATGTATGGTCTATACAGAATCGACCGATAGATGCTGAATGGCCTAATATCTATGCAAGTGTCCTATATATATATATATATATATATATATATATACAGTGCCTTGTGAAATCATTCGGCCCCCTTGAACTTTGTGACCTTTTGCCACATTTCAGGCTTCAAACATAAAGATATAAAACTGTAATATTTTGTGAAGAATCAACAACAAGTGGGACACAATGTTAACAAATAAAAAACTGAAAAATTGGGCGTGCAAAATTATTCAGCCCCTTTTCTTTCAGTGCAGCAAACTCTCTCCAGAAGTTCAGTGAGGATCTCTGAATGATCCAATGTTGACCTAAATGACTAATGATGATAAATAGAATCCACCCGTGTGTAATCAAATCTCCGTATAAATGCACCTGCACTGTGATAGTCTCAGAGGTCCGTTTAAAGCGCAGAAAGCATCATGAAGAACAAGGAACACACCAGGCAGGTCCGAGATACTGTTGTGGATAAGTTTAAAGCCAGATTTGGATACAAAAAGATTTCCCAAGCTTTAAACATCCCAAGGAGCACTGTGCAAGCGATAATATTGAAATGGAAGGAGTATCAGACCACTGCAAATCTACGAAGACCTGACTGTACCACTAAACTTTCAGCTCATACAAGGAGAAGACTGATCAGAGATGCAGCCAAGAGGCCCATGATCACTCTGGATGAACTGCAGAGATCTACAGCTGAGGTGGGAGACTCTGTCCATAGGACAACAATCAGTCGTCTACTGCACAAATCTTGCCTTTATGGAAGAGTGGCAAGAAGAAAGCCCTTTCTTAAAGATATCCATAAAAAGTGTCATTTAAAGTTTGCCACAAGCCACCTGGGAGACACACCAAACATGTGGAAGAAGGTGCTCTGGTCAGATAAAACCAAAATCGAACTTTTTGGCAACAATGCAAAATGTTATGTTTGGTGTAAAAGCAAACAGCTCATCACCCTGAACAGACCATCCCCACTGTCAAACATGGTGGTGTCAGCATTATGGTTTGGGCCTGCTTTTCTTCAGCAGGGACAGGGAAGATGGTTAAAATTGATGGGAAGATGGATGGAGCCAAATACAGGACCATTCTGGAAGAAAACCTGATGGAGTCTGCAAAAGACCTGAGACTGGGACAGAGATTTGTCTTCCAACAAGACAATGATCCAAAACATGAAGCAAAATCTACAACGGAATAGTTCACAAATAAACATATCCAGGTGTTAGAATGGTCAAGTCAAAGTCCAGACCTGAATCCAATCAAGAATCTGTGGAAAGAACTGAAAACTGCTGTTCACAAACGCTCTCCATCCAACCTCACTGAGCTCGAGCTGTTTTACAAGGAGGAATGGGCAAACATTTCAGTCTCTCGATGTGCAAAACTGATAGAGACATACCCCAAGTGACTTATAGCTGTAATTGCAGCAAAAGGTGGCGCTACAAAGTATTAACTTGAGGGGGCTGAATAATTTTGCACGCCCAATTTTTCAGTTTTTTATTTGTTAAAAAAGTTTGAAATATCCAATAAATTTCATTCCACTTCATGATTGTGTCCCACTTGTTGTTGATTCTTCACAAAAAAATACAGTTTTATATCTTTATGTTTGAAGCCTGAAATGTGGCAAAAGGTCGCAAAGTTGAAGTTCAAGGGGGCCAAATACTTTTGCAAGGCACTGTATATATATATATATATAGATATATATATATATATCAATGTATGGTCTATACTGAACTGACCGATAGATACTGAATGGCCTAATATCTACTCAAGTGACCCATATATACAGTATATATTAATGTATGGTCTATACAGAACCAACCGATAGATACTGAATGGCCTAATATCTACTCATGTGCCCTATATATACAGTATCTCACAAAAGTGAGTACAGCCCTCACATTTTTGTAAATATTTTATTATATCTTTTCATGTGACAACACTGAAGAGATAACACTTTGCTACAATGTAAAGTATGGAGTGTACAGCTTATATAACACTGTAAATTTGCTGTCCCCTCAAAATAACTCAACACACAGCCATTAATGTCTAAACCGCTGGCAACAAAAGTGAGTACACCCCTAAGTGAAAATGTCCAAATTGGGCTCAAAGTGTCAATATTTTGTGTGGCCATCATAATTTTCCAGCACTGCCTTAACCCTCTTGGGCATGAAGTTCACCAGAGCTTCACAGGTTGCCACTGGAGTTCTCTTCCACTTATCCATGACAACATCACAGTGTTGGTGGATGTTTGAGACCTTACGCTCCTCCACCTTCCATTTGAGGATGCCCCATGGATTCTCAATAGGGTTTAGGTCTAGAGACATGCTTGGCCAGTCACTCACCTTTACCCTCAGCTTCAAATTGAATGGTTGGTACAAGGCTATGCCGAACCAGCCCAAAATCCCTTCCCCACTGAATTCATGAAAGAAACAACTATAGGTGTCCCTGGGGAATTTGAGTGGAAGGGCTGGAGATGGTAAGTGTAGTAATGAAAGGTATAGAAAAGAATATATAAAATTTCAACATTTATTGATTTATATTAAAATTCAACAAAATACAAAAAATAACATATTTAGACTTTAAAATAACATTCCATGTACATATCCTGATAGGGATAATACATTAGGGGTTCATGAAGCAGGGGAGTGTATCGTCCAACATGTTTCGGAATTTTTGTTCATCTAATTCCTTCTTCAGGGAAGTTTATATACACATAACCGTGCATTCACCACCTGTATATCTACGGATGTATAGAATGTAAGCAATATTATTTAGAACAAATACATGAGCATAGAGGCAAACAATATATCTTATCATCAATGAGGGATCCCCAAGTCCCATAAGGGTAGGGAATATCCATAATAGGTATGTGTCTGTATACACAAGTATATCCTTAAGAGTAAACAGTAACTATGAAGATATCAACTTACCCCTAGAGGGAGTATGGAGCAAAAAGCGTCCTTTTAGTTGTCTCCTCACAGAAGGTATACTGCAAAGGTGGCTGTTTGTATGGCAAAGGATACCTTATATTCATGCAGTCTGACTGTGCAGCTCTGTAGTTTGAATGTGCAACAAGTATATGGACTTGAGAGAAAACAAGTCCCTCCACACGTTGTCAGGGTATTAATGTTAGTACCGGCGGTTCACTCAAATCCCCAATGGCCATATGCACATTGTGTTCACGAGGAGCACATAGGGCGGATGAGTCCACACCTATCAAAATGCACAAGTGGGGGAAGAAAATATTTAGCCATAATGACTGATTTCCCATATATAAAAGTGTGATTAGGAAAGGGGAATTCAAAATCCACATACCTTGCCAGAAATCCTATGTGAAATGCAGATAACCGATCTCTCTGTGGTGACCCAAAGGTACTGAGTCCCACTAAGCTTGAAGCATTTATATGCTCCACCTGAGAGTTCTTACCTGAATTAGGAGGAGTGTATACACCTGGTTGGATGATGAGGGGCGGGTAAAGAGCAGGTGGGTGGTTCTGAGCTAGTTGTCCCCATATGTTGGATTTCAAGTTTTCCTTTTATTAGGTGTCTCCACTGATGGTACATTATCCCTCTCTATCCTACCATTCCAAGCAGGAAGGGAGATCGAGAGGAAGAGGAAGGGCGTGGGTGACCTCCAGGGCTGCGCTCCCCAGGTCTAAGCGGTGCCGAGGGCCGCCGCGTACCTGTGACGCGGCGGCGTCCGGCGTCACATGACCGCCGGCACGTTGATGCGCAGCTCTTGCGAGATGATCGATGGATCTCGCAGACGGGGTGTCAGTGAAGGATACATGGCGTCCGGAGGCGCCATGATACCGACACCTCCCCTGGATCGCTGCGCAAACTACAGGCCCCAGCATGCATTGCAGGGGCCTGGGCGTGCCGTGGAACACCAATGGGAACAGGTCAAAGCGAGGAGGGAAGGCCGTATCAAGTGACATTTCAGCATAGCTGGTATGCCGTGGAGCATAAAAAGAAAAAGGAGATAAAGATACATAAACAATATGAATAATGTAAATGCATAGGGCTGCACAGTGAGCTGCATGAGAGGTACAGATTGTTTAATCATACCTATACGTGAGATAGGGATCCCTAATGATTGATGAGCAGACAGAGGCCCCTCTGCAGTGATATAAATAATATTAGATTTAATACATAAAGTAACAATATTGCATAATATTACATAATTATCGATTTCTTTGATTTCCACATTGTAACTGAGAACATCTTAGGCATATAATGCGACCATTTTAGCATGTATGATCATACAAATACATAAGCAGAGACATTTCATGAAAAATATATATTTTTATATATTTGATGACAAAACAAAAAACAAGAAATGGAAATAGGGAAGCAGAGATGGATACGAGAGAAGAGAATGTGTATTGGGATTCAAATATCTTTAGTATTTTCTTTTATTTGACAGAACCTGGGTGTTACTCCAGAGAATTAGTATATTTTCCCGCACATCTCTATTCCCAACCATTACAAGAGCTAAAGATTCCATTCAACATTTTCCCACACACCCCCTCCCCCCTCTCTCCCCTTTCCATCCATAAAAGGGGCTAGAGATCCCATTCAAAACCCCCTGAACTAAAGCCAGGGAGAAACGGCCTAAAATTGAAGGCTTCATTCAATCCCGGTGGAGAAGTGGCATTTAGGTCCGAAATCCAACGAAGCTCGCGCTGGAGGAGAAACTTGTTAAGATCTCCTCCGCGGGAGCTGGGGTGGATTCGATCCAAAGCCAAGAATTTTATATGTGGAATATTGGCACCATGTACCAAAGCTGAGTGTCTACCTAGCGGTACTTCTGGATCTTTCTTTTTAATACTTGCTATGTGTTGGCCAATACGTTTGCCGAATTTTTGGATAGTTTTGCCAATATAATAGCAGCCGCAATCACAAGACAGTAGATATACGACTGCCATAGTCTGGCAGTTCACATAATGTTTTGGACGAAAGTTTTTACCATTAGGCAGTATGACATTTTTCTTGGTGTTAATATATCGACATTGGGCACATGACCCACAGGGGAATGTGCCCAAATGTGTACAAGGGTCCTTCCTTGACCGGCCCTTGTATTCACTACTAACAAGGGCATCCGACAAGGAAGGAGCTCGTTTAAATGTTATCTGCGGTGTTTCTGAGATAAAGGGACTGATCGACGAATCAGACATTAACACATGCCAGTACTTTTTTAAGATCTTTCTAACCTTATGGTGTCCTCGGGAGTATTTTGTTATAACTCTCGTAGTAGTATCACTTGAGTCTTCAGCTTCTTTTTTGTTTTTGTATGAAAGAAGATCCCGACAGGATTGAGTTTTTGCCTTTTTAAAAGCTCGTTTCAAACATTTTGGGGTATATCCCCTTGCTGATAGCCTTTTCTGTATGATTTTAGCCTCTACATCAAACGCCTCCTCCGTGGTACATATTCGTCTAGCCCTCAAGTATTGAGAATATGGGATGGAGTCTACTAACGGCTTAGGGTGCGAGCTCGAGGCATGCAAGATAGTATTGCCTGAGGTTGATTTTCTAAAGAGCTCACAGTGTAGCATGTCATTATCCCCCCTGACTATCCTGAGATCAAGGAAAGTCACTGAGGAGGTGCTATGCTCAACCGTGAATTTTAGATTTAAATCATTACAATTGATGTAATCCATACACTCCAAAAGAAGGGAAGGAGGTCCATCCCATATCATAAGAATGTCATCGATGTAGCGGTACCACATAGGTATGTGGTCCGCATACATTGTGAATTCTTCAGATAGGAAGAGATTTCGCTCCCACTCCCCCAGGTACAGGTTGGCGTATGCCGGAGCACAGCAAGTGCCCATGGCAACGCCCTGTACCTGGAGGTAGTGGGAGCCAGCAAAACAAAAGACATTATGTCTTAGGATAAAGTCCAAGGCAGATAGAATGAAATTTTGAAATATTCCATCAATCTCATTGGTTCTCATCATGGCCTTCCGGATAGCTGCCAGTCCCAGGGTATGGGGTATTGAGCTATAGAGTGATTCCACATCTATAGTAACTAAACTAGCATTTGGTGGTATGTGAATATTTTCTAGAATGCGTAGCATATGGATTGTATCTTGGATGTATGATGGGAGGTCAGCTACCATGGGCCTAAGATGTTGGTCAATGAGCTTGCTGAGATTTTCGGTAATTGCCCCATTTCCTGATATAATGGGTCTTCCTGTAGGGTCTGATATGCTTTTATGGACTTTTGGGAGGGCATAGAAGGTGGGGATACGTGGGTGAGTGGTTCTCACGAAATCCCAAGTTGTTTTTGGGATGACGTTATTATAGTATGCTTCATCTACAAGATTGTAGAAATCCTTATTGAATCTCTCGATTATGGTTTTGTTTATGGGACGGTACCACTCTGTGTTTTTTAAAATGCGAAGGCACATGTTGGTGTATTGGCTGTTATCCATGAGGACAACATTGCCACCCTTGTCGGATGGCTTTATTGTCAACTCATGGTTGTTACGTAAAGTATACAGGGCTTTTTTCTCCTCCATGGTGATGTTACTTTGGACTTCTATATCGTCCATTCTCAGGGCTTTGATCTCTCTTGTGGTAAGTTTTAGAAAGGAAGCTACAGCCTGGTTAGAGCTGGGTGACGGGTAGATGTTAGATGGCTTTTTTAGAAGTTTTTGTTCAGACGACATTGGAGGCGCTGGAGGGTCGGGATCCTCTACCTGGGATAACAGCATTTCAATATCAAGGCGGTCAATTAAATCTAGAGGTTCATTCTCCTCGAGGAGAGCCTCTAAATTGGTCAGAGCTTGTCGTTCTTTTAGGGTGTGTGTAGTGTCACAGGTTTTTTTGGAATACATACTTTTTAACAAGAGTTTACGGGTGAAGAGGTGTATATCTTTTATGGTCTCAAATTTGTCGAGACTGGCGTCTGGGCAAAAAGTGAGACCTTTGTGCAAAAGTTGTGTTTCAATATCTGTGAGAATGTGCGAAGAAAGATTAATGATACTAAGTTGGTCAGTGCATTTGGGATTTAAAGTGTTGGGGATCATTGGGTTTGGGAATTGGGAGGAGGCACTTTGCCTAAAAAAATCTGGGGGATTTTGGGGGTGGTGGTGAGTGGGGTATTACTTGGAATGACAAGCTCCGGGGCCTCATTTGAAACGTTTGGAACGTTTGGTTGTTCACCTGTAGAGGCAATTGCTCCTTCCTGGGTGGACCCAGGTGGAAACATTTTGGTAGTTTTGTTCTTAGGAGTTTTTGGATATTTTGTAGGGGGACCCTCACCTTGTTGGCGTCTCTTTTGTCGTCTGTTACTTGTGGTGGACTTAGATGAGCTAGAAGAAACAGAGGAGTTATCAGAGGTATATGATAATTTACGTGGTTCATTATTCCTAAGAGCATCTCTAGGGATATGATATTGAGTTTGTTTCCATTTATAAGCTTTACCCTCCTTAAACGCACGTCTGTCACGCAGGTACTTTGCTTCTTTCTTTTTGAGTATTTCTCTATTGAAAAACTCTAGGTGTTTTGTAAGTTTTGTATTAAGTTCCTCGTACAGATGGTGCGTTTTAAAGGGGGCAAGCTCTAAGTATATTTTTTCAATATTGGCATTAACCTCTATTGATTGTCTCCTATATTCCCTTATTAATAGTTCCATCATCTTGTTGGAACATTGTTGTAGGTTATCCTCCCAATCTTTCTTAAAAGCAGGGTTTATATCCTCAAAAGAGGGAAAGATTTGGATGCGTAAGCCTAGGGGATTAAGTTTGAAAAAAACAACAACAATGTAGGAGCGCTAACAAAACCTCCAGCACATGAAGAGCAAATGGGTTAGAACGGGTGGGGGAGGGGAAGGGAAGAGAACATGAGGAATAGAAACTGCAAAAAACCCAGCGCATGCTCAGAAACGCGTCGTGCATACCGTGCATATTCCACACACCATACATTCCCTGGTGACGAGGCCGCGTTCCAGCTTCCACCGCACATCGCAGCCGCTGCCTTAGACGCTGACCGCCGACTGCTGGAGGAGGTAGCCGGCTTCCTTTTCTCCTCTGATCAGCGATCAAGCTTCTGAATTGCTGCACACGAGTGGATGGCACCTCCCAGAGGAATTCCTGATGTCCATGACTTGACACAGCTCGATGACTTTGGTTTCTAGTGAGTTTATATCACCTATGCCTTGTTATTAATAAAGACTGTCTGCACTTAGAGCGCTCTCTCTCTTTTTCTTAAGTTTGTCTTCTCTATATTGCTCAAAGGTTTTTACATGCCAATGAATGGCTGATTTTTTCTCAAGCCATTTTGTAAGGCCTGAAAATATAAAGGTCAACTCTGAGACTACAGATTCCTGTTGACCAAAATCTTTTTGAAGGCCAGGGACAAAGTCCTCCCATACTTTACCCTGAAACTCAGCCATTTTGGAGAAAAAAGGGGGGGACAGGAGGTGAGGGAAAGATGAAAGGAAAAATATTGGTCGAGTATCAAGGCCTAGATGGACAATCAAAAGATGAAATCAAGAAACAAAGAATCAAAGAAAATCAGAGACGGCAATGCATTGTACCAAGAGTGGGACGCGGGTATTTACTACCCAAATTTATGAGACAAATTGAATGGTTGGTACAAGGCTATGCCGAACCAGCCCAAAATCTCTTCCCCACTGAATTCATGAAAGAAACAACTATAGGTGTCCCTGGGGAATTTGAGTGGAAGGGCTGGAGATGGTAAGTGTAGTAATGAAAGGTATAGAAAAGAATATATAAAATTTCAACATTTATTGATTTATATTAAAATTCAACAAAATACAAAAAATAACATATTTAGACTTTAAAATAACATTCCATGTACATATCCTGATAGGGATAATACATTAGGGGTTCATGAAGCAGGGGAGTGTATCCTCCAACATGTTTCCCTGGAGATATATGGAGTAACACCCAGATTCTGTCAAATAAAATAAAATACTAAAGATATTTGAATCCCAATACACATTCTCTTCTCTCGTATCCATCTCTGCTTCCCTATTTCCATTTCTTGTTTTTTTGTTTTGTCATCAAATATATAAAAATATATATTTTTCATGAAATGTCTCTGCTTATGTATTTGTATGATCATACATGCTAAAATGGTCGCATTATATGCCTAAGATGTTCTCAGTTACAATGTGGAAATCAAAGAAATCGATAATTATGTAATATTATGCAATATTGTTACTTTATGTATTAAATCTAATATTATTTATATCACTGCAGAGGGGCCTCTGTCTGCTCATCAATCATTAGGGATCCCTATCTCACGTATAGGTATGATTAAACAATCTGTACCTCTCATGCAGCTCACTGTGCAGCCCTATGCATTTACATTATTCATATTGTTTATGTATCTTTATCTCCTTTTTCTTTTTATGCTCCACGGCATACCAGCTATGCTGAAATGTCACTTGATACGGCCTTCCCTCCTCGCTTTGGCCTGTTCCCATTGGTGTTCCATGGCACGCCCAGGCCCCTGCAATGCATGCTGGGGCCTGTAGTTTGCGCAGCGATCCAGGGGAGGTGTCGGTATCATGGCGCCTCCGGACGCCATGTATCCTTCACTGACACCCCGTCTGCGAGATCCATCGATCATCTCGCAAGAGCTGCGCATCAACGTGCCGGCGGTCATGTGACGCCGGACGCCGCCGCGTCACAGGTACGCGGCGGCCCTCGGCGCCGCTTAGACCGGGGGAGCGCAGCCCTGGATGTCACCCACGCCCTTCCTCTTCCTCTCGATCTCCCTTCCTGCTTGGAATGGTAGGATAGAGAGGGATAATGTACCATCAGTGGAGACACCTAATAAAAGGAAAACTTGAAATCCAACATATGGGGACAACTAGCTCAGAACCACCCACCTGCTCTTTACCCGCCCCTCATCATCCAACCAGGTGTACACACTCCTCCTAATTCAGGTAAGAACTCTCAGGTGGAGCATATAAATGCTTCAAGCTTAGTGGGACTCAGTACCTTTGGGTCACCACAGAGAGATCGGTTATCTGCATTTCACATAGGATTTCTGACAAGGTATGTGGATTTTGAATTCCCCTTTCCTAATCACACTTTTATATATGGGAAATCAGTCATTATGGCTAAATATTTTCTTCCCCCACTTGTGCATTTTGATAGGTGTGGACTCATCCGCCCTATGTGCTCCTCGTGAACACAATGTGCATATGGCCATTGGGGATTTGAGTGAACCGCCGGTACTAACATTAATACCCTGACAACGTGTGGAGGGACTTGTATTCTCTCAAGTCCATATACTTGTTGCACATTCAAACTACAGAGCTGCACAGTCAGACTGCATGAATATAAGGTATCCTTTGCCATACAAACAGCCACCTTTGCAGTATACCTTCTGTGAGGAGACAACTAAAAGCACGCTTTTTGCTCCATACTCCCTCTAGGGGTAAGTTGATATCTTCATAGTTACTGTTTACTCTTAAGGATATACTTGTGTATACAGACACATACCTATTATGGGTATTCCCTACCCTTATGGGACTTGGGGATCCCTCATTGATGATAAGATATATTGTTTGCCTCTATGCTCATGTATTTGTTCTAAATAATATTGCTTACATTCTATACATCCGTAGATATACAGGTGGTGAATGCACGGTTATGTGTATATAAACTTCCCTGAAGAAGGAATTAGATGAACAAAAATTCCGAAACATGTTGGAGGATACACTCCCCTGCTTCATGAACCCCTAATGTATTATCCCTATCAGGATATGTACATGGAATGTTATTTTAAAGTCTAAATATGTTATTTTTTGTATTTTGTTGAATTTTAATATAAATCAATAAATGTTGAAATTTTATATACTCTTTTCTATACCTTTCATTACTACACTTACCATCTCCAGCCCTTCCACTCAAATTCCCCAGGGACACCTATAGTTGTTTCTTTCATTACCTTCAGCTTCTTTAGCAAAGCAGTGGTTGTCTTGGAGGTGTGTTTGGGGTCATTATCATGTTGGAATACTCCCCTGCGGCCTAGTCTCTGGCAGGAGGGGATAATGCTCTGCTTCAGTATGTCCCAGTACATGTTGGCATTCATGGTTCCCTCAATGAACTGTAACTCCACAGTGCCGGCAGCACTCATGCAGCCCCAGACCATGATACTCCCACCGCCATGCTTGACTGTAGGCAAGACACATTTATCTTTGTACTCCTCACCCGGTTGCTGCCACACAAACGCTTGACACCATCTGAACCAAATAAGTTTATCTTGGTCTCATCAGACCACAGGACATGGTTCCAGCAATCCATGTCCTTAGTCTGCTTGTCTTCAGCAAACTGTTTGCGGGCTTCCTTGTTCATCATCACCAAATTGGACGATAGCCATGCAGACCAATTTGATGCAGTGTGCGGCAATGGTATGAGCACTGACAAGCTGACCCCCCCACCCCTCCAACCTCTGCAGCAGTGCTGGCAGCACTCATATGTCTATTTCCCAAAGACAACCTCTGGATATGATGCTGAGCACGTACACTCTTTGGTCGAACATGGTGAGGCCTGTTCTGAGTGGAACCTGTCCTGTTAAACAGCTGTATGGTCTTGGCCACCGTGCTGCAGCTCAGTTTCAGGGTCTTGGAAACCTTCTTATAGACTAGGCCATCTTTATGCAGATCAACAATTCTTTTTTTCATATTCTCAGAGAGTTCTTTGCCATGAAGTGCCATGTTGGGCTTCCAGTGACCAGTATGAGAGAGTGAGAGCGATAACACCAAATTTAACACACCTTCTCCCTCTTCACACCTGAGACCTTGTAACACGAATGAGTCACATGACACCGGGGAGGGAAATTGGCTAATTGGGGCCCAATTTGGAAATTTTTTACTTAGGGGTGTACTCACATTTGTTGCCAGCGGTTCAAACATTAATGGCTGTGTGTTGAGTTATTTTGAGGGGGAAGAAAATGTACACTGTTATACAAGCTGTACACTCACTACTTTACATTGTAGCAAAGTGTAATTTCTTCAGTGTTATCACATCAAAAGATATAAGAAAATATTTACAAAAATGTGAGGGGTGTACTCACTTTTGTGAGATACTGTATACTGTAAATAGATATTAATGTATGGTCTATACTGAACAATGTATGGTCTATACTGATAGATACTGAATGGCCTAATACCTACTCAAGTGCCCTACACATATATATATATATATATATATATATATGTATATATATATATATATATACTGTATATATATATATATATATATATATATATATATATATATATATATAGTACTTTGTGGTATATACTGCACTGCTAAAAACATTTTACTATCTGATCTCTTAAATTGTAAAAAGCACAAATCTCTCTCCCTGCCTAACTGACTGCTAGCAATGTCTTAACTAGACTACACTGCTGACTACACTGCACTGTCTGATAAACTACAAATCACGTTCTCCTCCCTGCCTTAACCACTTCCTATCTCACCCTCACACTGTACACACGGCTGCTGTGCAAGCAGCCTTATTTATATAGTGGGGCGTGTACTTAGCCCCTGTGCCATGATTGGTTAAAGCCAGCATGCCTTTGTCGAATCAGCGAAAATATGATTTGATTGGCCAAAGCATGGAGGTTAGGGTGCATTATTTGGCCAATCACATAATGCACTGCAAGTGCACTTGAATTTCCCGCAAAGAAGCACATTAGTTCGCCATTCGACGAAGGGGCGAACAGCCAATGTTCGAGCCGAACCTAAACACGGAGCTCATCCCTACTGGAAATCCACTGATACCTTGCTAACACCCCCCCCCCCTGTCATCCTCCTCCTCATATTCATCACACCTGGCACTCCACTGCGATCTTGCTAACACCCCACCCCCTGTCATCCTTATCTTCATTACACCTGGCACCCCACTGCAACCTTCCTAACACACTACCCCTTGTCATTCTCATCCCCATCACGCTTGACAACCCACTGATACCTTGCTAAAACCCCAACCCCTGTCATCCCCATCTTCATCACACCTGGCACCTCACTGCAACCTTGCTAACACCCAACCTCCGTCATCCTCATCCTAATCACACCTGGCAACCCACCGATACCTTGCTAACACCCCACCCCTGTCATCCTCCTCCTTATCACACTTGGTACCCCACTGCTACCTTCCTAATACACTACCCCTGTCATCCTCATCCTCATCATACCTGGCAACCTACTGATACCTTGCTAACACCCCACTCCCTGTCATCCTCATCTTCATCACACATGGGTCCCCAATGCAACCTTGCTAACACTCCACCCTCTGTCATCCTCATTTTCATTACACCTGGCAACCCACTGCAACCTTGCAAACAACCTGCCCCCTGTCATCCTCATCAAACTTGGCACCCTACTGCAACCTTGGTAACACCCCCTGTCACCCTCATCACACCTGGCACCCCAGTGATACCTTGCTAACACCCCATCCTCTGTCATCCTCATCACACCTGGCAACCCACTTCAACCTTGCTAACACCCAACCCCTCTCATCCTCATCTTCATCACACCTGGCAAAACACTGAAACCTTGCAAACACCCCACCCCCAGTCATCTTCATCCTCATCACACCTGGCACCCCACTGCAACCTTGCTAACACCCCATCCCCTGTCATCCTCATCTTCATCACACCTGGCAACTCACTGCAACCTTAAAAACACCCCATCCCCTGTCATCCTCATCACATCTGGCACCCCTCTGCAACCTTGCTAACACCCCACCCCCTTTCATCCTTATGTTCATCATGCCGGGCACCCCACTGCAACCTTGCTAGCACCCCTTCCCCTGTGATCCTCGTCCTCATCAAACCTGGTACCCCACTGCCGCTTTGCTAACACCCTACCCCATGTCATCCTCATCCCCCCTGGCACCCCACTGATACCTTGCTAATTCCCCACCCCCTGTTATCCTCATTCCCCCTATAACCCACTGCCAGCTTCCAAACACCTGCACTGAGAAAGCAGCTTATTCCAATGTTGAGAGGACAAGGGTCTCTTCCCCACAAATGTGTGGTGGCGGGTAACGTGGTCTGTGCGCAGGGGCATATGGAACACTATGTTAACAATAAATATGCCACCCCAGGTAAATGATTAAATGTTACTAAACCCACAACAAAAAAATCAGTCTGTATATGCAGTAAAGCATGCTTGTTATAACCCTTAGTGTGGATCCTAAAGGGTTAATCCTCTGCATTGTGTAAAAAGGCTGTCCAATCCTGTCTTTTCTGATCATCTCCTTCTTCCACAGACTCAAAAAAATAACATAATATTTACAGGGTCTATAGAGTCAGGCTGCTCAGTTTGGTGTGTATTGCTAGAGAGTTTGTTTTTTTTCTTGGGAGGGTATAAGCAACCAGCACAGGACCAATCAGCACTGTCCAGACATGTTCAGACAGATAATAAGGGTCTTGAAGCCTGATAGGACAATCCTGGGAGAAATGAAAACTCCTCCTACAAGTTATCAGCACTCACTAATACAAGTCACAAGATTGCTCTAATTGCTGTATACAGCTGATGAAAAAAAGGTATTTAGCAGTTTATTTTTACTAAAATTATTGCATTTCCATGTTCTGTGTACTGTGGGAGACCAGATATAGTGAATGCAGGACCTGGGTTTAGTAACACTTTAATGCATTCTCTGCATTAGGGTACAAAATTCACACTTCTTGCTCCACCTGCTTCCATCCCTGAAAACACAGGAGACACTTAGGGTGGTAGGGGCTATAAGCTCTGGCTGCTGTCAGTCAAACTTCTGTGAGGAGGGAAGAGGGGCATGGCTTGCTGGTGTTGTATGTGTCCATGGATGCACACAACCCAGCTCCGGAGCACACAAGCTAGGGTATCTCCTTAGCATCCACTTTGCTAAGGAGGCACATGGAGGAGGGATGAATGGACAGTGCCAACAGGGGACTGCCAGAAGAGGAGGTAAGGGACCTTTCTGTACAATATTTATGACCTCTTAACAAAAAAAGCCTTTAGTATCACTTTAGGAGGATGGTTCTCATTTGTGGTAGTTAATCGATCGATAGATGGATAATTACTCATCACAATTACTCTATACAGATTTGATCAACTGTTATTAACAGATTATTTGATACAAAGCCCTATTAAAATGCAATGGCTCCCTGAAAAGTGTTGTTATAAGCAAACTTAGTTTACTAGCAGCTACAAATATATATTTTGTTAAAATTAGTTTAAGCTATGGTCAGCCTACATTTTTTGTTGGAGAATATAACTCAAGTAGTTCAACATCTGTTTGCAATCAATTAGAAATACTAAAGAATGTGAAAATATCCTTCAGATTACTATACATTACATTAACATATGGACTAAATTGTAAATCATAATGTCATAGTAAAAAATTTCCTTACAAGGGAGATATTCTGATTTTAATAGAAAGTAAGTACACTCCATGAAAATGTACACCCCATGAAAAATGTTTTTCAACATGTTTCAAAAGACAAACATTTGATCTTCATTCAGACAGTGCCTACTGCATTCAGACAGTGCCTACTGATATAAGTGACAAACTTGAACAAATGAAACATAAAATTTACATTTTCATAATCTAAACTAATGAAAATGCAAACAGGTTACTTGGAAAAAGTATGTACTTAGGGTACATTTATTTAGGGTCTGGAGTTCTGTTTGCTAATGGGGTGTGTGGATTCATTGTGCCAAGATCCAAGACTCTATCTAAGGCCCTTAGAAAGAATGTTGTAGACACCTATGAGTTTGGCCAGAAAAGATTGCCAACTTATTTCAAATCAGTCATTTAACTGCTTTTGCACAAAATGAAGACAGTATTTTATTTGATAAACCTCATAACAGCCGTGAAGCATGGAGATGAAAACGTTACGGCTTTGAGTTGTTTTGCTGCTTCGGGGCCTTGGCAGCTTGCAGTCAATGAGTCAAATAGTGAGAATCAATCTCCTTGAAACATCTGCATACTAGACATATTTCTCCAGGGATCTGTTTAACACTGACAACAATAATCTGTAAATACTGAGATCGGTGATCGGTAAACACAGACAACGATTTTCTGTAGACTACTCTATGATTAAACTTCCCTGGGTGGAGTAAACCATGTCAAGGGAAATGAGAAAATAAATTAGGCGCAATATCTGTTTAAAAAAAAAAATTCTAAACAAAGAATGGTTAAGGCTACATTCACACCTGAGCGTAGCGTTTTTCGCGCGTTTTTTACCGCGATTTTACCGCGATTTTTGCGGCGTTTTTTACCGCGATTTTACCGCGATTTTTGTGCAGGCGTTTTTAGATTGAATAGAGATCAATGGAAAACGCCTGTAATCTGCCCAAAAAGAAGCTCATGTACTTTTTTGAGCGTTGGGCGTTTTGTATACAGCCTCAAAACGCTCAGATGTGAACAGGGGCCATTGAAATGAATAGGATTTGTCTTGTTGGGCGTTTTGAGAGCTGATCCTAGAGCAGAAAAACGCCCCAAAAACGCCCCAAAACGCCTAGATGTGAACGGAGCCTTAATGGTGAATGCAAAGTGATTAAATAAAAAATAAATCTCATGTGAGGTGTGTGAGAAAAGTGCTAATGCAAGTGTGTGCTAAATTAAAGTGCTAATGTGCAATAGGATATTGCACATTATAATAAATATTGAGATTCATATACCCCAAATTATCTTACTGTTTTACTAGTAAACAGTTAATATAATGCAGTGAAATTAATCAAAATTAATATATCCCCAAAATATCTTCTAAATGCAAAAGTGCTAGTGCAAAGAGAATAAAATACAAAAAAATGCTATTCATGTGCAAATACATAAATATGAACAACAAATCTTCACAGCTGATAATCCAATATCAAATAATTGTGTGAATACATTTCATTGAATAAAGTCCATATTGCAATCCTCCCATGAAAAAAAGTGCCAGTTGTGCTGATTGGCAAATTTCAAGGTGCTCACAGTGTATCAGTGAAGATCCTTTCACCACAGTGCTCACTCAATATGCCTGGGTAAACTCACCAGAGATTCTGCTGGTAAGATTATAAACCAGCAGCCAAGCCTTATTCACAATTAATTTCACCCTGGACTCCTCTCTCCTTAAATGATGCTTGATCACCACAGCTTAAATACCAGTTATATGGAGAACCACATAGAGGAATATTAAAGGGGTGCCACACATAGCGTTATACTGTATAGACAGAATTTTTATTAGAAAAACATAAACTTCAAACACACACATTGGATGGTGTCTGCCAGACACTAGGGATATGCGCCTGTTAAAACGTATCCGCTGCTCCGACCATCTGTGAGCAGGGATACAATGTAACAGTGGGTCTTTCACAAACAAGCGGTGCTGTCTCAGAGTCCTATCGCCATGCCCTACCAGTTTCGTCACCTGATGTCTTCTCGGGGCGGTCCGACACTGAGATAATTTGGTGTATATGAATCTCAATATTTAATATTTATTGATTACCATTTACAGACATATACTATTGCACATTAGCACTTAGTTTAGTACACACT
The DNA here is from genome assembly GCF_965119305.1 of Pelophylax lessonae. Taxonomy (NCBI): domain Eukaryota; kingdom Metazoa; phylum Chordata; class Amphibia; order Anura; family Ranidae; genus Pelophylax; species Pelophylax lessonae. Next base: position 75,693,650 of record NC_138777.1, read on the forward strand.
TGCACTAGCACTTTTCTCACACACCTCACATGAGATTTATTTTTTATTTAATCACTTTGCATTCACCATTAATGCCACCACTTTTTGTTTATAATTAGAAACATTTTTTTAAACAGATATTGTGCCTAATGTATTTTCTCACTTCTCACATAGCATTGCTATGGTTTAGTGGCTGCATCTCTGCTAATTTATTCTTAGTAATTATTTTTTTTTTTAATTACACCTGGTACACAGGGTTCCTAGGCACTGGTTCCTATACTAATTCAATGTCAAGGGAAATGTCTTTGGCGTGACGACCCAGGCCATTTTCAAATCCACACTAGGTTGGCTGGACAGGAGAACGGCGCATCTTTGATTTTATACATGCATCACTTTGTATGAGCACCTTTGACAGCCTGCACCTTTCTCACTGGTAACCCGCGAGTTTGGTTTCCCCAGCTTAAGCGGCATTCATAATCTAGGACCAAGATAATCTGTAAACATTGTCAGCAGTAATCTGTAAACCCTGACAATGGTAATCTGTAAATACTGACAATGGTAATCTGTAAACACAGACATCCCAGGATACAATTTTCTTGTAAGCTGGACACCCCCCTCAACTTACAGGGAGGGAAATCACTACAAAGTTAGGAGGAGGTCTCCCCTCCTGTCAGAACAATACTGGTCCATGCAGCACATAGACAGGATCCATCTTAGATTGCATTAGACTGTACACAAACAGTTTGATTACTGTCCCCTACCGGCAGGCTGCTCATCTCCCGGCCACAGGAAATGTGGATAGTGTGTGGTAATCAAGCTGTGTGTGTGTGTGTGTGTGCAGTCTAATGCCCCATACACACGTGCAGATTATCTGCAGACTTTTGTCTGCAGACTTACCAAAACCATATAATATGAGGTCAAACCTAAACACTTTCAATTTGTATGCAATCCGGCAGGCCCTTGCACTACATAGAAAAGGTAAGTCTGCAGACAAAAGTCTGCAGATAATCTGCACGTGTGTATGGGGCATAAGAGTGATTCTGTCTCATGTGCTGCATGAACGTGCATTGTTCTGACAGGGGGGAGAGCCCGGAGAGCATAACACAGCGCACCTCCTTTGGCTCATTACTCTCCACCACTTCGTGTCTCACTGCTCTAGGAGCCTGGGTGGGATGCAAGTAACCCCCCCCAGAATGCGCCCATGTCTGTATCTATCCCTCCAACAGTTGAAATACAGCGGGAGGGAGAGGGGGAGAAACCGCCTTTAGCTGCTAGAGGGAGAGATACACAGGGCATCCTTCTGCAATTGCCCTCCCCAACCCACCGATTATCCTGTTGTCCGGGGCCCCCTTTGGGCCTGGGCCCCCTACAGGAGTACTAGTAGTATCCCCCTGATGGCGGCCCTGCCTGTGTGCACCGTGGGAAGTGTGAAGCCCAGCATTTGAATGATCACAGATCGGCTGTCTTCTATCTGTGCGAGGGAGGAGGGACTGTTAGTCTGAGCTATATGAGAGAGACACTCTCAGCTCAGAGTACTGCTGATGGGCACTGATAGGCGACATTGATGAGCACTAAGTGGCACTAATAGGTGGCACTGATGAGCACTGATAGGCAGCACTGATAGGCAATACTGATGAGCACTAATAGGTGGCATTGATGAGCACTGATAGGTGGCACTGATAGACAGCATTGATGAACACCTATAGGTGGCACTGATAGGCAGCACTAATGGGCACTGATAGGCAGCATTGATGAGCACTGATAGACAGCATTCATGAGCACTGATAGGTAGCACTAATAGGCAGCACTGATAATCAGGACACTGATGATCAGAGCCCTGATTATCAGTGTAAACAATGTACTGACAGTCTTGCTGGTTAACAGCTCCCCTTCCCTCACACAGACATAGCGTGGGAAGAAAGGAGTGCCGATAACCGACAAGTTGCATCTGATCAGCTGATCACATGGTAAAGGGCCTCTGTGATAGTCTGAAGAACACAGCAGTCACAGAGCATGCTGGATGCATGGCCCAGGGTGCACATGGGATGCAGAATTCTGGGGGGATGTCCATGGACGCCCTCCCAGAACTGAAAAGCTCAGATGGAAGGGGGGGGGGTAGGGTTTAGGGGGGGCCCTTCACGGTTTCTTGCACTGGGGCCTTGAAGGTTCTAGTTACGCCTCTGCGGTACATGTTCTCCATTGGACTGGATGGTGCAATTTTCTTTATCCTTCTCATTATGATCTTACATTTTCATTTCTATTTTACTTCTATAAAAAGAGCTGGATCAGTAGAAACCTTTATTTTTAATCTTTTCTTTTCCCCACTGTAAAGTCTGTCTCAAGTTTTAAGAAACTGTGACTGCAGAAGTACAGTTTCCAAGTTTTTTGTTCTTCAAATACTATATGTCACACGCCTAGAAGAGCCAGGCTCATCGTTTTTTCTGGTTTAGGGATGAAACTAACCAGCATCAGTTCCCCTTGCTGGTTGGTAGGGTTTTGTTATCTTGCTGCGTATATTTTTCTACTACAAACTTGCTCAGAATATGGAATTGCATTTACTCATGTTTTTTGGTATATTCAATATCTCTTGCTGTTATTTTATGTCCTTGGATCGTTGGGGTATGAGGCATGGCTGATCCACTCCCCTTCTGGCTAAATCTCTTAAACTCACCTAGATATGGAGCTCAAATTGATATTTTGGAATATGCGGGGACTGAACAATAGATTCAAACAAGCCTTAATGTTAAAATATTTGCAGGCCCATAGACCCCACATTCTCTTCATTCAAGAGACTCATATGAAGGGTAGTAAGCCAGTAACTTTACGGAAACACTGGGTCAAGCAATCCTTTCATTCCACATACGCCAGCTACACCATGGGGGTCTCTATCCTACTAAACAAGTCCCTACAGTGTCAAGTTGAGCATGTTATAAATGACCCCAAAGGCCAGTATGTCATCCTCTTACTGGTAATTAAAGCCCAATTGTTCGCTTTTGTTAATGTGTATGTACCCCCCCCCCCCCCACTTCTCCACATCCATTCTATACTAAATCTATGACAATATTGCTTGTCATTGTTTTTCGGCCTCCAGGGTCAATATAGCAGGGGATTTTGATGCCATCTTAGATAAGGAGCTGGACACCTCCAACCCCACTAGGTTAAGATGCTGTGGCAGTGTTAGCGGCTGGCCCTTCCCCCGAGACATACTCCACTCTGGAACAAACCCAGAGATTGCTCTCTCTGCATATTTTAGGTGCAACTACCATTGAAGCTAACTTATTGAAGGCAAGACTGTTTGAGACTGGGGACAAAATTGGGAGACTTCTTCCCAATCTGGTGATGGAACCCAAATATTAAACTGTTGTTCCTTTCATACACACTGCTGCGGGTGGAACTATAGCTGACCCAACTGCGATTTTGGGTGAATTCAGGGAGTACTATGCCTCACTGTATCAGTCACCTGCCCCATCCATGTCTATAGACATCCCCGCCACGTTACAACAATTATTAAAGGTGGTTTTGGCTGAGGAGGATGTTGAGTCTCTTGAAGCCATGATCTCAGTGGAGGAATTCGAGAAAGCAATTCGTGCTCTCTCCACTCAAAAAACTATGGGCCCAGATGGCCTTCCAGGAGACTGGTATAAAATGTACATAGCCGAGTTTGCTCCAAAACTTCTGCAGTTGTATGCCATATGCCTGAAAGAGAAACAACTCCTGGATTCTCTGTCCCAAGCTCATATACTGTAGGTATATGTGTATATGCTGTTTTGGAGTTTGCTCCAAAACTTCTGCAGTTGTATGCCATATGCCTGAAAGAGAAACAACTCCTGGATTTTCTGTCCCAAGCTCATATACTGTAGCTCTAATCCCCCAAAAAACATACTGTTCAGCATACCACCTGTATCAGTTGTGGATTTTTTTACAAATGTTCCCAATACATGTGTAATAATAATAATCTCTCATTTACATGTGGTTCTAAAATGGCTGCCGCATATTTAATGAACCATGTGCTTGTGGCGGGGGAGGTGCAGCCATGTGTGGATGACCTCACTCAAAGTGACCTGATGAGTGGACAAGAGGTATGACCACATCCTGTGGGCGTTCTCTTGTGCACAATACTATAAAAAAAGGCTTAATTTGCATGAGAAAGCCTCTTTCCTATCACCCTGACTCCTTGGAGGGTCACACAGAGAAAACGTCCATTATGATGTAGCCTTGCTTGTTTGTTCGTTTGGAAGGTTGGCTGTTTGGAAACATGCGGCCAAGACCCCTTTTTGTTGCAGAGATCTTTTGGAAACTGTTACAACTACCAAAAGCTAAGTATTTCAATATGTTTAAAGTGTATTTGTTCATGGTAACTTTTATGTGTAAGGGAGCTTTATGTATTATGATGTCCAGTAATGGTAACTTTTAAGATGTTTAAGGAAGCTTTGTGTTTATGAAGGAAGCTCTGTGTTTATGATGTCCAGTAAAGTTTTGTTTTCTATCAAAACTGCTCTTGGTGCCTGCTTTCATTCTAAATATTCACGAGATATGTCAGTGGCTGTCCAGTATACCTGAATTATAAATTTTGTTGTTATTCACCATTTGATACAACTGGCGTAGTCGGCAGGATACTGCATGGTCACTAAATATAGAATATTTGGATGAAATACAATGTTATATAGAGGGTATGTGAGCATCCATCAAATTGCTGCTAGAGTGAGCAGTTTAGTGGATGAGCCCTAAGCACAGTGTTATTCATTTGATTGCTGCTAGAGTGAGCAGTTTAGTGAATAAGCCCTAAAAACAGTGTAATAAGAGGGTGTATGAGTAGTGTCCATTAGATTGCTGCTAGTGTGAGCAGTTTAGTGGATAAGCCCTAAGGACAGTGTTATAGAGGGTGTGTGAGCATCCATCAAATTGCTGCTAGAGTGAGCAGTTTAGTGGATGAGCCCTAAGCACAGTGTTATTCATTGGATTGCTGCTAGAGTGAGAAGTTTAGTGAATAAGCCCTAAAAACAGTGTAATAAGAGGGTGTATGAGTAGTGTCCATTAAATTGCTGCTAGTGTGAGCAGTTTAGTGGATAAGCCCCTAAGGACAGTGTTATAGAGGGTGTGTGTTATATTCATTAAATTGCTGCTAGTGTGAGCAGTTTAGTGAATAAGCCTTGAGCACAGTCACCTTGAGCCAGGACAATACACTAAGATTGTGATTGATTTTGCATTTGTGTTCCCCCTGAGAGTAGAGATGCATAGTCTTTTTAAAAAAAACAAGAAAACAGGAGGTAAGGAATCAGTTTCTAAATATGGGGCGATTCCTACCTGGGTCTGTTCTGGGTACTGGAAACCCATTGCAGAGGAATTGATTAAATATGCTGCTCCAATCTATCCAGACCTTGGTACTGAACTGGGTACACAGGCTTTGCGTTTAGATTTGAGCGTATATTCAAAAAAGGAGCGGAAAGCCGCTGCCACTACGGGGTGGTTGGTCGTGCAGGCCTTTTGCAGCGAGGTGCAGAAGAATGAAGCGCTTGAGAAAGAGTTGCAGGAAGTGAAAGAGATGTTGGTTCAAAGTAATGCACGTCGAGTAGTTGCTAGAGAGGATGTGTCCTGTTCTGATGGTAGTGGTAATCTGAATGAGTGTCAGGCATGCCCGATAATCACACATCAGAGAAAAGGTAAAATAAATTGTGAGCATGGTGGAGAGAATGGTTTGTGGAATAGTGCTTGTGATGAACTGAATGAAGTGGAAAAGGGACCTACTCAAATTGAGCCCAAGGAGCAGCTTGCAGTGGTGACCGAAGACACTGCAAGCGAGGTAAAGTATTTAGGTAAAGTTAAACCTGCTGTGGCTTTGAAGTGTGTTCAAACTTCTTTAGGCAGAGATGCCACAAAGGACAAAGGCCCTAAGCCTGCAAGGAAGACAAGGCCTATGGTCTCCAGAAGAAACATGTGGACTGATTTACTTGAGGCAGGGGTCCCTAGAGGGGAAATAGATGGGCTCCCTACACCAGCTTTGTTTAAAAAATGGGAACAAGTGAATGGGAATGGTTTATTCAGCCACATTAAGTGTTTCTGCTGTCATAGAATGGGGCACTTTGCTAGGTACTGCCATGCTGTGACGATTGGACAACAGCAGGCTAGTATTCGCAGGACAGCACGGAACACGCAAGTTTATTCCTTTCGTTGGAAGTCAAAGCCTTTCAGTGAAAATGTAACCAGGCAACAGTGGGCACCCTATAACAGTTTTGCAGTTAAATGTGAGCAGTGAGCAATGTTTTTTTTTTGGCACAGGTGGAAGGAACATATAATCCGCTTTGTCTCTAATTCTATTAAGGTACCGAGCATCGAGAGGTGGACCAGGACCAAACTGGATGGGATGGGACAGACCAGAAGATGGGAACCTGAGGAAGATGCAGATGATTTCCTGATGGTGGCTTAATTGGAGTGGACTTACATCTGAGCATTTACCAGGAGGACAAGGAACTTTCATCATTTACCAGGAGGAGGACAAGGAACTTTCATCATTTAGGATTTTCTTTCCACAGACTGCCAAGGACATTGCTAACCCTATTTAAAGTTTGAAAATTCACATGCTATAGTCAACAGGTGGTATGTGCTGCCATGGTCTATTTGTAGTGACTTTATTGCCATGGATATGGAGTTTCGATTTTCAAGCCATAGATTCTTGCAAGCTATGGCCCTCCCCATTGATATGCAAATAAACCAGTCTGATTGGTTTAGGAGCAAAAGGAACAAGTCTGGTTTTAGATTTGATAGAATTTTAAGAAGTTTTTTTTATTGCATACACATTGTACATGCTTAAGATAATTAGCTTGTGCATGTTGTAGGCATATTTTTTGTAAAGACATAGAAATGTATGTAATTGTTTGTAATGTTGGTAATTATTGCAAATGTATGGGATCAACAGGTGGATTGTATCAGTTGTGGATTTTTTTACAAATGTTCCCAATACATGTGTAATAATAATAATCTCTCATTTACATGTGGTTCTAAAATGGCTGCCGCATATTTAATGAACCATGTGCTTGTGGCGGGGGAGGTGCAGCCATGTGTGGATGACCTCACTCAAAGTGACCTGATGAGTGGACAAGAGGTATGACCACATCCTGTGGGCGTTCTCTTGTGCACAATACTATAAAAAAGGCTTAATTTGCATGAGAAAGCCTGTTTCCCATCACCCTGACTCCTTGGAGGGTCACACAGAGAAAACGTCCATTATGATGTAGCCTTGCTTGTTTGTTCGTTTGGAAGGTTGGCTGTTTGGAAACATGCGGCCAAGACCCCTTTTTGTTGCAGAGATCTTTTGGAAACTGTTACAACTACCAAAAGCTAAGTATTTCAATATGTTTAAAGTGTATTTGTTCATGGTAACTTTTATGTGTAAGGGAGCTTTATGTATTATGATGTCCAGTAATGGTAACTTTTAAGATGTTTAAGGAAGCTTTGTGTTTATGAAGGAAGCTTTGTGTTTATGATGTCCAGTAAAGTTTTGTTTTCTATCAAAACTGCTCTTGGTGCCTGCTTTCATTCTAAATATTCACGAGATATGTCAGTGGCTGTCCAGTATACCTGAATTATAAATTTTGTTGTTATTCACCATTTGATACACCACCCTATATCCCTTTTGAATTACGGTTTAAAAATCTTAACAAAAATCCTTGCTACCAGATTGATGAAAATTCTCCTGTTTTTGGTAAATATTGACCACACTGGGTTTCTGCAGGGCAAGGCTATGGAGATCAACATTCGTAGAGTTTTTAATCACCTACAGCTTCCTTTTGACACACAGGGTACTAGAGAGTTGGTCGCATTTGTTGCAGAGTGCGATCACTGGGTGAAGCGGAGTCCATTCAGATCAGACATTGTGGAGTAAACAGGAACTGGCTTCTTTATTGGAACATAACAACAGATAGCAAAGATGTCACTTCATTGTAATAAGAACACAGACAGGAAGAGATAACCAACAAGTTCAGTACAGTGTACAGGAAATACAACACATCATAGAAAATGCATAGCATATCACTTAGCATTAGCGACATCTACTGTCCTATTTGTGAACTGCAGTTTATAGGCTAAGCTGAAAGCTGTTGTATCTCCAACAGGATTTGACTTAGAAAAGAAATTCGATTCTGTTGCTGTAAGATCCTGGCACTCTCAGTGCCTTTCTATCTCCTCACTTCCGGGTTGCGTTCCACCACTCAGGTAGGTGGAACGCATATAGGTGTGTATTCCTTTAACAGTGCTGACGTCATCATCAGGCGCCGCACTGAGCGGCTATTTCAACTGACAGTCTGCACTCACACATGGTTCGTGCAACCGCTCCTGATACCTGCCTAACCTGATGCTGCCGAATCTTCCAGCTACATACCCTATACCTGGATTGACCGGAGCCTCGCTACCTTGTCCTACACTCCCTCACTACTGGCTATTAAAAAGTACCCCACAGGGGACCCCCTCTTATCAACAACGCTTGCTATCTAATACCTGCAGTATTGAACTGTTACTAGCTCTAGTATATCTTGCTCCCTAGTATCTATCACCTGCATTACTAAATTAGATTGCTAGCTCTTGTGCTTACTGCTTACAACCTGTATTACTGAACTAGATTGCTAGCTCTTGTACATACTGCTTACCACTACCTAAAACCTGCATTGCTGAACTTGCTTGTACATCTTGCCTGCTATTACCTACCACCTGTTGAGTGTACTAGATTGCTAGCTCTTGTCATTACTACCTATCATCAACTACTATCACTCCTCAAAAGCCTGTCCGATTCTCACAGCGGTTACCAGCCTATCAGATTCTCACATCGGTTACCAGCCTATCCGATTCTCACATCAGTTACCAGCCTATCCGATTCTCACATCGGTTACCAGCCTATCCAATTCTCACATCGATTACCAGCCTAGCTGATTCTCACATCAGTTACCAGCCCTATCCGATTCTCACATCGGTTACCAGCTATATCTGATTCTCGCATCAGTTACCAAACTACCTCCACACACCTACAAAGAGACTAACATACCTGTGTAATTATTACTTCCACCTATCATCATCTACTATCACTCCTCAAAGCCTATACCTTCAGTGTATCATACCACTGCTACTTGCATAACTACTTATCACTCTTATAACATCACTAACTGAGTGTGTGTATGTGCATACTGAATCAGGCTGATCCACTGTGATGAGACAAGAGAGTTGGATCAGGTGATTTAACATATCTCTACAAGACTACTGAGTGGAATTCTGCAGCTGTAGATCCAGCCCCATTGAACAATCAACCCAGAGCGTTACAGATTGCACGAACCCGAAAAAATGGATCCAGCAGATATGGCCACTCACGTCAAGCATTTAACCCAAAAAGTGGAGGCACTTGTACACACAGTCTCTAAAGTACAAAAAGAGAACCACACCCTAACACAGCAATTAGCTTGTGTATCACAGCTTACTGCTGCCCAACCCCCAGAACCCTATGTCCTGTTACCTGATAGATTTGATGGTTCCCGTTACGCATTTTCAACTTTCCGGATGGATTGTGAGCTCCTGTTTGTTCTTATGCCCAGGACCTATTACAATGATTTTATCAAGGTTCATTCTGCTATTAATTTGCTTTCCGGAAAGATGAAAACATGGGCATACAAAAACCTGCAGGAGAAAAGTCCTATCTTGGACAATTGGGAGTCATTTTTAGCTGCTATGGACTCTCAATGTTTTTCCTCCCAGAAAGTTACTGCCAAGCCTGCTCCAGGTTCCCGCAGACCCCGGGTACCTAGAGAAAAAGAAAACCATATGAATATAATGGCTCTGCCTGGTCACGGTACAAGCCTGCCTTTAACAGTCAGCCTTGTCACCCTGACACACCTCCAATAAGTCCTGATCCTTCAGAGGAGGAAGAAGAGCCTATGGAGATCGGTGCTGTGCATACCAGGCTGTCTTCAAAAAAAAAAAGACCATAGGAGAAACTGCGGCCTTTGTTTCTATTGTGGAGAGGGGGGACATTTTATTACATTTTGCCCAACTCGTCCATCTAGGCCTAAGGTTCTCCCAGTGGGGACCATGCATATCCATCCTGTTTTCCCAGTAAAACACCCTGGAACCTGCCAAGGTTGTTGTCAGCCCTGTCCTTGTTCTGTGTCTAAAAAGGGCACCCAGACTTTGGCAATTGTTGAACCCAATAACCTTGGGGAAGCCGCTCCTCCAGCTCCAGTAAAGTCTGTACCTCTTACTAAAGAAATTCCTGTTATAGCAAGCACCCTTATTGATTCTAACCAAGATAATGAAGTTCTTCCACCTGATTGCACACAGGCTTCTAATGGCACAGTGGTACGTAAGGAGGATCTGAAAATGTTCGAAGAAGCATTGAAAGCTGTGTGTGCCTCTAATGTTCATGCGTCCAGACTTACTCGGGGGTTTCAAAACAGACACCTTGAGAGACCAAGTTTGTAGGCCTTCTGGAGCCGGCCTTATGGGGGGGGGTACTGTAAGATCCTGGCACTCTCAGTGCCTTTCTATCTCCTCACTTCCGGGTTGCGTTCCACCACTCAGGTAGGTGGAACACATATAGGTGTGTATTCCTTTAACAGTGCTGACGTCATCATCAGGCGCCGCACTGAGCGGCTATTTCAACTGACAGTCTGCACTCACACATGGTTCGTGCAACCGCTCCTGATACCTGCCTAACCTGACGCTGCCGAATCTTCCAGCTACATACCCTATACCTGGATTGACCGGAGCCTCGCTACCTTGTCCTACACTCCCTCACTACTGGCTATTGATAAGTACCCCACAGGGGACCCCCTCTTATCAACAACGCTTGCTATCTAATACCTGCAGTATTGAACTGTTACTAGCTCTAGTATATCTTGCTCCCTAGTATCTATCACCTGCATTACTAAATTAGATTGCTAGCTCTTGTGCTTACTGCTTACAACCTGTATTACTGAACTAGATTGCTAGCTCTTGTACATACTGCTTACCACTACCTAAAACCTGCATTGCTGAACTTGCTTGTACATCTTGCCTGCTATTACCTACCACCTGTTGAGTGTACTAGATTGCTAGCTCTTGTCATTACTACCTATCATCAACTACTAGCACTCCTCAAAAGCCTGTCCGATTCTCACATCGGTTACCAGCCTATCCGATTCTCACATCGGTTACCAGCCTATCCGATTCTCACATCGGTTACCAGCCTAGCTGATTCTCACATCAGTTACCAGCCCTATCCGATTCTCACATCGGTTACCAGCTATATCTGATTCTCGCATCAGTTACCAAACTACCTCCACACACCTACAAAGAGACTAACATACCTGTGTAATTATTACTTCCACCTATCATCATCTACTATCACTCCTCAAAGCCTATACCTTCAGTGTATCATACCACTGCTACTTGCATAACTACTTATCACTCTTATAACATCACTAACTGAGTGTGTGTATGTGCATACTGAATCAGGCTGAACCACTGTGATGAGACAAGAGAGTTGGATCAGGTGATTTAACATATCTCTACAAGACTACTGAGTGGAATTCTGCAGCTGTAGATCCAGCCCCATTGAACAATCAACCCAGAGCGTTACAGATTGCACGAACCCGAAAAAATGGATCCAGCAGATATGGCCACTCACGTCAAGCATTTAACCCAAAAAGTGGAGGCACTTGTACACACAGTCTCTAAAGTACAAAAAGAGAACCACACCCTAACACAGCAATTAGCTTGTGTATCACAGCTTACTGCTGCCCAACCCCCAGAACCCTATGTCCTGTTACCTGATAGATTTGATGGTTCCCGTTACGCATTTTCAACTTTCCGGATGGATTGTGAGCTCCTGTTTGTTCTTATGCCCAGGACCTATTACAATGATTTTATCAAGGTTCATTCTGCTATTAATTTGCTTTCCGGAAAGATGAAAACATGGGCATACAAAAACCTGCAGGAGAAAAGTCCTATCTTGGACAATTGGGAGTCATTTTTAGCTGCTATGGACTCTCAATGTTTTTCCTCCCAGAAAGTTACTGCCAAGCCTGCTCCAGGTTCCCGCAGACCCCGGGTACCTAGAGAAAAAGAAAACCATATGAATATAATGGCTCTGCCTGGTCACGGTACAAGCCTGCCTTTAACAGTCAGCCTTGTCACCCTGACACACCTCCAATAAGTCCTGATCCTTCAGAGGAGGAAGAAGAGCCTATGGAGATCGGTGCTGTGCATACCAGGCTGTCTTCAAAAAAAAAAAGACCATAGGAGAAACTGCGGCCTTTGTTTCTATTGTGGAGAGGGGGGACATTTTATTACATTTTGCCCAACTCGTCCATCTAGGCCTAAGGTTCTCCCAGTGGGGACCATGCATATCCATCCTGTTTTCCCAGTAAAACACCCTGGAACCTGCCAAGGTTGTTGTCAGCCCTGTCCTTGTTCTGTGTCTAAAAAGGGCACCCAGACTTTGGCAATTGTTGAACCCAATAACCTTGGGGAAGCCGCTCCTCCAGCTCCAGTAAAGTCTGTACCTCTTACTAAAGAAATTCCTGTTATAGCAAGCACCCTTATTGATTCTAACCAAGATAATGAAGTTCTTCCACCTGATTGCACACAGGCTTCTAATGGCACAGTGGTACGTAAGGAGGATCTGAAAATGTTCGAAGAAGCATTGAAAGCTGTGTGTGCCTCTAATGTTCATGCGTCCAGACTTACTCGGGGGTTTCAAAACAGACACCTTGAGAGACCAAGTTTGTAGGCCTTCTGGAGCCGGCCTTATGGGGGGGGTACTGTAAGATCCTGGCACTCTCAGTGCCTTTCTATCTCCTCACTTCCGGGTTGCGTTCCACCACTCAGGTAGGTGGAACACATATAGGTGTGTATTCCTTTAACAGTGCTGACGTCATCATCAGGCGCCGCACTGAGCGGCTATTTCAACTGACAGTCTGCACTCACACATGGTTCGTGCAACCGCTCCTGATACCTGCCTAACCTGACGCTGCCGAATCTTCCAGCTACATACCCTATACCTGGATTGACCGGAGCCTCGCTACCTTGTCCTACACTCCCTCACTACTGGCTATTGATAAGTACCCCACAGGGGACCCCCTCTTATCAACAACGCTTGCTATCTAATACCTGCAGTATTGAACTGTTACTAGCTCTAGTATATCTTGCTCCCTAGTATCTATCACCTGCATTACTAAATTAGATTGCTAGCTCTTGTGCTTACTGCTTACAACCTGTATTACTGAACTAGATTGCTAGCTCTTGTACATACTGCTTACCACTACCTAAAACCTGCATTGCTGAACTTGCTTGTACATCTTGCCTGCTATTACCTACCACCTGTTGAGTGTACTAGATTGCTAGCTCTTGTCATTACTACCTATCATCAACTACTAGCACTCCTCAAAAGCCTGTCCGATTCTCACATCGGTTACCAGCCTATCCGATTCTCACATCGGTTACCAGCCTATCCGATTCTCACATCGGTTACCAGCCTAGCTGATTCTCACATCAGTTACCAGCCCTATCCGATTCTCACATCGGTTACCAGCTATATCTGATTCTCGCATCAGTTACCAAACTACCTCCACACACCTACAAAGAGACTAACATACCTGTGTAATTATTACTTCCACCTATCATCATCTACTATCACTCCTCAAAGCCTATACCTTCAGTGTATCATACCACTGCTACTTGCATAACTACTTATCACTCTTATAACATCACTAACTGAGTGTGTGTATATGTGCATACTGAATCAGGCTGAACCACTGTGATGAGTCAAGAGAGTTGGATCAGGTGATTTAACATATCTCTACAAGACTACTGAGTGGAATTCTGCAGCTGTAGATCCAGCCCCATTGAACAATCAACCCAGAGCGTTACAGTTGCCTGGTCTTATGTGGAAGAGGTACTAATAGTTTATGGGTTCGGTCTCATTTTCCGCATATGGATTAAGCTGTTATACCACCAACCGGTGGCCCAGATCAAGATTGGAGGTGTTCTTTCCTCCACTTTCCAACTGAATGAGGCACCAGGCAGGAATTTCCCCTGTCCCTGGGCCTTTTATCCCTCATGGTGAAACCCATCGCATCTGCCATTAGATCTTCTGTGGCGGTCCAAGGAGTGAGGATTGGATCCCCAGAGGAAAAGCTGGCCTTATACACAGATGACATTCTTTTCCTTCGGGATCCTGGCCTTTCCCTCCGTAGCGGCTTTGGACCTATTACCTTATTTGCCTCAAACTCTGGATTGAAGGTGAACAGGGATAAATCCCTAATCCTTCCAATTGAACCTGGAGCTCTGCAGGTGGCGGATCCGTCTCTCCCCTTGAGATGGACGGAAAGGATTAAGTACCTTGGCGTTTGTATCTCACCCACAGTCCAAGATTTCAGCATCTTTATTCCCTCTTCCAGAGCTTTAGCACAAGATTGAAAGCCTGGGCAAACCTCCCTCTATCATTAAATAGAAAAATCTATTTAGTCAAAATGAAACTTACCTCCATTGCTATGTTCTGCGCCACTCTGCAATATGGATCCCTAAATTGATATTTAAATAACTTAAATCACATGTCAATAGTTTTCTATGGAGGTCTCGCTCCCCTAGATTTTTGCTGACCATATTATAGAGGCCCTGAGCTGAGGAAGGCCTTGCCCGTCCTGATTTCTTCTTGTATTTTCTAGCCGAAATGTTGTCGCACGCCCATAACTGGCTCATATCAGATACCTTTAATGCTGCAGTCGCTCTAGAAGCTTCTCTAGTTGACTCATATGAAGCCCTGTGGAATACACTCTTTAGGGGAGGCAAAGACCCACATCCCTTAACTAGCTCCATGCGGATGGTGATCAAAGCATGGGCATCGATTATCCCCTAACCTAGGAATGATTTGGGACATTACTATCCAAACACTCCCTTATAGATGAATTCCTCTTTACTGGAATTTCATTCCATTCTGGGCCCTGCTCTGTGGGCAAGTTGTCTGCTATTTATCCCATATTTGTGAGGGTGGCGCATTGCAGACTTTAGACCAACTTAAGCATGAATTCGAATTACCTAACTCCTACTTTTTTTGATTCCTCCAGCTTCGGCATGCTTTCACTACACAAGTTGGGACATCTGCTTTGCTATTTTACCAGTCGGATATGGGGTCGCTCCTCGGGGACGACTCCCTGGAAAATCCACTTTTGCCAATCTTCAAGGCCTTACAGCCGACTGTGTCTCATGGGCTGTAGGGCTTTCGTTCCTTTTGGGTGGCAGAGCTGCCAGTGCTGGACATGGAGGACTGGGAAGATGTGTGGGAGCTACCCTTCTCTCACCTCTTCTCCTCTAGAGATCATCCGATCTAGTTTAAAATCCTTTACAAGTACCACTTTACACCATACAGGTTACATAAAATCCCACTGTGCTGTTGGTGTTGTCCAGCTGACTTGGCCAATTATCTACACATGATTTGGTTTTGTCCTCTTCTACAGGTCTTCTTGATGGGTGTTCTCACTTTTATCTCACATTTAACTACTGTCCCTATACCCCATATGGTGGATGTCTGTATCTTGGGGCCGGTGGATGCTCTGGCCTCATCTAGAGCTGTTCACACATTAATCAGCCTACTCCTGTTTTACGCTTAAAAGATACTTGTGGAGACTTTTCTGCACCTACTCCGAGTATAGGGAGGTCGCTGGTAAATTCGGTCATCCCCCTTTACAAAGAAACCCATATGAGCAGGAGCTGCCCGAAAAAATTCAAAAGGGGGGGGGTACATCTGGTTAGAGTCCAGCACCACTGTAACTGAACAGAATGACACTGCAACTAACATGCCTTAAATAGCTCCTTACAGGTGAAATTGGGTAACCATGTTTTGTAGGTATTGTAAAGTTACCACACTACCTGCCAAATTAATCATATTCCATATGCATAAATGTAAAAAAGGGGTTGAAAAACAGAAATTCCAAACACTCGCCCAGCGCTTATTGTTGCAAGGGATAAACCACACAGTAATAAATATGAATTTTAAAACCTCATAAAATTTGCTGATCGCAGCCGCTGTGATAAAAAACAATCTGTAAACAATGTAATAAATACTAAAACTAATAAATGTTCAGCACTAATCACATCCAGCAGCGCTCAATATGTGGTAACATATTAAAGACCATATAGTCCTCATAAATGAGTAAAAAAATCGCCAAAATCAGTCATTGTTCATAACATAGCCAGATATTCCAAGTATTAGTGATTCCCCGTTGCCTGATGTATGTAATCCGGTATTCACCTTCACCACACCATGTTTAACCCCTTATAGATGGGCACTCACCAGAAACACTATGGTCATACGCCTGTAAGCATTGGTTGCTTGGACCCTTGACACTCCGGAATACCTCTGTCAATATCAGATGACCTCCGCATATGAGTACCAATTAGGGACCAGATCATACCATGAAAATAAAATAGGGGGCACAATAGTGTGATACCGTCTTAAAAGTTTATTTAAACATAACACTCCAAAGTAAATCCGGGTTAGAGGGTAAAAATGGTCCTAAAATTTTATCCATTTTTAAAATCTCCCAATGCTCCTTAAAAATTTCTTCGAATTCTCGATATTGCACATTATAATCCGTGATAAAACCCCATTGGTGTCTGTCATTGACAACTTTTTCTTTTGTAACAAGACACTCATTCTGGGGAATGTCCAATACTTCCCGAATGGTTTGATCGATATACCGTGCCTCGTATCCTTTCTCAACGAATTTATCTTTGATGATAGTTGATTGAGTCAGGAAGTCATCATTCTGTGTGAAGTTCCTGCGGATTCTCAGCATTTGCCCTTTTGGTATATTTCTCAGCCACGTAGGATGGTGTCCACTTTGTATAGGTAAGTATCCGTTACGATCAGTGGGTTTAAAATATGCTTTTGTATTGATCTTACCGTCAACTAAAGACACACTGACATCCAGATAGTTGATAGTATCTCGGCTCCATGTGAACTCTAACTTAATGTTCTGTTCATTTTTGTTCAGCTCTTCCATGTACGCCAACAATGATACCTCATCTTTCGCCCAAATAAAAAACATGTCACCAATGTATCTTTTATACAATAATAATTCCTTCCTACGTCCGGCATGGATCCTTCTGTCTTCCCATTCTCCCATAAATAAATTAGCAATTGAGGGTGCGAACTTAGCTCCCATTGCAACACCCCGTTTCTGTATATAAAATTGGCCGCCATACCAAAAATAATTGTGGGATAAACAATATTCTAAAACCATTCCTAAAAAATTCTTCTGTACATGAGGTAGATCAGTTCGTTGACTTAAGGCCCAATTCAACGCTAAAATGGCATCTTCGTGCTGAATGATTGTGTATAGTGAAGACACATCAGCAGTTACTAGATAGATATCGTTCGTATTTGGCAGGATCAAATCTCTTAAAATACATAAAAAGTCTTTAGTGTCTCTTAGATATGCCCTCATTTGTGTTAAACTTTTTTGTAGAAAATGGTCCAGATATTCCCCTGCCCTTGTTGACACAGAACCAATACTGTTCACGATTGGTCTAGCAGGGGGATGAACTTGGTCTTTGTGGACCTTGGGCAGTGTATAGATAGTAGGAATGCGGCTGAAGCTTGGGACCAGATACTTCATCTCTTTTTTGGTTATTATTCTTTTATTGAAGCCCAATTCTATCAAGTTGTTCAAGTCTTTTCTATATGATAGAGTTGGATCTTGCTCCAATTTACCATATACTTCTGTATCACCAAGCATATCCATCAGTTGATTATGGTAGTAACTTTTGTCCAGGATTACTACTCCTCCGCCTTTATCCGCTGGCCGGATTATTACTTCTTTCTTTTTTTCTAGAGACTCTATTCCTTCTTGAATGTACCTTGGATTGGCGTTTTTGATAGGTTTAATCTTGTCCAGGTCTTTTATTAATAGTTGTTTAAAAACATCGATATTGTGATTCGATGTTTGTTGAATAGTTGAATAGGGAGTTATTTTTTAACCCACTATTCACCCCCACTGTACTGGATCTATTCGCCACATTTGTTGTTCTATTTTGTGCTGGGTTGGTGTTTAGAAAATATCTTTCGATATTGACATTTCTAATGTATTTTTGTATGTCCATGTAGACATTAAACTTGTTCACCGGTTTCCTTATACCGCATTTCAAGCCAGCATTCAAAATATTTATTTCTTTTTGACTGAGTTCAATTCCTGCCAAATTATAAATCCCCTTCATTCCATTTTGCGTCTTCTTTTTCTGGACCCTTCTTCCTCCTCTGCATCCTCTGTATGTTGATATCCCATTAGGTTGTTTCTCAATCCTTGCTGGATATTGGTGGTCCATCTCCTCTCTTGGTCCCCTGGGATTGTTCCAGTGTTTCCCTCTCCCTGGTCTCCGACCTCTTCCTCTGCCTCTTCCCCTCCAACCTCTCCATAAAAAAGGCTGTTGATGGTTTATTACAGTATTCTCATCTGCCCTTAGATGTTCAAATCTATTATATGTCTGAGGCCTCTGTGTCGCTTGTGCATACGACTGATATGTATGGTTATTGTTAACTCTACCCATTGTTTGGGGAGGGGGATTAGGCCTTCGCGTAGGGGTTGAAGGAGTGGGAGCATTACCCATTTGCTTTGGTTTCCCCTTCTTTCCTTTACCTTGGGCCGGTTGCCATGCATTTTCGCCTGATGTATATCCTATATTATTATTGTTACTAGTAGACGGCTCTGCCTCTCTTCTTTGGGAAGGTATACTAGGATCATATATTCTTTCTTGTGATGGGATTTGCCATAAGTAGATTTGATTTTGTCTAAAGTCATTCATATCTCGATGGTATTTTTTGACTTTTTTCTTTTGTGTGTCCATATCTACTTTCTCCAAACATTTTTTTATATCCGTATTAAATTTAATGAGTAGTGGTGAGTCTTTGTGTTCTTCAAGCTCCTTCTGTATCTCTGATATTCTTTTCTCCAAAATTATCATTTTCCTCCTTTTTCTTTTTAAAACCAATTCTTGTAATTTTAGTCCTGCTTGATTAAAAAATTCTGACCATTCACTGGTTGAGACATCGTCATCAAGGCCATCTTGAGGGGTGACCTCCCATCTAAGACTTCTCATAATTATTTTGTCTTTGGCATATTGCTCAAATGTGTTGATGTCTCACCATGTTCTGACTTGTTTTTCTAGCGTATTGGCTAAATTATTTAGAATACCTGATATGTCTACTGTGGTTTCTGGTATCTCTAGATCTCCAAATATGTTTTTTTTTAGATCTATTTTCCTGTTTTTGAGATATTGAACTCCCTGCATAGCTGCTAGGTGTAAGATAAGAACTAAATGTAAAAAAGTGGTTGAAAAACAGAAATTCCAAACACTCGCCCAGCGCTTATTGTTGCAAGGGATAAACCACACAGTAATAAATATGAATTTTAAAACCTCATAAAATTTGCTGATCGCAGCCGCTGTGATAAAAAACAATCTGTAAACAATGTAATAAATACTAAAACTAATAAATGTTCAGCACTAATCACATCCAGCAGTGCTCAATATGTGGTAATATATTAAAGACCATATAGTCCTCATAAATGAGTAAAAAAATCGCCAAAATCAGTCACTGTTCATAACATAGCCAGATATTCCAAGTATTAGTGATTCCCCAGTGCCTGATGTATGTAATCCGGTATTCACCTTCACCACACCATGTGTGACCCCTTATAGATGGGCACTCACCAGAAACACTATGGTCATACGCCTGTAAGCATTGGTTGCTTGGACCCTTGACACTCCGGAATACCTCTGTCAATATCAGATGACCTCCGCATACGAGTACCAATTAGGGACCAGATCATACCATGAAAATAAAATAGGGGGCACAATAGTGTGATACCATCTTAAAAGTTTATTTAAACATAACACTCCAAAGTAAATCCCCCAAATCCAATATGCTTACATCAAAAACAGCGTTTTCAAGCAAAAATGACAATCCAATGGTTATGGCCGGCTCACCGCCGCTGAATGGTTCATTCCCAGCTTACTCCATAG
The DNA here is from genome assembly GCF_965119305.1 of Pelophylax lessonae. Taxonomy (NCBI): domain Eukaryota; kingdom Metazoa; phylum Chordata; class Amphibia; order Anura; family Ranidae; genus Pelophylax; species Pelophylax lessonae. The sequence goes on from NC_138777.1 coordinate 75,713,663, forward strand.
GTGAGATCCGGACTCCAGCCATGACTCTTTAAGATTATCAAGGAGACAGCATGCCTGTGTTCTGACGCGTTTCGTCTTGTATGACTTCTACCAAGGACTCAGGCATACTGTATTGTACTCCTAATATATACAGTGGGCAATTAGGACTGATCCCGCCGTGTTTTCTATGGCTCCTCCCCGTGGGGGGAGCTCAGAACGCCGCTTTTGCCACCAATGCATCTACTTCTGGTCTGATGATACCGGAAGTGACGTCAGTTGTAAACAAATCCCATTGACGGACGTCAAAGCGTCACCCGCGGCGGTATTACTTCCGCTGCTATGGCTATGATCACTTCCGGAGTACTCACCCCGGATGTTGTTTCCAGATGGAATTGTATAGCTTTCCCACTGTTACCATGGTGATTTATACCCCGCGCAACTATAGATTTTAGATTGCATGGTTCAAATACCCGGGATATCGCTAATAATCACTCTAAACGGGGGACAGTCCTAATTCCATTACAATGTCAAGATATATGTGCATTGGTCGAAACATATATGTAATCATTCTTCGCTGATATACATGACATAATAAAATCCAAGTACCTTAATTGTATACATTTCAATATTCACATATAAATATCCATGTGTGTAAAATGTATATCTTAAAATCAGATAAAATTACATATAACTAAAAGGCAGGACCTATTCATAAATATATATAAAATACGTAAAAATTATACGATAAAACCAGAGATACAAAAGGTGTTTAAAAATATTCACCACTTGATAAAATAGTAAAAATGGCGAGGATAAAATGTATAATACTGATAGTTATTAAAGTAATTATAAAAAAGGGGGGTGGGAAAACCCCTTAATAATTACTTAAAAAACAATTTAAATCCAAGTCCACATTCAATCCATTCGGTGTTAAAGCATTGGTCCGATATATCCACTCTGTCTCTTTTTTGGATAACTCTCTAACCCTATTGGCTCCTCGCCAGGAATGGGGCATTTTTTCAATGCCCCAAAATTTCAATCCCGACGGATCTCTCATATGTTTATCCCTAAAATGTAGGGGGACACTGTGTTCTCTAAAACCTATGCTAATATTGTAAATGTGTTCTGCAATCCGTACACCCAGTTTTCTTTTTTGTACGGCCAATATATATCATGCCACACGGGCACTCCATGCCGTATACAACATGTGTGGACATGCACGTTATTGTTTCTTTAATTTCGAAGACTCTGCCATTTGCATTCGATGTGAAAGTAGTTAGTCCTCTAAAGTGCGTCTTTACTTGACGGCATGCTTTGCAACGTCTACATGCATAGAATCCTGGAGTGTTCCAGAACATCTTTGGAGCCTTAGGTAAATCTAGCACTTTTTTCACAATTCTATCACCGATACTGGGTGCTTTGCGATAGATAAAAACCGGGTTAGAGGGTAAAAATGGTCCTAAAATTTTATCCATTTTTGAAATCTCCCAATGCTCCTTAAAAATTTCTTCGAATTCTCGGTATTGCACATTATAATCCGTGATAAAACCCCATTGGTGTCTGTCATTGACAACTTTTTCTTTTGTAACAAGACACTCATTCTGGGCAATGTCCAATACTTCCCGAATGGTTTGATCGATATACCGTGCCTCGTATCCTTTCTCAACGAATTTATCTTTGATAGTTGATTGAGTCAGGAAGTCATCATTCTGTGTGCAGTTTCTGCGGATTCTCAGCATTTGCCCTTTTGGTATATTTCTCAGCCACGTAGGATGGTGTCCACTTTGTATAGGTAAGTATCCGTTACGATCAGTGGGTTTAAAATATGCTTTTGTATTGATCTTACCGTCAACTAAAGACACACTGACATCCAGATAGTTGATAGTATCTCGGCTCCATGTGAACTCTAACTTAATGTTCTGTTCATTTGTGTTCAGCTCTTCCATGTACGCCAACAATGATACCTCATCTCCCGCCCAAATAAAAAACATGTCATCAATGTATCTTTTATACAATAATAATTCCTTCCTACGTCCGGCATGGATCCTTCTGTCTTCCCATTCTCCCATAAATAAATTAGCAATTGAGGGTGCGAACTTAACTCCCATTGCAACACCCCGTTTCTGTATATAAAATTGGCCGCCATACCAAAAATAATTGTGGGATAAACAATATTCTAAAACCATTCCTAAAAAATTCTTCTGTACATGAGGTAGATCAGTTCGTTGACTTAAGGCCCAATTCAACGCTAAAATGGCATCTTCGTGCTAAATGATTGTGTATAGTGAAGACACATCAGCAGTTACTAGATAGATATCGTTCGTATTTGGCAGGATCAAATCTCTTAAAATACATAAAAAGTCTTTAGTGTCTCTTAGATATGCCCTCATTTGTGTTAAACTTTTTTGTAGAAAATGGTCCAGATATTCCCCTGCCCTTGTTGACACAGAACCAATACTGTTCACGATTGGTCTAGCAGGGGGATGAACTTGGTCTTTGTGGACCTTGGGCAGTGTATAGATAGTAGGAATGCGGCTGAAGCTTGGGACCAGATACTTCATCTCTTTTTTGGTTATTATTCTTTTATTGAAGCCCAATTCTATCAAGTTGTTCAAGTCTTTTCTATATGATAGAGTTGGATCTTGCTCCAATTTACCATATACTTCTGTATCACCAAGCATATCCATCAGTTGATTATGGTAGTAACTTTTGTCCAGGATTACTACTCCTCCGCCTTTATCCGCTGGCTGGATTATTACCTCTTTCTTTTTTTCTAGAGACTCTATTCCTTCTTGAATGTACCTTGGATTGGCGTTTTTGATAGGTTTAATCTTGTCCAGGTCTTTTATTAATAGTTGTTTAAAAACATCGATATTGTGATTCGATGTTTGTTGAATAGTTGAATAGGGAGTTATTTTTTAACCCACTATTCACCCCCACTGTACTGGATCTATTCGCCACATTTGTTGTTCTATTTTGTGCTGGGTTGGTGTTTAGAAAATATCTTTCGATATTGACATTTCTAATGTATTTTTGTATGTCCATGTAGACATTAAACTTGTTCACCGGTTTCCTTATACCGCATTTCAAGCCAGCATTCAAAATATTTATTTCTTTTTGACTGAGTTCAATTCCTGCCAAATTATAAATCCCCTTCATTCCATTTTGCGTCTTCTTTTTCTGGACCCTTCTTCCTCCTCTGCATCTTCTGTATGTTGATATCCCATTAGGTTGTTTCTCAATCCTTGCTGGTATTGGTGGTCCATCTCCTCTCTTGGTCCCCTGGGATTGTTCCAGTGTTTCCCTCTCCATGGTCTCCGACCTCTTCCTCGGCCTCTTCCCCTCCAACCTCTCCATAAAAAAGGCTGTTGATGGTTTATTACAGTATTCTCATCTGCCCTTAGATGTTCAAATCTATTATATGTCTGAGGCCTCTGTGTCGCTTGTGCATACGACTGATATGTATGGTTATTGTTAACTCTACCCATTGTTTGGGGAGGGGGATTAGGCCTTCGCATAGGGGTTGAAGGATTGGGAGCATTACCCATTTGCTTTGGTTTCCCCTTCTTTCCTTTACCTTGGGCCGGTTGCCATGCATTTTCGCCTGATGTATATCCTATATTATTATTGTTACTAGTAGACGGCTCTGCCTCTCTTCTTTGGGAAGGTATACTAGGATCATATATTCTTTCTTGTGATGGGATTTGCCATAAGTAGATTTGATTTTGTCTAAAGTCATTCATATCTCGATGGTATTTTTTGACTTTTTTCTTTTGTGTGTCCATATCTACTTTCTCCAAACATTTTTTTATATCCGTATTAAATTTAATGAGTAGTGGTGAGTCTTTGTGTTCTTCAAGCTCCTTCTGTATCTCTGATATTCTTTTCTCCAAAATTATCATTTTCCTCCTTTTTCTTTTTAAAACCAATTCTTGTAATTTTAGTCCTGCTTGATTAAAAAATTCTGACCATTCACTGGTTGAGACATCGTCATCAAGGCCATCTTGAGGGGTGACCTCCCATCTAAGACTTCTCATAATTATTTTGTCTTTGGCATATTGCTCAAATGTGTTGATGTCTCACCATGTTCTGACTTGTTTTTCTAGCGTATTGGCTAAATTATTTAGAATACCTGATATGTCTACTGTGGTTTCTGGTATCTCTAGATCTCCAAATATGTTTTTTTTTAGATCTATTTTCCTGTTTTTGAGATATTGAACTCCCTGCATAGCTGCTAGGTGTAAGATAAGAACTAAATGTAAAAAAGTGGTTGAAAAACAGAAATTCCAAACACTCGCCCAGCGCTTATTGTTGCAAGGGATAAACCACACAGTAATAAATATGAATTTTAAAACCTCATAAAATTTGCTGATCGCAGCCGCTGTGATAAAAAACAATCTGTAAACAATGTAATAAATACTAAAACTAATAAATGTTCAGCACTAATCACATCCAGCAGTGCTCAATATGTGGTAACATATTAAAGACCATATAGTCCTCATAAATGAGAAAAAAAATCGCCAAAATCAGTCACTGTTCATAACATAGCCAGATATTCCAAGTATTAGTGATTCCCCAGTGCCTGATGTATGTAATCCGGTATTCACCTTCACCACACCATGTGTGACCCCTTATAGATGGGCACTCACCAGAAACACTATGGTCATACGCCTGTAAGCATTGGTTGCTTGGACCCTTGACACTCCGGAATACCTCTGTCAATATCAGATGACCTCCGCATACGAGTACCAATTAGGGGCCAGATCATACCATGAAAATAAAATAGGGGGCACAATAGTGTGATACCGTCTTAAAAGTTTATTTAAACATAACACTCCAAAGTAAATCCCCCAAATCCAATATGCTTACATCAAAAACAGCGTTTTCAAGCAAAAATGACAATCCAATGGTTATGGCCGGCTCACCGCCGCTGAATGGTTCATTCCCAGCTTACTCCATAGGTGAGATCCGGACTCCAGCCATGACTCTTTAAGATTATCAAGGAGACAGCATGCCTGTGTTCTGACGCGTTTCGTCTTGTATGACTTCTACCGAGGACTCAGGCATACTGTATTGTACTCCTAATATATACAGTGGGCAATTAGGACTGATCCCGCCATGTTTTCTATGGCTCCTCCCCGTGGGGGGAGCTCAGAACGCCGCTTTTGCCACCAATGCATCTACTTCTGGTCTGATGATACCGGAAGTGACGTCAGTTGTAAACAAATCCCATTGACGGACGTCAAAGCGTCACCCGCGGCGGTATTACTTCCGCTGCTATGGCTATGATCACTTCCGGAGTACTCACCCCGGATGTTGTTTCCAGATGGAATTGTATAGCTTTCCCACTGTTACCATGGTGATTTATACCCCGCGCAACTATAGATTTTAGATTGCATGGTTCAAATACCCGGGATATCGCTAATAATCACTCTAAACGGGGGACAGTCCTAATTCCATTACAATGTCAAGATATATGTGCATTGGTCGAAACATATATGTAATCATTCTTCGCTGATATACATGACATAATAAAATCCAAGTACCTTAATTGTATACATTTCAATATTCACATATAAATATCCATGTGTGTAAAATGTATATCTTAAAATCAGATAAAATTACATATAACTAAAAGGCAGGACCTATTCATAAATATATATAAAATACGTAAAAATGATACGATAAAACCAGAGATACAAAAGGTGTTTAAAAATATTCACCACTTGATAAAATAGTAAAAATGGCGAGGATAAAATGTATAATACTGATAGTTATTAAAGTAATTATAAAAAAGGGGGGTGGGAAAACCCCTTAATATTACTTAAAAAACAATTTAAATCCAAGTCCACATTCAATCCATTCGGTGTTAAAGCATTGGTCCGATATATCCACTCTGTCTCTTTTTTGGATAACTCTCTAACCCTATTGGCTCCTCGCCAGGAATGGGGCATTTTTTCAATGCTCCAAAATTTCAATCCCGACGGATCTCTCATATGTTTATCCCTAAAATGTAGGGGGACACTGTGTTCTCTAAAACCTATGCTAATATTGTAAATGTGTTCTGCAATCCGTACACCCAGTTTTCTTTTTTGTACGGCCAATATATATCATGCCACACGGGCACTCCATGCCGTATACAACATGTGTGGACATGCACGTTATTGTTTCTTTAATTTCGAAGACTCTGCCATTTGCATTCGATGTGAAAGTAGTTAGTCCTCTAAAGTGCGTCTTTACTTGTCGACATGCTTTGCAACGTCTACATGCATAGAATCCTGGAGTGTTCCAGAACATCTTTGGAGCCTTAGGTAAATCTAGCACTTTTTTCACAATTCTATCACCGATACTGGGTGCTTTGCGATAGATAAAAACCGGGTTAGAGGGTAAAAATGGTCCTAAAATTTTATCCATTTTTGAAATCTCCCAATGCTCCTTAAAAAATTTCTTCGAATTCTCTGTATTGCACATTATAATCCGTGATAAAACCCCATTGGTGTCTGTCATTGACAACTTTTTCTTTTGTAACAAGACACTCATTCTGGGCAATGTCCAATACTTCCCGAATGGTTTGATCGATATACCGTGCCTCGTATCCTTTCTCAACGAATTTATCTTTGATAGTTGATTGAGTCAGGAAGTCATCATTCTATGTGCAGTTTCTGCGTATTCTCAGCATTTGCCCTTTTGGTATATTTCTCAGCCACGTAGGATGGTGTCCACTTTGTATAGGTAAGTATCCGTTTGCCCAGAAGTATTCGTAAGCCCAGAGGCTCGGTTTCTGTAACTTCTCTTCTTCTTTAAAAAAAAAAAAAAAAAAACAATAAAAAGAATCTTAAAAAAAAAAAAATGTTATAGCTTTAAAATGAACATTGCAAGCATATTAATGAAATTTAAACCATACCTACCAAGCATGTGGCAGCAGTAGGCCATGTACCCACATCTGTAGGCCAATGGCAGACTTGTGCACAGGAGGTGGTATTTATGGGTAATTAGCCATTTTTTCCTCACTCAACTTTATTTGTATCAGTACCAAAATGACAAAGCTCTCAAAAAGTTTAAAATAACTTTTTCTTTTATAATCAGTGTCCAGATGTGTCTCACCTGCATAGAAGGGAAATAAAATAAAAATAAATTTCAAGGAAAAAACTGCATGGTGAGCTAAGAACTAAAAGGTCAGTGAACACTTTCAGTGACACGCCTTCAGATTTAACCCCTTATTGCCCAGATTCAGTGTTGCTCTGTAAACAGGGGAACAATAATTTATTGCTTAGGGCTGTTCAGTGTCTCACAAGCTGCTTTTTTTACTGCTTCCCCCTGTCTTCTGGAGGGTTCTGGAAGTATAGTGGAAGGGACAGCAGAACCAAGCAACCTGAATATTTATGGGTCTCTGGCCAATCCTTGGGGAGGTGTGTCCAGTAGGTGGTTGGGGAGCCCCATGAATATTCTGAGAGAGAGAGAGAAGACATCACAGTCTCAGCTAGGTTTAGCTAGGAGAGAGAGAGTGAGCCTGGGCCTGGAGCTTTCTTTTACTCCTATAACAGCAATAATGGGGATTATGTTATTACACCGACAGCAATACTGAGGATACTTTTATTCGAAATAACAACAATTGGGCTCATTTCCTTCCACTGACACTAATATGAGGTTTATTTCCTCCCACTGACACCAAAAATATAGGGCTTTTTTTATTCTTCAAAACACTAGTGATATGGGGCTTATTTTATCTCCACTGACACCAAACAATTGGGGCTTTTTTTACTCCTAGGGACATCAAAGAAGATGGCATCATTTTTCTTCCACTAACACCACTAAGAAGGGTTTATTTTCCTCTCACTGACACCAGCAAAAAAGGTTTATTATCCTCCTACTGACATCATCCACCAATCTTATTTTTATTGTCATGTACATGCCATACACTGTATTGACACAATTGCATATGTCCAATATGTTGGCAATTGTTAGTGCTTTACTAAAACAAACCTTAGTGCTGTGCTAAATAATATCATAAAAAACAATCAAAGAAATATATAAAATAATAAATTATGACAACTGTTGGAACCTCAGTTGTGACAAGCGTGCTATACTAGAGGTAACGTGAATGTGAACCCTCCTCAAGGGGCAAGGGCAGTGACAGCACCCGGTGGTTAGGTAGAACCAGCTTCCAGGAGTGTGGACTGACAGCATGCAGGCACAAATGAAACCTCTGTTGGAGGATATTTTGTATGTTTAGTCTGGTGCGCAGGAAGCACCAGCAAAATGTGAGTACCCACATTATTGTTTTTAATAAAGTTATGCTTTTAAAGGTATAAGCACCATTGAATTCTTTCTTCATATGTGATATTGCAACGGTACTGTTGAGGAGTGGAGTGAGGAGACACGCAGTACGTATAAGGGCTAACCGGATACTCATCCCCAGGTCAGGGAGAGGTAAAAAGGCGTTTTTAGACCAAGCTTAGGTGGCGAGGTCACATCGTTTGAGGTGAGAACCCAACTATAAGGGGGGGGGGAGCACTCATCGTGAAGACACATGGATGTGTTCATTTAACTGCTGGAAAGGAGAAGGAAGAGTGAGCACCCTGTACAACACAGATGTCAGTGGCGGGGAGAATTATCACAATATATTTAAATAACATTTGCATATTTGTGGACTTTATGTTTTTTAATATGTTCTTTATATGTATATACACACCTAGACATATATAGGTGTGATAGGAGCAGAAATATATTGGTGTTAATTATTTCATTAGCACAAGTAGTTTTTTCTGCTCCTTTCACACCTATATATGTGCAGGTGTATATATACAGACATGGGTGTGTATATATACCCCCTATACACATGTTCAGATGTCATGTCTGACTCCAAACATGTGCTCAAAAAAAGCACTAGCAACGCCTGCAGCCAAAAATGCTGGCGGCGGCGAAGCTATATTACAGAAACGAAAGTCAGCTAAGAGAAAATAGCTTTTCTCTATTGTGGTCACCCTGCTATGGAAGGGTTTGGTCACCCTGCCATAGCAGTCACTGTCAGTTCACCCTACACTACATTACGGTCACCCTGGTATGGAAGGGTTCGGTCACCCTGCCATAGCAGTCAGTTAACCCTACACTACATTACGGTCACCCTGGCACTTCATATTTTCCCTACAGAAACTAAATTTTTGAAGCTAACTAAAGTGTAAAGGAGCACTCTAACTACACTAGATATCCGCTTTCCAGTCTCAGTCAGGGATCAGCTCATACCAAACAAACATGGTGGCAATAAGCCATGTGCTCACATCTGTAGGCCAAAGGGCCCTACAGATGTGAGCACATGGCTTATTGCCACCATGTTTGTTTGGTATGAGCTGATCCTTGACTGAGACTGGAAAGCGGAGTCCTTCTGGTGAGAGCGGAGGTGGTCTGGAGAGTCAAGGGGTTAAAGCAACCTATGCTTACAGGCGTATTACCATGTTATTTCTGGTGAGTGCCCACTCTTAAGGGGTCACTGATGGTGTGGTGAAGGTTAAGGCCGGATCTATTATCTTTGAGCTCCTGGAACACCGAATACATAAGGAATAGCTGGTTTTACCTTTAATAGAGACTGTTTTGGCGGTATAACTCTCTTATATGAGGACTATATGATCATGATATGCAGAAGACATATTGAGCGCTGCTGAATGTGATTTATGCTGGACATTTCTGTTTTAGTATTTGTTACATTATATTTTAGACTTTCTTTTTTACAGTAGCTGCGATCAGCAAAATTTTATGATATTTTATACCGATTTTATCTATGGTCATGTGGATTTTACCCTCAGAATTTTAAGCGCTGGGCGAGTGTTTGACAATCCCCCTGTGTTTTTCAACCACTTTTCTATTACACTAGATATCCCTTTCCTCACACTAATAAATGCTAAATGACACTTTTAAAGTAAAATTAACAGAACTGCTTCCACTCTCTTCCATGTCCAGTATAACAATGCTAGGAATTTGGCGGGGGCTATCTTATATACTGGGGGGCATATTCACTAATGATCAGTGGTGTATTTTGGTTTTGTGCTGCCCTAGGCAAGACTAAAATTGGGCACCCCCTCCCCCTCCTATGTAAATTTGCCCCACTCCTTCCTTTTTCATGGATGTGACTCCCTCCAAAATTGAAGGACTACAAGTCCCAGCATGAACCCCTGAGATCTTACCAGAAGGGGGTGAGAGGGGGTGGGAGAGAGAGAGGGGAGTGGGTGAGGGAGGGAGAGAGAGAGAGGAGGGATGAGAGAGAGGGGGTAGGTGACGGAGGGAGGGAGAGAGAGGGGGGGTAAGAGAGAGAGGGGGGTAAGAGAGAGAGGGGGGTAAGAGAGAGGGGGGATACGAGAGGGGATTAGAGACAAAGAGAGCAGGGGGGATGAGAGAGACAAAGAGGGGGGATGAGAGATAGAGAAAGAGAGGGGGATGTGAGGGAGAGGGGGTGAGAGAGAGGGGGGATGAGAGAGTGAGAGAGGTGATGAGAGAGGGGATGAGAGAGAGAGGGGGTGAGAGAGAGAGAGAGGGGGGGTGAGAGAGAGAGGGGGGTTGGGAGAGAGAGAGAGAGAGAGGAGGGGTGAGGGAGAGAGAGAAAGGGGAGGTGAAAGAGAGAGGTGAGAGAAAGAGAGTGGGGGTGAGAGAGGCAGCTCTAGCAATCAGTGGCCAATAGAGTCTAAGGTGGAGGGGGGCAGCTTTTTTGACACCCCCCTGCAAAGTGCCGCCCTAGGCCTGGGCCTTGTCAGCCTAGGCCAATATACAGCACTGCTAATGATTGGTCTAGGGACCCCCTAGTCACTCCAATCACATTCCTAGCATTCTTCTGCCCCCTCAATTGGCTTTTGCTAATGGTTCTGGTCCAATCACGGGCTTTTAAAGCCCATTTCCTGAACCATTGCATTTTGGTCGGTTCTGGTTGCTGAATTTCGAACTTTTTGGGCAAAAAGTTCTAAATTCGGCTGAACCTCGAACACCCAATGTTCGGGCCGAACCGATGGTGGACCCGAACCGTTCGATCATCCCTAGTGTTTAGTACATTATTAGATGCAAATAAATTTGTGAGAAATCTAGTGTTTCTAAAGCATTTTGGTGACAAGGACCTCAGGGTCAGAATGATTTTTGCTTTTTTTCAAATTTTGTGAAATGTGAGCCAAATTATTGTTGGGACAATTAGAAATAGAGGCAGATGGTGTAGTATGTGAGAATAGAGATACAGTTTAACGGTTTAACATAGGAAATAAATAATTCTTCCCTATACAGGGCAGGAATGCTGTTATTAAAATCTTTTAAGAAAGAGTAGAACAGGAATTGATAAAATTGAAAGAAAGGAAAGTGAACAATAGGAAGAATAGCATTACAGCAAAGGAGGGTGCCGTGAAAAATAGAAAATGTTTAGTAATTAAAAGTACAAGTCAAAAAAATGGTAGACTATCTTCTAGAGGATAAAATCAAGGTAAGGGAATGGCGCTGCCTACTGTATGGTGTATAAATAATTAGATAGAAAGGGGTGTATAGAAATGCACAAAAATAAATAAATAAATATGTATCAAAACTGCACAAAGATAAATAGTCACAAAATGAGCTAAAATATAATGTAACAATAGATGAAAGGTGCAAACTTGATAGAATATACGGATAACAAATTACAGTGTATAAAGTGACTAAGTGCATACACAGAAATATGAGAAATATATAAATACAAAATGGGTCCAATAAAGTGCAAAGTGTAAATTATATGGCAAGTAATGTATAATAAGGTGACCAGTGCAAATAATGAGATCTAAATAAACTGACTCAATGACAGCAAAATTCCTGTGCTGTATATATCTGGTGCATCAAAAAATAATAAAAAAGGAAGTAAGTGACAAAAAACTAGTGATCCAATAATAAGGTAGTGACAATTGTGACGTAATTAGTCCATATGGGTGACAAAATTCTTCGTATAAATATAATAATAATACTGGAATCAACCCCGTGGTGGGTGGTAGGTGAGGTGCTCGGTGACCCCTAAGGTAGGTAGCCCACTCGCCAGAAGTACCCACCCCACACAGGGGTAAAGAGCGGGTATATAAATATGGCAGGTAATCCCTCTGTTGGATCCTGTTCCTCTCCGGGGGTCCTGGGGTAGGGGTAGGTCAGGAGTGCCCAGTAGGGCTCTGAAATGGTTCCTACAGATATGCCCAGGTCTCGGGGGGGGGCATATCTGTATAAGGTGTATACTCCAGTATCAGCCAGGTATAGCGGGACAAAGTGTAGGCGGATGGATCATATAGGGCAAGAAAAAGGCCAATAGTGTAATATTGCTAAAGCACTTTATTTGCATATAAACAGATGAATGGGTACTCACAATGATCCAAGTTAAAACGAGCGTGGTACAATACAGTACAATACAGACGTTTCAATACCAGAGGGGATGCTACAAATAAGGAAAGGAAACACCTAGCGTAAGAAGGTTAAGAAGTAAATCCCCGTGGTAGGGATAGTGCACAGGAGTGATGAAACAGGAGACAAAAGTGGTACCTCTGGTATTGAAACATCTGTATTGACTCACTATCCCTGCTACTGGGGCTTTACCTTCTAGGTACCCACTAGGTGTTTTTTTTCCTTAATTAGTTCCAGTATCACCTTTTGGCATTATAATTTATGCACCGCTTTATGGTTGTCACGTTTCTCTTTACCTTTCACTTTTCACCTCTTTGGACCCTATTGGTGCCTTTTGGTCCCAATTTTTTCACATATTCCCTCTCTCACTTCGGTCTTGGGCTTAATGATTCCAACTACTTATCTATGGTTCCATTTCTAAATTATATTCCTTTGGTACTTCCTTACCAGATTGTTACCCGATGATCCAGCGCAAGACCAATTTTTTGGCTATCCACACCATGCTCTGTGCGGGGACAGTGGCCCCTCAGTTCCCAATGGGGACGTTTCTCTGGGAGATCCTCAGCCTCATTGACCACCAACACTCTATTGTAAGCTATACAATTTTTATATTCTTCTCCAAAGATAATTTTCCTTGGATGCATGACTGGTTTTATCTTACACACATATACTATATTATAAATTTTTTAGAAATTAGAAATGCGCCTTCTCCTGATGAAGTGAAAATACATTCACAAAACGCGTTGAGCCATGGAGGCCATTCCAATCTTTCTGCCATATTCCACATGCATCCCAATACCAATATCCATCGTTACTTTACAATTTTTGGTTTATTTTGTCATTTTTCGTTGACACTTTTATGGTTTTATTATGTCATTCCATGTACTTTATTTATGTCCCCTTTATTTGCCTTGTATCTACTGTATTTTATGTTACCTGCCATGTTACATGTTAATAAATGCATAATGATCAACCCTATACTTCTATATGCTTACCAGCAGATGTATATGTGAAATTGATATCAGTATGTCTTTTCTGGTTACACCTCATGCAAAGTCCCACACACATTTTTTTGAACACTATGGGCCTGATTCATAGTACGGCGAATTGGCGTTTCGGCGTGATTTTGCGAAGCGGCGATTATTTAAGTCTGAAATTGGCATTCAAAGAACGGCGGGCGGAAAATAGCGCCTAGTGTGAGATTCATTAAGATGCAATATGGTCAGAGCGCGACTTAAAACCACGCCAGCTAAAAGCTCGACTAAAGTTTAGCCAAATTTTCCCCTGTACCCCCAAAAATCCCAAATCACTGTGGAAGGTGTGGAAGTCAATTTGGAGATGACTTGCGTTTAAAAAATCTCAAAAACTGACTTAGAAAGAGAGATATCTGCGAAAGTGTGGAAGGGTTAAACAGCTCCTCCAGCCGCGAGCTGCGAACTCGCGAATGTGCGCATGCGCAACGCCAAATAGGCTCAAAAAATTTCGCCAGCGCGATTTTGGGTCAATTTTTTTTTGAATACCGCTTGCAAATCCGCTGTCTCGCCCATAGAAAATGGCAAAAACCGGCGGAATTGGAAAAACATGCACACTTCCAACAAGGGATCCTTTAGTAAACACCATCACATTCCATACACCTTTCCTGCTAACTCCGAAATCATAGCAGTCAAATCTACAGTGTTTATATAGAACCTCCACATTCTCTGAAAAAACACACAAAATATTACATTGGGGAATTGGTCGTCAGATAGAAAAAAAATAGATGTAAAACATATTTCAAAGAAAGATTATTAGCATTTCACACATATCAAGGAAATGTCACAATTTTGACAATATTTTATGTGTTTCCAAAGAATGTTTTTAGAAATATATTGCAAATACTACCTTTTCTTCCATATGGGTATGGCCAAGTGTTACCATTTTACTACACATTTAACTGAAGGTATATATATATATATCCCTTATACTTGGCTAATTAGCAAAGTATGCCCAACAAACAAATAGAGCTTTAGCTCACAATATTGCTACATATTGACTTTATGTGGCATCTTTTGTATTTTGTTCATGTCTTTAGATTAAAAGTTTGCTGATACACATGCCTTTTTCAAACATGAACAAAATTAATGATGTCAACATTTGGAGGATTGGAGATATCCAAGTGTTGCCCATACAGAGGGCACCTTCCGGATTCGAACTTACAAACCTACAGCAGGAAGGCAGACTCCCTAATCATTGTGCTATTTCTCAGTGAGCGTTGGGTGTTTTCCTCATGCCGTCAAAATGCTCACATGGGAACAGGGGCCATTGAACTGAATAGGATTGGATTTTTTGCCTGTTTTGGGAGCTGATCCTTGAGCTGGACAAATCCCCCTCAAACGCCCCCAAACGGGCTACGTTCACATGTACGTGTTTGTGGTCTGTTTTTGGGGCTTTTGTAGGTGATTTCATATAACAATGCCTGCCCAAAAAATGCATGTCAAAACGCCTGTGAAAACGCCAGCCAAAATGCACATAAGAACGCCTGATATAATTGCCACGCCAAATTTAGGGATGTTCATGAGTGATGAGTCAGATTGTTGGCTTACATATCTGGTCAATTGTCACAATCTCACTTCCCAAATCCCAAAAGGTGTGTTTCAATTGTTTACCTAAATATATATTTCTCTCTCTCTCACGTAATTGTATATATATGTATGTATTCCTGTATCTAAACATTCTAAATAATGACTAGCAAACTTCAAGAGAGAATTTTTTCAATTCACATATACTATACACACCTACATACATTTCTATTCCTCATTTCTATTTCCCTTGTTTTGGCAACTGAGCATGCTCCAAAACACACAGGACACACACAGTTAATTTTTGGACTGGGCGTTACCATTCTGGGTGTGTTTGCTTGGATTATATATAGCTCACTCAGACATCAGGAAAGATTTGACCTACGAAGAGGTCCAATATATTTGTGTGTCACATGCTTTATGGGTAACATTTTTGGCCCTTTGTTATTTATGGAGGTGAGATTTGGCTGTGTTGTGTGTTGACTCTCTGTAAGTATTTATTGCTGTTAACATAATTCTGTCAATCTGCACATGCATCTGTTGATTATGGGCTCTTTGTCGATGTATATGGTCTAAATGTTGTACAAAGGTTGTTTTTGTTTGAAAAATACAAATGTAATAAACAGCATGTTTCCAATTTTTTTTTAAAATGTCTTCATGTGTCTAAATAAAGTTTTCTGGTGTCCACAAATGTATGTATTTGTATTTCTTTTTCTAAGTTAAATCTGCTTAATGGTTGTGTATGTTCACTATTCGCGAATTCGCGAATATACAAAACCGCGTTCTCACATTTATACATGAAACCGGAAACGAAACTTTTGGTGCGTGCACACGTTTCCGGAAATTGTCCAGGCCCTGTCTTAAGTGTGCATCATGGCTCCTGCACTGTTTACTGCCGAAATAGTGGCATTTGTGTGTAAGGTAAGGAGGGGGTGTGAATGTGCAGGGTGCGGGATGGGGGATGGGGGATGGGGGATGGGGGATGGGTGGGTCGCTTATCTAGCGGGTGTGCAAGAAACTTTTGGTCTGCTGATCTGCGCATGCACTTTCTGCCTATTAGACGTGATCTAGAAGCTTCCTGTTATAGAAACTTCCTAGATGTGAACCTGTTCCCTATATATATATATATATATATATATATATATATATATATATATATATATATATATATATGTGTGTGTGTGTATGTGTATATGTATGTATGTATGTATGTGTATATATATATATATATATATATATGTATGTGTATATAAAAAATATATATTATACAAAATATATATATTAGACAATATATATACTATGTATATATTATATACAATATATATACATTAGATACATTATAGAATATGTTATATACCATATATTAGTGTATATAATAGGGAACAGGTTCACATCTCTGAACTTTCTATATAGATATAGATAGGCATACCCTGCTTTAAGTACACTCACTTTATATACAATCGTGAGTAAGGACACAGCTTGTTCAGCTTGCCATGACACTGCTCACAAACCATAAGTGACAGGGATAACAAACTTAGGGAGCAACGACAGGGTACCCAGGTACCCAGGACTACACCATATCCATTTTGTGGCTGGCCAGCTTGCCTAGGTAATCTATCATGTCATAATCCTGGATCCCCTTAACATGCTCCCACATGGTTTGGGAGTAAGGCTATGTCAATGTGGCCAAAATTTACAATGGAGCTGGTGTATTTTCATGCATCGAGAAAAGAAAAAAGGGATTGCTTCACTTTAAGTACATTTTCAGTTTCCATACATGCCCTGGTCCCATTGTGTACTTAAAGTGGGCTATGCCTGTATATAGATAGATTTGATTCGTTTCAACTTTTACACAAAATGAAACACAATTATCTGTGACAGATTGCTCTGACGCTTTGGAATCTGTCTCGATAAAGACAAATGTATTGACCCTTTTCATATATGCAAGATTAGAAACATTATATTCCCTAAATGCATAATGCCAAAAATTATTGCCTTACATACATCCATACACACTGCAAGCTCGGCACCGTTTGTCTTGTCTGACACTCTTACCATCATAAGCTGGATCTGCACACAGCAGCTAATTGGTTCACCTGAGATGGAATCAGTGATCACAAAAATCTGGAATGGTCATGTCTTCAAAGGATTGCCTTGAACAAATCACCTCTAAAAGAAACACATGAGTGTATAATCACTTGTCTCAATGGATCACATTCCCAACACACCCATCTCACACTGCCATATGATAATGAATGGGAGTGTCCATTGCAAGTTAAATACACCCCCAGATCACATTGCTTTGTTAATTTACAGATCTAACTGGAATCTGATGGCACTGCTGTGAACCACTATGCCATCAAATTCTGCTGGGGACCTTTAAAAAGGATTATGTGTGATTGTGTGGATAATTATGCCACCTTAAATTTGCATCTCCCACATACCATGTGCAACTCTTGCAGGAATTGTGAATCAAGGATAATTCAGCACAGCTTAATGAACAGACACATTGAGGAGTGTAGGAACACACCGTCAGATTACCCGATCACACTATGGGGTTTTAACTCCTCCATAATTTTGCCACTTTGGAAACCAAGTGCTTACTTTATGTATACTTTTTAGACGGAACTACAATTTCTAGTAGGGTGATATCATTGCATGAGATTTTCCCTCACTTCCTGTCTTAGTGTCACCAAGACAGGAAGTGAGGGGAATATCACTGTGGGGAAATAGCTTGCAATTGTTGCCTTATAATGTCCATAGTATATATAAAAGGAAAGAATTGCTGGCTATATCCCCACGGGAGATTCCCTCACTTCCTGTCCTGGTGACACCAAGACAGGAAGTGAAGGGAAATCTCCTGCAATGATATAACACTGTTACATGTTCTAGTTATGTAGCAAACTTAAGAATATACAAAGCAAACATCTTTTTTTTTCCATTTTGGCAAAATCATGGATTAATTAAAAAACTATCTTTGTTTGTCCCGTGGCTTGCAGGAAAAACATTTTGCCTTGATTCCACCATCAACACAGACAGGGGAAACCCTCCTGCGGAGCCATTGTGTTCTCCTGGTGCTGCCCCTGCCAGGAAAACACAGTGATTATTGCTAGTGGCTACAAGAGATGCTAGCGATAAGTGTGTGTAAAATCTGACAGACTGGTTGTACGTTGTCCTCCAGGTGATCGACCAATCAACTTGGGTACCTTCAGCCTGGCCATACACAGTTTAAATCTGCATCTCAAATGAAGCAATCCCATTTACATATAACACTCCATAAAGGAGAATTGAGGGGCTTATCAGGTCTGCGTCAAAAATTAACAGCCACACCCAATCAGACAGCTCGTGTTAAAAGGGACCTGAAAAGCAATCTGCATGGCTTGCTTTTCCAAGCATTGGCTAGTTTAGTGAGCCTGGACTAATAACAGTCACTGTAATGCTACCCATACTGCTGTCCTTTTAACATGGTGACAAAAGTTGATACCTATGCTACATGTGTGTAAAGTTACTTGCACCCTGCTAAATGGACAGCAATAAGGTTGTAAATACAGTGACTGCCTGTCCCCCCCTGATGGCGGCCCTGGGTGTGTCATGAAAGGCCGATTGAGAAAATGGCTGTAGAGGATATCATGTAGAGGAAATCACCAGTGTGGGGCAACCTATGTCATGGAGGTAGATTTGGACATCGATGTATATGTATCACCAGAAATGGAATTCTTTGTTCTACAATATCTCAAAGACGACCTAGCATGTTATTTGAAGACTGTACTATTTTGGACATACTTGGACTCAAACATACACTGCTCTTTCCACAGCTCCTCCTCCTCTGGGGGTATGATAATGTATATACGCATCTTCACCAAAAGCACAAGATGATGTGTCGTCTCCGGATGAGGCTGCAGCGGAGATTTCAGTTCCTGCCTGATATAGTGGATCTGCAGCGGGCCTGGAGTGATGCCAAAAGGCGCTCACCCAAGCTCCTGCTAAAGGCTGTGGAGCAAATCTCCGGTAAGTAAAAATATACATTACATGTGACCAGATAGGTTACAATTTTTTGGGTAGGTGGACATGTGTTTAGCTATGCAACAACACTAATACCAACACCCCCCCCCCCCTCCCTCTCGCTCCTACCTTTCCTACCTCCATCAAGTGTCTCTTCACAACCTTTAATACTACTATGTACATTCGTATTTTTTATGTTTCTTTTTTTTCTTCTGCTTCTAGCCAAAGCGGACGGACGGCACCCTCTTGTGCTTTTGGTGAAGAAGGGGAGGAGGAGGACGGCCACACTACAATACGCATTCAGAGGCAGCGAGCCATTTGAGCAGCTGAAAATTGTGGATCGTAAGTAGAAAATAAAAATGATAGAAATTTCTAATCTCTAATCACATTTTACAGAGCCCCCTTTACATCGGAGTCTCCAGACTTACTACACTGTAAGAGGGAAGTGTGAAGACTCTGATATAAGGAGAGTTTGGGAACCATTATTTGAGGGGGGAAGCTGGGGACTCTGGTGTAAAAGGGAACTCTGTGTTCCCCAAAGCTCCCCCATACATCTGAGCTTACAGAGACCCTCTTACACTTCCCTTCCTCAGTCCACCACAGTCAAGGGCACAACAAGTCCCACTGCAGAAGGCTACCTGCTTGGACTTGTAATCCTCTCTGTAGGGGAATGAGGAAATACTGCCTGCTATGCTAAGACTTGTAGTGCCCTCTGTTAGGGACTAAGGATTCCTCAGTCCTCAACATTCTAGGGCACTATAAGTCTCAGCATAGTGGGCTGTCATACCTCAGTCCCTCACAGCTCGGGTCAAAAACAACACAGTTAAACATCTAAAGGACAACTCCAAACAAAACTACCAATAATGGACAGAGTCCATATGCTCTATAATGTCAAAGACCCGCTACCACTCACCTTCCACCTCTGGTGCTGTCATTGTGTAGGGCAAAGGGCTCCATCTACACCATGTTTGGCTTTCATGTCAGATAGGCAGGACTTGCTCAGCTCCACTCTCTTCCTTGGCAATTGACTCTGGCGTCATTGTGGATCTTTCCTCCTCTAGAAAACCCCCAGGGGCCCTCTCCTTGTCCCCCAGCCACCCAGGGCCTTCTTCTCCTCCTCCTCCACCAACCATTTTCAGACTCTTCCAACTTCCCTGGGGCTACTCAACCACTTTGCATAGTGGACACAACAAATCTATGACCAGCCTGCAAAATATCAAGTCTGGGCCTGGTTACCTGTATGTTCCGGGTCCAGGGCGGAGCTCTCCTCCCAGAGCAACAACTGATGATAGCAGAGTGAGTTGACCGGCCAGTCACTTCCTACTGGTGCAGGTACACACCTACCGATTCCTCCACATCTTAGGATAACATGATCAGACGGCCAATCCCCAGGCAGAGAAGGAGGAGTAAGTGTCAGCGGACAACAGACACCTGGCAGACGCAGTGAAGGGACTGCAGCACACTGCTGCAAATTTTTGATCCGAGGATTGAAAGCAATCTTTTACTTGGGAGATTTCCCTGACTGCGCCCTTCGAAATGTTGGTGCTCCGCCACTGGCCGCAAGGCCCCTGTAGGTGCGAGGCCTTAGGCGCCCGCTTAATTTGCATGGTGCCCTCCTGTTTTAAAACATGGTCAATGCATCTCATTGGTGTAAGTGCACTTCTATGTTCTGAATTGTAGGGGCATTGAGTATGGTGCTAGCATGATGAGAGGTTACTGCCTATTTGTGTCCATAAATAATATATAATGTTTTTCTTTTATTTTAGAAACCAGTGATCAGGATGTGGAGGCTCAGCCTTCTCAGGCCCCCTGTAAGTAATGTGGATGTGCTGGTGTGTTGTGTATTAGGTCGAACTTGGAGGAATGATTGTTTGTTTTGTTTTCTTTTGTGGTTGATGTAACTTCAGCAAGAGAGGAGCCTCAGGCAGGGCCAAGTCGCCTGGATCCGGGCCAGGAACAAACTGTTGGCCAAGAAGAGGCCAATTGGTCCGACTCGGATGAGGACCTGGGCTCTCCTCAAAGGGGAAGTAAGTATTCTACATGTGTTTGTGTGTTCAATGTGTCCTGGTAAATATAAGGGCTGTAATATATATATTTTGACATTGGGGTTTTGTAGCAGCTGACATTGAGGATGTTTGTTGTGGAGGACTGGGGAAGAGGGGCCACTGCTTACCCAGTCCACTGTAACTACTACCTTCAATGTTTCCAGACTACTTTCTGTGTGCCTTTATCAAATAGCTTTTGTTCAAGGATTGTATTTGTGTCTTTGTGTTTCTAGGAGATACAACGCCATCCCCCCATGAAGGGACACCATCCCCCCATGTAGGGTCTCCCCCATCCTCCCCCACTCCAGGCTCCCCTGAACTAGTCTGTAAGTACCTAAAATTAGATTCTCACATGAATTGTGTGTGCTAGGATGATGTGTATCTAGGATAATCTAAGTTGGAGTCAAAGCAAGTGTAGTTTTGCTATATGTGACAGGAAGGTTGGTCATGAAACACTCTTGCTTAACCTTCATGTTTGAAAGGTGGTTTTGGGGAGCATTACAGGACATGTTATCTTTTGTAAGTTATCTCAAGCCACCCTATTCTAAATTGGTGTTAGTTTCTCTACATTGGAAATGGTGTGCTTTGTACTTGTAAATTTTTTGGGGACATTGTAATTTAATCATGTCCTGATTTAGTCAACACTGAAAATGTGTGTTTGTCAATCTTTCATAAATACTCTTCCTCGGTAATGTACCACATTCCAGTTCACAATTTGTGTTCTTTTTGTGCAGTTTCTCCAGAGCCAGCCACGCCATCCACTTCAGGGGCCCCAAAAAAACCTGATGATGGTAAGTTGTGTGCTTTTCCAGTAATGTGTCTACTTAGTAAGTGGAGAAATGCTAACTGTGTATGTCCCCGCTCAGGCTTCAAGTTGTTCTAAAGGCAGCGGGTTCTTTATGTGAATGCATTCTATGCATTAGTATTCCAAGTGATAGGTGTGCATATTCCCCCTAAGACTTACTGGGACCATTTTTTACGGTCCAAATTTTTGCACTAATACTTGTCTGGAACAGACTCCCCCTCCTCCTTAACTGAGGTGACAGCATGCCAATATTGCCTCCTGATGCTGTCACTCCTAATCATTGAGACCATTGGAAGGGAGGGGGGCAAGGCTGGCTCACAGCCTAGTGCCTGAACAGGCACAGGGTGCTTGGCTTCATCTCATGTGCCTCCATAGCAAGCTGCCTGCTGTGGGGTCAAACAACAGGAGGGAGGTGCCTAGAGGTGTGTACAGGGGCCATGTAAAAAGGAGGATTGTTATTTCTCTTGTCCCCAAAAACCTAGAGAGTGTAAGTCTAGTTTAGATTAGTAAGATTAGTTTTCCGCAGCCCTCCCAAAATGATATGTTTCCAACACTTAGAACAGGCAGGGCTGAGGCACCAAAAACATCAGAAAAACACAATCAGCACAAAAGCAGGGAGTACGTATCCTTAACGCTACAAGCTTCACCCAGAAGAATGACGCTTGCACTGTACAAATCTGCATCACCACCATATCAATGTCTAAATAAAACTTTCAGGGAAATGTGGAGGGGTAATGAGTGGGTGTTGATGAGCGTTTTCATGACTGCGTAACCTACAGTTAGCGTGAGTCCATTTGTTGATAAACTTTTTCTTCTCTCTTAACACAGCTGGGATGGCGGAAAGGAGATCAGGGGAGCAGACACATCTGCTCCGTCCAGAACTGGCCCTCAAAATTTCTAAGGGTGAGTCTCTACTATGTGTCAGGTTCAATCTATAGACAGTAAGAGGGAGAGAGAACGCTCCACAGATTCCAATGGTGATAGAGATAAATGTGTGCACATGTAT
Source organism: Pelophylax lessonae (assembly GCF_965119305.1). NCBI lineage: Eukaryota > Metazoa > Chordata > Amphibia > Anura > Ranidae > Pelophylax > Pelophylax lessonae. The sequence goes on from NC_138777.1 coordinate 75,736,436, forward strand.
CGTGTTGACCAATTGAACCCAAAACACCTTACATTCTTCAAAATGATTGCTTGTGTTTACATACAGAAAAGCATTTTACTTAGCTTTGGTGGAACTGCTACTAACATTCCAAGCCATCTTATGTAACCTTTTGAACAATTTGCTGTGAAAGTTTGAGTTTAAGGTTTACAACAGCAATTTAGCATATTTGCTTCAGAGTGTTGATAAAAGCCAACCAATAGACTCCTAAGCATATTTGTTGAGGCACATTAATTACAATCCTTGTTTGGATCATTTTGCCTACAACTAATTGTCATGTTTTTTTCTACCCAGGGCACACCCACCTCACCTACGAGGTCCTCCTGGATTATATGAGGTGGTGCGGAGACCGAATTCTCTATTTGGAACACCTTTGTGGCGTGGATCCAGACCCTAAGGAGCCATTCGTTAGGAATGTCACACCTTTAAAAAGATCCTAGTATTTTTTTTTTTTTGTTTGTTTACTTATGTTGCACGTTGCAACACAAAGAAATGTCACATTTGTAATTGTTGCCCATTATAAACAAAAATCTAACAAAAAAATCAAAAAAAGTTTAAAAAAAAACCCTTTTTTTTGGGACCCAAAAAAACAAAAAAAAACAAAAAAAGCCTTGTTTTTGGCAACCAAAAAAAATATAAAAATTAAAAAAAAACCCATTTTTTGGGACCCAAAAAAACAAAAAAAACAAAAAAAGCCTTGTTTTTGGCAACCAAAAAAAATATAAAAATTAAAAAAAAACCCTTTTTTTGGGACCCAAAAAAACAAAAAAAAAAGCCTTGTTTTTGGCAACCAAAAAAAATATAAAAATTAAAAAAAAACCCTTTTTTTGGGACCCAAAAAAACAAAAAAAACAAAAAAAGCCTTGTTTTTGGCAACCAAAAAAAATATAAAAATTAAAAAAAAACCCTTTTTTTTGGGACCCCAAAAAACAAAAAAAACAAAAAAAGCCTTGTTTTTGGCAACCAAAAAAAATATAAAAATTAAAAAAAAACCCTTTTTTTGGGACCCAAAAAAACAAAAAACAACAAAAAAAGCCTTGTTTTTGGCAACCAAAAAAAATATAAAAATTAAAAAAAAACCCATTTTTTGGGACCCAAAAAAACAAAAAAAACAAAAAAAGCCTTGTTTTTGGCAACCAAAAAAAAAAAATGTTTACAAAAAAGCCTTGTTGTTTTTGGCAACGGAAAAAACCAAAAATGTTTACACAAAAGCCTTGTTGTTTTTGGTAACAAACTAAACCAAAAATGTTTACAAAAAAGCCTTGTTGTTTTTGGCAACAAACTAAACCAAAAATGTTTACAAAAAAGCCTTGTTGTTTTTGGTAACAAACTAAACCAAAAATGTTTACAAAAAAGCCTTGTTGTTTTTGGTAACAAACTAAACCAAAAATGTTTACAAAAAAGCCTTGTTGTTTTTGGTAACAAACTAAACCAAAAATGTTTACAAAAAAGCCTTGTTGTTTTTGGTAACAAACTAAACCAAAAATGTTTACAAAAAAGCCTTGTTGTTTTTGGTAACAAACTAAACCAAAAATGTTTACAAAAAAGCCTTGTTGTTTTTGGTAACAAACTAAACCAAAAATGTTTACAAAAAAGCCTTGTTGTTTTTGGCAACGGAAAAAACCAAAAATGTTTACAAAAAAGCCTTGTTGTTTTTGGTAACAAACTAAACCAAAAATGTTTACAAAAAAGCCTTGTTGTTTTTGGTAACAAACTAAACCAAAAATGTTTACAAAAAAGCCTTGTTGTTTTTGGCAACGGAAAAAAACAAAAATGTTTACAAAAAAGCCTTGTTGTTTTTGGTAACAAACTAAACCAAAAATGTTTACAAAAAAGCCTTGTTGTTTTTGGTAACAAACTAAACCAAAAATGTTTACAAAAAAGCCTTGTTGTTTTTGGTAACAAACTAAACCAAAAATGTTTACAAAAAAGCCTTGTTGTTTTTGGCAACGGAAAAAACCAAAAATGTTTACAAAAAAGCCTTGTTGTTTTTGGTAACAAACTAAACCAAAAATGTTTACAAAAAAGCCTTGTTGTTTTTGGTAACAAACTAAACCAAAAATGTTTACAAAAAAGCCTTGTTGTTTTTGGTAACAAACTAAACCAAAAATGTTTACAAAAAAGCCTTGTTGTTTTTGGTAACAAACTAAACCAAAAATGTTTACAAAAAAGCCTTGTTGTTTTTGGTAACAAACTAAACCACAAATGTTTACAAAAAAGAATTGTTTTTGTGAAAACCTTCCAAAAAATGATGTCAAAACATAAAAAATGTTTAAAATGTTTATCTAAATTAAATTTAAGTATGTTGCTCTTTGCAACACAAATGTTACATTGGCAATTTAGTTCATTCTATTATATATTGTAATATATTTTTTGTACGCTACAGTTGGTAGACACCCACATGTGTTATTAAAACATTTATTTTATTACCCAAGTTTTCTTTTTGGTGTACACATCGAATGTCTTTTGTGTTGTATTTGTTTAGTTGAGTGGTGTGGTCTGTAATTGTTAGTATGTTGGCTTTGGTTTATGTTAGCCTTGAGACTTGTTTTGAAGCTACATTTGAAGGGAGACCTTTTCTTGGGTCGTTATGTGAACATTGAGTTATCTAAATTTACATGAAATCATATGTTTGGAGATAGAGAAGCACGTGTGTATAAATGCCTACATTAACCAGGGCCATTACTTGGCCACCAACACTCCTAAAAAACCAAAGAGCAAACACAAACTAATCATTTTGCATAAAATTTTATTTCATCCCCAAAAGAAGCACTATAATAAATCATATTGTGCCACCCTCAAATTAAAAAAAAAAATGGCCCAACAAATTGGCCAATGTAAATCATTAACAAAACTAAACCAAATTAAACAAAAAAACAAAAAATCAAGTTGGTGGTGGTGCCTGAAGCAGTGTGGTGAGCACTGTTAAGTTTCCTGCCATCAAATGGTGGGCCAATAGTTCCATCTGGTCTGGGGTTAACTGTAGAGTTGTGCTCAAGTGGCCCATTAGGATCATATCTTGTGTCTGAGGCTGCTGATGATGCAGGGTGTTGAACGTTGGAAATGTCCCAGACAGAAGATGTTCTGCCAATAGTGTCATCTGCTCTGGGGTCAGCCTAAGCATTTGGGCAACGTGTGCCATTACCATGAGATGGGATCGTTGCTGCTCCAAGGCTATTTGATGCTGCTGGTGGTGCAAGGGTTGTGAAGATGTGTGGGGAGTGGTGGTTGATTGTTTGTTGTGGTCCACGGTGCGGGGGCAAACGACATGTCGCATTGGTGACAAAAAAGAAGAACGGCCTGGGGAGGAGTGAAGTGATAAAGGTGTGGAGGGAATGTAGTCAGGTGGAAGGGGTACTGTGGAACCAGTGCGCATTGAGGTTGTGCAGGAGGATTGCTCATTGAGGGGTGTGGGAGTCCGAACGGAGTGTGAAGTGCTAGGAGTGGCTACAGGAGGAATTGTCCCATCCCCAGCTGCCTGACAAGTGGCCAACACTGGCATTACCCTCCCACTACCACAACCTGCAGTGGCAGGTGAGTGAGATGTTTGGGAGGGCTCTGCCAATGGGGCATCTTCAGATCCAAACAGGCATTGGCGTGTGGCCAGCACCTGAGTGTCAACACTTTGCCGATCCCGTTGATGCTGGTCTGCTAAACTTACCAAGCTGTTACGCATATCCTGTTGAACCTGTAACATATCCTGGTGAACCTGTACCATTGTTGCTACAGATTCCTGTATGAGCCCGAGCAGACGTACTGCCTCAGTAGATTGCTGAGTACGCCTCCTTAACTCATTTTGGACCTGATACTCATCAAGCAGCCTCTCGGCTACATCCAGCATAGATGGACGAAGTTTGGTAGGTGACAATCCCTCTGCATCTAAGGCTACCTGAAAGCAGAAGAAATAGACCAAATCATTATCAAACATCATGCCTAAATATTTCAGATTAGTTTGACAACTTAACACCCCAAGCAGAACGTTGAAAAGTTTGATGTGCTTCTAATGAGTACTTGTTCATTGTAAGATTATCCAAGCTAGCAACACTTCTGATAATGGGTACATATTATATTGGTATGACTAATATGACAAAGGCAAAAAAGATTCAACATGAAGGTGTTCCCAATTAACCCTGGTGTGGTAGGTTGTTTATGCTTTTGGTAAATCTGTTACTACACCAATGACTTTATACATCTATGTATGTTGTCTAAAATCTTGCAATCAATCGGCTAGAGGACAACCCAACCAAACGATACCCATGAATTTGGACCTGGAAAATCAAAGACGGGCCGGACTTTAAAGATCCTGGATGTTTTTGGAACATTAGTGGCACACCAAATTATAACATAATTCCCTGATGTTCAAGATAGAACTCTTGTTGTGCTGGTGCATCGTCAGAATGTCATAGCACTAATTTAACACACACAATGTAAGCCACATCTAGTCCAAAATCAATGCTACCATTGAAATGTTACATGTGCACCTTGTTCCCTTATATCACATACCACAGCACTGGATGCAGAATCGTCGCCAGCTCCTGATCCAACTCCAGCTGCAACGTCAAGAGGGGCCTGATGTTCTTTTAAAAACAAAAAAAAAAAAACATGTTTAGTACATAACCTTAGTCAGTAATGATTATGGCCAGATTGCCCTCCTAGCTTCATGAATGAAGCATTGAGGCCAAACATTCAAAAGTGCTTTCCTGGGCTCATAGGACACTTGCTAAACCCTCCCAAAGGTTAAGAAGGCTTGGTCTGCCTACTAATGACGGCACCCATTAATGCTGTCAACTGTGTTTTGCAGGGTAAACATCTAAAAGGCAACACTCTTTCATAAGAAAAAACATGTGTGTTAATGGGGTTAATAAGATTCAAAAAAACATTATTTGACATACCAACACCTTCCTCCAGGCCTAGCTGCACTGGGTGTGTTCCCTGCTGCGGATCTTCTGTAAAGGACATAGCAATATGAGCTATCTTGGAAAAAAAAAAACATCTACATTGTTTGGCACAGTATGATATTGGACCTACCAGGAGGAGGGTCAGCACTGATGTCAACACCTGTGAGTCCGTCTGGTTCGCCAAGCTGCATGGGCTGTGGAGGGGCTGAGATCCGTGCTACAGATGAACAAATTGCAGGTTGGGGAAAACAAAAAAAGGACAATTGGAAGGGCAAGTATCACATTCTCTTAATGTCACACATAGGATAGTAGTTAATCTTTTCCAAACAACTCACACAATTGACATCCAAGATAATATCCTACCTCGGTGCAAAGCATCCGAATCTAAGTCCTCTCTGGGAAAGATGGTATCGGGTCCTATGATGTTCAAGAAAGGTAATTGATAATCCCAGAGAGAACTTCGTGCACGTTCATCCAGCCGACCTTGACGGTCATAAAGACCCTCCGCAGCCCATGCAATTAGCTTCTTCCGAACGGACCCACAGATGTCGTTGACCTTCTTCCGCACACTGTCACGGTGGCGAGGTGCTTCACCCAGTGCATTTACAGCATCCCGGATTTCATCCCACAATCTGTTCTTCTCTGTTACTGAGTAAGACGCGGCCCTGGTCCCATGTATCGCCTGATATCTGGCCATATAGGCGTGGACCAGGGCACAGCACTGATTGTGGGTGAAACGGGGAAGCCGGGGTAATGTGGACAAGCTGACTCTGGTGGACGGACCCGCTCCAGGACTACTGTCAGAAGAGCCAGCTTGTCCACTTGGTGTGTTAACACCTCCCCCGGCTTCCTCCTCCGGGATGGGGATGGTGGACTCCCTCATGGATACAGCTGGAGCCTCCCTCACACCAGAGCCAGACGATCTGCCCACCCTGCCCCCCCTGGCCCCCCTGGCCCCCCTGGCCACCCTGCCCCTTCTCATCCTTCCAGTGGGTGGGGCCATGGGAGCACGAGGTGGGCAGAGAATCTGGCTGTCCAGCAGCAGCAAAGAGCCCCAAACTCCTAAATCTGAAATGACAAAAGAGAAAACAGAAAAAAAAGGATTTGCAGATTGCTCTTCATATACAGTATAATTAGTGAACAGTTACAGAACACACTTACCTAATGGCACAAACAGACTTGGTGGTGGTGGTGGTGGTAGTAGTGGGCAAAGAGCAGAAGAGGCTGCAAAGAAAAGGAAAAAAAAAACACATAAGAAAACGCATATGGGTACAAATCACACGAGGCCCTCCAAACACTTACCTAATGGCACAAACACGGTGGTGGTGGTGGTGGCAAAAAAAGCAGAAGAGGTTGCAAAGAAATGGAAAAAAAAAAACACATAAGAAAACGCATATGGGTACAAATCACACGAGGCCCTCCAAACACTTACCTAATGGCACAAACACAGTGGTGGTGGTGGTGGTGGTGGTGGTGGTGGCAAAGAGCAGAAGAGGCTGCAAAGAAATGGAAAAAAAAAACACATAAGAAAACGCATATGGGTACAAATCACACGAGGCCCTCCAAACACTTACCTAATGGCACAAACACAGTGGTGGTGGTGGTGGTGGTGGTGGTGGCAAAGAGCAGAAGAGGCTGCAAAGAAATGGAAAAAAAAAACACATAAGAAAACGCATATGGGTACAAATCACACGAGGCCCTCCAAACACTTACCTAATGGCACAAACACAGTGGTGGTGGTGGTGGTGGTGGTCAGACTTGTATAAAGTACTCAAAATTTCTACTTGAGTAAAAGTACAAGTGCTCGATCAAAAAGTGACTTAAGTAGAAGTGGAAGTGCTCGCAGAAAAAGTTACTTAAGTAGAAGTACTAAAGTATTCAACATTTTTTTTACTTAAGTATTGCAAGTAGTTTTTTCAAAAAATTTGCTACTTAAGTACTAAAAGTAAAAAGTACCAGTAGTTTTGAAAAAAAAATTCTACTCAAGTACTGAAAGTAGAAGTACAAGTACTGTGTTATGTAGTTATTAAAGAAAGAAGTCAAAAGTTTGAACATCATATTGTTTTTTATTATTTCAAATGATTTATTCAAATGATTAACCTAAAGGACAATCACAATTCCTTAGGCTGTAACTTTTTGTAAACAAAAAACAGATAAAGTATGTCCCTCCCTTCCCCTTTTTAAAGCATCCACCTTTTAAAGCATCCACCTTTTAAAGCATCCACTTTTTAAAGCATCCACCTTTTAAAGCATCCACCTTTTAAAGCCAGGGGTGGTCTCCTTCCTGAGCTTCCTCACTCTCACAGCCAGGCAGATCACTTGAAGTTGAAGGGCCAGGGGTGGAAGGTGGTGTTTTTGGTTCGTCCATCTTTTCAGCTGATCAAAAGGCAGAACAGGAGCATGCGCAGTCTTCTTAATCGCGGTTTGATTTGATTTGTTCAATTTATGATGATGTGCCAGGCCAGCTTCATCAAACCTACAACGCTTAAAGTGAAAAATGCATCAAAAACTACCAACAAAGTGGCTGTGCTAAAAAATGCGAATAAAGTGCCTGCAATTATATATATTCTTCTTGTATTCAAAATCATCGCCCACAGTATGAAAAATAAAGTGACATGTCTGTGCTAAATGCAGTTCAAATTATTCCCACAATGTAAATGTAATTCATATAAAATATATATGACAATACCACAATAAAATAAGTTGTGATTATGAATAAGTTAGGTGCAAGTTTAAGTGTGTAAACTAAACTTTATAACGAAAAGTCCATAACTGAATTCCAGTGTGAAACCTAAGAAGTGCTTGTCACTTGCTGTCAGATGCTTCCACCTTTCTTCTGTGATCTGCTCAAGTAAAGTGGTGGACTGGATAGCCTCTCTCTCTGCCTCTCACCTTAGTAGCACTGGCACTGCACTGGTTCAAAAAGCTGTCTATATTATTTTCATTATAAGAACTTGTCAGAACATGCTTCCACCACCTGTCCTTCACACTAGTAGTGCTCATTTGCTTTGCTCAAGTCAAGTGCCACTGCCAGTGGCCACTACAGTGCAGGCACAGGCAGAGGCAGGCCGCAGGAAGCACAGGCCGCACCACAACACAACACTTATGGTCCATGGACCATGGATGGTCGGATAATCATCATAGCCGTCAGTCTCACTCTTCTTGGTTCAAAAGCCACCCATGACCCGTGTGTATATAATATATTAATATTTTATATTGATTATTTGATTCTCAAATGGCACATTTGCCATGGCAAGGATTAGGCCCTCTCCACGGTCCACCTCACTCACCTCATAGAGAAGAAGATGAGATGACGAAGAAAATGCTCCCGCATCCCGCCGCCCGCGTCACAACTCCTCTCAGTAAGGGCTCTAAGGGGTGAAGTCTGAGTGACACACAACACGTCTAGAGGCAGAGACCTCGAGCGGGAAGACGGCAGCACGGCTCCTCCAGTGCAGTCTTAACTTGATGATCATGACAGTGATTCCGCGGGCCGCGGCGCGAGCAAGGCTGTGGGATTGATTGAATTGAGTTGTGCTGCCTACTGCTACACGCTACCTACTACTACTACTAAATTGTGAGTCAGTATATTTTATTTCATTTTTATATATAAAAGCGGTATTGTTGAGCACTACTAGCCACTAGATCTCCTGGCTGTCACTTTGTCACATGTTGGGGAATCACAGCGGCTCGGCTCCAGAAGTAGCGGGTGTCCCTGTCATCCTGCCAGGGCCGCCAAGAAGTTCATCACCTAAGTTATTAATATCTTATGAGGAGAGGACCTATGAGATTGAGAATTGAAATAATTAAATATATATGGCTTTTTGAACCAGTGCAGTCAGTGCCAGTGCCACCCAGACGCTATCCACCAGTGCCACCACCATTAAGTGTGTTGGTCGGTCACTCGAGCACTGAAGGAGGTGGAAGCATCTGACAACTGAAGTGACACTTTAGATTTGCACACTGGAATTCATTTATGGACTTTTCGTTATAGATAGGTTAACACACTTCAACTTGTTGCACGCACCTGACCTAACTTATTTCATAACTTATTTTATTGTGATTTATTGTCATATTTTATATGAATTGAATTTACTGTTACATTGTGGGAATAATTATTTTCACTGCATTTAGGCTTTAGCACATTCAAGTCACTTTATTTTTGATACTGTGTGGAGTGTGGGCAGGGCACTGGGGGCAACGATGATATAACGATTGCACAGGCACTTTATGCGCACAGCCAAGTTGTGTTTGTTAGTAGTTTCTTGATGCACTTTAAGCGCTGTAGCACCATTTATTTGTTTGTTTCATATTTCCTTTTTATTGGAAAGATTTGGTATAGCAGCTTTTATTATACACAGCCTTTATTTTCGTATGCGCTGATTTACAAATGACATTATACGCATTATTTTGAGCTTTATGCAACCTGCCATCTACTGTTCTGGCAGTGGTAATTTTTTTAAAAGTAACGAGTAACTATGCAGCACAAAAAAAAAAATACTTGAGTAGAAGTATCGAAATCATCGAAAAAATGTAGTGAAGTAAAAGTAGAAGTAGGAGAAAAAAATTATACTCTAGGAAAGTACAGATACCGCATTTCGGTACTTAAGTACAGTACTTAAGTAGTTCTACTTCGTTACTATACATCTCTGGTGGTGGTGGTGGCAAAGAGCAGAAGAGGCTGCAAAGAAATGGAAAAAAAAAACACATAAGAAAACGCATATGGGTACAAATCACACGAGGCCCTCCAAACACTTACCTAATGGCACAAACACAGTGGTGGTGGTGGTGGTGGTGGTGGTGGTGGTGGCAAAGAGCAGAAGAGGCTGCAAAGAAATGGAAAAAAAAACACATAAGAAAACGCATATGGGTACAAATCACACGAGGCCCTCCAAACACTTACCTAATGGCACAAACACAGTGGTGGTGGTGGTGGTGGTGGTGGTGGTGGCAAAGAGCAGAAGAGGCTGCAAAGAAATGGAAAAAAAAACACATAAGAAAACGCATATGGGTACAAATCACACGAGGCCCTCCAAACACTTACCTAATGGCACAAACACAGTGGTGGTGGTGGTGGCAAAAAAAGCAGAAGAGGTTGCAAAGAAATGGAAAAAAAAAAACACATAAGAAAACGCATATGGGTACAAATCACACGAGGCCCTCCAAACACTTACCTAATGGCACAAACACAGTGGTGGTGGTGGTGGTGGTGGCAAAGAGCAGAAGAGGCTGCAAAGAAATGTAAAAAAAAAACACATAAGAAAACGCATATGGGTACAAATCACACAAGGCCCTCCAAACACTTACCTAATGGCACAAACAGACTTGGTGGAGGGGGGGTGGTGTAATCCTTTATAGGCAAAAGGAGGCTGCAAACATTAAACATACATGAGAAATCGCATGACCTACATACGTGCACATAATAAATTACAGTTATCAGGAAAGCAAAAATGGTGTCTTTGGAAGCTGGGAAGGTAAGGGGGCAGGTTTAGATGCCAAATCTAGACTGCACACCTTTAACAAACATGAGAAAACACATGTCCAAACCACATGCACATGGGGCCAACTGCCAATGATTAAAAGACACTTGAGGGGTTCCCAAGCTATTGTGGGTTGGAGGGGATTCACCATAGACAACTTAAGCACACCCAAGATAAGTACAAATTCTCTCCTTCCTTTTTTTTGGGAGAGAGAGATACAATTGTCTTACCTCCAGATAATGTAGGTTGTGGGTCACAGGGTCTTGCTATCACATAAGAAACATCGATCTATAACATCCAGCAGCCATATTGGCCATGTGCTCCTTTTATAGCTGGCTCACAGGTGTGATAATTAGCGGCCGTTTCTATATATATCTGCGCATTCGCGAATTTGCGCGTTCAAAATGGAGGACGATATCCCAGACGCATTAGATGGTGCAATGCTGGCATTTATCGGTGCCTTGTTTGAGGAGGCCCTGGCACAGGAGGCAGCAGAAGGTGGGGAAGCTGCAGCAGCAGCAGCAGCACCTCCAGCAGCAGCACCTCCAGTCCGTGTGCCCTTACCTCGCCAGCCACGCATTTTTGCTCCAAGGATCTATTTGGACAAGCTGCGGGATTCTGATGTCAGGAGGAAGTTCCGGCTCGAGCGAGGAACTATTCTACACCTCTACCAGCTCATAGCAGAGAAAATTGACCCGGACACACAGCGCGGCCATGCGGTGCCCGGCATGGCCAGATTGCTGGCCACTTTGTATATTTTAGGGCGTGGCAGCTTCCAAGCCACTTCGGGAAGTATCATGGGCATTAGCCAGCCCACAGTTTCAAGGGTGTTCATGTTGGTCATTAATGCCATAGTGGATATAGTGCCCAATTTTATCCACTGGCCACAGAATGAAAATGAGTGGAATGAAGTCAAGTTGGGTTTCTACCGGCGGGCACACATGCCGCAAATCCTAGGGGCAATCGATGGCACCCACATAGCCATTAGGCCCCCAAGGAGCCACGAAAGTGAATACCGGAACCGCAAGCAGTACCACTCCGTGAACGTCCAATTAGTGTGTGACGCCAAACAGCGCATCATGAGTGTCAACACTGGTCACCCAGGGTCGTGCCATGATTCCAGTATGTTAAGAACAAGTACTCTGTACGAGGTGTTTGAAAGTGGACAAATGCCCGAAGGGTGGCTTATTGGTAAAGTATTTTGTCTTAACAACATAAACTGTAAGATTACATAGACATAGGAATAAGCTACATCGGTGTACACCCTGATTTAAGCAAAGCCTACCTAAAATGGATGTGTTAGGAGTTGTCAGGCTGTTCACACACAACCAGATCAGCAGCTTAGCAGCTCACAAAAGAAAGATTTGCAAAGTTGTCTTTGAGTCCAATGAAGGTGGTTAACCAATGTGTAAATGGTGTCCTCTAGCCACCCAAAGAAAACCTACAAATGATTCCAATGGTATTGCCATATCCCCAAAGTACTTTGCATAAGTGAGTCAATATTGGTTTCCTCACTCTAGTTGCAGATATATTCCAGAAGTAAGACCTAGGCTAATGTAATAGGAACAAAATAGGGGCCAAGTTGGAACTTGCAAGAGAAACCCACCACTTTGTGTGTCCTTTTTCCCATTTGTATTAGTGATTTAGGCAGTTAGACAGAGTTGAGATGTTTCATATGATTTTTTGCAAACAGACGAGCAGGTTGTTTAGTAAAATGCCTAATTGTCTCCCATTTTGAGGAGTCATCTAAAGTCACATGATAGGAAGAACTAATGTATATTTTTCTTATTTTTCAGGGGATGCTGGTTACCCGCAGCTGACGTGGCTGATGGCTCCAATCAGGTACCCCCAGGGCCCAGCAGAGAGGAATTACAACAGGGCCTTGCGGAGAAGCCGGAGTATCATTGAGTTGACCATAGGTCTTCTCAAGTCCCGGTTTCTCTGCTTGGCCCGGCCTGGGGGTGAACTCCTGTACTCTCCTACAAAGGCTTCCAAGATCATCCTGGCGTGCTGCGTGTTGCACAACATGTGCGTTGCCCGGGATGATTCTTGGGAGCTGACGGAGGAGAGGGAGCCAGAGGTCCGTCAGCCGGCGGCCCCCAGGCGGCGGAGCACCGCTGCCGGTATGGCCACCCGAAATACCCTGGTTGCTAGCCACTTTACATGTAAGTACTGTAACCGGTCAAGATAGGGCATGTGTATTAATTAGCTAGTTAGCAGAGGTGCCACTCACAGGGAGACAGAGGGTGATTATCATCTGCCAATGACACTTGCCATTGTAGATAAAGTGTAGTCAACATTGGTAAAATTGTGTTACTTGAGCAAAAACATGCACCTCTAACCATAAACATGTTGGTATTGTGAATAGTGTAAAGGGCTGAGAAGAGCTGGCAGGTGTTTATTTGTGTCTATGCCACCTGTGTAGTTATTGATAACATGAACGGCTGCTTGGTATCTTATGGTGTTGTAATTTTCCAGAACATCAACATCTTGGAATCATGGCACGTACCATGGGAAGCCTGTGGTGATGGGCTGTCTGGCGTCACAGGTGTGTATTCAAATGTTTACATTAATGATTTCTGGTTTGTGTAAGTTGGCATAAAATGTGTTATTTCACTCGTGATGTCGAAATTAAATGAAGTTCAGAATGAAGCAAACAGGCATTAAGATGTGATTTTCATTATGAAATGTCTTATCCTTTGTTTTATTTTTCCAGGAGTGGTACTGCTTGCGGGTGTAGGTGGTAGAAACCCACCTTGATGGACTCCACTCATTTTCTTTTGTGGTCAGTGGATATTTGGTAAGGCACATGGCCAATGACCAACATGAACACCCTGGAACTTTGAAAGTGGCTTGGAAGCTGACCAGCAACCTTGCCATGCCTGTCCCCTATGAGCTGGTAGAGGTGCAGAATGGATTCTGAACTCTGCCGGAAGTTGTGGAAGACATCAGAATCCCGTAGCCATGGAGCAAAGATCGTGGTCTGGCGCTGTAAAGGCACACGGACTGGAGAGTGACAATATTCTTTTGCTGCATCCCTCCTTCTGCTGTCATTCTCAAATAAATAAATACATTAGAATTGAACATGTGTTTTTTTGTTTTGTGTGGGTGCCTACAGACAAAAGGGCCATCCACACTGTAAGATTTAGAGAAGACTTTATCCTTCAGATTGACATTTTCTATGTAGTGCAAGGGCCTGCCTGATTGCATCCAAATTGAAAGTGTTGAGGTTTGAGCTTATATTATATGGTTTGGTTAAGTCTACAGGAAAAAGTCTAGACAAATTGTTAGTGTATGGCCCATTAAGCTGCCAAGGCCGGAGTTTTGCACTTTGCATGCTGCTTGTACTGGTGATGTGAGGGGTTGTAATGTAGAGTAGGGATGTGACAGTGTTGTGTTGAGGTGTGAGGCAAATGTATTGTTGGACTATGAGGGTCTGTGTTGTTGAAATATGGAGAGAGTCCAATATCAGACACCTATGTTTATTGGTCAAGAAATTGTAAGAACCATGGTAAATATGTAAAGAATTGCATCTCGATAAAACTAGGACCACACTCATAAAATCAAAATTGTGTTGTTTCCATTGATGTGCTTGAAATTTGGGTAGGACACCCCCCCCCCCCCCAAATTCAAGATAGTTTAAAAAAACTGTTTAAAAAAATGAGAGTGAAAAGAGATCCCAAGTGTAGTGATGTGATTTGAACCCATGACGTTGTTAACTGCAGTGAAGTTGCAAAGCACTTAGCTATTGTGCAGAATAAAGCTGTATGGTGGAAAAAAAGGAGTGTGTTAAGGCTAAAAAGCACATATAGCTAAAGAACTAAACATTGTATGGAATGTGGGAAGAAGACCATGGTAAAATTGTGAGGTTTCATCTTGCCCTGAAGTAGGGTAGGGGTTTGGTCACTTGCCTTTGGTACTTTCCTTCATAAGATCGATTCAACACACAGACAAGATCAAAAAAACACTTAAAATGGTGTAAGCTTGCAAGCGCTTCTGAGTGTAACATTATTTAGCAATATATATGATGTAATCCGTTACATTTTAGCAATATAAACAAAAAAAGAAAATAAAAAAAGTAGGTGGAGATGGTAAGCCTCGAACCTACAGCAGAGGGAGATGAATTACAGACATGTGATGTGTGCACTAATCCACTAGCCCACATCGCTATGTGAAACTGCTATAAGCACGAAGACATAAGTTTGCGAATTGGCGAAGCCGCGATCGTAAGTGAATCCCGCTGACGGCGGAATTCATTATTGCTGTTTTACTCGCCAATTCGCCGCAGCGCCAGTTAATTGATTTGAACGCGGCGAAACTGAAACACGTCATAGATGTTTGAAGCTGCAGTTTCTTTAAATCCGGCCCAATGTGTTCATATTTTTTTCAGAAAACACAGGCTGCATACATCCTCTGCTTTGGCAAATCTGCCCGTTTTGGCTGCCTGTATTGCCTGTTCTGAGTGGTCCATGTACTGTTTATGCTAAACTGAAAATCTTCAGTGTTCAGGCCTAATCTCCGTTTATTGTAGTATTTTTTTCCTTAAGGGTGGTTTGTTTGATTCTGTTTGGATATAACTTTTTCCTAGAAACAATATATATACTGTATGATCCAAGCTGTTTTTTATTAATTGATTCTCTGGTGTCTGTCTCAATGCATTCCTGTTATCTGGTGTTGAAAGTATTTCCTGAGTGAGCTCACACTCTCTTTCTTATCATAACTTGGTATGTCGGAGAGGCCACTATAAGGTTGTGGTAAAGAACAGAGGACCAATCTTAAACAGTGGGGTAGCGCTATAAACTCAACACACAGATTGCGGTGTGAATGGACCTTTAGATCTTTTCCTGGTTTCTTAATAATAAATAATCTCTTATTCATTATGTGAGATGGCCTTGGTCACCAATATGGAGAAGTGTTTGAGATACTATATAATATTTAATGCACTTTATCTTGTAGTGGAAGTACTCTATTAGGTTATTTTCTGTGTGTGCTCAATTGATCAGACCATTCCCTTTCCCTTTTCATAGATATACCGTTTCTTGTTTTGGGTACATCTTCTTATACAGAATATGTATTGTACCTATATGCAGGAGTTGGTTTTTAAACGTTGTTATTATGTTAGTATTTTTGTAGGTTATTTCCCTGGTTTGTAAAAAGTTGTCTGGTCACACAAGGGGAGAATGATAATGAGAATTGCTCTGGAAGTACATTTAGATGTGCCTGAACAGTTTATAAGGGGAAAACATGACAGCTGATTAGGTGACAATAAGCCTACACTCACACATATGTGGTGCAGAAAGCGCAGCAGGTTTCCGGCACCGCATTGCAATAGCACTGTGATAGCGGTCTGCTGCAGGATACCTCAAATGCATCACAAAGATGGTGCGGTTTGCCTGCACCAGATCTCATGGTACGAAATGGCCATGTGAATTAGTTGAGGTGTGGCCCCAAAAAGGTACCTTGGCTCAAACTGCACCGCACCGAATCGCATGTGAATTGCGGTTCCTGTGCAATAAACATGCAGGTTGTAGTGTGAACCGGGGCTAAACAGTATCCTAATTCTTAAACATAATCTATACACATCCACTGCTTAAAGCAGAACTTCACCCAAAAGGGGAAATTCTGCTCTTTCTCCTCCTCCCTCGTCCTTTGCAACATTTGGATTATATTTTATTGGTGGGGGGGGGGGGGGGCAGGTGCCTAGGCCAGTGATGGCGAACCTTGACACCCCAGATGTTTTGGAACTACATTTCCCATGATGCTCAACTACACTGCAGAGTGCATGAGCATTATGGGAAATATCTGGGGTGGCAAGGTTCACCATAACTGGCCTAGGTGAAGAAGAAGCAGAAGCTCTCCTCTCCCCCTCCCTGCCCGCAAACTTCTGGGACATGTCACAGCTCCCAAAAGGTTGTGGGAACATTAACAAAGTGTAGAGCAGCTCGTGCATGCGCAGTTTGCAGCCAGTTGTGAAGCCGCAAGCGGTCACAGCAGGCTGCTCACAGTTAGGATGCCAGTGCCGGGGACCCGAAGACCAGTGAATCAGTATGGATGAGGACAGCACTGGATCCTTGGGCAGGTGAGTGTCTGTTCATTAAATGTCAGGAGCTACAGTTTTTGAAGCTGCTGATTTTTAATTTTGGCATATTTCATAAAATAATTTCCTACTCAGTTTTTCTGCCTGCTTATAACGTCCTCCTTGAACTGCCGAACCTCTCCCCTTCAGCCTGACTCCTGTTTGTTTGTAATGATCAGTGCACATTTGTTGAGGTCATATGCACTGCTCTATGCACACTACACATACCATAGTCCATCTTGGGAGCAAGCATGGGAGGGCAGGGCCGGACAGGCCTAGCGGGATAGCGGGAGATTTCCCGGTAGGCCGCCTGCCCTGGAGCCGTTTCAGAGTTGCCAACCGCCCGCCCGTATATGTTAGTACAGGCAGCGGCGCCCATAAACTGTATGGCTGCGGGCCGGCAGTGCAAATGCGCATGTGCCGTTCCCAAAGCCTGCCAGGCTCAGGAAAGCTTGTACGCGCTTGGCCAAGTGGGCGCATGCGCAGTTAAGTGTTGGCGCCACCTGGCGCCATTTTTTAATGTGAGGCACGCGGTCTTGCTGCAGCGATGGTGCATCGTTGTCATATCAGCATGTAAGACCACCCCCTGTACCATGTCCACAGCCTCTGACCAGAGCACCACCTATACCATGTCCACAGCCTCTGACCACCCCCTGCACCATGTCCTCAGCCTTTGACCAGACCACCACCTGCAACATGTCCGCAGCTGTGGCTGACCACCCCCTGCAACATGTCCACTGACCAGACCACCACCTGCACCATGTCTGCAGATGCGGACCACCCCCTGCACCATGTCAACTGACCAGGCCACCACCTGCACCATGTCTGCAGATGCGGACCACCCCCTGCACCATGTCAACTGACCAGGCCACCACCTGCACCATGTCCGGAGTTGATGATCACCCCCTGCACCATGTCCCTGCTGACCAGACCATCCACCTGCACCATGTCCGCAGTCGCTGACCACCACCTTCACCATGTTTGCAGCCTCTAACCACCCCCCTGCACCATGTCCGCAGCCGCTGACCAGACCACCTTCTGCATAATGTCTGCAGTCGCTGACCACCACCTGCACCATGTCCGCAGCCTCTGACCACCCCCTGCACCATGTCCACAGCCGCTGACCAGACCACCCACTGCACCATGTTCGCAGCCGCTGACCAGACAACCACTTGCACCATGTCCGCAGTCGCTGACCACCACCTACGCTATATCCGCAGCCACTAATCACCATCTGCACCATGTCCGCAGCCGCTGACTACCACCGGCACCATGTCTGCAGCCTCTGACCAGACTACCACCCGCACCATGTCTTCAGCCTCTGACCAGACCAGCACCTGCACCATGTCTGCAGCCTGTGACCACCCCCTGCACCACGTCTGCAGCCACTGACTAGACCACCCCCTGCACCATGTCTGCAGCCACTGACCACCACCTGCACCATGTCCACAGCCTCTGACATCTCCTGCATAGGGTTGCCACCTCATCGCTTTAAACCAGGACACACATTAATTACACAGGATTTGTGGCTGATTCAGGTGGTAATTAAACTAACTTAGTGCCTTATGTGCATTATTTTAGCCTCAGAACCTGTGTAATTAATATGTGTCCTGGATTAAAGGGATGAGGTGGCAACCCTGCTCCTGCACCATGTCCGCAGCCGCTGACTACCACCTGCACCATATCTGCAGCCTCTGACATCTCCTGTACCATGTCCGCAACCTCTGACCATCTCTTGTCTTTTATCATGTCTGCAGTCTCTGAGGGGGAGTCTGGAGAGGATTTTGCTCTTACATATACATACTGTATATAAAGCCCTATGTGCTTTCATATCTATCGTATCTATATATATTACACTGCAATGGAAGATACGCTATATAACCAAAAGTATTGGGATGCCTGCCTTTATACGCACATGAACTTTAATGGCATTCCAGTCTTAGTCCATAGGTAGGGTTCAATATTGAGTTGACCCACCCTTTGCAGCTATACCAGCTTTAACTCTTCTGGGAAAGCTGTCCACAAGGTTTAGGAGTGTGTCTATGGAAATGTTTGACCATTCTTCCAGAAGTGCATTTGTGAGGTCAGGCATTGATGTTGGTGAGAAGGCCTGGCTCACAGTCTGCGCTCCAATTTATCCAAAATGTATTCTATTGGGTTGAGGTCAGGACTCTGTGCAGGTCAGTCAAGATCCTCCACCTCAAACTCGCTCATCCATGTCTTAATAGACCTTGCTTTGAGCACTGATGCGCAGTCATGTTGGAATAGGACGAGGCCAACCCCAAATTGTTCCCACAAAGTTGGGAGCATGAAATTGTCCAAAATGTCTTGGTATGCTGACACCTTCAGAGTTCTCTTCTCTGGAACTAAGGGGCCAAGCACCTCCACCAAATGATTTGGACCAGTGCACAAAGAAAGGTCCATAAAGACATGGAGGTTGGAGTGGAAAAACTTGACTGGCCTGCACGGAGTTCTGACCTCAACCTGACAGAACACCTTTAGAAAGAATTAGAGTAGAGACTGCGAGCCAAGCCTTCTCTCCAACATCAGTGCCTGATGTTTAAAATGCACTTTTGGAAGAATGGTCGAACATTCCCATAGACACACTCCTAAACCTTGTGGACAGCCTTCCCAGAAGAGTTGAAGCTGTTATAGCTAGCTGCAAAGGGTGGGCCAACTCAATATTGAACTCTACAGAATAGGACTGGGATGCCATTAAAGTTCATGTTCATGTAAAGGCGGACGTCCCAATACTTTTGGTGATATAGTGTATATACTTTAAAATATTTTTTTTTTTTAACCAAAGTTTAGTATCACTTTAAGGCTTTGTAAACCGAAATACGTCTTGTTGTAATACTGAATTGCTTGAATTATAAAGAATGAAGAGTTTGTATATTATATCTGGAGTCCAGTGCTGCTGACACTGCTTCATACTACATCAGTTACAATTTATTTTTTGAAAAACAGAGGATGGTTATTCTGCCGCTGTGGGATCACACAGACACTAAAGGCCCGTACACACGTACCGATCGTCGGCATACAAACGTCGGTGGACGAAGGATCTGCCGATTGTACGCGTGTTAGTATGGTGCCTCCGACAGATGTCTGCGCACAATCCGCGGACAAAAGTCTTTCTTGCAAACATGAAAATTTTTGTATGCCGACACCAGAACGGACGATTGTTCGCCTGTCAGTACACAATTCTGCCGACACACAGCTACAAATCCCAACACGCATGATCAAACCAAATGAGTTCCCGGAAGAATTTTCTCTAGTAAACTCAACATTTTATTCAGAAAGAACTTTCGGCTCGCGGAAGTCCAAGAAATAGGTGAAATGCGGAGCACATGCTCATCTTGATAAATGTGAGAAGAAGGAAGCTGCTGCTCATAATGCCATACTTTTCTAATAAAAAGGCATGTTTTCTGTTATGATGAAGATAATGTTTGTCTATTCTATCTGTTCTATCAAATTTTATAATTAAATAATTTGAACTCTTCACCATTATTTTTGTATTTTCACACCAAAGATCTAACTATTGATATGACCCTTTATTCTTGTATGAATTAATGTCTAAAACATATTTTTCAGGTTATGCACAATATTAAACATGTTAACAAATTCAGATAGGCCATTTTTTATTTTAATTTTCTTTATTTTTTGGATCTCAGCAAAAAAACCCAAAGCAAACATCAATACTTTCCGTATAATAAACTAAACATAAAAAAGGTCCATTTGGACAAAATTAAACTAGAAACTGGCAAACAGGGGTAAAATAAATAATAGGGGGTTACAAAAATTAAAGTTGCTGGTAACTGTAATCAGGTTGCCATGAGGGCAGGTTTGGATCCTGCTGGCCATATTGCCACTGGCCATGTGGCATTTGGCGAGGTGGTGGGTGTTGTGGAGGTGGAGGTGGAGGTGGAGGGCATGGGTGCTCCTGGCATGCATGGCTGTGCTCAGTAAGTATGCAGTTTTCAGCCTTTTGCAGCACATCAAGAATAATTTTTCTGGCATACTGACACTGCCTGAGGTCCACCTTATCCAAAATTTTGGCAGTCATATTCCCGAAGGACTCATTTGCCTCCGGTTTCCTACGGAGGGCTATGGTGGCCTCCTGTATGAATTCATCTGTGATGTCGTCGATGTGTTTCCTCTTTTGCCTCCGTTTGGCAGGAGGAGGTGGTGGTGGAAATAGTTCCGCAGGCTCCTCAGGCTCCTCAGGCTCCACAGGCTCCCCAGGCTCCTGGCTGCAACCTGGCTCCTCCTCAGTGACACTTCCCTGTTGATGAAATGAACAATTGATTAGAATGTTATAGTGTATATAAAAATGCATGTTTGTTATATTATTGTGAACAAATAGCAGACTTTACATACAGTGGCGTATCTAGGGTCTCCAGTGCCCTTGTTGAGGAGCTGTATTTGGCAACAACCCCCCCCCCCCCCCAAGATCAATGTAAAACTGTAACCCACCCCCCCAAAAAAAAATTAAAGGGCATTAAAAGTTTCTAATTTGCCCCTTGTTTGCCCAGTGTAGAGCTCTCTAGTGGGCAATCATTGTCTCAGGTGTGAAAAAGAAAGAGAGGGTTGAGAGATAGAGAGAGGGAGAGAAAGAGGGGGTGTGAGAGAGAGAGGAGGGGGGTTGCAGAGAGAGAGAGGGGCCTGAACTTGCAGAGGGCTTGATGTAGGGCATTGAGGGTGAAGCAGTGCAGGGAAACAGGAATAAGGAAGCCACCTGCCTTGCTGACCCAGAGTGAGAGACCAGAGACATGGAAGCAAGGATGGATGTATCATTTGCAGGAGCTGTTAGTTTTGTATTAAAAAAGGTTGAGCCAGAGGAATGCTGAGGCTACAGCAGTGTTTGTTAGGACCAGAGGTGTGCTGGGGATGCAGCAGTGTTTGTAAGACCGGAGGTGTGCTGGGGATGCAGTGAGAGGCAGTCTCAGTCTCCTGGTCTTTTGGCTCAGCTGCTCTCAATGTTTTACACCTGCATGAAGCAGCTCTCAATGTTTTACACCTGCATGAATCCGCCTGCAAACTGGGGGTTCTGGGGTGTGCAGGCTGAGTGGATTGTTAAAATAAACAATAAAACAATGCCAATGTTTTTGTGACCCACCCCCCTTGGCCTGCGCCCCTGGCGGTTGCCTGTCATGCCAACCCCTTGCTATGCCCGTTTACATAAAGGGTCAATTATGGTTTAGCTTATAATTTTGTTACATGATTACATTTTAGCAGACAATATATTGTGAAATGCCATACCTGAGTAAAACTCTCCTCCAGGAAATCCTCATCCTGGCTTGGATCAACCGACACTGAGCCCTCTGCCGATGTAGAAGGCAGTGTTGAAATTGACGGCCTGGATTCCATGGTGTCTGCCAGGAATCGCATGTTATCATAGTACCACAGCCGTGGTACATATACATTCCGTGCCCCTGCTCCAGACTGGGTGGAATCTTCAATTTTTTTTAACTCCCGCCTGTAGGCAGTGCGAATACTGTTTATTTTTTTGCGTATATACTCAAAATTTGCCCCAGGACAGACGGGCTTGTAGAAGGCCACCAAATGTTCCATGGCCTGTTTTCTGAGTTTTCTATTTTTATAATCTGCGGACTTCACTTGCCACAAACACGGCAGTTGCCTGAACTCATCAATGAAACTGATGAGAAAGTTGTGGGTGGTGTAATTGTCCACCATATTGCAGGACAGTATATGCCTGCAAGACACAAAACAACACAAAACATATTAAAATAGCATGTATTTTGGCACATAATAAAGAGATTCCTAATAAAAGCTGTATAGGGCCCAAAACACACACTTTCTATTAAAAGAGTCGTACCTTTGTTTGTGGGGGAAAAGTCGTGATTCGCCGCTCGATCGTGCTCCAACTCTCGATATGTCCGCTAGCGAATCGTCGGCCGAACGATCTGGCGTCCTTTAAATACAGCGCAGGCGTCAACTCCTCCTCCAGTGGCGGGCTTGTGCAGGGGTGTGTACGTGCCGAAGATCAGGCCTACATGCGACACTCACACCTGAAGCAGTGGAAAAATCTAGTAATCAAGAATAATGTCT
This sequence comes from Pelophylax lessonae, assembly GCF_965119305.1. Lineage (NCBI taxonomy): Eukaryota > Metazoa > Chordata > Amphibia > Anura > Ranidae > Pelophylax > Pelophylax lessonae. The sequence continues at coordinate 75,758,977 of NC_138777.1, forward strand.
CAACAATCTGGGAGCTCAATTAGTGTGGGCCGAAGTGATTGGGCCACCCGAAAATCAAGGGCTACACCCATGTCAAAGCCAGAAATGGTGGAGATGGTCTCCATTTTAGAAAAAATGGATTACGATGGCAAGTTGGCAAATTACGATCGGCCCAATGCCAGGAAAGATGGCATCATGGACAAGGTGGTGGCCTGTTTGGTAAAAAAATTCGGGGTGGAGCGATCGAAAGATCAGATTAGGAAACGGTGGTCTGACCTGAAACACCGTGAGCAGGATCAGCTTTCCCAAATCCATAGGATTTTGAAAAAAAGTAAGTTTTATTTATTAATTTTTTGTTTAATCATGCAATATGTTTTTTATAATTTTGTGTATGTTGTATTAACATGTCTAGATTATAATGTCTATGTAAAAAGTTAGATTACTCATTTTAGTTGTCATGTCGTGATTTGATCGATCTATTGTTGATGTTTTAGTATATGACATTAAAAGTCAGGAAGCCATAGTTAAAAATATATGTATTGTGTTGCAACGAACGTTCTTTCCTGCACGAATCTTCTCAGCAAACATTCCTATTAATCACAGATTATTATTCAAACCTTTAAATAGGAGAAAAACGTAAACTCCGTGCCAAACAATGGGAAAGGAGGAGGAGAGGTTTGGCAGCTCCATCGGCAGTTGTGGAAGAAGAGGAGGACATGGGCCCAGATGGTGGCACAGATTCCACTAAAGGTAATTGGTTCCTATGCACTGTCAAACATTAATGTACCATATTTTTCGTAGATAACCATGTACATGTCTTCATATTTGTTACTAAAAGAGCTATCAAGCAGGGCACCATGTCCTAACAAATGTACCTCTTGTGACTTTTATGATATGGCCAATGTTTTGTATTATGTAGATGAAGACATTATGCCGGAAATTATCCTTGTGGAGCCAACAAGTGACCAGACACCAGAGCAACAAGAAGGTTGGTAGTCACAGATTTTTGTGTAGTGGGATCATAGAAATATGTGTATTTGCAATGATTGTTTAACCTTATATTCTTGTATTCCCTTACAAATTTACATTGCAGATGTTGCGTCATGCCAGGATGTGGCATCCCCAGCCATGTCAGAACCCCGATCTCCTGGCAACTTGGCAAGCAGCATGGAAGCCACTTCCGAAAATGTGGAGGATCCAGGACCAAGTGTCAGAGAGCCAATTGTGTGCCCACGTAGGTTTTTTCAGAATGATTTTTATCAGTGTTATTTTTAGCCTCCAATTTACAACACTAGTTCCCTATGGGAGCCTCTTTATTTGAATGGAAGTGGCACCGTAAGTCGGATCAGGATGCTCTGACTTGCGGGGCCACTTGCGCTGTGAAGATTTTTGAGGGGGAAGTACACAGACAAATTGAAGAACCCACCGTGGGTGTCCACCCCAAGTTTACAACCAGGCCTTTTGTGTGTGGTATTGAGTTTGAGGGTATGCCCACAACAAAAAGACAGCGTGGGTTACCCCCAAAACCCCTACCAGACCCTTATCCAAGCATGCAGCTTGTCAGGCCAGGAAAGAGAACGAGCAAGCGGACCAAACACCCCCTGGACCACAGCAGGACACATGCCCTCAACATGGGGGGGTTTTGTTGCTTTGGGCCAGGGGGCCTCTGCACCGCACACACAAAAGCACCTTGCTCCCATGTAGAGGAGGACAAGGGCCTCATCCCCACAACCCTGTCTGGTGGTTTTGGGGGGTCATGCGGCCAGGGGGTTCCTCGGACTTTGGAAGCAACCTTTAACAAAGGGTGGCCCCCAGATCCCAGACCCCAATCCCTATGTGAATGGGTATGGGGTACATAGTACCCCTACACATTAACCACATAAATGGAAGTGTATGTGAATAACGACAGGAGACGTTTATGAAATGTTCTTAAATATCTTCATCCGGTCTTCTCCACTCTGCTCTTTGGATCTTCTCCTCTCCACTCTTCTGCTGTCCAATCTTCTGCTCTTATGTTGTCTGCTCTTTTGCCCTAGGCTCTTCTTCTTCCTCCTGTCCTCCTCCGATGCTGTTGCCGTGCATTCTGCCCGTCTCTGGTCTCTGCATCTTAATATATATACATTACGACCATGCCCTCACAATGACGTCATCATGCGTTCACACCCCTAATAAATCTATAGTAAGCTCAGGAGACCGGCAGAATCATCAGCAACAGCATCGGAGGAGGACAGGAGGAAGAAGAAGAGCCTAGGGCAAAAGAGCATAAGAACAGGGTAGGTATTAACTCGAGAGGAATTTAAGATTACCTGGACACCAAATGTTTCTCTATTATTATGACCTCATGTAGGTGATTCACATTGACTCATTTTTTTTTATTTTTTACAGACCATGTTTTACATAGTTGCACATTAGCCAAATTGACCCGTGAGGCTCTCCAATGCTGCGCAGACCTGGAACAAATAAAGGAGACTGCAACGGCATTACAAATCAAAATGCGCAATTTTGTGGACATGATTGGCAAATTTTAAGCCACAATTTTACTACGTTTTTAATGTTTGTATTGGGATGTTCCTGATGTTACAAATTTTTGATAATGTTTTATGGCATTTTAATTACACTCAGATGTTAAAGAGTGTACCCAAGTTTGGGAAAAGCACTTTACAACACCCTAACCCTAACCCTAACCCTAACCCTAACCCTAACCCTGTGAATGTTTGATACTAAAACGTTTTTACATTCAACAATGTGTGTTCAATTCTTTATTAGACTTTCGTTGGGGGGTCGAGGTCTAAAGCTGTGTAAAGAAGCACTAAATGTATGATGGCTGTCCTATTCCCATATTTACATGTTAATGAAAGCATTTTGGACACTGCCATATGCGAGTTGCTGGAGGTGTCAATGAAATGTTAAAGATACCCCCAGTTTTAACGCATATCACAGTGCGAGCTGACATTTCACACAGGATCGGATCACACAAGTTTGAACGACTGTGCGATCCTATCCTGATGCGGCTGAATAAATGCATCATGTGCGACTTTTGTGCGAGTGCAGTGCGAATTGAGCCATACAAACTGTATAGCTGATTTTCGCATGAACATCTGATCGCATGTAATAAAGGAGCAGTGCGCTACGATATTACATGCCATCAGATGTGCAGTGTGAATTGAGACATACACTTTGTATGGCTACATTCGCACTGAACATGCATACAAGTCGCACATGACCCTTTATTTATGATGTATCTGGATTGGATCGCACAGTGCTTAACACTTGTGGAATACAATCCTGTGCAAAAAGTAAGTGGCGGGTCACCCTTATGCAATGCTGGAAGGCTGCAAAGTCGCAGACTTCCCGCATCGCATAAGTGTGACTCAACACTCAAGGTACTAGCAGTCCTAGGATTCAATATGGCATTGATATTGCCAGTAGCAATCAGTGTAGGGAGATCAGTGTAATCTATAGTGTATTGCTTGTTCGTTGCTCTAGTTCACTTTCCATTACCTATATATATAACACTTTGAGATGAACAATGATCAAGTTTCACATAACACTGACATATCCTAACATTGGTGGGCAGTGAGAAGGATGTCATAAATGAACACAACATAACAGGTGTAGGTACTTTGTTAATACCCTAATGTATTATATGAAATATATAGTATGGGCAACTTCTGGACAATGAACACCAATGTAAGGTGACATTAGATGAACCTTGGGTGTGACCTAGTTCTCAATGTGACAGGGTTTGTGTACATTTTGTGGGGTGCAGAAGGCCCTTGTATTTACACCACTGGCTAAAAAATAACACATGGCCATCATCACTTTGGATCAGCTGGTGAGAGACTACAGTCAAGAAACACACTGATGAATGTATTAACCCTTCCAAAGTCACACATATATAACACATGATTAACCCAAATAATTGTGTTTGGCATATGTGCCCAAATGATTATAATCCACAATACAGAATCATTGCAATTTTTGTTTAATGTGTTGAAAAATAATATATCTCTGACATTTATCTTGTGTGTCCAATCTTTAACAAGATTAATGGGTGTGTGACAGTGATTGCTGCCAGGACACAGCTCCTCTCCCCACGAAATAGTCCAGATATTCCTGGCGGATCTGACGGGCCCTGTGTGATGCCAATGCTGACCGTCCAACTTCCATTGACGTCATGGACTCCACTTGGTTAGAAGGTTGGGCCTCTCCACTTGTACCTGGCATAGCAGGGTCAGTATCCAGTTGCTGCAATACATAATTTTGTGCATTCCTGCGTAGGAAGTTGTGCAAAATGCAGCAACACAAGACCACATTATCCACTTTGTACAGTGCCAGGTTTATGGACGTCAGGAATATCCGGAACCGGTTGGCCATTATCCCGAAGGCATTCTCCACAACTCTGCGAGCTCTGGACAACCGGTAGTTGTAAATCCTTTGGTCTGGGGTGAGGTTCCTCTGAGGGTAGGGCTTCATGAGATGCTCCCCAAGCGCAAAAGCCTCATCTGCGATAAACACAAAGCTCATACCCTCAACAGTTTGCTCCCTGGATGGCAGGTTCAGAGTGCCGTTCTTTAGACGACGAGCGAACTCCGTCTGATCAATAACTCCCCCATCCGAATTGCGGCCATTTTTGCCAATATCCAAAAAAATAAACTCATAGTTTGCATTAACTATGGCTAGCATGACTATACTAAAAAAACCTTTATAATTATAAAAAAATGTGCCGGAATTCGGAGGGGGGACAATGCGGACGTGCTTCCCATCAATAGCACCCCCACAATTGGGAAAATTCCACTTCTCCAGAAATTGATCAGAAATCTCCAGCCATTGCTCTGCGTTTGAAGGAAACTGTGGGGAAAAAATAAAAAAAATAAAATTAGTGCTTGAGCACATCACATTATTAATTACACACACAGTTGTCTGTTAAATGCTTATGCAACTTGCTAAAAAAATATACAACAGGAAGGCAAAAGTTTGGATATGGGGATGTAACATCTACATACATTTATTTTCAACCTCCTATTGTTCTTATATTGTAAAGGGCCATACACACTAGAAGATTCTCTGAAGACTTTTTCGTGCAGATTTACCTTTTCTATGTAGTGCAAGGGCCTACCAGATTGCATAGGATTTGAAAGTGTTTGTTGGACCTCATATTATTTGGTTTTGGTAAATCGGAAGGATAAATTGTTCTGACAATCTTCTAGTGTGTATGGCCCATTATACTCACCAGCTAGAGCTGAGATTTACAAACTACGGCCATCCAGCTGTTGCAGAACTACACATCCCATGAGGCCTTGTAATTCTCTGACATTCACAGACATGACTAGGCATGATGGAAATTGAAGTTCGTGAACAACTGGTGGGCCATAGTTTGAAGACCTCTGAACTTGAGCTTTGGTATATGCTGACTTTGAGATTTAGCATGTGGGTGGGGGATGGGTAAGTAAAACTGGGCATTTATACATCAATAAGGGCTTGTGGTCAGTGAAGGTTTTAACATCATTACATAAACATACAGAATCATAGGTGGGAATGGATGGACTGATGTATTTTAGATAAATCATTAACTAGGTACTAAAACATTGGCCAAGGAATAATTGCTTGAGGGAAAGCAATAAAATTAGATAAATTCGACATACTGTTAACAGGCAATGCGTTTAGGGACACATAGGAGAGAATGGTGGGGTGGTTAGTGGGTAATTTTACAAATGGTTAAAGATAATCTCTGTAAAGGTAATACATGTAATGTAATGTAAAAAATCAAACATACCTTGATATAATCCTTCTGCAAGACCTTGATGATGGCAGAGCAGGTCTCAGGGATGATGATACCAAGAGCTTGGGGGGAGATGCCTGTGGTGAACTTCAGATCCTGCAGGCTTCTCCCTGTTGCAAGATACCTCAACGTCGCAATTAACCTTTGCTCAGGAGTAATTGCAAGCCGCATACAAGTATCCTGCTTCAGAATATAGGGGGACACCAGGGCAAGAAGACGGTAAAAGATGGGATCCGTCATCCTCAAATAATTCCTGAAGTCATCAGGATTATTTTCCTGGAGCTCCCTCAGCAAGGACATATGAGAAAATTGATCACGGTTAAGCAACCAATTTTTCGTCCAGGAGGTCCGCTTCTTCTTCCTATTGCTCGTACGTCGTCTCAGAGCCAAAACTCCAACACTAACGACAGCAACGGACGAATTCACGGTCGCCATAATAAATTCTCGAACGATGTCTCGGAAAATAGCGAAATGTCGTCAACCAAACAAATGCTACCGAAATCAGCGCGAGATGCCCAGAAGGGTCACGGCCAAACACTCACTTCCTCTTTTGTAGCGGCGAACGTGCGTGGAACGTAGTGACGTCATTTTCTGTCGGAAGACAAATGTCCTGGGCAAGTTTAGAGCACTTTTCAACAGACAAACAACAAACACACCAGCCGCGAACATTTGTAGGACGTTCTGTCGGCCGACGATCGGTACGTGTGTACGGGCCTTAAGAAAACAAATGTTTGATGTAATGTCTTTTTAGTATAATGGGATATTTTATTAAAACAAAACTACGTCATTCATTTAGAAATTGCCTATTCTGTTTACCTTCTTGTTAATCATCGACAAAATAGTGTCCATTTTCAGGCCACAATGTCCTTAGAGAAACAAAAGGAAATAAGAAGGAAACAAGACAAAAATGCGCAGTACATGTCAGGGTTTTCATTTTTAGAATATCACAGAATCATTTTGGTTACTAGCTTTTATTAATCATATTTATCCCTAGTCCCTATCAGCCAGGGTCAAACCATACAAAGACTTAATCTTATCACCAGTAAACAACTGATTGCACTATTGTAAATGAAATGTCACACTTTTTTGCCTTTGTGGATACTGTCAGTTATTGATTAACCTCTTAAGCCCCCCCTTCATGACCAGGCCATTTTTTGCAATATGGCACTGCATTATTTTAACTGACAAGGGCGCAGTCGTGCTACGCTGTACCCAAACAAAATTGATATCCTTCTCTCCCCACAAATAGAGTTTTCTTTTGGTGGTATTTGATCACCTCTGCTTTTTTTTTTTTTTTTTTTTGCGCTACAAATAAAAAAAACGACAATTTTGAAAAAAAAAAACTATAATTTTTACTTTATGCTATAAAACATAGGGCCCTTTCACATGGGCGCTCCGTATGTCCGCAAATCATCCTATTTTTTTGCGGATGATTTGCGGACATAATGTAAGTCAATGGCATTGCGGATGTCAGTGGAATACCATCCGCTGACATCCGATTTTCTTCCTTTCAGTTCTGTTCCGTTTTTTGGAACTGATCAAAACCCTATTTTTGTTCAGTTCAAAAAACGGAAAGGAAGGAAAATCGGATGTCAGCGGTGTCATCCCCTGACATCCGCAAACCGCCATAGACTTACATTATGTCGCATATCATCCGCAAACGGATGGGATGATATGCGGGCATACGGAGCGGATGACAGAAATGTCATCCGCACCGTGGAAAAAAAAAAAAAAGGACCGCAGCGGAGCTCTCACACGGAGCGGCCGTGTGAAAGAGCCCATACCCAATAAAAAAATTTAAAAAATATAATTTCTTCATCATTTTAGGCTAATATGCATTCAGCTACATATTTTTGGCAAAAATTACAATAAGTGTATTTTGATTGGTTTGCGCAAAAGTTATAGCGTCTACAAACTATGGGATATATTTATGGAATTTTTGTTTTTCAATTATTGTTTTTACTAGTAATGGTGGTGATCAGCCATTTTTAGCAGGACTAGGACATTGCGGCAGACAAATCTGACACTGGGTGACACTTTTTGGGGACCACTGACACCAATACAGTGCTTAAAAAAAATGCACTGCCACTGTACTAATGACACTGGCAGAGAAGTGGTTAACATCAGAGGGGGATCAAAGGGTTAAATGTGCTCCTAGGGAGTGCTTTTTAACTGTGTGGGGGGAATGATTTGACTGGGGGAAGACACAGATCCGTGTTCCTGCTTAGCAGAAACACAAGATCTCCATCTTTCCCCTCTCACAGAACGGCGGTCTGCCTTGTATACATAGGCAGACCGCGGTTCTGCCTCTCCTGAGAATAATCACAGAGTGCCAGCAGGACCCGATGATTAGCTCCCGCTGTGTCCAACCACTGCAGGAGCTGGTCGCTGGCGGTGCGTGTGCTTTCCCCAGACTCAGTGCATGAAATCATGTACAGGTACGTGATTTCACGCAGGAGGGCCGCCCTGCAGCAGTATATCTGCATGGGGTGGTTCAGAAGGGGTTAAACATATGCACCTGTTTGAAGAAAAAGCTGTACTTTTTTACAGTTATCCCTTGAATTGATATTAAACACACACTGTTTAATTTACCTTATCTCTCCTCTTTCTGTATATGGATGATGGCACTGTAATTATTAAAAAAAAGAATGTCGAAGTACCTTTTTCCTAATCAATATACAGCTGTAACATGTCCCAGCCCTTTCCCAGCCTGTCTGTAATGAAACATAAGCAGGTGGAGCTTCTAGGCCTCTACGGCTGGTCACATGTTCAAATTGTAAAAAAAAAAAAAAGCCTTTGCGATACAGAGTAAAAATAAATAATTAATATCAACAAACTGTTTTAAATCATCATACAAATATATATTAGAAACCAAACCTTTATTATTATTATTTAACAATAACATGGTGTGGGCGGATTTCTGCCAGTTACAGACTGTGTTACACCCCTCCAGCCTGTGTCTTAGAATAAGAGGGAGATGAAGCCTCCATCACTCTACATGTAATATCCCACCCTCATTGTGTATAGCTGGTTAGTGGATATTCAGGAGGAGGGAGGAAGTGGGCTGTCATTTACCACTGTGTATACGCCCACATGTGTTACTTTATAGTCACATGGGCCGATCAGATGTGATAGGGAGGAAATGCTCAGCATAGAAACTCACTGTAAACTGAGCATTTGCAGAAGCTACAATACTGCTCTGAAAAATCCCCAACTGTATTGGGGACATGATCAAAGGGGGGAGACTTTGACAGGAGACAGGAATTTTGCAGACTACTGAAAATGAATCCCATAGTGACGGAGTAAGCATAAACAGCATGTAATACAGAATTTATTGATAGATTTTTATGATGTGGGTTTAGTGACACTTTAAAGGGGTAGTAAACTCATTTTTTTATTTTTACCCACATGTAAGCTTATAATAAATCTTATCTAGTGGAAAAAGGCATTTAGCAGTTATTCTAGTGAGCAGGTCAATGATGTCACTAGCTCATGCGCTCTGTTGGAACGGCATACCCGTGCTACTTCAGAGCTGTGTTCCATGGCCATTTATGCAGCCACTGCCCGTGAACCCGGAAAGAAGACAAGGTGAAGATGGAAGCCTCTGCAGTGGTGACAGCACGCCACTGGAGGGCTTTGTTTTAACCACTTCCCGACCGTTTAACGAGGATTTACTGCGGCAGTCTGCCGCTGCTGGGCAAAGCAACATAGACCTATGTCGCTCGCCCACGAGCCTGGGGACCTAGCGCGAGTGACCAGAGGCTCCGATGTCCCCCGGCCACTCGCGATCTTCCGCAGGAGAGGCAGAAAGACAGACAGCTGATGTAAACACAGCCGTCTGTCATTCTCCCTGAAATAATGACAGAGGCTATGCCTCTGTGATTACTTCACTAGCCACGCCCCCTAACAGTAGAATCATGCCCCTAGGGACACACTTAACCCCTTGATCACCAATAAAGTTAACCCCTTCCCTGCCAGTAAAATTTTTACAGTAACAGTGCTTATTTATAGCACTGATTACTGTAGTTATGTCACTGGTACCCCCAAAAGTGTCAAAAAGGTCAGTCAGGGGTCCAATCTGTCCGCTGCAATGTCGCAGTCCAGCAAAAAAACTCACAGAACTGTTAGATCGCACTGCGATATGCAATCTGATCTGGGGGTGTCGTTAACTTTGAATTGACAGCCCGAACGTATCGCATATGGCAGTGTGAACTGCATGTGCTGTTGATGCGATGCGGGAACACACAGTATATTCGCAGTGTTTCCGCATCGCAATAGTGTGAACCGGCACTTAGATGTTAAAAAATTTAGATTTTTACATTTTCTTTTTGGGGGGGGGGGGGAATGTTATATAGCAGAATGTGAAAAATATTGTTTTTTTTTTTTTTTTTCAGAATTTTAGCTATTTGTTTGTTTATAGTGCAAAAAATAAAAATCGCAGAGGTGGTCAAATGCCACCAAAAGAAAGCTCTATTTGTGGGAAAAAAAAGGACATAAATTTTACTTAGGCACAGCGTCGCACGGCCGCGCAATTGTCCGTTAAATAACGCAGTGCCAAATCGTAAAAAATGGCCTGGTTATTAAGGGGGCAAATCCTTCTGGTCCAGAAGTGGTTAATAAGATTGCATTTGGGGACAGAAGACACTGAATAGCCTTTATATATTTGGTAATGTGTTATGATACTGGAGTAAGGTGAAGTTGTACAGATTAAACAGAAGGGACAATATATCTGTACTGTGTATTCAGCTGCTGCTTGAGTCAACAGTGATCTGTTGAACTTGCTTTCAGTTGGCTTACAAAGGTAGGACCCACATCCTGGAAAAAACCTGTATGCACATGGCTTCTGACATCTGAAAGACAAATTGCACAATAACGACATACTTTTTTAGTTGTTTGTAGAATGAGGAGTCTGTGAGCTCACTAGATAGATTCTATGTGCTCTGGTGGCCACTCTCTCTGAGTTACAAATTAGGGGAAATCCAAAATTATGCAATTGCCAGCAGAACAAGAGGAAAGACTAATGGGCCATACACACTATAAGATTTTCTGAAGACTTTTTCCTCTAGATTTACCAAAACCATATAATATGAGGTCAAACCTAAACACTTTCAATTTGTATGCAATCTGGCAGGCCCTTGCACTACATAGAAAAGGTAAATCTGAAGGAAAAAGTCTTCAGAAAATCTTATAGTGTGTATGGCCCTTAAGGCTCCATGCACACTAGTGTTTTTTAAGCTCCTAAAAGCTGTTATTAGCATTTTCTTCTGCACCCAGAAGCTAAATAGTATTATCCTATGTGTCCATGCACACTACTTCAGGCTATTCGCATTTTTTTTACTTCAACTTCTAGGAGCAGAAAAACATTTTTTTTTTTTGCAGTTTCTTGGAGCGTTTTTCCAGCAGAAAAAAAATGCTGAATGCTCTTAACTGCTTTTAACTGCTATTAAATTGCTACTAACAGCTTTTTTTTTTCATGTACTGCAAAAACGGTAATAAAATGATAATGCTCCTAAAAGCTTCTTAATACTTCTAAAGGCTACTAAAATGCTACTACAAGTTGACACAAAATGCTATTATCATCATTTTTCATCCAGCGTTTTTTTCTAGCTTTTTTTAAACTTATGAAAAATGCTAGGGTGTATGGAGTAGGGATAGACCGATTATCGGGAAGGCTGATATGCACTTTCCCCAATATATCGGTAGAGCATCTGGGGCAGGAAGCAAAAGGAAATCTCCCCAGTGGGACACAAAAAAAAAAAAAAAAAAAATTGTTCTCAGACAGAATTTTCGCTTACTCTTCTTTATTTTTACTATAAAATTATAAAATCAATCTGCTGACCAGTGGCTTCCTAATCTACATGTGGGGCACCGGATGCATGGAGTTCAATGGGGCTTTTTTTTTTTAACCATGTGACTAGAGCCAGAGGCTCTCACAGGCTAAAAAAAAGGGTGGGCTCGGGGCACAGAGCACTGCGCCCTGAGCCCACCCAGTTATGTGACAATAGCGAATGAAAATTCGCTATTGTCACATGGATCCTCCTCCTGGCCAATCAGGAAGCGGGTTTTGAGACCCGTTTCTTGATTGGCCAAAAGGAGAAGCCATGCAATTGGGCATGGAGGAGGAGAGAGAAGAGGCAGAAGACAGGGGGAAAAAGCTGAGGCCGTCACCACCTGCTGCTGCATCCAGGCAGCGTGAGTGAGGGGGGTCCTGTCCTGTCTCGCTGTGGTCCGGGGGGGGGGGTATGGTGTGCAGCCTGGTGTGGTCCGGGGGGGGTGGGTATGGTGTGGTCTGTCTAACGCCCCCCCCCCCGGCCCATGGAGCACCAGCCGCCACTGCTGCTGACCCAGATTCAACCCAGGCCTGGCTCTCAGCCAAGCCAAATTTACCTACACTACGGACCTTTGTACATCTAACACACCAGAGGGTGCTACAGAAGATTAAAGTGTATTTTATATACAACTATATAGATCAAACCAAAATGAGGGACGAATGAAGAGGGACAGTTGGGAGGTATGTCTTAAGGCCCCTGAACATGTTTAGAAGTGTAGATTAGTACCACCAACGCAGGGGAAATCTGGGCTAGTAAAAATATAATCTATTGGGCTCAGAGGCATAACTAGAATCTTCAGGGCCCCGGTGCAAGAAACCATGAAGGGCCCCCCAGACCCCATCAAGGGGGCCCTTGCCACTGATCCTGGGCACTTTTTTCCTGTACTGTATTGCAGTGCCAAAGAAGGACCTTTCAAGTTTTCTGCAGTGGGACCTCTTCCTGCATAGTTGCCAACCTTTCTAAAACAATTTTAGTGACACCTTTTTTTTCTATATGTTCCGCCAGCCATTGTAGGCGGAGAACGTATCTTAATTAGGGGGTGGCTATTTAAATTTGGGTATGGTTCTACAAGAACCGTCTAAGGCCATACTCCTTTGCACATCTGTACACCCAACAGAAAGCCTCTATACCCCCTGCACATCTCTGTATCTCCCAAATACCCCATGTACCCCTAGCACACCTCCGTTCCCCTCCAGCACACTTCTGTACCCATTTGCACATGGCTGCACCTACTGCATACACCTCTCCACCTCCCAGCATCCTCCGTACCCCCCCTCCACAGCACACCATCTGCACCCCCACACACCTCTGCACCTCCTAGAATCCTCTTTATCCCCCAGTATGCCTTCACATCCTCAGTAACTCTTTGTAACCCCCAGCACACCTCCGCACCTTCTCCCCCCACACATACAAAAACACACCTCCCAGCATCCTCTGTATTCCCAAGCACACCACAACACCCCCCAGCACATCCATTTACACATAGCTGCACCCCCCACACCACTGTACCCCCCCCCCCCACACACACACACACACCACTGCAGCTACAGGCATCCCCTGTATCCCTACAGCACACCATTGTACACTGCAGCAAGCAAATTTGGCACTATGCATACCCCGAAGGCTCCTTTCACATGGGGCAGACCAGTCAGTGGGGGCTGCTTGCTCAGCGGGGGATCACCAATGAGCAAACGAATGACAGGTCCATGTCCGCTCCTTTGATGCAGAGTGGACATAGACACAGCCCGCTGCTCTCTATGGGCTGTCGGATGGAAACATACCGCCTGTCTGTTTCATCCGACTGTCATCCGAGCCGATGAGGAACAGATCTCCACCCATCTGTTTCTAGCGCACAGGATCGGATTGGGTGGCAGTGGGTGTCAGAGACATTCGCCACACTATAGAAAGCTATAGATGGACTGATTAGGTTAGCCTGAAAAACGGACAGGCAGACCCAATCAGTCCACCAGTGTAAAAGGGGCCTTACACATCTCTGCTCTGTACCCACTTGATTTGCACCTCCAACCCCCAGCACAACTCTGTACCCCACCCCCACTTTCACCCCATGGCCCCTCACCTGAACATTAATGGCTGCACCTTAGATCGCTTCAGTTGAAGTTCACTATGCAGTGGAGGGGGGCGAGAGGGGGTGATTGGCAGCTCTGTAGTGCCCGTGGGATCTCCCTCCAGCTACCAGCTCCCGAGTCTATACAGTGGAGAGGATAGGGGCATCCAAATACACTAAAAAACAACAAGAGAAGGGTGCACTGACCTCGTGCATTACCACTAAAACGGTTTATTAAAATCCGAAAAAGCAACATACATTGAACTCACAAAGAAATGATGGTTGCACACATGTAAACACAATGGAACCGATTGTCTCCAAAACAGCCAGGACACTCCGGTGGTGCTGAAAGACATGCTGGTATCCGCAAATGTCTGGCTCGGCTGATGCGTTTTGAGGGAGGACCCTCTTCCTCAGAGCCAGAAAGTGCTACTTTTTATTGGTAATGCACAAGGTCCGTGCACCCTTCTCTTGTTGTTGTTTTTCAGTGTATTTGGATACACTTGGTCCTGAGAGGACGGCAAAACCCAAGGTGGAGCCTACAAAGAACACATAAGATCATTTACCCTTTGTCACATACCACTTGAGCGCAGGAGAATTACTTCTCTGAGAGGATAGGGGCCTCTGACTCGGGCAGTTATTGGCTTCAGTGTAGAAGCAGAGTGACTCACTTGTATACTGAATCCGGGTCCTGCCCGGGTCAGAGGCCCCTCCCCTCTCCTCTGTATAGAGAAAAGTGAACTGCTAACTGGAGGGAGATCCCACAGCTCGTAGGCACAAAAGAACTGTGGATCGCCCCCTCCCACCCCTCCACTGCATAGTGAACTGATAGCCAGAGGTGCAGGGGGAACTGGCGGGTCTTGGGGCCCCCCCACAGTGGCCGAACGCCAGGGCCCAGGTCACAAATACGACCGCTGCGACCCTGGTAGTTTTGCCACTGATTGGGCTACTGCCCTGAATAGAGATTATCCCCCATTAAGATCTTTATCAAAGTGGGACTAGCAATCAGTGACAGCTGCTGGGTGTTACATACATAGCTATCATTATCACATTCATATCTACATTTCCATCTAAAATAATAAGCCTGCTGCCCATTATATATCTGTAGCACCCTACAGGTAGGTGCTAGGTAAAAGTATAGTGGGTCTTGGCTGCCTAACAGCAGGGCCATGCTTTCAGCTGGCTGTCATGTCTCCCAGGTGTGTCTGCTGAGAGGGGAGTCTCCCCACTGGCTCAGGCCTGTATCTACACCAGAAGGCAGATCTGCCGCAGAGGATTCTGGGAGTGGGTATAAGTTCTGAGGGAACGCATGACGCAGAATCTTTGGCGGGAAGCAGAGTCCCAGAAGGGAGAGTATGGCTGTCTCTCCTCCTATCAGAGGAAGCGGGTGTCTCATGTGGCGGCCTGGGAACCCAAAGAGTGCAGAGCTGAGCTGCAGAGGGGATCCGGTGTGCCGAGACAGAGGGGTCCAGTTCCAGGAAAGCTTACAAAGGTTGTGAGTACTGTGGACTGCCCCTGGGGGGTCTACCTAGTGTCAGAGGGGACCACTCCGGAGAAGGTTCTAGGGATCCAGGAGTCAGTTAGTGTAAAAGGGGTGCCTAGTCAAAGGACCCTGAAGTGTAAAGGGGGTACCCGTGGTTGGGCCCTGAAGAGTCAGTGTACAGTGTGTAGTGTACAGAGTTAAGAGTTGCAGCAGCACAAGTAGTGACAAGGAGCTACCCCATCCAGTGAAGGGTTGGAGGGAGCTGTTCAGTGACTTTTGAGCTAAATTGAGTATCAGGAGTCAAGAGTTCTACAGTCCTGGAGCTTCTGAGCTAACAAACAAGTTAAAGTCAAGGTTTCAGCACTAATTCAGCTAAGCAGTATTTGCAAGCATCAGGAAGCGCTGGTCGGCATTCAGCTGGCGCCAAGACAGCACTAGTGAGCATTTTGTACAAAGTCCTAGTTAAGCCTAGAAGAGCCAGAGGAGTATCCCACTCATTCATAGAAACATAGAAACATAGAATGTGTCGGCAGATAAGAACCATTTGGCCCATCTAGTCTGCCCAATATATCTGAATCCTATGAATAGTCCTTGGCCCTATCTTATATGAAGGATAGCCTTATGCCTATCCCATGCATGCTTAAACTCCTTCACTGTATTTGCAGCTACCACTTCCGCAGGAAGGTTATTCCATGCATCCACTACTCTCTCAGTAAAGTAATACTTCCTCATATTACTTTTAAACCTTTGCCCCTCTAGTTTAAAACGGTGTCCTCTTGTGGTAGTATTTCTTCTTTTAAATATGCTCTCCTCCTTTACCGAGTTGATTCCCTTTATGTATTTAAAGGTTTCTATCATATCCCCTCTGTCTCTTCTTTCTTCCAAGCTATACATGTTAAGGTCCTTTAACCTTTCCTGGTAAGTTTTTTCCTGTAATCCATGTACTAGTTTAGTAGCTCTTCTCTGAACTCTCTCTAGAGTATCTATATCCTTCTGGAGATATGGCCTCCAGTACTGCGCACAATACTCCAAGTGAGGTCTCACCAGTGTTCTGTACAGCGGCATAAGCACTTCCCTCTTTCTACTGCTTATACCTCTCCCTATACATCCAAGCATTCTGCTGGCATTTCGTGCTGCTCTATTACATTGTCCTCCCACCTTTAAGTCTTCTGAAATAATTACTCCTAAATCCCTTTCCTCAGATACTGAGGTCAGGACTGTGTCAAATATTCTATATTCTGCCCTTGGGTTTTTACGCCCCAGGTGCATTATCTTGCACTTATCCACATTAAATTTCAGTTGCCAGAGTTCTGACCATTCTTCTAGTTTTCCTAAATCCTTTTCCATCATTCCCTTCTCCCATTCCCAATATACAATAAACTAAACAAGCCAAAGATGACGGAATGGTCATTGTCTCAGTTCTCACACCTGGGTTCACAACTTAAATGTGTTGGGAGTGTTACCGGTACTGATGGCAGACCCACCTCAGGCCCAAGGCCTGGAAATATTGCTACATATCCTTTGTATGACTGTAGTTGCACATAGGAGAAAAAGATTTGAATCAGTATGATTCGACTCCTTGACTTACCAATCACCCCAGCTTCAACACCCACACTTTGCGTGCATTTTAGCCCATTGGAAATTGTCCTTGCTATGAAAGACCCAGCTAGTTATGTGTGTCCCACAAACTAAAAGTTTCCAGTACTCCACTGCACCAAGGTTACTGCTTTACTGCTAAGGACATCTATTATAAGTTAATTATATACTCTTCATGCAAGGTATTGTGAAATATGCAAGCTCCGGTTAATCTGTTATGTCTAAAGATGTAATTGTTAGCTAATGGGAACAATGGGAATCTTGCTTAAAGTTTGACAACATACATCAATATGAACACCGTAAGCCCATTGTGTCGCTTCCATTTTACTCAGTTAATTAAAAAAAAAGCATGTCCAAAAAAAAGCATATCTAAACCCAAAACAAAAAATAAATTGCAGCTTACCAATCATTAGATGTGGTGGCTGCATTCATTTTCTTTTTTCCCCTTGTTCCCCTCTGTGTGATCTGGTAATCTGGCCAGTAAAACACATCCTGTATTAAGAGTTTAACTGTTTCTTACCAGTTCAAGCTATAAAAAAGATTTTGGGGACGTTTAACCACTTGCCGACCGCCCCACGCCGTTTTGCTGCGGCAGGGTGGCTTGGCTGCGCATAATCACGTAGATCTACATGATTATGTGCACATGGTGCGCGCCGCCGAGCCCCATTCCCTGCCAGTGTCATTTATGCAGTAACAGTGCATAATATTTAGCACAGATTAATGTCACTGGTCCCCAAGTGTCAGTTAGGGGTCTGATCTGTCCGCTGCAATGTCGCTATCCCGCTAAAAATCCCTGATCGCAGCCATAACTAATAACAAAACATAAATAAAAAGTCCAAAAATCTATCCTGTAGTTTGTAAACGCTATAACTTTTGCGCAAACCAATTAAAATACGCTTTTTGGGATTTTTTTAACCAAAATATGTAGCAGAATACAAATTGGCCTAAACTGATTAAAAAATTAAATTTTTTTAAATGTTTTTTATTGGGAATGTTTTATAGCAGAAAGTAAAAAATATTGCGTTTTTTTTTTTTTTTCAAAATTGTCGCTCTTTTTTTGTTTATAGCGCAAAATCTAAAAACTGCAGAGGTGATCAAATACCACCAAAAGAAAGAAAGGATATCAATTGTGTTTGGGTACAGCGTCGCACGACCGCGCAATTTTTCGTTAAAGTATTGCAGTGCCGAATCGCAAAAAATGGCCTGGACATTAACCACTTAAGGACCACCCGCCACAGTTATACTGCAGCAGGCTGCCCCTCCTTTGCGAACCGACATAGGTATACTTGGCAGCGGGGACTCGGATGCACAGGGAAGGCAGCTCCAGTTGCTGCCTGACACCCGCGATCGTTCCCCGCTGAGAGAGAAGAACAGTCAGCTGTTGTAAACACAGCTGACCATTCTTCTCTCTGGAATGATCGCAGGTCTCTGTGATCATTTCACAAGCCCCGCCCCCCACAGTTAGAATCACTCCCCTAGGCTCACATTTAACCCCTTGATCACCCACATTATTAACCCCTTCCCTGCCAGTGTCATTATTAAAGTAACACTGCATATTTTTAGCACTGATTACTGTAGTACTGTCACTGGTCCCTCCAAAAGTGTCAAAAATGTTGGGGGCCCGTTCTGTCCGCCACAATGTCGCAGTCCCGCTAAAAATCGCAGATCGCCGTCATTACTAGTAAAAAAAAAAACCAATAAAAATTACATAAATCTTTCCCGTAGTTAGTAGACGAGATAACTTTTGCGCAAACCAACCAAAATACGCTTATTGCGTTTTTTTTGGGTTTTTTTACCAAAATATGTAGCAGAAAACAAATTGCCTAAAATGTTAAAAGAATTTTGATTTTTAAATTTTTTTTTTGGGAATGTTATATAGCAGAAAGTGAAAAATATTGTTTTTTTTTTTTTCAGAATTGTCACTTTTTTTGTTTAAAGCGCAAAAAATCAAAATCGCAGAGGTGATCAAATACCACCAAAAGAAAGCTCTATTTGTGGGAAAAAAAGGACATCAATTTTGTTTGGGTACAGCTTTGAACGACCGTGCAATTGTCTGTTAAATTAACCCAGTGCCGTATCGCAAAATATGGCCTGGTCATTAAGGGGGCAAATCCTTCAGGTCCAGAAGTGGTTAACGGGGTAAACCCTTCTGGAGCGTGGTAGTGGTTAAAGTCTCCCCCGTCAACCCCCCCAAACATTACCCACTTCAATAAAAGCTTTTACATGGTAATTTATTTGCAAAAGTCCTTTTTAATCTTTTTAAATCTCCACCCTGTATAGCGCCCCCCTGACCTCCAGAGGAGTGTTGGTGAACAACAGAGACAGAGAGGGCTGACATTTCACCTCAGGGTGCAGGTTGCTAGGCATGGTGGATGGTGGACAGCTTTGAAGAATGGGCGCCAGTCACTTTTATAATGAACAAAAGTTAGTTTTTTGCTCAGAACAGCAAACAATTCAGGGAGAGAGTTGAAGGGCACAGGACACCCTTAGTCAAAAAAAAGAAACAGCAGACTCCTCAAAGATACAAAGGTAGACAGCATGTACAGAAAAGAGCATTTAAGCTGTAACCAGCAATCTGTACTTTTGTAGCAACAGCTGTCTTCTATAGCCACTGAAAAATAACTTACAAGAAAGTGCAGAAATTCTCTGGATGAGGCCATCTTGAGGATTTCCCAGGCTCTCCACAGTTCCCTGGTCTGTGGCAGAGTAGCTTCTGTTACTTCATCTCAGGTCTCCATCCTTTCCTTCGTGCTTACAGGTAACAAACAGGCTCCCTCTGGCAGAGCCTTGAGTACATGGCTAGGCATTAGGCTTCAGGCCTACCCAGAACAGCAGTTCTACACACCCACACCAGACCAAGGTCTGGGTGGGAGGATCCTGATCATTTGACCTCCCCAAATATTTATACTCCCTCCCAGCATGCTCAGTGGGCATGAAACTCCTGCTGATTGGATGAGAGAAGTATGCATATTTTCTAACTCAGTTTCACTGAAGCTAAAAAGGGCTACTGGCAAATGGGAGGAACAGCAGCTATGTAATGTGACATGTAAATGTGAGCCTAGGGGAGTGATTCTAACTAACTTCTAACATGACCATAGAGACATGTGATGCTATATAGAAGGATCACAGGAGCTTTATGATCATTCCAGGGAGAAGAACGGTCAGCTGTGTTTACGACAGCTGACCGTTCTTCTCTCTCAGCGGGAACGATCGCGGGTGTCAGGCAGCAATCGGAGCCGCCTGCCCGATGCATCGGCTTCCCCACTTGCCCCCTAGCCTCCTGAGAGCGAGCGCCGTACATATACGGCGATTCGCCTGGGAGCGGCTGCCTGCCGCAGTATATCTGCGGCGGTTGGTCGTAAGGAGGTTAATTAACCCATTCCCACTCGGCCTATTGTAATATGATGGCCTAGTGGGAGCCCTGTTATTCTGAAAGGATGTCATATGACGTCTTCCCAGGATCGCACCTTGGGTGTGCACCACGGGCCACGCTCCGGCACGATCAGTCACCAGCTGTGTCCACCAGACATGGCTGATGACAGATCATTGTTCAGGCCCTCTGCTGGTACCATGTGAACCCTGTGGCAAATCACAGTAGATCACATGACAATTGTACACAATAAAAGGTTTTTATTCTACTATTTGATTGTCATATGATCATGAGTCCCGTGATTGGTCACAACGATCATAATGTACAGACAGGGCCAATTACAGCTCATCTGTACCATATGATTAGCTGTGGCCAATCACAGCAAATCATGATAGTAAACAATAAATTAAAAGATTTCATTCAGAAAAAATGATTGTTTATAACAGTAAAATTTACAGTTATAAGCAATGATCCTGATTATCTCCACAGAGTAGCACAGTGTTATAGTAACACTGTATTGCTCTGGTCACTGTTTGTAAAAAAAAAAAAAAAAAAGTAAAAATAAATAAATAAATAATTAATAATTTAATAAAAAAGAAATAAAAATGGAAAAATTGGAAAAAAAAATTAAATGTTTTTTTTTTGTTTTTTACATACTGTCACCAGTCAATGTCCCTGATCACTGCTACACCAGTTAACTGATGACGCTCTACTGCACTGGTGACAGTATGCAAAAAAATGTTTACAATTGTGATTTTTTCATTTCTTTATTTTTACAAAAAAGGATGCCTCTTACTAAATACCTTGAACTGTCGAATTTCCCAAAAAATAATTTGGGGGATATTTGTACTGACCTGGCATTTTCAGGCCACAAGAAATTTCAGATACAGTATATACACCCTAGTTTGTGGGCTCAATAACTTTTCTACAGACTAAATAATATACCCTGATTTGGGTTATTTTCACCAATGAAATGTAGCAGTATACATTTTGGCTCAAATTTATAAAGAAATATTACTTTTTTGGAAAATGTTATGACAGAAACAAAGAAAGGTCTTTGTTTTCAAAATGTTCTGTCTTTTATTGTTTATTTAGCAAAAAATAAAAAGCCCAGGTTATGTAGAGCCTTCCTAGTGTGTAGGCAAACCTAGGGAAGATGATGTAACAGGCTGGCAGCAGCAGTTACTGGGGGAGTCTAAACATGTCCTGATCATACAAGGCAATGGATTGTTTTCCTATAGTTACACTGTATAAAATCAGCAGCCTGTTATATACTATACTGTCAGGGTTGGAGGGGCAGGTGCAAAAAGTATAAAAAGGGCACATGAAACAGGACTTTAAATAGGGCAGGTGCAGGGGGTGATCAGTGGCTGTGGACATGGTGCGGGGGGTGATCAGTGGCTGCGGACATGGTGCAGGTGGTGGTCAGCGGCTGCGAACATGGTGCAGGTGGTGATCAGCAGCTGCGGACATGGTGCAGGTGGTGGTCTGGTCAGAGGCAATGGGCATGGTGCAGGGGGTGGTCAGAGGCTGCGGACATGGTGCAGGTGGTGATCAGCAGCTGCGGACATGGTGCAGGTGGTGGTCTGGTCAGAGGCAATTCGCATGGTGCAGGGGGTGGTCAGAGGCTGCGGACATGGTGCAGGTGGTGATCAGCAGCTGCGGACATGGTGCAGGTGGTGGTCTGGTCAGAGGCAATGGGCATGGTGCAGGGGGTGGTCAGAGGCTGCGGACATGGTGCAGGTGGTGGTCTGGTCAGAGGCAATGGGCATGGTGCAGGGGGTGGTCAGAGGCTGCGGACATGGTGCAGGTAATGGTCTAGTCAGAGGCTGGGGACATGGTGTAGGGGGTGGTAAAGGCTGTGGACATGGTGCAGGTGGTGGTCTGGTCAGAGGCTGCGGACATGGTGCAGGGAGTAGTCAGGGGCTGTGGAGTGGTCCGGGGTCTGGTCTTACCTGCTGATGTGACAACGAGGCACCATCGCTGCACCGAGACTGAGTGCCTCACGTTCAAAAATAGCGCCAGGTGGCGGCATTACGTCACTGCACATGCCGAGCATATACAAGCTTTCCTGAGCCCGGTAGGCTTCAGGAATTGGCGCATGTGAAGTTGCACTGTCGGCTCGCAGCCATACTGTTTAAGGAGCGCCGCTGCAGAAAGTTTGCCTAGACAAAAGTGCACTTTTGGCATCAAGGGGCAAAGGGGCAGGTGCTCAAGCAGCCTCCCCCACCCCCCCTGCACATGCCTGGTACAAGTCAGCTCCCACACCAAAACCATGTGTATGGATGTGTCTTTGTGATGATATGTATTCTACAGGCAAACATGTACAGTATGTGAATAAATATTAGCCGCTGGATGGGGTTGATTGATATCGAGTGGATTTTGGGACCCAGGAGGAATTTGCATTTGGCTGCAGTGGCTGCAGTGTACTGCAGGCAGTGGTGTAGTCCTTTTAGTGGTCTGGTGGTGGTATTTTTGGTGTCCCCCTCCCCTCAGATGCATTGCTTTGGGACATCCCATATGTTATGATTTATGGCTCTGTGTCCTGTGATGTACGAAAAGAAAAATTGATTTTTAATACATACTGATCTGTCAAATCCATTTCTTGAAGTACATCATGGGACACAGAGGTCCCTCCTTTCTTTATGGGGCCTTTATTGCTTGCTACAAAACTGAGGTACTTCCTGTGTGGGAGGGGTTATATAGGGGGGACATCCTTTCTGATTGGTTGCCAGTGTCCTTTACAGTAGGTGGCTATATAACCCATATGTTATGATTTATGACTCTGTGTCCCATGATGTACTTCAAGAAATGGATTTTACAGGTAAGTATGTATTAAAAATAAATTTTTTAAGCCATTACCACTGTTAAACGCAATTTAGCCAAACCCCCTGCTCGCCTGGATTCATCTTTGCACTCTGAGCATGACTTAGTCCTGAGCCCAACACTCTGTGCTTTGCACACTATTGACCCAGACCTGAGGTGGCTCAGGTTTTATTTAACCATACCTCTTTAAGCAAACAAAATGGTGGAGGAAAAATGGAAAGGTAAGTCTAAACAGTTGGGGAAGGGCAGATTTTAAATGAACTTGTTACTTTTTCTTGTCCTGTGTGTAATATAGAGTTGTGGGGTGTGATATGTTAAACTGGCATAAAGACATTACAATTTACGTCTATAGTCTGCTAAGGTTAAGTTAATGGTATAAAATGAAAACACCTTATCATCAAACGTTGACTAAGAGGTCCTAGTTTGCATGCACCTTTATTTATTGAAAAAAAGCCGCATATCCATTTCTTAATAGGAACAATTCAGATATTTATTTTGCAGTGACAGTTTTATTAAAAAAGTGAGATTATCATAACTCCTCATATAATTTTGACTAGATTGCATTGGGGTTAGATGTTATTTCTTCTCCCACTACTTTAAACAAGAGAGCCATCTAGTGATAAAATGGCAGTATGCACACATGCATTTAATTGTATTTACACCTTTGCAGCCAAATTTGGATAACACCTATATATATTTGTTATCATTCAAAAAGCATATTATGTTATAATTGTGATATTTGTTAGAATATTTTAAAATAAAAAAATGCTGAAAAAATTTAAAATCTTAACCAGCTATCCCCCATCTATGTAATGTTAACGAAGGGTCTGGGGAGTCATGTTTACCATTATTAGAGTAGAACTATAGGCAAAACATTTTTTCATTTTAGTTTGAGCGGGGGTGGGGGGGGGGGGTTATAACCCGTCAGATTGTTTTTTTTTTTTTTTTTTTTTTATTTGCCATCTGCATCCTTTTGGGGGAGGTTTACCGTCACTGCCTGTCCCAAAGCCAAAACAGGCAGTGAGAGAAAATGCAAATAAAGGGAATCCCTTGGGACCAGGACTAATGTCCCCATTTTAAAATTAACCCTCTTTTACTTTTCTAGGGTCAACCAGAAATTTGGGAAATATTTTGCTTTCAATTTTAATGATAAGGGTAAACAGGACAAATAGAGGGTGAACCTCCCTAATGGGAGACAGCAATAAAAACCTGACAGGTGTTTTAATCCCTCTCCACTCAGTCCAAAACTAAAAAAAAGGTTTTGTCCTTATTCTGTCTTTACTGTGCTGGCAGATCTTTTTATCAGTTGTAAACAAAATGTGCACAATGTCGGTCCTAACAAAGGGTTAAAGATATCAAGGCTTGAGTGTTACACGGTATGTTAATGCACTTTTAAAGCAATTTGTCCCTGTATTGTGCCTAAATTAGCACACTTTGAGTTATTCTGGACAATACAAGCAGTCTATAGCGCTTTTTGTATAATCCTGCTTAATCTTGTGGGGTTCTCAATCAGGTTGCAAAGGGGGGACTACATTTTAGCCACTTCAGATCCGGAAAGTTTTACCCCCTTAATGACCAGGCCATTTCTTGCGATTTGGCACTGCATCACTTTAACGAAAAATTGCGCGGTCGTGTGAGGCTGTACCCAAATACAATTGATGTCTTTTTTCCCCCACAAATAGAGCTTTCTTTTGGTGGTATTTAATCACCTGTGCGGTTTTTAGATTATGCGCTATAAACAAAAAAAGAGCGACAATTTTGAAAAAAAACGCCATATTTTTTACTTTTTGCTAACATCAGCCCTGGGGACAGGCACCCCATCTCCCCTGGGAACAGGGACCCCTTCTCACCTGGGGACAGGGACCCCTTCTCACATGGGGACAGGGACCCCATCACCCCTGGGGACAGGGACCCCTTCTCCCCTGGGAACAGTGACCCTATCTCCCCTTGGGATGGGGACTCTATCTCCCCTAGGGATGGGGCCCTTGTCTCCCCTAGGGGATGGGAATCTCATCTCACCTGGGGACAGGGACCCCTTCTCACCTTGGGACAGGAACCCCTTCTCCCCTAGGGACATGGACTCCATCACCCCTGAGGACAGGGACCCCATCACCCCTGGGGACAGGGGCTTAATATCCACTGGGGACAGGGACCCCTTCTTACTTTGGGACCGGGGACCCATCTCCTCTAAGGACAGGAATCCCTTCTCACCTGGGGACAGGGACCCCATCTCCCCTGGGGACAGAGACACATTCTCACCTGGGGACAGGGACCCCATCTCCACTGGGGACAGGGACCTCTTCTCACCTGGGGACAGTAACCCTATCACCCCTGGGGACGGGGACCCCATGTCCCCTGGGGACAGGGAACCCTTCTCACTTGGGGACCAGGACACCATCACCCCTGAGGACAGGGACCCCATCTCCTTTGGGGACAGGGACCCCTTCTCCCCTGGGGACAGAAACCCCATTTCCACTGGGGACAGGGATCCCATCATCCCTGAGGACAGAAACCCCATCACCCCTAGGGACAGGGGCTCCATCTCCCCTGGGAACAGGGACCCCTTCTCACCTGGAGACAGGGACCCCTTCTTCCCTGACGACAAGGACCCCATCACCCCTGAGGACAGGGACTCCATCTCACATGGGGGCAGGGATCCCATCACCCCTGGGGACAGGGACCCCTTCCCACTTGGGGACAGGGACCCCTTCTCACTTGGAGACAGGGACCCCATCTCCCCTAAGGGCAGAAGCCCATTTTCCCTAGGGACAGGAACCCCATCTCCAGACCATGCTGGCTGGCAGGGCTGACGTCAGCCACCCTTGGGTGCCAGGATGGGGGAGGGGGCAGTAAAAATCTGAATCCCCAGCCACATGCTCCCTCAGGGTGAACTGGCTTTGTATAAGTGAAGCACCTTAAACTGAGGTAAACCTGTACTGTTATTAATACTATGTTAGGATTACTAATATCTTCTTTTTTTAACTGGTGAATGCAGCCCTCCATGCATTCACATACATTGAATCCTGCCCTTAGGTAGAAAAAGGTTGCTGACCCCTGCTTTACAACCACTCTAAAGAGTATAAAATACCAAAATATAAAACATTTCCCTGCACATTTTACAGATGTTACCATTCAGCGCTGCAGTAATATCATTCCACAATGTACTCAAATTATTACTTTTCCTTAACCTTATAGTGTCATCTGAATAACAATTTTAACTTACTTCATAATAGACACAGACCGAGTTAAGAAAAAAAAAATCACAAAAAGCTACTGGGGCCGAAGACTTATTAATAATGTTTAATAACCTATTAATCGCTAAAACTATGGTGACAACATTGTTTTTTCCTGAAGTAAATTACAGTAACTGCAGTGTCGTCATCCTGTGGACAGGGTAGTCCTAGACAGGCAGAAAAAAACGCTCCACACCTGTAAACCTGTCTAAATGCGTTTTAACACTAAGCTCGTTTAGCTCTTGAGTGTTAATTAATTTCAATGCTGAGAATAAATTATTATTCTGACCAATGAAATGAATTAATGCCTAAGTGCTTGACCTGCCTAAATGTGTCTAACTGCATTACACACTTCTACAAGCGTCAAGTGTTTATTCTGCCGCTGCTGCCAGGAGAAAAGGCTTTGAGGATAGTTGGCAAAATGTCCCGTGTGCATGAGGCCTCAAAGGTACCGGTTGATGAAGATATCAGATCCTCGCTTGACACTTGACTTGTCAAGATCTTCGCAGGTGTCAATTTCTCGACTTTAACTTTCTAATCTTTATTTATGTTTCTCTTCTTAATAAAATTTTAAAAACCATCCCCCTGAGGAAGTCACGTAGTCCCTTGTGTCATCACGTGTAGGGGAGGGGCAAGTCCACGTCGGTGAAATGGATCAAGCGGTAGTGAGAGGAACGCTGATACAGACAGTGAGCAGCTGACCGGGATTTTCTGTCATCTCATCTTACATCTGTTAGATCGTCTGCACAGTCTGGTGTGCTGCAAGCACCTATCGAATGTGAGTGTTATTCTTTTTTTAATAAACTTTGATTTTATACAAACAATACTTGCACTATGGACATAAGTTTCTCCCCCTATATGTGAGCTGGTAAAGCGCAACATAGACAAGCTGGGAGCCAATACAGTGGAGGAGAGGATCCATCTAATAACCAAAGGATTTTTTGAGGCTTTAACTGACCAAGCTTAGCTGTGAGGTCACACACCTTAAGGTGAGATACCCACCCAGAGGGGGGGTCACAAGCGTGGAGGTGGCACATTGAAAATGTCTCCAAATTACTTTTCACTGACCTCTACTTAAAATACAAGCACTGGTGATTGGGATTTGCTATTCAACATATGATCACAGATGTTTAATTTATTATCATGGACATTTTTTAATTCAGCACATCCAGCACATTTATTGATTGATTAATTTTTATATTATTTATCGTATTTTATATATTTATTAGGAGTATTTATTGCATTTATGGGATGTTTTATACACAGGTTAAAAGGAAATTAATAGTTTTACACTGATTTATATGACACACTTTGCGCAGCACTTTATTTAATTTTAGAGAACTCTTAAAAAACCATTCACCGTGAGCAGAGGTTGTTGTTTTACCTATTGCTTTCAACAATAGTCATGCAAAATGTTTTACAAAATATTATAGTTGTGACAATACCAGTAGGATCAAAGTGGTAGTAAACTTTGAATTTAGATTTTTACCTACAGGTAACCTTATAATAAAGCTTACCCGTAGGTAAGATTAATATTTCCGAAGCATGCACCCTTTAGGAGATTTTCTAGCGAGCAGCAGCAGGCGTCACCGACACATGCGCTCCAAAGGAACATTCAAGCGGCTGGAGCCCACAAACCCAGTAGAAAGACCGGGTGAAGATAGAAGCCTCTGCAGCGGTGACAGCACACCACTGGAGGGCTTCTTTTCAAGGTAAATCTTTTATAATGTGCTAGTATGTGGTGCATCTCAATAGTGCATTTCTGTAGATAAAAAAAATATTTACTAAAACACAAACTACTTATAATGGAAACAGCATGTGTCACATTTTACAGAACTGCCAAGCCTCTCCTCATCATTGCATTCAGAGCTGACAACCTGCAGCTCAATGTATCACTCCAACTTTAGATCTCAGCAACAGATGACAGCCTGTACACGCCAGCCCCTAAGCCATGCCCGACACTTTTCATCCACATGTAACTTTCTCAAGAGGATGAATTTTGCACAAGAAGACACAGCACTTTAGAAATTCAAGGTTTATTAAATTAGCTTTTTATTAAATTATTTTTTTGCAGAAAAATGTACACAGCACCAGAGCACTTTGTGGTATTTTTACAAATTTAAATTGCAAAATGAGTCGGCGCTAATGGGAAGAAATCTCAAAGGGTCTCAACCTGAGCTACCCAAAATCACACGTTCAATGAGAACTCCTATGATAGGATAAAATGGGAATCACCATGTGAAATATTCCATAAAATATATTAGGGTAAATTGTATAAAACTACTAGTTGAAAAGCGATAAAAGATATAAGAAGATCAGTTAGACTGTGACAAAAATATTATAAAATCCGAATCCTAAAAGTCAATCCAAATCCTAAAACAAATAATGTGTCTGTCTTCAATATAAAATAGACTAAAATAGCTGCTCCAATATATATCCAACTTCTATTCATGGATAAAGCCGCATTAACAAAGTATCACGGAAAAAATGCCAGATAGCCGCATCAAGCGATTAAAATCGCAGGTTCAAACGATCGCTATAAAAGCTAATTCAAGTAATCAAACATCCACAGTTCCCTAAATCAAAGTAAAAATCAATGTTGACTAATGTGATAACTAATCATTCTGAATAAACTTCTATAAATACGTAGTGCTAATAAATATCCATCAGTGCATAATAATCATATCCATAATCAATAAATATAAAATGTGACAAATGCATCATTCTAAAAGTAAATTGGATAAATACATAAATAAATAGATAGAATTCTTCTCCAAAAAAATAGTCCAAGTGCAATTAATCAATCTGGTGCAGTGATCAATAAATATATAAATAAATGGATAAATATCTTGTGTAATTAGCAGTCCATGTGCAATAGAAAAAAGCTGGTGCAATAGATAAAGCTGGTGCAGTGATTAGATAAAGTTCATAGGTGCACATATAATAAGGTGACAACTAGTGAATCTCTGGGGCAATTTGTGGACATCCAGTGATGTGATCCGGAGTGAGCCGTGATAGTATAGACGCAGTGGCCGCTCACTTCACTGCACCTTTCAAGGCGCTTTTTTGCTGGTATCTAGCCTTGGGGGTAGGATGCTGGGCTTCTCTGGTAGCTCCGATCTCCACTCCTTATTCCATAGCCATCGATCCCGACTTTACTCCCAACGGTACCAGTATACTCCGGAAAAAAGATAATGATGTCCAATAGTGAAGCATGTAAAAACTTGCTTTATTAAATAAAATTAGGGGAACAGGAACACTCACATTTGAATAAAAAAAAAAACAAAAAAACGGCAGAAACGATAAAGTAGCCGCACTCTTGCGGTATGATTCCTCTGGGTACTTCCGGCCACGGGCGTCAAACCAGAAGTCAACGTCACCCGATGGGAGGCATCGGGTGACGTCGACTTCCGGTTTGACGGCCGTGGCCGGAAGTACCCAGAGGAATCATACCACAAGAGTGCGGCTTCTTTATCGTTTCTGCCGGTAGAAGTTTCTGCCAGTAGAAGTTGAATAGAAGTTGGATATATATGTTGGAGCAGCTATTTTAGTCTATTTTATATTGAAGACTGACACATTATTTGTTTTAGGATTTAGATTGACTTTTAGGATTCGGATTTTATAATATTTTTGTCACAGTCTAACTGATCTTCTTATATCTTTTATCGCTTTTCAAGTAGTAGTTTTATACAATTTACCCTAATATATTTTATGGAATATTTCACATGGTGATTCCCGTTTTATCCTATCATAGGAGTTCTCATTGAACGTGTGATTTTGGGTAGCTCAGCTTGAGCCCCTTTGAGATTTCTTCCCATTAGCGCCGACTCATTTTGCAATTTAATATTGATATTGGTATTTAGTGAAAATACTAGAGCTGGCTGCATGTGGGATAGGATTTGATCCTAATCTCATAGTTGTTTAAGTTTCTTCATCAGCTGCAACACATTATAGGAATTCCTCCTATTTGAATACCCAAGTGACAGCGCACATATCACCCCCTATCCTTATTCATTTTTACAAATTTAATGTATGTTTTGGTGTTATTCCATATATAAGTTAGAAATTTGCGTTACACTTAATATTTAGTTTATTTTATTGCACATTTACTTGGTAAATGACACTGTGCTGCATAGTAGGCTCTAATATTGTTTTTATTAACTCTACTGTTATTGTTGTAGCAGGATTTCTATGCCTTGAGCCTAAGGTGGGTCTGCCATCGTTACCGGTAACACTTTCAGCACATTTGAGCTGCGAACCCAGGTGGGAGAACTGAGGCAATGACCATTCTGGCATCTTTGGTTTGTTGGTTTTATTGTATTTAGGGGATGGGAGAAGGGAATGAGTGGTATACTCCTCTGGCTCAACTAGGTACACTTTGGGACACTTGAAGGAAAATGCCTGTTGGCGCTGTCTTGACGCCAACTGAATGCCGACCAGCGCTTTCTGATGCTTCTAGATACTGTAGTACTGAAACTGTGCTGGAACCTCGACTTTAATTCAGAAGATCCAGGACTGTATAACACTAGATTCTTGACACTGCTTTGGCTCAAAAGTCACTGAATAGCTCCCTCCAGCCCTGCACTGGCTGAGGTAGCTCTGCGTAGATACAGTACTTGTGCTGCTGCAACTCTTAACTTGTACACTTCCCACTGTACACTGACTATTCAGGGCCCAAACTACAGGCGCCCCCTTTAACACTTCAGGGTCCTCTACCTAGGTACCCCCTCTAATACTTCAGGGTCCTCTGACTAGGCACCCCCTTTAACCGCTAGCTGACTCCTGGATCCCCAGAACCTTCTCTGGAGTGGTCCCCTCTGACACTAGGCAGACCCCCAGGGGCAGTCCACGGTACTCATGACCTTTGTAGGCTTTCCTGGAACTGGACCCCTCTCTCTCTCCGCTGGTTCTCGGCACACCGGATCCCTCTGCAGCTCATCTTCACTCTCCTTGGATTCCCAGGCCACCACCCGGGACACCCACTTCCTCTGACAGGAGGAGAGACAGCCGTACTCTTCCTCCTGGGACTCTGCTTGCCGCCAAAGATGCTGCATCATGCATTCCCTTCAAACTTATACCCACTCCCAGAATCCTCTGCAGCAGAATCTGCCTTCTGGGGTAGATACAAGCCTGACTGAGCCACTGATTGGGTTTCCTCCACTGCCCTATGAGAATCCTCTCACAGATCCAGTGGGGAGACCCCCCTCTCAGTAAACCTCACCTGAGAGACATGACATTCCAGATGAAATCATGACCCTGCTGTTGAGCAGCTAAGGACCACTATACTTTACCTAGCACCTACCTGTAGGGTGCTACATCCACCCCACACCAAAATCATTTAGGTCCCTCTGACTCTGAGGCAACAGCTTCCTATCAAAACTTTGCCAAAAATGCAGGAGTATCCCACAAACCTGGAAAGGGGAAGAAGGGAAAAACAAATGTACAAATAAATTACGGTGAAAAAAATAGATCTTTACTCTCTGCTGTACAAATTTACAAACAGTTTAAGGTGCATGAGAACTGATGCACCCCCCACCAAACAAACTCATCTGGTGAGGAACAATGAAGAAAAATACAATGCAAATTTCCTAACTGACTATCTCTAAGATTGTCCCACCTGTAGATAGATAAAGGAAGCAAAAGTTAGGAGACTACATACAGATAGAAAAATGCAAGCCTAACTATCTTGACAGTTCAATGGAAAGACCCTCCTTTTAATTCTAAGGGCAACCTTTCCACTCCCTTCCCTGGCTACCTCTGCTGACCAGTATCTTGACTTGCCGGAGTTCACTCCTTTCCAGTAAGAAGTATGTGCCCTGTCACTGTCTAACTATGCAGAGTCCCTTTTTGAAGCAACACAGTGCCATCTGGCTGTCTTTCCAGGTACTTTTTAGAGGAACAGGGCAAGTCACAGTTCTGTATGACCTGCAGTCCTGCTGAGTCAGGGAAGTAACACAGGGGTCCTGCAGGGTACCCCCCACCAAAGTTCTTGAATACACTTGAACTTTGCAATAACATCTTCATCTGTAGGAACTGTGGATGACGTCCCACACAGCTATTTAGAATCCACAGAGATCCTGGCCCGATGGCCCAAGGGATCTAGCACAACAACAAGTTCCCAGAAGACCCGGGCCCGATGGCCCTAAGAGGTCTGACACAGCAACATTTCTTCCAAAAGACCCTGGCCCGATGGCCCAAGGGCTCTATATTAAACTCAAACACTTGTAAACTTGGGAATTCAGCAGTATATTTGAAATTCCTTGGTCAGTTGTGATGGCCAGCCAGCCAACACAGTTTTTTTTCTCCTCTTGCTTTTGAAAATCCTTTCCTGGAAACAAAATATTTGCAGCCCTCAAATGTAATAGTCTGGGTGAGGGACCTGAACATATTCTCCTTGCTCGTTTTTGACTCGGATGGACCAGGCATGCCTTGATCCATCTGGGCGGCGGACCTCCACCCTGTCTATATAGATGGAGCACCCATAGTTCCATTGAACTTTTACACTGTGGAATTTCTCCTTGAGCTTTTCCTCCGGAGAGTCCCTGTATGGTTTAGGGACAAACAGGAAGTCCCAGGTCAACTCATCGCACCAAAAGTCTTAAAACTTTTCCACCATTTCCATCACCTCCCTTGGTGCGTAGGGGTAGTCATACCCATATTCAAGTGCTACTTTCTTTTGCATCCACTTCTGCATCCTGGATAACCAAGGAAGAGTCTTCCTGTTTCCTCTCCCTGGTGGAGAAAAGTGGGTACACACCTTCTGT
This sequence comes from Pelophylax lessonae, assembly GCF_965119305.1. Lineage (NCBI taxonomy): Eukaryota > Metazoa > Chordata > Amphibia > Anura > Ranidae > Pelophylax > Pelophylax lessonae. The sequence goes on from NC_138777.1 coordinate 75,791,906, forward strand.
TTCATCTGCTCATAGGCCATGTTTTGGTCCCTGGCCCTAGCAATGTTTCCTGACAGGGTGTGGTCTGGGACCCTTTCAACGTAAGCGTCACAAAACCTCAATTTCTGAGCCAGTTCCCCTCTCTCTATGGCATCCTTGGCCTCTTTATAGAGTGGTACAGTCACTTTAGGACCTGGGGAGCTGCTCGCAGCTTCTGACCCCCACTCTCACTCAGTCTCATCTATGGACCCCCAATTGTCAATTCCTTCCTTGACTGACCCATATCTGGTCTGGAAGGATGGGGACTCGATGCATACAGGGCACCTCTCTTCCTTACTACTAGCACTGGAGGGTGAGGCTGAAATCACTGCAGGTTTATCCGGCTGCTGAATGCTGATGGGGCGGATCCTGTCGTGGCCGCGGAGGTAGCTAGGCCCTCTGGACATCTTCCAATTGCAGGTGCAATCATGAATACCCTCCCAACCGAACTCTGCGACCAAGTCCCCCTTCCACAAAGTGCAGGCCCACCGACTGCTGGCAAGGCCTCGAGCTGCATCATTAGCTTGAACATGCCCCTCCCGGCTCCGTGGAGGAACTTAGACTCAGTCCCGGTCACTTCTTGATTAAGGCCTGACTCCCACATAACAGAAAGCTTCTTGGGACGGCCCTCACTCTTTTCCGCCAGGAGCAGCAGGTAGCCACATTGCCCACATTGGACCCACGCTTGCACTCGCAAAGTGACAGTAGCACACTGAGGACATACCGCTCCTAGGAACTCCCGACCACCTCCCGTGCATAGTGCGAGTCCGCCGTCCAGCACCATCCGATACCGGTATCCCAAACTAGAGGGGGATCGGGCTGGTGGATCTGGATGATGCTATTCATCAATTTTAAGCTGTCTACTACAGGACTTCTTTTCTGCCTCTAGATGTCCACAGTTCCAGATTATTTTTTAATTTATGTAGAGCAGCAGTGAGCTCTTATTTGACGATGCAACCGGTGGGGAGAACCAGCTGGCAGGGATTTTGGAGCTGCCTCCTTTTCTTTTGCTCATGCATGGACCTACCCCCAGATTGAAATTGGTTGGTGAAGAAGAAGTAGCACAATAATGAGCTCGTCTCTGCTTTCTCCACCTATCAGCATGGTCCTTGTCAATACATGCACTTATTGGCTCCTTTTGCTGCTTCTTTGCCAGTCTAAGTTCAGCTGTACAAGGACTGAAATTAATATATAATCACATAAATCTTTGTCTTTTTTATCTACCCAGAGTTCAGCTTTAAAATATCACGCTCCTTTAAATGGAAGCTTCGCCGTATTTTAGAGTTGGCTTTGGCATGTAGTTAGGATGTGTTCTTTCAGTTCTTTTTTTACAGGAGACAGACACCCTAAAAGCAAGAGAAATCTGTGCACTTTATTCAGTTACTTTGCTGTTTCAAGTTTTCCCACTAGGTGGCATTTATAGTTCAGGGATGGATAATTTTAGTTTATAAAAGCCATTTCCTAAAATATTTGGTATGGCAGCAACATCCCCCAGGGGGTGCTGCTCTATTGTTTTGTTGTTACTGTTGTATCCTCCTGCGTCCTCGTTCACACTGGAAAATGTTAATGTTTGTTTCCCTATCCCTGACTGCCTTACTACACCTGACAATGCAGAATCCCATTCTAATCATCATTCTTTGTAAAGTTTGCATTTTTTTGTGATTTTACAAATGTTTAGTAGAAGAACTGTGAGTTCCCTGAACAGGAGGAGAAGGTAGGGATGTAGTATTTTGCTAAATTCCTTCTTGCATTTAGCAGTGGGCTGTGCTCAGATTAATGGTACCTCAACAGGAGTGTCCCTCTAAGCTCAAACTGTATTTTCCTTGTCATATGTTGCTTAAAACTGCTCCTGCAGGGTGTGCTAGAGAGACATATTCTGTTTTGGTGTTTTGATAGCCCACCCAATCAGTGGGCCTGGGAAACCTGCTATGCATTCTCTGATAACTACTAAATACCATAAGAACTTCCTGTTCTGATTCTTCCATCATGGTCATTCGCCCTGTGAGGATGCATCTAAGAGTCTGTCTCTCCTGGCCTTGGGCCTAGACACATGGCAGGATGTATTGCTCTCCTCTCCAGGGAGGAACCGAGATGTGGAGAGGTATAATTGAGGGGCAACTGCATGGCTTCCAACTGTCCTTCATTTGGAGGCACTGTCCCTCTTTTGTGTGTGTCTGAACACCCTGAGCAACAGTAATTCATATCCTCTGTGCAAAAATAGTGAAAAATCAAAAATGAAGTAGCTGCTGCTTTAATAGTTTAATCGTGCCTATATTATCACTATAAATATGAATAAATATGAATAAAAAGCTTCACTTACCCTAAAATTGATTAATTAATTAATGCAATCCCCGTGTTAAAAATCAACACACCAATTCATTAATTGTATACAAACAATTATTGCAAATATAAAAAGTGCAGTCCTCAATATTAAAGCGCAAAGGTGCAAATAAAAGTGCAATACATGAGTGATCCAATACCTTTTAAAATAATGTGGCTTGTGCTCTGTGTGGGCTCCACTCCAATCGATTCCACTTGTGTCACCACCAGTATCCCTTCAAGGGACCAAACACACCAATGGTCACACTTATATAAAGTACTCGAAACCCATACTTGAGTAAAAGTGCAAGGGCTCGATCAAAAAGTGACTTGAGTAGAAGTGGAAGTGCTCTATCAAAAAGTGACTTGAGTAGAAGTACTAAAGTATTTAAAATTTTTTGTACTTAAGTATTGCAAGTAGTTTTATTTTAAATTTTGCTACTCAAGTACTGAAAGTAAAAGTACCAGTAGTTTTTTTAAAAAAAATTGCTACTCAAGTACTGAAAGTAAAAGTACAAGTATTGTGTTATGTAGTTTTTAAAGAAAGAAGTCAAAAGTTTGAACATCATATTGTTTTTTATTATTTCAAATGATTAACCTAAAGGACAATCACAATTCCTTTGGCTGTACACATGACATTATACACATTTTTTTGAGCTTCATGAAACCTGCCATCTACTGTTCTGGCAGTGGTAATTTTTATAATTGTAACGAGTAACTATGCAGCACAAAAAAAAAAATATCGGAGTAGAAGTATTGAAATCATCGAAAAAATGTAGTGAAGTAAAAGTGGAAGTAGGAGAAAAAAATTCTACTCCAGGAAAGTACAGATACCGCCTTTCGGTACTTAAGTACAGCAGTGAAGTAGTTCTACTTAGTTACTATACATCTCTGCCATTGGTTGTTGGCCCCCTGAAAAAATGCTTAGGAAGGTCAATACAGGCTTTTTGTCACAGACCCACTGTGCCATTTTACTAATTATGCCATCAACCAGGTAACTTTATATGTTCACCTCATGCATTGACAGGAAAGAAGCCAGGAAACATTACTCAAAGCCAGAGATGTATAGTAACGAAGTAGAACTACTTAAGTACTGTACTTAAGTACCGAAATGCGGTATCTGTACTTTCCTAGAGTAGAATTTTTTTCTCCTACTTCTACTTTTACTTCACTACATTTTTTCGATGATTTCAATACTTCTACTCAAGTATTTTTTTTTTGTGCTGCATAGTTACTCGTTACTTTTAAAAAAATTACCACTGCCAGAACAGTAGATGGCAGGTTGCATAAAGCTCAAAAAAATGTGTATAATGTCATTTGTAAATCAGCGCATACGAAAATAAAGGCTGGGTATAATAAAAGCTGCTATACCAAATCTTTCCAATAAAAAGAAAATATGAAACAAACAAATAAATAGTGCTACAGCGCTTAAAGTGCATCAAGAAACTACTAACAAACACAGGTTAATCATTTGAATAAATCATTTGAAATAATAAAAACAATATGATGTTCAAACTTTTGACTTATTTCTTTAATAACTACATAACACAGTACTTCTACTTCTACTTTCAGTACTTGAGTAGAAATTTTTTTTCAAAACTACTGGTACTTTTTACTTTTAGTACTTAAGTAGCAAATTTTTTGAAAAAAACTACTTGCAATACTTAAGTAAAAAAAATGTTGAATACTTTAGTACTTCTACTTAAGTAACTTTTTCTGCGAGCACTTCCACTTCTACTCAAGTAATTTTTTGATCGAGCACTTGTACTTTTACTCAAGTAGAAATTTCGAGTACTTTATACAAGTCTGCTCAAAGCATAGAACTGTTTATTAAAAATCCTCCAAAGTAAACCATAAAAATACACCTGCAAATAAAGTGCCTTTCCTGGTACCTGGAATGATCTGCCACAGGGACGCCGCTGCTCCGATCCACATAGGAGCCGGCGTGAGTTCCAAAGAGAGGAGATCCTGGCCTTTCTTGTGACCAAATACATCTGTCCCTTGTGTATCCTCTGTTGCCCCTCTTTTTGGTCTGATGTGTACCTCTCTATACAAAATGTACTATTTTACTATCAATAAGGTCATGCTGCTCTAAGCTTTGTATCCAACCTCCATAATAATACATTTGATATGAAAAAAAGCCAATATAAAGGATGTTTAAAAAAAGCATTTGTGTGATTTCGCCAAACATTTTCTGCATATTAGATCTTTGTGGTCTGTGGCCACGGCAAAGGGCCGTGGCAAGGACGCGCCCTTTGCCAACATACTGTGTGCTAAAAGGTGTTTCTTTATCATTTTGGAAAGTTGGGAGGTATGGGCAACTGTCTCTCCAAACACGGGGGTGTGGAGTTATGGTTGAGTGGGAAGTTACACACGGGAACCTTTCCATGGTGTCCTTCCTTAGAAGTGTAGACTGGAAAACCACTTGAACCGTAGTCACCAGGGAGCCCAATCTGATGGAGTCCAGTCAGCACAATTCTATAATCTGAAGGTAACATCTCTGAATATAGAGACTATAGGGAATTTAGAAGAGATTGAGACTTAGCTTGATGTATATGATGATCCAGTGAACCAGGGTGTAGGCAGGTGCCTACAAGGGGAATGTACTGTTACAGCAAATGAGATTAGACTGCCCAGACCAATAAAAAGGTAAGTGTTGCTACCAGTTTCCTGGGCTTTTTGGGTCCTGTCTTCTTTCCCGATTAATATATATATATACAGGGAAGGGGCCAGGCTCAGGGCCGTTTTGCCGAGCAGGACCGCATGGGAATCAGGAGGTTGATGTCATCTGAAAAGATGTAACCATCATCTGCCACCTTGAGGGATTCACCAGTAATGTGTACTACCAGTTTTCAACTTGCACATTTTAAGTTATGCCTGGGCTGCCCTAGGATAGTTAGTTAGGAAATTAACTGAGTGGCAATTCATTGCTGTAATGTACCTAAAAACTTTAAGCAAAGTTCTTGAACTGTTCTTGATCCTGGTCTAAAGTTATTTAAGGATTGCATGGTGGTATCAGGAGAACAGGGCCTGCAAAGCACATATGGGTTATGAAGCAAGGCCACTAAGGTTAAGTAAGGCACTAAGTAAGGTTAACTCAGCAGGAAAGTTGGAGTTGGAAAGCAGTTGCCACGGGTAACCTTGAACTGGTAGAAAGTGTATAGTAGCCGTCATATAGTGTGGTAACTAGCGAAGATGACAAGTCCTCCAGTAGAGGATGGGTCTGTGATTTGGCTCCCTTCCTGGCAATCAGATCCCCAAAGTACCGTTATTTTGGACTGAACACGTGGTACAGAGACTCTATGTACCTAGCTACATTGTACAGAAGACAAAAGGAGGTAATTGTGAGCAGGCATAAGGTATAAGTCAGACCCCATTCTGTCACTAGGAGTGAGGTGGCAGAGGTACATTGGACTGGAATCCTTCCCAAATGCAACATACTGTATATTTAGTAAGGTGTGTAGTGTGTAGCTGTGTACATTTCACTACTGCACACAGTATACAGCCAATCTCTAAGCCAGTGTACCGCCATAATGTTGACTTTCACATGAATGCGGCCATGACTGGTCCATTGGTGAGCGCATACATGCGAGAGGTACCCCCATATGCAGGGAGAGTAGGCTCCACCCACATTAGGATATCCTGTTTGGTACCTCGCCCTCCTTCCAATATTGCCTTGTGCAATAATACTTTTTGTATTTTATAAGTTACTAAAGTGACTGGCGTCTATTCATTACCAACATCCAAAGAAAAGAACCACATGTCCACCAAAATGGACATAGAGCATTTGTTAATGTAACTGTCTGATAGCGGAAGATCGACATCCATGTGCAACTACTGTTTATCATTTTGTACACTAGCTTTAGAAAATAAATAGTCAAATATGTGTTCTCTATCGTTCTGATTTTTACGTAAATGCACACCATTCCCCTGGTGCCCCGTGTAGGTAGTGACTTGGTCAACTGGTAATAGACTGGCTTAGGGAAATCTCCCTACCTGGCTGACTTTACAGTATGCACAAGTAAGAGCTTTTCTCTCTATGACATTTTGTTTTTTAGTCAAGAATTATTTTTTCTTTAATGAAGATGTTCCCTCCACCGAGCCAATTGTTTCTACAGAATAAGAGACAGATGGTTATGATTTCATGCTCACAAGTTACAATGCCTCTTATATATTCTACAATATTATTAGTTTAATAATTAACTTCAGTTCATTTCCTCAGTTGATTGCTTTACTTTCTTATCTTTGTGGGTATACATATATGAAATTACAGAAAAACAAGAGAAATTGTTTGACACGTTCTTGAACTGCTCCAGTGGGCTAATTTCAACCAGGTTGTTTTATTGTGTCCTCTGAGACTGACTCTACGAAGTGATAAAATTGCTGGATCTGCAAACTTGGTGCAAAATTTCAGATCACACAGCTATGGGATTCACCATTTTTACCATATCATCTTGTATGTGATGAATATTGATAATGTGGAGGCAGTATGGAATGGGGCTGAACAGTCAGATGAACAATTTCTTTCCGTTCCATATGTGCAGAAATCCCGATACTGTCATTAGCCTCTATGTTTTTCTTCTAATCTTGATTTTAAATGGAATATTCAGGTTAAAACGGAGTCGGAGCTGCTTGATCACATGATTGTATGGACCAGAGCTGACATAAAATAGGTAAGTACACACAGGTTAGTCAGGATAGGATGCAGGAGAGACAATGTTTAACCTATTTTTTACCTGTCACTGTGTGGGCGATGTTTCCAAGCTGAAACGGGTTAAGCATAGTTGTGTTAGGATTTAATTCCGCTTTAACTACTGTTTTTCTATACCCCTGGTGTTAGGAGGAAAATAGAAGACTAGAAAGAAACATAAGGTCAACTGCTAGTAAATGAGAGGGCCTCCAGGGCAGTGCCGGGACAAGGTCATTCAGCGCCCAGGGCAAGGATGCCAAACTGCGCCCCCCCCCTCCCTTAGGGTTACGGTCAAGGTGCCCCCCCCAATCCTAGCAATAAACCATTGCACCCAGGGCAACCGACCCTCCTGCCCACCCCTTGTTCCAGCCCTGCTCCATGGCCAATATCCATTTGCATGAATACCAGCAAAAGTATTGTTTTTTGAACATTGTTTAAGACATGCAAGTATTAAGAAGAACATAACAAGTATATTTTTGGTGAAAAAAAGAGTGTGTCAAATTTCTTGGCAACAGAAGTTCAGGCCTTTTTGTGGTTTTATAATAGTAATTATAAGAATGATGATAAAAAGTTGGAAGATTATCAACATAATAGAAAATAAGGTACCGCAAGAGATCAGGAAGATACTACAAGGGGACAAGTGCAGGCAAACTACTAGTCTTTGTATTGTGCTTGTATGAAATGGTAAGAATATAGACAGTTTTAAAAAGGTATTGTTTTTCCCGAAATCTGAACTGAACCAAAATTATAAAAAGCACTGACAGTTGGGTTTTTTAATGACTTATCAGGTCCCTTCTGTCATAAATGCTTCTCCCTGCCTGTTAGTATTATTGTGCACTGAGCCATGCATGCGCAGCTCACTGTACATTTATGGCATCCCTGTGTGCTGTGATGATGTGACAGGAGTGAGGTCATTGCAGCCCAGCAATTCGAGTGACTAAACTGACCAAACCTAGAAGGAAGACTGGAAGAAGATGGAGGCACCCATGACCAGCAGAAGTTCTACAGCTCAGCGTTGGAGGGCATTGTTTACAGGTAAATCTGCCATAATGTACTAAAATGCTGTGCATAGTAGCATATTAGGGCTAACTGCTTCTTGGGGCCTAATTAATTTGAAAAAAAAGTGCAGAGTTTAATTCCGCTTTATATTTCCTGTATACATATAATCAAGAATTATTTTATCAATTTAAACGATATCATGGATCTTTCCTCTTACTGTCCAGCGTTGTTCCTACCTACAGCTCAGAACATCGCTCACTTAATGAGTGACGTGTGAGTAACATTCTATGTTGCAGTACTATGAGTCAAGACCAGTGTGATGATGACATCACCAATAGGGGTGTGTCCGTGACAGTCTGAACTCCCAGGAAGCAGGTTGAATGATGTTGTCTGTCATTAAATCCAGAAGCAAAGTGCCATCTACTGGAGGAAGAAACAGAAGCGATGCACTGAAAGCTGTATTTGTTTACACGTGCAGAGGAACTTTTCAACATGGAATTATACTTTAAATATAATTTCACAACAGCCTTCTTCTAAATAACTCCTTCTTCAGTCTAACCTAAAAGAAACAATGGTAATTTGAAAGCCTTCGTACCTCCAAGGTGACAAGAATGGTTTAGGAATGGCAGCTTCAGCCCCCTTCTTAACGTCTGACCTAAAGCAGCTGGGAAGAGGATAGATTCTTTCACCATTAGCACTCACTCATAGTAGTGCCCTGCTCACACAATACTCTTTTCTTGCATCTCAGCATCCCACTTATTCACTACAACCAAATGGACCAGTTCCAAGGTGGGATTTATTTTTTGTCTGCTGCTTTTGTTACTAGTTCTCAGGGTAGGAAAAAGAAATCCCCATTTTATTACTTTTCTTTAACAATTAATTCTAGAAATGTTTTGTTATTTTTGTAGGTTTTGTGTTACTGGTAGAAGTTTCTTCCCCAGTGGTTGCGTTCGTGGAAACAGAATACATTTATAGTGACTGATATTCAAGTGTGGAATCAAAGATCTTGCTGCCTGGTATGACAGGATCTATGTTCTTGTATCGGTAAAAGATTAATCTTGTGTCCAGCTTAACTTGATTTAGATCAAGGCAAGTATTTTGGCTGAACACATATACAATTTCAGTGGAGAATTTTTAAATTTGAGTGCATTGAAGAGCCCATAAAGGGTATAGAGAGCCAATAATTATTTACCTAGATTGTACAACAGTCAGAAGATATTGCATTTGTTCAAGGAAAAAAAGGGAAGTTATACGGGGAATAAACTGGTGAAAATACAAAAACACATTTTTAGTAGTGGGGAAGGTTTAGAGCAGGGGTCTTAAAACGATGGCCCTCTAGTTGTTCGGGAATAACAAATTCCCATCATGCCTAGTCATGTCTATGAATGTCAGAGTTTTACAATGCCTCATGGCATGTGTAGTTCCGCAACAGCAGGATGGCTGTAGTGTAAGGATCCCTGGATTAGAGTCTCAGCAGTGTTTTATTGCTTGCTATGTTGTTCTGTCCTGATGACACCTTCTCACCAACCCATATACGAAATTTTTCTGCACCCCAGATCCTATGTTTTCATGCATAGGTCGTGGAAACAAGGCTAAGCGACTCAACTATACACAAAAACATAGGGACTGGGGTGCAGGAAAATGGCAGCAGGTGCTCTGGATTGATGAGTCAAAATTTGAAATATTTAGCTTTAGCAAAAGGTAGTTTGTTTGCAAAGGGCTGGAGAGTGGTACAATAATGAGTGTCTGCAGGCAACAGTGAAGCATGGGGGAGGTTCCTTGCAGGTTTGGTGCTGCTTTTCTGAAAATAGAGATGGAGATTTGGTCAGGATCAATGGTGTCCTCAATGCTGAGATATACAGGCAGATACTTCTCCATCATGCCATACCATCAGGGAGGTGTGTGATTGACCCCAAATTTATTCTGCAGCACAACAACAACCCCAAACATTCAGCAAAAGTCATTAAGAACTATCTTCAGTGTAAATAATAACAAGGAGTCCTGGAAGTGATGGTTTGGCCCCAACATAGCCCTGATCTCAACATCATTGAGTCTGTCTGGGATTACCTGAAGGGACAGAAGAATGTGAGGCAGCCTACATCCACAAAAGATCTGTGCTTAGTTCTTCAAGATTTTTGGAACAACCTACCCTAGCTGCCGAGTTCCTTCAAAAACTGTGTGCAAGTGTACCGAGAATAGTTGATGCTGTTTTGAAGGCAAAGGGTGGTCACACCAAATATTGATTTGATTTGGATTTCTCTCCTGTTCATTTGCTTTCTATTTTGTTAATTGATCTTGTTTATCTAGTTCTGATACTAGCCAGTGCCTCACCAGCCACTAACCTCACCGCACGCCCCTGGTCCTGACGGTTCCTGGGCCTTGAGTGATCAGCCATCGTGTCTGACTAGTGAGAGGCTGATACAATGTTGACACTGCTGAGGCCTAATCCAACCTGCCCATAGGTTCTGGGCTGATAAGTGGGGACAACACTAGGACTTGCAATGGTGCCATACTGCAACCACACATCTGCTGCACAGAATTAACAGGATTCTCTGCTTTATTGGAAGCTACACCAGCCTACTGTGAAAGGGGGTCAGAGTGAAGAAGCCCAAGCATCCATCCAGGTATCGTTAGCAGCAAGCGCCCAACACCTCTTTTGGATATGCATTTCCTACCTTTTAATTTATCTGCAGATAATCTTCAGAAAAGGCCTGATATTTTTTCCCCTTATTTTATGGTGTTATTCAACATTTAAAGAAAATAGGTGCAATTACCTGGGAATAGTTAGGCACCCCGCTTGGGTTCCTAAGGCCCAACTGAGTAGAGGCACAGCCATAGATACATACAGAGAAAGATAGGGTTCTGTACTCCCAAACGAGCATAGATTTAGCCTTTAATTAGAATACGGGTGCAAGACATAGTAGTAACCACGTGGAAGATTCTAATCAGGTTACCAAGAGGGCTACATTAGTAATTGCATAAATTGACAAGAATGCCTTTAAAGTTAAAGATTCATATTAGCCTCTGTAGGGTTCTTTTAAGACTAAGGCATTTCTTTTAAAACTAAGGCATTTGCACCTGAGTGCATTTACAAGCAATTTTGGGGCATTTTTTCTGTGTATTTTTCCACTTTTTTAAGTGCATTTAGACTTGAGCATTTTTGTTTTAGACAATGGAAAGCGTGTTACTAGGAAGGGGAGGTGATTGTTTAGGGTTGAAGACTCCAATACTCACCTAAGTGGATGCAGCCTCAGTCCGATGCTGCAGCTGTCCCCCGCTGGCTCTACACTGAGAATGGTGCGATAAAAGACTGCTGATCGATCAGTTCTCGGTCTTCTCCTGTTACCCTCCTGATGAAGTGACTACATATGACTACGAAACACTTTGAGATATCCATCTGTCCTCATATTTGCTCATCATGCAGACAATCGGATCTAAATAAGATAGAAATTACTGTAATAAAAGGCATGGTGGAGAGGCACAGTGCTGATATTTTACTAAATGGGTAAGAGTCCAGTCTTATATTTTGTATGTAAAAAAAAAAAAGTTGTATTAGTATTGGAATAAACATGATAGGTTTAACTTTATTTACATAATTTTCTTTTCGGGTTTTAAAGTGGTAGCAAATATGGATGTAACAAAGAATGTTATCTAACCTACACTATGATGCCATAAAGGTGATGGTCCATTCCTTTTCTCACTAACGCATTGTTGATTTGGGAGGAGCCTAGACAGGTGGTTGGTTATAAGACTTTGGGGGAGTTCTGTGAAGGGGTGACTAAATGGTAACTATTCAAAAGGAAACCTTTAAAAAATGCAAAAAGTAGAAAAAACTTTTATTGTTGTGGAGAAATAAAAATGGTGCCACAGAAAGAGCATTCCATTTTAATCTACAACTGTTATCTGTCTTTACTGGTTTGGATCCCATTTGTTGTCTTATCTAATTCTTGTAACAGCTCCTGTGTTACTGGTAGCAGTTTTTTTCTGATGCAACACACTAAAATCTTAACAAAAGATCAGCAAAACTTAATTGAAAATCACCAATTTGCTAGTCTTATGTTTTTTACCTCTAACCTCTAACTTACAGTATCTATTCTGTTATCTATTCTGTTATTTCTTCCTCCTTTGTGGTTACGTGTTGCTGTAAACTATTGCAAATGTATTTGCATAAGTAGAAATATCAAAGAGAGATAACATGATGAGTAAAGTCTTTGCTTGACAGGTCAGAGATCCCTTGTGCTTTTGTGAATCTTTAATAAATGTAATTAAAGTGTTACTAAACCCACAACAGTAAAATCAGTGTGTATATGCAGTAAAGCATGCTTGTTATACTTACTGTGAAACCTAAAGGTTAATCCTCTGCATTGTGTACAAAGGCTGCGTGATCCTGTTTCTCTAATTCTCCTCCTCTTCCAATGTCCCCAATCCATCTCCTAAAAGAACAGAGCATTAGGAGACAGGCTGCACATGCTCAGTTTGGTGTGTATTGCTAGATCATTGTTTTTTTTTATTTTTCTTGGGAGTCTGCATGTGATCATCACAGGGCCAATCAGCACTGTCCAGACAGAAGGTCAGGGGTCATGCAGCATCATAAGACAATCAGGGGAAAACGAAAAGTCCTCCTATAAGCTTTAACCAGACAGTGATAGAAGTCACAAGAGTGCTATATACTGCTGATGAGAAAATATATTTAGCAGTCTATATTTACTAAAATAATTGCATTTCCATGTTCTGTGTACTGGGGGAGACCAGATATAGTGAGTGCAGGATCCTGGGTTTAGTAACACTTTAAGGGTTATGATTAATAAGGGGCTAAAGTATAACTAAAGGAAAACTTTTTTTTTTAACAGGTTGGAATGGGATTAGAATACCTGGCATGTTCTTTTTGCTCTCTGTGCCTCTCTGTTAGGGGGATTGATGTTCTCTATTTGTTCTGCTTACCATTATCGCAGAGAATGAAAGTAAAAGAAAATCACAAATCTTGGGTTGTCAGGCTGCAGATGCTCAGTTTGGTGTTTATTGCTGGAGAGATGTTTTTTTTCTTGGGAGGGTGCATGTGATCAGCACAGGGCCAATCAGCACTGTCCAGACAGAGGGTCGGGGTCCTGCAGCCTTATAGGACAATTATGGGAAAAATGAAAACTCCTCTTACAAGCTTTAAGCAGACACTGAGTCCTGGGTTTAGTAACATTTTATGTGCCTGCAAGGAGGGTTCAGGCATGAAAGCCATATTTTCCCTTGACTTGGTAACTGAGCAAACTAAAATATTTAGGGATCTTCCCTACACCAGCCCTGTCTAATCTATTCCCACCTAACTATATTACCCAATTTGATCACTATTAAAGAGATCCTGCACCGTTCAATGTCCCTATATCATTTTTGGATGGGAAAGAATAATGCTGTGAAGATGATTGGAAGTCTTATTTTTCTTTCAAATATTACAATAGGTATCCCTTCTAGCTTATTCACCTCCTTACGCTCCTTAGTTACTGAATTTATTTGGAAATGTGCAAAACTAGGGATCCCTGGTGATATTTTAGGATCCTTTCACACGGGACAGACTCCACTTGTGATCCGCTTGCTCAGCAAGGAATATGTCTGCTAGCTAATCCCCGCTTAGTAGGCAGATGACAGGTCATTCTCCTCTATAGGCGGACTGCCATCCAATCTGATCTGCTGGACGGAACATGACACAGCCCTCTCTCCTCTATGGGCGGACTGCCCTCCAATCTGATCTGCTGGACGGAACATGACACAGCCCACTCTCCTCTATGGGCGGACTGCCATCCAAGCTGATCTGCTGGACGGAACATGACACAGCCCACTCTCCTCTATGGGCGGACTGCCATCCAATCTGATCTGCTGGACGGAACATGACACAGCCCACTCTCCTCTATGGGGGGACTGCCATCTAATCTGATCTGCTGGACGAAACATGACACAGCCCACTCTCCTCTATGGGAGGACTGCCATCTAATCTGATCTGCTGGACAGATCATGACACAGCCCACTCTCCTCTATGGGCGGACTGCCATCCAATCTGATCTGCTGGACGGAACATGACACAGCCCACTCTCCTCTATGGGCGGACTGCCATCCAATCTGATCTGCTGGACAGAACATGACACAGCCCACTCTCCTCTATGGGGGGACTGCCATCTAATCTGATCTGCTGGACGGAACATGACATAGCCCACTCTCCTCTATGGGCAGACTGCCATCCAATCTTATCTGCTGGACGGAACATGACACAGCCCACTCTCCTCTATGGGAAGCCTGCCATCCAATTTGATCTGCTGGACGGAACATGACACAGCCCACTCTCCTTTATGGGCGGACTGCCATCTAATCTGATCTGCTGGACGGAACATGACACAGCCCACTCTCCTCTATGGGCGGACTGCCGTCCAATCTGATCTGCTGGACGGAACAGGACACAGCCCACTCTCCTCTATGGGGGGACTGCCATCTAATCTGATCTGCTGGACAGAACATGACACAGCCCATTCTCCTCTATGGGTGGACTGCCATCCAATCTGATCTGCTGGACGGAACATGACACAGTCCACTCTCCTCTATGAGCAGACTGCCATCCAATCTGATCTGCTGGACAGAACATGACACAGCCCACTCTCCTCTATGGGGGGACTGCCATCTAATCTGATCTGCTGGACAGAACATGACACAGCCCATTCTCCTCTATGGGTGGACTGCCATCCAATCTGATCTGCTGGACGGAACATGACACAGTCCACTCTCCTCTATGAGCAGACTGCCATCCAATCTGATCTGCTGGATGGAACATGACACAGCCCACTCTCCTCTATGGGCGGACTGCCATCCAATCTGATCTGCTGGATGGAACATGACCCAGCCCACTCTCCTCTATGGGCAGACTGCCATCTAATCTGATCTGCTGGACGGAACATGACACAGCCCACTCTCCTCTATGGGCAGCCTACCATCCAATCTGATCTGCTAGATGGAACATGACACAGCCCACTCTCCTCTATGGGGGGACTGCCATCTAATCTGATCTGCTGGACAGAACATGACACAGCCCACTCTCCTCTATGGGCGGACTGCCATCTAATCTGATCTGCTGGACAGAACATAACACAGCCCACTCTCCTTTATGGGCGGACTGCCGTCCAATCTGATCTGCTGGACGGAACAGGACACAGCCCACTCTCCTCTATAGGCGGACTGCCATCCAATCTGATCTGCTGGATGGAACATGACACAGCCCACTCTCCTCTATGGGCGGACTGCCATCCAATCTGATCTGCTGGACGGAACATGACACAGCCCACTCTCCTCTATGGGCGGCCTGCCAGACAATTTGATCTGCTGGACGGAACATGACACAGCCCACTCTCCTTTATGGGCGGACTGCCATCTAATCTGATCTGCTGGACGGAAGATGACATAGCCCACTCTCCTCTATGGGCAGACTGCCATCCAATGTTATCTGCTGGACGGAACATGACACAGCCCACTCTCCTCTATGGGGGGACTGCCATCCAATGTTATCTGCTGGACGGAACATGACACAGCCCACTCTCCTCTATGGGGGGACTGCCATCTAATCTGATCTGCTGGACAGAACATGACACAGCCCATTCTCCTCTATGGGTGGACTGCCATCCAATCTGATCTGCTGGACGGAACATGACACAGTCCACTCTCCTCTATGAGCAGACTGACATCCAATCTGATCTGCTGGACAGAACATGACACAGCCCACTCTCCTCTATGGGGGGACTGCCATCTAATCTGATCTGCTGGACAGAACATGACACAGCCCATTCTCCTCTATGGGTGGACTGCCATCCAATCTGATCTGCTGGACGGAACATGACACAGTCCACTCTCCTCTATGAGCAGACTGCCATCCAATCTGATCTGCTGGATGGAAGATGACACAGCCCACTCTCCTCTATGGGCGGACTGCCATCTAATCTGATCTGCTGGACGGAACATGACACAGCCCACTCTCCTCTATGGGCAGCCTACCATCCAATCTGATCTGCTAGATGGAACATGACACAGCCCACTCTCCTCTATGGGGGGACTGCCATCTAATCTGATCTGCTGGACAGAACATGACACAGCCCACTCTCCTCTATGGGCGGACTGCCATCTAATCTGATCTGCTGGACAGAACATAACACAGCCCACTCTCCTCTATGGGCGGACTGCCGTCCAATCTGATCTGCTGGACGGAACAGGACACAGCCCACTCTCCTCTATAGGCGGACTGCAATCCAATCTGATCTGCTGGATGGAACATGACACAGCCCACTCTCCTCTATGGGCGGACTGCCATCCAATCTGATCTGCTGGACGGAACATGACACAGCCCACTCTCCTCTATGGGCGGCCTGCCATCCAATTTGATCTGCTGGACGGAACATGACACAGCCCACTCTCCTTTATGGGCGGACTGCCATCTAATCTGATCTGCTGGACGGAACATGACACAGCCCACTCTCCTCTATGGGCGGACTGCCGTCCAATTTGATCTGCTGGACCGAACAGGACACAGCCCACTCTCCTCTATAGGCGGACTGCCATCCAATCTGATCTGCTGGATGGAACATGACACAGCCCACTCTCCTCTATGGGCAGACTGCCATCTAATCTGATCTGCTGGACGGAACATGACACAGCCCACTCTCCTCTATGGGCAGACTGCCATCCAATCTTATCTGCTGGACGGAACATGACACAGCCCACTCTCCTCTATGGGGGACTGCCATCTAATCTGATCTGCTGGACAGAACATGACACAGCCCATTCTCCTCTATGGGTGGACTGCCATCCAATCTGATCTGCTGGACGGAACATGACACAGTCCACTCTCCTCTATGAGCAGACTGCCATCCAATCTGATCTGCTGGATGGAACATGACACAGCCCACTCTCCTCTATGGGCGGACTGCCATCCAATCTGATCTGCTGGATGGAACATGACCCAGCCCACTCTCCTCTATGGGCAGACTGCCATCTAATCTGATCTGCTGGATGGAACATGACCCAGCCCACTCTCCTCTATGGGCAGACTGCCATCTAATCTGATCTGCTGGACGGAATATGACACAGCCCACTCTCCTCTATGGGCGGCCTGCCATCCAATTTGATCTGCTGGACGGAACATGACACAGCCCACTCTCCTTTATGGGCGGACTGCCATCTAATCTGATCTGCTGGACGGAACATGACATAGCCCACTCTCCTCTATGGGCAGACTGCCATCCAATCTTATCTGCTGGACGGAACATGACACAGCCCACTCTCCTCTATGGGGGGACTGCCATCCAATGTTATCTGCTGGACGGAACATGACACAGCCCACTCTCCTCTATGGGGGGACTGCCATCTAATCTGATCTGCTGGACAGAACATGACACAGCCCATTCTCCTCTATGGGTGGACTGCCATCCAATCTGATCTGCTGGACGGAACATGACACAGTCCACTCTCCTCTATGAGCAGACTGACATCCAATCTGATCTGCTGGACAGAACATGACACAGCCCACTCTCCTCTATGGGGGGACTGCCATCTAATTTGATCTGCTGGACAGAACATGACACAGCCCATTCTCCTCTATGGGTGGACTGCCATCCAATCTGATCTGCTGGACGGAACATGACACAGTCCACTCTCCTCTATGAGCAGACTGCCATCCAATCTGATCTGCTGGATGGAAGATGACACAGCCCACTCTCCTCTATGGGCGGACTGCCATCCAATCTGATCTGCTGGATGGAACATGACCCAGCCCACTCTCCTCTATGGGCAGACTGCCATCTAATCTGATCTGCTGGACGGAACATGACACAGCCCACTCTCCTCTATGGGCAGCCTACCATCCAATCTGATCTGCTAGATGGAACATGACACAGCCCACTCTCCTCTATGGGGGGACTGCCATCTAATCTGATCTGCTGGACAGAACATGACACAGCCCACTCTCCTCTATGGGCGGACTGCCGTCCAATCTGATCTGCTGGACGGAACAGGACACAGCCCACTCTCCTCTATAGGCGGACTGCAATCCAATCTGATCTGCTGGATGGAACATGACACAGCCCACTCTCCTCTATGGGCGGACTGCCATCCAATCTGATCTGCTGGACGGAACATGACACAGCCCACTCTCCTCTATGGGCGGCCTGCCATCCAATTTGATCTGCTGGACGGAACATGACACAGCCCACTCTCCTTTATGGGCGGACTGCCATCTAATCTGATCTGCTGGACGGAACATGACACAGCCCACTCTCCTCTATGGGCGGACTGCCGTCCAATCTGATCTGCTGGACCGAACAGGACACAGCCCACTCTCCTCTATAGGCGGACTGCCATCCAATCTGATCTGCTGGATGGAACATGACACAGCCCACTCTCCTCTATGGGCAGACTGCCATCTAATCTGATCTGCTGGACGGAACATGACACAGCCCACTCTCCTCTATGGGCAGACTGCCATCCAATCTTATCTGCTGGACGGAACATGACACAGCCCACTCTCCTCTATGGGGGACTGCCATCTAATCTGATCTGCTGGACAGAACATGACACAGCCCATTCTCCTCTATGGGTGGACTGCCATCCAATCTGATCTGCTGGACGGAACATGACACAGTCCACTCTCCTCTATGAGCAGACTGCCATCCAATCTGATCTGCTGGATGGAACATGACACAGCCCACTCTCCTCTATGGGCGGACTGCCATCCAATCTGATCTGCTGGACAGAAGGGGAACAATCCTCATCCACTTGTTTTTAGCAGGTCGGATTGGATATAGACAGGTGTAAACTGACACATTTCCATTTGCACCCACTCCTCTATGAGGAGAATGGCGGTTCTGATGGGGTCCGCCTGAAAAACTGACAGGCGGACGCGATTGGAATATTTGTGTGAAAGGAGCCTTTATTAGAACCAAAATTATTACAATTGGATCTAAAGCTGGTCATAGACAGATTTTTTTTTTTTTTTTTTTTAGCCCTGAGTCTGAATGGAAAAAAACAGACAGGTTACTCCATCCATACAATCAGGGTGGAGGGATTGGAGATAATTCCTACATCTCCTGAACTCATTTCTAGGTAAACTCCAAAGTCGTGTTCTTTTTTACTCCAATGAGCAGCCTGTCTCTTTGTTTATGGGATCTGCAGGGTGGGAAGGAAGTAGCCCGCATCTAACTGGCGTGAAGATAGAGTGCGAGTTCAAAGTTGTGCTAGTATGCGCATACTAGCACATTATGACATTGCCTTGTGGGTAAAAAGAACAAACAAAATAACGGTTTACTACCACTTCAACTTAAAAAATATATATTAGTTACTTCTTTCTGTGTTGCTGTTGGAGAGTTCCCTCACTTCTTGCCTGGTCAAGACAGTAAGTGAGGGTAAGTGCATAAGAGTTAAAACAGATGCTCCTCTAACCCTTAACCAATCTATCCAAAACTGAGAAAACTGTTTGGCTGAACATACACATTATTTACAATAACTTTGAAAATTGAACATCTAAAAAAAAAAAATATTTTCTCGCAGGGTAAAAGGTTCAGTTTCATATAGATGATGAAAAGTCTATAGATATTTATCAATTTGGTCTATTACCCCCTAATCTTCAAAACGCATCATTGCTTTGCAGCATACTTCTGCTTTGCTGTGGTTTGTAAAAAGTTATCAGCTATGTTTGCAATATATGATGAAGAAGACATTGAAACTATATAAGGATGTAGACCAGTCAAAGTGCGTGAGATTGGGCTCATTTTGCTCAAATTACTATGTCTCATTTTCTTTATGTTACCTATAGAAAATAAATAGCAAAATATACTCTGATATCTATTCCCACATCCCAGCTTGCTGCTATGATATGCCAAGTATGTACTGCCACTAGCCACCAGGCAAAATTACCCTCTTCAGTCATTGCCCATAATGCCAATCATTGAGACCAATGGTACAAAAAATACATGAGGAAGTCCTATTAGGAAAAACATGTAATCATTTATTTTATATGAAAAAAAGACAAGCAGAAACTACAAAGCATTCTATATGCAGGTTGATCTACACCCCAGCTGTTGTGGAACTACACGTCCTATGAGGCATTGCAAGACTCTGACAGCCACAGCCAGGATCCTAGAGACAGACAGAAGTTTAATCGCAGCTGGAGTACCAAGGTTGCCTACCCCTGATCTACACCCTGCCTGGCCCTGGGAGATAGGTTCTTTTGGTTTACGTGTTAGCTGATGCCTATTCAAATACTCTCCCCACTAGGGATGCACTGATCCGACTTTTTTGGACCCGATACCGATATCTGGCGTTGTGAAATCGCCGATACCGGAACCGATCCGTAGCTACACATAAAGCAAGAGGCTGCAGTACAGAGCAAAGCTGCTGCTTCATGTGTACGGCTCCTCCATTCACAGGCGAAGTGCATCTGATATCACTCCGCCTGTGAGCCGGACCTATACAGGAAGTAGCGGCTCCCATCCCATACTACTACTGCACCTAGTAAGGGATGGCTGAGCCATTACCAAGCAAAAACCGGATCGGCCAGTGGATCGGTCAATGTTACCGATCCATCTAAAATGGCCATATCGGCACCGATATCCGATCCGAATATCGGATTGGTGCATCCCTACTTCCCACTGCATGACATAACTTGAAACTGGTTCCATTCTTCCTTTGGTCAAACAAATTTCAATCCTAGGTTGCACTCTTGCATTGGTTGTTGCACCCTCAGATAGCTCCTAGGATTAGGTGAATAGGTGTTAGGATTAGGTACATTTACAGTGGGTACGGAAAGTATTCAGACCCCCTTAAATTTTTCACTCTTTGTTATATTGCAGCCATTTGCTAAAATCATTTAAGTTCATTCTTCTTCCTCATGAATGTACACATAGCACCCCATACTGACAGAAAAACACAGAATTGTTGACATTGTTGCAGATTTATTAAAAAAGAAAAACTGAAATATCACATGGTCCTAAGTATTCAGACCCTTTGCTGTGACACTCATATATTTAACTCAGGTGCTTTCCATTTCTTCTGATCATCCTTGAGATGGTTCTACACCTTCATTTGAGTCCAGCTGTATTTGATTATACTGATTGGACTTGATTAGGAAAGCCACACACCTGTCTATATAAGACCTTCCAGATCACAATGCATGTCAGAGCAAATGAGAATCATGAGGTCAAAGGAACTGCCTGAAGAGCTCAGAGACAGAATTGTGGCAAGGCACAGATCTGGCCAAGGTTACAAAAAGATTTCTGCTGCACTTAAGGCTCCTAAGAGCACAGTGGCCTCCATAATCCTCAAATGGAAGACGTTTGGGACGACCAGAACCCTTCCTAGAGCTGGCCGTCCGGCCAAACTGAGCTATCGGGGGAGAAGAGCCTTGGTGAGAGAGGTAAAGAAGAACCCAAAGATCAGCTCCAGAGATGCAGTCAGGAGATGGGAGACAGTTGTAGAAAGTCAACCATCACTGCAGTCCTCCACCAGTCGGGGCTTTATGGCAGACTGGCCCGACGGAAGCCTCTCCTCAGTGTAAGACACATGAAAGCCCGCATGGAGTTTGCTAAAAAAAACACCTGAAGGACTCCAAGATGGTGAGAAATAAGATTCTCTGGTCTGATGAGACCAAAATAGAACTTTTTGGCCTTAATTCTAAGCGGTATGTGTGGAGAAAACCAGGCAATGCTCATCACCTGTACAATACAGTCCCAACAGTGAAGCATGGTGGTGGCAGCATCATGCTGTGGGGGTGTTTTTCAGCTGCAGGGACAGGACGACTGGTTGCAATCGAGGGAAAGATGAATGCGGCCAAGTACAGGGATATCCTGGACAAAAACCTTCTCCAGAGTGCTCTGGACCTCAGACTGGGCCGAAGGTTTACCTTCCAACAAGACAATGACCCTAAGCACACAGCTAAAATAACGAAGGAGTGGCTTCACAACAACTCCGTGACTGTTCTTGAATGGCCCAGCCAGAGCCCTGACTTAAATCCAACTGAGCATCTCTGGAGAGACCTAAAAATGGCTGTCCACCAACGTTTACCATCCAACCTGACAGAACTGGAGAGGATCTGCAAGGAGGAATGGCAGAGGATCCCCAAATCCAGGTGTGAAAGACTTGTTGCATCTTTCCCAAAAAGACTCCTGGCTGTATTAGATCAAAAGGGGGCTTCTACTAAATACTGAGCAAAGGGTCTGAATACTTAGGACCATGTGATATTTCAGTTTTTCTTTTTTAATAAATCTGCAACAATGTCAACAATTCTGTGTTTTTCTGTCAGTATGGGGTGCTATGTGTACATTCATGAGGAAGAAGAATGAACCTAAATGATTTTAGCAAATGGCTGCAATATAACAAAGAGTGAAAAATTTAAGGGGGTCTGAATACTTTCCGTACCCACTGTACTTTTGGCTTAATATATCCAGTGGAGCTGCAGTTCATTATTAGATATATTTAACGTTCACTGAGGCTCACTGTGTGTGGCTGTGTTGATAGTTCTGGTCTGTTCTATGTCTCAGTGGCTGCAGGACTGACTGCTTCCCCCTGGCTAGTTCAGAAATATTCTGGAAGTTAGAGAGCTAGAGGAGTCTAATTAGCAGCTCAAAATTTACACAGCCCTGGCCAATTCCTGGGGAGAGGTACCCAGATGGTGGCTGGGAGTCTGTATAAATATTCTGAGCCAAAGAGCAGCTGGATCTTTTTCATGAGAAGTAGATCACAACCTAAGGGGGGAGGGGGCTGCTTGGATGTCTGCTTTGCTGAAAGTTGCTGAAAGGTGACTGAAGGGCTGTCGTGTGAGGATCTAGTCAGGGACCAAGGGGTGAAAGTGTCACAAGGATATTGGAATTAGGCAACCAAATTTTTAAAGGACATTTGTGAGTACAGGCTGGTGAGAGAGATACTAGAGGCCACCCCTTCTGTGCTAGAGTCAGCGGGTCTGAAGGGGACATTGTGTCCGGTGTCCTGAAGAGCTTAGTCTAGTTAATTCCCCGTATAAGAACTTTGCTTGGACAGTTCAAAGAGAAAGATCAATCTTCTCGATATGCTAGTTCAAATCTCAGTCTAACGTTTACTTGTGAAAGGACTTGGCTCACTGCTTTACAAGTGAGAGCTTAGTGTCCTCAAATCAGTACTGATTGTTTGATATACTCACCAAGAGCAAAGTTGCAGTGGTGAGTCTACAGCAAGAGTTCGGGAAGTAACAGTGACACCTGTGGTGGGATGACTATTGCACAAAATAACCAAACCAGAACTTGCAGCACATTTGCTGAATGTTTGCAAAGAAAGTTGATCTGGAGTCACGCAAGCTGCAATTGTGCAACAAACTTGTGAAGCCTGACAAGTCCAGCAATAGCTTAGCAAGTCATTTTCAAACTTGCAACGCAATTGCTTGCTATCTGGGTTTGTCAATTCCCCAAGATCTCTAGCCCATTTCTCTAGAAACAAGGTGGCAGGGATCTGACATTTAGCAATGCGTAGTGATACTGCGACTAACTGACAGATCCCTGGCCACTGCTTATAAACAAACAATGACACTTTTAAGGCAGTTTGTCATACTGCTGAACAATTTCACATGCAGGTTTACAGCATCCCCAAAGAATGTGATTTAATCAATATTTTTTTAAATGTTGCCCTCCAAGGCTCCATTCACACTTATGCAACTTGTCACGCAAATCGTTGCCAATGTTTTCCAATGATAACCATTCATATATGTGCGACCTAAAGTTGCAGCAACTTCAAAGTAGTTTATACACTACCGTGGTCCTTACTTTCATGCAACTTGAGGGCCATAGAATTCAATGTAAACCCTTAGGCCTCATGCACACTGGACGTTTTTGGAGCTGCTGTTAGCAGCGTCAGACATTTTTTTTTGCAGCTGCAGAACGCCCCATCCATGTTATTCTAAGGCCTCATGCACACATAGAGCTTTTAGGAGCTCCAAGTGGCATAGGCGTTTTACAGCTCCAAAAAAAACCCAGGAACTGTGCGTTCTGGAGCTGCAGCGTCAAGCTGTAAAAACGTCTGACGCTGCTAAAGGCTGAATAACGTTGCTTAACGTGCGTTAAGCCCCGTTATACGTTTTTTTTCTTCCATTCAAAATCATTGGTTCCCTATGGGAGCCTATTGATTTGAATGGAAGTCGCACCGCAAGTCGGATCAGGATGATCCGACTTGCGGCACGACTTGCGCTGTGAGAATCTTGAGGGGGAACTCCACCAAAATTGGGAAAAAAATGGCGTGGGGTTCCCCCCCCAGGTTCCAAACCAGGCCCTTCGGGTCTGGTATGGAATTTGAGGGTAGCCCCACGCCGAAAAGCTGGCGTGGGGTCCCCCCCAAAATCCATACCAGACCCTTATCCGAGCATGCAGCCCGGCAGGCCAGGAAAGGGGAGGGGACGAGCGAGCGGCCCCACCCCCCCTGGACCATACCAGGCCACACGCCCTCAACATGTGGGTGCTTTGGGGCAGGGGGGGCTCTGCACCCCTCACCTCAAAGCACCTTGCCCCCATGTTGATGAGGACAAGGGCCTCATCCCCACAACCCTGGCCGGTGGTTGTGGGGGTCTGCGGGCAGGGGGCTCATCGGAATCTGGAAGATCCCAGACCCCCTCCCTATGTGAATGGGTATGGGGTACACTGTACCCCTACCCATTCACCCCATAAAAGGCAGTGTGTGTAAATAACGACAGGAGACGTTTTGGAAAGTTTATTAAAAATCTTCATCTGTTCTTCTCTCCTCTCCGGTCTTCTGGTCTTCTGCTCTTTTGCTGTCGGCTCTTCTTCTTCTTCCTCCGATCCTCCTCCGACGACGTCTCCGGTGATTATGCCGGTCTCCGGTCTCTGCAGCTTATTATATAGCCATTTGGGCGTCGTCTGTGACATAAGGGGGCGGGGTCTCCCGATGACGTCATCTGGCGGTCACGCCCCTAATGGCTATATAATAAGCTGCAGAGACCGGAGACCGGCATATTCACCGGAGACGTCGTCGGAGGAGGACCGGAGGAAGAAGAAGAGCCGACAGCAAAAGAGCAGAAGATCAGAAGACCGGAGAGGAGAAGACAAGAAGAGTGGACAGCAAAAGAGCAGAAGACCGGAGAGGAGAAGAAGAAGAAGAGTGGACAGCAAAAGAGCAGAAGACCGGAGAGGAGAAGACAATAAGAGAGGACAGCAAAAGAGCAGAAGACCGGAGAGGGAGAAGACCTGATGAAGATTTTTAATAAACTTTCCAAAACGTCTCCTGTCGTTATTTACACACACTGCCTTTTATGGGGTGAATGGGTAGGGGTACAGTGTACCCCATACCCATTCACATAGGGAGGGGGTCCGGGATCTGGGGGGCCACCCTTGTTAAAGGGGGCTTCCAGATTCCGATGAGCCCCCTGCCCGCAGACCCCCACAACCACCGGCGAGGGTTGTGGGGATGAGGCCCTTGTCCTCATCAACATGGAGGCAAGGTGCTTTGAGGTGGGGGGGTGCGGAGCCCCCCCCTGCCCCAAAGCACCCACGCCCTCCCATGTTGAGGGCGTGTGGCCTGGTATGGTCCAGGGGGGTGGGGCCGCTCACTCGTCCCCTCCCCTTTTTCTGGCCTGCCGGGCTGCATGCTCAGATAAGGGTCTGCTATGGATTTTGGGGGGGGCCCCACACCGTTTTTTCGGGGGGGGCTACCCTCAAATTCCATACCAGACCTGAAGGGCCTGGTTTGGAACCTGGGGGGGAACCCCACGCTGTTTTTTTCCCCATTTTGGCGTGGAGTTCCCCCTCAAGATTCTCACAGCGCAAGTGGCGCTGCAAGTCGGATCATCCTGATCGGACTTTCGGTGCGACTTCCATTCAAATCAATAGGCTCCCATAGGGAACCATTGATTTTTAATGGAGGCAGAAAAAACGCTGCTAAAAGCTACGTGGCCAAACGTGCAATAACGCTAATGGAAAAAGCTACTGAAAGCACGTTTTTACAGCTGCTTTTTCCCGGCATCAAGAAACAGCTTTGGAGCTCGTTTTTATGACGCCCTGTGTGCATGGAGCCTTAGAAGTTACATGAAAGTCATACCTGAATGTTAAACAATGCAACTTGTGTGCAACAGTTGTCCACTATCATTGGTCAAAGCCAAAGTTGTATCCAAGTTGCACCCATTCAAAGTTGCACCAAAATTGCACTCCAAAGTCAGCACTTTGGAGTTGTACAAGTGTGCATGGAGCCTGAGCCACATCAAAAGACACTCTCACTGCTGAACAATATGCGTATTTTTTTTTTTGCATTGGTGCATGTCCCTAATAGCGGTGCCCAGCTATCTCTGCCCTTTTTCAACAAAAGCTTTCAAACTGGCCTTAAAAAGCCCAGAAAATAACAAGATTGATCTCTTACAGGCTTCAGTAGGGTTTGGTGCTAAGTTCAGGATTTTTTGTTGGGTTTGCTGAACCTTCTGTAAGTCCTGTTTCACACTAGCGTGACTTGTCATGCGACTTGAGAGTTCAAAATCTCATGACAAGTCCCACCCCATTAACTGCAATGGAATCATTCAAATCAGTGCGACTCAAGTCGCTCCAACTTAGAAAAAGGTTCCTGCACTACTTTAGTGAGACTTGAACACAACTTACATTGACTTCTCTTACAGAAATCGCATGCAAGCCGCAATGAAATCGCGCCAAGATGTCGGATTCGAAGTTGCAGTAGTGTGAACCCAGGCTGAATCCAGCTTTGCTTTGCCCAATTATCCTTAATGATCACCATCAGCTGTACTGGATACAATGGGTAGCTATTTAGGCTGGTGATAGTTAGTCAGGTTGAGAAAAAACATGGCCATCAGACTCAAACCATAAAAAGAAATAAATTACTAAGCTGCAACTTCAGAAGCTGAACCAATAGATCCAGTGAAAGGTAACAAAACACTTTAATGTGTGCTCCAACAGGGATAGAAATCCTTCCTCATCATTTAAGGCCCTGGTGCCCAACTTGCAGCCTGCGGACCGCATGGAGCCCCTGGGCAGCCTCTGGCCTTTACAGACAGTGAATTGTTTTAGTGCTTTTTGAAGGAAACATCTTTATAATTTATATATGTTTTGTTAGAGTGGTTACTAGTACTTAAAGTGTTACATAACCTACAACAGTAAAATCAAGCTGTATATGCAGTAAAGCGTGCTTGTTATACTCAATGTGGAACCAAAGGTGTTAATCCTCTGCATTGTGTAAAAAGGCTGTTTGCTTCTGTCTTCTCTGATCTCCCTCTTCTTCCACTGCCCCCGATCTATCTCCTGATAAGACAGAGCCTTTGGAGTTACTCTGAACATTGCTCAGTTTGCTCTATATTGTTAGAGAGTTTTTTTATGAGGTTGTATGTGATCAGCACAGGGCCAATCAGCACTGTAAAAAAAAACAGCAACAGCAGAAAGAGGGCATCTGGGTCAGTGTGATACTAAAAACAAGTAACACTTTTTTCAGATACACTTACATAAAAGTATACACTTAAAAAGTATTTTGCAAGTGGTACACAGGGTGGATGTGGATCAATAATCAAGCAGCCAGCCATCATGAGGTATGGGAAGACTGCTGTGGGGATAAGCTTGGACCCACCGTATGAAGGTAAATAACTGGCAGTGTCTCCAGCTCTCACAGAGCTAGCAACAGACCAAATCAGGACGGGGCTGGCCGCAACGCGTTTCTAAGGCGCCACCTCCTTCTTTAGGCACACCCGCCCCCCTCTAGAGGGTAAATTTAATACTTTCTGGACAGAATCAAAAAACAGCCAATCAGCATGGAAACTGGGCATGCCTACTCACCTAATCAACAGGGTAATACAGGCTGGCTTTTTATAGCTGCGATCCAATCTCCAACGTGTATAACTGTCATAGCACTGCATAAGTGTACCTATAGCACAGCGAGCAATGAGCTAAAAAGTATATAAAATAGAATAAAGGAAAATGGGCATGAATACAGAAAAACCTTAAAAATGCTATAAATATCATCTGATTCAAGTGAATGGCTGCATAGTAACACATCTATGATAGTATTTTAGAGTAAATGGTAAAAAAAAATCAATTAATAACTATATAAAAGGTGACATCAAATAGAAAATCCTATTATGATAACTGCATGAATAATTACACTAAAAGGTTCATCAAAATACACACCAGTTAATAATTTCTATCAGCATATCTAAAGGGTGATGGATCAGTGGCTGCTGGTGCATGATAATTTGGGGGTGGGGGAGTGGCAAATCCACCAGACCCCAGCGGGACAGAAGGCCGGCAGGCAAATACACCACCCCCAGCAGGACAGATGGCCGGCCGGACAGCCAGAATTCTTACATCCCCTGGCCGTGCGTCTCCTCCCTCTTCCTGGCCAATGGCCAGTAAAATCACTTCTCTTTTCAGCCAATCACTTCCTGATTGGCTGGGAGGAGAATCGGTGTGATAATAGCGAATATTCATTCGCTATTGTCATACAACTGGGTGAGCTCAGGGCGCAGTGCTCTGCACCCCGAGCCCACTCTTTTTTGAAGCCTATTAGAGCCTCTGGCTCTAATCAGGTGCTTCAGAAAAAAAAGTCATCTGGCGCCCTGCATGTAGATTAGGGGGCCGGATGCATGGATGGGGGGGGTGATGTCCCTGCGCCCCCAATGGGCGGGCCGCCACTGTGATGGATATATACACAGACTAAATTTATAAATAAGAACAAAGAAGGAGGGGGGGGGTAAAAAAAGAGGCACTAGGGCTCATTTAAGTCTGGCTTATATATGGGCACCGACTCACCCATAACATCACTACAGAAGGGCCCTAACTAAAAAGGGACCTAGCCCCTGATGACACTGCTTTCTGCAACCAGACAAATCAAAGTCACCTAGTGGCAGACTAGCTAACTGGACCGGCGTATGTGCTTATCAGTATCTAAAAAGAGCTTTTGGAACAATCTTTTCATAAATGAACATGTCTAATCATAAAGGATGTGGTTTGCATTTGTGGTTTCCTGTTTTAACCAGATGTTACAGACTAGCTAACTAGACCGGATTACATGAGCCTTAAATAAAGCTACTTTGTCGCTATTTAGGGAAAATAATAAAGCTTGGCTGTAAAGCATTAATTCACCCCCTCTCCTATTTGCCTGTGATGCCAAACTCTACTGTATCCAGAGATGAGCATGCAGAAAGATCTTCTGCTTACAACATTTCTAGAAGTGTTGGAATGTTGGTGGACTTTTTAAATTTTTTCTTAAATAGAAACAGAATCACTGTGAACAGTTTAAAATAATCGTAAAGCATATTTTTTTATTTAAAATGATAAACATGTTATACTTACCTGCTCTTTGCAATGGTATTGCACAGAGCAGCCCAGAACCTCCTTTTCTTGGGTCCCACACTGGCGCTCTGGTCTCCTTCTCTTCTTGGTGCACCACTATAGGAAGCCGTGTCCTATGGTGGCACAACTGTAGGCCTCGCTCCTAAGCTGGGCTGCGTGCATCTATTGACACACACAGCACAGTGCAGCCTTGCCCCCCGCTCTGCTTACAGAATTAGATTGACTGGCAGGAAACTCCCAATACTTTTGGTAATATAGTGTATGTGAACCCAGTTTTAAGGCCTTCATCAAAGCTTCTTCAAGCCAATGTGAACAAGGCCTTACACCTAAAATCATAATTGTTGAAATATTCACTAATGCAATAAAACAATGGTACTCCACTCAAACCCTCTCCACCAACACAACAAGATGCTGCAAGCCAATTCGCCTCTTTACACTTCACATCCAGGCAACAGAAATAGGTCTTAATTTACAACTTCTGCATATAGGTAATAGTAACAGAGTGTAAGCTGTAAATGAGGAGCTATTTTGGACATTGGATTTACTACTGCACAGTAACACGGTGAGTAAATATACAGTATCTGACAAAAGTGAGTACACCCCTCACATTTTTGTAAATATATTATAATATCTTTTCATGTGACAACACTGAAGAAATGACACTTTGCTACAATGTAAAGTAGTGAGTGTACAGCTTATATAACAGTGTAAATTTGATGTCCCCTCAAAATAACTCAACACACAGCCATTAATGTCTAAACCTCTGGCAACAAAAGTGAGTACACCCCTAAGTGAAAATGTCCAAATTTGGCCCAATTATCCATTTTCCCTCCCTGGTGTCATGTGACTCGTTAGTGTTACAAGGTCTCAGGTGTGAATGGAGAGCAGGTTTGTTAAATTTGGTGTTATTGCTCTCACTCTCTCATACTGGTCACTGGAAATTCAACATGGCACCTCATGGCAAAGAACTCTCTGAGGATTTGAAAAAAAAAGAATTGCTGCTCTACCTAAAGATGGCCTAGGCTATAAGAAGATTGCCAAAACCCTGAAAATGAGCTGCAGTACGGTGGCCAAGACCATACAGCGGTTTAACAGGACAAGTTCCACTCTGAACAGGCTTCGCCACGGCCGACCAAAGTAGTTGAGTGCACGTACTCAGCATCATATCCAGAAGTCGTCTTTGGGAAATAGATGTATGAGTGCTGCCAGCATTGCTGCAGAGGTTAAAGGGGTGGGGGCTGGGGCTGTCAGTGCTCAGACCATACGCCGCACACTGCATCGATTTGGTCTGCATGGCTGTTGTCCCAGAAGGAAGCCTCTTCTGAAGATGATGCACAAGAAAGCCCACAAACAATTTTCTAAAGACAAGCAGACTAAGGACATAGATTACTGGAACCATGTTCTGTGGTCTGATGAGTAGGGATGATCAAACGGTTCGGGTGGACCATCGGTTCAACCCGAACATTGACTGTTCGAAATTCGGCCGAATTTCGAACTTTTTGCTGAAAAAGTTCAGAATTTGGCAACCAGAACCGACCAAAATGCAATGGGACAGGAACTGGGCTTTAAAAGCCCGTGATTGGACCAGAACCATCAGAAAAAGCCAATTGAGGGGGCAGGAGGATGCTAGGAATGGGATTGGAGTGACTAGGGGGTCCAGAGGCCAATCAGTAGTGAATACGCCCCCCAATATATAACATAGCCCCGCCAAATCTCTAGCATTGTAATACAGGGACGTGGAAGAAAGTGGAAGCAGTTCTGTTACTCCTGCTTCAAAGTGTCATTTAGCAATTATTAGTGTGAGGAAAGGGATATCTAGTGTAGTTAGGGTACTATTTTCCACTATAGTTAGATTTAATAATCTAGTTTCTGTAGGGAAAGTGTTAAGTGTCAGGGTGACTGTAGTGTAGTGTAGGGTTAACTGACTCTGACTGCTATGGCAGGGTGAGCAAACCCTTCCATGTCAGGGTGACCGCCATAGAAAGCCAAAAAAAAGATTGTTTCTATTAGAATTGCAATAGAGCAGGATAGTGGCTTCGCTACTTTCACACCCGGCTTTTTGTTTATAGGGCTTTTTTGTGGACGTGTTTGGAGGCAGGCATGACATCTGAACTTCTGTGTAGGGGTATATATACACACACACATGTATGTATATATACACATACATATATATAGGTGTGAAAGTAGCAGAACCCTATGCCTGCGCTAATGAAATAATTAACAGGCATAGGACTTCGCTCCTATCACACCTATATGTGTGTGTGTGTGTATAAATACATATAAGTGTGTGTGTATATATACCCCTATACAGAAGTTCAGATGTTATGCCTGTGTCAGGATCTGTGTCATTACATGGGTCACCTGCTGGTGGCACTGTTGTTCCTGGAACTGAGAGGCGCAGTTCCAGGGCCCACCAGCGGGTGTCTCCCAGCAGCTGGACTGTTCTTTTAATTAAGCTGCACCTGAGGAGGACTGCTGAGGGAATATAAGCCCGCCCTTCACTGAGGCTCAGGGCTTCAGTATTTTCTCTGCTAGCCGTGTCCCTGTCTGAACCTGTATCCTGAAACCTGTATCCTGAAACCTGTATCCTGAAACCTGTATCCTGAAACCTGTATCCTGAAACCTGTATCCTGATCCTGAGTCCTGTTCCCTGCATCCTGCTTCCTGTACCTGGCTCCCTGCTTTCCTTGTCTCCTGTCCCTGTCCTGTCCTGCTATTGTTTGCTCCATCCCTTTGTATATAGTTTGTTAGGTTCTATTGGGGTTTTGTACTGTTATCATTTATATTTTGTTTACTTGTTTATGGTCACTGGTGTTGGTATTGGAGTGTGTCATTTTGCTTAATAAACTTATTTACATCTTTATCCATCTGGGTCCTGATTCCTTGGTGCAGCCAACTGATCTGATCACCCTTGCTGGATGCCTGCATGTGGTATCCCTGACAGAATACTGAAGCCACTAACGATCAGATCGGTTGCACCTGGGAATTAGGAATTTTCTGGTTTTTGCAAGATGCAGTCAGAGGAGGTCTTTTATTTTTCTTTGCTTGTAACAGAAGACAGGGAATATTGTCGCCAAATTTTGAAAACTTACACTAGCGAGCAGTTGTTGGAATGCATCCGTCTGGCCCACTCGTTTGTTGACCAAGGCAGAGTTTTGTTCAAAGAGATTCAGCCACTTATTCAGCTCTGTGCAGAGTTGGCTTTATCTAATACCCCTAAGGGTGGTGATGATTATTCTCCTCCTTTTAGTGTCTCTCAGGTGGTATCTCTTGTGTGGCTCTTGGAAGATGATAAACCCTATTTTATTGAACATTATTCAGTGTATTCTCCAGAGGCCCTGTTGGATTGCATGACTGCTGTATATTCTCTAATCAGACAAGGGGGTTGTAAATTGAGTTTTGTTCAGGCCTTATTGCAAACCTGGTCAGATCTTTCCAATTTAGCATCAGCTAACTCACACCAATCCACTTCTGCCTCTGGACACCAGTTTTCTCAAAGTTTCTCCTCTCCGTTACCCGTAGCAACCACAGCTGCAGTTAGGTATGGTTTGCTTTCCACTGCTTGTTCATATCCTGGCTTAACGAGTTGCACTTTTCCTGCATTTAACCCTGTGAAAACTTCCTCTACTACCCTGTTGCCCATAGCAACCTCTCAGAAATTCTCCTCTGTAACTGTCTCTCCTTTTCCACCATCTCCCAATACTGCCATTTCACTTCCATCTACTTCACAATCTATTCATAGCCCTGCAACCACTAGCAAGATTCCTGTATCTAAACCTAAAAAGAAAAGGAGATTTTTCCCAACACATACAATTATACCTGTTACGGAGCCTGCTGATCCAGTGCCTGCTGTTCTGATGCCTGCTGATCCAGTGCCCGCTGATCTGGTGCCTCCTACTGAGCCTGCTGATCCAGTGCCCACTGTTCTGATGCCTGCTGTTACAGTGCCCGCTTGTCTGGTGCCTCCGACTGAGCCTGCTGATCCAGTGCCTGCTGTTCTGATGCCTGCTGATCCAGTGCCCGCTGATCTGGTGCCTCTTAATGAGCCTGTTGATCCAGTGCCCACTGATCCGGTGCCTCCTACCGAGCCTGCTGATCCAGTACTCGCTGTTCTGATGCCTGTTGTTCCAGTGCCCACTGATCCGGTGCCTCCTACTGAGCCTGCTGATCCAGTGCCCACTGTTCTGATGCCTGCTGTTCCAGTGCCCGCTGATCTGGTGCCTCCTACTGAGCCCGCTGATCCAGTGCCTTCTATTCCGGTGCCCTCTGATCCAGTGCCTCCTACTGAGCCTGCTGATCCAGTGCCCTTTGATCCGGTGCCTTCTACTGAGCCTGCTGATCCAGTGCCCGCTGTTCTGATGCCTGTTGTTCCAGTGCCCACTGATCCGGTGCCTCCTACTGAGCCTGCTGATCCAGTGCCTGCTGTTACATTGCCCGCTGATCTGGTGCCTTCTACTGAGCCTGCTGATCCAGTGCCCACTGATCCGGTGCCTCCTACTGAGCCTGCTGATCCAGTGCCTGCTGTTCTAATGCCTGCTGGTCCAGTGCCCGCTGATCCGGTGCCTCCTACTGAGCCTGCTGATCCAGTGCCCGCTGTTCTGGTGCCCGCTGTTCTGGTGACCACTACCCAGTCTGCTGACCCAGTGCTTGCTGTTCCAGTGCCCGCTGACCCAGTGCCTGCTGTTCCGGTGCCTGCTGATCCGGTGTCTCTTACTCAGCCCGCTGATCCGGTGCCAGCTGATCCCGTGCCCGCTGTTCTGGTGACCACTACTGTGCCTGCTGATCCTGTGCCTGCTGATCATGTGTCTGCTGATCCTGTGCCTGCTGATCCTTTGCCTGCTGACCCAGTGCTTGCTGTTCCAGTGCCCGCTGACCCAGTGCTTGCTGTTCCGGTGCCTGCTGACCCAGTGTTTGCTGATCCAGTGCCTGCTGAGCCACGGTCTGCCGCCCTGTTTGATGTGCCACTGTCTGTTGCCCAGCCTGGTGTGCCACTGCCGGATATCCTGCATGCCGCTGGCGCTCCCCTGCTTGATGTCCAGCTTGCCTTCAGTCCCAGTGTTGGGACATGTGTTGCAATGAGGGCAGGTGTATCCCTAATGTTACGCCTCTTCAGGAACTTGACCGGTGGGGTGCCAAGACGGCTTCCAGACCCTGGTGGTGGGGCGCATGATCAATTGCTGGACTCTGGTGGCACGCCTTCCGGCAAGTTAAAGGACTTTGGCCTAGAGAGTGCTAAAAGACCCGCAGACATGGAGGGGAGACCTTTTTGGACTTTTGGGGTAGAAGCACAATGGAGCGTCCGGAGGCCGCTCCTTAAAGGGGGGGAACTGTCAGGATCTGTGTCATTACATGGGTCACCTGCTGGTGGCACTGTTGTTCCTGGAACTGAGAGGCGCAGTTCCAGGGCCCACCAGCGGGTGTCTCCCAGCAGCTGGACTGTTCTTTTAATTAAGCTGCACCTGAGGAGGACTGCTGAGGGAATATAAGCCCGCCCTTCACTGAGGCTCAGGGCTTCAGTATTTTCTCTGCTAGCCGTGTCCCTGTCTGAACCTGTATCCTGAAACCTGTATCCTGAAACCTGTATCCTGAAACCTGTATCCTGAAACCTGTATCCTGAAACCTGTATCCTGATCCTGAGTCCTGTTCCCTGCATCCTGCTTCCTGTACCTGGCTCCCTGCTTTCCTTGTCTCCTGTCCCTGTCCTGTCCTGCTATTGTTTGCTCCATCCCTTTGTATATAGTTTGTTAGGTTCTATTGGGGTTTTGTACTGTTATCATTTATATTTTGTTTACTTGTTTATGGTCACTGGTGTTGGTATTGGAGTGTGTCATTTTGCTTAATAAACTTATTTACATCTTTATCCATCTGGGTCCTGATTCCTTGGTGCAGCCAACTGATCTGATCACCCTTGCTGGATGCCTGCATGTGGTATCCCTGACAGCCTGCCTCCAAAGACGCCCAAAAAATGCCCAAAAAAAAACGCCTGCAACAACACACCTGGGCGTTTTTGTAGCAGGCGTTTTTTTGGGCATTTTTTGGGCGTCTTTGGAGGCAGGCATAACATCAGAACTTCTGTGTAGGGGTATATATACACACACACATGTATGTATATATACACATACACATATATAGGTCTGAAAGTAGCAGAACCCTATGCCTGCGCTAATGAAATAATTAACAGGCATAGGACTTCGCTCCTATCACACCTATATGTGTGTATGTGTATAAATACATATAAGTGTGTGTGTGTATATATACCCCTATACAGAAGTTCAGATGTCCTGCCTGCCTCCAAAGACGCCCAAAAAATGCCCAAAAAAACGCCTGCTACAAAAACGCCCAGGTGTTTTTTTGGGCAGCATGTGTGGCGGCAACCGGGTGAGGATTAAAAGGACAAGTGTGTCTTGCCTACAGTCAAGCATGGTCGTGGGATTGTCATGGTCTGGTGCTGCATGAGTGCTTCCGACACTGGAGAGCTACAGTTCATTGAGGGAACCATGAATGCCAACATGTACTGTGACATACTGAAGCAGAGCACGATCCCCTCTCTTCGGAGACTGGGCTGCAGGGCAGTATTCCAACATGATAACGACCCCAAACACACCTTGAAGATGACCACTGCCTTGCTAAAGAAGCTGAGGGTAAAGGTGATGAACTGATGAAGTCCAAATGGGAAAGACCGCTCCAGGTGGGCTGGGTATCGGGTGGCGGTCGGATCCGCAATCCAAAATAGTATGAAGCAAAAAGAGATGACCGCACTCCGATGTAAATCAAAAATTGGAGTATATTTATTCCACATCAAACAATAGGCAAACTGGAACAACACACTGTGAATGCAGGACACAAAGGCAGACGCGTTTCACGACTTAGGGATAAAGCCGCGCTTTATCCATCTAAACCAAAATTATAATAAAGCTAAAAATATATACTGTGTGTACGAGTAGATGAATAGATACAAAAAAAATACTTTGAAAATTTAAGTAAACATATAATACTTTTAAGTGAAAAATGTTTTCATGCAATAATAAATTATATTAAGGTGAAGTTTATAAATGTTTGTAAAAGCGTGAGTCTATCAACAATTCAAAATTCAAAAGCCCAGGAGAGGCTCACAAGCGCAATTTAACCATACTTAATTGTAAGGTCACACTCCCTGGGGTGAGGATAACACCACTGGAGGGAGCATGAGTGTGGTGACGCATTGATTTATGGTTTTGGAGGACTACTGGATGGATAATCCAGATTAGGAAGCCTCATTTGGAATTTGGAATTGTTGATGGACTCATGCTTTCACAAACATTTATGGATTTCACCTTAATATAATTTATTATTGCATGAAAACATTTTCACCTAAAAGTATTATATGTTCACTTATATTTTCAAAGTATTTTGTTTGTACCTATTCATCTACTCATTGCACGTACCCACAGTATATATTTGAATTTTTATTATAATTTTCGTTTGGATGGATGGCGTAGCGCAGCACTCATTTTTGATTTGATGGTCTTCAGCTGTGAACCCATAGACTATAAAAGTCTATAACTAGTTGTGCTCTATATACTCTTGCATGATCTTCAGCTGTGCATCTACAGACTGTACAAGTCTATACTGCTGTATAGTCTTCAGCTGTGCATCCTCAGACTGTACTAGTTAATTTCTCCTCATACTGCTTTGGCTGGTAGAACAGTGTCCTCTTCAAGCCATGTTTTTTTTTTTTTTTAATTTAAAGCATTTTTATTATTTTTTTTCTTTAAGGATACAGTACAATTCATGTTTCAGATGTTTCTCAAAACAGGAAAATACCACGTTCAATACAATGCAATATAATACTATTCCAATTCCACTCGTGAGAACTAAGATTAAACACAACAAGTGTAAAACAATCCGTGAAAAGCTCTTCAAGCCATGTTAACATTTTTTCGAGTATTCCATACTCTTCTATCTCCTACTTTAACCAGTTCTACAAGCAAGAAACCTTTAAAAAAGACATTCCCTAGACTGTTTAGTGAATGGACTGTTACCATGTGCCTGGCTGCTTCTGTACTTGTTTGGGAAAGAACCCGTTTAATCTTCAGCAGCCCCTACGTTGGTAGCACTACATATATTATTAATGCACTCTGGCCCCTACCCAAAAACCTTGAAAGCATTACCTGCTAACAGTATTTTAGGGGAAGTCTAAATAACACATTAATAGGGTAATATCTGCTAGTATGGTCCCTCTCCTAATTAGTCAACAGCAGTTATACGAGCTTACAGCTCTTTGGCTAAAAGGTGCATTTTGCATGCAGCGTGCTTGTTACCTGTTGAGTTTGGGGTCCAGCGTTTGGATAAATGTGGTTCCCATCCCTGGGGATGTAGTTTACTGTAAATTATCATTCTATAATCAGTAGGAAAACAGCCTCGAGTTTTCCACCAGCTGGCTGAGAATATTAACAGATGTACTAGAGTTCATTAAAATCTTCAGTGCTCGTGGTGTGCTATCCCCGATTGCCAATATGCTTTGTGCTGCAATGATTTATATAATTTCTCACTGATAACACCAAGGTTTTTATTTTGGGTATTTAGCTCAGTATATCAGCAGGCACTTACATTCTCTTTACATCACTTACAGCTTGTTAAATTGTTTATAACTTCCACTGTAGAGCTTTCATGGTTTTAATTATGTATTTCTAGAGATGGGAAAAAGAGATGTAACATAATGTGATCATGATGACTTTATCTTGAGTCATGGCAATCCACTCTTCGTAGCTGCTATATTTAACTGGAATTAGACTATTGGCATTCAATTGTTCAGCTGATAAGTGGCACACAATATTTTGATGATTAATAATGCCAAGGGTCCTTGGGTCACAGGAGCCTTCTGCCGTGTTGTGCATTTGAATGTTGCCCCAGTATCCTGTGCAATGAGCCTCATACCAGCTCTATCATGGCTGTCCAAGTCATATTGTATTTTTTGTATCTGCGGCAGGGACACAGATCACATCTATGGTTCATGTTTTCCCTAGAGTCCTCCAAAAGAAGGGAAGAGCTGTGTTTAAAGTAAGGCATGAAAGAAATATGGATGCTGCCATTATAAAACTGCTTTTGAAAATGCTAGTTGCCTGGCTGTTGTGCTGACTTAGGCGTTGTAACTGGTAGCAAACAATAAAGCCATCAGAGTTTGCTGGATAGTGCAAGTAACAGGTGTCTTACCTGCACCATCGAGTGTGCTTTGTTCACTTTATTTGTCCTTAAAGCGGAACTACACCTCAAATCAAAAACACTATTTAAGATGGCTGTGGCCATCTTAAGTGAGAGCAGATGATTCATGTAGTTGTAGCCCCCTGGTCCTAAACTGGGGCTATAATGGCTGGGCTGTAGGCAAAATTGTGGTAAAAAATACTGCGCTAACAATGGCTAATTCCTTTGAAAATGTTATGTGTAATGAAACGCGTTAGCATTGTCAAGAGTGCCGAATTGTATTGAATGCTTCTTACCATCTGACCCATTGTAAGTGCATTACTTTCTTTGCTTTAATAAACCATTTAAACGGTATCACGCTATGGTGTCTTTTCGATTTATCCCACATACACCTTTCTGAGTGGGGATTTCCAGATATCCATACGTGTACCATCCTTGAGTGACATTCCTATCAGGGCCGGTGCAAGGATTTTTGCCGCCCTAGGCAAAATAAAAATTGCCGCCCCCCCCCATATGACCTACCTTCACTACATCAGCCAAGAGCCAGAAGATCTCTGCATTACGCAAGTGTGAGCACAGTGGTTGATGTAGTGGAGGTGGGAAGCAGTTTAAAGGAACACTGATGGGGGGTAATTTCTGCTGTGACCTGTGTACAGTCCCCACCAACCTCAGCTTCTCCTTCTGGTTGGTGGTTGGTAATAATGCAGCTTCACCGCCATCCATGTGAATAAGGTCATGGAGACAGCCAATCACAGATCACCATCAGTCAGACAAGGTCAGAGGTCAGCATTTGGGTAGATGGGGACACTGTCCAGCATACACAGCCCCCCCATATCACACAATACAGCCCCCCCCATATAATACAGCACACCTCCCATATCATACAATACAGCCCCCTCCATATCATACAATACAGCCCCCTCCATATCATACAATACAGCCCCCTCCATATCATACAATGAAGCCCCCCATATAATACAGCTCCCTCCATATCATACAATACAGCCCCCCATATAATACAGCTCCCTCCATATCATACATAACAGCCCCCCATATAATACAGCTCCCTCCATATCATACAATACAGCCCCCCATATAATACAGCTCCCTCCATATCATACAATACAGCCCCCCCATATAATACAGCTCCCTCCATATCATACAATACAGCCCCCCATATAATACAGCCCCCTCCATATCATACAATACAGCCCCCCATATAATACAGCCCCCTCCATATCATACAATACAGCCCCCTCCATATCATACAATACAGCCCCCCCCCCATATAATACAGCCCCCTCCATATCATACAATACAGCCCCCTCCATATCATACAATACAGCCCCCTCCATATCATACAATACAGCCCCCCCCCATATAATACAGCCCCCTCCATATCATACAATACAGCCCCCCCCCCATATATTACAGCCCCCTCCATATCATACAATGCAGCCCCCCCCCCCCCATATAATACAGCCCCCTCCATATCATACAATGCAGCCCCTTCCATATGATACAATGCAGCCCCCTCCATATCATACAATGCAGCCCCCTCCATATGATATATGGAGGGGGCTGCATTGTATGATATGGAGGGGGCTGCATTGTATGATATGGAAGGGGCTGCATTGTATGATATGGAGGGGGCTGCATTGTATGATATGGAGGGGGCTGAATTGTATCATATGGAGGGGGCTGCATTGTATCATATGGAGGGGGCTGCATTGTATCATATGGAGGGGGCTGTATTGTATCATATGGAAGGGGCTGCATTGTATCATGGGGGGGGGGGGGCTGTATTGTATGATATGGAAGGGGCTGCATTGCATCATATGGAAGGGGCTGCATTGTATCATATGGAGGGGGCTGCATTGTATCATGGGTGGGGGGGCTGTATTGTATGATATGGAGGGGGCTGCTAAGATACAATGCA
The DNA here is from genome assembly GCF_965119305.1 of Pelophylax lessonae. Classification (NCBI taxonomy): domain Eukaryota; kingdom Metazoa; phylum Chordata; class Amphibia; order Anura; family Ranidae; genus Pelophylax; species Pelophylax lessonae. Next base: position 75,832,371 of record NC_138777.1, read on the forward strand.
GCCCCCTCCATATGATACAATGCAGCCCCCTCCATATGATACAATGCAGCCCCCTCCATATCATACAATGCAGCCCCCTCCATATCATACAATACAGCCCCCCCCCATGATACAATGCAGCCCCTTCCATATGATACAATGCAGCCCCCTCCATATGATATATGGAAGGGGCTGCATTGTATCATATGGAGGGGGCTGCATTGTATCATATGGAAGGGGCTGCATTGTATCATATGGAGGGGGCTGCATTGTATCATGGGGGGGGCTGTATTGTATGATATGGAGGGGGCTGCTATGATACAATGCAGCCCTCTCCATATCATACAATGCAGCCCCCTCCATATCATACAATACAGCCCCCTCCATATCATACAATACAGCCCCCTCCATATGATACAGTGCAGCCCGCTCCATATAATACAATACAGCCCCCCCCCCCAATATCATAATATCATACAATGCAGCCCCCTCCATATGATACAGTGCAGCCCCCTCCATATGATACAGTGCAGCCCCCCCAATATCATACAATGCAGCCCCCCATGTATGAAGAGTGAGGCCAGTGTCCGGGTGGGGGAGTGTACTGTGTCGTCTGTGTGAGGGGTGGGAGAGCACGGGACACACATCATCTCACCTGGCATGCTGTCCTCGGCATGTGATGGGGGATGGGAGACTGTCCGGTGTCCAGCAATCTGCTTCTGCCAGAAGTTGAACACGGAGGAGAGGGGGGGTGGGCGTCTGGAGAGGCACAAGCCCAGCTCCCTGGGTGTGATTGGAGATCGGCTCCTGATCTTCTTCAAGCAGAAATCAGCAGTAATCAGCTGGAGGGGCGGAGACCGGAGTGCAGTGAGCGCCGAGCTGGATCCCCAGGATCCTATGGAGGGCACTTATGGCGCCCCGACTATTCTAATGTGCGCTCTAGACTAGTGGTGTGTGCTGCCTGAGGCTCGCTTGCTGTAGCGCTCAGGCGGCACAGCATGAGGAGTGCCACTCCGGCCGGTCCACTACTGATTCGGGGTGCAGGATGGCGGCGCCCCCTGTTAAGCTGCGCCCTAGGCTGCTGCCTTAGTCGCCTTACTGGTAGCACCGGCCCTGATTCCTATATCCACCATTTGGAGGAGAATTCGTGGAAGCCTCTGCCATCTGTTCCAAGGAGATCATCACTTTCAGCTTGCATGACCCAATTGCTGTAAGGTACTTTGGGTCCATGCCATCTGGTGAGTGAATTATATTCTCTTTTTAGTGTGGGATTTATCACAAGTATTCACTCTTCTATGTGGGACTGGTCACCTTCCTTTTTTGTCTAATTTTGAATATTGGACTTTATTTTTGCATTTCAGTGTGTACCCCATTGTACTCACTTCAACATTTGAGCGCTGCACAATTTATGTTATATTGGGCTGTAGGCAGCTCAGACTGATTGTACAGTTTATACTGGTCTTTCCCTAAGCTAGGTTAGGTTGTGAATTTCTCACTGTCGCTATTAGTTGTCACTGGTGCCACAGATTGTACAACTAGACTAAATTATGAATATTTATTCCAGCCAGGGCCCTCTTTATTATTGATTGGACCCTGGGCAAACATTTTATTGGGCACCCCCCGGATCCACTTATCAACTATTTGCGGGCAGCATGGGCTGAAGGGTTAGCTGCTTTAGGCCCCACAACATCGACTGGGCCTGGGGCAGCTTCCCCTTTTGCCCTTTGATAAGGACAGAGGAGATACTCTTAAAGTGAAACTCTGCGTATAGGTCCAGAAGCCTGTCTGGGGCCTACTAATATAACAATATATGAAAAATATAGGTTTTAATGCACAGTCCCATGATAGGATCAGCAATATTAACTTATTGGTGAAAGTACAAAGTTCAGTGCACAGATGTGCACAAACATTAGTGGTGACTTGAAAAGTGAAAAGTGATCTAGTACAGTGCTCCAGAATCATCCCCTGCACCTCTGTGAAATGGACGCTCACCGGCAAAGCTGGCTGCCGTTACAGCAGCAAACAAGAACTCAGTGTAGATCTGCCAACTGTTATGGGTAAGGCTGTTCAGCAACTCGCACCATCCAGATGTAGCTGTGGTAAATAAAGCTCACCAGAAGCCAGATGAAGTCTCCATAGTGTAGTATTTATTGAATGTGTATTTTAAAAACCAAAATAAAATGAATCATAAAACCATATGACAATGGGTTCAACCAAGGACCCGGTATCTGAGAGTGGCCTGACGTCAGCACTAGTGTCTCCCTCTGACGCGTTTCATCCAAATAGTCAATGTTAGGTGAAGTTCCACTTTAAAGTCTCAGTCTGTGGTTTTGTGTGATGTTTCCCTCTTGAATCCAGATAAGCCAATGATGGAATCTCCAACTCATCTCTGAATTGGCTTGGGCCAGGAAAACAAGAAGTTTATATAAAAAAAAAATTATGAAAAAGTCCATTACAGTAACAACTAGTCAACCTCTGCTATTCATTTTCCTTCATTGGACTTAAATTTAAACTGCAAAAAATCCATAAAAGGGAAATGAACAGAGTCCACACCAGTTTCTGAGTTTACTTTTCCTTTCCCCCTCCCCTCCCCTACTTCTTCTTTTAATTTCTCAACCTAGTTTTTTCATTCCACCCTTTATTCCCTTTTTCCTCCTCCTTAGGGCTCTTTCACACGGGCGTTCCGATCAGATCCGCCTGTCAGTTTTTTAGGCGGATCTGATCGGATGCCCATTCAGCCCTATGGAGCAGCGGATGTCAGCGGAGACACCTCCGCTGACACCCGTTGCCATCCGATCCTGTCCGTGAAATCCGGACGGAGGGAAACCCTATTTTCCATCCGTCCTGGGGATCGGATCAGATGGGATCGGATGAGAGCGGACAGGTGGTCCGCTCTCATCCGATCCCCCATAGAGAGCAGTGGGGGCTGTGACACCTCCCTCTCCGCACTGCCAGTGGAGACGGAGCTGTCATCCTCCGGCTCAGCGGGGATCGGCAGATCGATCCCCGCTGAGCAGCACGGATCCGCCTACGGAGGCGGACCGTGTGAAAGAGCCCTTATTCTTTTTCCCACTTTCCGTTATTTTCTGTTCATACACCCCAACCACCCTTTCAGCCTTACATCTGATTCCTAGAAGACAGCAGGACATAGCCTTTGAGTAGGGATGAGCTTCCAGTTCGAGTCGAAGCTAAGTTGACCTCGAACATTGGATATTCGCCCGTTAGTCGAACGTGTAGTGTGACTGTGTGGCCGAGACAGAAAATGATTGAGACAGGGAGAGGAACGTGTTCGAGGCAGGAAGAGAGAGTAATTTGCAGTTTATGAGACAGTGCAGTAGTCTAATTGGAGACATTGCTAGAAGTGAGTTAGCAGGGGGAGGATCGTGTTTTTCAGGCAAGGAGAGTAAAGTGATTTTGAGTTTATCAGACAGTGCAGTGTAGTCTAATTTGAGACATTGCTAGCAGTGATGGAGACAGGGAGAGGATCGTGTTTTTCAGGCAGGGAGAGGAGAGTGATTTGCAGTTTATCAAAAAGTGCAGTGTAGTCTAATTAGAGACATTGCTAGCAGTGAGTTAGGCAGGGAGAGAGATTTGTGCTTTTTACAAGTTAAGAGATCAGGTAGTGAAGTATATTCAGTAGTGAAGTATATACCATAGACCATATACCATAGACCATATATTGATCTCTATCTCTATATAGGACAATTGATTAGATATCAGGCCATTCAGTATATATCGGTCAGTTCAGTATACCCTATATTGATCTCTATCTCTACATCTCTACATAGGACAATTGATTAGATATCAGGCCATTCAGTATATATCAGTCAGTTTAGTATACTCTCTATTGATCTTTATCTCTATATAGGACAATTGATTAGATATCAGGCCATTCAATATCTATCTGTCAGTTCAGTATACTCTATATTGCTCTATATCTATTTATAGAACAATTGATTAGATATCAGGCCATTTAGTATCTATCGGGCAGTTCAATACATATCAGCAGTGCATTATATATATATATATATATATATATATATATATATATATATATATATTATATATTGATCAAGCAGTAATAAAACCCCCCCAAAATCTACATCATGTCAGAAAGCCCGACAAGGAGAGGCAGATGCTCACAGACCATGAAAAGAGGGCAAGCAGCCTCTGTGTCCACAGTGAAAATTGGTTGTCACAGACATGGTGCATGCCCTGCAGGCGGGGCACGCCCATCCTTTTTGTCAGGTGCTGGCCGTGTTATTCAGCCACGACATGTACAAGAGTTGGTGGAGTGGATCAATAAGCCGTCCTCATCCTCCTCGTTCTCTGACACCCACACTCACACTAGTTTGCCTTCCACCGCAGCTGCCAAAGCTGCCCATTCCACAGGCTCCTTCTCCACAGCTACTCCTTCTGTTGCCCCACCATCATGCATGGAGGAGTCACCTGAACTATTCAATCATAGTGTCAGTGTCATGCTGGAGGATGCGCAGCAATTTGAAAGCTGTGATGTTGGTTCACAGGTTGATGAAGGGAATAACGTGAGCCTAGAGAGAGGGAGTGACAATGACGGACAAGAAACTAGCAGTCATGTTGCCTCAACTGCAGCATACTGACAAGTTTGCTCCAGTGATGAGGAGGGAGGGGATGATGAGGTCACTGATTGTACTTGGGTGCCTGACAGGATAGAGGAGGAAAGTGAAGGAGGGAGGAGAAGGAGGAGGACGCACAACTCCAACGAGGCAGGATGTAGCTGTAGGTGTAGATGTAGATGTAGGAGTAGCCAACCTATTGCATCACAGCACAGAGCTGCACAGGTGCAGGGTACTGCAAACTCCTCGCGGACTTCCAAAAGTTCATTAGTGTGGGCTTATTTCAGCACATGTGCAGTAGACCCCAGCATTGCTGTTTGCAACATCTGTTTGAATCGGACCAAGCATGGCCAGACCACTAGCTGCTTGGGCACCACATGCTTGATAAGGCATATGACGACCTGCCATGCAGTCCGTAGGCAACAGCACCTGAAGAGCCACAAGATCAAAACAAGCATACTGCACCTGGCTCCTCATGTGGGATCTCTAACCCTATACCTCAAGTCTTCTCAAATACCTGCATTGAGAGGGATGATGGTATAGCAATGAGTGCCACAAAGACTTGCACCCAATCTGCTAGCGGTACACCACTGCTTGATTTGAGCAGCAGGCAAATTTCACTACCCCAGTATTTGAACCGTAGAAAGAAATACTGTCCCAGCCATCCACATGCTCAGCGTCTTAATGCTAGCTTGGACAAATTGCTAGCATTACAGTTGCTGCCTTTTCAGCTGGTAGACTTGGCTCCCTTTCGCAAATTTGTGGAATGTGCTGCACCACAGTGGCAGGTCCCAAAAAGGCATTTCTTTTCGCGTAAGGCCATTCTCTCTACTGGCACGTGGAAGGTAATGTTTTGGCCTCATTGGACACAGCAGTCAGCAGGAAGGTTCACATTACTGCTGACTCTTGGTCCAGCAGGCATGGACAGGAACGTTACATTTCTCTTATGGCGCATTGGGTAACTCTGCTGGGAAGGATGCAGGACAGGGTTTAGTGTTGCAGCTTGTTTTGCCACCACGCCTCCAAAAAGCTGGTGCTGGTTCTGCCACATCTGGCTACTCCACCACCACATCCTCCTTCTCTTCTTCTTCCTCCAGTCCTCTTCTGCTCAATTGTCCTCTGAAGCAGCAGTGCTCCCTAAGCATTCAAGGGCCTACGCAAGCAGTCAAGCTAAAAGATGCCACGCTGTGCTTCAGTTGGTCTGTCTAGAGGACAGGAGTCACACCGGGGCAGAGATTCTGTCAGCTCTGCAGGGGCAGGCTCAGAGATGGTTGACGCCATGACAGCTTGAGCCACGAATGGTTGTATGCGACAATGGCACCAACCTTCTCTCCGCCCTCCGTCAGGGACACTTGACACATGTTCCATGCTTGGCACATGTCCTGAATCTGGTGGTGCAGCGTTCCTTGACCAGATACTCGGGGCGTCTAAGATCTCCTGAGGCAGGCCAGAAAAGTCTGTGGCCATTTCCGGCGTTCATACAATGCCAGTTCTCGCTTATCTGACATTCAACGGGAATTCAACTGCCCACCAACCGCCTCATTTGTAACATGCCCACCAGGTGGAACTCAACATTGGCAATGCTGCAGCGGCTGCACACGCATAAGGACAGGCAGGGCCATCGTTAATATTGATTGGGCCCTGGGCAAAACTTTTCTTGGGCCCCCCCCCTTGCACCTCCGTTCTTGGGACATACATAAAAATAGCAGGTAGACTCAAAATCAATTTACTGCAGCAGATCATGCAGTGATTACAGTTGGTTGCCAGAGGTTACAGTCAATCCTTACTGTTTACAGACTGGTTGCTAGAGGTTACAATACATAATTTCTGCTTGCCAATTGGTTGCTAAAGGTTACTGCACATTATTGCTGCTCACTGATTGGTTGCTAGAGATTACAGCAGATCACTACTGTCCACTGATTATTGATTGCTACAGCTAATTGCACAATATTACCACTGACTGAGCAGTGGAGCAATCCCAAATAATTGCGCAAGTAAAGCGGTACATTAATACACCTACTACAGGAGAGGGTCAGAGATTGCAAATGTACTACAGGAGAGCCTCAGAGACTGCAGACATACTACAGAAGATGGTCAGAGACTGCAGACATACTACAGAAGATGGCCAGAGACTGGCGATATGGTACAAGCGATGGTCAGAGACTGCGGACATGGTACAGGAGAGGGTCAGAGGCTGCGGACATGGTACAGGAGAGGGTCAGAGACTGCGGACATGGTACAGGAGAGGGTCAGAGGCTGCAGACATGGTACAGGAGGGGGGTCGGAGGCTGCAGACATGGTACAGGAGAGGGTCAGAGACTGCAGACATGGTACAGGAGAGGGTCAGAGGCTGTGGACATGGTACAGGAGGGGGGGCAGAGGCTGCGGACATGGTACAGGAGGGGGGTCAGAGGCTGCGGACATGGTACAGGAGGGGGGTCAGAGGCTGCGGACATGGTACAGGAGGGGGGTCAGAGGCTGCGGACATGGTACAGGAGGGGGGTCAGAGGCTGCTGACATGGTACAGGAGATGGTCAGAGACTGCAGACATGATACAGAAAATGGTCAGAGAAGATGGTCAGAGACTGATGACATAGTACAGGAGATGGCCAGAGACTGCAGACATGGTAGAGGAGATGGTCAGAGATTGCAGACATGGTTGATTCAAGAGATGGTCAGGGACTGAGTTTACGGCTGAACCCAGTGTAAAAGTGTATAGTATCGCAGGGCTGCTCCACTCTATTTAAACCAGCTGTGCAGGATCAAGTCAGTAAAAGTGACAGAAGACAGCAGCACATCCAATTTCCAAAATAAAAATTGTCTTACAAACAGTTAACTGCTCAAGATTAGTGGAGTTCAGTAAACAGGTAATGGGTTTGTGAAGCTTCTAACCTGAACCAACAGTAAATGCTGCAAAAATAAAATAAAAACCCATGCAGCACACACAGAGCTCAAACTAGCTGAATGGAAGCTGAAATGGTTAACAGTCATGAGTTCCTGGTGTTGCTGCAGGTCTTCTTATCAGTGTATCAGGCAATGTACAGCTCAGGGAGATAAAAACATAAGCAGTGAGGGGAGAGGAAGCTGATCGATAACCTGCACAATGCCTGAATACACAGATATCCGGAACACACTGCAGCCCACCAGCATTACATGTGACATTGCTCTAACTGTAGCCATACCTTCTTGTTCTTGCATCTATCTCCCTGGTGCTCCCAGTCAAATGTGGTGGGCTGGAGAGGGGCAGGGGAGGAGTGTGATACTGCCTGCTGACTGGCTGTGGATGGAAGGGAGGAGGAGCTCCACATCTAGCCCGCCCATCCCCGACATCAGAGCTCCGATCTGACAGCTCTGCTCTCTCACTCTCACTGACACTGTGCTGGATGGTCACAATGAATGTAGAGCTAGACTGTCAGTACACTGCCCCTGAATCCGGGGACATGCAGGGAGGTTCTCAAGGAGCAGCGCCCTGTCACTTGTGCTTCTGTGCTACAAGTGACAGAAAATAGCGGTGATAGTGGACCTGTTTTGGGCCCTGGACAGTTGCCCCGGTTTGCCCCTTGGTAAAGACGGCCCTGAGGACAGGGTCAGGGGAGCTTGGCTTTTTTTTTTTTTGCCACGCCAGTGGCTTTTGATTAAGGATGCATGCATCGTCCTGTCACCATTTGAGGAGGCCACAAGGATGGTGAGCCGGGACGATGCATGCATCAGTGACACTATCCCTCTAGTCTACCTGCTGGAACACACGCTTTGTGGAATCATGGACAGGGCACTTGAGGCAGAACAGCGGGAGGAAGAGGAGGACTTCCTTTCCTCACAAGGCCCCCTTTATGCAGATATCATGCCTGCAGGGACACAAAACACACATGAGGAAAAGGTGGAGGAGGATTGCAGCAGCATAGATGTGGAGGATAGCATACAGCAGTCTTTAAGGGATGGTTTTGATTCCCCAGAAACCCTAGGAGTTGTACGTGGTTGGGGTTGGGGAGAGGTTGCTCCTGACAATGTCATCCTTAGTGACCCAGAGGACTCAGAACTTCAGAAGCTCATGCCTCTTCCAACTTACGTTGGGTGGGCTCCCTGATTCTGCAAAGCCTGCCAAAGGACCCAAGGATTCGTGCTATCAAGGAGAGGGATAATTATTGGTTGGCAACCCTTCTTGATCCACGTTACAAGGGTACAGTTACAGAGCTCATCCTGCCTTCACAGAGGGAGCAGAGGATGAAACATCTTGAGGAGAACTTGAAAAAAAGTTTGTTAACCACCTTTCCAGACACTGGGAGGTTAACATTCTCTGGACGTGTTTCTGAGGCATCGTTCAGCCAAAGGAGGAGCGATGGAGAAGGCGGCCGGCTGACCGATTACTTTAAACAGTTCTTTAGTCCTCAGCAACACCCAGGGCTGTTAGGTTTAAGCAACCATCAGCAGCGTCTTATCTAGGCGCAAGAGCAGACTTGGAGACCTTTCCAGCTGAGCATCCACTGGGTTACTGGGTCTTGAGGATGGACCACTGGCCAGAACTTGCTCAATATGCAATGGAGCTACTGGCCTGTCATGCTTCCAGCATGCTTTCTGAATGGACGTTCAGTGCTACTGGAGGTTATGTGATGGACAAAAGAGTGCATCTGTCCACAGACTCTGTTGACCAGCTGACTTTTATTAAAATGAATCAGCCCTGGATCAACAACAGCTATCAAGCCCCTGATGCTGATGTAAATTATTGAATTTGCTAGAGGTCTTCCATCCCTTGAAGACTGCGTATGCTGCCTATCCTATTCCTCAACCCTGATTCTCCTAGCTTCCAACAATGTTTTTGGTTTAGGTTACTACCAACCCCCAAGGCCTAATTTTTCTGCACTTGTATGACAGGTGCATACAATTTAAATTTTGTATGTAATTGTTAACAGCAGGCCCTGTCAATGTGCCCTGTGCCCAGCAAGAGTGACTGTGAGAGGTTACAGTGTTACGGTGTTCAGGCACCACCAACACCAACACCAAAGGCCCAATTTCAGTATTAGTTCCTGCCGATACTAACCTTCCAGGTCCCCATCACTCCAGCCGGTTTGCATAGCGGCCACCCAACCTTAGCCAGGTCAGATGACAGCACAGTGCCCCCATTAAATCACTGGTAAGAACACACACAACACTTGAAATTTGCCAATTTCAAATTGGTATGGAATTTTTACCAGCAGGGCCCATTCCTGCGCACATCAAGAGTAACTGCGAGGGGTTGCGGTGTTCAGGCACCACCAACACCCAAGGCCCAATTTTTCTGCACCTCTATGACAACTGACAAGTACATGCGATTTCAAATTTGTATGGAATTCTTACCAGCAGGTCCCGTTCCTGCACCCAGCAAGAGTAACTGTGAGGGGTTGATTACGGTGTTCAGGCACCAGCAACACCAAAGGCCCAATTTTTGCCCCCTGTATGACATGTAGATGCAATTTCAAATTTGTATGGAATTCTTACCAGCAGTTCCCGTTCCTGACCCAGCAAGAGTAACTGTGAGGGGTTATGGTTTTCAGGCACCACCAACACCAAAAGCCCAATATTTCTGCACCTGTATGGCAAGTACATGCGATTTCAAAATGTGTATGGAATTTTAGTAGCAGGGCCCGTTCCTGCGCCCAGCAAGAGTAACTGTGAGGGGTTACGGGGTTCAGGCACCACCAACAACCAAAGCCCAATTTTTCTGCACCTGTATGACAAGTACATACCATTTGAAATTTGTATGTATATTTGTATATGACATTTTTTCCTTTAGAAATGTCAGTATTGCTGCAGTAGGCTACATACATCGTACAGATGCACTACTTGACAGGCACATTCAGTGGACCCTCCCCCCCAGGCACGATATTTGAAGGAACTTTTCATTTTTATAGTTTCACTGTAAGCCTCATTAAAATCAGTAAATCACTGCTCCTTTAAAAACTTTTTTGCATTGCTACATGTCCCTCAGGTCAGTACCCGGACCCCCATACACTTTAGTTGGGCAATAACTTACATTTAAGCCTTCAAAATGAGGCCGTTTGATTTTTGACGTTTGAGTCCCATAGACTGGAGTTTGTTTGTTTGAACAAACTTTTCCTCTGTGCGCGGTGTTCTGGTGCAAACCGAACCGGGGGGGGGGGGGGGGGCATAGATGACTTGTTTTTTGGGTAGAGATACTGTAAAGCCAAGAAGATAGAGATAAAGCCAGTTACTGTCTAGTTCCACTTTTAGAGTATAGTATGTCTGGCTCAGCTGCTTTGGGTCTTAACATAAATTTGCGTCTAAAGCTATATTCTATTTTATACTTTTAAAATGTAAAACCATTCCTAAATATACCTGCTTTTGTCTTTATCAGCCATCTTCTTTATCAGCATCCTCTGTGGCCTATATTTTGTTTGAATCTATAATTGGGTGTTGAATTCAGGGCTAAGAACTGTCAATTACCTTTCACATGTCAAATGAGAGTGATGTCATTCTGCGCCAGCCTCCAGAGGACCCTAATTCATCGCCAACTGCTGCAAGTGCTGGCTCCAAACATCAGCATATAATGAAGAAAAAATTCCTCAAGCTGCACATCGCTACAAAACCACTATAGAGGAGTATGTGGCAGTCTCGGTCCGGGCCCTGCCTAGGCCATGCCCCAAACACATTTTGCTCTGCCCCTGGAGCTTATTCATGTTGATGAAGATGGCTTAAAACTGGCACACAGGAGAAGATGCTTGCGAGGGACAGGACCATTGGAGGAAAGGTGAATTTAAACTGCCTTTAGTTTCGCTACACCTGAAGGTATTCACACATCTTAAAGGATCCATTTTTTGCACTATACTGTACATTGTTTGCTACTGCTGACCTCTCATTAAGACAATGTCTGTCTGTAACACTCATCCAATGGCTTAATTGCTTTGCAAGCTACTGACCTGGAACAAAGTGTAGCAAAAACCAAAAACAAAACTTCAATATATTGCAGCTTATCTGTTTTTAGATGTAGTGGCTGCATCTTTTTTCAGGCTAAGAACATTTTACCAACTACAGAAAATATAATCTTACCATAAATGCAATGTCCATTTGACTTCCTGAGATCTACGCTGAAAGCGCAAATACGTTTGTCTTTTTGCATGTCATCAGGCTCTGTGTATTGGGATGAACAAAGAACAAAATCCAAGAACAGGTGATGGTGAGGCACTGGACAAAGATTTTCACAGGTTTTTAAAAAGTGGACAGTGTTCTATTTTAAGCACAGGTTTATGCATTGACATACAGTCAGGTCCATAAATATTGGGACATTGACACAATTCTAATCTTTTTGGCTCTATACACCACCACAATGGATTTGAAATGAAACAAACAAGATGTGCTTACATCCAAATCAGGTGAACGGTGTAGGAATTACAACTGTTAGTATATATGTACCTCCGACTTTTTAAGGGACCGAAAGTACTGGGACAGATTAACAATCATAAATCAAACTTTTACTGTTTAATACTTGGTTGCAAATCCTTTGCAGTCAATTACAGCCTGAAGTCTGGAACGCATAGACATCACCAGACGCTGGGTTTCATCCCTAGTAATGCACTGCCAGGCCTCTACTGCAACTGTCTTCAGTTCCTGCTTGTTCTTGGAGCATTTTCCCTTCAGTTTTGTCTTCAGCAAGTGAAATGAATGCTCAATTGGATTCAGATCAGGTGATTGACTTGGCCATTGCATAACATTCCACTTCTTTCCCTTAAAAAACTCTTTGGTTGCTTTCGCAGTATCCTTCGGGTCATTATCCATCTGCACTGTGAAGCACCGTCCAATGAGTTCTGAAGCATTTGGCTGAATATGAGCAGATAATATTGCCCAAAACACTTCAGAATTTATCCTGCTGCTTTTGTCAGCAGTCACATCATCAATAAATACAAGAGAACCAGTTCCATTGGCAGCCATACATGCCCACGCCATGACACTACCACCACCATGCTTCACTGATGAGGTGGTATGCTTTGGATCATGAGCAGTTCCTTTCCTTCTCCATACTCTTCTTTTCCCATCACTCTGGTACAAGTTTATCTTGGCCTCATCTGTCCATAGGATGTTGTTCCAGAACTATGAAGGCTTTTTTTAGATGTTGCTTGGCAAACTCCAATCTGGCCTTCTGTTTTTGAGGCTCACCAATGGTTTACATCTTGTGGTGAACCCTCTGTGTTCACTCTGGTGAAGTCTTCTCTTGATTGTGGACTTTGACACACATATACCTACCTCCTGGAGAGTGTTCTTGATCTGGCCAACTGTTGTGAAGGGTGTTTTCTTTACCAGGGAAAGAATTCTTCGGTCATCCACCACAGTTGTTTTCTGTGGTATTCCGGGTCTTTTGGTGTTGCTGAGCTCACTGGTGCATTCTTTCTTTTTAAGGATGTTCCAAACAGTTGATTTGGCCACACCTAATGTTTTTGCTATCTCTCTGATGGGTTTGTTTTGTTTTTTTCAGCTTAATGATGGCTTGCTTCACTGATAGTGACAGCTCTTTGGATCTCATATTGAGAGTTAACAGCAACAGATTAAAACGCAAATAGCACACTTGAAATGAACTCTGGACCTTTTATCTGCTCCTTGTAAATGGAATAATGAGGGAATAACACACACCTGGACATGGAACAGCTGAGCAGCCAATTGTCCCATTACTTTTGGTCCCTTAAAAAGCGAGAGGCACATATACAAACTGTTGTAATTCCGACACCTTTCACCTGATTTGGATGTAAATACCCTCAAATTAAAGCTGCAGTTAAAGCACATCTTGTTTTTTTTTTTTTTTTCATTTCAAATCCATTAAAGTGGAGTTCCACCCATTTTTGGAACTTTAGATCTTTGTAATCCCCTTTAAAATGGCTTTTACCAATGGAAACTTTTTTTTTTTTTTTTTGCTAGTAAATACCTTAATTTTGGCTTTATTCCCCCTCTCCTCACTTCCTGGTCCGATCGGCGATGACGTCATTCGGCGATCCGCAGTGTCTGCTGGGATGTATTCTACTTGCAGTAGCTGTATCTGTACTGAGCCGTGCCTGCCCCGCCTCCGCCCCGCCTCCTCTCATTGAATTGCATTGTATGAATGTATTAAGGCTGTTCTCTGCCCAGCCTCCGCCCCGCCTCCTCTCATTGAATTGCATTGTATGAATGATTAAGGCTGTTCTCTGCCCAGCCTCCGCCCCGCCTCCTCTCATTGAGTTGTATTGAGAGGAGGCGGGGCGGAGGCTGGGCAGAGAACGGCCTTAATACATTCATACAATGCAATTCAATGAGAGGAGGCGGGGCGGAGGCTGGGCAGAGAACGGCCTTAATACATTCATACAATGCAATTCAATGAGAGGAGGCGGGGCGGAGGCTGGGCAGAGAACAGCCTTAATACATTCATACAATGCAATTCAATGAGAGGAGGCGGGGCGGAGGCGGGGCAGGCACGGCTCAGTACAGATACAGCTACTGCAAGTAGAATACATCCCAGCAGACACTGCGGATCGCCGAATGACGTCATCGCCGATCGGACCAGGAAGTGAGGAGAGGAGGAATAAAGCCAAAATTAAGGTATTTACAAGCAAAAAAAAAAAAAAAAAGTTTCCATTGGTAAAAGCCATTTTAAAGGGGATTACAAAGATCTATGTATTCCAACCTATTAAAAATGGGTGGAACTCCGCTTTAAAGAGCCAAAAAGATTAGAATCGTGTCGATGTCCCAATATTTATGGACCTGACTGTACCTCCTCAAGACCTTGGACCATCCAGCTAGTCACCTGCTGAATAGGCGCCCTCCACAGACAGCTTAACTGTCCAATATGAAATACAGTACATGAATGTTCACCAGTCAAATAAAAGTGTAAATGGGCAGTAAACTGGGTTTTACCATTTAGGAGTACAGTAACACCAATCTGAAATTACACTGAATGCCACTAGGTGTCAGCACGGAGATATTTATACAATACAAAATGAACCCAATGCAAATTATTGAATAAATACAAATTAAAAATGCCGCGCCCCGATTATGTCAGTTGTGACAAAACACATATGGTAGAGCTAGCGCTCATGACGTCACAATGCACCAGGAAGTTGTCAACGTGATTCCAGGGATTGGAGTTCTGTATTGACAAGCGCTCTCTGTTTTTATCATTGTAAGTGGTTTGTACTTTTTAAAAAAAATTCTCCTATATGGTTTTACGCTATGTGGTCTTTCCAACTTTCTCTTCATGTCATGGTGGAATATCCTATAAATGCGGATGAGGCGCCCATGAGACCATAAGTAGAGACCTGGAGGTGGTGCATGTTTTCTAACAAGAAGTATACATATACACAAGCACAGATGACTCTTTATATTAGTAAAGAGTCGACCAACTCCTGTAAGAGTCTTCTCACATTTAAGGGGGTGGTACACTTATGGTGTTACGGTGTTTGGAGTATCTACTGATCTATATATTATTTATATTTGTATTATTTTCTTTATTATTGTGTTGACATTGGGATTCACATTTTGACTTTTCAACATTATATGTATGTTCTTTGATATTAACGTTACATTTTTAATTTGTATTTGTTACACAATTTATCCAATTGTCATGCCAGCTGCTCTTTTGTTTTGTTTTTTAGCACGATTTCCCTATTTTTGTTAAACTAAGTGTTCCAGATCAGAAAAAGTAATTGCTTGAGATCAATGGCTTGGGTTCAGCAGCTAACCACAAGGACTGCTTAGGAGAGAGGGTTCAACCGAATTAAGAACTCAAAAGGTATTAGGTAAAAAAAAAACACCAAACACAAATCTTGAGATTACAACATTTTAATTGTTCAGCTGGTGAAAATAAGAAAAGCAAAGAACATCAGGACTTACTTTCATGTTATCTGGGAATGTTCACATATCCAGGAATTTTTGAAAGCGGTGATACTGGAGATTATTTTGATCGCAGAACTCTCTATGACATTGGACCCCAAGGTACTTCTCCTGGGAATTGGAGACTCAGTGGATCAATCTACTCACAAGAAACTAATTATTTTCTATATGTATGGTTATTCTTCAAAACTGGAATCTGGTAACCCCCCTACAATTACCCAATGGCAACTGCGGATTGACTCAGTGTTACCCCTATACAAGTTAACTTATATGAGTTGCAAATGTCCCCAAAAGTTTGGGAAGATCTGGGATGCTTGGGACAAAGCAAGGTCACTTAAGTTATGACTCAGACGATAGTCCTATATTTTCTCCCCAAATGGGGGAACACCCCCTGGGGAACTAGGATTAGATAGTTTAAGAACCAAGCCCTTGGGGACAATGGCCTGGGGGGCCTTGACACCTTAGCCACTACTCTTCTTCTTTGGAGACTAGACTTTCTCTAATTCCCCTCCTCCCTAACTGGCCCCTGATATATGCTCTCATTTTCTCTGCTTAGTTTTTGTTCCCTCCCCCTCCATCGCCCCCCCCCCCTTTTTTTTTCCCTTTCCCCTATCCCCTTTTCTTTCTCCTAATACACACTAGCGTACCCCTACCCCTAGGTGTGGATGTTTAACCTGACTAACGAATGCAGAGAAGGTGGTTTCTAAAGGCTTCGCTGGGAGCTACTTAGAGTGTCCTAAGAACTAACTAAAAGTAACCCTACATATATCTCCTACACGAGATCATGTTTTCCCTGCTCAGGTTAATGATTCTGCTCAGCTTACTAAGAATGATACTCAGTTGGTGATGCATATTGGTTTATTATGTGCATGTACCTTACTGTTTTGTAACAACATTCTAAACTTTACTTCATTTATCAATAAAATGTTTCTGTTAAAAAAGAAAAGCACCGATTGGAGCCACTTTACTGCCCATACTTTGTCATTGTTTGTGAGTATATTTTTTTGAA
Organism: Pelophylax lessonae; assembly: GCF_965119305.1. Classification (NCBI taxonomy): domain Eukaryota; kingdom Metazoa; phylum Chordata; class Amphibia; order Anura; family Ranidae; genus Pelophylax; species Pelophylax lessonae. The sequence goes on from NC_138777.1 coordinate 75,848,796, forward strand.
TTGAAGAAATAAACTTTGTAAAAACTTACTTCACTATATATGGTCTTTTATCTCCGTTATTGGGCCCATGGAGTAACCTTGGACCACATTTGAATAAGAATACTTGGAATAACCTGGCATTACTCAGAAGTCCTGGTGCAGTGTCTTATCCCTGTGGTTACAGGCTTTATTGATCCGTTTTTCTGGTGAGTGGGGAACCTGGAGGGGTCACACGTCACCTGGAGCACCTTCATTTTTTTCCGTCTGCACTGGAGCACTTTGCACTTTATCGGTTAATTCATATAACTGGACTTACTTTATCACATTTATTGTACTTATTTTAAATTGATGTGGTTAATATTTTTTATCACATTGCACATCATCTTTTATATTATTTTTAGTATATATTTGTATTAGGTTTTATGCTAGCGCTATTTAATATTTAGATTACATATCTTTTTTAAGTTTAAATATTTTAAGCAGATTTGAAGTTCAAAATTAATTTCCGATTGACATGTTCAGCTGCAGAGCTCAAAGACAGGCAGGCAGCTGGCTTTTCAGAAGGGAGTCAGAATAGCAGCTTACATACATTATCTCACAAAAGTGAGTAACCCCTCACATATTTGTAAATATTTTATTATATCTTTTCATGTGACAATACAAGCTCTGGATATGACGCTGAGCACGTGCATTCAACTTCTTTGGTCGACCATGGCGAGGTCTGTTCTGAGTGGAAAATGTCCTGTTAAACCGCTGTATGGTGTTGGCCACGTGCTGCAGCTCAATTTCAGGGTCTTGGCAATCTTCTTATAGCCTAGGCCATCTTTATGTAGAGCAACAATTCTTTTTTTCAGATCCTCAGAGAGTTATTTGCCATGAGGTGCCATTTTGAACTCAGTGACTAGTATGAGAGAGTGAGAGTATGAGAGAGAGAGTGATAACACCAAATTTAACTCACCTGCTCCCCATTCACACCTGAGACCTTGTAACACAAATGAGTCACATGACACCGGGGAGGGAAAATGGCTAATTGGGCCCAATTTGGACACTTTGACTTAGGTATGTACTCACTTTTTTGCCAGCGGTTTAGACATTAATGGCTGTGTGTTGAGCTATTTTGAGGGGACACCAAATTTACACTGTTATACAAGCTGTAAACTCACTATTTTACATTGTAGCAAAGTGTAATTTCATCAGTGTTGTCACATGAAAAGATATAATAAAAGATTGACAAAAATGTGAGGGGTGTACTCACTTTTGTGAGATATTGTATTTGCCTGAGTGTAATGCAGTGCATCATTAACAGACTACAACACAGTTACAGTCTATGTGTCATAGAGCTGCCTGCACATAATATAGCATGATAAAAAGCTGAACAATGAGCCTTCAGAGCCCTAATCTGAAATGAATTTTTTATAACAGATAGACAGTGCAGTACATCATCCAGGACTAACAAGGCCGTGTTACGTGATTTGAGATAATTCAGATGCATGTGAATGGCAGGAAGCTCCAGCTGTGACCCAGGATCCACCTAAAAACATTTTACCTGGTAAAAGATAGAGTCTGTATGGCACAGAATTCTAGGTGTACCTGCTCAACTTGCTATTTCTGCTACCGCAGGACTCATGGTATGAAAACAATTATCAGAGTGGTCTTATGTGATAATGCCTCTTCTCGAAGTGCTAAGTAATTGTTGTACTTTATGGTAATGCATTTGCTTATCAGCCCATACTTCCTAACTAATTATTGTAAGCTATGATGCATAACAAAACCTTTAGGTTATAGCTGTGGCTTCTTCTCATATTCTCAGACGTTCCCCTATCAGATGCCGTCAGTACATGACTGAGCTGACAATACCACATCACTTCTGCAATGGTAATGAAGTGGAAACTCTGGCTTGTGATTGCTAAAAAAAAGCAAATGAAAATATGTAACTTGCTGAGTTATACGGAAAAGTAAATGTAAACCCAATCACTAAAATCTCACATGTTCCAGTGATTTTAAAACGAATTTTATATATGTTGAAGATTCAGTTTAGTGAAAAGATACCTGGTGATCCTGTCATGTAGAACCTTCTGTAGGTATTTCCTGTTACAGAGTGACACCATCTGTACAATTCACTCAGTTGTGCTCTTGTGTTGTCATCCTATCATACGTTCTCCCAAAGTAGTGCAGTACCCTCCTAGTTAGGCTGCTAGGTAAATTTAGTTGTAAGCTCCACTGTAGTAAGTGGAATGGTTGTTGATCAATTGGGTCTGATCAGAATTCCTGAGCTGAGAGTTTGATTACTTCCCCCTGCCTCTAGAAGAAGCTTCCAGTGCATAGGGAGGGAGTTTGAAATGATCAGCTGAATATTTATCATGCCCCAGCCAATCCCTGGGGAGGTGTATCCAGTAGGTAGTTGGGGAGGTGATAAATTGACAAGAAGCCTGAACTGATGGTTCCTTCCTCATTAGGGAGGGTTCCAGTCTATTCGGTGGCTGTTGCCTGTGGGAGATAGCCAGAGAGACAAGATATTGTTCCTTGGGCCTCCACAGTTTTCGGGTTGAGGGTCTAAAAAGAATTGCCAAAGAAGTACCCTTGCTAAAGGGCACTGTCTCTGAGTCTTGTCCTAAAAGAGGGATCCTTATTTCTTTCCCAGAGGATTTGCCTGAGGATGCTGAGTGGCAGAAAGCTCCTGGGACACTGTGAGTAAAGACTTCACTGGGACTGATAGTTGAGCAAGTGCCAGAAAGGAACCAGTTGCCAGAGGCTGCTTTATGGACTGCTGTTGCAGGGCAGTCAAAATCCTAGCTACACCCTGATACTCCCAGAAAAGCTGCTCTCGGGAAGATTAGAGGGAAGTTTGTCCTTCTATTGTGATTACTGATTGTTTTGGAATATCCTATTGAAAAGACAAGAACTCACTGCTCAAGGTGGTGTAATTGCCTAATGACTCACACCGGTGCATGCCACCGGCTCGCCTCCGTGAAAACTTGATAAAGGAAAAGGAATTGGCAGCACTCCAGGTTGAGTCAAAATCCAGATTTATTGACTGGACATCCAAATATAAAATTTTGGAATATCCTATGACCCTAAACCCCTCTCTAGTTAAAGTTATTCAGCAATAAATACTAAAAAGACTTCCCTCAAACCGAGCCTGAATTGTCTGTGTGCGTGGGACTGTGCTTGGGTGACTGGCATATTCTCTACTATTTGTGAGAACCTGTCTATCTTCAGCTGCCCCTTTAGGGGTGAGGGCTAGAGTAGAATACAAGCAACTGTGCCAACACACATTGTACAGGCATGTTACGCTGTTGTCACCATCGGGAACCCACCCAAAAAATGCCATGCAGCAGTTGCTGAAGTGCATACATGCAGACAGGAAGTGCTGATGTACAACAAAGGAGGTAAAAAAAATTATATTTGATGTACACTGCCTAGAAAAAGTATTCATACCCCTTGAAATTTTCCACATTTTGTCATGTTACAACCAAAAATATTAATGTATTTTATTGGGATTTTATATGATATACTAACACAAAGTGGCACATAATTGTGAAGTGGAAGGAAAATGATAAATGTTTTAATCATTTTTCTTACAAATAAATATCTGAAAAGTGTTGCGTGCATTTGTATTCAACCCCCTTTACCCTGATATCTCTAACTAAAATCTAGTGGAACCAATGGCATTTAGAAGTCACCTAATTAGTAAATAAAGTCCACCTGTGTGTAATTTAATTTCAGTATAAATACAGCTGTTCTGTGAAGCCCTTAAAGGTTTGTTAGAGAACCATAGTGAACAAACCGCATCATGAAGGCCAAGGAACACCCCAGGTCAGGGATAAAATTGTGGAGAAGTTTAAAGCAGTGTTAGGGTATAAAAAAATATCCCAAGCTTTGAATATCTAACGGAGCACTGTTCAATCCATCATACGAAAAAGGAAATAGTATGGCACAACTGCAAACCTACCAAGACATGGCTGTCCACCTAAACTGACAGACCAGACAAGGAAAGCATTATTGAGGAAGCAGTCAAGAGGCCTATGGTAACCCTGGAGAAGCTGCAGAGATTCACAACTCTGGTAAACAGGACAACTATTAATCGTTTTACTCCACAAATCTGGCCTTTATGGAAGAGTAGCAAGAAGAAAGCCATTGTTTAAAGAAAGCTATAAGAAGTCCCTTTTGCAATTTGCAAGAAGCCATGTGGAGGACACAGCAAGCTTGTGGAAGAAGGGGCTTTAGTCATATGAGACCAAAATTATACTTTTTGGCCTAAAAGCAAAATGCATTGTGTGGCAGAAAACTAACTCTGCACATCACCCTGAGCACATCATCCCCACCGTGAAACATGGTGGTAGCAGGATCATGTTTTTTGGGATGCTTTTCTTAGGCAGAAACAGGGAAGCTGGTCAGAGTTGATTGGAAGATGAATGGAGCCAAATACAGGGCAATCTTAGAAGAAAACCTGCTGGAGTCTGCAAAAGACTTGAGACTGGGCCAGAGATTCACCTTCCAGTAGGACAGAGACCCTAAGCATACAACCAGAGCTACAATGGAATGGTTTAGATCAAAGCATATGTGTTAGAATGGCCCAGTCAAAGCCCAGACCTAAATCCAATTGAGAATCTGTGGCAAGACTTGCAAATTGCTGTTCACAGACGCTCTCCATCCAATCTGACAAAGCTTAAGCTATTTGACAAAGAAGAATATTAAAAAATGCCACTCTCTAGATATACAAAGCTGGTAGAGACATTCCCAAAAAGACTTGCAGCTGTAATTGCAGCGAAAGGTGGTTCTAGAAAGTATTGATCGACCGATATCGTTTATTTACCGCCGATACCGATATCAATATTTTGGTCATCGGATATCGGTATCGGCCGATATTTTCGGACATTAAAATGTTTTTTTTTTTAATGTCTACGGGTACTGTGGTGGAGGGATCTGGGGGTCTAAAAGACCCCAAACCCCTCCTCTGCACTTAAAAGCATTCAAAACGCCAAGTTTGGCTGTTTTGAATCTTGTACGTTTTTTTAATTCGGCGCCGCCAGTACCCGTAAGGGATGTCATGTCATGACATTATTTTTAGGTACTCAGCGGCACCAAATTCAAAGAAATGGAGACCCGCCAGACGGCGGCAGTGCAGATGGAGACCCGGTCAGACGCAGGCAGTAAAGGTAGGATGCCCGGGTCTCCCGGTGGGACAGGAGACCCGGGCAAGCCGCGGAAGGCGGCGGAAGGGGGGGATGTCCCCTCCCGCTCCTTGGAATGACAGCCGAGGGGCTTCTCAGCCGGTTGTCATTACAAGACAGCCGACCGTCGGCTATGGACACCGGTACAAGCACTTCCCGAAATATCTGCAATATCGGTAAATCAAAAGGCCGATTGCGATATATCAGTCAAAGTGCATATCGGCCCTCGATATATCGGCTTTGCCGATAATCGGTCGATCACTACTAGAAAGTATTGACTCAAGGGGGCTGAATTCAAATGCACGCCACACTTTTCAGATATTTGTTAGAAATCTTGAAAACCATTTATCATTTTCCTTCCACTTCACAATTATGTGCCACTTTGTGTCAGTCTATTACATATAATCCCAATAAATAAATGTACGCTTTTGGTTGAAACATGACAAAATGTGGAAAATTTTCAGGAGTTATGTCCTAGTCAGACTAGGCTTTTTGGCTCTACTGTACTCAGTGGAGTAGCAATCTGTTTTTTAGTCTGGTCAGGTTTCCCTAAGATTGGTGGTTGATTGCTCCTGTCTGCCTCTGGAAGAAGTTTTCAGAAATAGCCCTGAAGGTAAGCCACTGAAGTTCTGAATATTCATCTGACCACAGCCAAGTCCTGGAAGGCACCCAGAAGGTGGCTGGGGAGAAGATAAATATTTGAAAAGCTTTTTCGGAGTGTTCTTGTTCTGGGGCTGCTGCTGGAGTACTAGAGTTGCTGTTTGGGCAGCATGTGCTTGGCTGAGGGCCTAAAGAAGATCTGGTTGAGAAACATATGACACCAACGAATATAATACTATATGGACTCAACCAGATGTAGAAAGGGTTTTCACTCTATATATACTGTAAATACATTTATACAATAATCTAAATAGCCAAAACATTCTATCAATCCACTTTATCGTACCCAAATATTAAAATCAAGTTCTAAAACTTCACTAGTATACTCAAATAAATACCCTTGTGGGTACTGTATAATCTATGATCAAAAATATTGTTCTGGTGGTGAAGTGGCAGCTCTATGTAACAAATGTAATGTCCTAAAACAAAAACAAAAAAAAAGTTATTGGAGGTTTTGTTGGTCATACATTGATTTGCTTGGACACAGAGAATGCAGTGTCTATATAGAGCAGGGGTGTCAAACTCAACTTCATCAAAGGCCGCATCAGCATTATGATTGCCCTCAAAGGGCCGGTTGCATCTGTAATACTAGATGTCCAGAGTATCCCAAACCCCTTAAATCAGATGTTTAGAGTCCACCCCACCCTCTCTTACATCAAAGTGCACCCCCTTTCCTTGTATTGCTGCTAGGAAGAAGTTGGTGGCAGAGCTGGGAAGCAAAATGTGCAGGGTCTGCAGGACCAAAGGATGGCTGGAGTTCTACTGCAGCTCCAGGAGAGGTGTGAGGGCCACATAAAATGGACAGGAGGGCCAGATTCGGCCCGCGGGCCTTGTGTTTGACACATGTAAAATAGAGGATGATGTCTATTGGGATATGTATGGCTCTATAAGACCTTGGAAATGTTGTCGGCAAAAGTAAAGGTTGAAAGTCACTGTTGTGCAAATAGAAAATATAGTGTGGTCTAATGGAGGGCCTTATGTACCAGGGCCAAACAGATGTTGATCTACCTTCCTAGCACACTGTAATAGGATGGTATGCAGTAAAATATATTTCAAGAAATTATAGATCTTTCATGCAAACAATGTTGGTCACATATACAGGTTGGTAGCAGGAGAGCGTGGTCCAGAGGAGGATTTTTAATGTCATAAAGCATCCCTCACACACACTGTACTTGGCCTATATTCATGCATGTATATGCCATCAATCATTGTATTACACATTGTGTAAAAAGGCTATTTGTTCCTGTCTTCTCTGATCTTCCCCTTCTTCCACTGTCCTTAACTAGGGTTGAGCGGACACCTAGATGTCCGTGTTCGACGGGTTCGGCCGAACTTTAAAAAAAAGTCCGGGTCCGTGTCCCGGACTTTTACCGAACTTTTCCCGGACACCGAACCCCATTGAAGTCAATGGGGACCCGAACTTTAAGGCACTAAAATGGCTCTAAAACACCAAAGGAAAGGGCTAGAGTGCTGCAAATGGCAGCAAAACGTAATTAAGAGCATGGCAAGTGCTCTGCAAACAAATGTGGATAGGGAAATAACTTAAAACAACAAAAAAAAACAGAAAAATAAAACAATGTTCTTCTTCATCTCTGAAGGACGAGGCCCATATGGAGTAGGAGGGAGGTTGAGGTGGTGGTGGATGTGGCGGTGACATAGGCGTGCGCACAGGGTGTGCTGGGTGTGCCTGGGCACACCCTAATCACCTAGGGCACATAGCATTGCCAGTGAGGAGATGGGAAAGATCTCCCTGGGACCTTCTCTGCTCTATTTCTCCTTGCCTACAGGTACATGGCCCCGATACATTACTCTCCCTGCTGGCAAACACATGCATGTGTATTTCAACTTTGGGGTGCACACCTTAATGCAATAGGCTGCGCACACCTATGGGCGGTGTAGGTGGAAGCGGCGGTGGAGGAGGACCAGGGCCGGATTAACAGCATCATGAGCTTGGTGCTGAGGATTTTGAAGGGCCTTAAGGGCCGTGCCTTGCCATGCACCCAGAGGAGGAAGGGTGCAGCCATGCATGCCTAATTCAACATGGGATGCTGTCTCTGAAGCCCATAAACACATCCATGCATCGCCAACTGTCCCTCCTTGTCCGGCCTTCACGCTGTGTGGGGAGGTTCTGAGGGTGCTGCCTGGGGAAGCGAGCATAGAAGCCAGACTTCTGTGTTTACAAGTGACAGAAGAGCGGTAACAGTGAATATGGCCAACCCGGGGCCTATATAAAAGGTAGGGGCCTGGAGCTGCAGCTCCAATAGCCCCTACATTAATCTGGCCCTGAGGAGGAGGACGAGGTAGCCAACACTGCTTCTTTTCAAAAATTTTAAATGAGGGTACACCCCAAAAGAGTGAGAAAGAGCAAAAATGGAACAATGGGTGGGTAAGGTCGGTATCCATTGCTATTCTGCATAAGGTACGGAAAAGTCCCGTGGGATCCATGCCTGGTTCATTTTAATGAACGTGAGCTTGTCCACATTGTCTCTGGACAGGCGGCTGCGCTTGTCTGTTATAACGCCCCCAGCCGTGCTAAATACCCGTTCAGATAATACACTGGCTGCAGGGCACGCCAGCACCTCCAAGGCGTAAAGGGCAAGCTCAGGCCATGTGCCCAATTTGGAGACCCAGAAGTTGAAGGGGGCAGACTTCACTACATGTAGGCGTGTGCACACATACTGCTCCACCATGTTGGTAAAATGCTGCCTCCTGCTAAGACGTTCCATCTGAGCTGCTGGTGCTGCTGTTTGTTGTGGCGTGCTGACAAAGCTTTTCCACATTTCGGCCATGCTAACCCTGCCTTCTGAGGTGCTGGCGGTGCCCTGGTTGCGTTGGCGACCTCCTCCTCCTCCTCCTCTGCCTTGTGCTTCCACTGTGGCCCCGCTGTCAGATGGGAATGCCAGCAGCATGGCGTCTACCAGCGTGCGCTTGTACTCGCGCATCTTGCGATCGCGCTCCAGTGAGTGAATTAAGGACGGTACGTTGTCCTTGTAACGGGGATCCAGCAGCGTGGCCACCCAGTAATCAGCACAAGTTAGAATGTGGGCAACTCGGCGGTCGTTGTGGAGACACTGCAGCATGTAATCGCTCATGTGTGCCAGGCTGCCCAGAGGCAACGAAAGGCTGTCCTCTGTGGGAGGTGTATCGTCCGTGTCCTCTGTATCCCCCCAGCCACGCACCAGTGATGGCCATGAGCTGGCCTGGGTGCCACCCTGCTGTGAACATGGTTCCATCTCCTCCTCCAGCTCCTCCTCCTCCTCATCCTCCTCATCCTCCAGAACTGTGCCCCTGCTGGACAATTGCGTCCCTGGCGTTTGCGTGTGCAGGAACCCACCCTCGGAGCCCCTTGCGAATGACTGCCCTGAAAGCCTTGGAAATGTTACCTCTTCATCCTCCTCCTCCTCCTCATCCTGTGCCACATCCTCTTCCATCATCGCCCGAATTGTTTTTTCAAGGAGGCATAGAAGTGGGATAGTTAAGCTGAGAACGGCGTCATTGCCACTGGCCATGTTGGTGGAGTACTCAAAACAGCGCAACAAGGCACACAGGTCTCGCATGGAGGCCCAGTTATTGGTGGTGAAGTGGTGCTGTTCCGCAGAGCGACTCACGCGTGCGTGCTGCAGCTGAAACTCCACCATGGCCTGCTGCTGCTCGCACAGTCTTTCCAGCATGTGCAAGGTGGAGTTCCACCTTGTGGGCACGTCACATATGAGGCGGTGAGCGGGAAGGCCGAAGTTACGCTGCAGCGCTGCCAGGCGAGCAGCAGCAGGGTGAGAACGCCGAAAGTGCGCACAAACGGCCCGCACTTTCTGCAGCAGCTCTGACATATCGGGGTAGTTTTTAAGGAACCTCTGCACCACCAAATTCAGCACATGCGCCAGGCAAGGGATGTGCGTCAAACCGGCTAGGCCCAGAGCTGCTATGAGATTTCGCCCGTTATCGCACACCACCAGGCCGGGCTTGAGGCTCGCTGGCTGACAATTGACAACAAAGAGAGAGCCGCTCAGGTGTTAGTTCAAAGGGTGGTGCTGGTCAGATCCGCCGTCCAAGCTATGAAGAATCCAAAAAAGTAGACCGCACTCGGGAAAGTAAGATGAAAACAATCAAAACTCCTTTATTCTTCTTCGGTGTAGCAGACAGACAGTACAATGCACATAACAGACGTGCCCGGTTAACGCGTTTCACGAATTAAATCGCTTACTCATAACCATACAACAGTGTATGGTTATGAGTAAGCGATTTAATTCGTGAAACGCGTTAACCGGGCACGTCTGTTATGTGCATTGTACTGTCTGTCTGCTACACCGAAGAAGAATAAAGGAGTTTTGATTGTTTTCATCTTACTTTCCCGAGTGCGGTCTACTTTTTTGGATTCTTCCTTTGAGGCTCGCTGGCAGCAACCACTCATTTGTCTGCTGTTCCATGCTCCTCCACAACTCCTGCGCGGTGTGTGGTTTGTCCCCCAAACAGGCAAGTTGTAAAACTGCCTGCTGTCGTTTACCCCTGGCCGTGCTGAAGTTGGTGGTGAAGGTGTTACGCTGTCCGGATGAGGAGGCGGTAGAGGATGAGGAAGCGGAGTAGGAGGAGTTAGGAACAGGAGGCAAACTGAAGCGCCCTGCAATCCTCGGTGGTGGAAGGACATGCGCCAAATTGCTATCCGCCTCAGGCCCATCCGCCACTGCATTTACCCAGTGTGCCGTTAGGGAGATATAACGCCCCTGACCGTGCTTACTGGTCCACGTATCCGTAGTTAGGTGGACCTTGGCACAGATGGCGTTGCGCAGTGCACACCTGATATTTTCCCCCACTTGGTTGTGCAGGGAAGGGATGGCTTGCCTGGAAAAGTAGTGGCGGCTGGGCACGACGTACTGTGGGACAGCCACCGACATAAGGTTTTTAAAACTGTGCGTCTCCACCAGACGGAATGACAGCATTTCAAAGGCCAATAATTTTGAAATGCTGGCATTCAGGGCCAGGGATCGCGGGTGGGTAGGGGGGTACTTCCTCTTCCTCTCAAGTGTTTGGGAGATGGAAAGCTGAACGCTTCCACGGGACATTGTGGAGATGGTTGTTGGTGACCCAGGTGGTGGTGTTGCTGACAGATCGTCTGTTTGCGGGGTGGCAGGTGCCGGTATCACTACAGATGTGGCTGGAGCGGCCGAGACTGCAGCAGAAGAGGAAGCAGGATGAGCCAGAGACGTTTCTTGGTTTTGAAGGTGTGTACTCCACTGCAGCTCGTGCTTTGCACTTAGATGCCTGATCATGCAGGTTGTGCTCAGGTTGAGAAGGTTTATGCCTCGCTTCAAGCTCTGATTGCACAGGGTGCAAACCACTCGTGTCCTGTCATCAGCACATTTTCTAAAGAACTTCCACGCTAGAGAACTCCTTTGAGCTGACTTTGGTGCGCTCGTTCCCTTGCTGCGTTGGGCAGTAGCGGGCGTAGTGTCTAGGGCACGGCCGCTCCACTTCTGCACCCTGCTCCCTCTTCTGCTGTGCTGGTGGCTCTGTGCGACCACCGCCTCTTCCTCCAAACTACTCAGGTCACCTGCATGACGTTCATTCCATGTGGGGTCGAGGACCTCATCGTCCTCCACATCATCTTCCACCCAGTCTTCACCCCTGCCCTCCTTGTCGGTCTCCACAATGCTGAACGCCGCAGCAGTTGGCACCTGCGTTTCGTCATCATCGGAGACGTGCTGCGATGATCCTTGCATGTACTCATCTTGAGAAATAAGTGGTTGGGCATCGCTGCACTCAATCTCTTCCACTTCTGGGGCAGGGCTAGGTGGATGGCCCTGGGAAACCCTGCTGACAGAGTCCTCAAAAAGAATAAGAGACTGCTGTATGGCTTGGGGCTCAGACTGCTGGCCTGATTTGCAAGGGGGTGAGGTGAAAGACGGTTGGACATTGGCTGCAGGTGCCAACTCTGACCTTTCTGCAGTAGACTGGGTGGGAGACAATGTGAAGGAACTGGAGGCACTGTCAGCAGCAAACCAATCTACTATCGCCTCAACTTGTTCTGGCCTCATCACTTCTAGGGGCGTTTGATGCCCTACCAAATACTGATGCAGGTTCTGTCGCCTACTCACACTTGAGGAAGGTGTTTCACTTGTGCGTGTAGCTGGCACAGATCGACCACGTCCTCTCCTTGCAACAGGAGCTCTACCAGCAGCACCACGACCCAGGCCACGGCCCTTATTTGACGGTCTCCTCATATTTCTGTAATTTAAGATCTTGCCCTAGAAAGGTTTTTATTGAATAGCGGAATAGGAAATATGATCCAAAAAAGTGTATGTATCTCGCACGTACAAAACCACACTAGGCCCCAATTACTATTGTTTCTACCCCTAAAAGGATGGATGAGGAGTAGGAGGAGTATGGAACAGACAGCACCCTCAAATCTTCAGAAGTATGAGATGAACCCCAAAAACTTGGAAAGGTGGATCTCACACGTACCGACACAGACTATCCCGCAATTCAATTGATCCTCAAAGGTTTTTATTGAATAGCGGAATAGGAAATATGATCAAAAAAAGTGTATGTATCTCGCACGTACACAACCACACTAGGCCCCAATTACTATTGTTTGTACCCCTAAAAGGATGGTTGAGCAGTAGGAGCAGGAGTATGGAACAGGCAGCACCCTCAAATCTTCAGAAGTATGAGATAAACCCCAACAACTTGGAAAGGTGGATCTCACACGTACCGACACAGACTATCTCGCAATTGAATTGATCCCCAAAGGTTTTAATTGAATAGCGGAATAGAAAATATGATCAAAAAGAAAGTGTATGTATCTCGCACGTACACCACCACACTAGGCCCCAACTACTATTGTTTGTACCCCTAAAAGGATGGTTGAGCAGTAGGAGGAGGAGTATGGAACAGGCAGCACCCTCAAATCTTCAGAAGTATGAGATGAACCCCAAAAACTTGGAAAGGTGGATCTCTCTCACACGTACCAACACAGACTATCCCCCAATTTAACTGATCCCCAAAGGTTTTTGATTAAATAGCGGAATAGAAAATATGATCCAAAAAAAGTGTATGTATATCACACGTACACAACCACACTAGGCCCCAATTACTATTGTTTGTACCCCTAAAAGGCTAGATGAGGAGTAGGGGGGGTATGGAACAGGCAGCACCCTCAAACCTTCAGAAGTATGAGATGAACCCCAACAACTTGGAAAGGTGGATCTCTCTCACACGTACCAACACAGACTATCCCCCAATTTAACTGATCCCCAAAGGTTTTTGATTAAATAGCGGAATAGAAAATATGATCCAAAAAAAGTGTATGTATATCACACGTACACAACCACACTAGGCCCCAATTACTATTGTTTGTACCCCTAAAAGGCTAGATGAGGAGTAGGGGGAGTATGGAACAGGCAGCACCCTCAAACCTTCAGAAGTATGAGATGAACCCCAACAACTTGGAAAGGTGGATCTCTCTCACACGTACCAACACAGACTATCCCCCAATTTAACTGATCCCCAAAGGTTTTTGATTAAATAGCGGAATAGAAAATATGATCCAAAAAAAGTGTATGTATATCACACGTACACAACCACACTAGGCCCCAATTACTATTGTTTGTACCCCTAAAAGGCTAGATGAGGAGTAGGGGGGGTATGGAACAGGCAGCACCCTCAAACCTTCAGAAGTATGAGATGAACCCCAACAACTTGGAAAGGTGGATCTCTCTCACACGTACCAACACAGACTATCCCCCAATTTAACTGATCCCCAAAGGTTTTTGATTAAATAGCGGAATAGAAAATATGATCCAAAAAAAGTGTATGTATATCACACGTACACAACCACACTAGGCCCCAATTACTATTGTTTGTACCCCTAAAAGGCTAGGAGTAGGGGGAGTATGGAACAGGCAGCACCCTCAAACCTTCAGAAGTATGAGATGAACCCCAACAACTTGGAAAGGTGGATCTCTCTCACACGTACCAACACAGACTATCCCCCAATTTAACTGATCCCCAAAGGTTTTTGATTAAATAGCGGAATAGAAAATATGATCCAAAAAAAGTGTATGTATATCACACGTACACAACCACACTAGGCCCCAATTACTATTGTTTGTACCCCTAAAAGGCTAGATGAGGAGTAGGGGGAGTATGGAACAGGCAGCACCCTCAAACCTTCAGAAGTATGAGATGAACCCCAACAACTTGGAAAGGTGGATCTCTCTCACACGTACCAACACAGACTATCCCCCAATTTAACTGATCCCCAAAGGTTTTTGATTAAATAGCGGGATAGAAAATATGATCCAAAAAAAGTGTATGTATATCACACGTACACAACCACACTAGGCCCCAATTACTATTGTTTGTACCCCTAAAAGGCTAGATGAGGAGTAGGGGGGGTATGGAACAGGCAGCACCCTCAAACCTTCAGAAGTATGAGATGAACCCCAACAACTTGGAAAGGTGGATCTCTCTCACACGTACCAACACAGACTATCCCCCAATTTAACTGATCCCCAAAGGTTTTTGATTAAATAGCGGAATAGAAAATATGATCCAAAAAAAGTGTATGTATATCACACGTACACAACCACACTAGGCCCCAATTACTATTGTTTGTACCCCTAAAAGGCTAGATGAGGAGTAGGGGGGGTATGGAACAGGCAGCACCCTCAAACCTTCAGAAGTATGAGATGAACCCCAAAAACTTGGAAAGGTGGATCTCTCTCACACGTACCAACACAGACTATCCCCCAATTTAACTGATCCCCAAAGGTTTTTGATTAAATAGCGGAATAGAAAATATGATCCAAAAAAAGTGTATGTATATCACACGTACACAACCACACTAGGCCCCAATTACTATTGTTTGTACCCCTAAAAGGCTAGGAGTAGGGGGAGTATGGAACAGGCAGCACCCTCAAACCTTCAGAAGTATGAGATGAACCCCAACAACTTGGAAAGGTGGATCTCTCTCACACGTACCAACACAGACTATCCCCCAATTTAACTGATCCCCAAAGGTTTTTGATTAAATAGCGGAATAGAAAATATGATCCAAAAAAAGTGTATGTATATCACACGTACACAACCACACTGGGCCCCAATTACTATTGTTTGTACCCCTAAAAGGCTAGATGAGGAGTAGGGGGAGTATGGAACAGGCAGCACCCTCAAACCTTCAGAAGTATGAGATGAACCCCAACAACTTGGAAAGGTGGATCTCTCTCACACGTACCAACACAGACTATCCCCCAATTTAACTGATCCCCAAAGGTTTTTGATTAAATAGCGGAATAGAAAATATGATCCAAAAAAAGTGTATGTATATCACACGTACACAACCACACTAGGCCCCAATTACTATTGTTTGTACCCCTAAAAGGCTAGATGAGGAGTAGGGGGAGTATGGAACAGGCAGCACCCTCAAACCTTCAGAAGTATGAGATGAACCCCAACAACTTGGAAAGGTGGATCTCTCTCACACGTACCAACACAGACTATCCCCCAATTTAACTGATCCCCAAAGGTTTTTGATTAAATAGCGGAATAGAAAATATGATCCAAAAAAAGTGTATGTATATCACACGTACACAACCACACTAGACCCCAATTACTATTGTTTGTACCCCTAAAAGGCTAGATGAGGAGTAGGGGGGGTATGGAACAGGCAGCACCCTCAAACCTTCAGAAGTATGAGATGAACCCCAACAACTTGGAAAGGTGGATCTCTCTCACACGTACCAACACAGACTATCCCCCAATTTAACTGATCCCCAAAGGTTTTTGATTAAATAGCGGAATAGAAAATATGATCCAAAAAAAGTGTATGTATATCACACGTACACAACCACACTAGCCCCCAATTACTATTGTTTGTACCCCTAAAAGGCTAGATGAGGAGTAGGGGGGGTATGGAACAGGCAGCACCCTCAAACCTTCAGAAGTATGAGATGAACCCCAACAACTTGGAAAGGTGGATCTCTCTCACACGTACCAACACAGACTATCCCCCAATTTAACTGATCCCCAAAGGTTTTTGATTAAATAGCGGAATAGAAAATATGATCCAAAAAAAGTGTATGTATATCACACGTACACAACCACACTAGGCCCCAATTACTATTGTTTGTACCCCTAAAAGGCTAGATGAGGAGTAGGGGGAGTATGGAACAGGCAGCACCCTCAAACCTTCAGAAGTATGAGATGAACCCCAACAACTTGGAAAGGTGGATCTCTCTCACACGTACCAACACAGACTATCCCCCAATTTAACTGATCCCCAAAGGTTTTTGATTAAATAGCGGAATAGAAAATATGATCCAAAAAAAGTGTATGTATATCACACGTACACAACCACACTGGGCCCCAATTACTATTGTTTGTACCCCTAAAAGGCTAGATGAGGAGTAGGGGGAGTATGGAACAGGCAGCACCCTCAAACCTTCAGAAGTATGAGATGAACCCCAACAACTTGGAAAGGTGGATCTCTCTCACACGTACCAACACAGACTATCCCCCAATTTAACTGATCCCCAAAGGTTTTTGATTAAATAGCGGAATAGAAAATATGATCCAAAAAAAGTGTATGTATATCACACGTACACAACCACACTAGGCCCCAATTACTATTGTTTGTACCCCTAAAAGGCTAGGAGTAGGGGGAGTATGGAACAGGCAGCACCCTCAAACCTTCAGAAGTATGAGATGAACCCCAACAACTTGGAAAGGTGGATCTCTCTCACACGTACCAACACAGACTATCCCCCAATTTAACTGATCCCCAAAGGTTTTTGATTAAATAGCGGAATAGAAAATATGATCCAAAAAAAGTGTATGTATATCACACGTACACAACCACACTAGGCCCCAATTACTATTGTTTGTACCCCTAAAAGGCTAGATGAGGAGTAGGGGGGGTATGGAACAGGCAGCACCCTCAAACCTTCAGAAGTATGAGATGAACCCCAACAACTTGGAAAGGTGGATCTCTCTCACACGTACCAACACAGACTATCCCCCAATTTAACTGATCCCCAAAGGTTTTTGATTAAATAGCGGAATAGAAAATATGATCCAAAAAAAGTGTATGTATATCACACGTACACAACCACACTAGGCCCCAATTACTATTGTTTGTACCCCTAAAAGGCTAGGAGTAGGGGGAGTATGGAACAGGCAGCACCCTCAAACCTTCAGAAGTATGAGATGAACCCCAACAACTTGGAAAGGTGGATCTCTCTCACACGTACCAACACAGACTATCCCCCAATTTAACTGATCCCCAAAGGTTTTTGATTAAATAGCGGAATAGAAAATATGATCCAAAAAAAGTGTATGTATATCACACGTACACAACCACACTAGGCCCCAATTACTATTGTTTGTACCCCTAAAAGGCTAGATGAGGAGTAGGGGGAGTATGGAACAGGCAGCACCCTCAAATCTTCAGAAGTATGAGATTGTGTTCACTGTACCCCACAAAGATTGAGTTCACTGCACCCCACAATGATTGTGTTCACTGCACCCCACAAAGATTGTGTTCACTGCACCTCACAAAGATTGTGTTCACTGTACCCCCCAAAGATTGTGTTCACTGCACCCCACAAAGATTCTGTTCACTGTACCCCACAAAGATTGTGTTCACTGCACCCTAAAAGGATGTTGTTCACTGCACCCCACAAAGATTGTGTTCACTGCACCCTAAAAGGATGTTGTTCACTGCACCCCAAAAAGATTGTGTTCACTGTACCCCCCCAAAGATTGTGTTCACTGCACCCCACAAAGATTGTGTTCACTGCACCCCAAAAAGATTGTGTTCACTGTACCCCCCAAAGATTGTGTTCACTGCACCCCAAAAAGATTGTGTTCACTGTACCCCCCAAAGATTGTGTTCACTGCACCCCACAAAGATTCTGTTCACTGTACCCCACAAAGATTGTGTTCACTGCACCCCAAAAAGATTGTGTTCACTGTACCCCCCCCCCCAAAGATTGTGTTCACTGCACCCCACAAAGATTCTGTTCACTGCACCCCACAAAGGATTTTGTTCACTGCACCCCAAAAAGATTGTGTTCACTGCACCCCAAAAAGGATTTTGATCACTGCACCCCAAAAAGGATGTTGTTCACTGCACCCCAAAAATGATTTTGTTCACTCCACCCCAAAAAGATTGTGTTCACTGCACCCCACAAAGATTGTGTTCACTGCACCCCAAAAAGATTGTGTTCACTGTACCCCCCAAAGATTGTGTTCACTGCACCCCACAAAGATTGTGTTCACTGCACCCCAAAAAGATTGTGTTCACTGCACCCCAAAAAGGATGTTGTTCACTGCACCCCAAAAAGGATGTTGTTCACTCCACCCCAAAAAGATTGTGTTCACTGCACCCCACAAAGATTGTGTTCACTGCACCCCAAAAAGATTGTGTTCACTGCACCCCAAAAATGATTTTGTTCACTGCACCCCAAAAAGGATTTTGTTCACTGCACCCCAAAAAGGATGTTGTTCACTCCACCCCAAAAAGATTGTGTTCACTGCACCCCAAAAAGATTGTGTTCACTGCACCCCACAAAGGATTTTGTTCACTGCACCCCAAAAAGATTGTGTTCACTGCACCCCAAAAAGGATGTTGTTCACTGCACCCCAAAAAGGATTTTGTTCACTGCACCCCAAAAAGATTGTGTTCACTGCACCCCACAAAGGATTTTGTTCACTGCACCCCACAAAGATTGTGTTCACTGCACACCAAAAAGGATTGTGTTCACTGCACCCCAAAAAGATTTTGTTCACTGCACCCCAAAAAGATTGTGTTCACTGCAGCCCAAAAAGATTGTGTTCACTGCAGCCCAAAAAGATTGTGTTCACTGCAGCCCAAAAAGATTGTGTTCACTGCAGCTCACACACAGAAAAATGGATGTGGATCACTGACACCTGCCTATCTCCAATCCCACACCACACAGCAATATCGATTGTAGTTTGTAGAACACAGTTTCCCTAAAATTCAGCAGACTCTGTCCCTAACAGGATTGAGAAGAGATCGTAGATCAGGATTGAGTGCAGATTCACCCCACCCCCCACACAGCAATATCGATTGTAGTTTGTAGAAGACACTGACCCTATAATTCAGCAGACTCTATCCCTAAAATGCCTACAACTCGCCCTGCCTAAACACTCCGACCTGTCCCTCAATTCTATCCGGACACAAATGGTTTTTTCCTGCCTATCTTTCCCTAATCAGCAGCCAGCACATTGATGTGTGCTCTGTCCCTTAGCTAAGCAGCAGAATGACGCTGCTGCGGCGGCTGCCTCGAACTTATAAAGACTTGGTCACATGCTTCAGACGGCCAATCACAGCTACTAAGACATTTGCAGGCATGGCTGGGATGGCTTAAGGCACACCAGTTAAACGATTGTTGATTGGCTGTTGAAAGCCCGCCATGAAAAGAGCGCCAAAGCATGCAAAACCCGGAAATAAAACGACCGAACACGGATTTTTACCCGAACATACAGTAAAGTGTCCGTGTCCGTGTTCGGGTAAAAAAAATCCAATTATTCGGTACGAACACGAATAATACAGTCCGTGTTCGCTCAACACTATCCTTAACCCATCTCCTGATAAGACAGAGCCTTTGGAGTCACTCTGCACATGTTCAGTTTGGTGTGTATTGCTAGAGAGTTTTTTCTTCCTTGAGAGGGTGTATATGATCAGCACAGGGCAAATCAGCACTGTCCAGACAGAGGGTCAGGGGTCCTGCAACCTCATAGGACAGTCTAAGTAAAATGAAAACTCCTCCTACAAGCTTTACCAAGACACTGATAGAAGTTACAAGACTTCTATATACTGCTGATGAGAAAAAGGTATTTAGCAGTTTATATTTACTAACATAATTGCATTTTATTGTTCTGTGTACTGTGGGAGACCAAATATAGAGCTTAGTAATAAGCTTAGTAATAAAATGTTGGACTTGGATTTGTATATTTGGTAGGATGTCACGGAGGTCATTTAGTTGGAAGCTTACTTGTATTATGGGACTGCATGTGAATGTCTTTATGTGGTTGTGGTTTTTCCTTTTTATTGTTTGTTTTGCATTAAAACTGTAAAATCACAAAAAAAAAAAAAAAAAGTTAGACTTTTCCTTCTCCCGGGCATTGATGAGCACGCTCTGTGCAAATGTTATCCCACGCGTGTGGGCACAGTAGGCCCCGCCCACACCCCAATGTGGATAATCCATCTTTAAGGCCGAGTATGTATAAACATTATTCCTCCATCTGGACCCATAATAGCTGGATAATTATTAGGCTTCAAAACACCAAAAAGCTCTGACAGATGCTTACATTTGTTCCATATTATACTGATACATTGTCTTCCCATTATATCCAGATCTTCCAGATATTCTGACAACAATTGCCACTGGAAACAATACACCACCAAGGCTCATCCAAAAATTGTTTGACATCTTTCATATACCAGATATTAAATCGGACACCATTCTGAACGTTCAACTCAACATAGCTAAAAGGCCAACTGGGTCACAAATATTCCCCAGGAGGTTTGGACCGCTTTTGGGGTAAATGCAAAAATAATTTCACTGTTTTTCTCTAATAAAGGAATAAAATAGTATTCATTAGCTACAGTATATAACACTGGAGGGTCTGTAAAAGATCTATCTCACTACATCTGTCCTGTCACCACATATCCTTGTCTTGCCCTCTAGAACGAGAATTTTGACACTTCATTATAAAACTGCTGTAATACCTGAAAAGCTTACAATCCCTCTGGCCCCATTTCTTTACGTATTTGAGAAAACCTTGAAGGTCTTGCAGTCACACGCCTAACAGCTGCTAATACATATTTTCACAGCGCCTACTGCTAATAAAACCTCTTGTACACAAGTCACAATCTACTTCTGACTTCTCAGTAATATGAGGTGGGCCTGGTTTTCTCATGCAATCTTCCTTAAATGTATCGGAATTAGGAAAGGAGTAGAAGCAAGATTACTGTACCACATTTTTTACCCCTTTTCCTTTTCAATACTTCCCCTCTCTGCTACCCCTCTTCATCCTACATGGAACGGGCGGGGGGGGGGGGGGTTGTCAGAGGCTGCGGAGTGGTCTGGGGTCTAGTCTTACCCGTGATATGGCAAGGCGTGCGCCGCCACCAAGACCCAGTGCCCTACATTCAAAAATGCCACCAAGGGGCACCATTACATCACTGCGCATGCGCCCGCCTGGCCAAAAATGGTCGAGCATGGACAGGCTTTCCTGAGCCTGGCAAGGTTCAGAACAGCGCATGTGCAGTTGCCATGTCAGCCCGCAGCCATATTTTTTACGGGCACACGCCTGTAATGGCCATTTACAGGCAGCCCTAAAATAGGTTGAAATTTATGGGCTGCCTGTAAATTAACAGTCGGTTGGCAACACTGCAACATATACTGTATTCCAGCTGTCTAGTGCTGAATGATAGACAAGCTTTCCGATGTCAGTATAAAGAATATTTTACTTTAAATTTGTAGCAAAATGTTTATTTTTTTACCATCTTTGCTAGTTGTAAAGAGAGGAATACTCCTTCTGATGGTTACCCCTTTGGGAGACCACATGTTCTTTTTATACATAATTACATCTCTTGTAAGTTCCAATTGTCTTGTTTATTCGCTATGTCTGTTATATTGGTTACTCGTTTCCCTGGTTGCAATAGCTGGCAGATACTTACTTGGCCACTATAAAGTCATTCTGTACTCTAATTCTCATCAGTAAATGCTCATCTACACTGGCTCAGAATAGCATCTCTCAAATTTATTTTACTGGCTCATACACATGGCTTCAATTGACAGTGTATGGATGTAAAATACAGATGTAGTTGTGGCAACCGGGAACCAGCATATTTTTGGCCATAGAAATGCATTACAGAAAATGCCTTGCTCACTTATATGTGCATCACTGCCAGCACCAACATTTACTCGTACAAACATAAGTGTAGCATTGCCCCCGTAGGAGCTGCTTAAAGTGTATTCCCCTGGGTTACCCATAGCAACAGTCTGTAAAAAATTCCTCACTTTACACTTGGCTCAGTCAATGAACAGTGCAGGGCATTTGGTTTTTTGTGTTTTTATTTTATAGTGGGATGGGAGAAGGGATGAGTCGGATACTCCTTCTAGTAACTATGCACATTTAGAGGGCAACTATCTGCAGATTATGCGGCAAGGCCGCTGCTTCACTTTGCCACTGAGGTGAAGATTTAACTGATGAACTGTATTTTAGCTTCTCTTCAGGGTCTAACTTGGCACCCCCTTTCTGACTCACTGTGTGTGCTGATTCTTGTCCACTGACTTTCCCTGGAGTGGTCCCCTTCCTGGGAAGACCCCTGGCAAGCTCCCTGGTATTTACGAACACTGTTTTTCACAGGGACCTCTGCCACTGCTCCACCGTCAGTTTCTTCTGGACCTCACAGCTCAGCTCCACACTCTGGTCCACTAGGCCGACCGCCCGTGACCGCCTTCCACTCTAAATGGAGGAAAGACAGCCGTCACCCTCCTCCTGGGACCTGGCTTCCCACCCAAAGACGCCCTGTAACATGTGTCCCTGGCTTTTATGGTCAATCCCAAGATGCACCACTGTTGTGCCCCCCCCCCCCCACTGGGACTGCCACAAAAGCCTGTGTGTCACTGGCTGGGTTTCCTCCACTGTCCAACAGGCTCCCCTATAGGATACAGTGGGGACACTCCCTGAGACCAAGTGAATCACACCTGGACACATGTAACAGGCCTAACTAGAAATCATGCTCCCTGATAAGCAGGAAAGCAATTTGATGTTTTTATCTAGCACCTGATTAGGAAGGGTGCTACATAAGGATATATATTTCAAAACATAACATAATAAATAGACACCAGTGCAAGCAGCTACATATGTATAGGTATGTGTGTACAGCGCTTTCTGTAATGCAATCTGATGGGCAGAAACATGCTGGCTCCCGGGTGCCACATCTACAGCTGTATTTTTCTCTGTATGTCTATACACTGCGAATTACATCCATGTCCTAACAGTTAGGAACTGAAAAATAATGGTTAATAAGGGTACCAATGTAATTGACATTCTTCTAGTGCATGTCATACTGTCACAAAAAGCATTGGCTACTGTGGTAAACCAGTAAGTAAAAATACTGTAGAGTGGAATTCTGCCCCCAGAAAAAAATTAAAAGTCAGCATCAGCAGCTATACATACTGTAGCTGCTGACTTTGAATATTAGGGCACTTACCTGTCCTGGAATACAGCGATGTCGGCACCCCAGCTGATGTTTCCATCAGCTGTCGGGTGCTTCCGCTGCCATTGCCAGGAGAGACAATGGCAGCGGCAGGGGTTGAAATCCACTGTCTGCTGACGTCACAGAGCAGGTCCAGGCTCGGGAAAGATCATGACCATATGCTTCTGCCCCCTCCAAAGCCCAGTGCTCCAGTGAGCATGAGGGGAGAGCAGAGAGCCACCAGCTCTCGGAGCTGTGAGAACTGAGCATTCGGCTGTGTTCGATCACTCAGTTCTCAGTGTTAGTGCCAGGAGGGGGCAGACACTGCATCAAACTGATGCTGCACCCACCTAGGTAAGTATGATTCCTTTAAAGTCAGGATCCACCCAGATGCCTGGACCAGCAGCTGGCTCAGTCTCGCAGCGACTCGCTGAGAGACTGAGCCAGCCGCTTCCGCCCCTCCCCAGTCCGGCGCTCCAGTAAGCGCTGGAGGGGCAGTGCATAGGGCAGTGATTGACAGTCTCTGCTCAGTAAGGACTGAGAACTGAGCTATCAATGGTCCTGTGGCTGCTAGGTTTTTGGTCTTAGAGCTGGCGGGGGACAACTGCAGCATTGGAGTAATGCTAAATCCATAGGAGTGTACAGTATGTATGTTTGTTTTTTCCTTTTTTTTTTGTTTTTCCTTTTTTTTTTCCTTTAAATTAGTAAATAGTTAAAAGTAAAAAAAAATTATGGGTTTGGGGTCCATTTTACTGTTTTCTTTTTTATTTTATAAACTTTTTTTATCAGCAGTTATTGTTTTTCAAATAAACAGTTTCTGACAAAGGTGAAAAATGATTTCCAGAGCACTATGGTTTTCTAAAGAGAGAGCAAAGCAGTGAACATTTTAGGGCTGTAAGGCTGTCTCCTATTGACATCTCTGACAGAGACACAGAGGGACAGGGAGAAAGAGGGATGTGTTACTGCTCTGGCTCATTTTGTTGTGCATGTTATTTGCTGCTTAAAGCAGATCTTTGCCCTTTGAACAGACTTCCCTCCAGCAGCAGACTTGATGCAACTACTTTATCTTCAGGACAATCTCTAGCATCCCCTTGACTGAGACCCGGCCACTGGTTCTTTCACTGAAGGGATGGCCCTCACATGACCGGCCCCATGACACAAATCTGTACTCACTATAGGCAAAATCAGATCCTTTCCAGTGTCTCCCTTCCAGTCAGCTCTGCAGGACGTTTGGGTTCAGCTCCTATCTGACTTTCAGGCCCTCAGGTCGACTACCTGAGGCCACATGGCATCTTCTACAGAGGAGGGGCAGCCGCCCCCTTCTTCAGGAACCCCGCTCTCCAGCCGAAGACCACGAGTATATAAGCCCTTGGCATTTATACAGCCACCCAGCATGCACCAAGGCACTTTCCTCTGCCAATCACCAGGGCTGTAACAATGCCTGTGCTCTCACTTGTCAGGTTTCCTTCCACTGTCCCACTCTCTTCTAGAACCTAACTAGGAGCGTGCTAAATACATGAACAATACTGTCTTGTTTTTTTTTAAATTTACGTTTTTTAACAAAAAATATGCAGCCCCCCTCCCCAATGCATGTCACTTACCTAGGTGAATGACGTGCACAGTGCGCGCTGTGCCTCCTGGGATATGCACGTCACATATTCCAGGAGGCATAGCCCTTCATTCACAAAGGAAGAGGGGGCATACCTAGCGCCACATTATCGGGAGGAGCACTGGCTGAACCCAGAAGAGTTGGCGGGCCTCTCGATGATATTGCAAGCAATATGGAGGCGTGGGACCGAGCAGTGACAGAAGACAAGAAGATTGCAGCGGGACAACGCTAGATCCTCTTGGTTGGTGAGTATCTGAAATTTGCACAACAGACCACCTGGTAAGTGGGGGTAAAGAAATAAGGTGGTTTGCAAGTGAAGATCCACTTTAAGCTTGGTCTGTATGGGAAGAACCATTGGCTATTTATATTACTTGGAAACTCAGCTCAGGTATGTCTGCATTAAAATCTGTATCCTCTGTAAAAAATAGGATCTTCCCATTGCTGCAATAAGAGGGTGAAGAAGTCACTGGACCAGAATGAAACATCTGGAAAAAAGGTAAGTATAATGATTTTTCTTTTTACAGGTAAGGAAGTTCTCTAGGGCAGGGATTCCCAAACTACAGCCCTGCAGCTGTTGCAGGACTACACGTCCCATGAGGCATTGTAAAACTCTGACATTCACATACATGACTAGGCATGATGGGAATTGTAGTTCCTGAACAACTGAATGGCCGTAGTTTGGGAATCCCTGCTCTAGGGGAATAAAAACACAAATGGTGCTGGAGGTGGGTTGAGGGCAGATGACCAAGAGCCCAGTACTCAGCAAGCTTCCAGTGTTAAACTGACAGCACTGCACAATAAAGCTGAGCCTGGTTGGCTTCCAGTGCCCCTCTCTTTAATACTACACATGGCATTACAATAAGCTGTAATAAAACAAAGGCAGACATGTAGACACTTGTCTTCGAATTAGATTCAATGAGTGTATAGGAATTTTATTTTATCTGTCTGGAGTTCAGCTTTAAAACAGATGAAATTTTTAGCTATGAAGAATTCGGAGCAGTGCTTTACAATCTCCCCAGAGAAAGCAAATTTATTTTTAATAAACATATATAACTCTGGCTCATGTGGGAAGGATAAAAAAAAAACAGCATCTTTCAGCGGAAAAAAAAAAAATCAATTTTTACAAATGTGGATACACTCAACATTTCCCAGCCTGGAGCTCTTTAAGGAGAAGCTGTAAAATGCATTCCAATGGAACTGAAATGAATCCTGCCCGCAAGGAGAAAAACAGACCGCGCCGAGTGTGAGAACGCTTTCTAAAAATTATTTCCTCTGCAAAATTAAAATGACACAATGCTTCTCTAATGAAATGTAATATGCTAATTATAGAACGCCGTCCTCTTCAACTGTCGTAAAAGTGCGAGACTTAATTTGTTTAAAATTAAAAATGTAATCTTACTGTTATATTACTGTGATGGTAAGCTATAACTGAAATATCCTTAATCGACTTGGAATGTCTGTGGGGGATGGGGGTAAGACGACAGAGCCAGTGTATTGTCACTTACACATTGGTGTGATAATTGGATCTTGGCCACCATGAAGCATTCACGTACAGTCATGTAATCTCCAGTGATTGTAAAGAGCACCAAAATCTAGTGCACGGAGCAATATTTGGAAATCGGGCTGTCCCCAGACACACTGAAATGCCAATGTCATTTCCTATGAGTTCACCAACCATGTTATTGTTACTGTGACAACTGAAACCTGAAGGTACCGTGGGAAATAATATAGTCTTTATGTACAGTGATGCAACGAAACTGGACAATTCACCAAGAATCTGCAGAAAAAGATTGAATGTCAGGACATTGAAAGTACTTTAAATCCTGAACACCAGGCAAACAGCATAAATACATACAGTAGATGAAGGTCATACGCTATATTGTCAAAAGTATTGGGACACCTGCCTTTACATGCTCATGAACTTTAATGGCATCCAAGTCTTAGTTCTTAGTCCGTAGGGTTCAGTATTGAGTTGGTCCATCCTTTGCAGCTATAACAGCTTCAAATCTTCTGGGAAAGCTGTTCACAAGGTTTAGGAGTGTGTCTAGGTGAATGCTTTACCATTCTTCCAGAAGCGCATTTGTGAGATCACTGATGTTGGATGAGAAGGCCTAGCTTGCAGTCTCTGCTCCAATTCATCCCAAAGGTATTTTATCTGGTTGAGGTCAGGACTCTGTGCAGGCCAGCCAAGTTACTCCACCCCAAACTCGCTCATCCATGTCTTTATAGACCTTGCACAAACATGCCTATACTTATCTGCTCTGCGCAATGGTTTTGCCCAAAGCAGGAAAAAAGTATATCAGCACATGTTTGTATTCTTTAACTAAATAGTATCTTCTGCGTATCTTAAGTGCTAATGCGTCACAGTGTCCCATAAAACTTACATAATCAACATGTCTAAAAAAATCTTTTTACACAATACCCACATAAAAAGTGCCAAGTGCAATAGAATCTGTGGAAAAATCAAAAAATATATTTCTCAAAAAGTGCTGGTCCAAAAAGGAATACCAAAAATCTCTGTGCAAGACAATCAAAATCAATAGGAATATATGAAAATATTGTGTAAAAAAAAAAAATATATATATATATATATATATATATATATATATATATATATATATATATATAAAAATATGTATAAAAAGATAAATAGAAAACCAAGAATAATTAATCAGTAAACTCAATTAAAACATGTACAAAAAATTGAAAAATGATTCTTAAAAAACAGTCTTTATAAAGTCCCAAGTGAATATAGAAAGTGCAAAAAGTGCAAAAAGTGCAAAAAAAATATATATTATGTAATTCAATTCCTTCTGTGAAAACGCGTGCAAAACACCCAACTTTCTCCTTCCACGTATAGGTATGTGATTTTGCGCAGCTAGGCCACCCTGTCACAGTATATATGCGGTGGGTGGTCCGGAAGTGGCTATAAACCAATAAATTAATTTGGACTCTTATCATTTGGTCTTGTGCTCTGTCAGAACTATTATGAAGAAATAGACATATTTTCATAAATTGCATATGGAGATTTAAGACTAAATAAGCCCCAAAACAGGTTTAAACCCAGGTGATTCACAGAGATCTTCAGACAGAACATCCTGTGTTTTCTATCACCATATTGAAGGGTTGTAAGCTGTCTGTTTGCTGATACATGAGATCAGGGCCGCTGATGGGGGGGACCACCAGTCCTCCTGTAGGGGGCCCGGGCACACAGGGGGGCCCCAACAGCATGGGGAATCAGTGCGGTCAGGCGGAGGAGCTATTATAGAAGGAAGCCCTGTGCAGCTCTCTGCACCAGCTGAAAACCAGTTTCTCCCCCTCCTGCCAGCTTTAAGCTGCTGCCGGGTGAGACACACGACACAGGGCATCGTTCCTGTAATTACTTCTCACCGATCACCTTCCCTGTTCTGCCTGCTTCTGATCTCCCCCCTACCTGTGTTCCCCCCCTTTCACTGTGCTGCCCTTCCTCCTCCAAGAGTGCTGCAGGCTTCCCTGTCCTGTAAAAAAATAACAAATTCTGAAAAAAAAAAAAGTAATAAAACATTGTAATAAATAATTTAAAAACATTGTAAAATAAAATATTTGTAAACATCTTTAACATATAAAAAAGTATATATATGTAGCACCCTACAGGTAGGTGCTAGGTAAATGTATAGTGGGATTTGTCTGCCTAACAGCAGGGCCATGATTTCTTTTATTATGGTGTCATGGTTTCCAGGTGTGTCTGCTGAAGGGGGAGTCTCCCCACTGGCTCTGTGAGAGGCTTCTCACAGGGCAGTGGAGGAAACCCAATCAGGGACACATTCAGGCTTGTAACTACCCCAGAAGGCAGATTCTGCCGCAAAGGATTCTGGGAGTGGGTATAAGTTTGAGGGAGAGCATGGCTCATTGTCTTTGGCGGGAAGCAGAGTCCCAGGAGAGAGAGGACAGCTGTCTCTCCTCCTGTCAGAGGAGGTGGATTTCTCGGGTGCTGCCTGAGTATCCAGAGAGTGCTGAGCTGAGCTGAGGGGATCCGGTGTGCCGAGAACCAGCGGAGAGCGAGAGGGGTCCAGTCCCAGGAAAGCCTACACAGGTCGTGAGTACTGAGGATTGCCCCTGGGGGTCTGCCTAGAGTCAGTGGGGACCACTCCGGAGAAGGTTCTAAGATCCAAGTGTCAGCTAGTGGTAAAGGGGGTACCTAGTCAGAGGACCCTGCAGTGGTAGAGGGGGTACCTAAGTTGAGGACCCTGAAGCAGTAAAGGGGGCTCCTGCAGTTTGGGCCCTGAAGAGTTAATGCATGGTGTGAGTGCATCAGTTGAGAGTTGCAGCCACACAGGAATACACAGCAAGCTACCTCAAGCCAGGGCAAGGCTGGAGAGAGCAGTCAGTGACCTTGCAGTGCAAGCAGTGTCAGATGTTCAAGGTTCTACAGTCCTGGATCTGCTAGACTTAAGTCAGGGTTCCAGCACAGCTTTCAGAGATACAGTGTGTTCAAAGAGTTAGTAAGCGTTGGCTAGCGTTAGCTGGCCTCAAGGCAGTGCTAACGGGCACTTTTGCTACAAAAGTCCCAGAATTGTACATTGTCAAGCCAAAGGAGTATCCCACTCATTCCCTTCTCCCACCCCCTAAAACTACAATAAAACAACCAAACAAAGATGCCGGATTTGTCACATGGGCTGGAGAGGTAACCGGTATCAATGGCAGACCCACCTCAGGCCCCAGGCCTGGAAACCTTGCTATATATATATATATATATATATATTCTTTTTTTTGTAGAAAAACTATTTGAAAAGGGCTAATTCACACAGGTCCTTTGTTATGTTTGTGTCCTCTAACAATGATTTAAGTGTATTTTAGTGAAAATATTGAATATATTGGGGGGGGGGCTGTAAGGTAGGTTGTACGCAGGGCTTGAGTCCTGCGGGAACGCATGGGAACGGCGTTCCTGTACTATTTCTACAGAGGAACACAGTTCCTGTTAGCAGCCATGTCCTAGTCCCCCCCGACATGTTCCCAGCGCCACCTCCTGCTCTGGGATGGCGGGTTGGTAAGCCCAGATTACGGGTTCCTGACCTGCCATCACAGTGTACAGCGTGAGGAAAGGAGCTGGCACTAGAGGAAGCAGAGCCGATGCTTCCTGTATTGCTCCTGTCACAGGCAGAGTGATATCAAATGTACTCCTCCTGTGACAGGAGCAATACAGGAAGCATCGGGTCTGCCGATGAGAGAGGGAGGTAGAGAGAGAGAGAGAAAGACAGAGAGAAAGAGATGAGGAAAGGAGAGGTAGAGGTAGAGAGAGAGATAGAGAGAGATGAGGGAAGGCGAGAGATGAGAAAGAGAGAGAGAGGAAGGAAAGAGAGGTAGGGAGAGAGAAAGAGAGAGACAGAGACGAGAAAGAGAGATAGATATAAAGATATAAAAACTGTATACTGTAGAGAGAGAGAGAGAGAGAGAAAGATGGAAATAAAGCGATATAAAGAGACAGCTGGAAAGAGAGAGAGGGATGGTGGATAAAAAAAGAAAGAAATAATATAGAAGGGTGAGAGATAGAGGAGAAATAGAGAGGGAGAAAGGAGAGAGAGAGAGAAAGATGGAAATAGAGCGATATAAACTTTGAGACAGGTGGAAAGAGAGAGAGGGATGGTGGAGATAAAAAGAAAGAAAGAAGGAGAAGGTAGAGAGATAGAGGAGAAATAGAGAGGGAGAAAGAGGGACAAAATAAAAAGAGAGACCGAGGAGAAAGAGAGAGAAAGAAACAGGGGGACCAAAAGAGATATGCCTTTAGTGCTACTGAACAAAATCCATATAGATATAAATCAAGTCAATTTTGTTGATATATATCACGCCCGTAGTGCAAATTTGCAACTCAATGTATACGTAACCCACCATAGTACCCACCAGTAGTTTCTGTCAGCAGTATCCGCCAACAGTACTCACCAACAGTACTGGCCAGCAGTACCCACCACCAGTACCAGTCAGCAGTACCCACCACCAGTACCGGCCAGCAGTACCCACTAGCATTATCCACCAGCAGTACCCACTAGCATTATCCACCAGCAGTATGCATCAGCAGTACCCGCCAGCATTACCGGCCAGCATTACCAGCCAGCAGCACCCACCAGCAGTACCAGCCAGCAGTAGCCATCACCAGTACCCGTCAGCAGTACCAGCCAGCAGTACCCACCAGCAGTACCAGCCAGCAGTAGCCACCACTGGAACCCACCAGCAGTACCCACCAGCAGTACCAGTCAGCAGTACCACTAACAGTACCAACCAGCAGTACCCACTAGCAGTACCCATCAGCAGTACCAGTCCACAGTAGAAGCCAGCAGTACCCACCAGTGGTACCAGCCAGCAGTACCCACCAGCATTTCCAACCAGCAGTACCAGCCAGCAGTTCCAACCAGCAGTACCAGCCAGCAGTATCCAACAGCAGTATCCACCAGCAGTACCCGCCAGCAGTACCCACCAGCAGTACCCACCAGCAGTACCCACCAGTACTTACAGCCAGCAGTACCAGCCCTGGAGGACAGCCAATTAGCAGCCACCAGCCATACCCACCTGGGGGACAGCAGCAGCCAGCGATACCTGCAGAAACCCAATTCAATCGACCTAAAAAAACAGAAAGGGATCCGTCCCCTTCTGTCTGGGCAGATTTGTTTGGAGGGCCCATAGAGTAGGCTGTGTCTGCATCTGCTCTGCATATGCTGATATGGACCTGTCATCTGATCTGCCCGCTCCGCTCATTGTGGCCCGCAATCGGTTACCAAGTCGCTAAAGTGGCCCTCGCTCCTCAAAAGGTAAATATACACGAAGACACACTTTTTTTTTTGAGGTAGGGGGGTGATAATCTTGGGTGAGTTTCCACACTTTTTTTCCCCAGGACTTGACCCCTGGTTGTACGGGGCCCGTGGTTTCTAACAGCAGCCAACTAAATTGCTTATCCCAGGTGAGACAACCTTAGGGGAAGGTTTACATGCAAGGACATCTAACAGATTTCAAGGAAAAAGCAGTAATATGGGTTATCCAATTACCAGACCATTGTCTCAACTCTGGGAAAGTAAATACAGAGCAAAAGAGCCCTCAATAGAAAGAACAGGTTTTTCTTCTTTTCTTGTCACCAATTCACACTACTCAGACATTGCACAACTTCCATGGTCCATCCTATACCAAGAGGGGATATGAAAATTATGGTTATATGTTCAGGATAATATTCTATTGAGAACTACATTATATGTATTATCTAAAAGTGTATGATGATCAGACTATATCCCATACAGTTGTGTTCAAAATTATTCAACCCCCACTGAAATTGATTGTTTTGGCCAGTTTGACATTGATTTTGATCATTCAGTCATCCTGCTTACAATTAAATCAAAGAGGCACGTGTAGGTCAGACAAATATAACATAGCATTTATAATGAAATAACCACAAATGTCTTTTCTGTGCCCACATCATTATCAGTTTTATTCCACCCCCAAGTGACATTTAATCTTAGTACTTAGTACAACATCCTTTTACAGTTATAACAGCTTTTAAACGTGAAGCATAGCTTGACACAAGTGTCTTGCAGCGATCTACGGGTATCTTCGCCCATTCGTCATGGGCAAAAGCCTCCATTTCAGTCACATTCTTAGACTTGTGCACTGCAACTGCTTTTTTAAGTCCCACCAGAGGTTCTCAATCGGATTTAAGTCTAGTGACTGTGATGGCCACTCCAAAATGTTCCAGCCTTTAATCTGCAACCATGCTCTAGTGGACTTGGAGGTATGCTTGGGATCATTGTCCTGTTGAAAGGTCCAACATCTCCCAAGCCTCAGGTTTGTGACAGACTGCATCACATTGTCATCCAATATCTCCTGGTACTGAAGAGAATTCATGGTACCTTGCACACGCTGAAGCTTCCCTGTACCTGCAGAAGCAAAACAGCCCCAAAGCATGATTGACCCCCCGCCATGCTTCACAGTAGGCAAGGTGTTCTTTTCTTCATAGGCTTTGTTCTTCCTCCTCCAAACATAGCGTTAATCCATGGGCCCAAACAGTTCTAATTTTGTTTCATCAGTCCACAGAACACTATCCCAAAACTTCTGTGGTTTGTCCACATGACTTTTGGCATACTGCAGTCGACTCTTCTTATTCTTTGGAGACAGAAAGGGGGTGCGCCTGGGAGTTCTGGCATGGAGGCCTTCATTACGCAGTGTGCGCCGCATTGTCTGAGCAGAAACTTCAGTACCCACATCTGACAAATCTTTTCTCAGTTCCTCAGCAGTCACACTGGGACTTTTCTACACTCTACGCTTCAGGTAGCGCACAGCAGTCGAAGTCAGCATCTTCTTTCTGCCACGACCAGGTAGGGTTTCAACAGTGCCCTTTGCCTTGAATTTGCGAATGATGCTTCCTATGATGTCTCTTGGTATGTTTAACATCTTTGCAATCTTCTTATAGCCATTGCCCTTCCTGTGAAGAGTAATCACCTCTTCTCTTGTCTTCCTGGACCATTCTCTTGACTTCACCATGTTTGTAACCACACCAGTAAATGTCTAGAAGGAGCTCAGTATCACAGTCATTTTAAAGCTGCCTAATTGGTGCTTATTAGGCTTTATTGCTGCTCCCTGACATCCACAGGTGTTTTCAATACCTGATTGAAAACACTTCAATGAACCTCTGTTCTTCAGAGTGGTAGTCTTTAAGGGGTTTGAATTATTGTGTCAATGAAGAATTCACAAAAGAAACATTTACTACTGTATTACAAAACCAATTGATGTCATTTTAGTTGCATATGGTTCTTTAAAAAGTACTTGTAGGATTTCATTCTGAATACAATTACAAATGTACACTAAATTCCCTAAACCCTTTACAGCATTGGGGGGTTGAATAATTTTGAACACAACTGTATATTATATCCAATCCCAAGTCATGATTGTATTGTTTGCTGGCATAATAATCCCCTAGTAGATAATATTCTGATTTGAAATATCCCATACGTAGAAATGGTTTACATATACAAGTGATTGTGTAGCGATATATACTATAACGATATATGTATCCATATAATTTTCTGCTTCTACTATATGTGTAATTAATCAGAATATACAGTATATAGGTAAATCATTTAAATGCTGCATTAATAAGGAATATTCATTAGACGGCGTTACCAGATCTGAACCATACAGAGATACTGTATACGTGTTTCCCCGAAAATAAGACCTACCCTGAAAAAAAGACCTACTGTTATTTTCAGGGAGGGCTGCAATATAAGCCCTACCCCAAAAATAAGCCCTAGTTTAGTGTTTGTAAAATCCTAGAATCCACTTTTATACTGTTTTATATAATGTCCAATGTGTGTTTCTGTAATCTAAGCCCCCGTTCACACTGGGGCGACGCTACTTCGCACCGCGACCTCCGAGGTCGCGGTGCGAGCAGCGCGCGGCGACCTCGGAGCGGCCGCCACGGACTTCGTAACATTGAAGTCTATGGCGGTAGCCTCCTGGTCGCCCCAAAGAAGCTCCGGACCCTTTTTCTGAGTTGGAGCGACTTGTGTCGCTCCTATCAGAACGGGTCCGCAGCTTCCCTATGTGAGGCGACCTGCGGCGACCTGTGAGGCGACCAGGTCGCCTCACAGGTCGCCCCAGTGTGAACGGGGGCTAATAGTGTGAAATGGAAAAAATATATAAACATGTGACCATGCCTGCATGGCCCATATACTAAAGTATCTTGGGTCCATACCCTCCGGTGAGCGCAATCTTTTGATCCTTGGTGTGGGGTCCCTTGGCACGGTTCACTATTACCTGATTGAATTTGGATGCACATTTAGTTTATACCACCAACTGGGACTTTTTTTATGAACTTTTTTCAGTTATTATATGTGGCAACACATTCGATCAATATTAGTCAAGTTTAGTTATATATATGATTTATTTGATATATATATATACTGTATGTTAATTTATTCATTAGTTACATGTTTATATATTTTGGTTTAGCGCTGCAATTTTTGTATTTTTTCCACTTTATTCACAACACATGTCAGTTGATTTGCTAGCAGCTTTTTTGTTTTCCAAAACTTTGGTTAGCGCAGTTTGATACACTTTATTTTAATAGTGTGAAATACCTTCAGTATTGCGCCACTCAGCACTCAGCTGATTCCCCGCTCTGCTCTTCTCCTCTTCTCATAGCTGTCTGCAGGGGATCTCAGCCCCTCCCCTCTGCAGTGTTCAGAGCGGGTCACAGAAGCACCAAGCATTATATTATAATTGTGTGAAATACCTTAGTTACAGTGCCACTCTGCGCTTCCGTGACCCCCAGCCGTCAGCGGGGGATAAGAGAAGAAAGAGCAGCCAGAAATCAGCGGAGCGCCGAGCAGCGCTGTACTGAAGGTATTTCACACTATTATAATATAATGCTCGGCGCTTCTGTGACCCGCTCTGAGGGGAGGGGCTGAGATCCCCTATTGACAGCTATGAGAAGAGAAGGAGAGGAGAGCAGAGAGGGAGATTAGCTGAGCGGTGCTGTACTGAATGTATTTCACATTATTAGATTACAGAAACACATACTGGACATTATATAAAACAGTCATAAAGTGGATTCTAGGATTTTACAAACACTAAACTAGGCTCACACAGGGGTATCCTGACAGGCAGGGAGAGAAGACAGCACATTACACAAAAGACCTACCCCAAAAAAAGCCCTACTGTGTCTTTTGGTGCCAAAATTAATATAAGACCCGGGCTTATTTTCGGGGAAACACGTTATAATAGAAATATCAGATGGTCACGCCTGCACCATGAGAAAATGAACATTTCTACCACAAATTTGTTATAATAATTCAGATCAAATATTTCTGCTCTAGATTACACTTGGTGGTTAAAAGAGGTAAATGCCTGATCACACAAAAAGTTAATTTTATCTGCCTCAACCAATGGAAAGAAGTTCCACCTTCTGGGCTAGGCTTATCATAATTTTATGGTCTTTTGTCCCAAAATGGTATAAGAGAACCCAGACAAGACAAGGGACACACAGAGGAACCCACACACTCTTCACCACATACACTTTATCCATCATACTTCATACATACTTCACACCCTCATCATCACGCCTCATACTCTGAAACTTTAAGCTCCTTCTTAGCCAGCCACTATTTTGGGAAAAGCAGCCATCTTCGAGAACTCTGGTAACGACCATTGTGGGCCAACAGCCATTTTGGAAGAGTAAATATGTTTTATTGATTTTTGATTATTTGTATGCTAAATATTGTGTGCTCAGGATATTTATATTATATTCCCCAGTTGTAACAACCATTGTAAATTTTTCTTTAACTTTATTTTTGTTTTTCTAAATTTTACCATTCTTTATTTTTACCGTTCTTTGTTTGGCGCTATATCAGCGAACTATAAAATATCATTAGGGATCTATTGGGACTTTTAAGGTGCATGAATGGTATAGGAATCCAGTTGAAGGAGAAAAATGTAATTTAATATAAAATCCATAAATCTTTTTATTGAAAAAACATAACACATTTAAAACCGTATAAAAGTACAAAAAGCCACTTGTGATGGTGTCAGCTCTACATGTTTCACCATGATAACATAGCTTCCTCAGGAGACTTACGAACCAATATTACAAGTGATGTTCTGTATATAATGACAAAAAGATCATGTAAAAATTACATGGTATTAAGTTACATGCAACTATGTATAATAAAGCATCTACATCTATACAAAAATTCCAAGTAGCTTTCTTTTACATTGTTAGATGAATTTATACAAGAATGAAAAAAGCATACCTCAAGATTACTAAATTTGTGCTATCTGTTGGTGACAGGCTGTAGATGAAAGCGTCCCACAAAAGGCACCAACAGAGAAAGCCCATCAAAGCATATGGTAGGTAAAAGAGGGAAAATGACACCAGCATAAAAAAACCTATATGTTGACAAAGCAACACATAGAATCTGATTAGTTCTCATTTTCTGACAAAAGAAATATATGTATATATATATATATAGATCAATGGATTATTACCCAGTAGTGGGATGATTCTGGATTCAGTGGTTTAGTTATAATGATGGTTCAGATGATTTGATAACATTTTCCACTAGATCCTCATCACTCAAAGGGGAGTTGGAAGAGTTAACAAAGAAAATGGCCTCTGCCCCCACCTATAACTGGCCTTCATAGCAAAGAACACATGGAAGGGCAACGCACATGAAACAAACAAAGATAAAATTCCCAGTTCAATTTGCCATTTGGTTTAGTTAGCACACATTTGCAAACGCATGTGAAAGCTGCAGGGCCACGTCAAGGCTCCCTGTTACCTGCAGTCCTAACTCTAATTAATTTTAAAGAGTCTCCACAGTGGGAGCACATGCAAGCTAATGGATAGATAGGGGGCAGGTGAGCCTGGAGGTGGCCCATCCCTCCTGAAAGGTAATTGGGGGCATAATGGAAGCCCAGCTGATAGTATTACAGCAAAGGCACCCAGTATGTCCACTCACCAGTACACATATACAACAAAGAAAATGGCCTCTGCCCCCACCTATAACTGGCCTTCATAGCAAAGAACACATGGAAGGGCAACGCACATGAAACAAACAAAGATAAAATTCCCAGTTCAATTTGCCAACCAGTCTGCTTACCAACCAAATTGGCCTGTCTAACAGTTTGCGTCAATACAGGGGTTTAGTTAGCACACATTTGCAAACGCATGTGAAAGCTGCAGGGCCACGTCAAGGCTCCCTGTTACCTGCAGTCCTAACTCTAATGAATTTTAAAGAGTCTCCACAGTGGGAGCACATGCAAGCTAATGGATAGATAGGGGGCAGGTGAGCCTGGAGGTGGCCCATCCCTCCTGAAAGGTAATTGGGGGCATAATGGAAGCCCAGCTGATAGTATTACAGCAAAGGCACCCAGTATGTCCACTCACCAGTACACATATACAACAAAGAAAATGGCCTCTGGCCCCACCTATAACTGGCCTTCATAGCAAAGAACACATGGAAGGGCAACGCACATGAAACAAACAAAGATAAAATTCCCAGTTCAATTTGCCAACCAGTCTGGTTGGTAAGCAGACTGGTTGGCAAATTGAACTGGGAATTTTATCTTTGTTTGTTTCATGTGAGTTGGAAGAGTTATAAAGAATGAATTAAATAATGATACCCAATTATAGTTTACAATAGTTCTAAAGATACTTTTATACCTTTTATAGCAATTGTACCTCATCAAGAGGGCTATAATGTCGAAAGCTGATAAAGTCCCTGAACCATGGGCTTCAGATCCAGCTGACTGCAAAAAGATAAATATATATGTGCATAAGGCATATCCCCTGCCATGAATCCAGACTAAACATAAACACAGACTGCTAATCAACCAGATGGTTCAAAGAATGGTTGAAAAATGAAGGGCACTTTACCTGGATGACACCAATAGCAGCCACACTTAGTCCTTCCACTAAGCAGTCTCGTAATGAACACTGCTCCTGAAGCTGGGCTTTAAATCTTCCCTCCATTCCGGGAGCGTCTGACGTCATCGCCGGAATAAGAGCAAAATATTCCTCAATTGCTGCACGTCTCCTCTAACATAGACACTTCCCCATTGGTTGGGAAGCACACATGACTGGCGGCGCCGCATGCTGACATCATGCGCATGCGCAGACTGCATTAGGAAACTAGAACAGCCATGAAATGAATGTCTCAGTCCTAACAGTGCATAATAGGAAAGTGAGGGCAGAAGATGATCATATTAAGGAGTTAAAGGAATGGCTTACTAGACAAATAAGTAACCCCTAATTGACATCCAAGGATATATGAATATGTCCCAGATTTGACAATGGTCAAAAATAGGACAAGCCTACAAAGGAGGAACACAAATGCAGATTATTTAAATACCAATCTAGGGAACATGTTAATTAAAACTAATGATCATCTTCCAAGAAAAATTACGAAAATATTTCCTAAAATGTTTGCATTGATGAGAGACAACAGACATGGAAAAAAATAAGCGGCACACTCCTGACTGAACCCTGGGGATGGGGCTCAAAATCGGGGGGGGGGGGGCGACTGGTGCTTATATGACCCCCTGCCTCGAACTGGGCAATCCCCTGATTGGGTGAATGAGAACGAATAGCCAAGGCCACTAAAGAAAGACACAATTTACACAAAAAATATATTGCAATGAAATGCACAGTTCAACAAATTCTACAATTATATTATAATATAGGACTGAATGCGAAAAAAGAAAAAGAAATTAAAAATTTAGAATATATTTTATTTACAAAAAAGGCTTGAAGCTCAAAGCCTCGTTAAAACCAGGAAACTTGTTTGTGTTTTTTTATTGGATTTAAGGGGATGGGTGAAGGGAATGAGTGGGATACTCCTTTAGGCTCCAACTAATTACATTTGGGACTTTGCTTCTGGAAAATGCCCGTTGGCGCTTCCTTGACGCCAGTCGGCGCCAGCCAACGCTCACTAACACTGAGAGCATTCTGCAAAACAATGGAAGTGCTGAATCCTCGACTTGTAGTCCAGAAGATCCAGGACTGAGAACTGTAGAACTTCTGATACTGCTGTACTGCAAAAGTCACTGAATACTTTCCCCCGCCTTGCCTGGCTTGAGGTAGTATGATGTAGAATTCTGTATGGCTGTAACTTTAACTGACACTCCCTTTTCAATTCAGGGCCCAACTGCAGGTGCCCACTTTGTAACTTCAGGGTCCTCAACCTAGGTACCCCCTTTATGGCTAGCTGACACTGGATCCCAGAACCTCTTCCGGAGTGGTCCCCTCTAACTTCAGGCGGACCCCCAGGGGTAATCCGCTGTACTCACGACCTGTGTAGGCTTTCCTGGGACTGGACCCCTCTCTCGCCCTCCGCAGGCTCTCGACACATCGGATCCCCTCAGCTCAACTCAGGACTCTCTCTGGATACTCAGACAACACCCCGAGACATCCACCTTCCTCTGACAGTAGGAGAGACAGCCGCACTCTCCTTCCTCAGACTCTGCTCCCACCAAAGACACCGTGCCACACACTTCCCCCCAAACTTATACCCACTCCCAGAATCCTTTGCAGCATAATCTGTCTTCTGGGGTAGTTGCAAGCTGGGATGTGTCCACTGATTGGGCTTCCCACACTGCCCTATGAGAAGCCTCTCACAGGAGCCAGTAGAGATACTTCTACCCTCAGCAGGCACATCTGGAAGCCCTGACCCCCTAGCTAAATAAATCACAGCCCTGCTGTTAGGCAGACAAAGCCCACTATACATTTACCTTGCACCTACCTGTAGGGTGCTACACTTGGTTGCAGATAAATTAAAGATCCATGTAGTTTCTTTTTGTAACAGGATTTTATCTACATTTCCCCCTCTTTCATTAAGGGGGACATTTTCTAAGGCATATGCTTTGATGGGCTTTCTCCATTGGTGCCTTTTGTAAGACGCTTTCATCTACAGCCTGCCATCGACAGATAGCACAAATTGAGTAATCTTGAGGTATGCTTTTTTCATGCTTGTATACATTTATCTAACAATGTAAAAGAAAGCTCCTAGAAATTTTTGTATAGATGTAGATGCTTTATTATACATAGTTGCATGTAACCTAATACTATGTAATTTTTACATGATCTTTTTTGTCATTATATACAAAATATCACTTGTAATATTGGTTCGTAAGTCTCCTGAGGAAGCTATGTTATCATGGTTAAACATGTAGAGCCGACACCATCACAAGTGCCTTTTTGTACTTTTATACGGTTTTCAATGTGTTATGTTTTTTCAATAAAAAGATTTATGGATTTATATTTAATTGAGTTTTTCTCCTTCAATTGGATTCCTATACCATTCACGCGCCTTAAAAGTCCCAATATATCCCTATTGATATTTCACATTTACTAAAATGGGGGATGCAGTGCATTTTACCCTCTAGCAAAATAATTTAATATTACATATTAGCGAACTAGTTTCACGTTTTACGTAGTTTAACTCTCACTCCAACTGCAGAGGAGTAACTGTTGGCTACGCAAATCGCAGACGCTTTTGTCTGATAATTCATTCTTATTATATGGTTTTTCTTGTTCTGGGAGAAAGTAATCCTTTAATTTAATTTATATTGCTGAGCAGAACCTAGTAATCAGTGTTGCAATCAAAATTTGTATGTTATGTAAGATTTTGTTTTTAAGATTTTGTTTTCAACCATTTGTAACTATTTATTGTGAATACATGTCTTGTGAACAAATATATATTTCCTATTTAGTCTTTATTCATATCGATTGGTATATGCTGTTAAAAAGAAACTGATTGATGAAAAGAACTTGTTAAAATTATCGTTCGAGAAATTATTCTCAAACGTATAACGCACAACAGCTCGTTCCATTGGTGCATGTCTTTTCAGGTTTTTATTGCTGTCTGTGTTCCCATTACGGAGATTCACCCTGTTTGTCCTGTTTACAGTTATAATCGAAAGTGAAAGAAAATCATAAATTTGGGTTATCCGCAGAACAGGAGGGATTTCCTCTTACTTCCTGTTTTGTCTATGGAACAGGAGAAAGGAAAATCGCCCCAATGAGGCACAGGTAGCAAAAAAAAAAACTGACAGGGGTTATAATCTTTCCTTAGGCTAGCCATACACGGTTCAAATCTCTGCCGGTTCAGCAAGAACTGGACGAGATTCGAACCATTAATCGGCAGGCTATATGTAGTAAATTGATCGAGCGATCAACTTGGGTACAACCAGCCTGTGGGGTTCTCTTAAGATTATCGCTAGCCGCTGCTATAGTCACTGTCTTCTCCTGGCTGTGAAGGCCCCCCCCCCCTTTGCTCAGCAGGAGGGATTCCCCTCTTAGGACTGTCTGTGTTGGTGGGGGTTGCAGGAAAGAAATTTGCACCGTGTATGTACCTTACTCTATCCAACATAAAAAAAAAGTTTTGCATTTAGTTCTAGTATAAATAATGTTACTGCAAAACATTCACTTTTGGGGTAATGACCTCAATGGGACAAAAACATTTAAAATCTGATTTTTTTGAGACTTTTAAAAAATGTTGTCCTATCTATTAAGTCCATTTTGCATGTTAAAAATGTGTTTCAACACAAATACGGTGAATGTTACATCTGGAAGTCCCCAATAGTGCCCCGTGGAAGATCCACCACCCTTAATCATTTATTCATTTTAAAACTGGCTTGCTTTTTTTTTTTTAATATGTATGTAGAAGCTTTATTTTATTAATATATATTTCATATGGGGTTCAAAAATACAGTGCATTTGTTGAGCACATCAATTGTTTTTGTTTTCTTTCAAGCAGTCCCTCTGTTACTAAAACCCAGTACACGGCTGAACAAAGCTGGAAGAGTGAAGGTGTGATCTGAGCTTCAGGAATCTCCCTTGCCAACTATTGTTTTCTGCATTCCGCTGTCAGAATACCCGAACAGTGGCTTCACTGGTTTAACTCTAGATAAAGCTGACTGCTCTAGATTCTATTCCAAATGCCGCGGCTTTGAGGAGGGAGAGAGAACGGGCCGCATGCTGGCAGTATTAGCAAACTCTCAAGATAGCAATCATTTTATATCTTCTATTCTTACACAAGAGGGCAATTGTACTAATGAGCAGAATGATATATTGAGATCTTTCAGTACCTTTTATAGCAACTTATACCAAAGCAAGTTTGACTACTCTAACTACTCTATGTCAAGGTTTAGAGAATTCTTAGACCCTTTAAATCTGCCTTCTCTCTCCATCACAGCCAGATGGGAATCTAATGCCCCCCTGATGTTGGAGGAGCTCAGCCAGGCAGTGGCAAACTCCCTTAATGAAAAAGCCCTGGGCCTTGATGTGCTTACCGCTGGAAATTTACAAACAATATGGGGGGGGGGGAGGTGCTGCTTCCTAAACTGTTACAGACTCTTAACCAGGCATTTAAATCCTTTAAACTCCTGGATTCCATGAATGATGCCTGCATAATAGTGCTCCCAAAGCCAGGCAAGGATTTGCTATGTCCAGATTCTTACCGTCCCATTTCACTTTTGAACTCGGACGTGAAGATTATTGCCAGAGTACTGGCAACAAGACTTATAAAAGTAATGCAGGGGTTGGTCCACCCAAACCAATCTGGCTTTATTCCCACTAGGTCCAAGGCAATACATTTAAGAAGACTATTTCTGAATATGCAATTACCACCAGATAATCCAGGGAAACGAGCCATCTTGTCCCTTGATGCAGTGAAAGCTTTTGACAGTGTAGAGTGGAAGTACCTATGGGAAATCCTGGCTTCATTTGGTCTAGGCAATAGATTAGATATGTTGGGTCAAGTTGCTCTATTCAGCCCCAAGGGCAGTTATGCAAATTATTGGCTCAGTCTCTTCTTTCTTAATATTATTTAGGGGTACTCGGCAGGGGTGCCCCCTCTCCCCGCTGTTATTTGCTTTGGCAATTGAACCTTTAGCTGCAGGTATTAGGCAGTCTTAGGACGTTGGTGGCTTTAATAGGGGAGACAGGAGTGAAAAAATGTCTCTATATGCA
The DNA here is from genome assembly GCF_965119305.1 of Pelophylax lessonae. Classification (NCBI taxonomy): domain Eukaryota; kingdom Metazoa; phylum Chordata; class Amphibia; order Anura; family Ranidae; genus Pelophylax; species Pelophylax lessonae. The sequence continues at coordinate 75,891,929 of NC_138777.1, forward strand.
GATGATGCTTTGCTGTTTCTTGGGGATACAGGCAAGTTCCTAACTTCCCTTATGTCACTTATACTTACCTTTGGCTCATTTTCAGGCTTTGTTATTAATTGGGACAAGTCTGTCTTATTCCCCCTAGATGATCCCAACCTGGCTATTCCAAGGGAGGCCCCGCAAATTAGAATAGTGACCTCCTTTAAATATCTGGGAATATGGATACACCCCAGGGTGGATGATTACTTACGCTACAACTTGGCTCCAATTCTTCAAAAAATGTAAGCTTAAGAGCAGTGGCGGCCCGTGCATAGGGGGCGCCAGGGCGCCGCCCCCCTACCCCTAAAAAAAAAGAAAAAAAAAAAAGAAAACAAAAAAAAAACAAAACGAACAAATAAAGTTGTTCAAAAAAAAAATTGGGTTCGCCGGCCTGAACCCAAGGAACTGGTGGCTGGGGGGGGGGTTACGTCCCAGAAGAGGCGCCGATTGGCTGCCTTCTGGGGGGGTAGGGGGGTATCCTGGGCGAAAGTCTTTGCGGTTGGACACCCCCACTTTCTGATATCCTGGCTGTGATTGGTCCAGTCTACAGCCTGGACCAATCATCATCCAGGATATCGCTGACGTCGCAATGGGGGCGGTGCCGGTGCGTGCGTCAGTCACTCACCGTCACCGCCGCTCAGAGAAGAGGAGAGGCCGCCCGCCCACCGGTTCCCGCCGCCGAGACGACGAGGGAGAAGGACCCGCCGCAGAAGAGGAGGAAGAAGCTGAGCCGCGCCGCCGCCAAGTAAGTTTGAACGGAGCACGCACGCTGGCACTCTGCAATCATTGGGGGACAATGCTGGTGCTCTGCAATCATTGGGGGACAATGCTGGCGCTCTGCAATCATTGGGGACAATGCTGGCACTCTGCAATCATTGGGGGACAATGCTGGCGCTCTGCAATCATTGGGGGACAATGCTGTGGCACTCTGCAATCATTGGGGGACAATGCTGTGGCGCTCTGCAATCATTGGGGGACAATGCTGGCACTCTGCAATCATTGGGGGACAATGCTGGCACTCTGCAATCATTGGGGGACAATGCTGGCGCTCTGCAATCATTGGGGGACAATGCTGGCACTCTGCAATCATTGGGGGACAATGCTGTGGCACTCTGCAATCATTGGGGGACAATGCTGTGGCACTGCAATCATTGGGGGACAATGCTGTGGCGCTCTGCAATCATTGGGGGACAATGCTGTGGCGCTCTGCAATCATTGGGGGACAAAGCTGTGGCGCTCTGCAATCATTGGGGGGACAATGCTGGCGCTCTGCAATCATTGGGGGACAATGCTGTAGCACTCTGCAATCATTGGGGGACAAAGCTGTGGCGCTCTGCAATCATTGGGGGGACAAAGCTGTGGCGCTCTGCAATCATTGGGGGACAATGCTGTGGCGCTCTGCAATCATTGGGGGACAATGCTGTGGCGCTCTGCAATCATTGGGGGACAATGCTGTGGGCGCTCTGCAATCATTGGGGACAATGCTGTGGCGCTCTGCAGTGATTGGGGACAATGCTGTGGCGCTCTGCATTGAAAGGGGCTCGCACGCTGAACTCTGCATTGATGGGGGCACGGAACAGTTGCATTAAAGGGGGCACGCACGCTGAACTCTGCACAGTGTTTATTGCATTGAAGGGGGCACAGCACAGTTGCATTGAAGGGGGCATGCACGCTGAACTCTGCATTGTGGGGGCACAGCACAGTGTTCATTGCATTGAAGGGGGCACAGCACAGTTGCATTGAAGGGGGCATGCACGCTGAACTCTGCATTGTTGGGGCACAGCACAGAGTTCATTGCATTGAAGGGGGCACAGTGTTTATTGCATTGAAGGGGGCACAGCACAGTGTTTATTGCATTGAAGGGGGCACAGCAGAGTGTTTATTGCATTGAAGGGGGCACAGCACAGTGTTTATTGCATTGAAGGGGGCACAGCACAGTGTTCATTGCATTGTGGGGGCACAGCACAGTGTTCATTGCATTGAAGGGGGCACAGCACAGTGTTTATTGCATTGAAGGGGGCACAGCACAGTGTTTATTGCATTGAAGGGGGCACAGCACAGTGTTTATTGCATTGAAGGGGGCACAGCACAGTGTTGCATTGAAGGGGGCATGCACGCTGAACTCTGCATTGTTGGGGCACAGCACAGTGTTCATTGCATTGAAGGGGGCATAGCACAGTGTTTATTGCATTGAAGGGGGCACAGCACAGTGTTTATTGCATTGAAGGGGGCACAGCACATTGTTCATTGCATTGAAGGGGGCACAGCACAGTTGCATTGAAGGGGGCATGCACGCTGAACTCTGCATTGTGGGGGCACAGCACAGTGTTTATTGCATTGAAGGGGGCATAGCACAGTGTTTATTGCATTGAAGGGGGCATAGCACAATGTTCATTGCATTGAAGGGGGCACGCACGCTGAACTCTGCATTGAAGGGGGCATGTACACTGGTCTCTGCATTGAAGGGGGCATGTACGCTGGTCACTGCATTGAAAGGGGGCATATACCATCTCCTGTACCATGACCTGTGACATGCCTATACCATATCTGTGACATGCCTATACCATATCTGTGCCATGCCTATACCATCACCTGTGCCATGCCTGTACCATCACCTATGCCATGCCTATACCATCACCTGTGCCATGCCTGTACCATCACCCATGCCATGCCTATACCATCACCTGTGCCATGCCTGTACCATGACTTCAAAGTCACGCAATTTTTTACTGCGTTTTTTGACGCAAAGCAATACCTATTACATTTTTCTTTTTGCGCCCCCCCCAAAAATTTTGAGCACCAGCCGCCACTGCTTAAGAGTACCATTTGGACAAAGCTGCCCTTATCAGTCGAGCTGTGCAAATCTTATGAAAATTATTTGGGCCCCTTAATTATTGTACGTCCCCCACAGCTCTCCCATCTGGATTTCCCTAAAATGGTTTAAACAAATAGGCGCTCTGTTCCACGTACTGCTATGGAAAGGCAAAACCCCTAGGATTAACCTTTCTACCCTTACCAGGTAAATAAGGAAAGGGGTGGACTGACAGTCCCCCAGCCGAGAATGTACTTCATGGTTTCCCAATTGCAGCATTTTGCTGGTTGGGGGGGGGGGGGGGAGATGAACTGGGCAGATCATATACAGGCCCTTGAGCTATAATCCTTGCTTTCACCTTTTGGCCCAGTTAGAGTCAGGGGTTTTTGCTCACTCCCAACATGGCCCAACCCTGATTTTAATGAATAAATCATGGCTGGAAATGAAACGTATAATGAAGGGGTTTCTTAGTATACTACGCAGCATTGGGGAAATAGCCATTATGAAGAGTTATCTAAATTGGAGGGATTTGGACGCTGGCGTTCTCAGGGGCTTCAATACGTGGTGCAACTTTACTCTCGCAATGTATTGAAATCCTTCGGGGATCTGTAGGAGGCTTTTCAAATTCCCCGTCATGACTTCTTTAAATACTTTCATTTGCACCAAGCGTTACAGGTCCAAACCAAATCCCTCGAGTTGGATGTAAACCCTGTGCAGCTTTTAACTTATTTGGCAAGGGCCACTGAGAAAAAAGGCAAAGGCCTCATCTCATCTTTATATGGCCAACTAATGTCCAATCTTCCAGGCATATCCAACTGCTCAGGCAGGAGAGGATGGGAGAAGGTCATAGGGGTTATGTCAAATGATGATTGGCAAACTATACTGGAGAATGTGCCCTCAGTGTCACTCTCATCTGCACAATGCTTGACCCAGCTGTTTATTGTGCTCAGGACATATAGGACCCTGGTAAAGTAATTTTAATGGGGAAGGAGAGACACTCCAGAGTGCCTGTGCTGTCAGCAGTCTACTACAGATCTACTCCATATGTTATGGAATTGGTCAGGTATTGGCGAGAGGTGATAAACGCGATTAACAATGTTTTCCATGCACACATAAACCTGGAACCTAAGATATTCCTGTTGGGTGTGGGTAATCCTGATGTTGTGATGCATATACTAGTAAAATAGGTGTGTCTTGCTGGGTTTTAGCTAGAATCTGAAAAGTTAATTCAGCAGCTAAATAGCAGAAGGTTATCTAATTCAATCAATAGACGATGGCTTGTACATGAGAGATGAGGGGGGACATTTTGGTGTAAAAAGTCAGTGGAGCTGGAGATTCTTGAAACATGCTGGTCATGGTGTGATGGTCGTGTTGTTAAATGAGGCTAGTATGCAACCCTACACATTTACGATCTGTTCAACCTATATCTGATTGTATGAGTAGGACTGAGCTAATGAAGGGTTGAATAACTACTGGTCTGTATGTGGTAATGGCATGTGAACTGTCAATTGGTGTGTTTAACACCTTAACTCTACTGTGGAGTTCTACTATTCTCTTTTTGTTTTTCATATATTTTTATTTTCTTTTGTTTGTTTGATTGTATGTATGCAACAAAAAAATCTCAATAAAAATTGTTTAAAAAAAAGGGCACTAAGAGCTCCTAGTCCTCCAGAAACGTTTTGCCACTGATCATGAAAGACTGAAGGTGTCTAGGAAGAAACAGTCTAGGATCCTCATTTTGTATAGAGGAAGGAAGTTGTCCTCATTCATTGTTTCTGTCAAGTTGACACCCCATAACTCCTCTACCCCACACAAGTTATTATCTAGAAAAAGAGGAAAAAAAAGAGTCCTTCCACACCAGTGATGTGACAACAGTGCACAAATAATAACAAAAAATAGTGTCCAAACACGATAATCCAGATTGATCTTCTACGTGATATTAACACCTTCCACCATCCAAAATGTGATATCCTCCACCAAAGCAAGAATGCCAGCTAACCAGATAATCTGGACCTCATAGCGCTTGTGGCTTAAACCAAGCCTGGGCCTTGTGTCTCGAGAGGGAGTACCGATAATGACTGGATCTCCCTTGAAACCGTACAGCAAATGGTCCGACTTCAGAACAACTCATGATGTGACACTCCCCATGTAAGTAATAAAAAACTCGCCATAGTGTAAAAATATTATAAACTTTAATTGTTAATAAAAAGACTGCACTTACAGTGGTGTGGAAAATGCTGCATGAAAACAGCATACCCGGCCGGCTAGTACACACTCACCTGTCCTGGATCACGGTAGCGTAGTGATGTCAGCAAGTCGCTAGATCTGAAGTGTTTTGTCACGATCTGACATCGTCCTGCCTGTGACGAAACGCGTATATATATATATATATATATATATATATATATATATATATATATATATGATTTCATTTTATATGCACAGTGCAATTCCATTTTTATACATTGTTGGCTTTTGTGTCTTTTTCACATTTGAGTTGCCGCTTCTTGAATAATATTTTTCATAGCGCAGTTTTTTTTTCCCTTTTTTTATTTAGCTAGAACCAATGTAAGTAGACACTACTACTCCAGTGATCTCCACTTGCTTCTAGGTCCGTGCTCAGCGACTGGCCCGATGCATTGTGAACACAGGAGGTCTACCGCTCAGTATGAGCACCATTCAGGGAATGCTTTGGTGGTGGAGAGGCAGGATGCTGACATCCAGCTCTTCACCTTATCCAATCAGAGAATGGTGTCTACTTCAGTGATTTCCAGCTTCCAGGAGTATCAGCCAGGTATAGTATATACATAGTTCCTAGCTGGACCAATTTACCTATGTAAAAATGTCTGGAATTCTTCTTTAAGAAAGCCTAGCAAGGAAAACCATAATTGTCTGTCATGCTTAGGGCTTTACTAAGAAGGACTAGACACGTAATTACTCCTGGCCAATACTAATTCACCGTTCAGACACTGATCATCAAAATAAATCAGAACAGCTGCACAGTCACTAGGACATGGTGGACATTATATTGCTATTTAATCCCCATTCAGACCTGCAATGACAGCATCTGGCAGAGGAAAGTCTTCCAGCACAAATTTGCTTTGCTGCTCTGAGATATCATATGCAAGAAAGCCACAAAGGAAGCTGATGCAGAAAGATGTGGTGTTTCTAAATTTAATCATATGCTTCAGGAACTTCCACTGTTTACCATACCCACCAATCAACGTGACACCATGGCTATGAGTCAGCCTATAATGTGCTTGCTCATAGACCAAAGGTTCTCAGTCCTCCCATGGGGTTGTCTCTGTACTCAGATCAAAAGAGTGGTGCTAATCATACTGTATATCTTATTAAGGCCTCTTTCACACTTGTGAAACTTAAAAGTCACGCAATTTTGCAGCGATTTTAACGCAATTTTTTTGCCGCGATTTTGACTGGACTTGTAGCAATGCCTATGTCTATGGACCTCAAAACACATCAAAGTCAGACTAAAGTAGTCCAGGGACTACTTTGAACTCATTGCAGCTTGAAGTCACACAGATATGAATGGTACTCATTGAAAATCATGGAGTACGACTTGTCATGCAACTTTGCAGTCCCAAATCGCAGGAAAAGTCGCACAAGTGTAAAGGGGGCCTAAGGCATAATGAAAGTGTACTGAAAGTGTTTCTCTTTCTCAATCAAAATACATCTTACTGAAATAAAAAGTACTAATAACAACAACAACAAAAAAAAAAATAATAATAATAATATTAATAATAATAATAATAATAATCTTGTGGCACCCCTCCTGCATGAGGTTAAGGAGAGGACTCAGGGAAAAGGCTAGCATTTACCCCAGGGTGGATCCATGGCTGCAGTAAAGAGAGTCACATAACAACGATGGGCACCAGTCACTTAAATGTTTTTAACGTTTTCGTTTTATTGCTCCAGCTTCACAGGGAGAGAAAGTTAGGGTTAGGCCTCCAAGGACTTTCAGACTCCATTAGCATAGCTCCCAACTGTCCCTGATTTTGAGGAACTGTCCCTGGTTTAGAACAAAATCCCTCTGTCCCTCTTTCCTCCTTATTTGTCCCTCATTTTTGTCTGATCTATACACAGTGGTGATCGAAAGTTTGGGCACCCCAGGTGAAAATATGTATTAATGTGCATAAAGAAGCCAAGGAAAGATGGAAAAATCTCCAAAAGGCATCAAATTACAGATTAGACATTCTTATAACATGTCAACAAAAGTTAGATTTTATTTCCATCATTGACACTTTCAAAATTACAGAAAACAAAACAATGGCGTCTGCAAAAGTTTGGAAACCCTGCAGAATTTATAGCATGCACTGCCCCCTTTGCAAGGCTGAGACCTGGCAGTGTCATGGATTGTTCTCAATCATCGTCTGGAAAGACCAGGGGATGTCAATCTCAAAGGTTTTAAATGCCCAGACTCATCTGACCTTGCCCCAACAATCAACAATCAGCACCATGGGATCTTCTAAGCAGTTGTCTAGAACATGGCTCAAAATTTAAAGTCCTGAGCTACTAGCCAGGCCTTAAGGGTAACTCGCCACCAGTTGCCCCACCCAATTCCTACCCTGCCCCGCCCCTAATTCCATCCCTAAACACGCCCTCATAAATTATCTCATAAAATTACACTGTTAAATGTTTTTGCATTAATGCAGAAGTTACAAAAAAAATATTAATAACAAAGTTTTCAGTGCCCATCAGTGCAGCCTCATCAGTGCCCATCAAGGGTCTGGAGGGTGAAGGGCTGAAGAGCACTGGGGAGGGGCTGGAGGGGGGGCTGAAGAGCACTGGGGGGGCTGTAGGGGGGGCTGAAGAGCACTGGGGGGCTGGAGGGGGGGCTGAAGAGCACTGGGGGGGCTGGAGGGGGGGGGCTGAAGAGCACTAAGGGGCTGGAGGGGGGGCTGTGTAACGCTACTGCGTTTTTATTGTAAGCTGGATTTGCAGCTGCAGAATCTCCACTCAGTAGTCATGTAGAGATGTGTTGGAATACCAGATCCAACTCTCCAGACTCATCACTGTGGGCCTGTCTGCTTCAGCATACAGATATACACACACTCAATAAGATGTTCCTGGAGTGATAGGATGTATATGATAGTATGGTAGTGATGTGCTGAAGGGACAGGTGTGAGCAGTGACAGTAATGGTAAGCACTTGATAGTAATGTTCAGGAGAGTAGTAGATGGTAATAGGTAGAATGCAGATAGGTTAGTAATCATGTATGGTAACAGGTGGTAAGGACAGCAGATGACATAGACAGGATAGACTAACCCAGTGCAAGGATAGATGGTAGTAGACTCAAGAGCTAGCAATCTATGTAACAGTGCAGATGGTAGAATTAGTATGCATAGATAGTAACAGTCCTTAATGTGCAGAAGATGATAGTGTAAGTTAGTTATGGAGGATTCCCCTGTGGGGTACTTATCACTAGTAAGGTTTAGTAAGTAGAGGGGTCCAGTAGTGAGGGAGTGATCCGGTAGCGAGATACGGGATCAGTTGCGAGGTTCAGGTCTGTTCCAGGTAAAGGCAAATAGCTGGAGGTTCCGACAGCAAGACAAGGCTTGTGAGCATGTAGACACACATTGAACGAACAACGTGAGAGAGAATGCTGGCGATTGAAATAGCCACTCAGCGGCGCTCAGCAATGACGTCATCCGTCTTAAAGGTGTATGCGTTCCACCTAACTAAAAAGGTGGGACGCAATGTTTTGAAAGGAAAATGGTAAATAAGGGTACCAAAGGTACCAGAATCTTACAGTACCCCCCCTTAAGGCCGGCTCCGGAAGGCCTATAGCACTGGTTTCTCCGGGTATTTCGAGTGAAACCTTCGTATAAGCCTAGGTGCGTGAATATCAGAGGTATCCAACCAGGTGTCGTCTTGGGGTCCATAGTTCTTCCATCCTATGAGATATTGGAGTCTTCCTCTGTGGATACGAGAATCCAAAATCTCCTTAATCTCATATTCTTCTCCGCCTTCAACTTGTACTGGAGGTGGAGGCAAGATGGTAGGCCTTATTCCTTGGTTAGGAACATGTGGCTTCAGTAGCGACACATGAAAGATGGGATGTATTTTGAGATCTGCCGGTAAGGTGAGTTGCACTGCAGCTTTTCCAATGAGTTTCTTAATTGGGAAGGGTCCCAGAAATAAAGGTCCAAGCTTTTTGCTAGGGATCTTTAATCTTAAATTTTTTGTCGATAGCCAAACGAGGTCCCCAATAGCATATTGCGGAGAAGGTCTTCTACGAAGGTCGTAGTACCTTTTTTGTTGACTATGAGCGTGTGTGATGGTGGTATTAAGTAAACCCAGAGAGTCTTTTATTTGGGTAAGATAATCCGAGGCTACTGGGTTACTTGATGGTAAGATGCGTGGTGGAAGAAGTGTGGGATGAAACCCATAGTTCAAGTAGAACGGACTTTGCTTAGTAGTACTGTGGGTTGCGTTGTTATAAGCAAATTCCGCCAGAGGGAGGAGGTCCACCCAATCATCCTGTAGGTATGATGTGTAGCAACGCAGATATTGTTCTATACACTGGTTGACTCTTTCAGTCTGTCCGTTGGTCTGAGGGTGGTAGGGAGAAGTGAGCTTTCGCTCAATCCGTAGTATTTGACATAGAGCTTGCCAAAATTTGGAGATGAACTGTGAACCACGGTCGGATAAAAGAGTCTTTGGAATTCCATGTAACTTGAATACATGTTTCATTAGTAGTTCCGCTGTTTGTTTAGATGAAGGTAGTCTGCGAATAGCAATGAAATGTGCCATCTTTGTCAGATGGTCCACTGACACTAGAATGGTTTTAAATCCTTTGGAAGGTGGTAGTTCTACTATAAAGTCTAAGGACACAACTTCCCATGGGACCTGGGGTATTGGTAGACTGCAGAGTAGACCAGATGGTTTTGTAGTGTCAATTTTGGACCTTGCACAGATGTCACATGAAGAAACAAATTTTTGTACAGACGTCTTCATATCAGGCCACCAAAACTGCCTGGTAAGCAAATTAAGGGTTTTCGTCATACCCATATGTCCTGCCATGGGCACATCATGTGATAATTCCAAGATCTTGGTGCGCATAGTAGGGGGTATGTAGAGTTTGTCGTGGTAATAGAGGAAGCCTTCTGCATCAGTACTTAGTTGTGGTGGAGGTGAATCCAATCTTATACTGTGCAAAATCTCTTCCTTCAGGGAACGAACAACACCAATAATACGTTCATAGGGTATTATAGGAATAGAAGGGATTTCGGCGCAGTTATCTTCGGTTAATCGTGATAGCGCATCCGCTTTTTTATTTTTGTCTGCAGGCGTGTAGGTCACTAGGAAGTTAAATCTTAGGAAGAATAATGACCATCGTACCTGCCGGTGGGAAAGAGTTTTGTTAGTCTGGAGGTATTGAAGGTTTTTATGATCTGTATATATGAGTATTGGTAATTGGGTACCTTCAAGTAGATGTCGCCAACTCTCCAGTGCCAGTTTTATGGCAAGCAACTCCTTTTCACCCACTGGGTAATTCACCTCTGGGCTGCTTAGTGATTTTGAGAAGAAAGCAACTGGGTGGAGTGGTGAAGTATTTGTTGGTCGTTGGGAGAGAACTGCTCCTACTGCCATATTTGACGCATCTACCTCCAGAATATATTGGAGGGATGGGTCTGGATGGCGTAGTATGGGAGCAGAAGTAAAGCTTGATTTTAACAAGCGGAAAGCTCCATTTGCTTCTTCTGACCATTTGAATGGTTTCTTTATACTTGTAAGTTGTGTGAGAGGTCTCACAATAGCAGAGAAGTTCTTGATGAACTTCCTATAGAAGTTTGAAAATCCAAGGAATCGCTGTAATGACTTACGAGTTGTTGGTATAGGCCAATCCAGAATACAGGATATCTTGCTCATATCCATCTTGATTCTGGTTTTGGATATGATGTATCCTAAGAATAATATTTCTTCCTTATGGAATAGGCATTTTTTTAATTTCACGTATAGATTGTGTTCGAGTAATCTGGATAACACAAGTCTTACATGTTTTATATGTTCAGACAGAGATCGAGAATAGATAAGTATATCGTCCAGATATACCACAACACAGACATCAAGTAAGTCTCTAAAGATGTAGTTTATGAACCTTTGAAAAGCTGCGGGAGCATTACACAACCCGAATGGCATCACAAGATATTCAAATAATCCGTATCTGGTTCTGAATGCTGTTTTCCACTCATCTCCTTCACGGATTCGGATTAAGTTGTATGCCCCTTTTAGGTCTAATTTAGAGAAGTAAGTAGCCCCACGCACTTGTTCAATGAGTTCAGGGATGAGCGGTAGAGGATAGCGATCCTTTATTGTAATGGTATTTAATTGCCTATAATCGATAATAGGCCTAAGACTTAAATCCTTATTGCGGACAAAGAAAAGTCCTGCAGCTGTGGAAGAAGTAGAGGGTCTGATGAACCCTTTCGCCAAATTCTCATCCAAGTATTCCTTGAGATGAGAGAGTTCATCCTGTGAAAGAGGATAAACATGACCGAAAGGCAATTTGCTGTTAGGGAGTAGATCGATAGTGCAATCATAATCCCTATGGGGAGGCAACACTTGAGCATTTTTCTCAAGGAATACTTCGGACAGATCCTGATAGCATAGTGGTGCAATCTCGTCTGACACCACAGACAGGATCTTTCCATAAGATGGGAGGTTACACGTAATCTCACAATAGTGAGAAGGGAAAGTTAAAGTCCGTCTTTTCCAATCTATGATTGGTTGATGTGTGTGTAACCAGGGGAGTCCCAAAATAATGGGAAAATGGGGTGAAGATAGTATATCAAAGGAGGTGGTCTCCATATGAGACTCGTTAGCAGTGACAAGGAGTGCTTGTGTCTGATTGGTGATTGGACCAGAAGATAGCGGGATACCGTTAATGAAACTAACAGAAACAGGTTTAGGTTTTGAAATAATAGGTATTTTATTTAAAGTAACAAAATGTGTATCGATATAGTTCCCACAAGATCCTGTGTCGATCATAGCCTTGGTAGTAATCCTAGTCTGGTCCCACTGTAATGTTAAATGAACAAAGAGATAAGGTTTAGAGAAGGAAGTCCTTAATCCCCCTAGCAAGACATGTGAACACTCACCCTCTTTTTTTGCGGACAAGGGGACAGACGCTTATCGAATGATCCGGGGATGCGCAGTACATGCAGAGATTACTGGATCTTCTCCTGGCTCGTTCAGTAGTTGATAAAGGTGGGCGTATGGTTCCTACCTCCATAGGAGTAGGGTCAACGGCCGAAATCCGAGAAGGACTAGACAATGGCATTCCCATTTTCTCAGCCCTTCTTTCTCGCAGTCGCCTGTCAATGTTGATACTGAGTTGTATTAAGGCATCCAAAGTGCCAGGTAAATCCGCTTGGACGAGCTCGTCTTTAACTGCTTCTGACAACCCGAGTCTGAACTGAGTTCGCAGAGATGTATCATTCCTCCCTGAATGAAGGGTCCATCTTTTGAACTCTGCTACAAAATCTTCTACAGGTCTCCTTCCTTGTTTTAAAGCCCTCAATTGGATATCAGCAGTATTCTGCCTATTGGGGTCATCATATAAACTAGCGAGTTCCGCTAGGAATAAAGGATAGGAGTTGAAAAGCTGATCATTTTTCTCAAAGAGAGAGTCTGCCCAGGCCCGTGGATCACCCGTTAAGTATGAAATGACGGTACAGACTTTAATTTGATCAGTAGGGTAAGTACGAGGTTTTAGCAAAAAAAGCAACTGACATGCGTTTTTGAATTCACAAAATTTTTTCCGATCACCTGTAAATACTAGAGGAGGGTTTATTTTGGGTTCAGGGGGCTGAGCAGCAGTAAGCTGGGAAAGGCAGGTTACCTGCTGTCTCAGAGTCTGATTGTCTTCTTTTACTTCAGTAAGAGCAAGTATTAATGCATTTATTTGTTGTGTTAATTGTGTCACTTGAGTGGGTAATTCTGCTGAATCCATTTTTTTTAAGGTTCGTTCAGTCTGTAACGCTCCTGCGTTTTTATTGTAAGCTGGATTTGCAGCTGCAGAATCTCCACTCAGTAGTCATGTAGAGATGTGTTGGAATACCAGATCCAACTCTCCAGACTCATCACTGTGGGCCTGTCTGCTTCAGCATACAGATATACACACACTCAATAAGATGTTCCTGGAGTGATAGGATGTATATGATAGTATGGTAGTGATGTGCTGAAGGGACAGGTGTGAGCAGTGACAGTAATGGTAAGCACTTGATAGTAATGTTCAGGAGAGTAGTAGATGGTAATAGGTAGAATGCAGATAGGTTAGTAATCATGTATGGTAACAGGTGGTAAGGACAGCAGATGACATAGACAGGATAGACTAACCTAGTGCAAGGATAGATGGTAGTAGACTCAAGAGCTAGCAATCTATGTAACAGTGCAGATGGTAGAATTAGTATGCATAGATAGTAACAGTCCTTAATGTGCAGAAGATGATAGTGTAAGTTAGTTATGGAGGATTCCCCTGTGGGGTACTTATCACTAGTAAGGTTTAGTAAGTAGAGGGGTCCAGTAGTGAGGGAGTGATCCGGTAGCGAGATACGGGATCAGTTGCGAGGTTTCGGTCTGTTCCAGGTAAAGGCAAATAGCTGGAGGTTCCGACAGCAAGACAAGGCTTGTGAGCATGTAGACACACATTGAACGAACAACGTGAGAGAGAATGCTGGCGATTGAAATAGCTGCTCAGCGGCGCTCAGCGATGACGTCATCCGTCTTAAAGGTGTATGCGTTCCACCTAACTAAAAAGGTGGGACGCAATGTTTTGAAAGGAAAATGGTAAATAAGGGTACCAAAGGTACCAGAATCCTACAGGCTGAAGAGCACTGAGGGGCTGGAGGGGGGGCTGAGGAGCACTGGGGAGGGATGGAGGGGGGGCTGAAGAGCACTGGGGGGTCTGGAGGGGGGGGGCTGAAGAGCACTGGGGGGCTGAAGAGCACTGGGAGGGCTGAAGGGGGGGCTGAAGAGCACTAAGGGGCTGGAGAGGGGGGCTGTACAGCACTGGGGGGGCAGCAAAAGAAAAATAGAAGTTGGATAGGAGGAGTGGTGGGGCGGCTGCATATAGAGGAATTGTTTTTTCCATATTCCTCCTGCAAGCGCTGAATGCCTGCAGAGAGGAGAATCAGACATCCAGCGGCTGCAGGAGGAATATGGAAAGATCATTTCCTCTATATGCAGCCGCCCCACCGCTCCTCCTATCCAGTCACACAGAGAGGCTGCTCAATCCTAGGGCACTCACCTTCTTCCAGCCCCCGCAAGCAGCGCAGCACAGACAGAGGGAGCAGCTGCCTTAACATGAGGAGATGATTGACGTGAGTACCGGCTTGACACCCCCATTGGTATGCCACTGCTGGCCGGATAATGTCAGAGCGCGGATCATCCAACTGTAACAGCTTTAATTGTGATTGCCAGGCGCTCGGTGACACACACAGTCCCGCCTCCTAGCCCGACTTCTTTGATAGATGTCACACGTCCTGGTTGGCCAGGTGTTCTGTCCATCAAAGAAGCCGGGCTAGGAGGCGGGACTGTGTGTATCAGCGAGCGCCCGGCAATTACAATTAAAGCTGTTACAGTTGGATGATCCGCGCTCTGACATTATCCAGTCCGTCAGGTGGCCGGCTTTCCTCAACTCTCGCTCTCGGGGCTCGCCCTACATAATTTTCCACCCGCAAGATGGAAGCAGGCGAGTGGAAAATTTGAGGGCTGGCCTAGAAAAACTCAAACTGAAAATAGTTGATGCTCACAAAGCTGGAGAAGGCTATAAGAAGATAGCAAAGCGTTTTCAGATGTCAATATCCTCTGTTCTTTGTTCTATGTAATTAAGAAATGGCAGTCATCAGGAACAGTGGAAGTTAAAGCAAGATCTGGAAGACCAAGAAAAATATCAGACAGAACAGCTCGCAGGATTGTGAGAAAAAGAATTCAAAACCCACGTTTGACTGCACGATCCCTCCAGAAAGATCTGGCAGACACTGGAGTTGTGGTACACTATTCCACTATAAAGAGATACTTGTACAAATAGGGTCTTCATGGAAGAGTCATCAGAAGAAAACCTCTTCTACGTCCTCACCACAAAAATCAGCTTTTGAACTTTGCAAATGAACATATAGACAAGCCTAACGCATTTTGGAAGCAAGTTCTGTGGACCGATGAGGTTAAAATTGAACTTTTTGGCCGGAATGACAAAGGTACCTTTGGAGAAGAAGGGGCACAGAATTTAATGAAAAGAACCTCTGTCCAACTGTTAAGCATGGGGGTGAATCAATCATGCTTTGGGATTGTATTGCAGCCAGTGGCACAGGGAACATCTCACGAGTAGAAGGAAAAATGGATTCAATAAAATTTCAGCAAATTTTGGATGGTAACTTGATGCCATCTGTGAAAAAGCTGAAGTTAAAGAGAGGATGGCTTCTACAAATGGATAATGATCCTAAACACACCTCGAAATCCAATGGGGATTACATCAAGAGGCATATACTGAAGGTTTTGCCATGGCCTTCACAATCTCCTGACCTCAACATAATTGAAAATCTATGGATAGACCTTAAAAGAGCAGTGCGTGACAGACAGCCCAGAAATCTCAAAGAACTAGAAGACTTTTGTAAGGAAGAATGGGCAAAGATACCTCAAACAAGAATTGAAAGACTCTTGGCTGGCTACAAAAGGCGTTTACAAGCTGTGATACTTGCCAAAGTGGGCAGTACAACTATTAACTCTGCAGGGTGCCCAAACTTTTTCAGATACCATTTTTTTGTTTTCTGTTATTTTGAAACTGTAAATGATGAAAATAAAATCTAACTTTTGTTGACATATTATAAGAATGTCTAATCTGTAATTTGATGCCTTTTGGAGTTTTTTTTTTCCATTTTTCCTTGGCTTCTTTATGCACATTAATACAAATTTTTACCTGGGGTGCCCAAACTTTCGATCACCACTGTAGTTGTATATAAAATTCACTATTTATCTTTCACAAAGTATTTCCCAGTGCTAAACCTTTCATCCAATTTCTAAATTGCTGATTCAAAAGCCAGTATAAAGGAACAGTAGTGGTAAAAACAAAAAAAACAAAAAAAAGCACTTGTGCGTTTAACTAATATTTTTTTTGATTAATTCTCCTTTAAGGGAGCGTGGCAGGGGATGTGTCCTATATATAGTTTTGCTGATAGACGTCCCTTGTTCCTATCTCAAAAGGTTGGGAGGTATACTAATAGGTGTCCCTTGGTCCTATCTCAGAAAGTTGGGAGGTCAAATTGCCAGGATCCTCTGAGAATGGACACCAATCTTCCTCCAGCAGACATCCATTGATCACTTTTACCTTAAAATCATACCCTCCTCTACTAGGCAGGGCAGTTTAAAGTATTCTGTGCTAGGCTCCAAAGGCCTACACTGCACAACACCGTACGCCTTTCCTCCCCTAAGGCCCTAGTCTGGGTGGGGAGAGAGCTCACCAGGCCATTCCCCAAGCTTTTATGGCCTTTTCTCATTACGACTTCATCCAGGGAATCACAGAATCAGATGAAATGTGTCGGGACGTGGCTGTACGCAGCTTAGGCAGCCGCCTTAGGGTGCCAGGCAGGGGTGGTAAAATCTGACACTCAAATCCTTATTTGTACTACTATCTTGCCTTTTTGCTAGGCATCCTGCCTCAACGATATCCTCACTGTTGAGTGGGTAAAGCACATGGCCACCCACACACATTGCAGTACATGACAAGCAGCGCACTGTGTAGCCCGAGTCCTTCCTCTCCCAGCACACTATAAAGCTCATGCCCCCCGCACAGGCAGGCAGTGCAGACATTTCAGTAGACTGTACTGCACCAGGAGGAGTGCTGAGAACTGGGACCTCCCCTCTCTGTCCTGCAGTCCAGTTAGGGAGAGGGGCGGCGCATGATTCCTGGACACTACTCGGCTTCTTCATAGACACCAAAAAGTGCCTGTGCAAAGTAGTTACATGTGGGCAGCCTAAAACCCTCCAGGTCTGCCCTCAGTGTGCACTGCTGCCTGTCCTCCAATACGCACCAGGTAGGAAGATGAGGGGGAATAATATTGTCACAGGTGTGCTGGATGGGGGGGGGGGGGTGATCGGTGGCATAGGTAGGTGTGCTGGATGGGGGGGGGCTTATTGGAGGCATAGGTCGGTGTGCTGGATGGGGGGTTGATTGGCGGGATAGGGTGGTTGTGCTGGATGGGGGGGGGGTGATTGGAGGCATAGGTGGGTGTGCTAGATGGGGGGGGGGTGATTGGAGGCATAGGTGGGTGTGCTGGATGGGGAGAGTGGTTGGTGGCATAGGTGGGTGTACTGAATGTAGGGGTGATTGGTGGCATAGGTGGGTGTGCTGGATGGTGGGGGGGGTGATTGGTGGCATAGGTGGGTGTGCTGGATGTGGGGGGGGGGTGATTGGTGGCATAGGTGGGTGTGCTGGATGGGGTGATTGGAGGCATAGGTGGGTGTGCGTGATGGGGGTGATTGGAAGCATAGGTGGCTGTACTGGATGGGGGGTGATTGGAGTCATAGGTGAGTGTGCTGGATGGGGGGGGGTGATTGGTGGCATAGGGTGGTTGTGCTGGATAGGGGGGTGATTGGAGGCATAGGTGGGTGTGCTGAATGGGGGGGATGATTGGTGGCATAGGTGGGTGTGCTAGATTGGGGGGTGATTGGAGGCATAGGTGGGTGTGCTGGACAGGGGGGGGGGGTGATTGGCGGCATGGGGTGGGTGTGCTGGATAGGGGGGTGATTGGAGGCATAGGTGGGTGTGCTGGATGGGGGGGGTGATTGGAGGCATAGGTGAGTGTGCTGAATGGGGGGGGTGATTGGTGGCATAGGTGGGTGTGCTGGATGTGGGGGGGGGGGGTGATTGGTGGCATAGGTGGGTGTGCTGGATGGGGGGGGTTGGTGGCACAGGTGGGTGTCCTGGATGGGGGGTGATTGGTGGCATAGGTGGGTGTGCTGAATTGAAGGGGGGTGATTGGAGGCATAAGTGGGTGTGCTGGATGGGGGGGGTGATTGGAGGCATAGGTGGGTGTGCTGGATAGGGGGTGATTGGAGGCATAGTTGTGCTGAATGGGGAAATAGGGGGGGAGTGACAGGATGCATAGGTATGCTGGGGGCATATTGGTTGCAGAGTAGTGGTGGAGGGGAATGGCATAAGTGGAAGAGGTGTGCTTGGGGGCATCTGTGAATGGGGAAGAGCTTCACAAAAGACCCGAAGGCTATTAACCCCCGGCAGCAGAAGTTCAGAGACTAGAGGAAGAGGGGGCATCTCTGCACAGAATCCAGCTGCTTAGGATAACTTTCACTACTGGTAAGTACGCTTACTAAAGCTATAGAGATTTTTTTTTTAGCTAAACTTCATCTTTAAAGTATTAGTAATGTCAAGTGTATATATATATATATTTTTTTTTTTTCATTTTAGGGGACCCGTGCAGGTATAGGCCATAATGTGCTAGAATGCACAGTATTTTAGCACATTATGGCAGACTTTCCTGTCAAAGAAGCCTTCTAGCACTGTGGTGTGATCGATCCAGCGGGTCCCAGGTGCATCCATCTTCACCTGGTCTTCCTTCCGGGTTCCATGTCTTGAATGAGCAGAGCAAAATGATTTCACTCCCGTGCATGAACAAGGGAGTCACATTGCTGCAGCACAGTTTGGGGGCAGCCGATGTACACTAAGCTGCGCATGCACAACTCATTGTACATGGCGGCTGACAGGTAGGAGGAAGTTTTTATGACAGAAGAGACTGACAAGGCTTCTTATGTCGTAAAAATGTTGCCTGTCAGCATGTTTTCAAAATGTGGCTTTGCTACCACTTTAACTATACGCCTGTTTTAGAATTACACCCATTTTAAAAGAATGCCCTGCCCCTAATTAAAGTTCATTCTCTGCCTATAGTGGCTGGCTGGGCTTACAGCAAAAAAGTGTCCCTGGAAATGTTTTTTTTTTTTAATGTTGGCAACTATGGGATTCAGATTTTAAAATACCTGTCTTTGTTTCCCTAACGCTGCACCCTCTCCCCTATTGGGCGAAGTGTGGAAGTTTTAGTTTGCCTCACCTGCCAGCTGCCCATAGCCAGTCAGGAAAAGCAGGGAATGCATAATGTCATTGCAGGATTATGCATTTCCTGCTTCCCCTCACTGGCTATAGTAAGCTGGCAGGTAAGCCAAACTAAAACTTCCACGCTGCGCCCAGCCATATGCCAAATGGGTGTGCATGGTTGCATTGGTGAGGGGAGGGGGTGGGGAGGCACCAAAATGCACCTACGCCTGTGTAGAAAAATATCCTTGCACTGGCCCTGGCTGTATGGAAACCCGGAAGTGACACAGTACCCAGAAGTGACGTTGCAGGTGGCTACATCAGTCGGGTGAGATACAGGTAACTTCATGCTTTGTCCACCAGGATTGGGATGTGCCAGATTACGATTTACTGTATGCTGTTGTGGTAGGATGCCCCTTTATCCAGATTAAGGTGCAACTCCCTTTAACTGAACTCCCCACAATCCTCTGGCCTCCCAGCATCCCCTGAGCTCCTGGACACACCCAGCGGGTTTAAATGCCAGATCCTCCCAGCTTCCGGTGCTCAAAGAGATCCTGCTTGATGGGACAGCAGTGACTGGGCAAGTGAGCTGTCCCCAGGTGCTGGGTCCTCCTCTGTTAAGTCTGGTGTGCGGGCCACCAGCAGTGAGCACAAGAGCACGCAGCGTCTGTCCAAGCCCTGGTCACTGGAGAGGACTCTGGTACAGTCCATTCGGAGAAGCTGTCCATGCAGTGGGGTGGTCCTATCTACAGCCTCCAGGGCCTCCTGACCAAAGTCAGCAATGCCAGTGTGAAGTCTGTGCCAGCAGGAAATCCCCTCAGCTCACAGTTTGTTGAATGAACAATTACTATCTTGGACACGTGAGATTCTTTAGCTCTCTATTCTATCAGTAAACTGAACTCAGAACACTCTGCTGCCATCCAGCTGCCATTAGTAGAACTGTGGTAGAATTATTTTCATATGTTATAAACCTGTTTTCCCTACTGTTCATATTACCGTTTTGTACTGGAAACCCCTGTTCACATGATCTCCTGTGTAATCTAAGTTGATTTTCATTGTTAAGTAAAGTAGAAATTGCACATCAACACTGGTCTGATCTTTTGGCTGAAACCGTTACATAACACTGTTTTATATTGTGAAATGCGTGAGTGTAATGTTTGAAGGATCTATTTCATCAAATAATTGGTGTTAATACATATTGCACTATTGGAGCTCTTCTTTTTCTCCTACACATGAGCGACTTGTGATTCACTGCTATTGGCTGATCACTGAGATTCCTTGCTGCAACTTTGAGGGCTACAATGCTCTATTTGAAAAACATGAGACTGTGTGGCAGATGTACTGTATCTGGGGAGTCTGAACCTAAAAGGGAAGTGGTGGCACGTTTATCACATGGTGTAGTGTGGAGATATTTTAAGAACTTTATTTATTCATCACGGACTGATCATTTGGAAAATATCATGTTTATGTATGAGTTATATGGACCTTACTTGGACTTCATTTAACATTTTTTTAAGTGGTGACAATTTAGTTTGTCACTCATTTTTGATTTATTAGTTTTACTGTTCATGCACAAGTTATGATGAGATTTGATTTCTCTCTTCTCTAGCACCACTATTTACCACACATATTTGGTGAATTTGTTTTTTATACATTGTTTTTTAGAGTGGCAGCTATATTTATATTTGTGTATATAAATATTTATATATATATATGTATATGTATATATATATGTATATATATATATATCTATATATATATATATATATATATACACACACACACATATAGGTATATTCATTTATATTTTGTTGAATTTTCTTATTTGGAGTGATATTCACTATGGCGCAGTGGTAGGATCGATAGTATATGGAAAATTAAAGTACGGATCCTGATAGCTATTCTCTTAATGGTGCAGGAGTCAAGCAGTCGACCTCCTGAGCCCAGAATGCAGCAGGGCAGCCGTTTGGCAAGCGAACCGAAAGCAAGTGGTGATCACTGGAGTAGTCATGCCTACTAGCTACTACAGTGATTTCCAGCTAGAGGGATCACACAGGTATGGTACATACAAAGTTACGTACATTTGTCAATGTAGGACCAATATAATATAACTATGTAAAAAATGCCATACCTGGAATTCTTCTTTAACCCTTTGTTAGGACAGATAGGGGTTGATTTACTGAAATTGGAGAGTGCATAATCTGGTGCAGCAGTACATGGTAGCCAAGTAGCTTCTAACTTCAGCTTAACCTTTAACAAAAAAAAAACACTGAAACAGATTGGTTTCTGTGCAGAGCTGCAACATATTTTGCATTCTCCAGTTTTAAGGAATCAACCCCGTAGTGTTCAAATCTAGTTTACAACTGATAATGAAGATTTGCCTGCACAATACAGATAGGGGTTAATTCTGACAAACACAAATCCCCACCCCTATCATAAACAAAGAGGACTATGTATGATTTTACAACGTGGAGTTTAACCACTTCAGTACAGGGCACTTTCACCCCCTTCCTGCCCAGATCAATATTCAGCTTTTAGCGCTGTCACACTTTGAATGATAATTGCGCAGTCGTGCTACACTCTGAACCCATATTATATTTTTATCATTTTTTGTATCACTCCACAAGTACAGCTTTCTTTTGGTGTTATTTGATCACCACTGGGTTTTTTATTTTTTGCTAAACAAATTAGAAAAGACCAACATTTTGGGGGAAAAAAGTTTTTCTTTGTTTCTGTTATAAAATTTTGTAAATAAGTACGTTTTCTCCCTCACTTACAGCCACTGATGAGGCGGCACTGAAGGGCACTGGTGAGGTGGCACTGATAAGGTGGCATTGATGGGCACTGATGAGGAGGCACTAATATGCAGCACTGATAGGTGGCACTAATGAGCACTGATAGGCAGCACTGATGGGCACTAATAGGTGGCGCTGATGGGCACTGTTACGCGGCACTGATAGGTAGCACTGATGGGTGGCACTGATAGGCAGCACTGATGGGAAGGCACTGATGGGCACTGATTGGCATCTGTAATGGGCACTGACAGGCATTACTGATGGACAATGATTGGCATTTGTGATGGGCACTGATTGGCATCTGTGATAGGCACTGATTGGCATCTGATGGCATTGATTGGCATCTAATGTGGGCACTTCTGACGGGGGCTGCGCTGATAATCAATGCACTGATTATCAGCACAGAGCCCCCCACCCTGTCAGGGGCCTTGTCAGCGCCAACTGAGGAAAGGCGATTACCGGCATTTCCTGGTTACTGTTGTAATCAGCTGTGATTGGTCACAGCTGATCACGTGGTAAAGAGCCTACGTCATAGGCTCTTTACCGAGATTGCAAATGTGGTGTGTCAGAGCAACACACTGCACCACCAATCGCCACTCCAGGGGGCACGCTCGAGCGGCTTATCCTGCTGCACGTCATACGACGCCCAGTCAGGGTTTAACTGATCCCCCACCGGGCTGTCATTATGCTCTAGGCCGGGCGGGATGTGGTTAAAGAACTGAGCATCTTAAAAAAGGTAAGCTGACATTTCTTCATATTTTTTAAGTTATGCTGTGTGAATGAGAACACTGAACAAATATAAAGTGTTATCCCAATTTGGCTGCAAAAGTGGAAGTCAATTTTAAATTTGTTTCCGCACAATGGAAGGTCTGAGACAAACATCAGCAGGAAATATATTTGAGTGTACTGCTACAGGTACATGATCAAAATATGTTGAAATGAGCGCCCTACTTAGCGTCTCAATTATTTGTGCTGATGTAAGTTAGTAGTCCCACAAGCATACAGGATCTCTTTTATCTTTACTGCTAATCACATTACTCTAGTTCATGCCTGAATAATTTAAAGCACACATAATTAAACCATTCTCCACCGTTGCCAGCTTTCCATTTGTATAAAGTGTTGTAGTTCGATTTTTTTTTTTTTTTTCTCCCCATTTGCAGATATTTTGCTTTCTGGCAGCCCTGTGACAATACATCCCTTGTCAATTGTTTTATTTCTGGCTCTCAAAATATACATGTACACTTGTCTTGTTCAGATCTTTCTCTAGCTCAGCAGAACTGATTTGCTAGAAAATAAACTGACATAGGAAAGACAATGCACAGACGCACACACTGTGTAATTAGAGAGTAAGCTTACCCAGTGAAGTAGCCTAGAAATATGTTCTCATGTTGCTGCCAACAACTCGTATTTTCCACGTACGTATAAGAACATGTAAATCCTTCAATAGCACAGAAGGGTCTTTGCAATTTAAATGTTCACAGACCAGTGAGGAACTGTACTAGTGAGAAGTGTATTTTTAGCAAGACTACTGAAAAACAAGTGGTAAAGAATGTGAAAGAAACAATAAATATGTTATTCTATATCATAATATGAGCACACAGTTGGGAAAAAATAGGTAAGGAGCAGTCATTGTGCCACTCTCTGTCTACAATGGGGTTATAAACGCTTATTGTGCAACCAAAACTTGCCTGTGATATCAAGTTAAAGTTAAGTTAAAGGTGAACTGAGTTAGATTTAAAAAATAAATAATAATAATTTGGCTTGTCTTGTGATCAATGTACTCCTGCTAGACAACACATCCAAGTTCTGGACCACTCTGCAAACAAAAATGTAGCTAAACAATGCAGCCTGCTCTAGGATGCAGCATGGCCTGAGATTGGACAGTGTAGGAGCAGCAGTACAATACTTAGGTTATCCCTGGGTTATAACCTCCAGTAAGTATTTCCCTTTTATAGGCTGCCGGTGTTCTGTGAAAAAACCATACCCGTGAGAAAACCATACCCTCGTCACTTCCGGAGGGTATGGATTTCTCACGGTACTTTAAAGCGGTTGTAAACCCTAAAACATAAAAAAAAAAAAAAAAAAAAAAAAACCTGCAAGACAAAGGCATAATGAGCTAGTATGCATCGCATACTAGCCCATTATGTGTAACTTACCTTAGAACGAAGCCCCGACACGGACCCCCGGACATCGCTGCGGGCGCTGCCATGATCCCTCGCCGTCTCTTCCGGGTTCGGCGGCTCCGGCGCAGTGATTGGCCAGAAGAGACGGCTCCGGCGCGATGATTGGCCGGAGCCGCGATGACGTCACTCCCGCGCATGCGCGCGGGAGTGATTTTTCCGGCAAGCTCCCGGCAAGTTAATTGAAGGTCCCCCCCGGACCTTCAGAGCGCATGCGCCGCTCGCGCGAGCGGCTGCATGCACTGTAAATATCTCCTAAACCGTGCCGTGGTTTAGGAGATATTATTTGTACCTGCAGGTAAGCCTTATTATAGGCTTACCTGTAGGTTAAAGTGCCAAAAAGCGGGATACTACCGCTTTAACTTGCGGCGGTTACATTATAACAGCTCCTCTGCATCATGCCTCATGTCCGCTCCTTCCCCTGTCACTTCCCTGATCTCGGTTAATAAATATAAAAGCGGATCACGGAGCACAGATCGCCGTCACTTACATTTTATACACCCGTCGCCGCTTTTATATTTATTAGGGGAGATCAGGGAAGTGACAGGGAGAGGAGAGGAGATGATTGATGTTGCAGCAGAACTGTTTTAATGTTACCGCCGCAAGTATTAGTGCCGTTAACATATCATACCCTCCGAGCATGCGCACTTGTTAACTTCTTTCTTGTTCAATCACGTCTCCGTGGCTCTGAGCATGCGCTCTGCTGCGCTGCTCTGCTGTTTCAGACCGGAAGTGACGAGGGGTATGGTTTCTTCACGGGTTATGGTTTTTTAACGTTACACCAGCACTGTGCAAAACAACAGAGCCTGATTAGCTGGCACTCCCCCTCGCAGTCTGAGTGCTGCTGTCAAGGGATTGTATGCACAAAGAACAAGACAAATTTGGTTATCTGTGTTACCAAAATTAGCAAACAAGTGCTTAGTTTAATCAAACACAAAATTAACACATGAAGGTAACAGCAGCACTCAATGATATCTGAATACCCAATGCACACACTAAACATAAACAAATAATGTGTTGTGCTGTAATAAATACAATAAACAATTAAGTGCGTAAATGCAACAAGTTTTAATGCAATAATAATAAAAAAATTTTATATATATATATATATATATATATATATACACACATAGTATATATACTGACATAAATATATAAAACCGCAATTTTTTGTGAAGAATCAACAACAAGTGGGACACAATCATGAAGTGAAATGAAATTTATTGGATATTTCAAACGTTTTTAACAAATAAAAAACTGAAAAATTGGGCGTGCAAAATTATTCAGCCCCTTTACTTTCAGTGCAGCAAACTCTCTCCAGAAGTTCAGTGAGGATCTCTGAATGATCCAATGATAAATAGAATCCACCTGTGTGTAATCAAGTCTCTGTATAAATGCACCTGCACTGTGATAGTCTCAGAAGTCAGTTTAAAAAGCAGAGAGCATCATGAAGAACAAGGAACACACCAGGCAGGTCCAAGATACTGTTGTGGAGAAGTTTAAAGCCGGATTTGGATATAAAAAGATTTCCCAAGCTTTAAACATCCCAAGGAGCACTGTGCAAGCGATAATATTGAAATGGAAGGAGTATCAGACCACTGCAAATCTACGAAGACCTGGCCGTCCCTCTAAACTTTCAGCTCATACAAGGAGAAGACTGATCAGAGATGCAGCCAAGAGGCCCATGATCACTCTGGATGAACTGCAGAGATCTACAGCTGAGGTGGGAGACTCTGTCCATAGGACAACAATCAGTTGTATACTGCACAAATCTGGCCTTTATGGAAGAGTGGCAAGAAGAAAGCCATTTCTTAAAGATATCCATAAAAAGTGTCGTTTAAAGTTTGCCACAAGCCACCTGGAAGACACACCAAACATGTGGAAGAAGGTGCTCTGGTCAGATGAAACCAAAATCAAACTTTTTAACAACAATGCAAAACGTTATGTTTGGCGTAAAAGCAACACACCTCATCACCCTGAACACACCACCCCCACTGTCAAACATGAAATAAAACCTGATGGAGTCTGCAAAAGACCTGAGACTGGGACGGAGATTCGTCTTCCAACAAGACAATGATCCAAAACATAAAGCTAAATCTACGATGGAATGGTTCAGAAATAAACATATCCAGGTGTTAGAATGGCCAAGTCAAAGTCCAGACCTGAATCCAATCGAGAATCTGTGAAAAGAACTGAAAACTGTTGTTCACAAACGCTCTCCATCCAACCTCACTGAGCTCGAGCTGTTTTGCAAGGAGGAATGGGCAAAAATTTCAGTCTCTTGATGTGCAAAACTGATAGAGACATACCCCAAGCGACTTACAGTTGTAATCGCAGCAAAAGGTGGCGCTACAAAGTATTAACTTAAGGGGGCTGAATAAATTTGCACGCCCAATTTTTCTGTTTTTTATTTGTTAAAAAAGTTTGAAATATCCAATAAATTTTGTTCCACTTCATGATTGTGTCCCACTTGTTGATTCTTCACAAAAAATTACAGTTTTATATCTTTATGTTTGAAGCCTGAAATGTGGCAATAGGTCGAAAAGTTCAAGGGGGCCGAATACTTTCGCAAGGCACTGTATATATATATATACAGTCAAAAGTATTGGGACACCTGCCTTTACACGCACATTAACTTTAATGGCATCCCAGTCTTTAGTCCGTAGGGTTTAATATTGAGTTGGCCCCCCTTTTGCAGCTATAACAGCTTCAACTCTTTTGCTCTTTTGGAAAGACTGTCCACAAGGTTTAGGAGTGTGTCTATGGGAATGTTTGACCATTCTTCCAGAAGAGCATTTGTAAAGTCAGACACGGATGTTAAAGAGAAGGCCTGGCTCGCAGTCTTCGCTCTAATTCATTCCAAATTGATCCCAAAGGTGTTCTATTGGGTTAAGGTCAAGTTTCTTCACCTAAAACTTGCTCATCCATGTCTTTATGAACCTTGATTAGTGCACTGGTGCGCAGTCTTGTTGGAACAGGAAGGGGCCATCCCCAAACTGTTGCCACAAAGTTGGGAGCACGAAATTGTCCAAAATGTCTTGGTATGCTGATGCCTTAAGAGTTCCCTTCACTGGAACTAAGAGGCCAAGCCCAACCCCTGAAAAACAACCACACGCCATAATCCCCCTAAATCAAATGATTTGGACCAGTGCACAAAGCACAAAGCATAAAGACATGAATGAGCAAGTTTGGGGTGTAGGAACTTGACTGGCCTGCACAGAGTCTTGACCTCAATCAGATAGAACACCTTTAGGATGAATTAGAGCGCAGACTGCTAGCCAGCCTTTTCGTCCCACATTAGTGCCTGACCTCACAAATGCACTTCTGGAAGAATAGGTAAACATTCCCATAGACACACTCCTAAACCTTGTGGACAACCTTCCCAGAAGAGTTGAAGGTGTTATAGCAGCAAAGGGTGGGCCAACTCAATGTTGAACCCTAGAACCCTTCGGACTAAGACTGGGATGCCAATAAAGTTCATGTGCGTATAAAGGCAGAGGTCCCATTACTTTTGACAATATTGACAAAATAGTGTGCATAATATATATATATAAATATATATATATATATATATAAATATATATATATATATATATATATATATATATAAAGTAAAAAGTCCACTGTGAAGCGTATCCTTTGCACCACCTTCACTAATCCAGTGCTCCTGGCCACCACCATACCAATCAGCTTACCGGAAAATTAGACCCCGGAAGGGGTCGGCAGAATACAGAGGCTCCATTACCCTTGACCTTGCAACCCTAAGAAAACACATGGCCACATCTTAAAAAACCCAGACAAGAAAATCTCAATTTTTAGGAGTCAAAAAATGGTCATAGCAGCCCTTTATTTATCATAATAAATAACATGAAATACAATGTTACTGTATATAATAATGGAATAAATGCATACAATACATTAAAATAATAGCAGAACAGTGACTTTTTCTACCTAGAACCAAGGTCTTTCAAGGCACTAACAATCCCGACAAATTTGGTTGTATCTTCCACACAATCAGAAGGCCCCCAGCCACAAATACACTTGGGGGCATGGGGACATGTTCTGCCTCCATACTCCCAGATACAACCCAATAAAGCCACAGTTACCACTGTAACCTTAATTATGGAAGGAACATCCATACCTAAGATGGGCCCAACCCATAATCGTCCATAATGATACTTTAACACTGCCTTCAAGGACTCAGACCGCTGCCTGCTGCCATGGGAACAAAACACCAGAATTCCAAACCAGGTTCCTCTGAAACGAAAAACAAAAAATACCCCCAAAATACTAAAAATGAAAATAAACAAGAGGCTCAATAAGCCTAGTGGCAAGAGGGCAGAAGAAACTTCTCCAGTGCTGGCAAAGCTCTGACTGAAGTTGACAAAGTTCAGCCTCCTCTCCTCGTACATTGGACCACCCCTGATACCTCGCCCCTCCAATCCTGGTAAGCAGCATTCTTCTTTTTTTTTTTTTTTCAAAAATAAACACTCCACTTGTAAGAAAATACCTTTGCCTGCACCTTTTATGCTTCAAGAGTATTGATTTGTGCAATGTTTTATAGTCACAAACTGAACTGTTCGTGTTAAAGGGATTGTAAAGGCAGAAGGTTTTTTTTTTTATCTTAATGCATTCTAAACATTAGGATAAAAAATCCTTCTGTGTGCAGCAGCCGACCTCAGCCCCCCTAATACTTACCTGAGCCTCATCTCTATCTAGCGATGCTGTAGTAGTGTCTCAGCTTCCCGGGACTCCCCTCCTCATTGGCTGCACCATTGACTCCCACTGCTGTCAATCAAAGTCAGTTAGCCAATCAGGAGAGCGCGGGGGCAGGGCCGGGTCACGGCTTTATGTCTGAATGTACACAGGGAGCTGTGACTCGGCTCAGGTGCCCCCATAGCAAGCTGCTTGCTGTGGGGGCACTCAACAGGAGGGAGGGGCTAGGAGAGCCAAAGAGGGACCGGGGAAAAGGAGGATCTGGGCTGCTCTGTGCAAAACCAACTGCACAGAGGAGGTAAGTATAACATGTTTGTTTGTTTGTTTTTTAAAAAACTAGACTTTAGGCTACATTCACACCTGAGCGTAGCGTTTTTCGCGCGTTTTTTACCGCGATTTTACCGCGATTTTTGCGGCGTTTTTTACCGCGATTATACCGCGATTTTTACCGCGATTTTTGTGCAGGCGTTTTTAGATTGAATAGAGATCAATGGAAAACGCCTGTAATCTGCCCAAAAAGAAGCTCATGTACTTTTTTGAGCGTTGGGCGTTTTGTATACAGCGTCAAAACGCTCAGATGTGAACAGGGGCCATTGAAATGAATAGGATTTGTCTTGTTGGGCGTTTTGAGAGCTGATCCTAGAGCAGAAAAACGCCCCAAAAACGCCCCAAAACGCCTAGATGTGAACGGAGCCTTAAGGCCCCGTTCACATAGGGGCGATCCGACTTCCCCAGGCGACCTCCGAGGTCGCGGTGCGAGCAGCGCGCCGTGACCTCGGAGCAGCCGCCACGGACTTCATAACATTGAAGTCTATGGCGGTCGCCTACGGGTCGCCCCAAAGAAGCTCCGGACCCTTTTTCTATGTCGGAGCGACTTGTGACGCTCCTATTAGAATGGGTCCGCAGCTTCCCTATGGAAGGCGACCTGTGAGGCAACCAGGTCGCCTCACAGGTCGCCTTAGTGTGAACGGGGACTAAGAGCCCATTCACACTGCCGCGACTTGTCAGGCGACTTGTCAGCCTGACAAGTCGCAGTCGGTCGCGTTCCATTGAGTAGTACAGGACCCGTTCTAATAGGAGCGACACAAGTCGCTCCGACTTAGAAAAAAGGGTCCTGTACTACTTTGGGGCGACCTCGGAGCGACTTGCATAGACTTCCATTATGTGAAGTCCATGCAAGTCGCACCGAAGTCGCACAGCGGTGCACGCGACTTCACAGGTCGCCCTCCGAAGTCGTGTCGCCTCAGTGTGAACCGGCTCTAAAATCACTTTAACTCTTGGAACAATATAATCTTTTTCACCTATGGTGTGTGTTGTGTGTTTCATTGTTCACCTACCCCTAAAAGAATGGTGAGAAGTGGGCATAGATTAATAATATTGATATTATTTAGAAATATCCGTATTAGTATTCATTTACTCACACCCCCCTACCCATTTTCTTACACACCCACAGCATGATTCTGCCTCTTCTGGATGCCCCAGTCATGCTGGCCCTCCTCTCAACTTTGCTCATTTCCAGGCCATATAATTAAGAGATGTAATAAAGATTTATGTTGCCCATGGATATATGAATGGCTCTCCGCTTGAGCCACTCATGACCAACCACACATACTAAGAGCGACTCTCATCAACATCACAAATGATTAGAATATGGCTTATCCTGCTCACAGATGGATGGATGGCTCTCTCCCCTGTGTTATCTACAATTGCTCACAGATGGATGGATGGCTCTTGAATTGCTCACAGGGTATACAAACTCAAGATAATCACATATTCAGGAAGGAAGAAGGAGAACCCTCATAGTGTAGAAGTTTTAAACTTAATTTAATATAGCACAGGCTAAAATAATTACAAACAATTAATAAAGTCACAGCATCAAAAAACAAGCCACCACCGCCCGTGTGAGCTGGCGTAAAGATGTCACCGCAATACTCCACCCTAATGCATTTTATTCCAAGGAATGTCTTCAGAGAAAAGCCAGACTGGAGCTGATTAGCTGTTTCACACTATCAGCATTCCCCCATAACATGTGTTATGATGAAGCCTCAGCCCAACCTCTGTAATAAAAATTGTAGCACTGCCCACTTGAGGACAGCTTGATTATTCACCTTGGGATCCCCCGGGTTACCATTAGCAACTGCAGCATGCACAATTTAACTCTTTACTCTCTGGTTCAGTCAATGAACAGTCTAGGGGATGTACCGTATATACTCGAGTATCAGCCGAGTTTTTCAGCACATTTTTTTGTGCTGAAAACGTCCCCCTCGGCTTATACTCGAGTCAAGAAAAAAAAAAAGTCCCTGGCCGCTCCGACGTGCTTAAGCTTTAACAATGGCGCCGTTCGGCGCATACATGTGACCGTGCATGCGCCGCCGCCGCTCAGGAGAGGCCGGGAATAGCCGAAAGTATACGAGCGGCGGCGGCGCGTGCGCAATGACGTGTCGGCGCCGGGCGGCGCCATTTTTAAAATGAAGGCGCCTCTGGAACAGGTAAGTTAAAACAGCTGCACTACCTGCCATTATGCAGGGCTGCGGGCATACTACAAGGGATGCAGTGCTGCGGGCATGGTCCACCTGTACCATGCCCACAGCACTGCATCTCCTGTAGTATGCCCACAACCCCGGATCCTCTTGTACCATGCCAGTCACCCTGCATTCTCCTGTACCATGCCAGTACCCTGCATTCTCCTGCACCATGCCAGTACCCTGCATTCTCCTGTACCATGCCAGTACCCTGCATTCTCCTGTACCATGCCAGTACCCTGCA
This sequence comes from Pelophylax lessonae, assembly GCF_965119305.1. Lineage (NCBI taxonomy): Eukaryota > Metazoa > Chordata > Amphibia > Anura > Ranidae > Pelophylax > Pelophylax lessonae. The sequence continues at coordinate 75,923,279 of NC_138777.1, forward strand.
TTCTCCTGCACCATGCCAGTACCCTGCATTCTCCTGTACCATGCCAGTACCCTGCATTCTCCTGCACCATGCCAGTGCCCTGCATTCTCCTGTACCATGCCAGTACCCTGCATTCTCCTGCACCATGCCAGTACCCTGCATTCTCCTGCACAATGCCAGTACCCTGCATTCTCCTGTACCATGCCAGTACCATGCATTTTCCTGTACCATGCCAGTACCCTGCATTCTCCTGCACCATGCCAGTACCCTGCATTCTCCTGTACCATGCCAGTACCCTGTATTCTCCTGTACCATGCCAGTCACCCTGCATTCTCCTGTACCATGCCCGCCGCCCTGCATTCTCACCCTAGGCTTATACTCGAGTCAATCATTTTTCCCATCTTTTTGTGGTAAAAGGTGGGGGCCTCGGCTTATACTCGGGTCGGCTTATACTCGAGTATATATGGTAGTTGTTTTTGTTGTTTTATTTAAATTAGGGATGGGAGAAGGGAAGATCGGGATACTCCAACTTGAACTATTCACAATAGATGAGGACTCCTGTCTGAAGATGCAGCCAAGCTGCTGATTCACCTTGCCACTCAGATGAATTTAAGGTTAAGTCTCTTTGCAGATGACTTGTTAGCATGAATTATCTTCGGGATACACTCCTAGTACCCCCTTTCACTTCAACTGCTGACACCCATCCTCTGACTATCCTACACCTGAGTGGCCCCCCCCTCAGGTCAGGCCCCTAGACACGATCCCCTGTACTCACGATACTGTTTTTCGAGGGTCTCCAGTGTCTCTACCCCCTCAGTCAGCTCTCATGGGCCTCTGGGTTCAGCTCCTTCCTTCCTGGTCTCCAGGCCAACTGCCTGTGACCGCGTGCCACTGCTACATAGGAGGAGGAGGCAGCCTCCACCCTCCCTCCGGAACTCTGCTCACCAGCCAAAGACCCCTCAGCACCTGTGCTCCTGGCATTTATACCACACCCCACAATACACCGAGACAATCAGTCTGTGCCAATCACTGGGGCTGTATCTAAGCCTGTGTACCCATTGGTCAGAATTCCTCCACTGTCCAATATGCCTCCCTATTGGACCAGTGTGGAACACTCCCTAGACCAGATGTATCACACACTGAGCACAATGAGCAGACCTAACTCACAGATCCTGCTCTCTGGTAGGCAGAAAGCAATATAGATTTGCCTGCTGCTCCTCTGATAGGCAGACAGAGCCAAAAACTATACTCTCTCACTAGCACCTACCTAGGAGGGTGCTACAAAAAATACTGTAAATAGGTAACCAGGTACCTTGGTCTTGAAGAAAAAGCAGTTTCCACAGGCTGGCCTAGTGTTTATACCGTGTAGAGCTTACAAGTCTCCTAAAATTTCATACAATCCTATGCATGCTCTGTGGTGTATAGGTAGTCTGGCTATACAGTATAATAGTAGCCTAGCCAGCCTACCAGTTTTATATGTTTATTTTTGCCACCTATTCTTTGCAAGCAGACTGCTTTCATTACTTAGGCTAGAATTCGTCTTCAACTCCCCAAAGTCAAAAGATTGTAGTGGCATTTTAATTGACAGAGCTGATTTAAGAGCCTATAAACCCCAAACAAAAATGTATAATATTGCAACTTACCAGTCCTTAGCTGCATTAGTTTTACTTTTCAGGCTAAGGATATTTTTAGCAAGTACAGAAAATACCTGTTGATCTTGCCAGCAATGCAGCATGCTTGGCACTTCCTAAAAAGCTTAAAAGAAAAGAACAAAGAATGTTATCTTTCAATATGCCATTTAACTACTGAGATGAAGAAAGGTAGATCCCACCTGTGTGAGAACTGTGGCTGCCCCCCACAGATACAGTAGAGGAAGCAGCGTAGACATGAAGTGTGTTATTTGCTGGATTATCAGGTGAAAAAAAGTCTGAAAAGCAGAAAACAAATTCAGCCACGACATGTAAGGACTTGTAAGCTACAACATATTACATTTTGTTTTTAGGCTTAGATACACTTTAACCACTTGCGACCGCCGCCCGACTATATACAACTGCGGCGGTCAGCCCCTTCCAGGCAAAGAGACGTACCGGTACGTCACTAGCCTGGGAGCCAATAGGGAGCGAGCGCGCGCCGCCGGAGGCGCGCTCCCGCCCCCGCTCGTACCCTAAGAAGCCCGCGCGTGTGACCGGCGGACCCGATGTCCGCCGGTCACTCGCGATTGTCGGGTGGAGAGGGAGAAAAGCAGGCGGCTAAAGTAAACAAAGCCGCCTGTCATTCTTCCCTGTGTAAAAGCACAGATCATACGGTCCTGCTATGTAGGACCGTTGATCTGTGCGTTTACACACACAGCCACATCCAATCACAGTTAGAAGCACGCCCCTAGGGACACACTTAACCCCTTCCCTCCCAGTGTCATTTTTACAGTAACAGTGCATATGTATAGCACTGATTACTGTAGTAATGTCACTGGTACCCCCAAAAGTGTCAAAAATGTCAGTCAAGGGTCCGATCTGTCCGCCGCAATGTCGCAGTCCCGCAAAAAAAAATCGCAGATCGCTGCCATTACTCGTTAAAAAAAAAAAACAATAAAAATGACAAAAATCTTTCCCTTAGTTTGTAAACGCAATAACTTTTGCGCAAACCAATCAAAATACGCTTTTTGCGATTTTTTTTACCAAACATATGTAGCAGAAAACCAATTGGCCTAAAATGTTAAAAAATTTTGATTTTTAAATTTTTTTGGGGGGGAATTTCATATAAAAAAATTTGAAAAATATTGTTATTTTTGCAAAATTGTCGCTCTTTTTTTGTTTTTAACGCATGATCAGAAAATCGCACAGGTGATCAAATACCACCAAAAGAAAGCTCTGTTTGTGGGGAAAAAAGGACGTCAATTTCATTTGGGTACAGCGTCGCACGACCGCGCAATTGTCCGTTAGAATCACGCAGTGCCGAATCGCAAAATAGGCCCTGGTCAGGAAGGGGGTAAAATCTTCCGGGGCTTAAGTGGTTAAAACTGTGCTGGCTCTGGGGAAGCCAGGCAATAGAAATGTATTTTATAAAGGGGAGGAAAACAATTTTCAGTTTTAATTAAAACAAACAAAAAGGCATAAATACCTAATTTTAGTTATTTTATTCTGCAGTCACATGACTTCACAACATCCCTTCTCATCTGTCTTCTAAATTTGGAGAGCATATCTTTATTGTCAGAGGATGGGCTGCTAAATGACACCAGACATATGTTCCCCATCTGTGTACGCTGTGTTCCAAAAAGGTTTCCCTGCTGTCATTCAAGCACAGTAGGGCTGGACAGGGGCATGGTGGAAAATTTAGCTACAGGAGAACAGACATATTTTGGGGGGTGGCATGGTGTCTTGTAGCTCTGATCAGCAAGTTTAGGCACACAAACAAAAAACAAGCAAAGAACCCACCGCCCTAGCGCATTATCCTCAATATTGGTTTTATTAATTTAAAAAGTGTCTACTCACAAACAATTTTTGTAAAACAGCATATCCAATCCAAACATCTGTGCCGGTACCCACTGTCCTTAATGGATCATGACTGACGCATTTCGAGGCTCAGCCCCTTCTTCATTCGTGGAATGATGTGGACAGGGAGCTCTGGTTCTGAGCACAGGAGTAAGGTGCTACAGCATCACAATTTTGTTTTGGAGCAGTTTAGGCACATAAGCTGACCATGGATGAGGGATCATTTTTAAAGTGTTTGTTACCCTAAAAAAAAAGAAGAAAAACAGATCCTGTTTGCTTAAAGCATGAATAACAGCACAGTGCTTGTGTTGTGTCATTTGGCTCCTTTTATCACCTAAAAAACATGGCTGATCCTGCCTGGCTTTGTCCTCCCCTCTGTAAACTGACCACTGTTTATCATGGCTTCTGAGCCCTGACACCGTTGTAAGTTTACCTGCCTCCGTCATCCACAGCCCTTCTCTGTCCTCTCCCCCTTCCCCTCCCTGCCTGTTTGCTCTGTGTCAGTGCCCACCCCTTTTCCTCTTGCTGCTATTATAACTACAATGAAAACATCCCATCCCCTCTGTAACATAACGTTATATGCCCCTGTGTCCGTGTTAAATAAAAAATATGCTAATCTGTACCTATATCAGAGCGTCTCTCCGGCGCTCACGTGACTCCTCGGCTCTCTTCTCTCTCCTCCCCTCCTCCTTGGCTGATGTCAGCGGGAGTGCTGGGCCCCGCCCACTATAGCTGACAGCTGGGCAGAGGAGAGAGCCGAGGAATCACATGAGCGCCGGGAGACACTCTGATATAGGTACAGATCGGCATATTTTTTATATAACACAGACACAGGGGCACATAACATTATGATGGGGATGAGATGTTTTTATTCTGTTGACTTAACAACCACTTTAACCACTTAAGCCCCAAGCCTATTTTTGACACTTTTTGTTTGCAAGTTAAAATCAGTATTTTTTGCTAGAAAACTACTTAGAACCCCTAAACATTATATATATATATATATATATATATATATATATTTATTTTAGCAAAGACTCTGGAGAATAAAATGGCAATCATTGCAATATTTTTTGTCACGCAGTATTTGTGCAGCGGTCTTTCAAACGCCATTTTTTTGGAAAAATTACGAAAAATCATATTTTACTGCATTTAAAAAAAAATAAACAGTAAAATTAGCCCATTTGTTTCTTTATTGTGAAAGATGATGTCATGCCAAGTAAACAGATACCCAACATGTTACGGTTTAAAATTGCGCATACCCGTGGAATGGCGACAAACTATGGTCAATTAAAATCTCCATAGGCGACGTTTTAAAATTATTTAACGGTTACCAGTTTAGAGTTAGAGTTTAGCTCTTTTTTTTAAATTATTGCTCACACTCTGGCGATCACGGCGATACCTCACATGTGTGGTTTGAACAGCGATTTTATTCACGGCGTGACTTCCATATACATTTTCTTTCGCGCGTGAGCTCACGGCGACGGGGGGCGGCTAAAAACTTTTATTTTTTTTTTTCCTATTTATTTTATTTTATTTTTTTCAAAATGCAGTGACAGGTACTCTTTATGGAGGGATCGAGGGTCTAAAAGACCCTCGACCCCTCCACTAAACTTCCATGTATTCAAAACGCCGAAAATGGCATTTTTGAATACACTCACTTTTTGAATCTGCTGCCTTTAGCAGCCGAGTAACCTGGATGTGAAGTCGTCATCGGAGACCCGTTTGAAGCCGCATCCGGCTTAGATCGGGACTCCATCCAGCCGGCGGACGTGCCCCGGCTGGTTGCTCGGGTCTCCCGGTGGGACGGGAGACCCGAGCAGAGCCTCGGAAGGCGGCGGGAGGGGGGCATCCCCTCCCGCTCACGGGGGTAACGATCGAGCAGCTCCCGAGGCGCATCGGTCATTACCGCCGAAAAGCCGACCGCCGGCTCTAAACAACGATACCTGGATGATGCTTCTAGCTAGAGGCATCATCCCGGTACAAAAGCTTAAATTCAGCCAACATAGGTCTACGTCAGTTTGCGTTAAGTGGTTAAGCTTGATGTACACTTCAACAGGGAAAAATGCAGCATTTACTGCTTGAAATTAATTGGAAGGAAATTTGGCTTAGAGTGGAAAATTCTAAACGTAGGTCTCTAGGAGGCATGAATGACCTGGTTAAAATGAATAACCCTCCTACTATTTTTAGAAATGTTTTAATTAGTAAAGTCTCTTTTAAAAGAGACTTTCAAAACCCTCTTCTGGACTGTGTAAACTTGAGTGGAGGGAAATCATCTGGTTCCAGTTATGGGATTTGGAATCTTCCTCTTTGCATAGCACAACAGTTTTAAAAGAAGTGGAAAGGAAAACCCCAATATAAACAAACATAAATAATCCTGGCAGTATTGAGGGTCAGAATAATTAACCTTCTTTCCTGGTTCTCATGTACAAAAACAGTCCTGATCTCTTAACCAACAAACAAAATTTAGAATTACCACGGGGTTGAAACAACATAAAAGCTAGACACCTGAAGGAACTTAAGCCCTGCTTGGACCCACCTTACGGTACCATTAACAGATAAATAAGTATATTAATGTTTTGCTTTGTCTCTTTTAAGTTACTATACTAGGAACACCAAAGCCCAGAAAGGGCTTACAGCGGGTCTAAGGATTTCTCTGACCTCAAAATTTCTTGAAAAGTCTCCCCAATTTGTCTTTGGCCTCCTGGAAGCCTGTAACACTTGAGACATACTGGCTTTTGTGGTGGATGAATGTACTGTAGACGGGTCAAATTTTGCATGACCCCTGACAACAGCCTTCACTGCCCTTACCAGATACTCTTTGTCATCAGCTTGATGCCCCGTATGCACCTGTCACTGTATGGTGGGGGAAATCATCTTCTCCTACACATGTGATCACTTTCGTGAATACTGGAGCAGAAGGCACATTTTTGAAAGGAAATCCTTCTTATCACAAAGGAAAAGTGATTCATGTAGAAGGTTTGGCTGGGCAAACCATACTAGCAGTCAGGACATGGGTGAAATTAGCTATTGGTAAGGGACCAGGATTTTGGACAAATGTTTTGGTATCAGAGTTACCCAAAAATGTACTATGGATGGATGTACTTTAAGGTCAGTTAATTGAGACTGAACAGGGTACATTTGCATTCAAGGTATTTGACAAAATTGTATTTAAGGGCAGCGAAGACTGTGGTCAGAGATTTATACAAATGGACCTCTGTCTACATTCCTTCACCAGAAAAGCCAGTCTGTCTTAACCACTTAAGCCCCGGAAGATTTTACCTCCTTCCTGACCAGGGGGTTTTTTGCGATTTTTTACTGCATGACTTTAACGGACAATTGCGCGGTCGTGCGACGCTGTACCTAAACAAATTTCACGTCCTTTTTTTCCCACAAACAGAGCTTTATTTTGGTGGTATTTGATCACCTGTGTGATTTTTTGATCATGCGCTATAAACAAAAAAAGAGCGTAAATTTTGCAAAAATAACAATATTTTTCACATTTTTTTATATGAAATTCCCAAAAAAAATGTACAAATCAAAATTTTTTAACATTTTCGGCCAATTTGTTTTATGCTACATATGTTTGGTAAAAAAAATCGCAAAAAAGCGTATTTTGATTGGTTTGCGAAAAAGTTATCACGTTTACTAATAAAGGGAAAGATTTTTGTCATTTTTGGTGTTTTTTTTTAACGCGTAATGGCGGCGATCTGCGATTTTTTTTGCGGTACTGCAACATTGGGGCGGACAGATTGGACCCTTGACTGACATTTTTTACACTTTTGGGGTTACCAGTGACATTTCTACAGTAATCAGTGCTATATATACGCACTGTTACTGTAAAATTACACTGGCAGTGAAGGAGTTAACTTTATTTGAGAGGGAGGGGCTGTGTGTGTCCCTAGGGGCATGATTCTAACTGTGATTGGCTGTGACTTGAGCTGTAGGAACAATGATCAACGGTCCTACATAGTAGAACCGTATGATCAGTGTTTCTACACAGGGGAGAATGACAGGCGGCTTGTTTGGTTGTTTACACTAGCCGCCTGCCTTTCTCCCTCTCCCCCGACGATCGCAGAGTGACCGGCGGACATAGGGTCCGCCGGTCACACGCGCAGGGGGGCCCGTGACCGCGCGGGAGCGCACCACCGGCGGCTCGCGCTCGCTCCTCAGAGCCTCACAGGCTAGTGACGTACCGATACATTACTCTGCCTGTGAGGGGCTGACCGCCGCAGTATATGTACTTGCGGCGGTCAGCAAGCGGTTAAGGGCAGCAAAGACTGTGGTCAGAGATTTATACAAATGGACCTCTGTCTACATTCCTCCACCAGAAAAGCCAGTCTGTCTTAAGCAGTGCCGACTTCCAGGAGGCCAGAAAGAATTTGGGGAGACTATTCAAGAACTATTGAAAGTAGGGATCTTTAGACCTGCTGTAAGTCTTTTTTCTGCTCCGGGGGTGCCCAGGAAAGTAACCTAAAAGAGACAAAGCAAAACAATTAGGCAAAAAAAAAGCACTGCGTAACTGACTATAGAGGAGGCTTTTACTCTTCTTTAGCCCTCTTTTTCATATTGTGTAGGTGGACAGTCTTTCTATTTGGGTTGACAAAGTGGATAAACTGTAATTTTACTATTTACCTTGCAAAAATTATTTAAAAAAGGTATATTGTTATGCATTAGATATAAATACAGAAACATCTATTATTTTGTAACAGAGCAAACCAATATCTCAGATGAAAACTTTAGAGACTATTTGAATAATAAGTGATCTTTCAGCAGACAAGTAGAGAATGAGAATACGAGGACACAAAATAAAAATGATTGCAAAATTTGGATGGCTCTGTCAGTAATTGTGGTAAGGGTATGGGCTATTTATACCAGAGCCTCCCCTTCATCTATGTAATCAGTTCTTATTAGTGTCTCATTATTCAGGACTTGGTTCCAGTATACTGAGCTAAACCTCATAGAGTAAGAGAGAAAAAATGAAAGAAACATTAAATATTAGGAACCCTGTCCAGGATTCCTACAAAGACTCTAATTAGTTGAGGATTTGGGCTTTAAGAAAAGTAAAGCATAGGACATTATTTTAATATGAAAAATGGATGTTCCTGCTAATAAGCGACAGTTGGCAACTCTAGTTGTCAGTATGTTAGTACAGGTTATTTCCAGCCATGGGAATCTTTACACCAATAGTAGAACGTGCACCTATCATCAACTGTTATGAGACCCACGAGATTTCCTAAAGTTTTTTTTTTTGTTTTTTTTACCTGTGCTGATTAGCATTTAAACAGCATATAAATACTATACAATCTCACTTTAGTTGATAGAATATATGTAAAACACATGGGCAGGTGACACAAATAGCTCATAGTAAAATAAATATCTTTCTGCTTTTGCCCTAAAAAGAAGTAAAAACAAGTGGTGATTGAACCCCGCTGTACTCCATAAAACCAGACACTGCTCATTAACATTTGAGATACAGTATGTTGGGTTCCAGTATGTTTATTCATTTTCAGTTTGAACAGTTTGAAGTTGTATTGTGCCATTTTCAAGCATGTTCAAGCATGTTTCTGACCAAGTCTTAACACATCTATACGCAAATACCTTTACAAGACAATTTTTACTTTGCAAAGGAATGTTCTATTAGCTTAGTGAATGTGGTGAAAGTTCAGGAAAATGAAAAACAAAAACTATATTTTTACTTGCACATGATCAAATGATAGACGTCATAGGTGTACACCCCAACTCTCAAACACACATGTCTTTCTCTGCAGCCAAAGCAGCACAGGCAGGGCCTGGACAAGAGGTGGGCAGGAGGGATGACTGCCCTGAGCGCAATTAATTATTGCAGGAATGGGAGCACCCTGTGCCAGCTGCTTCTGTTACAAGGCTGACAGGAGTAGTTGTGATAGACTCGCCCTGGACAGAGGCTTTTGGAGGGGACTGCAGGCTAGCCTATTGCCTATTGACTATGGGCCCTGGCTTTTAAGGGAACACAACTCTTTGTGAGGCATATGCTGGGGAGACCCTTGGAGCATTGTTACTTTGGATTCAAGTCTATGTCTCCCCAAGACACACAGACTCTGGGACTCCAGGCCAGGGGTCCCTGTTTAGGACCTAGCTGCCCCCTTACCAATAAGGACTGCACCACACAGTCAGACTCATAACAAATGTTAATATTATCAACCACCTGTCTTCAACACATTATTTATTGTGCTAATTACCACACGACATCAAGCTCACAAAGTACAAGACACATTATTACAAGTGTAAACACATCCCTCAATAGTTTGCTAGCAGACTATTGGGGGATATGTTTATACATGTAATAATGTGTATTGTACTTTGTGAGCTTGATGCCGGACAGTCTGTTGCTGGTGGTCTCCTGCTATTGTCTGTTTATTAAGGTATTATGTGTTTTCTGCTATGCTTGTCTATCCCATGGTTCATTGTTAATTGTGTCACCTATTGTTTGCCTGCTAGCATTATGTGCACTCCATCTAAACTGGTTTAAGTGCTGAGTTAATTAGCATATTAATTATATTTCTGTATACAGTTGTGTTTGCATATGATAATGTGATCAGCCTCATCTGGATGTGTAGTATAAATACTCTGGGAGTTTTCAAATAAAAAGTTCCAGTTTTGCAGCTAAACTAGTCCTGCATAGTTCTTGGTTGCAATATGTAGCTATAATATTTGATATCTGTGTTCAGACTGGAGGAAGTGGTATACTGGCGGAAGCACTCAAGCGGAGTGTGTGAAGGTTCCATCACAGTAGTGTCAGCAACATCACTGCTAACCCTAAGGGAAAGGGGGGGGCGCAGTTTGTTATTTTTTGCCCTGGGCGCTGGACCTTGTCCTGACCCTGTGCACGAGACAGTGAATGAATGGGAAGTGATCTGTGCTGAGCGGCTTCCTGTTCATTCACAAACTGAAGCATAGCAAACACAGTTATGAATGAACATAGTCAGTGTGTTCACTGTGTTAATTTACAAAGGGAAGGTCTTAGCAAATTATATAATTAACTAGCCCCTTCCCTCACTCTCCATCCTGAAACATCCCCCCCCCCCAGCAGCTGGGGGGAGAGGAGGTAAGTCAGCAGCACTACGGACTATGGGGGGGGGGGAGCCTGAGCAGCAGGGGGAATCGGCACCGCATGTAGTGATTAGGGTGTGCCCAGGCCCAGGGCCGTCTTTAACACGGGGCAAAAGGGACAAATGCCCTGGGTCCAGTCATTGCTGTGGGGCCCAAAGCAGCTGCCCCTTGAGCCCGCACTGCCTGCAAATAGGTAATAAGTGGATTTTGGAGGGCCCTGCCCAGGCCTATGATAGACGTCAGCAGAGCTTTGCCTCTTTCTCTAAGCTAAGAGAAAATTCTCTTGTAAAGTAAACAAGCCTATTTGACTTTTTGACAAAATACCACTTGAATAGGATGGGTTGTAGAATTCTATGGTGGAGGCTTTGACCTCTGATAATTGAACAGATGAGGCAGCATTTTGAAAACTGTTCTAGGTTCAACATAAATGTATTGCAATTATGTGAAGAAATGTCACACTTTTCTAAATCTTAGTGTTTTGTATAGGCAAACTTTCTTTTTAGGTTTAGATATAATAGGTTAGAGTTAACCCCCTGCCAAATGTTTTTTTTATTTATTTTTTGCTTTTTTGCTGTCTGTGTACCACTGGGGAAATTCCTTTTTTACTTCCAGTCGTAGAAATAGCACAAGCAGCTAACCTGGGGGTTGAACAAAAAAAAAACAAAAGAAAAAAAACTGACAGATTCTTGCATCCATACAGGGGATGTGGATGTGAAAATCCCACCTGCTGCATTTTTGTATTTTGAAAGCAGGTACTCCCCCCTTCAGAGTACACAGATCAGCACTGTAGCCATTGGCTGCATGTGCTGATTGAATACTGGTTTCCCAGCACCCAGCAGGATGGCTCAATGGTCATTAGGCCAGCTTCTGTTGATTGGAGAGGGGTACACACACACATCAAAATTCATCCGCTTCCTGTTGAACCAGCTGAATTTCGATATGTGTATAGCTTTAAAGATCTCTAAAAGTAGTTTCCCTTTAAATAGTTGTCCCCAGAACAGGCCCATTAAATTTCCCCTCATCCTTTGTTCTGGGGACAACTCTGAAATTGTGGATTAACCATCATTTTCTTTTCTAGGTGAAGACAATAGTCTCTAGTAGAAATATAAATCTATCCAATGGCAGCACAGGCAGCAATAAAAAAAATTAACATAGAGCCTAAGCCCCTTCCCCACTGCACATAAATGGTGGGACAGGAGCAGTGCCGATGGGGGTTGACGTACCCGTAAAATAAAATGTACGAGGAGGTGTCCCTTCATTGCAGTTTCAGCAGAGGAGTCTGCAGCCTGCAAACTTTTCCCATGACAGGAATCTAATGGTATTGGAGGAGGAATCGCTTTAGAGTATGTGAAGTTGATGCCTATTTTTGAAGCCTGGTGTCTATTATATCCACTCGCTTGATAGACCCCCTATAACTGAAGGGGTCCACAGATCTGGTAAGCATTTATACACTCTGGGTGTTCTGGTGGAGGTGTATATTGCTACCAAGCGTGTTTTCGTTCATCTATACTTGGATATTTATTGTCAACTCATGGGCTATTTGGCTATTTATCCATCTATGGACATTTTGCAGTGATTTTGCACATTTTGGGAATAATCCATATCTTCCATTGTTGCACTTTATATTTATTTGGCATTATTTGCACATATTTGGCAATATTTGCACATTTGCATATATTGCACTTTATATTTATTTTGCATTATTTGCACAGATTTGGCAATATTTGCACAGACTTGGACTTTTTGCAGTGATTTTGCACACTTTGCGAATAATCCATATCTCCCATTATTGCACTTTATATTTATTTGGTATTATTTGCACAGATTTGGTGTGTTTATTTATATGTACACTTTATTTTGCACTATCTGTACAATATTGTATTGTGTTCATATTAGTGTTTTAGTTGAGCGCAATCTCTTAATTAGTATTAATTAATTATTTTTTCACTTGACGTACCCGTACTCTCACACAGCGGGCACCCGGGAGCCCGGTGATCAGTGTGTCCCCTAGACACAGTGGATCACATTACGGCATGGTCTTGTACCATGTGATTGTTGTGTCCAATCACAGCAATCACATGAAAAACAATAGAAACCGTAAGTAAACATTGGTTCTCTCTGCTCCCACACAGATCGGCTGTGAGAGCAGAGAGAAACGTTGCTGCAGCTTTTGAGCATACAGCAGCCTTCACACTGCATGTACACTCACAGACTTCAGTACCAGCCTGCCACATTGTCCCTAATCACTGCCCCCAGTGTAATGACAATAAAGAGCACAGCCACCCCCATCACCTGTCCCATTGTCACCAGTGCTGCCACTAACACGGCCACACCTCATACCAGCATCCTGTTAATCGCCATACCAGTGTTTTGATTACCGCCATACCCCATACCAGTGTCCTGATTACCGCCATACATCATACCAGCACCCTTTTCACTACCATACACCATATGTGGTATTTTCCCACTCAAGAGGTGAAGCAGAACGTGTTTTGGTGTGTAATTCTAAGTAATGCTCATGCTGTGTGTAGGAAATATCTTATTAAATTGACAGCTTTGTGTAAAAAAAATATTTTCATTTTCCTTACGCATTTTCCAAAATCTTGTGACAAAAAATGAAGTCTTAAAAAAAACTCTCCATGCCTCCTAAAAATACCTTAGGGTGTTTACTTTCCAAAATGGGGTGATTTGTTGGCTGTTTCTACTGTTCTGTTGCTCCAGGGCCTCCAAAAATGTGGTAGGTAGTAAGGAAATTAGATGCATAATTTATGCCCCAGAAAGCTTGAAGGTGCTCCTTGGATTTTGGGGACCTTCTGTGTGGCTAGGCTGTGAAAACACGTGTGGTATTGGTGACGTAGCAGAATGTGTTTTGGGCTGTAATTTTAAGTATGTCCATTCTGTTTTTTAGAAACAAATTATTAATTAACAACTCTGTGCAATACATTTTCTTTCCTACATTTTCAAAAACGTGTGACAAAAATTACATTTTCAAAAGATTCATTATGCCCTTTAGAAAATAGCTTGGAGTGTTTGCTTTCCAAAATGGGGTCATTTTGTGGGTGTTTCCACTGTCCTGGTGCTCCAGGGTCTCAAAAAATGTGAAAGGTAGTCAGGAAATCAGATGCATAATTTATGCCCTTGAAATATAAGTAAAAGGGGATGATAGGTTTCAAGGTCCCCCTTTTCCACACAGGAGTCAGCAGTCTTAAGTCCCCCAACACTGCTGGGGTGCGTGGAGGACCTTGTAACTGTCAAGAACAGGGAGCCTTGAGATCTGTCATCTGTCAAAGGTCAAATAAAGGTCTGATCTGACCGCAAGAAACTTTCTAGAACTCATTGGGGGGGGGGGCAATAAAAAGGGGTCTTGGTGACAGGAATTTGCCAGTTGTTGCTACAGGTGGACCGCGGTGGAGCTCTACAAAAGAGCTGTAATAATGCAAGCCCGTTATTGCGACCTCCAGGACCACGTGAAGGCAGCTTCTAGAGTGGGCCGAAGCAGAAGTTAGCAAAGAATAGCTGCGCCAATGTCTTACCTTCAGGGTAAGTGGCGGAAGATCCGGCGGAAGACCTGGAAAGAAGAAGGGTGCCATCAGATCCAGGCGACAGGGCAGATGACATCGGCGAAGGGGAAGGCCCAGAAGAAGATGAGTCATGGCCAGAAGATCCATTCCCTGTATGTAAAAGAGGCAAGCCGATTAGAGACAGCCGCATGGTGATTGGATCGGCGAAGAGAAGGAAGAAGCAGCAACTCCCTTACAGTCTTTCGGCATTGGTGGCGAGGGAGGACGACTGCACAGTTTTGGAATCGCCAGGTCGGAGGAGAAAGAGAGGTGACGCCATGAGAAGCGGGCCACAATGTAGGCAGAGAGTCGTGAGGCCGGAGAGCGTGATTGGTGGACAGTCTCCTAGGCAACGAGAGATGCCGCAAGAAATCAAAAATACTCTCAGGGTGCCGGCAAGCTCCAATAGAATGACAGAAAATTGGACCTGTGGGAGGTGGCGCCCAGGAGCAACTGTTCAGCCAGCATATACAAAGCCAAATAACTGAAGAGAATCCAGAGGCTTCTGTACTGGACAAGAATGTTATGAGTGCAATATGATGCATCTGTTAGCTAATTTGACTGATTCCTTATCTCAAGTGGTTAAAAATCTTTCTACTAAAGAGAACCCTATAACAAGTTGTACTGATAAACAGGATGTATCTGCAGCTGTATGGTCTGTTCCAAACATTTCCCAAGAGATAATTGGATCTCAGATAGCAGCTGCAGTATCACCATCTCAGGTCAATATTCAGGTTCCTTTAGTCCCAGAAACGTGTTTAACCACTTGACCTCCAGAAAATGTACCCCCTTCCTGACCAGGCCATCTTTTGCAATACGGCACTGCGTTACTTTAACTGACAATTTATTTAGTATTTATGTATTTTTTAACACCTCTGCATTTGATATTTTTTGTGCTGTAAACATAAAAAGACCGACAATTTTGAAAAAAAAAATAAAAACAATATTTTTTACTTTCTGCAGTAAAACAAATTTAAAAATATCTAATTTCTTCATTAAGTTAGGTCAATATGTATTTTGCTACATATTTTTGGTAAAAAAATCCCAATAAGCGTATATAGATTTGTTTGTGCAAAGGTTATTGTGTCTACAAACTATGGGATATAGATCAACAGTGACTTATAGCAGGACTGTGATACTCTGATGGACATTCTGACATTCTGGTACAGGCATGGCGCAGGTGGTGGAATAGGCATGGCACAGGCATGGCGCAGGTGGTGGAATAGGCATGGCACAGGCATGGCACAGGTGATGGAATAGGCATGGCACAGATGGTACAGGCATGGCGCAGGTGGTGGAATAGGCATGGCACAGGCATGGTGCAGGTGGTGGAATAGGCATGGTACAGGCATGGCACAGGTGATGGAATAGGCATGGCACAGATGGTACAGGCATGGCGCAGGTGGTGGAATAGGCATGGCACAGGCATGGCGCAGGTGGTGGAATAGGCATGGTACAGGCATGGCACAGGTGATGGAATAGGCATGGCACAGATGGTACAGGCATGGCGCAGGTGGTTTAATAGGCATGGCACAGGCATGGCGCAGGTGGTGGAATAGGCATGGCACAGGCATGGCACAGGTGATGGAATAGGCATGGCACAGATGGTACAGGCATGGCGCAGGTGGTGAAATAGGCATGGCACAGGCATGGCGCAGGTGGTGCAATAGGCATGGCACAGGCATGGCACAGGTGATGGAATAGGCACTTACCTGGCGACGGCTCGGCTCCCGGCGGCGGCTTCTCCCCTCCTCGCGACTCCGACGTCCATCCTCTTCTGCTCGGCTCCCGGCGGCGGCTTCTCCCCTCCTCGCGACTCCTCTTCTGCGGCGGGCTGCGGCGGGAAAGTGACCGGCGGTGACGGTGAGTGACTGATGCACGCACTGGCACCGCCCCCAACGAGGTCACCATAGATGTCCTGAATCATGATTGGTCCAGGCTGGAGTCTGGACCAATCATGATCCAAGACATCACAAAAGGGGGTGGTGTAGCGCATTGCTCTGCGCTACAGTTACGCCCCAGAAGGCCGCCAATTGGCGCCTCTGCTGGTGGAAAACCCCACCCCCCTGCGCCCCCTATGGGCCGGCCGCCACTGGTAGAGTGTTATTGTAGTGTGAATATAGTGATAGTGCAGTGTGAGTGTTGTTGTGTAAATTTTTTCAGGATTAGTGTGGACATTTTTCAGGATGTGTTTTATTTAGATTGTCATTATGGCTCCTGATGTCAGTTTGCTTGCAATACGCTCTTTAGTCTACGGGCGAACCGGCATTGAGGAAAGACTACTGGCAGTGAAAAGCTTCCCTTAGATGTGTAGACGTGTTCACTCTACAATGACATCTCTGCCGGCAAACACTCCATGCGCAGGTCGGTTTGCCGGTAAAGATCTATGTGTATTGCGGAGCAGAGTCAATATCGTTTTGATATCTATCTGCCTTTATGAAGGGATACACGCTCATGTCTTTCTACTATGCCAGATCACCATAGTGGAAACCGCATGGCTCCTTCTCTGCAGATAGCCTCACGTCTATGGGAACAGTAGTATAATCCTATTAGGCATTGTTCTCTGAAGCTTTGCTAAATGGGCTGCATGCATGAGTTTGATCAGAGCAGTGTTCATGATTCTACACGCTGGTTTAATTGTGTAGTTTTAGGCGGGAAGCTGTGCACTCTATTCTGCTCATTCACATTTTATGTTCTCCCGCTTTCTATTGTACATTTGAATGTATACAAGGGTGTCATTGGCTGATTCTATGTGAGTAACTTATGTAATGTGACTGTACATTTGGAACTGGTTGGCTGATGTAGTATAGCCAGCACTTCCTGCTTTGTCTCTTTTGTTGTCGTATAAATAAACTGAGCTTGCTGTCTTGGACAGGAGATTTCTATAGAGGATCCAAGGTGATAGCAGCTTTGTATCTGTATTTCTGGGGATTGCGGAGAGCGCTCAATTAACCTATACAAAAGAGCTGAGAACTGTTTTTTTAGCTTTTTAGCACAATAGGATTGATTGTGCTTTGCGTATATTAATATCCAATAGTGCACTTGTTAGCGCAACGGAGTTACACAAGACAGTGTAGTGTGACCATTCATTATAACTTTAGTGTCAGTTTAGTGTGAATATAGTGATAGTGCACTGGGAGTGTACTGTTCATTTTTACTGTAGTGTCTGTTCAGTGTTTCAGGGCAGGTTTAATGCAGTATATTGAAGTGCGTTAGTGCACGTTTACCGCAGCACATTGAAATGTGTTAGTGCACGTTTACTGCAGTATATTGAAGTGCGTTAGTGTACTATTATAGCGGTATATTGAAGTGCATTATCAAGATATGGATGTACCCCATGAGGCACCTCCATCCCTATATTACATACAAAAATACAGAGTTTTGCCCATGGGACTTTATATGAGGCACAACACTACCAGTTGTAAAAACAACATTGTAGAATTGTGCCAACATTTGGTTGCAATATGCTATGTTATTTTATCTGCACTCATTACCACACATACACACTTTTTTCTTTAGCCATCACCTTGGAGGTTGTGTTGGACTGTCCACATCCATACTGCCCGACATTCCAATCTGTTCTGTTTGCACTGCTGGTCCCCTCTGGATCTTTTACCCACAGCTCCCGGGTCAGAAGTCCCTGGTGGCTACCATTGGAATATGAGCCTGCAATATCCTGTAGATTTGTAAGTAAGGGTCCCTCATTGTGATCCCTATATTTTGAATTCATGTAATACATTTTTTACTATCATTGTTATACATTCTTAAACAATTTTTACCTTATAGATATGTGTATATATGCATTAACCCCTGAAGTAGTGAGAATCGACTCATGAATCACGTCAGGTCACTAAAGATGCAATGTTACATTAATTATGGACTGACCCTTAAGTATTGTATTTAACTATGGAATGGATATGTATATTTGGGCCAATTTGCTTGGCAATATGGCACAATTTTTCTGCTGACCTTTTGGTATTACATTCAATAAATATCTACAATGTTTTAACATCTGGTTGTGTTGCACCTCATATAAAGTCCCATAGGCAAAACTCTGTATTTTTGTATTCCAGTGTGTTTGTAAATTTTTCCTGCAGTATATTGAAGTGTGTCAGTGCAAATTTTTTGCAGTATATGGAAGTGCGGTAGTGCGGTAGTAGGTGGTGGGCTGGCTTACAAAACCTTCCTCTTCTTCTATCACCCAGCCAGAGACTAGTGTGTAGTCCACCGCAGCTGTCAGAGCCAGTTATTCTGCATCCTTGTCCACAGCAACTCTTGCCATAGCCCTAGCATCATGCAAGGAGGAGTCAGCAATTTGAGTTATTTGAACACAGCGTCAGCCACTTGCTCCTTGATGATGCACAGGCATTTCTTGATTCTGATGTTGGTTCTGACTCTGAGGTTGAAGATCCCAATCGCTATTTCTTTGCGCATAAGGCCATTCTAGCTCTGTAGCATCACATGGAAGGCAATGTTTTGGCATCATTGAGCAAGGCAGTCAGCAGCAAGGTCCATGTTACTGCCAACACGTGGTTCAGTAAGCATGGTCAGGGACAATATATTTCTTTCAGACCACACTGGGTAACTCTGCTTGTAAATTGGAAGGATGCAGGACAGGGCTCAGTGCTGCAGCTTGTTTTGCCACCACGTCTCTATACAGCTGGTGGTAAAGATTCAAGATTTGTCAGTTCCACCCCCTCCTGCTCCTCTTCCTCCATGCCCTCCTCTGCTGAATGAACCACCAGTACCCAATGAGTCAGGCTAAAAGATGCCATGCAGGGCTTTAGCTGGTATGTCTAGAGGACAGGAGCCACACCAGAGCAGAGATTCTTGTAGCTGTGCAGGGGCAGGCCCAGAGGTGGTTCACGGCATGCCAGAGGGTGCCAGGAATGGTAGTGTGCGATAATGGCACTAACCTCCTTTCTGTCCATAGACAGGGAAATTTGACATATGTGCCATCCTCAATTTGGTGGTGCAGCATTTCTTAAACAGGTACCTAGGGTTGGCAGATCTGCTAAAGCAGGCCAGAAGACACTGTAGCCATGCGAGGCAAGCCATACACAGCCAGTGCTCGGTTGGCTGAAATTCAGTGGGAATTCCACCTGCCGGTAAACCACCTGTTTTGTGACATGCCTAGCAGATGGAACTCAACTTTGGCAATGCTGCAGTGGCTGCACATGCAGCAGAGGGCCATCAACTAGTACCGGTGTCAGCATGGCACGACGACAGGCTAAGGCTGGCTCAGCTTTTTTTCCCTATGCCAATGGCTTCTGATAAAGGATGCATGCACTGTACTGTCACCATTTGAGGAGGCCACAAGGATGGTGACCCGTAACAATACATGCATCAGTGACACAATCCTTGTTGTGTTCCTGCTGGAGCAGACTCTGCATGGCATTATGGTCAGGGCACTCGCAGCAGAGCAATGGAAGGAAGAGGAGGACTTCCTTTCCTCTCAAGGCCTACTTTATGCAGACACCACACTCATCAAAAGTTACACCACCAACACCCAAAGCCCTATTTTTCTGCACCTGTTACTTCTATCCAAAGTCTGCGAAACAGACGTCAGAATTTATCCAAAAAATCTCTAATATTGTTCTAAATTGTGGCCTCATCATATAGACTGGCTCCAAAAACCATAGTTTATAAAATAAAGAAAGCTTGCAGGGAAAATGTCATTTTATTGGCTTTATAAATGTAATTGTTGCTGTAGTAGGTTCCATGCATGGTACAGATGTGCCACTTTACAGACAGACTAAGGGGACCCCTCAGGCACGATATTAAAAGGAATTTTTCATTGTTATTATTTTACGTTTTTAAACACTGCTTATTAAAAAATTATATTTTTACAAACTTTTTTTTTATTGATACATGTCCCCCAGGGCTATACCCAGACCCCATACCCTTTGTATACCCAAAAACTTTAATCTAAGTCCTCAAAATTTTGGTTTTTCCAGTTTGGGTCCCATAGACACCAATGGGGTTTCTTATTCAGCTCTTAAATTTTACGATTTTCGAGAGTTCTGGACCGACCAGGGGGTCGTTCATCCCATCCCTACTAGTTATAAAAAAGAAATCTGATAGCTTTCAATGATAGCCAATGTAATGCCTTACAAATTGTAAATACTGTCATTAATGTGAGTTTTGTGCTGGAGCATCACATGTTTTCAAATAACTAGCCTCAGCGATACCACAAAATATTTAGGAGCCCTTTCTTAAAAGCTCATCACCAGTGAAACTGTAAAAAATGTTAACGTGGTTTGAAATTTATTCAGAGCAGCAGAAAGCTCAACTAATAAATAAAGGGTTCAAAAAAGGTTTTTTTATTCCTCCATTTAATGAAGTTTGTTGCAAAACAGTAGACAATTTAAAAATGTATATGAATCAACAGAAATAGTCAGGGAAAAACTTTATAAAGAATTGGAATTTGGCAGGATTTCAGGGCCATTTTTATCTCCGCCGTTTAAGAGTTTCAGGTTGTTCACCCAAAAAAGGCCCAAATGAATTTTGACTTATCATCTTTAATTCCCATATGAAGGTTCTGCTAAAGAGGAACTTCAGCCTATTTGTAATGTTGCTGTGATTGGAATCCTTCCCCCCTGCTATAACACTAATGGACAGTAAAAAAGTTTAAGATCTCTACATTCCTTTATTTTAAAGTTCCCTCTCTACTTCCTGCTTGGATCGCTTCTGCGAATGATGTAGTGTCCGAACAATGAGTCCTGCAATATTTTGTCACAAATCCCAGGAGTCTTCAGGTAACGGGGAGGGAAGGGAGAGAGGCATGTCCAGAAACTATTGATCAGCTTCAAGAAGGTGGCAGTGAGGCATGTCCAGATGCTATGGATCTGTCTTTGAGAGGGTGGAGGAGGAGGGTGGAGAGGTGTGTGTGATCCTTGAGAGGGCTGAGGAATGATTCTCCAATGGCCCGACAGCACTGACAGTGCGAGCCCCAAAGAGAATGGGGGGCAGGAATTATCACCAGGGTAGGGGGCAGTGGGGGGTGCACCGGCTGTGGACGAGCGTATTGCTGCTGACAGATTATAGAGCTCAAGATGTCAGGTCAGTTTACTGGCAGCATAGGAGGGAGATTGCTACATCTTTCATTGTGTGATCAAAACTGCAGGAGACATTGGGTGTGTGTGTGTGTGTGTGTGTCTGTATGTGTGTGTCTGTCTGTGTTTGTGTGTGTGTGTGTGTGTGTGTTTGACTGCCTCTCTGCATATCCCAGAAGAAACAGCTACTGGCTTCACCTGCCCTTACATAAAATGGCTGCCAACAATACGCGTGAGCTGTATGTTATTAAATCATTACATGAAAAATACTGCTTGTATTTAAAAATAAACTCCCTAAATGCCATCACTAATATCTGTGGCTGCTGCCTTTTTTATCACGGAAGTTCTTCTTTAATGATCAAATTTCAGATTACCTTGTTAAGTTTCTTAGTCATCGTTTGACAATTGAATTGATATTTTGCAAGTTTTGGGGCCATCAGTATTATTATTCAAACTAGATATACATTCTGCATTCGGGTTACTGCCAGTCCACCTTTCTTGTTTTACAAAAAACAAGGGGTTATGTGGAAGCCCTGGTGTGAGGGTCTGGCACAGAACACCGTGTCTTGAAGAATGAAAGAGAAGAAAAGACAAGAAGGGAAACAAAAAATCTGGGAGTGCGGGTGGCACTCACCAGAAAAGAGGGAAAAAGAATACAGGGGGAAAGAAAAAGATATGAAATAGCAAAAAAAGGAAAAGAAAAGTGGGGGGGGGGGGGGGAAAGGGGGGGGGGGGGAAGGGGAAAAGGGAAAAGAAAAAAAGGGGGGGAGAAAAAAGAGGGAAGAAAAAGGGGAAGACAGTGGAAAAAAGAGGGGATGAAAAAAGGAGTGGAAAAAAGTATTGAGCAAAGAAGGATAGTTTAAGGGCTAGTGGGATTTTAGCGGTACTGTAATCAACAATGGAAAACCATCATGTATAAAAATAGAAATTTTATTTTTTCATTAAAAATTACATACAAAATAAAGAAAAAAGAAAAAAAGTTTGTAATGTAAAAATAGTCATACAAAACAAATTGTTATCATGGTCATATCGATTACATACAGTTCTGAACACTACAGGCAGTATATATGTTGTACAAGCTCCGGTAGCCCCAAACCAGGGTGCCGGGCATTAACCCAACATGTTTCGCGGGTCTCAACACTCCGCTTCTTCAGGGGTATAGATTTATATGGTATAATAGTTTGCCTTAGAGTTCCTGTGTGATAGAAATATATTGTGAGAACATTGTAAACAGCATTTTGTTATTCGCATGCACAAACACATACTAGTCCAGGGCTCCCACCACCAAAGCACATGCAGGAATGGCCACCCAGTGAACGCCTCACCCACGGATGTGGAGGGGGTCATTAAGGTAGCGTGATTTGGGTAATAGGGGTTATGCGTGACAGTGTCACAATACCTGTATCTGATAGTATCGGTATCTAATAACTCATGAAATGCCTATGAGGTTGTTTGGCCAAACAGTGTGGCACTTCTTTCTGTGAAACATAAAAGTATTATGTAGTATCATGACTTGGAAGGCTCTAAATTCATAGAGATTCATGGCTCTATTAAAACTGGAGCTTACCACACTTAGATTGAGTATAGACAAGTGCATCTAGATATTACAAAGGTTCTTTTTAGACTCCAAGTTTGCAATAGGGCAATAATGGAGAGCTATATGGATTTTCCGGATGGAGGCTCCTTGAAGGAGATAAGAGGCACTTCAATATCTGTGTAGTAAAAGGCAAATTTGTATATAAGTTAAGGAGCATTATTTTGAATATGTGCCGATCTATCCTGTTCAAAAGCCGCTTGTCAGCGCTTACCTCAAGTGTGTTCTGCTGGCGTGTACCCCGGCATCTGCGGAAGTAATGTGTTTACCCGCCACCTTATGAGCATCCCCTCAACCCGGCGTGTGTGCGCACATCCGGGCGGAAGTGACGACATCACGTCGGGTCAGGTCTCTAACGGCGCTCGCCAATGCGCAGGCGCGCGCCGTGCTGCGCGAACCTCAGCCGCATCAGCAGCTGTACGCAGCCACATGATCAGACATGGGCGGGGACATGGCCCCGTGAGTCTGTCAGTCCAGAGACCACACATCCGTTGGTAATGCTAGGTGATACCGCCCCCTGCAGTTGGATAGCGGGCAGCGGGGGACTGAGAATGTGCATGAGAGGTTCCAATGCTGACATAAAAGGAAGTGAATTCATATATATCATTTACAGACATTTCAAGATATGGAGCAATACATCATCATGCATATATACAAGTATAAAGCACCAATATGGGAAAGACATTAATAATGAAGCATGTATTCACAAAATGTACATTGCATGGTACCGGGATTGTTTCCAATCATAACGGCAACAGCAAATGATTAATAATCGACATCACAGTGAGATTCTGTGTAGCCTATTAAATCAATGAATGTTACAACATCGTCTGAACTTTGGTTGCTGATCATTAGTAACAAGTAAGTGTTAGCAGATCCAGGGAAAGAAAAATAAAAGAAAAAGATAATAGTACTCATCGAGCATAAGATGTTGGCAAAGTATATATGATAGAACTATTTAAAGAATAGTCCCTCGATAAAGTCAGAGGAAAAAACTCTCATGGTCCAAATTCGTCCCATATACATGTAGACCGAGGCTGCAACAAGCGGCCATGCAGATCCCTTCCGGGAAGTCCCGAAAGGCAACATGGAGGGTCTATAGCTGCATAATCATCCAAGAAATGGTTTGTAGGTAACCATTTCGTTAATACCTGGGGGTTGTGTAGCGTTCAATGTTTCAATCCAATAGGATTCTTTTTGAAGAATGCGCTTGTCCCAGTTACCCCCACGGGGATCCTGGGGGATAACCTCTAGGACAAAGAATGATACAACAGAACTGTCAAATTTGTGGTACAGATTAATGTGTCTGGTGACACTGGTTTGGTATGTTCCTCCCTCTGAGTGATACACATGGTCCCCAATTCTTTGTCCTAATTTTCGTATTGTCTTGCCGATATAGTAAGAACCACATCGGCAAGTCATCAAATAGACCAGTCCCTGTGTATTGCAATCAGCATATTGTTTAGATTTGAGCCATTGGCCATTAGGCAGGCGGATACCATTACCACTGTGGATCCAGGGGCATCTGCTGCAGGAACCACAGGGGTATGTACCTTTTTTCTTTCCACAATGAGAGCTCTGTGTTGTGTAATGACTTTTAACAAGGTTATCTCTAAGGGATGTAGCTCTTCTAAAGACTAGGTCAGGTCTGGGTTTGACGTATTTATTTAACGTATAGTCCTGTGTGAGAATCGGCCAGTGTTTGCGTAGGACATCACGAAGATTCTCCTCATGTGCAGAAAATCTCGTGATGAATCTCACATTTTGTTGGTCATCTCTGAGTGTAGTTTTATACAAAAGTTCAGATCTTGATTTTGCCTTTGCTCGATTGAATGCTTTTCTTAAAAGGCTTTTGGAGTAACCTCTGGCCAATAATCTGGATCTTAGATGATTGGCCTGTGTGTGGAACTTCACATCAGTTGCACAGTTCCTACGAAGTCTAAGATATTGTGCAAATGGTATGCTCTTTATCAGGGGAGCGGGATGGGCACTCGCTGCGCACAGTATGGTGTTGCCCGCGCTGGGTTTTCGGTACAGATCCGTATCAATACGGCCATTGGGAAGCAGAGAGATGTTGAGATCCAGAAAAGAAATTTGAAGATGACTAATCGTATGTGTAAATTTTAGATTAAGATCATTGTTGTCCAATGCTAATAAAAATTCCTCTAAATCCTCTCTGCTGCCTGTCCAAATTAATAGTAGATCATCAATGAATCTGTACCAAATGAGAACATGGGACAACCATTGCTCCATGTTCTCATTGGAAAACACCAAGCGGTCCCAACCACCAAGATATAGGTTGGCGTACGACGGTGCGCAGCAAGTGCCCATCGCGACCCCCTGTATTTGCAGATATATCTGCTCCAAAAAAGTGAAATAGTTTCTGGTCAGAATAAATCTAAGTAGTTCAAGGACAAAATTCATGAGGGGCCAAGTGGTACGGTCTTGTTCTTTTAAGAAGGATTCAGCCATCCGGATGCCCTGCTCGTGCGGGATACTCGAGTATAAAGCCTCGATATCGATGGCTACGAGCAGGGCATCCGGAGGGACTTGAATCTCTTCCAAATGTTTAAGTAAATCAGTAGTATCACGTATGTATGAAGGTAAAGCACATACGTGAGGGATAAGAAATGAATCAACGAATTTGCTGGCGTTCTCAGTTAATGATTCATTACCAGATATAATCGGTCTGCCTGGGGGGAATGAAATGTTTTTGTAAACTTTCGGTAACGTATAAAACGTAGGGGTTTTTGGAAATTTGACATTTATAAATTTGTACACATCTTTGTCTATTAGTCCGGCTGTATAGGCATAATTGCAAAGTGATTTGAATTCTTCAATAAATCCCTGAATACATATGGATTGAATGGGATGGTACCAATCAGGGTTTTCCAGGACCTTCATGCACATCTGTTCATATTGAAAAGGTGACATGATCACGATGTTGCCACCTTTGTCTGATGGCTTTATCACTATATTTTTGTTTGCTTTTAGCTGTTTTAGTGTTAGTTCTTGTTCACATGATAGGTTACTAGTTACAGATGGCCAAGAGATTGATTTGAGGTCCTGGGAAACCCTTTGGACAAAGGTCCAAATGTGGGGGTTCGTGGTTAAATCAGGAAATTTTTCTGATTTAGGCTTGAAGGTTTTTTTAGGAATCAGGGTACCTTGTGTGTGGGAGGGTTCCACAGTGGAGGCCGGGGCATCAATAACCGAGACCACCTCTGTGTTGCCCTCCTCATACAAAAGAACCAAATCTTTGAGGGCTCTACTTTCGGCCATGGTGAGATGTTTGGTTTGTTCCGCTATTTGTCGTTCAAATTGTTTTTGTTTCCTATCGGTGTCGAATATATATCTGAACGTTAGGTTCCTTGCAAATAAATGCAAGTCCTTGATGGTTTCTGTAATATCAATGGATTTAGAAGGACAAAAGCCAAGACCTAAGCTCAGAACATCTTCCTGTGCCTGTGTGAGCTTGAAATTAGTTAAGTTAATAATATTGAAATTTTTTTTGGTGTTGTCAGTATTTGAACAAGGGGTTAGTTGGTTTGTGGTTTTATGTAAGTATCCAGGTTGCCCTGTTTGGAATTCTTGGTGATTGGGGTCTGAGGTAACACTAAAAAACCATCATCATTTTCAATTTGAGTGTTAGAGATGAGGCCTTTGGAGAGGATTTTTTGAACTGTAGGTGTCAGATTTGGCATTTGTGAAGGTGTGAGAAGTTGTGCACGAGTGTCCGGTTTTTTCTTACTGTTTTTATTGGATTGGTTAGGTGAGGGGTCCATTCCTCCCCTACCACGTTTTTGTGATTTAGTGCGGTTGTGTGTCGCGGTGGTACTGTGTCTTAAACCTTGTGATAATTGTGATACAGAACTAGAAAGAGAGGAGTCAGACTCCATGTGTTCTTCTGTGTTATCTGTAGTGTTTCGTGTTGGGGGCCTGCGTGATCGTGAAGGATAGTTTTTTGTGGTCCATCTATAGGCATAGCCCTCTACAAAGGCTTGTTTGTCTTTATTATATTTGTGTTGTTTTTTAGTGAAAATCTCCTTGTTTAGGGCTTCTAATTTATTTTTAACCTCTTGCCAACTGGCGGCAAAAGTAGATATGTCAAATACATGTTCAAATTGAGTATTCATAACTTCAATTTCCTTATCAAGCACTACCATGTCTAATTTGTGCTGGGTCATTAGAGCCCTCATTAAGTCTGTACTACAAGTGTTCAGAATGCCCTCCCATTCTTTTTTAAAACTTTCTGTGGGATCTCGTAAAGTAGGTAGATTGTGTATCCTGAGTCCCTGAGGGCTAATGTTGTCATTAATATATTTTAGAAAGAACTCTGTGTGCCAGTACAAATGAGACTTTCGTTTTAGTAGGCTATGCATTTTTGTCAGATATACCTGTAGATCTTCCTCGGTTTTGGTTCGTACCCCACAGTTGGACTGAATGTCTGCCATAAAGCCCGTCCAGGCATTCCCCACTAGGTCCATGGCCGCGTAAACAGCCGTCAATCAACAGTACTGGGAAAAGACGTTTGGACGTGAGAGATAAAGAGCAAAAAAAAAAAAAAATTATCAAAAAGAATTAGATTGTACTATCACGATATATAGAATTTAGATAAAAATCCCCTAGAAAGCTATAATTATGGATCAGCAACCATTACAATCTTATTGCTATATAATAGAAAGGTAAGTAAAAACAAACACTCGGACAAGCCGAAAAAAGACGAGAGCGCCCTCGGGTGTGTTATCCACCCAAATTGATTATTTAGATAGGTGTTTGTTGTATAATTATAGTATTGTACCAACATCCCTGGTCATGATACAAAAAACAAGGGGTTATGTGGAAGCCCTGGTGTGAGGGTCTGGCACAGAACACCGTGTCTTGAAGAATGAAAGAGAAGAAAAGACAAGAAGGGAAACAAAAAATCTGGGAGTGCGGGTGGCACTCACCAGAAAAGAGGGAAAAAGAATACAGGGGGAAAGAAAAAGATATGAAATAGCAAAAAAAGGAAAAGAAAAGTGGGGGGGGGGAAAGGGGGGGGGGGGAAGGGGGGGGGGGGAAAGGGGAAAAGGGAAAAGAAAAAAAGGGGGGGGGGGAGAAAAAAGAGGGAAGAAAAAGGGGAAGACAGTGGAAAAAAGAGGGGATGAAAAAAGGAGTGGAAAAAAGTATTGAGCAAAGAAGGATAGTTTGAGGGCTAGTGGGATTTTAGCGGTACTGTAATCAACAATGGAAAACCATCATGTATAAAAATAGAAATTTTATTTTTTCATTAAAAATTACATACAAAATAAAGAAAAAAGAAAAAAAGTTTGTAATGTAAAAATAGTCATACAAAACAAATTGTTATCATGGTCATATCGATTACATACAGTTCTGAACACTACAGGCAGTATATATGTTGTACAAGCTCCGGTAGCCCCAAACCAGGGTGCCGGGCATTAACCCAACATGTTTCGCGGGTCTCAACACTCCGCTTCTTCAGGGGTATAGATTTATATGGTATAATAGTTTGCCTTAGAGTTCCTGTGTGATAGAAATATATTGTGAGAACATTGTAAACAGCATTTTGTTATTCGCATGCACAAACACATACCAGTCCAGGGCTCCCACCACCAAAGCACATGCAGGAATGGCCACCCAGTGAACGCCTCACCCACGGATGTGGAGGGGGTCATTAAGGTAGCGTGATTTGGGTAATAGGGGTTATGCGTGACAGTGTCACAATACCTGTATCTGATAGTATCGGTATCTAATAACTCATGAAATGCCTATGAGGTTGTTTGGCCAAACAGTGTGGCACTTCTTTCTGTGAAACATAAAAGTATTATGTAGTATCATGACTTGGAAGGCTCTAAATTCATAGAGATTCATGGCTCTATTAAAACTGGAGCTTACCACACTTAGATTGAGTATAGACAAGTGCATCTAGATATTACAAAGGTTCTTTTTAGACTCCAAGTTTGCAATAGGGCAATAATGGAGAGCTGTATGGATTTTCCGGATGGAGGCTCCTTGAAGGAGATAAGAGGCACTTCAATATCTGTGTAGTAAAAGGCAAATTTGTATATAAGTTAAGGAGCATTATTTTGAATATGTGCCGATCTATCCTGTTCAAAAGCCGCTTGTCAGCGCTTACCTCAAGTGTGTTCTGCTGGCGTGTACCCCGGCATCTGCGGAAGTAATGTGTTTACCCGCCACCTTATGAGCATCCCCTCAACCCGGCGTGTGTGCGCACATCCGGGCGGAAGTGACGACATCACGTCGGGTCAGGTCTCTAACGGCGCTCGCCAATGCGCAGGCGCGCGCCGTGCTGCGCGAACCTCAGCCGCATCAGCAGCTGTACGCAGTCACATGATCAGACATGGGCGGGGACATGGCCCCGTGAGTCTGTCAGTCCAGAGACCACACATTGGGAGTGCTAGGAGTGCTAGGTGATACCGCCCCCTGCAGTTGGATAGCGGGCAGCGAGGGACTGAGAATGTGCAAGAGAGGTTCCAATGCTGACATAAAAGGAAGTGAATTTATATATATCATTTACAGACATTTCAAGATATGGAGCAATACATCATCATGCATATATACAAGTATAAAGCACCAATATGGGAAAGACATTAATAATGAAGCATGTATTCACAAAATGTACATTGCATGGTACCGGGATTGTTTCCAATCATAACGGCAACAGCAAATGATTAATAATCGACATCACAGTGAGATTCTGTGTAGCCTATCAAATCAATGAATGTTACAACATCGTCTGAACTTGTTTTTTGTATCATGACCAGGGATGTTGGTACAATACTATAATTATACAACAAACACCTATCTAAATAACCTTTCTTGTTTTAACAAATTGGGTTTTCAATTTGAGGGTCAACATTTTTTTGACTATTGTCTTCCAATGGGGTGTTCCCTTTCTTGTGCAATTTTTTAATGTTTTTCAACTTTTATAGAATGGGTGATTATTAAGGAATCTGGCTCTTCTTTCATCCTATACTATTTAGACAATTTTTGTTTCTAAGCCCAAGTGACTCTCTTGTATATTTGAATAGTTTATATACATTTTCTGATATCTGTAATTATTTTGGGATTCCATTAGCGCATGAAAAAAACTTTATCCATCAACATGTTTAGATTATTTAGGAATAACAAAAGACATGGTTGCCATGGAAGTTCATCTACCAGAAGAAAAAAATTGTTAAATAAGAGAAATGTTGGTAAGTATAATTCGCAAGAAGAAAGTGACACTCTAAGAAATTCAAAAATTATTAGGTTTATTGACGTTTGCAACAAGAATTCCTCCAATGGGTGAGATATTTTCCAGAAGATTGTATTTAGCCATTTCAGGCCTTAAAAACCCATCTTCTCATGTAAGACCTACTTTCAGCATGCGGTAGGATTTATTTGCTTGGGATACATTTTTATAAAACTTTAATGGTAGATCCCTAGCAAAATTAATTTATATTGGATTCAGATCTTTGTTTATCTACACTACAGGCTCAACCAGTTTTGCAGAAATATGGCAGCAACACTGTTGTGCAGGTAAAAAGCCTAAGAAGTAGATTTCTACAGGATTTAATAAAAATTTTGTGCTATTGGAGTTACTTCCAATAGTAGTTGGGTAAATGTTTGGGGAGATTTCTTTAGGAATAGAAGAATACTCGTCAGTACAGAAAATAAAGGTGTACTGTATGCAATTCATGGTTTAAAATCTCCTCTCATTTTCAGATGAAAAGATTCTTCAAGCTCATGCCAGAAGCTGACAAGGCAGGAATCTATTGTCCTACACATGTGTGGGATCTAATTTAGTTTCTAGCTATATTCATAATTCATTGGCTCCTTCAAATCAGATGGTTTATTCTTTGGCATGGTTCTTGTGGATAAAATTCTTAAATGAGCTTAACCTTCCTTTATCTTCATTTTCAGAAAGATTGTTTCTGTTATTTTTGGAATTTTTGATGGCAAAAAGTTAATATTAGCTCATATTAAAAGATCCTTTCAGGAGTTTCATTTTTTTTTAAGTTAAATACATTTCCTTATTGTTTTTTTTTTTTTGTTTAAATAATTCTTTCACTTTGATAACACCAAGCATATTAAGAAGATTATGTACAGCTACTAAGGAGATCTGTTTCTCTATATTTGAATCCATACTATGACAATCTTCTTTCTCAATAGCTTTCTTTGCTGCTCTAAGAGTTTCTGAATTGGTGCCCACACCCAGTAATGTAAATAGGTCTTCTGGGATTAATTTTGAACATCTTTGATGATAAAGTAAAAAATTGTATTGGTCATTCAAAAATGTACCAACTATGTAATTGTAGTTGGATTAGGCTATATAAGCCTACAGACATCTCCATCTGCCCAGTGTGGCTTCATAAATGTTATGTAAGAATAAGACCTTTTTCAGGCAGATTATTATTCCTACATGAGAATGGTAAGCCTTTGACAAAATTTTAATTCACTAAAGTACTTCAGAAAAGTCTGTAAATATTAAAGCTTAGTGATATCAATATTTCCTCTAGAGCTAGAATGGGAATCAAGTCTAAGCACAGTAAACAACTGGGTAGATGGAAGTCAATTGCCTATTCTTTATATATAAGACCTAACTGTCTGATTTGAATTGTTTTAGGTAAGAAAGAAATAATTTGCGGCACAGTGGTGTAGTGGTAATAGTGTGAGTCTCACGCTATCTCGAGGATTCCTTGTACCCCTTAAAGCTGCGTATACCCGTTCTGTGAACCAGACAGTGTATAGACAAGTTAATGGGGGGGGAGAGGTATCGCGCTTCAGGGAAAACTAAAATGGTGTTCACTCAATAGTGATAGTGATATTAAACAATCAGAATCAATATAAATGTAAATTATCTTCTGTGATAATGTCCAAAATGAATACATAATCCTCAAATTATACACTTAACTATGTGAATAAAGTAAATAAATACCAATATTGGTGAAATCAGTTCCAAAAATAAATATATAAAGTGCTCTAGTGCTATATCAAAATATGAACTATGCTTTAAAGTAATAGATTAAAAGTGAATAAAGTGACAAGTGCTCATTCAATGCAGATAAATAAAAGCAGGTACATGTAAAGTGCTTATGAGTGAAGGAAAGTGCTTATAGTGTCCCAATAATGTCCAAATCATGTGACCCGCACAAGCGGTATTTCTTCTTATTTTCTTTGTTGTTACACCTCCACCTTACACCAAATATTAATGGGGGTGCTTCTTAATCCTTAGGACCCCTAGGGGTGTACTAGACTCTCACCTCAAACTGTAAGGGGATGTGCCTTATAATTATATGCCTCTCCTTTTCCAATTCTTCTTCTTAACCACTTCACAGATGGGGGATGGTGATAGCCTATTCTCTGGATCGGGGTAAATATTTTCTGGATGTGCCACAAATCCACTTCACAGATGGGGGATGGTAATAGCCTATTCTCGGAATCGGGGTAAATATTCTCTGGATGTGCCACGAATCTCAAAGAAAAGTGCTTATATAGTGCAGTATTTCCATAAAAACATTTATTGAAAGAAAATATATATTGCACTCACATAAAACGAAGGTTTGCAAGCATATAAACGAGTACAGCTTTACTGCGGACTGTCTCTCCGCTTCCAATGTCACTTCACAGTGGTGTAGTGGTTAGCACTTTCACCTAGCAGCAAGAAGTTTGCTGGTTTGAATCCCAACAACGACACTACCTGCCTGGAGTTTGCATGTTCTCCATGAGCCTGCTTGGGTTTCCTCCGGGAACTCCGGTTTCCTCCCACACTCCAAAGACATGCTGGTAGGTTAATTGGATCCTGTATAAAAAAAAAATAAATAAAAAAAAATCGGCCCTACTGTGTATGTATGTGAGTTAGGGACCTTAGATTGTAAGCTCTTTGAGGGTAGGGACTGATGTGAATGTGCAATGTATATGTGAAGCGCTGCGTAAATTGACAGCGCTATATAAGTACCTGAAATAATAATAATAATAATTTGGATAATGGCCATTCATTTGTGCATTGGGCCCATCAGAGAGCAGCCGCTAGAATTTATACTACTAGATTTACTTCTAATAGATTTTGAACCTCATCTTGTACAAGTTTATTGGTTTGCAAGGAGAGGAATGCGTTGGGAACAATTATTGACAGTACTTGGCAGTCTGTATTATACTAACGCCCTCCCCATGTATTGATTATACGACTTGGTGGGAATGACATTGGTAAACGTAATATGCTGGATCTAATTTTTCAAATTAAAAACTACACACAACATATTAAGTCTTTATCGCCAAGCACAGTCACTGTTTTTTCTGAAGCGGTGCCTCACCAGTGTTGGTTGAATTCTCTTGTTTTGAAAATATATGTTTATTCCGTCATATTGATTTAGAACGGGGTATTCCCAGTCTTTACAGAGATGAAGGGGTACATTGCTCTGATATTGGCTTGGACATATTTATTAATAATTTTTAGACATGCATAGAATTGGCTGCGGTGTGGGATTATAGCCAGGAGGGCTGTTATTAAACAGCCCTCTTGGCTATATGGGGAAACTAATAGTAATGTTGTTATAGTTGTTAAAAAAGGCAGCTTGAGCTGTTATAGCTGATGTCTTGTTTTATATGTATTATTAGATGGATAGATGGATGTCTGGTTTTAAGTCTAATATTTTAATAATTTATGAGATGAGTTGTTAATTTATTTAAAAATTGTGTAAACCAATAATAAAGGCCATGGCCAGTGCATTATCCGTTATATTAAATATTGTTTATGCATATCAAAAGTTTTATGCTTGCAATCCCATGCCTGAAGGTGTTCCTTGTATTTTGGACTCCTCTATGCATCTAGGCTATGAAAAAGTCTCACACTTGTGGTATTCCCATACTCAGGAGGCATAGCAGAATGTGTTTTGGGTTGTGATTGCAAGTATGCCTATGCTGTGTGTGACAAATAGTGTGTTAAACTGACAACTTTGTGAAAAAAATGTCATTTCTTAATTTTCCAAAAACTGTGACAAAATATTACAACTTCAAAAAACTCATAATGCCTCTTACTAAATACCCTGTCTACTTTCCAAACAGGAGTCATTTGTAGGGTATTTGTACTGTCCTGGCATTTTAGGGTCTTGAAAAATGACAGTCAAGTCAAGAAATTAGTCAGGACTGATCAATTTTAAAGTATATACAGTATACCATAGTTTGTAGACTCTATAACGTTTACACAGAATACATTTTATAACAAAAACTAAAGAATGCAGTTTTTCCCACATTTTCAGTATATTTTCATTTATATAGCAAAAAAAAAAAAAGAGTGGGGATTAAATACCACTAAAAGAAAGCTCTATCTGTCTCAACAAAATTATAAAAATTTCATTTGGGTACAGTGTTGCATGTCTGACTAATTGTCATTCAAAGTGTGATAGTGCTAAAAGCTGGAAATTGGCCTGAACTGGAAGAGGGTTAAAGTGTCCGGACTTGAGGTGGTTAAATAGGTAATCTTTGAATTAAATTTTCAACCAAACAACCAGAACAACCTGCATTTGAGTATATACAACTTGCCACTGCATTGCTGTGTAACTATATATGACATACGTAGTACTACAATTAACTTTATAAAACTTCAGTGCTTTGTAACTATGTACGACATATATAGTACTGCATTTATAAAACTTCATTGCTCTGTAGCCATATATAACATACTGTATGTCGCCCACCCCCCCCCCCCATAGAACCACAGTGAACTGGGATCCCCACCCTGCACAGCCAGGCACACCGAAATTTCATCCACGGCCATCGCCTCATGTTGCAGAATGATAATGCACAGTCCCATGTTGCAAGGATCTGTACACAATTCCTGGAAGCTGAAAACCTTCCAGTTCTTGCATGACCAGCATACTCACCGGACATGTCACCCATTGAGCATGTTTGGGATGCTCTGGATCGGCGTATACGACACCGTGTTCAAGGTCCTGCCAATATCCAGCAACTTGAAGAGGAGTGGACAAACATTCCACAGGCCACATGCGGTCTGCGGTTGTGGGGCCAGTTGGATGTACTGCCAAATTCTCTGAAACGCCTTTGGAGACGGCTTATGGTAGAGAAATGAACATTCAATTCACAGGCAACAGCTCTGGTGGACATTCCTGCAGTCAGCATGCCAATTGCACGCTCCCTCAAAACTTGCGACATCTGTGGCATTGTGCTGTGTGATAAAACTGCACGTTTTAGAGTGGTCTTTTATTGTGGCCAGCCTAAGGCACACCTGTGCAATAATCATGCTGTCTAATCAGCATCTTGATATGCCACACCTGTGAGGTGGATGAATTATCTTGGCAAAGGAGAAGTCCTCACTAAGGGCTCTTTCACACGGGCGTTCCGATCAGATCCGCCTGTCAGTTTTTTAGGTTGGATCTGATCGGATGCCCCATTCAGCCCTATGGAGCAGCGGATGTCAGCGGAGACATGTCCGCTGACACCCGCTGCCATCCGCATCCGATCCTGTCCGTGAAATCCGGACGGATGGAAACCCTATTTTCCATCTGTACTGGGGATCGGATGGGATCGGATGAGAGTGGACAGACGGTCCGCTGTCATCCGATTCCCCATAGAGAGCAGCGGGGCTCTGACACCTCCCTCTCCGCACACAGTGCGGAGACGGAGCTGTCATCCGCCAGCTCAGCGGGGATCGGCGGATCGATCCCCGCTGAGCATAGCACGGTCCGCAACGGAATGCGGACCGTGTAAAAGAGCCCTAACACAGATTTAGACAGATTTGTGAACAATATTTGAGAGAAATAGGCATTTTGTGTACATAGAAAAAGTCTTAGATCTTTGAGTTCAGCTCATGAAAAATGGGGTCAAAAACAAAAGTGTTGTGTTTATAATTTTGTTCAGTGTAGTATTGCATTTAACTACAGTATGTAAAACCTCATTGCTGTGTAACTGTATGGCATACAGTATGAAGTACTGCATTTATACTTATACAAACCTTTATCATTGTGTAACTATGTATGGCATACGTGTAGCTACAATTAAGTATGAAAACTTGCATCATTGTGTAGCAATGTATGGCTTGTGTGGCACTGCAGTTAAATATGCAAACCTACATCATTGTCTAACTTCATTGCTTTGTAACTATTTATGACATACATGCTTTTCCCGTAAACTGTATATACAGTCATAACCTTTGATTCTGTACCTCGCAACACTGCAAATAAATTGGCAACTTCAGTCACAGAGGCACCGCACCAGCTAAGGGAGCGCCAACAACTTGCCCTCTTTAAAACTCAGTTAGCTCTCACATGACTCCTTATTACTAACAGCACACATAGTGAAGGATGAAATCTGTTAGCTAGGTGTCTCATCACACAGTGGAAGCAAAAGAATGTTACATCTCTCCCACTTTCAAATCAAAATATGTCATCACTTTCACTCCTGAAAATCATGTAGCGTTTCCATATTTTTGTCCATAATGAATTTTAATGCAAAAATACACGATTTGCAACCCAGTTTTTGGGTAAAATATAAAAGACGATGTTATGCCCAGTAAACAGATACCTAACATGTCATACTTTAAAATTGCGCACGCTAATAGAATGGCAACAAACTATGATACTTCCATAGGCTATGCTTTAAAAATCTTGTAGAGATGTTTAGCATTACAGAGGAGGTCTAGTGCTAGAGTTATTGCTCTCTCTATAAGGTTTGCGGTGATGCCTCACATGTGTGGTGTGAACACCGTTTACATATGCATGCGAACTTACGTATTAGTTTGCCTCTGCACGCAAGCACGGAGGGATGGGAGTTTGGGATGCTTTTTTTCTTATTTATTTTATTTTTTTAATTTTTAAAATTACCCTTCCTTTTTTTTTAACACTTTTATTCCTATTACAAGGAATGTAAACATCTCTTGTAATAGAAATAAGGGATGACAGATCCTCTTTATGGAGAGATCTGGGGTCTATAAGACCCCCAAATCTCTCCTCTTCATTTGAAAGCAAAAGATAAAAATGAAAATTCATCTTTTGCTTTTAAAACAAAATTTTTTTTACTTCCGCCCTAGACCAGAAGTGACGTCATGACATCACTCAAGTCCTCCTAGATCATAGAGGTGGGAGAGACTATCTGGTCTCTCTTCACCTCTGTGACCAGCCGCACGAACCGTCAGATTGTTTCCCAGGCTCACCGGTAACAACAGTAAGCCCAAGAAACACTGGCGAGCGATGGGAAGGGGGGGGCGACCCCTCCCCCTACTTCTAAAAGCGATCCAGCGGCTAATCAGCAACACGGATCGCTTTTATGAGAAAGAGAAACACCAGCTGAAATAAGAAATACCAAGGTTATCGCTCATAGCTTCAGCCATAACCCCGGTAAACCACTTCAAAGCCGCAACGTATATTATGTATTACATATTAGTGGTTAACTATATAAAACTTCATTGCTTTGTAACTTTGTACGACATACTGTATATAGTACTGCATTAAACCCAGGGCTTGACAAATTTTCTTAGAATTTAGGAGCCAGTTTTTTAAATCAGCTGCCCAGAGCCCAGAACTGCATGTCTGGATCATCGGGCAATAAGACTTGCAAACTTTTTTTTGTTTGTTATAAGATTTAGCAAATAAGTTACTTTTCTCCTTCCCTGATGTGCGCTGATGAGGCTGCACTGATAGGCATTAATGAGCTGGTAATAATGGTGGTACTGATGAGGCTGCACTAATGGGCACTGAGGCTGCACTGATAGGCTATGTGATCCTGCTATATAGGATCTCATGTCTCTTTGATTACTTCACAAGCCACGCCCCCTGACAGTTAGAATCACGCCCCTAGGGACACATTTAACCCCTTGATCACCAGTACAGTTAACCCCTTCCCTGCCAGTGTCATTTTTACAGTAATAGTGCATATTTTTAGCACTGATTACTGTAGTAATGTCACTGGTACCCCCAAAAGTGTCTAAAATGTCAGTTAGGGGTCTAATCTGTCCGCCGCAATGTCGCAGTCCTGCAAAAAAAATCTCAGATCGCCGCCATTACTAGTAAAAAAAAAAACAATAAAAATTACATAAATCTTTCCCGTAGTTAGTAAACGCAATTACTTTTGCGCAAACCGATCAAAATACGCTTATTACGATTCATTTTACCAAAAATATGTAGCAGAAAACGAATTGGCCTAAAATGTTAAAAAATTTTGATTTTTACTTTTTTTTTTTTTGAGAATTTCATATAAAAAAATTTGAAAAATATTGTTATTTTTTCAAAATTGTCGCTCTTTTTTTGTTTATTGCGCAAAAAATAAAAATCGCACAGGTGATCAAATACCACCAAAAGAAAGCTCTGTTTGTGGGAAAAAAAGGACATCAATTTCGTTTTGGTACAGTGTTGCACAACCGTGCAATTGTCCGTTAAAGTCACACAGTGCCGAATCACAAAATAGGGCCTGGTCATTGAGCAGCCAAATCCTCCAGGGCTAAAGTGGTTAAATATCGTGCTTGGGGGGGTCCCCTTAATGTGCCTGTAAAGTGGCGCATCTGTACGATGTATGTAGCCTGTTGCAGCAATACTGAAATTTCTAAAGGAAAAAATGTAATTTAACCACTTTACGACCAGCGACGTAGACCTACGTCGGCTGACTTTGCGTGGTTATACCGGGATGATGCCTCTAGCTAGAGGCATCACCCCGGTACCGTTTTTTAGAGCTGGCGGTCGGCTTTCCGGCGTTAATGACCGATGCGGCTCCCGCCGCCTTCCACAGCTTTGCCCGGGTCTCCCGTCCCACCGGGAGACCCGAGCACCCAGCCAACACCTCCACCGGCTGCCGGAAGCGGCTTCGATCGGGTCTCCGATGACGTAACCCGGAGGCGGCGGGTTACTCTGCTGCTAAAGGCGGCAGATTCAAAAATTGACAGTATTCAAAAATGCAGTTTTCGGCGTTTTGAATAGAATGGAAGTGTAGTGGAGGGGTCTAGGGTCTTTTGGACCCTCGATCCCTCCATAAAGAGTACCTGTCACTGCATATTGCTGTCACAAGGGATGTTTACATTGCTTGTGACAGCAATAAAAGTGATCAGATTTTTTTTTTTTAAAAACCTGTGTTAAAATTTAAAAAAAAAATAGGAAAACAAAATGTAGCCGCCCCCATCGCCGTTAGCTCGTGCACGAAAGAAAACGTATATGGAAGTCGCGCCGCAAATGAAATCGCTGTTCAAACCACACATGTGAGGTATTGCCACGATCGCCAGAGCCTGAGCAATAATTTAAAAAAAGAGCTACACTCTAACTCTAAACTGGTAATCGTTCAAAAATTTTAAAGCGTCGCCTATGGAGATTTTTATTGACCGTAGTTTGTTGCCATTCCGCGGGTGTGCGCA
Organism: Pelophylax lessonae; assembly: GCF_965119305.1. Lineage (NCBI taxonomy): Eukaryota > Metazoa > Chordata > Amphibia > Anura > Ranidae > Pelophylax > Pelophylax lessonae. The sequence continues at coordinate 75,962,401 of NC_138777.1, forward strand.
ATTTTAAACCGTAACATGTTCAGTATCTATTTACTCGGCATGACATCATCCTTCACAACTGTTTGTTTCGTTTTTTTTTAATGCAGTGAAATGTGATTTTTTGTAATTTTTCCAAAAAAATGGCGTTTGAAAGACCGCTGCGTAAATACCGCGTGACATAAAATATTGCAATGACCGCCATTTTATTCTCCAGAGTCTTTGCTAAAAAAATATATATAATGTTTGGGGGTTTTAAGTAGTTTTCTAGCAAATAATACTGATTTAAACTTGTGAACAAAAAGTGTCAAAAATAGGCATGGTGGTAAAGTGGTTAAACTTGCACGCGGTTGTAATGTATTGTCGGCTCCCAGCAATACAGATTAAAAAAAAACAAAAAATGGCGTGGCGTCCCCCCCCCCCCCCCTGAAATCAATACCATCTTATCAATACCAATGCTTATCCGAGCATGCAGCCTGGCAGGCCAGGATAGGGGGTGAGCGAGCGCCCCCCCCCCCCCGAACCATACCAGGCCGCTTGCCCTCAACACGGGGAGGGTTCCTCCCAAAGCACCTTGCCCCCATGTTGATGGGGACAAGGGCCTCTTCCCGACAACCCTAGGCTGTGGTTGTGGGGGGTCTGTGGGTGGGGGGGGCTTATCGGTAATCTGGATGCCCCCTTTAACAAGGGGGCCCCCAGATCCCGACCCCCTACATGAATGGGAATTGGGTACATTGTACCCCTACCCATTCACCAAAAAAGTGTACAAAAACTAAATAAACACAAAAGACAGTTTTTGACAAGTCCTTTATTCAAAAATAAAAATAAAAAATAGTGTCCCCTGATGTAAATTAATTGTCAATCACAATGCTCGCCGCACCCAAATAAAATAGGAAAAAATTCAAAGACGCTTCCGCCTCAGAGGCGTACCCGCCGAATGGTTTTGACAGCTCTTTTATAGGCAACCTCACGTTCAGTGCTCATTGGCATCTATGGAAAATATTGGTCAGCTTGGCATGGCACTGCTCCCAGTCTTTAACACTGGTGTCTATGGGAAATATTGGTCAGCTTGACATGACACTGATCGCGAACAGTTACAGGGACAAAAAACTTAGGGAGCACCAAGAGGGGACCCAGGACTACAACATAACTATACATTATAAAAGTGGGGTATAACCTGAACACTACACTGACTGCAATATACTAACTCAACACACTATCCACTAACTACCTGCCTAACCTCTATTGTAACACACTATCTAAGGCTGCTGCTTTCACGGCAGCCGTGTAGAGTGCAGGGCATGGACTTAGACCCTGAGCCATGAATGGCTAAAGGCAGGGCCGTCTTTAATATTGATTGGACCCTGGGCAAACATTTTCTTGGGCCCCCCCATGCAATTTCGCTCTCCACCTTCTCTGAGACATTCAATAAACAGCAGCTAGACTCAAAATCAGTTTACTTAATCAGATCAGGCAGCAATTGCAATTGGTTGCCAGAGGTTACAGTGTATCATTACTACTCACTGACTGACTGCTACAGGTTACAGCACACACCATGGCTCACTGTTTATTTGCTCGAGGTTACAGCACATGACTACTGCTTGTTGATTGGTTTCTAGAGATTACTGTACAATAACACTGCTCACTGATTGGTTGCTAGAGGTTACTGAACATCCTTATCACTCACTAATTGGTTACTAGAGGTTACTGCATATTATTACTGCTCACTGATTGGTTGCTAGAGGTTACTGCACATCCTTACCGATCAATAATTGGTTGCAAGAGGTTAATGCACATCATTACTGCCCATTGATTGGTTTCTTGGTGCACACCATGGACTGGGGAGGTGAGGGGACCCATCAATAGATAGAAAACTCCTAGGGATACTAGGACTCCTGGGATCAGTGACATCGCTGGGGAAAGGGGGTAATCAGTGGCAATGCTGAGGGGTAGATGGGATCAGTGGCAGTGGTGGGGGGATGGGATTAGTCAGGAGGCAGTACACTGTGGCAAATTCTGAATCATGTAGAGCAAAGCAGGAAATCTTTGGCAAGTATACAGTGGGGGATTCTACTCTGACCACCAATGTGAGGGGAGATTCTACACTGACCACCAATGTGAGGGGCAATTTGCACTGAGCACAATGCAATGGGTGATTTTACGCCCCCCACTAATATAAAGAGGGATTTCTACACTGACACCAATGTAATAGGAGCATTTTTACCAATCACCAGTGTAAAGGGGAATATACAATGACCTCCATGTAAACGGGAGTTTACACTGACAACCATTGTTGAAGAGATTTGTACTGACCACCAATGTAAGGGCAATTCTGCACTTACCACCACTGTAAAGGGAAATGTACACTGATCACCAATGTAATGAAGAAGTTACACTGACAACCAAAGTAAGGGGACATTTACACTGACCACTAGTGTGAATGAAAGGATTTTTCACCAAGCCCAATGTAATGAGAATATTTACATTGACCACCAATGTAACTGAGACATTTAGCCTGCATTCACATTTCTTGTGTCAGGTAAACATGCAAAATTGCTTTCCTCACACCACAGAAATGTGCTGCCCTTCACCTGGTACACAGCAGTGGCATTAATTGTTAATGACACCTTCACGCATCTGCTGAGATGTGCGTATTCACATCCACCAAAATTCAGGGTGCAGTGCCACCATGGTATTTTGAAAAAAGGTTCCCCCTCCAATTTGCTTACCTTTGCAGAACAGGCTGATGGTAGGCTTAATGACCTCAGTTGTTGTCCTTTACCTCCCCAGTGGGCAGCATTCAATAGAAGTGAAGGTGGATATGACCTCAGGGTGTCATGATATACATATGAATGCTGCCTCTATTTACATATCAATGCAGCTGGTCTGCGGCTATATACATATTAATGCCACACAATTTACATATCATTGCAGGTTATTTACAGGTAAACACAGGGTCTGCAGGTGAGTCATCTGTACATGGCAATAGGGCAGAGCTGGGCAGTTATGGGACTAAAACTTTAAGGGAATTTAAACAGGGATAGTTGGCAAGTATGAGGCAGCTGCTTTGGGCCCCACAACAATGACGGGGCCCAGGGCAGCTGCCCCTTTTGCCCTGCCTTAAAGACGGCCCTGGCTAAAGGCACCCTGCCTTTGGACAATCATGGCTCTGACAGGATATTGTGCTGTGATTGGCCAAAGCATACAGGTCAGGTGCATGCTTGGCCAATCATCAGTAATTTATTCACTGCATCAGTGCAGTGCATTATGGGGCACTCATCAGCGGGCAAACTTCCCGCCGAGTGCCCCATTTGTGCGTGTGTTTGGCGAACACACGAACAGCTGATGCTTCAGTCAAACTTACGTTCGACTCGAACATCAAGCCCATCCCTAGAAGTAATTAACAATTTGCAATTAACTATGCAAAGCTATATCAGAGGATCCTTGTCCTCAGCTGATTGCAGACACCAGTTGCAGAAATGCAATGGGCAGTCAACACACCTGAAGGCCACAATAATGAAGGCTAAAGAGTCTTTTTAAGACTCGTTCAACTAGCAGTTGGGGGGTGGTGGTTAAGCTGAGATTAAGCTTTTACTGTACTTCTCCCCAACCACTACCCCCTTTACCTGCAGATGTAGCGGCCAAGGATGTTTCCATGCTTCCTTGCTTCACCACCAAAGCAGGAATTACACTCCTGTCACTTTTAGTGGGCATAGCACCCATCAAATGAAACCCACTCAAGTGCTCTGTAAACGTCCCACAACCATGTACCATGTACGCAGTTGTGGTGCAATAATCATGTAATCATTTGACCCAGGGGATGCCCTTTACCCGCAGGTACTGTTCTTTAGAGCCATCCGAAGGCTCTCTTGTAATAGCAATCGGAGCAACTAACTAGTCGTTCAATTGCTATTACAAGCAGTGGGAGGGGATGCCTAACCCTTCCCCCCACCTTCAGCGGCTTGCTCGGGCTCTCCTGCCCCACCGGGAGACCCAAGCTACCAGCTGGCAAGTCCACCAGCTAGTTGGAGACCCATACAAAGCAAGAAACGGCTTTGATAGGCGGGTCTCCCCTATGGCAATCCAGAAGTAATGACATGACAGCATTTCATTTTTTAAGAATTGGAAGTCATCAAAAACACTGATCTTTGTGTTTTAAATGCTTTCAAGGGCAGAGGAGGGATTTGGGGTCTTATAGACCCCAGATCCCTCCATAAAGAGTACCTATCACGTGCCTATTGCTGTCATAAAGTATATTTACATTCCTTGTAACAGCAAAAAAAAAAAAGTGATAAAAAATATAAAATTAAAGCAACAGTGTAAAAAGAAAAAAAATAGTACATTTTTTTTTAAGTGCCCCCGTCCCCCCCATACTAGCACACTAAGGCGAATGCGTGCATTGGTCCCGCACACACACGAACAGCGATCACCCCACACGTGAGGTATCGCAGAGAACGTCAGATCATGGGCAGTAATTCTAACACTAAACCTCCACTGTAAATCTAAAGTGGTAACTTGTAAAGGCTTTTAAAGTGTCACCTATGGATAGTAACAATTATATTGTCACTGTGGCACAGACAGGCGTGCACATGTTTGGTGCCTATTTACCTGGCGTAACATCATCTTTTATATTTTACAAAAATAATTGGTTATGCATTGTATTTTTTGCATAAGATTCAAAAAAGTATTATTTCCCAAGAAATTGCATTTGAGTAGTAATTTTTTGGCAAAAATAAAACCTGATTGTTACATGTAAACAAAAAGTGCCAGAAAAGGCCTGGTCTTCAAGTGGATAAAGCAGGCAGAGACGACGCAATCTGAATGTGGATCGCTCTTCAGAAGCCAATGTGAAGAGCCCTTACAAGGTTCTTTCTTTTAACTGCTTACTTCATTCTAACTTTTCTGATCCGCACTTATGTTCTGTGTCATTCTGAAGCCACAGGTTTACTATATCAGTGAGGCAACATGCATTTTTAGAGGGAAATTACCAATTGAAACTCTAGTATTTCTCAGGTTTACTTTTCAGTTAAGGTATTCTTACCAAAAGCTGATTTATAAAAATAATGTATTGAAAAAGAAAAGGCTGCGCTCACCCTATTAACACTTAAATCTAACACTATTAATACAAAATATAATATAATAAAAATAATAATAATAATAATAATATATATATATAATAAAAAGCTATCATACGCTCAATATATACACTATATTACCAAAAGTATTGGGACGTCTGCCTTTACACGTACATGAACTTTAACCGGTTGCTGACCGCCGCACGATTATATACTGCGGCGGTCAGCCCCGGCCAGGCAGAGTGACGTAGGGGTACGTCACTCGCCTGTCACTGACTTGTGAGCCAATTGCGGGCGGGCGCGCGCGTGTGACCGGTGGACCCGATCGTCCGCCGGTCACTCACGATCGCTCCGGTGAAGGGTGAAAGTCAGGCGGCTTATGTAAACAAGCCGCCTGTCATTCTCCCTGGTGTAAAAATGAAGATCAGACGGTTCTACTATGTAGGACCGTTGATCTTTGTTTTTACACCAATAGCCATGTCCCTTTACAGTTACAATCACGCCCCTAGGACATACTTAACCCCTCCCTCTCCAATACAGTTAACCCCTTCCCTGCCAGTGTCATTTTTTGCAGTAACAGTGCATATGTATTGCACTGATTACTGCAGTAATGTCACTGGTAACCCCAAAAGTGTCAAAAATGTCAGTCAAGGGTCCGATCTGTCCGCCGCAATTTCGCAGTACCGCAAAAAAATCGCAGATCGTCGCCATTACTCGTTAAAAAGTAAAAACACCAAAAATGACAAAAATCTTTCCCTTTGTTAGTAAACGCGATAACTTTTGCGCAAACCAATCAAAATACGCTTTTTGCAATTTTTTTACCAAACATATGTAGCATAAAACAAATTGGCCGAAAATGTTAAAAAATTTTGATTTTTACTTTTTTTTGGGGGAGAATTTCATATAAAAAAATGTGAAAAATATTGTTATTTTTGCAAAATTGACGCTCTTTTTTTGTTTATAGCGCATGATCAAAAAATCGCACAGGTGATCAAATACCACCAAAGGAAAGCTCTGTTTGTGGGAAAAAAAGGACGTCAAATTTGTTTAGGTACAGCGTCGCACGACCGTGCAATGGTCCGTTAAAATCACGCAGTGCCGAATCGCAAAATACCCCCTGGTCTTTTAGCAGCCAAATCCTCTGGGGCTTAAGTGGTTAATGGTATCACAGTCTTAGTCCATAGGGTTCAAGATTGAGTTGGCCCATACTTTGCAGCTATAACAGCTTTAACTCTTCTGGGAAGAACACCTTTGGGATGAATTACAACGCAGACTGCGAGCCAGACATTCTCTCCAACATCAGTGCCAGACCTCACAAATGCACTATGGTCAAAAATTCCCATGGACACACTCCTAAACCTTGTGGACAGCGTTCCCAGAAGAGTTGAAGCAGTTATAGCTGCAAAGGGTGGGCCAACTCAATATTGAACCCTACGGACTAAGACAGGCAGGCATCCCAATACTTTTGGTAATATAGTGTATATAGATCTATATACAGTATATATCGGCTTAATTTATTTTCTAAAAACTTGATAAAATTTTTACAGTTCAAGTGCTGCACTGCAGAATAAAAGTTCAGATATATGTGCAATTCTTAGGAAAAAGTGGTTAGGGCTCTGTGAAAATCTACCTCAATCTCCTCTACTCCATGTGTCCACCCGTGTCCCCTATAGGGACGAGGGAGGTCAATGAATGCTTAGACACAGACCTGCTGTGTATTATGCCATCATCGTTGCTCTCAAATACACATCATAAAGGAGAGGAAACCAAGAAAAATCTAATAGGATATTATCATTTATTAAAACCAGCAGTAGAGAATTTAAAAATTTACACCCACAATGTATGGTGCCCATCCTGGCACCCATGGGAGCCGGAGTGAGTTCCAAAAGGCGGAAGTGGCATGATACCAGAAGTCCTTCCCCTACGGGTTTCGTCAAATTTGGGACATCATCAGGAGGTGAGGTTTCCGCCATCTATCCCGTCGCAATATATACTACTCCTTGTTTATTGATTGGTTCATAGTGCCACATTACATTTTTTTAAAATTATACAAAATTTGCTCGCTATTGGCAGATGATTATCACATATATTATACCTCTACTCAAAAAATATAACTAAATACCAGTATTTTAATAAATCCTATTAAAATTATACATGTGGTACTCCTAGCTCCATCTAGTGGCCCAGGTCAGGTCATATAATCCATGCCTGAGTATTCCTAAATGTCTCCATTTTGTGGACATGGGTGGACGGAGTGGAGGAGATTAAAGTGGATTTGCACCGAGCACTAATCACATTTTCATAAGAAGAATTGCACATATATCTGCACTTTTATTCAGCACTACAGCACTTTATTTGGACTGTAATTGCATTAAAAAGTTTTTGGGGTTATTTATGTAATATACATATATAAATATATATATATATATATATATATATATATATATATATATATATCGTATGAAAGCTTTGCACTGTATCAAATTTGAATGTTGATTGATTTGGTAGCCTTTTCTTTTTCTATACTTGTTTATGGTGTGCGGATATTAATATGCAACGTTAGGTTGCATCGGCAGGTCGATCCCCCACTGAGAAAAACGGAGTCCGCCGATGGACTCTACAGTGTAAAGGGAGCCTTAGGCAGCAGCTATCCAAGGTTTACACTTTATTTATTTTATTTTCATATTTATTTTAATATTGTCACACAAGGGGTTAATCTGTTACCACCTTAATTTGCCAAAATCATTGCACGGATCTCTTTTAATTTCATATATCACAAGAATATTGAAATAGCGCTTCTAACCTTTTCCAGAAAGCTGCTAATGAAAATAAAATGAACTTTCAATGCCTGGACACAAAAAGATGTATTTTACAATATATTGAGGCCACCAAGTCCTGAAGGAAGACAATTTATGTTTGTAGTTTCAGGGTGAGTAGAAGAGATATAAAGCTCCGAAATCCCCTACTGCCAGGTGGATTAGACAAGCAATTTGTTTTGCCTGCAATTGCTGGAATAGGTCCCCTCTGGAAAAATTCAAAGCTCATTCTACTTACACAGTCTCATCATTCTGGGCTAGGAAGACTTCAGCCACAATACGACAGCTTAGTAGAGAATTTACTTGTACTAGTGTTCATACTTCACAAAACACTGTGGACTAGACATGTCTTCATAATGGTACCTTTCTTTTGATTAGAAATTCTACAATAGTGGGGCTTAATGTTTCCACCTAAAAACTTCCCTCTGGGCTCCTATGGACGAGGACGTTAAATTAAATTATTACTTTTATGCTAGCCACTCACTAGGCAATTTGGAAGCCTTCATTTGAAAACATGGTCGCTTGGAATTGGATAGTCCACTTAAGAATTCCACTCTTTGTTGCAATATCTTCTCAGTTTCGAGAGTACAAATAATTCAAATTGCAGGGAAAATGCGTTTAAACCAGTCAAAAGGCTTTTTTGATCAATTTGGCCATTTTGAACCATGAATTGCTTGAAAGCAGGAAATTATCAAAAGTGTTAGTGGCAGATTTTTATTTTTTTATTAAGACTAGGGTTATCGATTTGAATCCCAACCATTACAATACCTGCCTGGAGTTTGCATGTTCTCCCTGTGCCGCATGGGCTTCCTCCAGTAAATGTGGTTTCCTCCCACACTCTACAGGCATGCTGGTAGGTTAATTGGCTCCTGTCTAAATTGATCCTAGTATGTGTATGTATGAATGTGAAACAGTGTTAATTTTGGCAGCAAATTTCAATTTAATTTTAGTCTTAGTCTTAGGACTAAAATGGCATTTTAGTTTTAGTCCCATTTTAGTCTTCTGCAAGTGTTTTAGTTTTAGTCGTATTTAGTCGACTAAAACTCCAGTACATTTTAGTCAACTAAAACGTCCTACATTTTAGTAGACTAAAACTCATTTTAGTCATCTATAATCGAATGGGTGTAGTTCAATTGTAATTTGTAATGCATTATTTAAGCATTTCTCTACAATTTCCAAACTCATTATATACTACTGCTGGTCCTGGAGTGAAAAATCGAATATGTTATTATTTATGGTATTAAGCTTTGAGCATGCACCAGTGTTAATTTTGGCAGCAAATTTCGATTTAGTTATAGTCTTTTGACTAAAATGCCATTTTAGTTTTAGTCATATTTTAGTCTTTAGACTAAAATGCTATTTTAGTTTTAGTCGTATTTTAGTCATCTGAATTGTTTTAGTTTTAGTCGTATTTTAGTCGACTAAAATTGTGTTAATTTAGTCAACGAAAAAGTTTTAGTCGGTTTTAGTCGACAAAATTAACACTAATGTGAAATAGGGACCTTAGATTGTGAGCTCCTTGAGGTCAGGGACACATGTGAATTTATAATATATACAGTATGTAAAGCACTGTGAATATTAACGGCACTATATAAGTACCTGTAATAAATAAATAAATAAGGACTTGTGAACGCATGGTGTGATGATTACATTCTCAGATCTCACTGCTGTGATCAGAATGTGATGCATTACACATTCTCACGCTGTGCAGAGTATTTCCAGTTTGCAGAACAACAATCTAAGCACCAGCAAAATGGGAGTGATAGTCACTGGAGCAGGTTAACTGTGTAAGTTAACCATTTACACATACAGTAGCAATCATCGCCACATGATTTTACAAAAGCATGTATCGTTCACAATTTTGACCTTTTAAGGAAATATTTCTATCTTTCACTTCCACGTACAGATAGGAATGTAATGGAGTATACACTACAGTAGCTTCTTCACAGAGTCAAATATTTTTCAAATTTTTAATTAGAGCATTCAGAGATTCAGCTCAATGAGTTTAATATATAATTTGATTGAAAGGAAAAATTATGCAAGAAATATTTACAGAAAAGATATTAAAAAACACAAAAAACAATAATAAAAAAAAAATAGTTTGCCAGGTCTTTGGTTCCATGCAGAATCCAATTTTCTTTAGTAAGATCTCATGCACATGGGTGGTTCAGTCATCATTGTCAAAGCTTGGGGCTCCCAGAAGGCACAGGTGTAGCGTCCAGCGGCATCACCAACAGCCTTTCAAAATCCATGCTTGGCTGAAATACACCGCGACTGGACGCTGTACTCATACATCATTGTCTATCTATGTATGATATACATGTTACTGTGGCCTCATTGAATTAAAGATAAAATATGATTTTGGTTTGAATGATTTCATGAATTCTGTAAGGCCTCATACACACTGCCATCCAGGTGATCATATTTCAGCCACTGGGTATGGGCAAGTATTTGCAATCAGCTCTGGACTTTCAGCCTGTACAAAATCAATGAAACGTCAATAGACTCTGCCAGTACTGGGACAGGCTTGTCCAGCGCCCAGGGCAAGGATGCGCCCCCTCATTCACTGCTAATGCATGACATGGAATGGGTTTACTGCCCTGCACCTATTCACTGCCCTCTTTGCTCCAGCTGCCCATGGTTTGGCATAGAGTATGCACTGCACATGTGCAGTCAATCGCTTGCTTTCTGGCAGTAAGAAGGTAGTTGCACATACATGGTGTGTTTTTCGTGTCAGCTGTGGGTGGATGGGGTAGAGAGTGGGCATGTTGGAGCACGGTGTAACAGCAGATCTTGAGTGTGCAGTGAGGGGGCACCCCCTCTCTACCAATAGCCCCTGGGCGGCAGCCCCTCTTGCCCACCACTTGTCCTGGGCTCTGCAGCTGTTCGCATTTAATGGCCTATGGAGCAATTACCTGCAGTTAGGGACAGATGAGCAGCCCTGAATGCACACATGTAATCACTCCATGTGTTTATTACATGTGAAAAGCAATGGGGAGCATTAGCCTGTCATTGATTTGTAGAGGTTCCTTGCCCCCAGTTGATTGCTAGCATCTGGTCACACCAGCCGCAGAAATTAAATGGATGGTCTACAGCCATAGATGGCCACGTGAAAAAGGGCTAAAGAGTCTTTTTAGGAGTCTTGTTCCCACTAGCAGTTGAGGTGCAGTGGTTAAGCTGGGATTATGTTTTACCTGCCCTCCCACCCAACCACTACTCATTTTAGCTGCAGTTACAACACCCAAAGATGTTCACGTGCTTCCTTACTCCAAGACCGCAGCAGGAATTACACCCCATGTCAATTTTAGTTGGCCTAGCACCCACCAAATGCAACCTATTCAAGTGAATTGGGCTGCTCTGCAAGCGCACAACTTTGTGCCATGCACAAGGCTCTTTCTTCTAACTGTTGCAGATATAGACTGCTTACTTCATTCTAACTGTTCTGATCTGCACTCATGTTCTGTGTCATTCTGAAGCCAGAGATTTAGTATATCAGCGAGACAACTTGCATTTTCAGAGGGAAATTAACAATAGAAACTCTTGCAGTTCTCAGGTTTACTTTGACACCCTGGTCACACCAATCACAACATTGAAATCGTGCTACTTCACTTGAAGTAGCACGATTTCAAATTAGTGCTACTTTAGGTTACTTTAGGTGTGACTTGGAAGACATCAGTGCTACTTTGTGCACAGATGTCTATACAAGTTGCACCTGAACTTGCTAAAATTAGTGCAGGAACCGCTTCCAATTGGGACAATAGGGTGTAACTTGTCATGCGATTTAAAACTGTCAAATCGCATGACAAGTTTCACCGGTGTAACTGGGGGGAGAGTCAGTTAAAGTGGATGTAAACCTGATTCATGAAATTTGACCTGGGCACATATATCTGTAGCGTTTACTTATCTTTTTCCAAAGTCCTGTGATTTTCTGCTGCCCCGTTCATCTGTTATCAGCATGATAACTTCTGACAAGGTCTCCGACACTGGAAATGAAATCAGTTGGACATTTGTGTCCGGAGGGGTGCTATAAATATATTAGCAGAGAGCTGGTCTATTCACAGGACTGCTTTGCAAGTATCTTCGTTCTCCTGCGTATGTGGAGGGGGGGTGTGCCTTTCCTCCAATCAGCTGTCACACAGTGTATGCCAGGACTCCACTCCCACAGCTGAAACAGGAAGAACAAATTCTAACGCAATGTTCACTTTCTAAAGAATTTAGCAAGCTGAAGACAGCAGCTATACAGTACATGTAAAACTTATGTAGGGAGATTTGTTTTATCTCTGTGTATTGTCTGAGGCTGTTCAATTCACTGGACATATGTAAGGGTTTACATCCATTTTAAGGTAGTCTTACCAAAAGCTGACTCATAGGAATAATGAAATAGCAATTCTATCCTTTTGCCAGAAAGCTGCTTTTAGAAATAAAATGAACTTTATGCCTGGGCATAAAAAGATGTATTTTACAATTTATTGAGGCCACCTAGTCCTAGAGGAAGACAATTTATGTTTGCAGTTTCAGGGTGAGTAGAAGGGATATAAAACTCTGAAATCTTCTACATCCATAGGTGTAGTGTGCAGCGCCACCACCAACAACCTTTTAACCACTTGCCGACTGCCTGCTGCATATATACTGTGGCAGGCTGGCTCGGCTGCGTGAAACGACGTAGCCCTACATCGGTCGCACACGTGGTGCTGGGGGGCGAGCGAGTGCTGCCAATGGCGTGCTCCCGCCCCCACTAGGCAGCAGAAATGCTGATCCACGGGACCGGTGGCCGTGATTGCCGCCAGGCACCCGCGATCGCTCCCCACTGAGAGAGAAGGACGGTCAGCTGTTGTAAACACAGCTGACTGTTCTTCTCTCTGAAATGATCACAGAGCGCCTGTCATCCTTCTACATAGCAGAAAGTAAAAAAGATTGGTTTTTTTTTTCAGAATTGTCGCTCTTTTTTGTTTATAGTGCAAAAAGTAAAACTCGCACAGGTGATCAAATACCCCCAAAAGAAAGCTATATTAGTGGGGAAAAAAAGGACTTCAAGCGGGTGGCGTGGTTCGTCAATGGCTCCGTGAGAGGCCGAGCAGTGAGGAGCTCTGCTTGGTGGAGGAGAGCGCCGTGCAGTGAGTGAGTAGGCTCTCCCCCCCCCCTCCCCCGCTAGGTGCAGAGCGGGGCCCGAGGCTCACAGAGGACGGTAATGGGGAAATCCAGGCTCGGGGAGCCATAAAGCAGCGGTGGTGGCAAGGAAGCAGGCGGTCATACGCTGAATGTGCGGGACCCTGCCTCAGAGTGAGAGAGGTACAGCATAGGGTGAAAGACCGTGCGGGTCGGCGCGGGGCTGAGGGGCTGTGGAGGAGGAGTGCCGGGGTCGAGTGCCAGCTGGGACAGTAGATGCGGAGGTCGCTGGTCTCCCCTGTATATATGACTCAAGCAGCCAGCCCGGAGCAGAAACAAGCCCTAGAGAGAAGGACAGACATTACCTCATATTTTCTGAGACACACAGTGGCATCACGAAGCACTGTTGGGACCAAGGCATCACAGAAACGCCAAACAAACTCAGGAATGGCAGTTCAGCAGAAAGGGCCCAAAGCTACAAACACTCAATCTATTGGGGTCTCTGCTGGTGGGAAGAAGCCTTTAGTAATGGATATATCGCAGGAACAAAGGAACGAAGGGCCCAAAGAGTCCCTGACTATGCCGCAACAGCCCCAAATACCATCAACAGCGGAGTGGGGTGAGTTTGTAAAGCTGATCCCGACGAAACAGGATATCCAAGATATGGCTGCAGCAATCGTGAGTGACATTAAAATGGAAATATGTGGTTTAAAACAAAAAGTTGACCAAATTGAAGGCAGATTGGTGAATACAGAGTCAGTACAATGTGATTTTGAAGCCAGAATCTCTGAATTAGAAAGTTCACGAGCACAGTTGCAAAAACAAGTCACCTGGTTGCGGCTGCAGCAGGATGATGGCGAGAACCGCAGCCGGAGGAATAATATTAGACTGCGGGGCTTGCCTGAATCCGTAAAGGGCCCAGAGCTCAGAACCACGGTAGTGGGTATTTTGAATGGTGTGTTGGAGAGACCCCAAATGGAAAAAATGGAAATTGACAGAGTGCACAGGGTTAAAGCGCCCCGAAGGACGGTAACAGAACTAATCCCAGATGTCCTGATTAGGATTCAGCTGTTTTCACTTAAAGAAGACATAATGAGACAAGCATGGGCAAAAGGGCAGATCGAGTATGAAGGTTCTCAGTTGAAACTGTTGCCAGATCTTTCACGGGGGACCCTAAAGATGAGAGCCGCAATTAAACCCCTCCTAGAGGTCATAAGAAAAGTGGGAGCAACCTATTTTTGGGGACACCCCTTCCATTTGAAAGTGGTAAAAGACAGAGAAACGTTCTTATTGAAATGGCCAGACCAGCTCCCCGGGCTCTTTACATTTTTGGGGTGCGCCCGATCCATGTGAGTGACTGGATGGATGTCCTAGGAAACTCCGTGAACTATTACATGAATTAAGTCATACAACATGGGTGAAATTTGGAGTAGATAGGTGTGGGAGCAAAACAGATGCTCAGGACAAGGAGACATTAATACAATGAACCTAAAAGTGCTGCACACAGGTTCCTGGCCTATTCCATGTTTTTTTTTTTTTTGTATTTATTTTTCCAGTTTTTCCCATGCGTTTTTTTTTTCTTTTGTTTGTTTCTGGGGTTCTCCCTATCTCCTCTTCTCCCTCTCTTTCTGGGAGGGGGGAAAGTTAAGATGTGTGGAGGTCCCTGGTATCCCCACATCCGCCTCGAACATTTGCTTTGTCAAGATATGGGTGTTTTTTCTGCATTTTTTTCTGTTTTACTTCTTATATGTCCTTACTATCTGAGTCACCCTCGAAGGGGAAGGGGGGGGGGTTACTTTTAGTGTATTTGTGTTATTTTTTCATGTTTTTCTTATGGGGGATTTGTGGTGTGCGTTTTTGGATTTTTTTTTTTTTTTTTTTCCACAGGAAAGTTGGATATTATATATTTGTATCTGTAGAAATCAACTATAACTTCACAAGGTGTTTTTTTTATAAATTTTTTTTTTTTTTTTTGTTTCTGTTCGTGCCCCCGCCAGCCATGGTGGGCCGGAGCACGATCTTAAGGGTTAAGAGGGAAGGGGGCACTGAGGTAGAGGTAATTTGAGAGTGTTCCCTCACTCCGTGCGGGACACGCTTAAGACATAAAAAAGAAGATATGTGAGACTTAATAATACCGAATTGAAATCACTATTAGGGTGTATACAGAGGATATAGTGACTCAGGGAATAGTTATGGTTAATAGCAACTAGAAGTGAGTAAGAGAGATCCTCCCAGGACCTAGCGTAAGTCTGAAGGGTTAAGATGGAGTTGAGGGGAGGGTAGATGTTTTGCAGAAGGGGGGGTGAGGGGGCCCCGGGGCCCTCAGGAAGGGAGATGGGAGAAGGGGGAGGGGAATCCATAGAGTGATAGGAGTAGAAGGCACAAGCAAGGGATCTGACCATGTAGCAATCAAGTCCCCTTTATCTGCGACCTGGCTCGGGGTAGTTTGACTAGATTGGGAGGCGTAAGAGGGGGTCTCTGGGGCGGGGGGGGGGAGTAGGACATTGACATTATGTGAAGGGAGGCGATCGTCCGCCGAGTTAGAGCTCCTCTAGCTGGACACTTTAAATTTATAGTTTTACTGTCTGCCAGTGATAAGATAGGGACTACATCCTTACCACCACGGTAGGGGTGAGAGGGAGTAGAGCCCATTTTCTTAGCTCCAATTTTTGGAGTCCAGCCTTTTCTTCTTTTTTTTTCCCTCTTGTGTTCTTGAAGGAGAGTGTCCAGGTACAGTGGCTTGCTCGTGGGGTTTTGGGAACCACGGCCCCCTCAGTAGATAGCGCCTGGCTGCGCTGGTTTAGATAACCATTAGAGGGGGGTAGGGGTAATGGGTATTAAACAGTATATACATACTTGTGTGGGTGAAGGGGGGTTTCTTTTCTTGTCAATTTTTTTTTTTTTTTTTTTTGTTTTTCTTCGCATAGGTTGTGTGGCCGTAGGGGGCAGGGGACCGTTCCACAATGGTGGCTGGAGGTGGGGCGACCCAGGGGGGGGGGCAGCAGGTTGTAAGATTACGACCTATAATGTGAGGGGATTATCAACCCCACAGAAGCGTAGGAGACTTATGGGGGATCTAAAACGAGATGCTACACAAATAGCTTTCATTCAGGAGACCTACTTCCGCAAAGATGCAGTACCAAAATTGTACAATAAAGACTTTCCATGGGTTTACCACGCTACATCCCCTATTGCTAAATCAAAGGGTGTGAGCATTTTAATATCAAGTGCTATGAATTGGACCCTGAAAGAAGAATTGGCTGACCCAATGGGTAGGTTCGTGTTGGTGAAGGGGTGGATAGGACGGGTCGAGGTAACCCTCGTAAATGTCTATTTTCCCAACTATGAGCATGTAATGTTTTTACAGAAAATGATTCCAGTTGTCTTGGAATTCCGGGAAGAGCACTTAGTGATGGGAGGTGACTTTAATTATGCCCCAGAACCTCTGTTGGATACCTCCAAAATAAGCTCATATATGTCATTTGCTAAATTACGAAGGCTACAAAAAGAGATCTCCCTCCTGGGCCTCATCGACCCATGGAGGTTGATGCACCCAGGGGAGAGAAATTACACTTTCTATTCTCCAATCCACAAGGCATATAGTAGGATAGACAGGATCCTGGTTACCCAGGCAGACCTGCCGTTAGTGACAGACTCAGATATCGGAGATTTTTCAATCTCTGACCATTTTCTGGTGTATGTGAGTATAGAGTGGGAATCAAAAAACTGTAGTCCAAGATCATGGCGCATAAATGAGGCCTTATTACAATCCTCGGAAACGGAGGGGAAGATAGACGAGGCGTTACATAACTACTTTTTGGAAAATACATCGGAGTCGCTCTCACCTTCCACGATCTGGGAAGCGCACAAGTGCGTGATAAGAGGGGTTCTGATACAGTTGGGTGCACAGCATAAAAGAGAGTGAGAGGCGAAAATTAAAGAATATCTAACTAAAATTTAACATCTGAGTAGACAGCATAAGAGAACGCTTGCGGAAGTTCACTTGATCCCTCTCTGAATACGCAAATAAACCAGGGGCGATGCTGGCACGAGCATTGAGGGGCCCAAAAAGACGAACCCAAATTTTACGTCTTAGAAATACAAAAGGTGGGGAGGTTCACACTTCAGCTGACATAGCAGAAGAGTTCTGCTCTTTCTATCGGTCACTATATAACCTACCGGAAATAGGGAGCAAGAAAAGTCCAGAAAAGGGGAAGCAGATAGAGGAGTATTTACGAGACTCGGGCATGCGTACACTTTCAGAAGACCAAGTACTGACTTTGGAAGGTGAGATATCGGGGGAAGAGCTGGCCGCTGCGATTTCACAGACCAAGGCACATAAGGCACCTGGCCCAGATGGCTTTACTTTAAGTTATTACAAGAAATTTGGGGAGCGTTTAAAGAACCCCCTACTATCACATTTCAATGAAGTGGGAAGAAGAGCGGCGTTCCCGTTGGATTCTTTACGGGCGCATATTACTCTAATACTTAAAGAGGAGAAGGACCCCCTGTGTTGTGGAAGCTATCGCCCGATATCTTTGATAAATGTAGACACGAAACTATACGCAAGAATATTAGCAAATCGGCTCTTACCACATATGGCAGACTTGGTCCATTTCGACCAAGTGGGCTTTATTCCTACCCGGGAGGCCCGGGACAATACAATCCGAGCCATAGATTTAATACATCGGGCACGTACATCACCGAAGAAGATGGTTCTCTTCGCAGCAGATGCGGAAAAGGCCTTTGACAGGGTGGCGTGGGATTTTATCCGGGCCACCCTGTCATACATAGGCCTGGGACCACAAATGCTGCAATTTATACTGGCACTTTATACGGTCCCTACGGCTGCGGTTAGGGTAAATGAATGGAGGTCGAGTTACTTCCCTATCTCTAATGGCACACGGCAGGGGTGCCCTCTATCCCCGCTTATATTCGTGTTGTGTCTGGAACCCCTATTGTGCAGAATTCGGAGTTCTCCGGATATAGCGGGAATCCAAAGCGGGGGGGAAGAACACAAGGTGGCCGCGTTTGCGGATGACCTGCTGTTTTTTGCTACTAACCCTTCTCTTTCATTACCAAATATTCTAGACGCCCTGAAAACATACAGCGGGTTCTCTAATTATAAAATTAATGTAACTAAATCAGCGGCACTCAACATATCGTTATCTGAACAAGAAGAGAGAGCACTTCGAACAGCGTTCCCGTTTCAATGGGCCTCAGATACGCTGAAATACTTAGGGATACAGTTAACGGCAGATCCCGCGGATCTCTATAGAAAGAATTACATTCCGCTTGTAGGAAAGATTAAAGCAGATCTTAGAATATGGCAGCTGTTGGCAGTGACGTGGTTTGGGAGCTGTAGCGTTATTAAAATGAATGTGTTACCCCGTATTTTGTATTTAATGCAGACAATTCCAATAGCAGTTCCAAAAGAATTCTTTCAATCAATCAAGGGCATACTCCGCGCCTATATTTGGGCAAACAAATCCCCGAGAATTAAGATGCAGACGTTGGCCTTACCCAAAGTAAGAGGTGGGATGGGATTACCAGATATCCTGAGATATTACAGGGCGGTCCATATAGTAAGGGTGGTAGACTGGCACTGCAATAAACTTACCAAACGATGGGTGGATTTAGAGAATGAGAAAACAGGTCAGCTAACCCCCCCAGCCCCATGGTCGGTGTTCGAATCAAAAGACGCTATTCTCAAACATCCTACAGTGGGAGCGACTATAAAAGAAACTAAGAGAATTCAGTCGCATTGGAGGGTATATCTCCGATGACGCCGATCTTGGGGAACCCGGATTTTCCCCCGGGGTGTATAAATGCCAGACTCCGTAGGTGGGCTCAGAATGGTAAAAGGCGCCTAGGTGATATATGGCAAAATGGGCCTATGCCCTCCCTAGAAGAACTTAGGACAGGTGCAGGAGAATCGCTAGATTATTTCAGCCTTTATCAGTTGTATAATTATATTAGATCAGTTCGGCAGAAAGGGTATGCACCACGAGAGCTAACGGACCTGGAAAATATGTGTAGAACAGGTAACGCGACGGGCCATTTGATCTCAAGGTTCTATACACAATTGTCAGAAGATGAGGGAGACCAACAATTGCCGTTTATCCAAAAATGGGAGCAGGAGTTAAACACCGTGTGGTCAAAAGAGCAGATAAATAAGATCCTGAGATTAGTTCACCAATCGTCACTAGATTGTAAGATCCAAGAGACAGGGTATAAAATTCTAACCAGATGTTATAGAGTCCCATCACTATTACACAGAATAAAAGAGGCGGTCTCAGGAAAATGCTGGCGGTGTGGATTGGAGGATGGAAATATGGTACATATTTTTTGGGGATATAAAAGAGTGCGGCCATTTTGGAATAAGATAGCAGTGGCTATAAAACATATAGCCAACGTGGATATACTAGAGGACCCCGCGTTGTGCTTGCTGCATTTGACAGGAAGCTCAGTGCGGAGCTACAGGAAGTCCCTGACTCTGCGTCTGTTGAATGCAGCAAGGGCATGCATACCTATTTTCTGGAAACAGACAGTGATCCCAACTTACGAGTTGTGGTGTGGGAAGGTCAACAAGATTTTTAAGATGGAAGAACTGTCCGCCATATTGGGAAATTCAGAGGATCAAGTTAAGTTGAGATGGAGACCCTGGGTGCAATACTTGGAAGCCAATTCTTCTTAAAGGGAGTGTAAGAGAGGGTCACCCTGGGCGGAGCCTGGTCCAGGCTGCGGTGGGACGCTCCCCATACCCCTTCTGGCGTACGGTAATATAGTATGGAATACATCTTCATATGAAGAAATGTTGGGAATGAGTGCATAAAAGTATAAAAACTTTCTTTTTTTTTTTTTTTTTTTTTTCTGTGTTTTTTTTTTTGGTTTAATTGGGGGGAGGAGGGAGGGGGAGGCAAGGGGGGTGGGGTTTGGTCAGATCATGACAATGTTTGTTTGAAATGTATGTATATATAAAAAATCACCAATAAAGATATAAATTAAAAAAAAAAAAAAAAAAGGACTTCAATTTTATTTAGGTACAACGCCATCCAACTCCGCAATTGTCCATTAAAGTAACACAGTGCTGAATCCCAAAAGATGACCTGGTCATTAAGGGAGCAAATCCTTCCGGTCTAAAACTGGTTAAATTTCATGCTTGGCTGAAATACACCAATGTATTGAGCAGTACTCGTGTTTAGGGCCATATGTGGGATGTGTGCCCTAAATGCAGGAATTCTGGGAGGATGTGGGGGGGCTGTTCATTTTCTCCAGACAGCCCTGAAGGAAATGTGAAAACCTCCAAACCAATAAAGTAACCCTATCAGGGTGAATTAAAGTCCAGCAAGTTGTGCTTCTTTCCTCCAACCCCGATCGCTACAAGACTTAGCAGTGACGCAGGGATCAGATGATGGATTCATGGTGCAAGGTAGGGGGATAGGCATCTGACTGGAAGTGTTGAATGCCGAAGAATCTAAAGGAGGCTACAGTGCTGAAACAGAGAAAAGGTAGAAGACACAAGCCTCCAAAGAAGTACGTATAACCACTTGAAGACCAGGCCTTTTCTGGCACGTTTACAAGTTTAACCACTTTACCCCCGCTCACTGTGCCTCTACTGCGGCACAGTGGCTCGTTCCCGTCCACCTACGTCGCTGGACTCCTTCCCTTGTGGGCGGCGCTCGCGCGCTGCCGGAGGCTCGCTCCCGCTGTATTCAGTCACAGCGGGAGTCGGGCCAGGGGAGGAGCGGCGGTGATCGCCGCTGCTCTTCCCCGATCGTCGGGGAATCGAATTTGGAGATCCGCCCGCTTGTGTAAACAAAGCGGGCGGATCTCCTAAGTGACAGACAGTGACAGATTGCAGGGTTCAGCATAGCTGAACATGCGATCTGTCCCTGTGTCACTCAGTCAACTCCCCCCACACACGTTAGTAAGCACCAGGCATACATTAACCCCTCCCTCTCCAATAAAATTAACCCCTTTACTGCCAGTGTCATTTTTACAGTAACAGTGCATATTTATAGCACTGATTACTGTAGTAATGTCACTGGTACCCCCAAAAGTGTCAAAAATGTCAGTCAAGGGTCCGATCTGTCCGCCGCAATGTCGCAGTCCCGCAAAAAAAAAATCGCAGATCGCCGCCATTACTCGTTAAAAAAAAAACACCAAAAATGACAGAAATCTTTCCCTTAGTTAGTAAACGCAATAACTTTTGCTCAAACCAATCAAAATATGCTTATTGTGATTTTTTTTACCAAACATAGGTAGCAGAAAACAAATTGGCCAAAAATGTAAAAAAAATTTTGATTTTTACATTTTTTTTGGGGGGGAATTTCATATAAAAAATGTGAAAAATATTGTTATTTTTTCAAAATCTACGCTCTTTTTTTGTTTATAGCGCAAAAAGTAAAAATCGCACAGGTGATCAAATACCACCAAAAGAAAGCTCTGTTTGTGGGAAAAAAGGACGTAAATTTCGTTTGGGTATAGCGTCACACGACCGCGCAATTGTCAGTTAAAGTCGCATAGTGCCGAATCGCAAAAAGTGGCCTGGACGTAAGACAGCAAAATCCTCCGGTGGTAAAGTGGTTAAATTAGTATTTTTTGCAAGAAATTAAGTGGGGAGTTTTCAGAGGGGTACAATAATTTAGCCATGTACAAGGTTAAGGGCTTCCTGGCCGCAGGGGTGTCACTATGGGGGTGCGGGGGGGGTGCAAACCACACCCGGGTGACACCCGCCAGAGGGGTGACACCATGGCCGGATCTAGAGGGGGTGCTGATTTTAGTTGTATCCCCCAAAGGCCAGTCTTTTCATGAATGCTGTGCCTGGTCGCTGAGTGCCTTCCCCCTATCTCCGCACTCACAGTCGGGACAAGGGGAGAGCAGCCTGGAGCAGTTAGGTCCGCAAAGGAGAGGACAGAGATCAGAGAGCCGGGAGTGTGGGCTGTGTTCTCCCCTTCCTGTCAGCAGAGCGATTCTCCATAAAGCATATGAAACAAGATCGCTCTTACATCTTACAGTGTTTGCTTCATTCCCTGCTGTCGAGAGAGGAGTGGTCATTGGAGGAGAAAGGGGGTGGGGTAATAAAACTGTTTACCATCTGATCCCGTATCATCTGCTGTATGGAAGAGCGCTCCACTGACAGCAGTGAGAGAGCACAGCACAACCCGAGGGGGGGGGGAATTTGTGCCAGGAGAAGGGATTGGGGGGGATTTGTGCGAGGAGGAGGGATTGGGGAGACTTGTGTGAGGAGGGGGGATTTGTGCTAGGAGAGGGGACTGAGGGACATGTGCGAGGAGAAGGGATTTGTGCTAGGAGAGGGGATTGGGGGGATTTGTGCTAGGAGGGGGGATTTGTGCTAGGAGAGGGTATTGGTGGGATTTGTGCTAGGAGAGGGTATTGGGGGATTTGTGCTAGGAGGGGGGATTTTGGGGGGGATTTGTGCTAGGAGTCATGTTTTACCGCACCAGGTAACACCAACCTTAGTGACGTCACTGCCTGCCCGTGTTTATTCGGTCAGCAAATACGGCAAATAGAAAAGGATTCCTACTCAGGGGTAGAAAACATAGTCCCTAGGCAAAAGTCCCTCAAAACAAATGTAAGCCCCCTGGCTAATATATAGACCCCACTGGGTCTGCTCCAGTCCTGCAGGCATGTTCCCTCACAGTCTGCATCTCCTCTCTCAGCACCACACTGATTAACCAGGTAAGGCAAAATCATACCCCAGGTGGGGAGCAAGGTATGGCCCCTTGCTGCCCACAGACCTCTCACTGCCACCCATTTACCTTAAGAACCCCAAGATTCTGTTTGGCAGATGCACACCATCTTTGACTGACAGGGGCTGTCTGTCACAAACCCCCAAACATTATATATATATTTTTTTTTTTTACCAGACACCCTAGGAAATAAAATGGCGATCATTGTAATTTTTTATCACACAGAATTCGCGCAGCAATTTTTCAAATTTTTTGGGGGGAAAAAATACAATTTAATGCATAAAAGAAAAAAAAAAACAATATTTGCCCAAATTATTTTGTACTATGAAAGAAGATGTTATGCCAAGTAAGTAGATGCCTAAGATGTTACTCTTTAAAAATGCACACGCTCGTGGAATGGCGATAAACTACGAAACTTAAAAATCTCTATAGGTGACGTTTAAATATTTTTTACAGGTGACTTGTTTAGAGTTACAGAGGAGGTCCAGTGCTCTTACATTTGTGGCAATACCTCACATGTGTGGTGCGAACGCCATTTACATATGCATGCACGACCTACATATGCGTTCGCTTCTGTACGCAAACCCGGAGGGATAGGGCGCTTTGAGGTTTTTTTTTTTTTCTTATTTATTTTATTTTTTATTTTTACACTGTCCCTTTAACCACTTCCTGACTTTCGTATAGTAAAATGACGGCCCAAAGTGGTTGTCCCATGACGTCCAGCGGGATAGGGGGCGCGCAGAGCGGCTATCGGTGGTGCACCAGGGATGCCAATCAGTGCTCAGGGAGCCTGTTAGTGCCCTCCTCATCAGTGCTGCCCATCATTGCCATCTATCAGTGCCACCCACCAGTGCCCATCATTGCCATCTATCAGTACCGCCCACCAGTGCCCATCATTGCTCATCAGTGCCGCCTATCAGTGCCCATCAGTGCCCATTAGCGCTGCCTATCAGTGCCCATCAGTGCCATCTATCAGTGCCGCCTATCAGTGCCCATCAATGCTGCATATTAGTGCTGCGTATCAGTGCCGCCTATCAGTGCTGCATATTAGGTGTCTCATCATCAGTGTCACCGCATCAGTGCCACCCCATCGGTGCCTCTTCATAAATGACTGCCAGTGCAGCCTCATCAGTGCTCGTCAGTGCAGAAAAAAACGTATTTATTTACAACGTTTTATAAAATAAACAAAAAAACTTTTTCTTTCAAACTTTTCGGTCTTTTTTTATTTGTTTAGCAAAAAAGAAAAAACCTTGCGGTGATCAAATACCACCAAAAGAAAGCTCTATTTGTGGGGGAAAAAATTACATAAATTTGGTTTAGGTACAGTGTTGCATGACCGCGCAATTGTCATTCAGAATGCAACAGAAACGCAAACAAAACAATGTTTTGTTTTGTTTTGTTATCACTTTTATTCCTATTACAAGGAATGTAAATATCCCTTGTAATAGAAATAAGGATGACAGGTCCTCATTATAGAGAGGTGAGGGGTCAAAGCAAGAGAGCAAAATAAAAAATGTGATCTTTTGCTTTACAGCAAATAAATGTCTTTACTTCCACCCTGGAGCGAAAGTGACATCATGGCATCGCTCTTGTCCTCCAAGGCCATAGAGGCGATTAAAGAGGATGCAGTCTTTGTTCGCCTCTGTGACCAGCCAGATCGTTTCCTGGGCGCATCGGTAAGAACAGTAAGCACGAGAAACTCCTGCCGCTTCTGAAAGTGCTCCAGCGGCTAATGAGCTTTCATTTTGATGAACTTTGATGTATAATGTCAATTCCTCCAGCAAATCTGCAGCTTGTACAAACCTAATAGTGAACTGAAACAATGCTCTTAGTTCTATATGTGAACCACACTGTTCAAAAAGCAACAAGAAGTGGGACAGTTATCCTTAAAAGGAAAATGTGCCTCAATCATATTGTGAATTTTCATTCTACTGGAAATTCATTTTACACTAGAAATTAGAGCATTGGAGTGCCTTGCATTGGCAGATCAATTTCATAATTAAAAAAGCTTATTTAAATTTAACTAAAATAGAAAAAATTAACAAAGCATCAAAAAACAGCACACAGCACTGTTTCTATGCTGGCATGAACAATCACTCCCAACCACTGATGTCTATGAATTTTGTGTTGGAAAACGCATTAAATGTATAGAAATGCACCCAGTGTAACTGAGATCTGAAGGTTAGTATGGTTGCAAGGTATTTCTACTGAGAGCATGCAGAGTTTGAAGTACAAAGACATCATACTAAGAAATACATCAAACTCTATGTGCTCTCAGGAAAATGGCTTACAAATATTACGCATTTTACACACGTTTACCATGTGAATAAAATGCATTGCTACTGATTTGTACAAGAATAGAAACTAAAGCAGCTGAAATGCAGAAAAGGATATGCTGAGTTTACAAAAGTGCAATACAAAGCAAAAACAGCAAAAAATGTAAGAGAATAGTGCTGTGTACAGATCCTTTGAAAAGGTCCAATTTCTAAAACTGGAGCTCAGAATCTGGTGCAGCTGTTTATGGTAGCCAATTAGCTTCTAACTTCAGCTTATTCAATCAAGCTTGGGCAACAAGCCCCTAATCACATTGGAGGGACTTGTCATGCGATTTGACAGGTCAAAACGCATGACAAGTTGCAGCCTATTGTAGGCAATGGCACTGTTTAAATCGGTGCTGCACCGATTTGCAGAAGTTGTTCCTGCACTACTTTTGACGACTTTGCACAGAGGTCTTCGAAGTCGCACTGACATGCAACTTTGAAATTGTGTAATTTCAGATAAAGTCGCACGATTTCAAAGCCACAGTCAATATGAAAGAGGACTTAAACCTGGAAGCTAATTGGTTTCTGTGCAGACCTGCACCAGCTTTTGCACTCTCCAGTTTTAATTAATCTCTGTCACTGTGTCCACCTAAACTATATTTCCAGTTTTGCGATCACATTTTTGAAAACCCCACTATATGTTTATTATGTGCTCCCACACCTATTTTTTTTTTTTTTTAATTAAACGTTTGTATTAGAACAAAAACATACAAAAAGTACAGATGCATAGTTCAGTACAATCAGTAACCAGGTAATACACACAGAAGATAAATAAGGCACAAAGAAAGAACGTAGGAAAGCAGTTACATCTAGGTTTGCAAGGAGTATAATCATGCCACGTATTTATGCACAGGTGGGGTAAAGAAAACACAACCTACGTAAGTCAGGCTGACGCAAGAATCCCTCAGGAGGGGAATGTAAGGTCATCATCACTACACACCCATGTCTATTTTTTTATTTCTTACACTAGATGTTTCTCAGGAAGAGATATCATGGCTGACTGCAAGGTTTTTTGAACAATGTCTGAGTGAGCCTGTCCCAGGTCTGTCCTCATTAATATGCGGGAAGCCCAGCTTCTACACCTTTAACCCTTTGTTAGGATAGACAGTGTTCAAATCTACTTACAATTGGAAAAGTAGACGTGTATGCACAGCACAGACAGGAATAGTTATGGCAAACACAGTACCTAAAATAGTTTCCTTGTTGGAGGGTCTTGAATAGAGCACCTAAGCTGCAAGCTTAGCAATTTTTAAATATTTTTTTTTATGTGTTGATGGGGACATGTAACACATATAAAGTATCCTAATATGGCTGCAAAAGTGAAATTACACTTTAAATATAACTATTAACATTTTACGTGAAATTTAAAGCTAGCCATAGATTAGCTATAGATTAGTGTGTGGACTCTCCCGCTTGACAGAAGTCTAATATTGCATCAACCTCTGTCAAAGGGGCATGTCAGACTATCATGGCTGCAGCCAATCAGCCAGAGCCAATTGTAAGCGGGTTGAAAAGCTAGACAGCTGCTGCCCTGGCTGGGAGGGAAGGGGTTAACTCACTTTCCCCGGTCCTTCGCTTGGCAGGCTTTCTGCTGGGCTCTGCACCCTCTCCCTGTGTATATAAATTCAGTAGGAAGGCTCTGCACAGGGTCCTGGCTGCATAGGTAGAAGGGGAGGCTGACAGCTGAAGATGTAATTTGTTCAGCCAGCAACCACCCGCCCGAAGGGAGAGCAGCCTGTAGAGGGGGACTGCTGGGGGGTTGCTGAGCCATATAGTCCCATTAGACAGACAGTCAGGCGTAAGGGAAAGAAGACACAGACTGCAAGCAAGATGTAGGAGAGTGGTCCTGTTCCTGATTCCAGCAAATCTGCTACTTGCCTGTGTCTAGGAACCTTCTACATGTAGGAAGACTGTTGGGACTTGCTGTCCGACCTCAAGACACCAGTTTTGGAGATCTGCTACTATGGACTCTGCCACAAATGGACTCTCAATCTGTGCAGGTATGCTAGGGCAGCCACAAGCCTAGTTTGAGATTGGAGATGTTAGGAAAAATCTCTTACTGTTTTTATCTGAAATTACCAAGTTTTTCAGGAAAGCTTTTGAACTTTTTTCCTTGCCTGGTCTGAAGTTACTAAAGAGGTGTAATGCAAGTATCTGACAGATTTTACACATGGTCTTCAGCTTTGGTCAGTAAAACACATGGGATATGAAGACAGTAGCACAAGAGGTACAGTAAACGGCAAATGGTTACTAAGGGTATTGAAGGTTTCCCATGCAGCCTGTTGAAAGTGTGACAGGTGGGATAACCTCTTGCAGGAGGATTTGTTGTTGGCACTCTCTGCATGATCAGTCTAACTCCAATAGTAAAGGGAGCAAACTTGCAGGGCAGAGGTCCCAAGCCTTTGCCAAGGTACAGAAGAGCTTAGGTACAGTAAGTGCGCTCATGGAGCCCGTGCTTGGCATACGGCGGGTCCCATTCCCGTTACTGGGAGTTAGATAGCGGAGATATGCTGGACAGGTGGAGAGGGCTTTGGCTCTGTGTGTTCCTCCTAAATATTACTGTGATAGCAGTGTTAATTTTGCAGATGAAAATATTTTCGTAGACTAAATGAACACTATTTTAGTCTACTAAAATACGGCTAAAATTAAAAAATTCAGAGTACACCTTGCTCAGCACAAAAGTAAAGGTACCCCATGTGTTAAAGAGGTTGTAAACTCATAAAAAAAAAATGTTTTTCCCAACCTGAAAGAGAAACACATAATGAGCTAGTATGCATCGCATACTAGCTCATTATTAAATACTTACCTTAGAACGAGCCCCTGCCGTGCCGCCCGCTTACCTGTCTTCCGGGATCGCGGCATCCGGCCATCTGATTGGCCGGACCCGTGATCACATTACTCCCACGCATGCGCACGGGAGCCGCCGTTCATGGCATAGGGCTCTGAAGGAACGGCACGGGTGGCCGTTCCTGCAGAGTGCATGCGCCGATGACGTCATCGGCTGCATTCAATGTAAATATCTCCTAAACGGTACACGTTTAGGAGATATTTACAGTACCTATAGGTAAGCCTTATTATAGGCTTACCTATAGGCAAAAGTTGCAGAGAAGGGTTTACTTCCTCTTTAAGCAGTGACTCTGTTCAAAGTGCCTAGCGTAGCCCAGAATAACCAACCCCAGGGTAGGCCCCTTATGTGACCCTTGCTTGACGCCCAATGAGAAGGGAAAGATGGAGGGAGTGTCACCTGCCTACCCTTACACACTGATTAGTATATTCTGACAGCGATGGTTGCTGCTGTCACAATACAATGTCCCAGCAGGGGGGAAATTCTTACATCCACTTAATTTGTGTGGATGGGGAATCTATTAGTCTTTTTTCATTCAGCCTGCTTACTGACAAACTAACCATGTATGGTCATTCTAAGAGGACTAAACAACGCTGTCATTGATATGCAGATATTGACCTTTTCCCAAAAGTCAACAGCATCTCCATCTCTAACTACTCCTTCTGGCCTCTGATATTTGCTGACAACAGCGGCATTTGACCGGCACAGAAAGGGCAGAGATGTTTTTGATGTGCAGGCTGTGATTGACAGCATGCCTAACCTTCTCTGTACTTTGCAAGAGGCAAATGGGCAACGAGGGAATAATAGAATCTTTGGATATAAACTGGAGCAGAGATTTTGATCGCTGTTCATGCACTGGTGAGTTGTTTACAAGCAGAACAGTTCCTGATTGACATTGGCTTCTCCTATCAGTTAAAAAAAAAAAAAAAAGAAAAAGTTTTAAAAGCATTCTACCAACGCTTACCTAATTCCTAATCAAGGGATGTTTGTATTTATATTGATCAATCAATTATCATTTATGATACATTTCAAAAAACTATGATTGATTTACTAAAACTTGAGAGTGCAAAATCTGGTGCAGCCCTTCAGAGAAACTGATCAGCTTAGAGGTTTTTTTTTTCAAATCTTAATTGAACAAGCTAAAGTTAGAAGCTAATTGGCTACCATGCACAGCTGCACAACATTTTGCACTCCCTGATTTCAGTAAATCAACCCCTATAGATTTCATATTGTGCCAAAAATTTGATAAACATTATTAAAGAACTTGCAAAAAAATATAATTTCTGAAATCTGATTTTGTTGTGTCTGAAAAATATTCTGCATCCTGACAGGAGCATGCTGGGGTTCCTTCAGCTGGCCCATACATCACTTGAGTACATGATCCTTCTAGATTGTAAGCTCTAACGAGCAGGGCCCTCCGTTTCCTCCTGTATTTAATTGTACTGTAACTGTATTGTCTTCCCCCACATTGTAAAGTGCTGCACAAAAACTGTTGGCGCTATATAAATCCTGTATAATAATAATAATAATAATAATGACAGAAGGGCTGGTAGGTGGACCCACACAATGTTCAGGGGAAATCTTGGGTGTGTTGCATGCAGAAGATTTTTTGGCATTGTGATAAATCGAGGGCTGGAAGCTCAGTCAGGTTGACAAGTAACTGTTCATTGACAGAGTTACTTATATGCTTTAACACAACAGTTTAAGGCTGAGTTCATACTAGCTGTGGCCGCAGCTCACAGCAGGGGGTCCAGTGCGTTCCTGTTCTCCATTTCTGGTGCGAATCAGGTCCACATTTTTGGCTGAATTTGCAACTGAAACGGACTAGAAGATGCACAGGACACTTTTCCAGTGCAGACCGCTGCCACCCAAGAGCTGTGTTCTCGGCCCCTCCCACTGTAGCTGATAGCCTGGAAAAGGAGAGAGCTGGGTGGTCAAGTGAGCGCCGATCGGTGCTATGGAATAAGGTACACAGCGGCTTCCTGTTTTAAAAAATGATACACTATGGGGAACATAGAATTATCTAACAGGGGATTGGAGAAACTTTACATGTGGCTTTACAACCACTTTAAAGAGGTTGTAAAGGCTGAATGGTTCTTTTTTACCTAAAAGTGGAGTTCCAGCTTGTAAAAATAAAAGTCAGCAACTACTGTAGCTGCTGACTTTTAATATAAGGACACTTACCTGTCCAGGGATCCTGCGATGTTGGTATGTGGATGGAGGAATCCTCTAGCTGAGCTATTGTATTCTGACATTGGGGAGACTTTCCCACCGCCAGAATACACAAACTAGCATTGGAGGCTATAGCCTGCAGTGCTAATGAAGAAGGGGAAATCCAACAGGGCAGTTGTACAGAGGTTGATCAGTAGATTGACTTCTGTACTTGCTGGCCCATTTGACACATATCCATTGGTGGCTCTTTCCAGACCTAAATAATGCATCTGTTCCCATTGCAATCCCCCTCCAGCCCAGTGTTCCCCAGATTTCTTGCTAATCCTTATACCCCCCCCCCTTTCCCTCACCTATCTTTTTCTTTTCATCCTTCTCTGTTTTATTCTTCCCTTCTCCCTGGGTCTCACTGGGAGCTATATCAATTTGACCGCTCTGATAATTCTTCTGTCCGACCTACAGGTATTTACTTTAATTATGCTGCTTGTTTTGCTTGGCGCTGTATCTGATTCGTTTTTGGAATTTTGATTGTTCTACATTACCATGTCAGATTGTTTCTTTTCTGCCATGTCATGTGTTACTTTATTCCTCCATTAAAGCAATCTTGTCTGGTTTCATATGTCGCTTATTAAGTGTCCAAATGCTCTGATGTGATAAAACACAAATTTGAAGGAGCTACAGTATATAAACTCTCGGGTGTGAGTTGCTGGGCGAGTTATGACCTTAACTATGCCCACCAGCTGTTTGCTAATAATGTTGTTAAACCCTGCCTGTCCCTCCCTGTAGAGTTTGGAGTCCCGGACTAATATTTGTTCTCATATTTGCAACTATGGCAGACAATTGCTTTGTGGTTTGGGCTAAAGGATGTTTCCTTGCAGCCCTCTAATCTTGAAAGAATTTTGATTGAGGATGACCATTCCAAATTGATTTCTTGATACTAATTTACTCTATTCTCCTACTCCTCTTAAAGGATGAAGAAAATAAAGACACAGTGGCAAATTGACATTCCATCACTGGTTGAAGAGGCTTGGAAAGAAATTGTTGAGACTTGACTTCCAATGGTCATCTCAGCAGGAGACAAACTGATCCAGATTAAATACTTGCACAGAATCTATTATACCCCTAGTATATTGCATAAAATTGAGAAAATGGCCTCTCTGGAATGCCCAAGATGTCATTACTTTTTTTTTGGGGGACTTTTTTTTATATCTCCTGGGCGTGTCTGTAAGTTAGAAACTTCTGGGTCAATATTACGAAATTCCCGGAAGAGAAGTTTGCACTCCCTAATATTTGTGTTCGTAATCAGTGCCTGTTGGGAGACTTTCCTGAGGAGGAGCGCCATGGTTCACAAAAAACTCTAATTCGGTTCCTATTTTATTTTAATGCAAAAAAAAAGCTCAAGCAATAAAATGGAAGGCATCAGCTCACCCTACGCTTAGTTTCTAAATAGACCTTGTAAACAATGCTCCACCCATGTATAAAATGCCATACGCCTCTAGGACTGTCCAAATAAATTTGGGAAAATCTGCTCAGGCTGTCCAGGTATCCAGAGATGTAGAGGACTGAACTATATGTTATTTTTATGACCTGTTCTATGGAGGTAGTATGTGTATACACACTGCTACTAATGCCTCGTTTCCACTGAGTGGTACGGTATGGTACGGTTCGGTTCAGTATGGTACGGTTCGGAATGGTAAACCTTGCGTTTCCACTGCCAATAGTACCCTTTCATGATAGGCATGGTGTAGCAGGAAAGCCGATTCTCTGTCAACCAATCAAAGTTCTGCAGAGTGTAGCTCCACCCTGTTGGTACAGTACTAATGTGCTTGGTACCCCAACGAAAGGGTCCCAAAAAAGTGGTACGGTGCGGTTCGGAATTAGGGTACCATTCACAATGGAAACGGCAAAAATAGCGTACCGTACCGAACCAAACCATACCGTACCGCTCAGTGGAAACGAGCTATTAGATAAATAATTCA
Organism: Pelophylax lessonae; assembly: GCF_965119305.1. Lineage (NCBI taxonomy): Eukaryota > Metazoa > Chordata > Amphibia > Anura > Ranidae > Pelophylax > Pelophylax lessonae. Next base: position 75,994,404 of record NC_138777.1, read on the forward strand.
GTATTCTGGCTTTATGAAGCCCATGCATGTGCTCCCTGCATGATTAGTGCTTGATCTTGTCAGTGAAAAGTATTCTTTATGACCTCATGTTACCAACATTGTTTTTTTTTTGTTTTTTTTTAATCTCTTTGGATTCCTTTTTGAGGTTGAATATAAACCCTTGCTATCTGGGTGGCTGGAGTTCCAGAGGACCGCCTTTGCACCCATATGTGGCTTTTAAAAGGCATACACACTTTTAGTGTTTTTGATCTTTGATCCCAAAAGAGATCAACACCATCCGGTAAGAGGCTAAGTGTGTTTAAGGTGGAGCTAAATTTGCTTTGCATACTGTTCGGATATGTCATCATGGACTTGGCACCCTAATTTACATATATTCTGTATGCAATATACTTTTTTTGTTTGTTTGAAATTGGCACATGCTTATCTTATCAGATTGTTTTTTGAATATATTAATTATTTTCTGTTCACATTTATTGCAGCTTTCACAGAGGTGCGGGTCACATATGCACTAATTGCGCATTGATGTGTACCTCATGCATACTTTAAAAAATTATTTGTCTATTTATATAATTTTTGAAAAAAACGTTGCCATTATTATTGTCATCATTTTTTGAGTTAGATATTTTATATTTGTGGGAAGTAGACCTGCACAATATAAAAAATATAGTTATTTTAATGTTTAGTCAGTCAATTTTTGTTGAGAGTTTTAGTTCAGATTGGTTGTGGACTGATGAATTACTACACCAAAACCCTGGATATTGGTACCATTTCCTGTTTTCATGCATCACATTTTATATGTTACTGTACAAGGATTCTAATGTGTGCATGCAGTCCTTTTTTTTAATTTCCATTAAATTCCTGATTTAATGGTGCCTTTTTTTAATATATGCTACTGTACATAAAGTTTTAATTTCCTTTAAAGAAGCTATGCACTATGCCAGTACACTCCATTATATGCTTTGAAGTTGAAAGCATTCAAACAAGTTAGAAAGGAGTTCATCCTAAGACAAATTTTTCCAGGCATTTTCTTTTTCCTTGTGAGTCTTTTCTTAGGTAAATGGCTTTCAATTACACCATTAACCAGAATGCTCCTGAAGGGTACTGCTTGAATTTGTGACAAATTGCTCTAATAGTGTAGTTAGGTTTGATCTGTGAATGAATGAATCTGTGAGTTCCAGTATCTAACCTGTTTTCTACAGATAGATATGTATTTGCCAATTCTTGTTTTTGTGCAGATTCCTTATTCAGACTCAGATCTGCCCACCAAGGTGCCTCCATTGGACCACATCTCGGTAGGTCAAATATTAAATAAAAATTACCTAGTTTGAGCTGTCATTAAAGGAGAAGTACAGCCAAAGCTTGTCTGGCTGGATCACAGGACTGCAGTTCCTTCTGCACTCCTAGGATCCGTTTTCAGTAGAAAGCAGGCTAAAGCCCGCTGTCAACTGATGTCACAAAGCCGGTCCAGGCTGGGGAAAGATCATGGGATCCACCCAAGAGCCTGGACCTGGTACCTGGCTCCAGGGCTGGTGCTAGATTATTTTTCGGCCTAGGCAAGACCAGTTACTTGCACCCCCACCCCAAAAAAACCTCTACATATTGCCCCCCCCCTTTAACCCTACACCCCCTTCCTGTATACACTGCCCTCTTTAATTCTACACCTCCCTTCCTGTACACACTGCCCCCCCTTCCTGCACACTGCCCCCCTTTAACACTACACCCCCTTCCTGCACACACAGCACCCCTCTCTAGAGGTGACATCCACCGGGGATGAGGAGGTGACAGGAGAGGATTGTGGCACTAGCCATAACTGTGCCCCCTAGGTGGCAGTGCGCCCTAGGCGGCTGCCTAGTTCGCCTAGTGGTAGCACCGGCCCTGCCTGGCTCAGCCACTCAACGAGCCGCAGAGAGCCTGAGCCAGCCACTTCAGCAGCTCAGCGCTGCAGTGAGCACGGGGGGGGGGGGCAGAGCAGGAAACGGTGACTGACAGTCATCAGCTCTCTGCTTACAGAGCACCGAGAACTGAGCGATCAGCGGTCTTTGATCGCTCAATTCTCAATCTTAGACAGGCGGAGGAAATCTGCAGCATCGGACTGATGCTGCATCCACCTAGGTAAGTATGATTTCCTGACAAAAAAAAACCCTTGCTTCTCTTTTAATGATTCATTTCTATCTGTCATGCCTCTCTGTGCACATCATTCCACTCCCTGGGTTCCCAACTACATCAATGTGCACAGCAATTTCAGCAAGTCACTAAAATGATTAAGAGCTGCCGTCTGGCTAAGACCTTCCCCCTCTCCCTTTTCCCCTTTCTTTTATGTACTTCTTCAGCTTTACAAATAGTAATGAAAGGGAAGTAAAGAAATACAATTCTTGGGTTTCTACATAAAATGAAAGGCATTTTCTATGAATTGCTCAAATACCAGGCAGAGGGCAAAGGTAGACTCTTTGTCAAGAAAACATATAAGTAGCATCTGACTCTGCAGGTGCGGAAGACATAACAAAGCAAGATATTACAGATCTGGCAAATGCAGTGCTTGGATGAGGCATGTCTGCACATACAATAACAGTATCAATAACAGTTACAAGTTACAACAGTAGAATATATGAAAATGAAGTAGCTTAGTTACTTTTAGGATGGGTCATATGCTCATGTCTCCCTATGTCACCACCACCTAATAACAACCTCTAATCGTGCCTGTTTGGTCAAATGGGGGTAATTTACTAAAACTGAAGAGTAGAAAATCTGGTGAAACTCTGCATAGAAACCAATCAGCTTCAAGGTTTTTTTTTTCCCATAATATTTTATTGCAAATGATAAATTGTACAATGAACAAAAGTACAAGCTGAAGTACAAGGGCATAAGCAATACACATAAAGAGAGATTTTTTGAGTACATCAAACAGGTTTCAATTGAATTTAACATATATAACAATCCGAGTATTTGAAAGAGATATACTAGTTGGCTCACACCATAACTGATTAGTAGGACTTGCGGCTGAAATAGCACATCTCGGGCAGCCACCCACAATGTTGGACGACGCCCGCCACACATATGAAACTGCATGATGGATGTGAGCTGAAGGTGCGCCTGTTAGATTGGGTGGCTAAGAAGAGAAAAGGAAGGGTACTTATAGTACTGAAGAGTAAGACCATCTGGGCCTGGACTTTTACCCGGTTTCATTTACGAACTGCTCTATTAAGTTCCTCCCCAGAAATCGAAGTCTCAAGCTGGGAGGCCTCAGATTCAGGGATGGGTGGGGAACCGAATTGGATGAGGAAATCATTAATCAATTGCACCCTCGAAGCCTGTTTAGGGGAGTGGTTGGGGGATCCATTCAAGTTGTATAGAGATTTGTAGAAATTCTCAAACTGCTTGGAAATAGCGGCATTTGAGCACTGCTTGTGACCCTGGGAGTCTCTGATACAGTGTACCGTGGATCTCCCTTTTTAGGTCTGGGCTGCCCTGGCCAAGAGTCGACTGCTTTTATTGTCCTGTTTGTAGAAATTTTTTTGGTGTAGTGTATGTTGCCTCTGCAATTTCTTGTCTAAGGTCTCTAGGAGTTGGGATCTGGCCTTCGTTAGCTCCGTTTGTGAGCCTTTTCCAGTACCTGAATCCGTATGAGTAATGAGTTAATCATGTCCTGGTGGGATCGCTTCCTTGCCACTGCCAGGGACAGAAACCCCCCCTAATAACACATTTGTGAGCTTCCCATTGCATCAGGGAGTCCACGTCATTGATAAGGAAAAAGTCACGCAGTTTGACCGCAAGATCTGCAATCATCGCCATCTCCCTTAACAGGGAAGAGTTGAGTCTCCATATTTTACTGCCCATTTCTCGTTCTGGGAGGGTCAACGTAAGTGTTATCGGCTGGTGATCGGATAGTATCATTGGCTCAATGGTCACTGATGTCAAGAATGTAAGGTCTGTTTGAGAGATAAAAAAGTAGTCCAACCTAGAGAATTTGGCATGTGGGGCAGAAAAAAAAGGTGTAGTCCCGTTCTTTCGGGTATAGGAATCGCCAAGAGTAGTAAAGTTGTAGGTTCTGAAGTTGCGAATTTATTTGACGCAGAGCTCTGTATGGGAGGGCAGAGGTGCCCGTAGAGGTATCCAAGAGGAGATTAAGGGGCACGTTAAAGTCTTCACCCAAGATCAGGATGCCGGTGGAGAATTCGGTCAAATCGCGCCCCAGGAGCCGAAAAAAGTTGACCTGTCCACTGTTAGGGCTATCAGCTTAAAGATTTTATTGCCAAAGCTTAACTGAAAAAGTTGAAATTGGAAGATGATTGGCTTCTATACACAGCTGTATGGATTCTGAGTGCACCATTTTTAGTAAATCAAACCCCCGGCCACTAAAATACACACTTAAACATTGCAGAATGTGCAGAGTTTGAAGCAGTAGAATGTTTTTGCAGGCATAATTTTGCTGACCAGGAGCTGATCCAGGTGGATACAGTCCTTTTTGGTAGCTTATAATTCCTATTGTTAACAGCCTATCGGTCACACAAAATACTATTACCTGAAATGCCTTTGCAAAATACAAGTGTAGTAGCATACTTGTTAAAAATATTGTTACATCAGACTAGGCTTTAACACTGTTAAGACTGTTTTTCTGTGTTGTGTTCAGCTTGTCGCCTGTTGATCTGGTGATGCAATTTGTGTTTGAGGGAGATCTGTTTTTAAGGGTAAAATTATTATTTTTTCTTTATTTTGAAAGGAAATAAAATTAATAACACAAGGCTTTAAGGCGCAAAAAAATTATGTGGGCTCAGTTTTTAAAAATTTGGCATGCTTGCCTCAAAGGCTCCCCCGTTGTCAACTTCTGGAGAATAGCTCTATGTTACATCTTGCTTGGTGAAGGTTCACCAGGGGATGGTATCAGGAATGGGACACTGTTGCTGGAGGACAGTTCTGTGTTGCATCTTGCTTGGTGTATGTTGACTTTGGCATGGCATCAGAAATAGGGTAATGCTGCTAGAGGACATCTTGCTTGTTGACAGCTGACTTGGAGATGGCTTCAGAAAATGGTGCTAACTTGGAGCTTGGGTTGATACAACGTGAAACGTCACTTCCTCTACTTGGAACACAGGTGAAATGCAGAACGGCGTCCCTGCTTATTGAATGGCCTTACAACTTTCAATTGTCTTGTAAGTTTTTAATCCTTTATGTGGATATCTATTAAACGGCAATATTCCACTACGAGGAGCCCTCTGTTCTTTGTATTTTATGATATATAATCTGGAGATCAGCTGCAAAGTGTATATAAAAAGGAAGATATTTATTAGCGTGTGGAAGACTCTAATGGCTGGACACATTTAAATTATTTCTACTTCTGGTGAGTAGGCATTCCAGATTTAGGTGGTGGAAGATCACTTATCACCATTCACACTTTGGAGGAGTTGGAATTATTTCACGAATATGTCACTTACTACAGTTCACTGGTTTGATGGACATTATCACTAGTATTAGTGCTTGAGAGTGCTGTTTATATTTTATAGTAGCGATCGACCAATTATCGGCAAAGCCGATATATCGAGGGCTGATATGCACTTTGCCCAATATATCGGAATCGGCCTTTTGATTTACCGATATTGCCGATATTTCAGGAAAGTCCTTGTACCGGGGTGATGCCTGCAGCTAGAGGCATCACCCCGGTACTGGTGTTCATAGCCAACGGTCGGCTGTCTTGTAATGACAACCGATGCGGCTGAGAAGCCGCTCAGCTGTCATTCCAAGGAGCGGGAGGGGATGTCCTGTCCCACCAGGAGACCCGGGCATCTTACCTTCACCGCCGCCGTCTGATCAGATCTCCATCTGCACCGCCGCCGTCTGACCGGGTCTCAATTTCTTTGAATTTGGCGCCTCCGAGTACCCGGAAGTGATGTCATGACCTGACATCACTTCCGGGTACTGGCGGCGCCGAATTAAAAAAATTTACAGCATTCAAAACAGCCAAACTTGGCATTTTGAATGCTTTTAAGTGCAGAGGAGGCGTTTGGGGTCTTTTAGACCCCCAGATCCCTCCACCACAGTACCTGTAGACATTAAATTTATCGGCCGATACCGATATCCGATGACCAAAATATTGGTATCAGAGGTAAAAAAATTATATCGGTCGATCAATATTTTATAGTAATATATTATTTACAGCAACTTGGAGCTGGCTTGGAACCATCACTGTGTTAAGTTTACTCGGAAAAAATGTACATAAAACATTAGATACAACATTTTCAAAAATTTTATATTTGAATTTTAGTAATTGAACATGCAACATTGCAAATGTTCGTTTTTTTTTTTTTCTTTTTCTAGCACTCCCACTGTCGGAATTGCAGAGAATATTTAAAACGTTTGTGGTTGACTTGCTAAAAAAGATGACTGACCAATTCCCAGCATTACCAATCCAGAGGTGAGTGATTGGCCACACCAAAATAAGTTACACCATTCTTATTACTGTGCCCGAGAATACAGGCTTTTAATGTTTTCGTCAGTTAGTCAAGTTATGAGATTACCTTAGGCTTTTACGCTTCACTTGCTAAAGAAGTTGGCTGAAAAAGTAACACAAAACCCAGCATTAACAGTCCAGGAGTGACTTCATACTATTCTTTCTGTGCCAAGGATAGTTTCTTAATGTTTTGGCAATTAATAATAACATTCGTTTATGCTTTTCTGTTTTACTTGCTTAGCAAAGATGGTCTGCTGGCTGCCATGGCACGTGTCTTTTCTCTTCCTCCTGGAAGCCAATCCCACACAGCCAGGCAGCTTAGTAGTGCAGTCTTGTGCATCTCCCAAGCTGCACCCGCACAGGCTGTTTTTTATTTGAACTGTAGAGGGCGCTGATAAGAGGAGGAGGTTTGGTGATCTAACAACTGCCCTTTTTATTGCATGTAAATTGCTGCCTTGAATGCAGGCACAGTGGAAGAGAGAGGGCTAATTGCAGCCACGCAGCAGCCACCGATCATTTTGGGACAAGCAAAAGTTGCTGCGCATAGTAACAATTGATGGAAATGAAGTGGGAATGAAGTGGCTTGGGATGAAATGATTGGTGTAGAGAAGCGGGCACGACATGGACAGGTACAATAGCAGACATAAATTAGATAGCCATTAATGGCAGACTCCCCTCACCCTCAATATACACTTAGTGGGATTTTCTTTTACCAAAAATATGTAGCAAAATACATATTGGCCTAAATTGATTAGATTTTTATATATATATATATATATATATATATATATATATATATATATATATATATATATTTTTTTTTTTTTTTTTTTCGGGGTAGGTTTCATAGCAAAAAGTCAAAAATATTTTTTTTTTTCCAAAATTGTCGGTCTTTTTTTGTTTATAGCGCACAAAATAAAAACTACAGAGGTGATGAAATGCCACCAAAAGGAAGCTCTATTTGTGGGGAAAAAAACATTTTTTTTTGGATACAGCATCAAACGACCGCACAATTGTCAGTTAAAGTATCGCAGTGCCGTATCTCAAAAAAATGGTCTGGTCAGGTCGTAAACCTTATACATTTATCTCATATATTTTTTAGGGTATTTACCGCACATTCAGCATTTTTCTTTGACGAATTTGACTCCTTTATTATCTCGCGCAATATTTCTGATAAATGGGTCACGTGACCTCCATATTGCATGCAGTATAGTGAATTGAGCCCTTTGTATCTTTGTATAATCGCGGTTTGGTGCAGTGTTGTTTACAAACATATATTAAGGGTCTGTTCACACTAAAATGCGATTGCAGGAAACCCATAGTTTGTAGACACTATAACTTTTGTGCAAATCAATTAACCACTTTACCACTAGAGGATTTTGCTGTCTTACGTCTGGGACACTTTTTGCGATTCGGCGCTGTGCGACTTTAACTGACAATTGCGCAGTCATGCAACGCCATACCCAAACGAAATTTATGTCCTTTTTTCCCACAAACAGAGCATTCTTTTGGTGGTATTTGATCACCTGTGCGATTTTTACTTTTTGCACTATAAACAAAAAAATAGCGTAAATTTAAAAAAAACAACAATATTTTTCACATTTTTTATATGAAATTCCCCCCAAAAAAATGTAAAAATCTAAATTTTTTTAAATTTTTGGCCAATTTGTTTTCTGCTACCTATGTTTGGTAAAAAAATTCACAATAAGCGTATTTTGATTGGTTTGCGCAAAAGTTATTGCGTTTACTAACAAAGGGAAAGATTTCTGTCATTTTTGGAGTTTTTTTTTTAACGCGTAATGGTGGCGATCTGCGATTTTTTTTTGCGGGACTGCGGCATTGCGGCGGAACAGATCGGACCCTTGACTGACATTTTTGACACTTTTGGGGGTACCAGTGACATTACTACAGTAATCAGTGCTATATATATGCACTGTTACTGTAAAAATGACACTGGCAGGGAAGGGGTTAATTTTATTGGAGAGGGAGGGGTTAATGTATGCCTGGTGCTTACTGACGTGTGTGGGGGGAGGTGACTGAGTGACACAAGGACACATCCAGGGTTCAGCTATGCTTAACCCTGCAATCTGACCCTGCCTGTCACTTAGGAGATCCGCCCGCTTGTGTTTACACAAGCAGGCGGATCTCCACACTAGATCCCCGACGATCGGGGAAGAGCAGCGGCAATCGCCGCTGCTCCTCCCCTGGCCCGACTCCCGCTGTGACTGAATACAGCGGGAGCGAGCCTCCGGCGGCGCACGCGCGCCGCCGAGAAGGGGGAGTGTCTGACGACGTAGTACTACGTCGTCAGACGATAACAAGCCACTTTGCCGCAGTAATATTACCGCAGGCAGACATAAAGTGATTAATAAACGCTTATTGAGATTTTTTTTTTTTTTTACCAAAGATATGTAGCAGAATTTATATTGGCCTAAATTGATGATGAAATTCTATTTTTTACATTTTATGAAAATGTTTTATAGCAGAAAGTAAAAATAGATAAATAGATTGTTTTTTTTTTTTTTTTTTTTTAATTGTCGGTCTTTTTTTTTTGTTTATAGCGCAAAAAATATAAACAGCAGAGGTTATCGCTCTATTTGTGGGGAAAAAAAGGACAAACATTTTATTTGGGTATTTACCTCACATTTAATATCTTACATTGATGAATTGACCGCTTATTGCAGCTTATCAATTATTAGATGTGGTGGCTGCATTAGTTTTCTTTTCTTTGGCTTTTTCCCCTCTGTTTTCACCTGGGGATCTGGCTACTAACACACCTCCTGTATTAGAGTGCCCCCACTCTGGATGAAGGAGAACAGGAGACACAGCAGGCGGTATTCCCCCCCCCCCCCCCCCCCCAGTCTGAGGGGAAGGGAATATTAAATGTACTAGCAGATTTAAAACCACTAACAAATGGAAGCCAAACTTCAGGCTCACACTGCAGTAATTGAAAGTGTTTAGGTTTGACCTCATATTATATGGTTTTAGTTAGCAATGCATCAATACCGATACTGATATTGGTGACAATACTCGCGCAAATGCTCCTGACACCGCAAACCAATATTTTTTGGTGTGATTTGCATCAATACAAAATGAAAGGGCACAAATCACACTGCAATTAATCGCATGCGATTTGAACAGGAATGAGGTGCGATTCATGTCCGAATAGCATGAGATTTCTCCTATGTGTGTAGAAAGGGAAAAGCGCCATCCAGTGGGCAGTTTAATAAAAATGTTAGAACTCTCAGTACATATCTGGCCAAATACAAAATATGCATAGGTGTCCCGGTCCCGCCAATGATAGCAAATCACGGCCACTGGAGGAGCTCACAGGGCTGGAGGAGATGTAGAGGCGGTCCACTCCCAAGCTGACATCACTTCCACCCTATACCCACAGGGTCCTGGAGCATCTCCTCCAGCCCTGTGAGCTCCTTCAGTGGCCGTGATTTGCTATCATCGGTGGGCCCGGGAAACCTATGCAGATTTAGCATTTGGCCAGATAAGTACTGTGAGTTCTAACCAGGGCCGGGACTAGGGGTGGGCAGCAGAGGCAGCTTCCCTGGGCACTATGAGGTGGGGGGACACCATAAGGAGATTGGAAGGGAGTTAATTTGTGTTGGAAGGGGAAATTTGGTGGACGGTAGGGGGTAAGTATTGTTCTAGGAGGGGAAATTAGGGGGGGGGGTGGGTTGCTAAGAGTGGTAATTTAGGGGGATTTGTGTTGGGAGGGGGAATGGATGGGAAAAAGCTTTGCGCTAAGAGTGGGGATTTGGGGGGGGGGGGTATTTGTGCTGGGAGGGGGATTTGAAGTAAGAGGGGGGAGATGTGTACTGGGAGGGGTGCATTTTTAGGGATAGAGGAATCGTGCTAGGAGGGGTGCGTTTTTTGGGGGGGGAGGGGTATTTGAACTGGGGGTATTTGGGGGATGGGGGGCAAAGATTTTTGCTGAGAGGGGGAGAATTTCATCATGGGGGTGGATTTGTACTGGGAGGGGGAATTTATGCTTGGAAGTAAGCATGCAGATTATTGCTCAGTGTTTTTGTGGGGGGGGATTTTTGCCGACACATAATGCTCATACATCTTTGGGGGGGGAGGGGGGGGCAGTTCGACATGTTCACCCTGGGCTCAAGATGACCTTGTCCCAGTACTGGTTCTAACATTTTTAATAAACTGCCCACTAGATGGCGCTTTTCCCTTTCTATACACAAAAATCACACCACAAAGTATTAGTACTCGGTATCTTGACCGTAGTACTGGTACCCGCCGATAAAAAAAAAAAAAAACGATGCTGGCGTAACCCTCGTTTTAGTAATCTAAAGGGAAATTGTACAAGAAATTAGCATAATGTATGGCCAACCTTACACAAGCAGTTACAGCAACATTGTTTCCCCTTTTGGGATAAAGATTTTACATGAATAAATAAAATCATTGTAAGCACCCCTGTCAGTGGTAAATGGTTTGTCTCTAAACTGATACATTCTTCTGGAGAGCTTGTGCTTTTGGGGAAAAAAACAGACTTACTGGCTGGATCACCAAATGAAAATAGAAGAAATGAAGCCTAAAAGGGGAAACTAATCCATAAAATCTAGGAACTGGTAAGCAATATAATAAATATTTGCTTTTGTGTTTCATTCCACTTTTATCCCTTCCGGACCATCCCACGTACATGTACTGCGGCAGGGCAGCCCTTCAGCGTGAGATCACATACCTGTACGTCATTTACATTTCCGGGTCTGGGGCGTGCTGCCAGCGAGCTGCTCCCGCTGTGATTGGACACAGCGGGAGCCAATTAGCGGGTCTGGCGGACCGGATGTTCGTCTGCACCCAGCGATCGTTCCTGAGAGAGGCAGAACGACGGTCTGTCTATATAAACAAGGCAGATCACCATTCTGTGAGAGGGGAAGATGGAGATCTTGTGTTTCTGCTAAGCAGGAACACGGAACTTTACCATCCCCTAGTCAAAGCATCCCCCACACAGTTAGCAAGCACTCCCAGGGAACACATTTAACCCTTTGATTGTCCCCAGTGTAAACCCCTTCCCTGCCAGTGTCATTAGTACAGTGACAATGTATATTTTTTTTAGCACTGATCACTGTATTGGTGTCACTGGTCCCCAAAAAGTGTCAAAAGTGTCAGGTGTCTGATTTGCCTGCCGCGGTGTCCGAGTCCTGCTCTAAGTTGCTGATTGCTGTAATACTAGTATAAAAATAAATAAAAATTCTGCTTATTGGGATTTTTTATTTTACCAAAAACATGTAGCAGAATACATATTAAACCAGATACTGCATGGTTGAGCCAGATGGACTTGTCTTTTTTCAACCTGACTAACTATGTAACTATACTGGCCTAAATTGATGAAGAAATTTGATTTTTTTTTTTACATTTTTTTATTGGATGTGCTTTATAGCGGAAAGTAAAAAAATGTTTTATTTATAGCGTTTTTTTAACTTTTTTGTTTATAGCGCTAAAAATAATAACTGCAGAGGTGATCAAATACCACCAAAAGAAAGCTCTATTTGTGGGGGAAAAAAATGACATCAATTTTTATTTGGGTACAGCATTGCAAGACCGCGCAATTGTCGGATAAAAAAAAGGCAGTGCCGTATCACAAAATATGGCCTGGTCATGAAGGGGGGATAAATCTTCCGAAGCTGAAGTGCTTGTAATCTAATGTGTAATATATGCATTGATTAATGTGATATCTGGTACACACGATGAGATTATCGGACAAATGATCGCCCGTTTTTTTTTTTCTTCTTGCATGCTAATCTCATATCGAAAATGAAGTTTACTTAAGTTACGAAAATTCTCGCATGACAGAATAAAAATGTAGAAGTGATGTAGTGTGGTGGAATATATTTGTATTGTAATTTCGAATGACAACTGTACTCAGGGCCGTTGTTAGAAATCACGGGGCCCTGTACAGCCTAACTGACAAGGCCCCCCCCCCCCGAATATATCAAGACAATATTTTCACTAAAAATAAACTAAAATCATTATCATTAAAATCATTATTAGCGGCAACAAACATAACAGAGAACTTGTGTGAATTAGCGCTTATTGTTTTTTACATTTTTAAAAAAATATATATAATTTTTTTAATAAATGTTTTTAAAATTATTTTATTTGTTTTGAATGTGTTATTTTTTTTTACAGGACAGGGAAGCCTGCAGCACTGCGGGGATGGGGGGGGGGGGGGGGGAGAGGGGGGCATAACAGGGAGGGTGATCGGTGTCAGAGAAGCAATTACAGGAATGATGCCTTGTGCCTGTGTACCTCCCCGTAGCAGCTGAAAGCTGGCAGGAGGGTGAGAAACTGGCTTTCAGCTGCTGCAGAGACCCGCTTCCTTCTGTAATTGCTCCTCTGCCCAACCGCACCGATTCCCCGTGCTGTTGGGCCCCCCTACAGGAGGTCTGATGGTCCCCCCTATCTGGGCCCTGAGTGTAGAGGTTAAACGAAAATCGTCTGATCTGGTATCATATGAGAACTTTTTTTGTTCCTGTCTGATTGGATAATATCGGATGAACTATCGTGTTTGGCTCTTGAAAGCTGTGTACTAACAGTCAGATTATCGTATGATCGCTTTAACCACTTGCCGACCGCCGCGCGACTATTTACTGTGGCGGTCAGTCCCTCACAGGCAAAGCGACGTAGGACTATGTCGCTAGCCTGTGAGGCTCTAGGGAGCGAGCGCGCGCAGCAATGGCATGCTCCCGCTCGGTCACGGACCCCCCGCACGTGTGCCCGGGGGACCTGATGTCCTCCGGTCACTCGCGATTGTCTGTTACAGCAGGAGAAAGGCAGGCGGCTAATGTAAACAAAGCCGCCTGTCATTCTTCCCTGTTTAAGAATGGAAATCATACGGTTCTGCTATGTAGGACCGTTGATCTCTGTTCTTACACCTCAAGCCACATCCAATCACAGTTAGAAGCACGCCCCTAGGGACACACTTAACCCCTCCCTCTCAAAAAAAGTTAACCCCTTCCCTGCCAGTGCCATATGTATAGCACTGATTACTGTAGTAATGTCACTGGTACCCCCAAAAGTGTCAAAAATGTCAGTCAAGGGTCCGATCTGTCCGCCGCAATGTCGCAGTCCCGCAAAAAAAAAAAAATCACAGATCGCCGCCATTACTCGTTAAAAAAAAAAAAAAACAACAAAAATTACAAAAATCTTTCCCTTAGTTAGTAAACGCAATAACTTTTGCGCAAACCAATCAAAATACGCTTTTTGTGATTTTTTTTACCCAACATAGGTAGCAGAAAACAAATTGGCCTAGAATGTTAAAAAATGTTGATTTTTACATTTTTTTGGGGGGAATTTCATATGAAAAAAAATGTGAAAAATATTGTTGTTTGTTGTCGCTCTTTTTTTGTTTATAGCGCATTATCAAAAAATCGCACAGGTGATCAAATACCACCAAAAGAAAGCTCTGTTTGTGTGAAAAAAGGACGTCAAATTTGTTTAGGTACAGCGTCGCACGACCGCGCAATTGTCCGTTAAAGTCACGCAGTGCCGAATCGCAAAATAGACCCTGGTCAGGAAGGGGGTAAAATCTTCCGGGGCTTAAGTGGTTAAACGCGGTATTTTGCGTCTGATTTTGTGATGGCGTGTACGGCCATTAGGAAGGTCAGAATACAAGTCTGGAGGTAGCAGTGATGAAGGCATGGGCACAGAACACTTCTTTCTTTCAGCAGGCTCAGGACTATCTTTCCACTTTTCCTTCCCACAACACACAGCCCTGCATCCTGTATCAGCTCTAAGCATCACTGCAAACACAAAGGCTCCTTCCATCCACTCGGACACAACCATCCTACTCAATAGGGGAACACCATAACCTCAATAATACAATAAAACCAATACGCTCCGTTATTTAGTCCTATTTCACACAAAATATGTTCCTTCAATAGCGTTTTAAACAACCCTCTAATATCCACAGCAAAACTTAACGAAAGTGGAATTTCTGCGCATAATGGTCACCCCTCTCCCCCCTCCAACGAGAATGGTCTTCCCCGCAAGGTGTGCGCGCGTTGGCGTGGAGATGGACGCCGGGGTGCAACCTAGCCCTTTGCAGTCCCGTTAAGCTGCCTCCCTGATTGGCCAGCTTCCAGACCGCCGTCCGCTGATTGGAAGAAGCGTGCCCGTATTTAGATTGGTCCCGATTCAAGCTGAACTGCGTTGCAGCGTTGATGCTCCTGAGGAGAGACAGCCTTGGGGGAGCCGAGAGACGGCTAGAGGCCGGTCGCTGAGGGAGACGACACCCACGGCAGGGCAGGCCGGTGCAGTCTCCGGGGAGAAGGGTTACCTTGGAAGTGGAAGGAGCTGGAAGAAAGCGGAGAGAAGGGGGAAGGATGGAAGAGAAAAGAGACATATAAGGGGGGAGGGGGGAAAGAGACGGCGGAGCCGGGAGACACCTGTGGAATGACGAGGAGAGTCTCTCCGTGTGGGCGAATCATGTGAGGGAGACCGTGCGACCGTCCCCGGAGAGCTTGGTGACCTTCCCCTGCCAGCCATCGCCTTCATCAGGCTGAGATCACATGAGTGACACCATGGAGTGGCGGGGATGATGGGAGTCATGTGAGCGCCCTGTCCCCAGCGTCTGTCCCCAGCATCGCCTTTCATGAAGTCTTCTGTCCCCGGATTCCTGGGAGGATCTGCCTCTGGATATTGTCTCCTGCACACCTCCTTCTGTCCATTGGAGAACGCCTGCTGAAGGTGGTCCACTATTATCTTCTGTCTGTTCTTATAGGATCTCTCCACCCCAAACCTCACCTTTCATTGCACCCACTATTCTTCATCTAACCCCTCACTGGATACTTCTTCATTGTGTGATAGCATACCATGTCTGTTTCCATAATGCAAGGTTTATTTATCTTTTACAGCATATGTTTGCACCCTGGTGCTGCTGTCAGACACCCCCTGATTGTTGTGTGAATGCTCCGGCATCAGCTGCAAAGTGTTGTTCTGGACCGGCTTCCTGATCGAAAAAACGGCAGCCTTCCTATGTGCCGGCATGGCGGTCGGCAGCCTTCTTGTGTGCCGGTCGGCAGCCTTCCTGTGTGCTGGCATGCCGGTCTTTAGGCTCCGTCAGGGGTACAGGTGCCGGCATGGCGGCGGGCAGCCTTCCTATGTGCCGGCGGGCAGCCTTCCTATGTGCCGGCATGGCGGTCAGCAGCCTTCCTATGTGCCGGCATGGCGGTCGGCAGCCTTCCTATGTGCCGGCATGCCGGTCAGCAGCCTTCCTATGTGCCGGCATGGCGGTCGGCAGCCTTCCTATGTGCCGGCATGCCGGTCAGCAGCCTTCCTATGTGCCGGCATGGCGGTCGGCAGCCTTCCTATGTGCCGGCGGGCAGCCTTCCTATGTGCCGGCGGGCAGCCTTCCTATGTGCCGGCGGGTAGCCTTCCTATGTGCCGGCGGGTAGCCTTCCTATGTGCCGGCGGGTAGCCTTCCTATGTGCCGGCGGGCAGCCTTCCTATGTGCCGGCATGCCGGTCTTCAGGCTCCGCCAGGGGTACAGGTGCTCATGCAGGAGAACAACTGGGAGAAAGTTGTCACCCTAGAAATCTAGATGGCTACACACACGCACGGCCCTGAATGTGGTGGTGCCACATCCAATTAATGTGAAAGGCATAAAAAGGGGGGAAAAATGAGGGCCTCCCCAAGAGTAATAGGACTTTCAAGGCACCCACTGTTCACCTCATAAAGAAATGTACAATACTAAGTGTATAAAAAACATACAAAATGTATTGTAATTGCATAGTAAAAACACTTTCAATACATAAAACCATTAGATAAATGATTAAGCATAATGGTTTTTATGTATTGAAAGTGTTTTTACTATGTTATCTCAAAAGTACATTTTGTATGGTTTTTATACATTTAGTATTGTACATTTCTTTGAGGTTAACAGTGGGTGCCTTTAAAGTCCTATTACTCTTGGGGGGGCCCTAGTTTTTCCCCCCTTTTTTTGCCTCTTTTACCCTATAAAGCTGCTTACATACTAGGTGTTTAACCCCTGTGTGTCCGATCCCTGAAGTGGCAGGCGCTGCGCCTGTAGTCTGGCAATGTCGGTGGCTGGCTAAAATGTGCTGCTGCAGGGAGCGTTAGTCACATTTAGGACCCTGTGCATTGAGGGACAGATGCCTGACATACAGAATACCTGCCTTCCACCAACACATACATTGCTAAACATGAGTACTGCTCAGGATAGAGTTCAGCTGTCCAGCTGCAGCGTATTTCTGTGGGACACAGGCTTTGACAGGCTGCAGGAAGCTGGGCTGAACGCTTTGCCACATCATCCATTTAAAGTGTTTCTAAAGTCTAGGTGTTTTTTTTTTTTTTTTTTTTATTATAATGCATTCTATGCATCAAGATCAAAAACTTCTGTGTGCAGGAGCCCCTGTAACACTTACCTGAGCCCCAACTCGATCCAGCGATGTTGCATGAGAGTCTCGGTTGCCTATTGATTGGCTGATATAAAAGCAGGTTGCCATTGGCTCCCGCTGCTGTCAAAGTCAGTGAGCCAATGAGGAGAGAGAGGGGGCAGGGCCACACTGAATGGACACCGCAGGGGTTCAGCTCAGGTGCTGCTTGCTGTGCGGGAAGGAGGGAGGGGCCAGGAAAAGAGGAGGATCAGGGTTGCTCTGTGCAAAACCACTGCACAGAGCAGGTAAGTATAATATGTATGTTATTTTTAAATAAAGATTTTAGTATTCCTTGAAAGTGGTTTAGTCATTCTATGCATAAAGAGAAAAAAACTTGTGTGCCGCAGCCCCCCTAATACTTACCTGAGCCCATTTCGATCCAGCATTGTTGCAGGAGAGACTCGGCTGCCCGGCACTTTCTCTCCTGATTGGCTGAGACAGCAGCGAGCGCCATTGGCACTCGCTGCTGTCAAAGTCAGTGAGCCCATAAGGGAGGGGGGGGGCTGAACTGTGGCTCCATGTCTGAATAGACACTTAAGGCCCGTACACACTTGACGGAAATCGGACAAAATATCCTCCGATTTTTCTCTCTTGCTCAGTGGTCATAACCATTTTAGTTGACAGAGCATAAATGTTCACTAAATTTTCGCATCTTTTTTTTTTTTTTTTTGGGACGTTTGTTCCTAGACTTCCGGGTCGTCCGCAACTTCAGATCATGTGCGGTCTTTCGTATCCGATTTTTCAGGGACATACTCCATACACATTAAATGAAAATTGATCATCTGGGGACGGACGATAAAAATTTTGGCGTTTGTCCCTCTGTTTTTTTTTCGTTGAAAATGTCGACATCGGCTGCTGAAAGTTGTGTACACACTAGGCGAAAATCGTACGATTTTACCTCGGACGGGAATTTTCCTCAGATTTTCTACTAGTGTGTACCCCACTTTAGAGCAGTAGCTTGGCTTGGGTGCCCCCCAAAGCAAGCTGTTTGCTGTGGGGGCATTTGACAAGGGGGAGGGGCCAGGAGCGCCAGCGAGGGACCCGAGAAGAGAAGGATCTGGGTTGCCCTGTGCAAAACCACTGCACAGAGCAGTTGGGTATTTTGAAATGAAAGAAAATAAGACTTTATCACTTTAAACCCTAAACCGTGTTAATTTCACAGGTTCTGTGGCTGATTAAGAGTGGTAAGTAAACTCAATTAGTGCCTTTTCTGCATGAAATTAGCTTCAGAACATGTCTAATTAATGTGTTTGAGGTTGGCAACCCTACGCTGCACCTGTGTCCCCCCCCGGACACCCTAAACGCTTGGATTGGGAGCACACAATTAATGCCTAGTGTGCACATAGCTTAACAGGAGGTGCTTGAACAAGGACCTTCATGGCTGGATCATCCGGTATTTTTTTAAAGCACCACTCCAGGTAAAGGGGGGGAT
Source organism: Pelophylax lessonae (assembly GCF_965119305.1). Taxonomy (NCBI): domain Eukaryota; kingdom Metazoa; phylum Chordata; class Amphibia; order Anura; family Ranidae; genus Pelophylax; species Pelophylax lessonae. Next base: position 76,012,702 of record NC_138777.1, read on the forward strand.
TGTGCCCCTCTGTAGGTTTAAGTCCTAATGTACTAGTATGCACTATCATGGGTGTCCAAGTTGCGATCCTCTAGCTGCTGCAGAATTCTAATCATGCCTCTGACTTTGGAAGTCATGCTTGCAACTGTCAGCCTTGCAATACCTCATTGGTCCTGCAGTTCCACAGCAGCTGAAGGGTCACAGCTTGGACACTCATGCACTACATATTAGCACATATGACAGACTTGCATGCAGATGGAGCCCTACAGCGCAGCACTGTCATGACTCCCCGGTGCTTCCATCTTCACCCAGTCTCCCTTCTGGGTTCCAGTTCTCCAGCTGTATGAATGGCCGGGGCCAAGATGAGGTCACTCTGAGCCCCGCCACAGAGCTTTGAAGGTTTGGCAAGGGTATGCTGTCCCTTCAGAGCGCATGCGTCGGCAACGTCACTGGCTGCATGCTATGTGAATATCTCTTAAATCGTGAAACTTTAGGAGATATTCACTGTACCTACAGCTAAACTAGACTTGACTTGCTTGTAGATACAAGGTCAAAAGTGGACTTCAAACTTCCACTTTGGCTCATGGTCCCATCCTACAGGGTTTTTATTTTCCCTTACCTTGTGATGGAAGTTATACTTGCTTAAAGCAGATCTTCACCCTCTCTAAGTACTTCCCTCCTTGTCTTCCCTTTATCTGGTTAGTGATATCCCCCCCCCCCCTTTTTTTTTTTTTTTGTGATACAGTTCCAACCTCGTATCCTTATGCTAGAGCTGCATGATTCTGGATAAAATGAGAATCACAATTTTTTTGCTTAGAATAAAGTTTACGATTCTTGGCGTAACATCATCTTTTACATTCTACAAAGAAATTGGGCTTACCTTATTACCTTACTGTTTAGATTTTTTTAAAATTAATTAAAGTGTATTTTTTCCCAGAAAACTGCGTTTGAAAGACTTCTGCGCAAATACAGTGTGACATAAAATATTGAAACGATCGCCATTTTATTCTCTAGGGTCTCTGCTAAAGTATATATATATATATATATATATATATATATATATATATATATATATATTTATATTTTGGGGGTTACAAGTACATTTCCAGCAAAAAATACTGGTTTTAACTTGTAAGGAACAAGTGTCAGAAAAAGGCTTAGTCTTGAAGAGGTTAAACTGCCCTCACTTACAGATTGAAATTCATTCCTTTGAACTAAAAAAAGGAAATGATACATTGTGTTTAGGCCCCTTTCACACTTATGCGACGCGATTTTACCGCGATTTTGCAGCGCGATTTTGATGCGATTTTGAAAGCTATGGCTATGGCTCAAAAGGCAATCAAATTGTGGCAAAGTAGTGCAGGAACTACTTTGAAGTCGGTGCGACTTCAAAACGCACTGATATGAATGGGGCTCATTGAAAATAATGGAAAACGACTTGTCATGCGATTTTGCAGTCCAAAATCGCAGGACAAGTCGCACTAGTGTGAAAGGGGCCTTATAGTTATCTAGCAGCCTTAACAATGTTGATAAACATTTGTCGGAGGCTTTTTTTTTTTTTAAACGCTAAGAGCCAGTCCACGCTAGCGCGACTTGTCAGCCTGACAAGTCGCGGTCCATTGACCGCTACAGGACCGTTCTAATAGGAGCGACACAAGTCGCTCCGACTTAGAAAAAGGGTCCTGTACTACTTCGGGCGACCTCGGAGCGACTTGCATAGACTTCCATTATGTGAAGTCCCTGCAAGTCGCTGCAAAGTCGTGGTGCATGGTAATGCACAAGTCGCCCCCGAAGTAGTAAGGAGTCGTGTTGCCTTAGTGTGGACCGACTTGTAATCGTGCAGCTCTACCGTAGGCACATCATTCGCCTAGCCCTAGGCGAAGAGCGTGCTCATTGCTTCCTGGGATAGCACCTCCTACATCCCAGGAGGTATAGCCCCTTAATTCCTGAAAGTGGAGGGGGGAGGACCGCCTGCTGAACCCAGAAAAGCGGGTGGGCCTATTGATTGTCATAAACAACATGGCGGCACAGGAAGGAGCGGAAGTCGGGAGGATCCTCTGCGCGATACCATGTGATTGTACACTCTATACACTCTTCTCTATATGCAATTTAGCAAAACTGTGTTTATTAGTCTATTGCATTAATAACCAATGGCAGGTCTTTGCAATAGATGGTTGGTGGTAGACCTGAAGAAGGTTGCATAGTGTGTGGATATCCTAAATCTCCTGTCCAGGCCCCTTACCAGTATTGCATGGGACTGCTAATCTAAAGCTGTAGATGGTCCCTTACTGGCTGGTCTCTGACCATCCCTTTGCAATGATGTCATTCCTGTTCTGAATCCTGAAAGAACCCCGTCGCTGGATAGCCAAAAAGAAGCATCCACGTCACGCAGGCAGTGAGGTGGACACCTGAAGAAGGACCTGTCAAAACGAAGGAACGGTATAAGACTGGACTGGAGCACCATGTGACTTAATCTTTCAGTAAGTAAAAAGCCAGTGATCGGTTTGGGGTGGGTGATTTTACCCTGAAATCAAGGTTCAGCATTGACAATATGTAAATCCTTTCCCAGAAATGACATGTACATGGTAATGCTTATATAGGATTTTACTTTTGCTTTAGATCTACTTTGAGGACTTTGCTGACAGCTGCCCATGACTATCCACCTGCTGTGGCTATCAAAGGGTGTGTCTCACTTGTGTCTGTGCATTCATTTGACGTGGTTGAGAATGCAGGAGGAGAAGTGAGACTCTATGTTGGCTACCACAATTGTAATTCGATAAAGAGGTATTCAGTGGCAGTGGGCAATGCTGAAATGTGCGTTTTGGGTGGATTGATTCTTGATGGTATTGATTTGAAGTCTGGAATGTGTATATTTGCTGGGGGGGGGGGGGGGGGGTTATGCTTCTTGTAAATTTAAAGATTACAATACAAAAACGGGATATCCAGACTGGAGATTTCTAGTGAAATGTTTACATTTTTGAGTATTTCAGTATTTTGTAGTTATATACTTTTGATGTTTTATTAATTTTGGAGTTCTGCTGAAGCCAGTTCAACAGGTGGCATTGACAGATGTGTACAGGTGTCTGGTCTGTAAGTTATCTTTAGGGGTTTAGAGTCATCCAGTGAGAAGGAAATTGTGTTGCTGCATCCTTGTTGCATATTATTGTAACCTCCGCTGTGTAAGTCTATGACGTTCTTGTCTGCTTTAATAAAGTCGCTGACAGTATTTACCTTCTCATATTCACAGACACCCCCTCTGTCTTCATGCGCCCTGGAAGTGTGTAAGGGAGCCCTGTCCGCGGCCCCACCGCTGTGCCTGGTGATGGTGCCAGCAGGATGCCTTGGTTGCCAGTGAAGAAGATCCGCAGGCAGTTTAAACTTCTGCTCTTATTGGTGCTGCTTACCTCAGCAGTCTGGGTCACCTACCTGCACATCAGTCTAGCAAGACAGGGCAAAGCTCTGAGGTTGCCATTTGTCTACGGTAGAGGTAATCCTTTCCAAATATTCCATTGTTCTGTCTCTGCCTGACATTCTTTCCTCCAGTAGTATACACACCATAGGTAGTGGTGGGGGGGGGGGGGGGGGTGGGAGTGCCCACTGCTTTTGCTAAGTGGTGTGTTATCTTACTGTTGTCAGATGTGATACATGAAGGGTCAGTGCATTCCTGCATTTCAAGTGTTTTGTCCTATGAATGACTTGTGATGTTTGAAACACATGGCAAACAAAGGTCAGCAGATTCCCATTTATTTACAAGGTGTAATGCATATGACCGTTTTCAGACTACATTTGACCTGTGTTGCTTTGCGTTTGTGGACGCAGTGTTCTTATTGAGAGAAAATTGCATTGCAGGCAGAACAATTCAAACTCTGCCTGTTAATGTTTTGTGTTCCAATGCACACATTTAACAAGCGGAGAGTTCCTCTGACAATGGCCGCACTGGGCAAGAGACCTTTACAAGGCAAAGCACAACGTGCAGTATTCACTAGTCCATAGATTTACTATTGACTTTCATTGAGTGCACTGTGGTTATCTACTAGGTATGGGTTACTTTACTTATGAAATGATCATTGCCAATTGCTATACTTAAAGCTGAGCTTCAGGCAGACTGCTAAATGTACAGATGAAATGCATGTATGGGAGGTGTTTTATGAGCCAAAGGAATTGTATCTCTGCTCGTCCAGTCATGAGATTTACGCAGCTCTGACACAGCACAGCCCTGTCTGGCAGGAGTCCTTTTTTGTCTGCTGCAATTAAAGCAGGTCTTCACTCTCTACTCTCTTTCCATTAAATTAGTATTTCCCTCCCCTTTACATCAAGTCTTCAGGCTAACTGTGTGTGTGTGTGTGTGTGTGTGTGTGTGTGTGTGTGTTACCATCAGGGGGCTGGCTATCTCTTCCTGGGGTTTTTTTTTTTTTTTTTTTTATGTAAACCCAACATTTCATATTCTGGATATGTGCATGATGTGCCATGTACTTGTATAAAATAGTGTCCTCTTTTTTGTATTGCTTCCTTTTTTGTGTGAAATCCCTGGTGTTCCTGCCAGTCCCTCTGCTTTCCTAATATAACTGACCACACTAGGCAGGAGAGCACATCATGGCCAGTTCTCTAGCTGTGCTGGGAACTCAGCCTGCTCTCCTCCAACCATGATAATAGTTGTTCTGACATATACCCCCCCCCTGCACAGCCATGTTCAGTTTACTGCTGTTTCTCCTCCCCAGCTCTTATGCAGCTGAAAACAGAGGTAATGCGATCACTTATAAATAAGGGGGGGGGGGGGGCCCTTTATAATCTATACAGAAATGTTTTGCCTTTCATTTCTATTTTAAACTTAACCACTTGCCGACCGCCGCACAACTATTTACGTCGGCGGTCAGCCCCTCACAGGCAGAGCGACGTAGGGATACGTCGCAAGCCTGTGAGGGTCTAGGGAGCAGGCGCGCTCCCGCGTGGTCACGCCCCCCCACCCCCCCCCCCCGCGTGTGACCGGCGGACCCGATTGTCCGCCGGTCACTCGCGATTGTCGGGTGGAGAGGGAGAAAGGCAGGCGGCTGATGTAAACAAGCCGCCTGTCATTCTCCCCTGTGTAGAAACAGTGATCATACGGTTCTACTATGTAGGACAGTTGATCACTGTTCCTACACCTCAAGCCACAGCCAATCAGTTAGAATCACGCCCCTAGGGACACACATAACCCCTCCCTCTCAAAAAAAAAGTTAACCCCTTCACTGCCAGTGTAATTTTAGTTACAGTGCATATGTATAGCACTGATTACTGTAGAAATGTCACTGGTAACCCCAAAAATGTCAGTCAAGGGTCCGATCTGTCCGCCGCAATGTCGCAGTCCCGCAAAAAAATCGCAGATCGCCGGCATTACGCGTAAAAAAAAAAAAACAACAAAAATGACAAAAATCTTTCCCTTTGTTAGTAAACGCGGTAACTTTTGCGCAAACCAATCAAAATACGCTTTTTGCGTTTTTTTTTTTTTTTTTTTTTTTTTACCAAACGTATGGTAAAAAAAAAAAAAAATTGGCCCAAAATGTTAAATTTTGATTTTTACTTTTTTTTTTTTGGGGGGGGGGGGGAAATTTCATATAAAAAAAAAAAAAAAAAATGTGAAAAATATTGTTTTTGCAAAATTGATGCTGTTTTTTTGTTTATAGCGCAAAAAGTAAAAATCGCACAGGTAATCAAAAAGAAAGCTCTGTTTGTGGGAAAAAATGGACGTCAAATTAGTTTAGCTACAGCGTCGCACGACCGCGCAATTGTCCATTAAAGTCACGCAGTGCCGAATCGCAAAATAGGCCCTGGTCAGGAAGGGGATAAAATCTTCCAGGGCTTAAGTGGTTAATGGGTTGTTTTTTACAAGGGGCTCTTTACAATAACTTTAAGAGCCGGTTCACATTAGAGCGATCCGACTTGCCGGGGCGACCTCACAAGTCACGGTGCGCAGCTCGCACCGCGACCTCGGAGTGGCCGGCATGGACTTCATAACATTGAAGTCAATGCAGGTCGCTCAGGGTCGCCCCAAAGAAGCTCCGGACCCTTTTTCTAAGTCGGAGCGACTTGTGTCGCTCCTATTGGAACGGGTCCACAGCTTCTCTATGGCAGGCGACCTGTGAGGTGACCAGGTCGCCTGACAGGTCACCCCAGTGTGAACCGGCTCTAAGTGGGGATTGGAAACAAGAAAATAAAAAATAAAGGGGTTTGGGGTGAAGGTCCTCCTTTTTATATTAAAACTTACAAGCGTTGCCCTGGACTAAAAATTGAGGGATAATCAGCAGACTGATAAGCTCATACCTCTTTCACTGTTCTCATCTCCTATCATTGTGCTGCTTCTACTTCTCCAAGTCTGAGCTCTTTTGTACAGGGACCTTAGTACGCTGATATCAAATGATACCAAATCATATTCGGGTATTTACATTGCTTGTGACTTTTGCCTGCATTCACCCAATGTGTGGAAAACAAATGTTGCAATGCTATTCATTGTCTATGGTACCCAGACTGTTTTCACAGAAAAATGCGTGAAGCACAAAAATGTGCATGAGCTATTTTGCTGCATTTATTGCATATAAGGCAGTCCATTATAATAAATTGGTCTTCCTTGGGTGCAATAATGTACATACGTGTGACGTTATTTTGCATGCATTAACAAAGCACTATAATATGATGGCAGCCTTATCGCTGCCTGGAACTCGGCTTTATTAGGCTTGTCAGTCTGTGTGCTATGAGGCTTGTACTGAAGTTTGAATCGTGTTGGGAAAATTTTTTAAATTTGATTTTGTTTGAGTTTGAAACAGTGGTGGAGAACACAGAACCTGGTGAAGCTGTGCATAATAACCGATCAGGTTTCTAATTTTTTTTTTTTTTTTTAAATCAAAACCTAATTTAACAAGCTGGAGTTGGTTTGGTTATTCTGCAGAGCTGCACCAGATTCCTTTTGCTCCAGTTTTAGTAAATCTCCTCCAGTGTTTTCTTTAGAGTTGTAGTCGGTTTGGCTTCTGGCAGTATATTAATATGACCCCCTGAATGTAGGGAAATCATTTGAAAGGCGCTTTGGTTTGCCACCTGCATCACTTTATTGGCCAGTGGGGCCTTACATAACACTTATTGGCCAGTTGGGAGGGAAGTGGGGGAGGGCCAATCATCAGAGCACTGGTGGTAGTTTGCATGACATCTCCCCCCTCGACTTTCAGGACACTCTGGAAATAAACCAAAAAAGCATGCATGCACCTGGACCTGCCTGTTGTACACTTTAGGGTGCTAACTTGCCCTGGTTAAAAGGCCACATGTACACTTTAATTCCAAGGTACAGGATAGCATGTGACAAGCTGTTTTATTAATACATGACTGCATTCACTTCTCATGACTGCAGCTGTTGTCCCTTCATTGGACATTTTGGCACAAGTACCAAACACCCCTATCTGTCAGTTCTGACTGTCATCCTAGGTATCTGTTATGGAGTACGCCACCCGCAGCTAAAAGAGAAAGGACAAGCCGCTCAATCTTCTCCTGTATGGTCAGCTATATTCATAGGTTCAGCACTTTTTTTAGCAGCTGCCTGTGTAGATCTTTGATCATAATTAAAGAATGGGCTTTCTGTAAAGTTTTTGGCAGAGGTCTGGGCGGTGGGAGGAGTCCTATAATTAGAAGTCTCAGTGGCTTGTTATTACATTTTACTTGGCTTGCCCCTTGCCTTCCCCGCCCAAGCCTGTGAGTCAGGCGGGGTTCTTCCAGCTGGCAGAAGAGAAGCAGTTGGGAGGAGGTGAGGCTATGGGATCCCCTCACTGACCGAGGGGTGGGTTTGCCCAGGAGAGACTTGTACAGCGCTGCCGATTTTGTCCTGCTGACTCCCTGGAAGAGACATGACCAGAATGCTCACGTTTCAAAGCAGCGGCTTGGATATCCAAAAAAATTTGACTGTGCATCTGCTTTTCTTGTTTGTCGTATGCTTTCAGGGTTCCTGAATTTGAGTATCTGTCAAACAAAGTTTAAAACATCCTGTAGACTTTCCTGTTCCATTCATGAGATCTTTGTAAATTGCTTGATAAGTAAGAGGATCATTATTTTTCTCTGGGAACATGATCTTTAATATCAACCACATTTTTTTTTTTTTTCCTTTTCTGTAAACAGCATGTTGTATTCTTTCAGAGGGCTCAATTATTAACTTTTCACGGTCTTGTGAATGAAAAGTCTAAGGGCTCATTTATACTAGGAAAAAGGCCTAGTTTCCAATATGCTAGTTCAAACCACCGAGCTGTGCTGGTGTGCACAGAAAAAAAAAAAAGAAAAAAATGTATCTTGTACGGTTATTCTAATTATTTGTATTGCATACTTGCATTGGTCCAGCTTGGCACGATAGAAGTATGCATATCTCATGCCTGATGGGCTCCTCGGGAATTTGGAAATCACTTTAGAAGTTGGTCCTACTACAGTGATAACATTGGTCTGTCATCTCCAGCTTAGGGTCTATGCAAGCGGTCTATCCACTACACCCTGACCGCAGGGGGTTGCTTGCCCATTTATAGAATGCCCGTAAGTTTAAAAAAAAAAAAAAAAAAATGTTACTTTGTGATATATCAAAGTTTGCACAAAGCAAAAAAAAAATAAAAATGTGACTCCCTTTACAGTGAATGGCCACCATTGTCATTACACCATAATAGTGGCTGTGTTGATTGAGCCCTTGAAAAAATTGCATCCTGTTTATAACAGCCAATTGGCATTTTAGCAGTTCAGAAAGGATTTTGGTTGGTTACTAGTTGACCAGAAATATAAAAGGGAAAAGGAGGCGCAAACACCTAGTGCATTACCCGTGGTACTGTGTAAAATGTTTTAATAAAATGCTGAATGCATACTCACAAACATGAAGAATTGAAATCGTATTGCAAATTCCCATCACACGTATGTTGAAACATGTCCTGGAAACTGCGACCTCTAACGCGTTTCGGGAGTCAAGCGCCTCCCTTTCCTTTCTTTTATGCACCTGTTTTGGAGTTCTCTGCCTGAGGAGAGCAGCACGCCAGTCTTCCCCTTTGAAGTGAGTGCTTGGCTGAAATATTTGTTTTAACCAGAAATATACTTGATGGCACACTTTTTTTTTTTGTTTGTTTTTTTTCATAAACCAATCCTTATATGAATTTTGCGCAAGGATGCTGGAATCGTTCCCATCACACAGGCAGTGCATGCAAACTCAAATTTGTCTTTATAGTTTGGTAGTTGTTGTGTGGGGTTTTTTTTTTTTCTCCCCGTTTTTTTTAAATGGTAATCTCAGCAAACATTACACAGTACTTAAACTTTTACAGACAAATCTTTCTAGTAATATAACCTTTTTCTGTGATGCATTTTAGTGATCATATGGAGTATTCACAGTGAACGGATGCGTCAGTGGTATCACACTGTAGGTTGTCACGCATTCTATAGATAATTGCTGCATTTTTCAAGTATAGCAAATAGACGTGTAAGTCTGAATCAGATTAGCAGATGGTAAAAACTGATAGTGATATGCATTGTCTTACAGCCTTAATGTAATATTGAACCCACTTTCTTCCCTTTTTTTTTTTTTTTTTTTTTTCAATCACTGTTGCAGGTTTTGACTGAATTTATGACCCACACACGTTAAGAGCTCATTCACCTTACATTTGGTAATGCATCTTATGTGCAATGCAGTGCCTTTCATTGTGAAAGTGGAAAGCTAGCACTGGACCCTTAGGTTTATTTTACTGGTATTGCTTTCTTAAGGTATCAATGTTTGGTGTAAAATGATCTGGTTCCTGCGAAGGCGGCTTCTACCAACCCCCCCCCCCCCCCCCCCCTCCCAGAGGATCTCTCGCGTCCCCTTGGCTTGTAGTGTAATGTATGAAGGGTTGAAACTTAAGCACCACACCATTAAGAGGTCCACTCCAGATACAACTTTATTCCATTAAAGGCTGGGCGTACAATTAAATACTGGACCTACAATGGTATTCCTGTGTGAGTTGAAAGCAGAAGCCTAATCAGCAGCTTGTTTGGCAGCCTGCAAGCCAAACGAGGCAAATCAGGCCTGTAATTTAAACTTGCACTGGAATAAATAACATTGTAGGTCAACTTCACTACTGGTTTGTTCATTTTGTTGCCAGTCAAGCCCTGGTGAAGGGGGCACTTAGACCCCTGAAACGTGTTGGCGATTTCTTGAATTGTACCCCTGACCTTTTATTGGAATAAATATGTATCTGGACCTCATAGCAGTGGTGTGGCTCTTTAATTCCAACCCTTCTTTCATTGTAAATAAAACTCTAAACACCTTTAAAAAAAAAATAGTACATTGCAACATAGCCCTGTAAAATGCCCAGGTGTGCTTTGTTTTGCAGTACACTGGAAAAATGCACACTCTTCTTCGTTTTCAATGGTTTTTATTGAGATTTTTATGAGAAATAAAAAAAATCAAAGGTACAGAAAGAAATACCGTTAACATATGCATAACAGTCGCAATTGTCCTACTGCAATTACAAAATATTAACGTAGGAAAAAGACACTCGCAGCCTAGGCAGTCACTGTGTATCATGTTCCGAGAAGAGTGAGAAATCTATATGCAGTTCAACAGGTTACAGAACAATACCCAACAAGAATTAACAATCGGAATGCGAGCATCATAGTACAGCAAGTAATGGGGACTAAAAAATGTGGAAAGCAATAAAAGCCGTGCAGCCCACTGCCATTTCCCAGCCCCAGCGCTACTTATGTAATCACATGTAGGGTTTGAATGTGAGAAAATTTGATTGGCCAACGGTATACATCCATAAGGCCAAAGAGATAGGGATAAGATGGAATAGCAAGAGAGAAGAAAGGGAAAAAGTAGTAGGAAGAGAATTAGTAGGACCCCGCCCCCCCCATCCCCAAAACCCCGATGCCCCAGACTCCATTAGCTGCCCCCGGTGAGATAGCGGAGCCACTGCTCCCATACCTTGTCAAACTGTTTCATTTTATCATTCAGCATGGCCGACATACGTTCATTGAGCATTATCCAGGTAAGTTTATGACGGAGCTGGTCGAACGGCAGGACGGACTGGAGATCTCCAGGATCGTGCTAGCGTTATTTTGGCAGCCGTGAAATTAAACGAAATAGGCCTTCTCTGCGCCCCCGCGGCTGCGTCCACCTTCAACCCTAACAAGGCTTGTTGTGGGGATTTAGTCAGGTTAACTTGTGTAAGGGTGTATATAAAGTTATACACCCTTATCCAATAGCGGCGCGCCTTAGGGCATTGCCACCAAATGTGGAACATAGTTCCTTCCTGACCGCAGCCACGGAAGCACAGGGAAGATGCGCCAGGTACAAACTTCGAAATTCTCCCCGGTACCATATACCAGCGCAACAATACTTTGTAGTTCGCGTCAATAATTGAGGTATTGATCAGCGATTTAGAGGCGGCCTGAGCCATAAGTCGCCAGTCGACCAGCTCAATGCCCTCCTGCAGGTCGGCCTCCCACTGAACCATATATGTCAGCTTCGCAGAAGATTCAGACAACATATTATGAAGTATGGAGATATAGCCGTGAAGCTTGTCGTATTACAGAGTAATTCATGGGAGTCATAGTCGTTAAGTCCGAAATCTGAGACAAAGTACGTAGGAAGTGCACAATTTGGTTAAAGCGATAAAATTCAGACGTAGGTAAAGCGTGCTTCTCAATCAATGCCTGTCTCGTCAGAATACCCCTGTGATCACAGAAATCCGCTATCCGTATAAGCCCCTTATTTGTCCACCACTGGAAAGAACTGGGAGAGAGACCCGGGGGGAACCTGCTGTTGTTGAGCACAGGAGCTAGAGATGTATGGAGCGATTTGAAATTGTGTCTTGGACAACCTGTCCCAAACAGCCAGAGAATGGGACAGAGCCAGGCATAAACCGGGGGGGGGGGGGGGGCGCTCTTTAATGCACCCTCTTCTTAATGTGTGTGTGTGGTGCATTTCAGCCCAATAATTTTGCGTGGGCTGTATGTTGCAGCGTACCAAGTTGAGGTGTGAATGGGTCCTAAAAGACAGTTTGCCAATGTACAGCCCTAATTCCAAAAAGGTTGGGACACTGTGTAAAATCTACATACAAAAAAAAAGGATGCAATGATTTGAAAATCTCATAAACCCATATTTTATTCACAACAGAAAATAGAAAACCTATCAAATGTTTAAACTGAGAAAATGTACCATTTTAAGAAAAAAATAAGGTCATTTTAAAATTTGATGGCAGCCACGCCTCTAACAAAGGTTAGGACAGGGCAACAAAAAGCTGGCAGTTTGGTACTAACAAGGAAGAACTGGAAGAACATAACTAGGTAATTAATTGGCAACAGGAGAGAAACAGGATGGAGTATAAAAAGAGCATTTTAGAGAGTTAGTGTCTCAGATGTAAAGATGGGCAGAGGTTCACCAATCTGTGAAAAGCTGTGTCTAAAAATTGTTTGCAATTTCACTAGAACATTATTCTGAAATTGTTAAAAGACTTAAAATCTATCAACTACTTAATACAAAAGATTTTGAGAATCTGGAGAAATATGTGCATAGGGGACAAAGCCGAAACGCAATATTAGATGTTTGTGATCTTCAGGCCCTCAGATGGCACTGCAGTAAAAACAGGCATGATTCTGTGATGGACATCACTGCTTGAGCTCTGGAATCCCTCCTAAAATCACTGTCTGAACACTGTTTCGATGTGCCATCCAAAAAGGCTCTATCTTGCAAAGAAGCCATATCTGAGCATTATCCAGAAATGCCATCGTCTTCTCTGGGCCAAAGCTTATTTAAAATGGTCTTTTGCGAAGTGGCAAACTGTTGTGGTCAGACGAATTGAAATTTGAAATCAAAAACAATTGGAAGGAAAGAATAGTCATCTGCTTAACGCAAATATGCGTCCTTTGGCTTCAAGGGGTCGTACTGGGTTGATGCCTGCAGCAGCAAGCATCACCTCGGTACAGTGTTTTTTATTTTTTTGGAGCGGTTGGTCAGCTTTCTTGTGATAACCGATGCGTCTAATCAACCATTATCACAAGCAGTGGGAAATGTCCACCCCTGCCACCTCCTGCCGCTCCGCTCAGGGCACTTGTCCCACCAGGAGACCTGGACGCTCAGCCGGCATGTCTGCCGGCTGGCCCGGAGACCAGAACAAAGCAGGAATTGACTTTGATCAAGTCTGGGATCTAGTAGCCCGGAAACTGTCATGACATCACTTCCGGTTACTGGAGCCTTATAGGCGCCAGATTGACAGAAAAATGACAGTGTTCACAACAGCCAAGTTTGGCGTTTTTGAATGCTTTTAAGTGCAAAGGAGGGATTTTGGGTCTTAAGTACTTGTCACTGCCTATTACTGTGAAAAGGGAAGTTTACATTCCTTGTGACAGCAATAAAAGTGATAGGGGGAAAAAAAATTAGCAAAAAAATTTAAAGTGCCCAATCCCTATGTCGCAAATGTAAACCATATTCAAACCACACGTGAGGTATTGCCACAATCATTAGTGTGACTAGTTAAAGCTAAACATGTAAAAAAAAAAAAAAAAAAATTGAAAGCGTCGCCTATGGAGATTTTCAAGTACCAAAGTTTTGTTTCCATTCCACAAGTTTGCGCAGTTAAAAAACATGACATGTTTGGTATCGATTTACTCAGCATAACATCATCTTTCACATTATACAAAAAATTTGGTGTTTTTTTTTTTATTTTATTATAAGGCCCATGTGTACTAGGCTTAAAGTGTGTGGACACTCAGGCTGGGTAGCTGCAATCTAAAGCCCCGTACACACGTACCGATGGTCGGCATACAAATGTTCCTCTTTTCTCCCCGGGATGTCGGTGTCTGTTGAAAAGTGCAAAGACAGCACAAGGACAGCACAAGAATTTTGTCCGCAGACTTCAGCTGACTGCAGAAGTGATGTCATGTAATGGTTAAATTTCCCTGTGTTTTTAATTTTCTGAGCATGCCCAGTCTTGCAAATCTGCGGTCTGTCGGCCGAATTGTGTACTGACAGGCGAACAATCGTCCGTTCTGGTGTCGGCATACAAAAATTTTCATGTTTGCAAGAAAGACTTTTGTCCGCGGATTGTGCGCAGACATCTGTCGGAGGCACCATACTAACACGCGTACAATCGGCAGATCCTTCGTCCACCGACGTTTGTATGCCGACGATCGGTACGTGTGTACGGGCCTTAAGAGCACAGCTCTAGCAGTGATTGTAGAGAAGAGCCTTAATTTGGAGATGGATATCACAGAAGAAAAAAGTGAATTTATAAATTGTGTTCGTCTTTCCCATAGCAGAGCTGAAGAAAAGATGTCCAGAACAAGCAAGAATCTTATTTTCTTGTTGCTCAAGTACGGAGGGATTGAACATGCAGCATAGGATTTGCAGTAGTGTCAGTCATATTGCATTAGTGACGTTGGGTAGATCAAGTGTTTACAAAGCGCGCACACAGGTAAGGCAGTGCTGCAATGTGTCAGCAGGCAAAATTGAGTCTTCTAGAGAGGGGACTAAGTTCTACAACTAAATGGTGACTATTGGAAGAAAAAGCAATATATCTAGAATGCCAGAGACTAAAGACCAGAAATCTGCAGTGTGTTCGAGTCGGATGACTACTTGAACTAATTGAAAAACATTTTGTTGCCATTGGATGGAAACTCTATGGAGAGTTTTTTTACCTTTTTTAGTAGTTGGCGGAAAGATATGTTACAGGAAAGAAACATTGGCCTCCGATCACTTGGATGCATTGTGCTGGTAGTATGCTGTAAAAAGAGAGCCTACGCTTCTATTTCAGCCACAGTTTCTTCAAAGTGACTGACGGCAATGCTGACCTGGTTACAGTTAGCTAGAAGTCATGAGTTTTAATTACCCTTTTAAATACATTGCAGATTTCACAGTGGCTGGATATGGTGTTTTAAAGCTTAGGCTGGTAAAAGGATTTCTCTTCTTTCAGATGTGATGGGTTTCATGGCTCCTGATACAGGTTTCCAAGAGTGGCAGTGGAGGGGCTCTGGATGAAAGACTTCATTCAGAGCAGTCTGTATTTAGTCTGGGCACGCTCACACTCTTGTGGAGTGCCAGGAAGAAACCGCCTATGTGTTTAGATTGCTTATTAACTCATTCTGTACTGATTATTAAAACATGCATTAAACCAAATTCATGCATTATGTATTCTTCCCTTAATTCATGTATAAAGGCTATCTATGGTGACTAGTTATGTGCTGTATGGGAATCTGCATTATTCTTCAGTTGGTCAAAACATTCTCATGATTTGAAGTAAAAATCTCCTTCCATTTACATGCAAATGTTGACCAGTAGGGGGAGGTCCTTTATATATTGACCCCCCCCCCCCAGCTGGTTGTCAGTGGGTAGTAGGAATAATAGTCTAAGGGCTACACCATTATGTGGATCTTCCCAGCCCTTTAGGCACCATAGAGATGTGGCCCTGGAAATGTATCTTTATGGAAATAAAGCCCTTAGACCTCTGCTCACCCCAGCTCTGAAACCCAAATACTCCTTCAGCAGTTTAATTGCATAATCGATTGTGATCAACTGTGCACATTATTTTATACATGGTGATTTATTTACTAAAGCTGCAGAGTGCAAAATCTGGCTCACTTCTTCATAGAAACCAGTCAGTTTCTAAGTTTTATTGCCAAAGTTTAATTGAACAAGCTGAGGTTAGAAGCTGACAGGTTTATATGCAAAAGTGAGCCTGATTTTGCGCACTCCAGCTTTAGTAAAGAAATGAACAAAGGGTTAAAGACCGCGCTCTAAATCTGGTGATTGCACACACACAATAAGTGATCAAAATTGATATATTTTTTTTTTTTTTTTTATATATTCCCTCCGAATTCTTCCACGTCTGCAACCGTGCCCGAAAAGGCGCTGGTGGATGCACTGATTGTATCTGTATCTGTGCGAGAGACCCTAAAGATGGAGGATGCAGCTGAAGCTGCAACGAACGTGCAGGTACCCTTTTGGCACTCACAAGCCATCCAGAGCAGCAAAGGGACTTCCTTTCCCTTCCTATTTTGACAGAATTGTCACTAAAGAGTGGGGATGTCCCTGTGGGGTCCCTAAGTGCTTTACTAGACATTACCCCAACCCCCCCCCCATGAGGAGTCCCTTCTTAAGAAGTGGACTTTCCCATCGCTGGTGGACCCTCCGGATTAAACAAGACAACCAGGATTCCAGTTGAAGAGTCCCTGACCTTTAATGATCCAGCTGACCAGAAGGCAGAGGCTGTGGCCCGCAATATGTACACTCTGGCTGGTTCAGCAACGAGGCCAGTATTCACCATTGCCCTAGTGTCGCAAACTCTGACTGAGTGGGCTAAGCTCTTATCCCGTGACCTGGAATGGGAACAGCTCCCCCCTGCCTCTGCTGGTAAACCACATGTGATGCCTCTTTAGATGCGGCTCCCCTGATGGCTCGCCTTTCTGCTTTGGCAGTGGTCCTTCATGTCTTTTTGGCTCAAGTGCTGGTCTGTGGATCAGACTTCACAAAAGGCCTTGACTGATCTTCCTTTCCAAGGAAATTGGCTGTTTGGAGCTACCCTGGATGACATAAAAGTCTCATGGGGGGAGGGGCGGGGAGAGGAGAGTACTTTTCTTCTGCAGGCTACTAAGGGCAAGGAACCTTGTTGCAGATGTGGGCCTGCCTTCTCTGCTTATAAGAAGTTTTTTCCCTTAACGTCCTAGGACTGCACCTTGGGAGAGATGGCTCCTCCCTCTCACCAACAGGAAATGCCCCATCCATCAGATTTTAAAAGGAGGCTTCTCCCACCACTCCTCAGTTTGTTTCCTCCAGCCGAGGAACACCTGTGTGGGTAGTCTGGGGCTCTTAAGGTGCTTTCCTGAGAGACCGGGCTCCCTGCGTCCACCTTACCTTTTTTATGGAGAAGTTGCTTCCTCTCATTCACACGGCCGACTGCAGTGCATGGGCTTCCTCTTACCTTTCAGTGCTCAGGTGAGCCAGGACCACTGGGAGTGCACCCCCTGGATGGCATTTCTGGCTGGCGGTGGCTATTTTTTCTTCCACCGCTACTTCAAATTTGAATTTGCCGCCACTTTATCCGGATCGAGTGACGCTCGTCTGTCCAGAAGTGAGGTTTCCGGGAGGGGCGGCGCTCGTACATGGGGCGCGCGGTGTCATTTCCACCGTACGCAGGGAAGAGGGGAGGAGCAGGCTGGTGCTTGGTCCAGCGCAGGGGCGCCTTGGGTCTCCGGAACCGGTACCCTAAAGCCACCAAACACAACACTCTGCCAGTGCCGCGATGGAGACAGCTTCTGCAGCAATTGGGACTGGCACAGGCACCAGCAAGGCCCAGGTAAGGGGTAACTGTATTTACCTGGTCTTACTGTGAGGTCTCTCTCCTTCCTTTTTGCTCCCCCCCCCCCCCCCCCCCCCGGTGGCTGGGGGCCTGTCAGGGCACATGGGGCTTATGTCTTCCTGTGCACCTAGGTGGCCCTGAGGGTATAGGTTGACTGCTTAGGTTTTTGTGTTTTTTCTTTCATGTTTTTACAGGCTAAAAGTTCTGAAGCGATAGCTAAAAGAAAATGCCCCTCATGCAAAACAAAGTTGTCTGAACTTTTGCCAAGGATGTATTGACGCCTTGGTGAAAGAGGAAGCGTTTTCAGCATGTAGCAATTTAATCGCATCTGCACGATAAGATGTATGCAGGCCTGGGTGAACCTAAAGGTCGCACCTTTCCGGTGCATCAAACCATTTCAGAAATGAGTGGGCCGAGCCTGAAGGGAAACCCTTCTCCCCCAAAGCCTTTAAGAGGCGTTTTCCTTTTGATGAGGACCCCGGGGCCCCTTGGAATAAGGTTCCAAAAATTGATGCGGCCTTTTCCCAGGTTTCTAGGTCAACTGACCTAGCATTCGAAGACATGGCAGTGTTAAGGGATCCCATGGATAAGAAAATGGACCAACAGCTCAGGAGAGCCTGGCAATCCATTATGGCAATCTTAAGCCTGCAATGGCAGTGACCTGCATATCCAGGAATTTGGAGTACTGGGTTAGCCAGCTAAAGGCCCATATTACAGTGGATTCCCCAAAACAAGAAATCCTGGATTCACTCTCCACTTTATCCACGGCAATAGCATTTATTGCAGATGCATCGGGGGAATCGGTGAAGAGGACGGCAAGGTCAGCAGCACTAACCAACTGGGCCAGAAGAGCTCTTTGGTTAAAGATTTGGCCTGGAGACGCAGCTTCCAAAAACAAACTTTGCGGAATCCCGTTCCAAGGAGATCTCCTCTTCGGCCCTGAGTTAGATTCTGTTCTAGACAGAGGAGCAGACAAAAAGAGGTCTTTTCCTAATAAAAAGAAAAAGCAGCCACCTAAGCGGCTTTTTTTACCTAAAAAAAAAAAACTCAGCAGGATAGCAGGCCCCAAGAGAAGAGAAGAAATTGGCCAGCGCAAAGACCCAGGGGGAAAGGAAGCATCCTTTTCCATCCTCCTGCATCAGCCAGCAAAACGCAATGGCAAGACTTTGCCGGTGGGGAGAAAGATTGAAAGAATTTGTCATTTACTGAGCAGCTATGACAGAAAGTCAGTATATTCTGGATATGCTGTCCCAAGGCTACAAAATCAAGTTTTCGGAGCCTCCTCCTAAAAGGTTCTTTGTCACGAACCTCCCAAGAGACGCAACAAAAGCCCTGGCTATGAAGGACCTTTTAAAGGACCTGATGCGACAGGGAGTTGTGAGTCTGGTACCATCGGAGGAACAACATCAGGGATTTTATTCCCATATTTTTCTGATAAAGAATCCATCGGGGTATTTCTGGCTTATCCTCAACCTAAAACCATTAAACAGGTCAGTTCTGTACAGGAAATTTCGGTTGGACTAAATTTTCACGTTCAGAACCCTGTTAACCAAAGAATGCTTCATGGCATCAATAGACTTAAGGGATGCCTATCTACATATCCCTATAGCCTCTCATTCCCAAAGATTCCTGAGGTTGGCTGTGGATATGGGGAAGGAAATCCTTCATCTTCAATTCAAAGCCCTTCCCTTTGGCCTGTCATCAGCCCCTCAAATTTTTATGAAGGTGATGGCAGAGTGACTAGCGCCCCCTCCGTCTGCAAGGAATCTCTGATACCATACTTGGACGACCTACTTTTCTTTGCCCCTTCTGAGGAGAAGCTTCATAGAGATCTAAACAAAGCCAGCGTTCACCTAGAAGCTCTGGTCTGGATAGTAAATTTCCAGAAATTGAACCTCACACCAGCACAGCGGGTACAGTTCCTGAATTTTCAGATAAACTCAGTAGAACAAAAAATCTTCCTCCCAGAAGACAAGAAAGCCAAGATCCAAAGTATAGTGGCTATGCTGCAAACAAATTAAGAATAGTCGGTCAGAAGGGTTATGTCAGCTCTGGGAAACCTAACCTCGACAATACCAGCCATCCAATGGGCAAGGCTCCATTTCCAGCTGCTCCAATATTTCCTGCTAAGAGTCTGGGATCACAGTCCAGAAACTTTGGAGACAAAAGTAAAAATCCCCACCAAGGTCAAGAGGACCCTCTGGTGGTGGAGGAACCAAGCAACGGCCTGGATTGGCCTGGACCTTCCCGATAGACCAAAGAATAACAGACTCCAGCAGATGGGGTTGGGGAGCCCACTGGAATCAAAATCTGGCACAGGGTGCTTGGTCCCAGATAGTCAAGGAAGTCCTCAAATTGGAGAGAGTTAAAGGCAGTCACCCTGGCTTTGGCTGCCTTCTCTCCAAACCTCCAAGGGACTGACTCATGTACAAGTCCTATCGGACAATGCCACGACAGTGGCATATTTGAACAAGGGGGCACAAGAAGCAGAACCCTACAATTATTGGCAACCAAGACTCTGGAATGGGCGGAAAGTCAGTTGCTTTCCTTGTCAGCATTCCATATCAAGGGCACACTGAATGATGTGGCGGTTTTCTTAAGCAGGCAAAAAATTCGGGAAGCAGAGTGGAGCTTAAATCCAGAAGTCTTTGCACTGATCATCAAGACTTGGGGACAACCACAAGTGGATCTGTTTGCAGCAAGAGAACGCAAAACTTCCTCTTTACTTCTCACTCCACAGAAACTGCAATTCTCTGGGGATGGATGTTCTAGCTACGCTTTTCCCCCCTTTCAGCTTATCCCTCCTGTACTAAGGAAGATACAGAAGGAAAGAACAAAGAACATAAGTGATCCTGATCACTCCATATTGGCCCAAAAGAACCTGGTTTTCAACTGTGCTTCAGTTGGCAGCCAAGCCCGCCTTTCAGCTCCCTCCTCATCAGGACTTGCTTCTTCAGGGCCCAGTCTGTCACCCAGAGGTAGCCAGGCTGAACCTCACCGCCTGGTATCTGAGGAGCAAATACTAAGAAATAAAGGACTCTCAAAAGCGTTAGAAACCACTTTACCTTCCAGTAGGAAGAAGGTTACTAGGGACATGTATGCAAAAGTTTGGAAAACTTTATAAACACCTGGTGTCGTTCAAGGACTCAAAACTTGGAAAGTATTTTGTCAGTTTTGGAATTCCTACAACATGGTGCAGAAAAGGGTCTGGCCGTTAGTACCCTAAAGGTGCAAGTAGCCGCCTTAGGAGTATTCTTAGAAAAAACAATTGCTTCAGAAGCCCTGGTCACCAGATTCTTTAAGGCTCTTACCCGTTCCAGACCAGCACCTACCAAGAGTTTTCCCAATTGGGACTCATCAGTAGTTCTTCAGGCCTTCACAAAGGAACCTTTTTGAAGACTATTTCACTACAAAATCCTTTCCCTCAAGACTGTTTTTCTTATTGCAATAACATCAGCAAGGAGAATCCGTGAACTACATGCTTTGTCAATCATTGAACCTTTTTTGTCTATTTATCCTGATAGAATTGTTCTCAAAACGTATCTGGGTTTTCTACCAAAGGTAGCATCAGCGAAAAAACGATCCCAAGATATTGTCTTACAGACCTTTTTGTCCTAATCTGTCAGGGGATATGGAAAGACTGTTTCATAACCTAGATGTAAGAAGAATCCTGATACACTACCTGGAGGTTACCAGGGAATTTAGATCTTCAAATTCTTTGTTTTTTTTTTTTCTGGCAACAAAAAGGGTTGTCAGGCATCAAAGGGGTCAGTTGCCAGATGGCTTAGGTCAGCTATTTTAGAGGCTTACTCCCAGATTAAATTCTCTCCCCTGCAGGGGATTAGAGCTCACTCTACTAGAGCTCTTGCCACTACATGGGCAGAGAAAGCTGGTGCCCCTCCGGACCAGATCTGCAAGCCTGCTACGTGGTCAAGTTACTTTACGTTTGCACGACATTATAGGTTGGACCTTTTGTCAGCCGGGGACCAGGCTTTTGGTATAAAGGTCCTTCAGGCTGTGGTCCCTCCCAAAGCTAAGTAAGTCTCGATAATCCTCTCAAGGTGCTGTCCTGAAAGACGTTAATGGAAAGTCCAAGTTAGACTTACCGGTAACTTCTTTTCCAATAGTCTTTAGGGACAGCAGGAGCCTGCCCTGTTGTATAATTTTGCTGTTATTAACCATATTTATTTGTGTTCCAGCATGGGCCGGAGGCACTCTTCTACAACTGAGGAATGGTGGGAGAAGCGTCCTTTTAAAATCTGGTGGATGGGGTGTTTCCTGTTGGTGAGGGGGAGGAGCCATCTCTCTCAAGGTGCTGTCCTGAAAGACTATTGGAGAACAAGTTACCGGTAAGTCTAACTTTAATTTTTTTTTTTTCGTCCCTCAGGGTCGACTGACATGGGCTCGGAGCCTTTCAGGGCCTCTTCAGGAGGATCAAAATGAACCTGGTCTGGCAACCCAAGATCAGGCTTCTCCAGACCAATGGAAAAGGCTCCTTCAGCATGAAGGTGCACCCTCACCAGTATTGGTGCATCCAATCGGTATCCGGCTGATTTCCGGATCCCTGGACTCCCCTGGTGCAAGACAAGTGGGTCCATGAAGTCATTTAATCCGGCTACAAGGTCAAGTGTCACTCTTGTCCACCAGAAATGTTTTTTCCTTCCAACCTTCGCCTGTCCTCAGACCGCTTACCGGGTCTGTTTGGAGCGGTACAAGACCTGTTCCTTCAAGGGGTGATTTTCCTGGTTCCAACTTTGGAAGGTTTCCAGGGTTTTTACTCAAATTTGTTCAGTTCACTGGAAGGAAGGCAAAGTGCATCCAATCCTGGACCTCAAGGCGCTCAACTGCTTTGTGTGGGTACAGACGTTCAGAATGGAAACCATTCGAATGGTGGTGGCATCCCTGCGTCAGGGAGACTTTGTCACCTCTATCGATTATCAAGGAACTTCACATTCCAATATGTGCCAGTCGCCAGCATTTTCTCTGCTTTTCTGTGGGAGAGGAGCATTCTCGGTTTGTGGGGTAACCCTTTGGTCTCGTCTCTGCTCCTCGGGTCTTCACTAAAGTGTTAGCTTTCCTATGCCAATGGAGGATTGCAGTACTGGGCTACTTGGACGATGACCTTCTGCGAGCGGAGTCTCCCTCCTGCTCTGGTGGAAAATCTGGAGATCACAATACGAACTCTTTGTGGGAGTTCAACTGGATTCTGAATTTTTAGAAGTCTGCTCTGGCTCCATCCACGAAGCTGGATTATCTGGGCCTGACTCTGGAGTCTGCCTTAGCCAGAGTGCTCCTTCCTCTGGACAAACTGCAGAAATTGCAGGCTGCAATTCGCCTCCTGCTGTCCAACAAATGGTAGTCTCTCCAGACTTGCATGCGGGTGCTGGGCCTGGATGGTGTCTACCTTCGAGGTGGTTCTGCTTGCACAGTTCCATACAAGGTCCCTGGAAAGGGAGATTTTGGCCGAATGGGACAAGACTCCGCAGTCTCTGGACAATCAGATCCACCTGATTCAGGGAACGAGGGAGTTCCTGATATTGGGGCTTTGTTCTCTGGCGCTTCAGCTAGGAAAACCCTTCCTCCTCTTGTATTGGACAGTGGTCACCACGGATGCCAGCCTGTCTGGCTGTGGTGGCATCCTCAACAAGCATTCTGCTGAGGGGATCTGGACGCTGGAGATCTGGACGCTGGAAGAGTCCAGAATACCTATCAGGCTGTGTCTGGATCATTGGACGGATCGTCTTCAGGGTTGTCCAGTGCCATTCAATCGTATAATGCCACGGCTGTGGCTTATGTCAATCACCAAGGGGGCACAAGAAGTGTCCTGGTGGTTCTGGAGGTAGCTGGCATTCTAAGGTGGGCAGAACAGTTAGTTCCAGCCCACTCCGCTGTACACATTCCCGGGGTGTAAAATTGGCAGGCGGTTTACCTCAGTCAGCATGCGTTGGACCAAGGAGGAGTGGTCCCTTCATCCGGAGGTGTTCCATTAGCTGTGTCTCCAGTAGGGCACCCCCGAGATGGATCTGTTGGTGTCTCGGTCTCGGATCCTCTGGCGGACGCCACAGATGCGCTGGTGGCCCTGTGAGGTCAGTATTTTCTAAATTACGCCTTCCCTCCCCTCAAGCTTCTGCCAAGAACTGTACGCAGGATCGAGACACAAGGGATTCACAGTTCTCTTAGTGGCTCCGGACTGACCTCGTCGGGCTTGGTATGCCGATATGGTGCGACTGATCGCTGACGTTCCTTGGAAGCTTCCTCTCAGGGAGGATCTGCTGTCCCAAGGACCGATCTTCCATCCTGCTTTAGTCGCTGGCTTTGACGGCTTGGCAACTCCAGGTGCTGAAGGTTAGGGGTTTATCTGAATCGGTGATTCCTACACTGTTGCAAGCTAGGAAATCTACTTCTAGGAAGATCTACCATCATACGTGGAAGACGTACATTGAGTGGTGTGAGTCACTTGGGGTTCATCCTCGCTCCTTCTCTGTGGCTTGGATTTCAACCTTCCTTCAATTGGGGGTTGAACAGAAGTTGGCCTTGAGTACCATCAAGGGTGATGCTTTGGCTTTTCGCGGTCAACACACTCCCTGGTGCGTACCTTTTTTTCAGGGTGTCTGACATCTGGTCCCTCCAGTGCGGGCTCCGTTGCCGCCTTGTGATCTCAATTTGGTGCTTTCAGCCCTACAGAAGCCCACCAGAAGAGGTGGCCTTTTTGGTGGCTCTCACCTCTGGCGCAGGGTGTCAGAGCTGGCTGTGTTCTCCTGTCGTCCACCTTATCTGGTGATTCACAGGGATAAGGTGGTTCTTTGTCCCAGTCCGTCGTTCCTTCCGAAGGTTGTCTGATTTTCATTTGAATGAAGACATTGTATTGCCTTCCCTGTGTCCCAGACCTAAACATCCGAAGGAAATTGCCATGCATGCCTTGGATGTGGTCAGGGCAATTAGGGTGTACCTGGCAGCTACGGAGTCATTCCGGAAGTCAGACTTTGTGCTCACGGGACGGACCTCAAAGGGTTGTCTGCTTCCTTTTGCGATCATTGTCGGATGGATCAGACAGACAGTGGTTCAGGTCTATTCCATCAGGGGTCAGGTTCCTCCTCTACCTGTCAAGGCGCACTCTACTAGGGTGCTTAGTGGCTCCTGGGCCTTCCGTCATCAGATGTCAGTGACGCAGGTTTGCAAAGCGGCCACCTGGTCATCGGTGCACACTTTTAAAACGCTTTTATAAAGGTGGATGTGGTTGCATCTGCGGATGCTTCCTTTTGGCTGCAAGGTTTTGCAGGCTGCTCTTTAGAGGACCTGATCCTCTTTGAGGGTGTATTGTTTGTGTTTTTTTTTTTTTTTTTTTTTTTTCAGTTGAGCTCCTGTTGCCTGGTTGACTAATGTTTAGCCTTGAGAATTTTCTTGTTGTTCCCACCACTGATGGTTAACACAGCTTTGGGATGTCCCAATAGTTATGAATACCAGGCGCTGCGGCTGTCAATGAACGAAGGAGGAAATTGGATTTTTGACTTACCGTAAAATCCATCCTCTGATATTCATTGATGGCCGCAGCACCCACCCCTCTGGAGTTATTACTCTCCTGACACTGCTTGTAACAAAACTGAGTGGCTATAGCAGAGAGAGAGTATATCCCCTAGGACTGTCCATAGGTGTAGCCAGAATTCTTTTCTGCCTAGTGTCATACTCCTGTAGGGGGCAGATAACCCAATGGTTATGAATACCAGGAGCTGTCTGTCAATGAACATCAGTGGAATGGATTTTACGGTAAGTCAAAAATCCTTTTAAGTGTAGAGGTGAGATCTTTTTGACCCCCAGATCTCACATTAAAGAGGACCTGTTCTGCTTATTTCTATTACAAGGGATGTTTACATTCCTTGTAATAGGAATAAAAGTGATCAAAAAAATAGTTTTTTTTTTTTTTTTTTTTTTTTTTTTAAAGGTAAAACTTTTTTTATTTATTTTTTTTTTTTTAAAGCGCCCATCCCTCTTAGCTTGCACGCAGAAGGGAACACATACGCAAGTCGCACCCACATATGTAAACTGTGTTCAAAGCACCCATGTGAGGTATCGCCGCGATCGTTAGAGCGAGAGCAATAATTCTAGCCCCCTCTGTTACTCTAAATTTGTAACCTGTAGAAATTTTTGAATAGTCGCCTATGGAGAATTTTAGGTACCAATGTTTATCGCCATTCAAAGGAGCATGCGCAATTTTGAAGCATGACATGTTTGGTATGAATTTACTCAGGATAACATTATTTCTCATTACAGAAAGAAATTGGGCTAACTGTTTTTTCTTATTTCTGTAATTCAAAATTGTATTTGTAAAAATAGGGTGTTGCATAGTTAGTCAGGTTGAAAAAAGTCCATCTGGTTCAACCAAAAAAAACAAAACAAAACGCCAGTATTGAAAACCCAACCATACAATCCCATGCCTGCTTTTAATCCAGAGGAAGGCGAAAATAAACCTCAGCAAAACACGATCCAATTTGCTACAGCACAATCTCATGACTGTCACAAAACCTCTCAGAAACCACCAATTTGCTACAGCAGGAGGAAAAAATTCCTTCCTGATCCCCCCAAGAGGCAATTCGGCTATTCCCTGGATCAACTTTACCCAAAAAAAAAAAAAGTTAGTACCCATTCATATTATGTACACCCAGGAAAGAATCCAGGCCTTTTTTTTTTTTTTTTTTAAAGCAATCTAGTGAGCTATCCAGAACCACCTCTGGAGGGAGTCTATTCCACATTTTCACAGCTCTTACGGTGAGGAAACCTTTCCGTATTTGGAGACGAAATCTGTTTTCCTCTAGACTAAAGAGTGCCCCCTTGTCCTCTGTTGACCTTAAAGTGAACAACTCAACACCAAGTTCACTATATGGACCCCTTATGTATTTATACATGTTGATCATATCCCCCCTTAATCTCCTTCTCGAGAGAATAAAGAGCGAGAATAAATTCAGTTTCTCTAATCTTTTCTCATAGCTGAGGTCCTCCATGCCTCTTATCAGTTTGGTTACCCTTCTCTGCACTTTCTCCAGTTCCCCGATATCCTTTTAAAGAACTGGTGCCCAAAACTGAACAGCATATTCCAGATGATGTCTTACTAATGATTTATACAGGGGCAAAATGATATCGCTCTCTGGAGTCCATGCCTCTGTTAATACAAGAAAGGACTCTGCTTGCTTTGGAAACAGCAGCTTGGCATTGCATGCTATTATTAGGTTATGATCTACCAGAACACCCAGATCCTTCTCCGCTAGGGATTCCCCCAGTTCTACTCCACCTAGTATGTATGATGCATGCATATTCTTAGCCCCCAAATGCATAACTTTACATTTATCAACATATTAAACCTCATTTGCCACATAGTTGCCCAATGAAACAGTGCTTTGAGGTTAGCTGAAATGCTACTTTTAATCCCAGACCCTATATAATTTATAAAGATATTAAAGTAAGGGTCCCAACACTGAACCTTGGGGTATACCACTGATAACTTTTAGACTATTCAGAGTAAGAATCATTAACCACTACTCTCTGAATTCTATCTTTTAGCCAAATTTATATCCAATTACAAACCGATCTTTCCAAGCCAGTAGACTTTACCTTACACATTAGCTGTGTGTGGGGAACTGTCAAATGATTTTGCAAAATCCCAAGACTACTACGTCCACAGCCGCCCCTCTGCCCAAGGTTTTACTTGCCACCTCCATAAAAAGAAATCAGGTTTGTTTGACAACTTCTGTCTTTCATGAATCTATGCTGTCTGTTGCTTAAAATATTTTTTTCCAGCAATAGTTTATCTATGTGGTCTTTTATTAAACTCTGCAATATCTTCCCGACTATAGAAGTTAAACTAACAGGTCTATAGTTACTTGGCAAAGACTTTGATCCCTTTTTAAATATAGGCACCACATTGGCCCTACGCCAATCCAGTGGTACTATTCCAGTCCTTAACGAGTCCCTAAAAATTAGAAACAAAGGCTTAGAAATTACAGCTCCTCAATTATTTTAGGATGCGTGGATGGATGCCATCTGGTCCAGGTGCTTAATCCACCCTTATCCTGTCTAAATATTTCTGGACCATATCACTTTTGAGCCATTGTGGATCATTTGGGGCCGTGTCAATACCGTCCTCATTATGGTCATGAGCTCCCCCATGCTCCTTTGTATATACAGAGCTGAAGAAAGTATTTAATAAATTTGCCTTTTCTTTGTCACCAGTCACCCACTCCTGATTATTTTGTAAATGGCCTACATGACCTAACCTTTTTACTGTTAATATATTTGAAGAATCTATTTGTCCTACTACTTCAGCAATCTGTCCATTTTTGAATTTTTGCGTCCCTGATTTCCTTTTTACATATTCTGTTATATTCTTTGTAACAATTAAACAATGATAGTGTTGCCTCATTTTTATATTTTTTTTAAAAGCTCTTTTCTTTGACAAAAGGTATTTCAGCGATCGCCATTTTCTTCTCTAGGGTCTCTGCTAAAAAAAAAAAAAAAAAAACCCTAAATGTTTGGGGGTTCCTGTAATTTTCTAGCAAAAAATACTTATTTTAACTTGTAAGAAGCATGTGTCAGAAATAGGCCTGGCCCTTTAAAGAGAAACACTCATCTTTGTCCTGCAGTGGCTCCTCCTCTGACCCACTGTCGACTCACCGACAGTCCCTTTCACTTTAATGGGCTGGTGATGCGGCAGTGACACAAGGTAAGGGATTTGGCGATTAGCAGGTGAGTGGACGGCCGCTAACAGGCACTGCCATGATGGCTCTGAAATGACAGGTGCTCTTTAAATGTAAAGATTTCTTTTTTTTCTTGCTGGTACTTCAAATCTTTAATATTTGCAAATTAAGGTTTCCTTTTTAGAATAAGCTGTAAAGTTCGTAAAACAGCGATACCCAAACTGATTTTTAGGTTAACAACATAGTTGAACTACTCCATATTATTTTATTTAATTAAAGCCATAACATTATATTATATATTCTTGTATTTGCTTAAAAATGTTTAGCCCCGGTTCACATTTGTGCGATTGTGGAGATCGAATGTTATTCGCAGCAGAATCGGATCGCATAGTGGTTCACACTAGTGTGATCCGATTCTGTGCAAACTTGCAGATCGCACTGCGATATGCGATCGCAACTGGGGGTGTCGTTAACTTTTAGTTGACACCCCCCTGCGTATCGCATATGGCAGTGTGAACTGCCAGGGGTGTGGATGCGATGCGGGATCACGCTGCATATTCGCAGCATTCCCTCATCGCACAAATGTGAACCGTCACTTAAACTGAATACATCAGCTGGGTCCATGTAAAAAAAAACTTCAAAACAGTCACTTGCAGCTCACTCATTTTTCATCTTCGTTCTCTTGTTTATTCAAATTATTGATGTATCTTTTAGATTTTTTTTTTTTTTTTTTTTTTTTTTTTTTTTTTACTCCAAAAGCATTTTATTAAAATAAATTTGATAATTTTTTTTTTTTTTATCTGATTTTTAAATCAAATAAATTAGATTTAATAAAAAAAGAATCTGTGTATGTATGTTCTCCACCCTGCCCTGTTCTCTTTGTATTACTTCCTTCATGTGAAATCACTGGTGTTCCTGCCAAGTCCCTCTGCTTTAATATTTAAAAACTGACAAGACTAAGGCCCCATGCACACTGGACGTTTTTGAAGCTACTGTTAGCAGCCTCAGACTTTTTTTTTTGCAGCTGCAGAACGCCTATCCATGTTATTCTATGGACTCATGCACACATAGAGCTTTTAGCAGCTCGAAGTGGCACAGGTGTTTTACAGCTCCAAAAAAAACCCAGTACCTGTGCGTTCTGGAGCTGCAGCGTCAAGCTGTAAAAACGTCTGACGCTGCTAAAGGCTGAATAACGTGGCTTAACGTGCGTTAAGCCACGTTTATACGTTTTTTTTTTTTTTTTTTTTTTTTTTTTCTTCCATTCAAAATCAATGGTTCCCTATGGGAGCCTATTGATTTGAATGGAAGATGCATCACAAGTTGGATCAGGATGATCCGACTTGCGGTGCGACTTGCGCTGTGAGAATCTTGAGGGGGAACTCAATGCCAAAATGGTGAAAAAAGGTGTGGGGCTCCCCTCCAGGTTCCAAACCAGGCCCTTGGGGTTTGGTATGGAATTTGAGGGTAGCCCCACACTGAAAAAACGGCGTGGGGTCCCCCCCAAAATCCATACCAAACCCTTATCCGAGCATGCAGCCCAGGAAAGGGGAGGGGGTGAGCGGCCCCACCCCCCTGGACCATAACAGGCCACACGCCCTCAACGTGTGGGTGCTTTGGGGCAGGGGGGGCTCTGCACCCCCCCACCTCAAAGCACCTTGCCCCCATGTTGATGAGGACAAGGGCCTCATCCCCACAACCCTGGCCGGTGGTTGTGGGGGTCTGCGGGCAGGGGGCTCATTGCAATCTGGAAGCCCCCTTTAAAAAGGGGGCCCCCCCAGATCCCGGACCCTCTCCCTATGTGAATGGGTATGGGGTATACTATACCCCTACCCATTCACCCCATAAAAGGCAGTATATGTAAATAATGACAGGAGACGTTTTGAAAAGTTTATTAAAAATCTTCATCCGGTCTTCTCTGCTCTTCTTGTCTTCTCCTCTCCAGCGGAGCAGAGGGGGTCCAGTTTTAGGGAAGCATTCCCAGTTTGTGAGTACTGTAAACTGCCCCTGGGGAGTTTGCCTAGCAGAGGGGACCACTCTGGTGAAGGTCCAAGGGATCCAGGAGCCAGCTAGCGGTAAAGGGGGTGCCAGTGTTGACACTGAAGTTCAGAGGGGGTGCCTAGTGAGAGGACCCTGAAATGTAAAGGGGATGCCAGCCTTTGGGCAATGAAGAGTTAAAGTGTGCAGTGTTGGAGCGTTGCAGCAGCAAAAGCAGTTACAAAGAGCTACCTCAGTCAGTGAAGGGCAGGAGGGAGCTGTTTACAGGACTTTTGAGCTAACCAGAGTGTCAAAAAAGTTCAAGCATAGTTCAGCAAGTCAGTATTTACTAAGCGTCCATAAGCGTTGGTTGGCATCCAGCTGGCGTCAAGACAGCGCTAACAGGCATTTCTTTGCAAAGTGTCCCTTTTGTACCTAGTTGAGCCAGAGGAGTATCCCACTCATTCCCTTCTCCCATCCCCATTATCAAATAAACAAACCAAAGATGCCGGAATGGTCATTGTCTCCAATCTCACACTGGGGTATTCAGCTTAAATGGGCTGAAGGTGTCACGGGTAACAATGGCAGACCTAGATCAGGCCCAATGCCTGGAAAACCTGCTACATTTGCAAACATTTCCACAGTCTCTGATGATTTGGGGAGCCATATCATTTGCTGGTGTTGGTCCACTGTGTTTTATCAAGTCCAAAGTCAGTGCAGCCATATACCTGGAAATTCTAGAGCACTTAATGCTTCCCTCTGCTGACCAGCTTTATGTAGATGCTGATTTCATTTTCCAGCAGGACTTGGTACCATTACCTGGTTTAATGATCATGGTATCACTGTGCTTGATTGGCCAGCAAACTCGCCTGACCTAAACCCCCATAGAGACTCTGTGGGGAGAAATATGAAAGACACCAGACCTGACAATGCAGACGAGCTGAAAGCCACTATCCAAGGAACCTGGGCTTCCATAACACCTCAGCAGTGCCACAGGCTGATCGCCTTCATGCCACGCCGCATTGATGCAGCAATTCATGCAAAAGGAGCCCCGACCAAGTATTGAGTGCATGCTATACTGTACATGGACATACTTTTCAGTAAGCCAACATTTCTGTAATAAAAATCCTTTTTTTTTTTTTTTTTTAATTTGGTCTTCTGTTGCAATCTAATGTTTTTTGAGATGCTGAATTTTAGGTTTTCATTAGCTGTAAGCCACAATCATCAAAATTAAAATAAAGAAATGATTCAAGTATATCACTCTGTGTGTAACCCATCTATATAAAATGAGTTTTACTTTTTGAATTGAATTACTGAAATTAACTTTTTGATGATACTCTAATTTTATTATATGCCCATGTACAGTATCTCACAAAAGTGAGACTCACATTTTTGTAAATTTTTGATTATATCTTTTCATGTGACAACACTGAAGAAATAACACTTTGCTACAATATAAAGTAGTGAGTGTACAGCTTGTATAACAGTGTAAATTTGCTGTCCCCTCAAAATAACTCCACACTCAGCCATTAATATCTAAACCGCTGGCAACAAACGTGAGTACACCCCTAAGTGAAAATGTCCAAATTGGGCCCAATTAGCCATTTCCACCCCCCCCCCCTAATGTCATGTGACTCGTCAGTGTTACAAGGTCTCCGGTGTGAATGGGGAGCAGGTGTGTTTAAATTTGGTGTTATCGCTCTCTCTGATACTGATCACTGGAAGTTCAACATGGCACCTCATGGCCAAGAACTGTCTGTGGATCTGAAAAAAAGAATTGTTGCTCTACATAAAGATGGTCTAGGGCCCAGTGATGGTGAACCTTGGCACCCCAGATGTTTTGGAACTGCATTTCCCATGATGCTCAACTACACTGCACAGTGCATGAGCATCATGGGCAATGTAGTTCCAAAACATCTGGGGTGCCAAAGTTTTCCATCACAGGCCTAGGCTATAGGAAGATTGCCAAGATCCTGAAACTGAGCGGCAGCACAGTGGCCAAGACCATGCAGCGGTTTAACAGGACAGGTTCCGCTAAGAACAGGTATACCATGGTTGACCAAAGAAGTTTGAGTGCACATGCTCAGCGACATATCCAGAGGTTGTCTTTGGGGAAATAGACATATGACTTTTTATCACACTTTTTGTCACAATGTTTTGAAAATTGAAAAAAGAAAAACACATTTTCCTTTTTCTGTGTTCATTTTCCAAAACAAATGAGAGTTGCAAAATACTCACCAAAAACAAAAAAACATTTTTGTAATTTTCTTGAAACTTGTGGTAAAATATAAAATATTCCATGAACTCAACATGCCTCTCAGCAAATAGCTTGGAGTGTCTACTCTACAAAATGGGGTCATTTGGGGGGGGGGGGTGGAGAGTTTGTGCTATCTTGATATTTCAGGGCCGCCGAAATTGTGATAGGTAGTGAGGAAGTAAAATAGGCAATTTACGCCCCTTAGAAAACCTAAAGGCGGTAATTGGTTTTCAGGGACCTGTACACAGCTAGGCTCCCAAAAAGTCTCACATGTGGTATCCCTATACTGAAGAGAAGCAGCAGAATGTATTTTGGGGTGTCATTCCACATACACACATAGCATGTGTGTATACATCATTAAGTGACAACTTTGTATAAAAAAAAAAAAAGTTTGTCATTTTTTCCAAAACTTGTGGTAAAATATTCCATGGACTCAACGTGCCTCTCAGCCTTTTCTGACACTTTTTTGTTTACATCAAACTTTTTTTTTTGATGGCCCTACAGAAAAAAATGGTGGGTGTTGCATTTTTTTTTTGTCACACGGTAGAGATTTTACAAAAGCAAAAAAAAATTGAATACACAAATACACTATCTATTGCCCAATTCTTTGGTAAATTATAAAAGATGATCTTGCGTCGAATACATAGATACCAAACATGAAATGCTTTAAAATTTTGCACGCCTGTGCAGCGGCAACAAACCACGTACATTTTTAAAAGCCTTTATAGGTTGTGACTTTAGATTTAGAGGAGGTCTAGTACAAGAATTACTGCCTTTGATCTAACTTTTGCGGTGATACCTCACATGGATGCTGCAATTGCTGTTTTCATATGACAGCAGACCGATGCTTGCGTTCGCCTTTGTGCGTAAACACAGGGGGACAGGGATGCTTGAATTTTTTATTTATTTATTTTTTATCATTTTTATTGTTATCACAGGGAATTTAAATATACCTATGATAGCAATAAGAAGTGACAGGTACTCCTTTTTATGAAAACAATTGGGGTCTTTTTGACTCTAGGTTTCTCCTCTGCCCTTAAAGTGGAGTTCCACCCATTTTTGGAACTTTAGATCTTTGTAATCCCCTTTAAAATGGCTTTTACCAATGGAAACTTTTTTTTTTTTTGCTAGTAAATACCTTAATTTCGGATTTATTCCTCCTCTCCTCACTTCCTGGTCCGATTGGCGATGACGTCATTCGGCGATCCGCAGTGTCTGCTGGGATGTATTCTATTCCAGAAATCTCAGTAGCTGTATCTGTACTGAGCCGTGCCTGCCCCGCCTCCGCCCCGCCTCCTCTCAATGAATTGCATTGTATGAATGTATTAAGGCTGTTCTCTGCCCAGCCTCCGCCCCGCCTCCTCTCAATACAACTCAATGAGAGGAGGCGGGGTGGAGGCGGGGCAGAGAACGGCCTTAATACATTCATACAATGCAACTGAATGAGAGGAGGCGGGGCGGAGGCGGGGCAGGCACGGCTCAGTACAGATACAGCTACTGAGATTTCTGGAATAGAATACATCCCAGCAGACACTGCGGATCGCCGAATGACGTCATCGCCGATCGGACCAGGAAGTGAGGAGAGGAGGAATAAAGCCGAAATTAAGGTATTTACTAGCAAAAAAAAAAAAAAAAAGTTTCCATTGGTAAAAGCCATTTTAAAGGGGATTACAAAGATCTATGTATTCCAACCTATTAAAAATGGGTGGAACTCCGCTTTAAAGCATCTGACCACACCAAGATTGGGAAAAGCATCTTATCACACCAATGGCGTTGTTTATATCTGGCGAAACGGAAGCCATAAAATGCTTGTGGCTTCCGGTATCTTAGGCCATAGAGATGATTGGAGCCATTCTGGTCTCCAATCACCTCCTATGGTTAGCTGACGGAACCACCAGCTGCAGCCTTGGGTTTCCCGGTGGGAAAGGAGCGCCTGAGAAAACCGTGGAAGGCAGCGGGGGTGGTCCCCTCTCAAGTGGGGGGGGGGTGGTCCCCTCTCAAGCAGTCTTGCGGCTTATCCGCTGGGATAGCTTTTACATGAAAGCCAACTGCTGGCTGTAAGAAACGATACCAAGATGATGCCTAAATCTGCAGGGCATCATCCTGGTATGACCACTCATAGTCCAGTGATGTACCAGGTGGTCCTTGTTGAGCATAAATTGTAAGATTTTTTTTTTTTCATGCAGCCTGTGGGCTGAACGAAAAAAGAGAACCTAACCAATTCCTCCATGCACATCGATCGATGTGGATGAAGAAATCTCTGCCAGAAAGTATGTGGTATGCCCACCATTAGCCCTCCTAGCATCAACCTACTTCTAATGATGGGCATACATACAATGTTCTTTTTTTTTTTAGTTTAGCCCATGGGCTGAAGGGAAAAAAATGGAGCATAGCAGATTCCTTCATTCGCATCGATCAATGTGGGTGAAGTAATCTCTGCCAAGAAAAGTGTTAAAAAAATATACAGTGGGTACGGAAAGTATTCAGACCCCCTTAAATTTTTCACTCTTTGTTATATTGCAGCCATTTGCTAAAATCATTTAAGTTCATTATTCTTCCTCATGAATGTACACATACTGACAGAAAAACACAGAATTGTTGACATTGTTGCAGATTTATTAAAAAAGAAAAACTGAAATATCACATGGTCCTAAGTATTCAGACCCTTTGCTCAGTATTTAGTAGAAGCCCCCTTTTGATCTAATATAGCCAGGAGTCTTTTTGGGAAAGATGCAACAAGTCTTTCACACTTGGGGATCCTCTGCCATTCCTCCTTGCAGATCCTCTCCAGTTCTGTCAGGTTGGATGGTAAACGTTGGTGGACAGCCATTTTTAGGTCTCTCCAGAGATGCTCAATTGGGTTTAAGTCAGGGCTCTGGCTGGGCCATTCAAGAACAGTTACGGAGTTGTTGTGAAGCCACTCCTTCGTTATTTTAGCTGTGTGCTTAGGGTCATTGTCTTGTTGGAAGGTAAACCTTTGGCCCAGTCTGAGGTCCAGAGCACTCTAGAGAAGGTTTTTGTACAGGATATCCCTGTACTTGGCCGCATTCATCTTTACCTTCGATTGCAACCAGTCGTCCTGTCCCTGCAGCTGAAAAACACCCCCACAGCATGATGCTGCCACCACCATGCTTCACTGTTGGGACTGTATTGGACAGGTGATGAGCAGTGCCTGGTTTTCTCCACACATACCGCTTAGAATTAAGGCCAAAAAGTTCTATTTTGGTCTCATCAGACCAGAGAATCTTATTTCTCACCATCTTGGAGTCCTTCAGGTGTTTTTTAACAAACTCCATGCGGGCTTTCATGTGTCTTACACTGAGGAGAGGCTTCCGTCGGGCCACTCTGCCATAAAGCCCCGACTGGTGGAGGGCTGCAGTGATGGTTGACTTTCTACAACTTTCTCCCATCTCCTGACTGCATCTCTGGAGCTCAGCCACAGTGATCTTTGGGTTCTTCTTTACCTCTCTCACCAAGGCTCTTCTCCCCCGATTAGCTCAGTTTGGCCGGACGGCCAGCTCTAGGAAGGGTTCTGGTCGTCCCAAACGTCTTCCATTTGAGGATTATGGAGGCCACTGTGCTCTTAGGAACCTTAAGTGCAGCAGAAATCTTTTTGTAACCTTGGCCAGATCTGTGCCTTGCCACAATTCTGTCACTGAGCTCTTCAGGCAGTTCCTTTGACCTCATGATTCTCATTTGCTCTGACATGCATTGTGATATGGAAGGTCTTATATAGACAGGTGTGTGGCTTTCCTAATCCAGTCCAATCAGTATAATCAAACACAGCTGGACTCAAATGAAGGTGTAGAACCATCTCAAGGATGATCAGAAGAAATGGAAAGCACCTGAGTTAAATATATGAGTGTCACAGCAAAGGGTCTGAATACTTAGGACCATGTGATATTTCAGTTTTTCTTTTTTAATAAATCTGCAACAATGTCAACAATTCTGTGTTTTTCTGTCAGTATGGGGTGCTATGTGTACATTCATGAGGAAGAAGAATGAACTTAAATGATTTTAGCAAATGGCTGCAATATAACAAAGAGTTAAAAATGTAAGGGGGTCTGAATACTTTCCGTACCCACTGTATGGCAAAACATAGGGGATCTGCCCTCTGTGTACACCCCATCCCCTATGCTTCGCCATATATGCTTATTTCTTTCTTTTATTTATTTACTTATTTATTTTTTTAATTGCGGTGGTGAAATCACCTCCTACAGTGCTGCAATCATTGATTTACCTACATGCTGAGAGCAAATGCTGTTGCTGTCAGAAAAAACAAATCTGTGCTGCAGCTGATGGTTAACAATAAAACACAGTAACAATAAAACACTACAATATAATAGTATACAGTGCAGTAAAACAGTAGAATGGCGGTATCTGCAAAGCAAACTATGGTAACAATAAAACATTCCAGACAGTATAACGGTATATTATAAAGTACAGTAAAAGTAGAAAAGTAGAGTAAGAACAAAAAATTAACTCTTTTTAAGAGTTAAAATTACAACTCTTTTTGGCTTTTTTATCTTTTATTTTTTTTACAATTTTTTTGTAACTGTATAAAAACTTTAAACGTTCCAGGCTAGGGTCTCAAAATGCGATGGTAATCTAACATCTTTTGAGACCCAGTGTGAAAACTGTGCCCTAGACTGCCGTGCTGTACCCTATACTAATACTCTACTAGTGTGTAGTAGCAATGAAAACAGTCCCCGATGCAGAAACCAGGTTTGCTAGGACAAGAGGGACAAAAAAGAGGCTGTCACGCCAATATCAGCGTTTTCTACAGACACAACATCTTTTTTGGGGTGTTCTTTGGGTAGGGGTACCAGGGAGGACATTCGGAAAATGCCTCTCATGCAGCCAGCTCACTGCCTCTGGATTGAAGATTTTGGCCACAGCACCTTCTGTATACAGAAGAGCTATGATGATCTTTTTCTGGAATTTTAGGAAGGATCCAGTTCTTCCTGGCGCTTTGTATAGCACATAAGCGTTCAGCAGAGCCAATTGGAATAAGTATACAGAAACTTTTTTTTTTTCCAGCGTCTGGCCTTACAGGCATTTAACCGCTTGCCGACCGCCACACGACTATTTACTGCGGCAGTCAGCCCCGTACAGGCAAACCGACGTAGGGCTACGTCGCTCGCCTACGAGCCTCTAGGGGGCAAGCTCCCACCCCCGCTCGTTCACTAACATCCCGCGCGAGTGACCGGCGGCTCCGATGTCTGCCGGTCACTCGCGATCTCCTGCTGGAGAGGGAGAAAGGCAGGCGGCTAATGTAAACAAAGCCGCCTGTCATTCTCCCTGATGTAACTGCAGAGATCATACGATCCTGCTATGTAGGATCGTATGTCTCTGTGGTTACATCACAAGGCACGCCCCCCCACAGTTAGAATCGCGCCCCTAGGGATACATTTAACCCACTGATCACCAATAAAGTTAACCCCTTCCCTGACAGTGTCATTTTTACAGTAACAGTGCATATTTATAGCACTGATATCTGTAGTAATGTCACTGGTACCCCCTAAAGTGTCAAAAATGTCAGTCAAGGGTCCGATCTGTCCGCCGCAATGTCTCAGTCCCGCAAAAAAAATCGCAGATCGCCGCCATTACTAGTAAAAAAAAAAAAAACAAAAAACAATAAAAATGACATAAATCTTTCCCGTAGTTAGTAGACGCAATAACTTTTGCGCAAACCAATCAAAATACGCTTATTGCGATTTTTTTTTTTTTTTTTTTTAACCAAACATATGTAGCAGAAAACAAATTGGCCTAAAATGTAAAAAAAATTAGATTTTTACATTTGTTTGGGGGAATTTCATATAAAAAAATGTGAAAAATATTTTTATTTTTTCAAAATTGTTGCTCTTTTTTGTTTATAGCGCAAGAAGTTAAAATCGCACAGGTGATCAAATACCATCAAAAGAAAGCTCTGTTTGTGGTTAAAAAAGGACATCAATTTAATTTGGGTACAGCGCTGCATGACCGCGCAATCGTCTAAGTCGGGAATCTACAAGCCGTTGGGGGAAGCCCCGGCGATTAGGTCGCATGGTGCCACATACGCCAATTCCAAAATCAAAAAGGTGACTAAAAAGTGGCACGCTTGTGTAATAATTGTTCACGTATAAATGGTACCCCTTTCTAAATAAGGGTGACACCGAGTCCCAAACAATCTTGTCGCTGCTCCCCATGTCATCTGGGCAGTTGGGGGGCTTGCTCTACATTGCTTTCTTTTTCCTCGTAAATTCAGAAACTACATGTATCGCCTGTTGCCCTGTCAGAGCTTATACATCTTGACCCCATATCTGGCACGCTTGCTGGGGAGAAACTGTTTGAAAGCAAGGCGGCCAGAAAATTTAATCAGGGGCTCTTCAACACAGACAGCTTTTTGGGGCATATACAAGGCTGTAAACTTCTGGTTTAAGTGATTTACAAGGGGCTGCATTTTGTTGAGCCGGTGATATCCAGGGTCACCCCCGAGGACGACAGAGTTCATTGTCACTGAAGTGCATGAACCGCAAGATTTGCTCGTATCTAGTCCTGGCAATGGTAGCAGAGAACTGGGGCATATGATGAGTCGGATCAGTGAACCAATCACTCTTTTTAGTAATGCCCATGAGGAGGCAGAGGCCCAGAAATGTTTTAAATTTGTAAACCGTGATACGTTTCCATGCAAATTCTCTCTCTGGCAAGGGTCAAATTTGAATTTGCAGCAACGAATTGCATATAAATTGCTTTGGTCCACAATAGATCTGTACAGATCTTCCGTGAAAAACAGCTCATAAAAACCAAGGGGAGTAAAATCTGCTGTTTCTACCTGAATTCCGGGTTGGCCAGTGAATGGGGGAATTACGGCCACTGCAAAAGTGGTGGGCTCACAATCAGGATTTGCAAGCACATCAGGAAAGACACTATGGGCTCTACGGGCCTGTCTTAAAATTATTGGTGGCTGCGGGACACTACTTGTGCTAGCCACGGCACCAGCTTGAACTGCACTTATGGAGCTCGCCACGTCACCAAGTGTTACTGCAGTGCTGGTTTGACTATGACCAGGATGTGCTAGGTCACTGGTGCTTGCCAGTTCACTAGAAGGTTGAGCAGGACTAGTACCGAAACTCTGCTGCATACGAGAACCCTGCGATTGTTGCACCTCAGCAACAAAAGAACGGGGTCAGGTATGCCTGACCTTAACCGGGACCACTACTCTGTTGTCAGAGCTATCTGTCAAGGTGCCGCTGCTCTCTACAGGTTCAAATACTGAGCCTGATTCTGACAGTGAGGCTTCCCCATTGCTCTCATCTGTCGTGCTCAGTATCGTGTAGGCCTCTTCATCTGTTTTGATATTTTGGCCAATACATTTTATAGGTACCTAGTGTGACTCACAGGTAAAATATCACCTGGTTGTCAAGGACTGTTTGAACCGCTACCAAAAAATTTAACTGCTAGTGCTAGCAGAGATCAGGCCTGACTCTAACGCTGCGGTTTAGTGTGCTGTATATCGGAAGTGTCAGTAATCTGCTGATACTGCACTTTTCGGGATGGTTGGAGGGGCTAAACGCAGGTGCTGGCAGGTGTTTGGGCTGCGTTTTGGGAACCCTATACTAAACTATTGGGGACACTAGTATAGTTCTGATCAGATCAAAGATATTGATCTGTTCAGACACTATACAGTACTAGTAATGTAGTCGTTTAGTGTGTGTGTGTGTCACTGGCAATCAAAGGGTTAAAATGTATTACTAAATATGCCGCAGGCAATCTGATGCTATCCTGTATTGACGCTAACTAACGTTAATGCTAACTGATGTCACCTGTGACACTAATACAGTGATCAGAAAAAAAAAAACTGTACACTATAATAGTGACACTGTGACAGGGCAATTAAGGGGTTAACTGGGGGTGATCAGGGGGTTAAATCGTTATTAGGGGATGTATGGCGGGTACCCTAAACCTATCTGGGACTACCACTAACTGTCTCTCACACTAACTTAATTTACAAGTGACACTAATACAGTGATCAGTAAATTATCTGTATATTGTATATAATGTACACTGTGACAGGGAGTGAAAGGATTAACTGGGGGTGATCAGGGGGTTAAATGTGTGTCTATGTGTACTTGTGTCAGTGTAGTACTTCTGTACTCACAGTTGATGTTCTCTTCTCTCACGCTGGAACCGAAAAGGGCTCCAGGAGATAATATTGCATCATTTACTGCAGGACTTTCTGCAATTGGTCAATTGAACCGATCACCAAAAATCATTGGACTGGACCTGATGACTGAACTGAATCAGAACCCCTAGCCCCGCACATGACTGACCTTCAGTTATGTCGGATTGCGCAGCTGAGCCACCTTGCAGCAGTAAAACTGCGGCGGGTGGTCGGCAACTGGTTAAAGTTAACATGTTGATTTTGCTTCTGCTGTAATGTGTGTTGAAATGGGTACTTGTGGTCTCCATTGGAACCCAGTGTAAAAGGGTGACAAAGAAGCACATTTGGGGGAACATGGAAACAACCTTGTCACCCCGAGGCAGAAAGATCTCCATGGCAGGAATAACAGGTTATTTCAGAAAAACCTGCATGTAAAAATATTGGAAAGTTACAATAATATTTTAAAGCACCATGCACACTAAACTCTGAGAGTTTGACAGTAGCTGTGGCTGCGCTGCGCTGTGCACCTAACAGTACATCGTTCTGGGCATTCATCCTTAGGCACATACTACCCTAAACTGTAAAGTACTGCTGAGTACAACTTCCAGCAGTAGCAGCTGTCAGCCTCTCAGAGATTGACCATCTGCCGGCAGCAGGGTTGGACGACGCGCAAAGCACCCCCACCTTAACGCTTGGTCATCCGCTGATCTTTTTAGCCAATAGGAAAAAAGAGAAATGACTTTGTACTTCCTGATATGGGAGAGCATGCGGAACATGCCTCTTGTCATGTGACCGCACTGGTGCTTGTTGATTGGCTGTTCAGGCATCAGCACTGTATGTAGCATTGTCAATCCCATGTAAGCGCAGGTCTGAATTCCTATCTGTGCTGTGGGGTGCAAGTGAGGAAGAAGTAGGCAAATGTGCAGATTTGGATGGAGGGCCATGGTGGTGGTTGGGAATGTGCTATTAATATTTATTTCTTGCTTTGCCTTATAAGGGCAAAGCATAGGTTTGCTTTCGTTTTTCAACTCCAAATGAATTTAACAAAAAAAAAAAAAAAATACCTCGGGTCAACTTGTTCTCTATGCCACTGTCATTACAAAAAATCATTTAGACCCTCAAAATATTTGTCTTGGAAATGACAAGACTGGTCAGCCACTATCTGTGGTCCTGCCATGTTTTCCTTGTTTGTGAGGTTGCAGCAGCAGAGGTAATATAAGGAACATGTGGCCCCCTATAGTCATTGTTTGACTTTAGGTCTGCTTTAAAGTGACACCAAATGTTATCTTTAGTGTTCAAAAACAATCAGAAAATGTGAGAAAGTAAAGATCAAGTGAACAATATCGGAGAGTGTTGACTTTTGTACTTTGTGTTACTCTACACTGTGGGTGAATTGTATTCGTGCACCACTGGCTTTGGCTGGAGTTGTGTTTTACTACTACTTGGAAAATGCTAAGCACTGCATACCTTTCTAGTGTGATCTGTAGTTTTTGTGATCAGATTGAGGTAAAGATGGCCATTAGGAAGTAACATCTTTAGAATCCTTGCACTTTGCCAATAGAATACCTTGATGTTTACAATGATAACTTTTTTTTTTTTTATAACTACCCATCTTCAGGGTTTGATTGCAATAAAGGAAAGGTATAGTAGATATGTATTTTATCTATTGACAGGAATAAAAAAAAAAGTTTAAATTTCTTCTTTGTGGTCAGGTAAGAATGCAATATGGCATAAAAATATATTGCATCTTTGGCTTTCAGGTGAGGCTCTGGGTTTACGGAGCTCATTTTTATGCTCACAAGTGGATAGTTCAAAAGAATGACCCTCTCTCCTCCCTGCCAGCTGTGTACACACAGCCAAGTAGGACGTTTCACTAAGAGACAGACAGAAGACACAAAATGGGTATAAAACATCATTTAAAAAGAGATAAATGAAACCATGAAAATTAACCTACACATCATGTGTTGTTTTTTTTTTTTTTCTTCTTTTTTTTAAAATGGAAAACATGACGTGCAAGAGGTTTTTATAAATGGGTTATCCGTGGTCTCTTGAGTACCTGCCTGTATTTATATTTGCCTAGTTGATGGCAGCTTGTGCCTATAGGGAAGGCGTTCTATCGTGGCAACTTGTAGTTGACCTAAAATTATTTTGGTGACAAATCCAGTTTTACTGCATTTATCCAGTTATATGGCTCTAAATTCTTAAAGGGTGGTTTACGGTCATGTTGATTTTGTTCAATATAAACATGCAGTTGAACTTGAAATGATTGAAACAGCAGAAAGCCGTACTGAGAAGAGTTTAGAAACTATCGCTGCTCACCTTCTGAAAATACTAGTTGTCTGACTGACTGATTTTTTTATTCAGAGACACTGCCCTAAAATAAACAAATCATGCATCAAGCTTCGCAATAGCTGCTTGGAACAACATGGGTAATGCGGGTAGGGACCCAATACCAACATAAAACACCTTCCAAGGTGACTGTATTGAATGAGCACTTGGCCACAGAGGACCAGGCCCCGCTCCAGTTTGCGAAGTTTATCTCAGCTGCCAAGTCTTGTTCCCACTGAACTACATAAGTGTGGGGGGGGGGGGGGTGAAGGAGGTACAGTTATTCAGAGAAGCATAGAGGGCTGAGATGA
Organism: Pelophylax lessonae; assembly: GCF_965119305.1. NCBI lineage: Eukaryota > Metazoa > Chordata > Amphibia > Anura > Ranidae > Pelophylax > Pelophylax lessonae. Next base: position 76,055,685 of record NC_138777.1, read on the forward strand.
GGCCCAGGAATCCTGGAGAGTGGGTGGCAGGTGTGTTCAAATGTAGTTTTTTAGAAAAGGTATGTGCAGGTTCTGTGCAGCGAGGTGAGCTAATGTTGAAGCTGGTGGTAGCGGAACAATTCAGTCTCAGGGATGTCACGGGACTCCCGCAGTGAGGCCCACGAGGGGAATGATCTGGTTGCTTGAAAGTGTTAGACGTGTGAACCTGCTAGAAACCCACCAGGAGAATGCCTGGGGTAACGAGAGGGTTATTGGTGATGGGGAGCAGGGGTTAAAAAGGTGACATTTGGACGACGAAGTACTGCACAGAATCCCAGATTTGTAGGTTATGCTGCATAAGCAGACTCAGTAAGGCCCCTTTCACACATTCGGTCCATTCAGTTCATCAGTTCAGTCAAAATGTATCAGTTTTCCATCCGTTTTTCGTCCATTTTTCATCCGTTTTTTTTTTTTTTACATCCACTACCAATGCGAAAACAGATGAAAAACGGACCGTTTGTCCGTTTTTACATCCGTTTTTCGTCCGATCCGTTTTTTTTGACGGATGAAAAATAGGGCATTCATCTGTTCATCAGTTTTTACATAGAGATGCATTGATGTCCGTTTTTCATTCGTCAACGGATGGATGAAAAACGGACAAACGGACCGTATGTGTGAAAGGGGCCTAACGCTGGGCGAAGATTATGAGGGAGCCAGAGGAGGGATGGCATGGTGATGGGAGCGCAGTTGGGCAGTTCCAGGAGCACCCACAGGGGAACATCTACCGAGGCGTGAAGCAGAGATCTCAGTACGGGTTTCTTCAAAAGCAGATTTAAACCCTAGGCAAAAAAACTCTCGTTCTAAAGTGGTTGTAAACCTTCGTCATGAAACCTGAACAAAGCACAAATATCTGTGGTGTTTACTTGTCTCTCCAAAGCTCTGAGTGTAATTTCTCTCTAGTGCTTTGTTTCTCTGTTATCAGAATGTCACACTTAGAAGTTGTCCTGACACCAGAGATAAAATGGTGACGAGGAAGAAGAGCTCAGCACACAGCTTGTCTATTCACAACACAACTCTGCATTGTACCCTTTGTTTCTGTGTTGTGTGTGTCCCTTTCCTCCAGTCCGCTCTCATACATTGTACAAGAGCTCTAACTGCAGCTTCCCGCTCCCTCCTGTGCTACTTACAGATGCAGAAGGATTTTAAGCACTTTGAAGGGATGTTGAAATAAGACTGCAGATAAATAAGTAGAACTTATGTAGGAGGATTTGTTTAATATCTGTGCACCATCTGAGGCTAGTCACTTTACTGTGTATATGGAAGGGTTTACAACCACTTTTTTATTGTCAATACACTTCCTATAAACTCTATAATAACCTTTTTTTTTTTTTTTTTTTTTTGCTGTTATGATCTTGTTAGAGGGTGACCATTTTCGTCCTCCACCGTCCCCACTGTATGTGGGAACATAGTCACCCCCTCTTTCTTGCTCCCGAGAACACGTATTGACTATGACATTTGTTGTGTGCATAAGTCTATAACAAACTTGGTATCAGATTTTAATTATTTTACTTTTTCAAAACATCTGTAACAGTATAGGTTAATAAAGCACAGTGGCTTAAATATTACTTGGTTGTCCACATTTAAAGTGTCCGATAACTACAACATGGTGATATAGAGATTTTGTGTGCCGTTCTAGAGTAACCCTATCTCATGTATAATCTTTTATATAAGAGAAAACTGTGACTGAAGTACAGGTAACCAAAGGTGTCTGCAAGTATCTATTTTAAACCTTTTAAGGTTTTCTTTTCCAGGGAGGATAAAGTGTGACCTACTTCCTCTTCTGTAATGGCCTGATTTAAAGTGCTTTGGTTGTCTAGGGAAAGCTGTAATGGTCAAATGTTCTCTAGGAAAATCTTGATTGTGGATTGACACATAATAAGCTTAAATAAAACTGGATGTAAAATAAACCTCTTGTGTGCATGTTGGGATGTAATAACAGCATTAGAGGGGTTATGTATTTTCAGAGTATTATAAACTTGACTTTTATGTTATTGTGATGCCAGCTTGCTAGGAGCTTGTTTTTGTCTCTCGCAATAACAACCGTATCCATTTTCCCTGAAATTGGAGGAAGCCTTTTGAACAGATTTTGTTATACACTTGATTACCAAAAAGAACTGAGATGCCTTTACACACATGAACTTTAATGGCATCCCAGTCTTAATCCATAGGGTTCAATATTGAGTTGGCCTACCCTTTGCAGCTATAACAGCTTCGACTCTTCTGGGAAGGCTGTCCACAAATTTAGGAGTGTGTCTATGGGAATTTTTGACCATTCTTCCAGAAGCGCATTTGCAAGGTCAGGCACTGATGGTTGGACGAGAAGGCCTGGCTCGTGTTCTTCACTTTAAAATTATCCCAAAGTTGTTCTATCGGGTTGAGGTCAGGACTCTGTGCAGGCCAGTCAAGTTCTTCCACCCCAAACCTGCTCATCCATGTCTTTATGGATCTTGCTTTGTGCACTGGTGCGCAGTCATGTTGGAACAGAAAGGGGCCATCCTCAAACTGTTCCCACAAAGTTGGGAGCATGAAATTGTCCAAAATGTCTTGATATGCTGAATCCTTAGGAGTTACCTTCAATGGAACTGAGGGGCCAGGCCCAACCCCTGAAGAGAAAAAAAAACCTACACCATAATCCCCCCCCCCCCCTTTTCCACCAAATGTTTTGGACCAATGCACAAAACAAGGTCCATAAAGACATGGGTGAGTGAGTTTGGGGTGGAGGAACTTGACTGGCCTGCGGAGCCTGACCTCAACCCGATAGAACACCTTTAGGATGAATTAGAGCAGAGACTGCGAGCCAGGCCTTCTCGTCCAATATCAGTGCCTGACCTCACAAATGCGCTTCTGGTGAAACATTCCCATAGACCAGGGGTCTCCAAACTATGGCCCTCCAGTTGTTAAGGAAATACAATTTCCATCATGCCTAGTCATGTCTGTGAATGTCAGAGTTTTACAATGCCTCATGGGACATGCAGTTATGCAACAGCTGGAGGGCCATCGTTTTGAGATCCCTGCCATTGACACAATCCGAAACCTTGTGGACAGCCTTCTCAGAAGAGTCGGGGTGTGTTTAGCTGCAAAGGGTGGGCCAACTCAATATTGAGCCATTAAAGTTCATGTGAGTGTAAAGGCAGGTGTCCCAAAACTTTTGGTAACATAGTGTATTTTTGTTTTATTTTGTATATTTTCCAGGAAGGTTTTTAATTTGTGTGCCATGTACAACAGCCTGTATGGCCTTTTAATAGCAGGTTTGATGCCATTTGTAGCGGGTACATTTATTATTCTGGTGTAAGTTTTTTTTTTTTTTTTTTTTTTTCTTATTGGGATATTTTTGAAATTCCTGTTTACTGGTTATGAAGGTAATTTTCTATTTAAAGCAGACGTATTATTTCACAAAAATGTTATTAAGTTACATTGGTGTAGAACATGGGTATACAATCAAATCAAGCAAAAGGACAGCGTGGGAAATACCCAACGCTGCTACCAGAATACAAATACAAGGACAGATAAAGGCATATTTCCATATGATATGTGATGGTACAAAGAAGATGTGTTAGGCAATAAACAAAAAAAAAAATCCTATGAGGAGTCCTCATTAACATAGCCAATAATTGCCTCTGTATGAGAGGGAGGAATAGGTGAATTAAGTTATTAAGAAAATGGCAGAGCGAGGGGAAGTAGAAACAAAGATGACACAGCAAAAGGAGGGAAAGAGGAATAAATGCAGGGAAGAGGGATCAGAGGAGATGAAGTGAAGCCCAACAGCAGTACCCACCGATGTATTTAGTTCTACTGAAAGGAGGGACCAGTTCTATAGCAGACCTGAATGATATGCTTTTTTTTTTTTCTTAACTAATGTGCATCAACTCCTTTTTTTTAACGCGTATTTCTGAAAGGTGGGTTTAAAGCCTGACTTCAGGCTAATTTTATTTATTTTTATATTCTGGTCCCCCAGCAGTATAAAAAAAAAAATGCTATGGCTACATTATTCATTGTGACAAAATGCGGTATCAGACCTATCTCACACCGCGCTGTCACTTGCGCAACAATGCCACTCTCAGCTGCACCTTGCACAAAGATTTTCAAGCTCGCAAGGACAACAATCTAGGTGCCAACAGCCTGAGAGTGATTGTCACTGGGTGAAGGTAACTAAGCAATTTCCTCTTTAAGCTACCAATCACCCCCTTCTGACCAAGAAGGAGGAAACTCCTAATTATAGCAATACCAACTATGGATTTAGAATAAACATCTGTAACACGCACTGTTGCCACAGACAGGTCTGTTCAGAGGATTTATACTATACAGTAGCACTCAGGGATTCTTTTAAGCTTGCATAGCCCATTTAAAGACAAGGTTAACACTTTTTAAAATATGGTTTGAAATTTAAAAGGCAAAAAAAAGGTGCAAATCTTTTTTTTTCCAGAAAAGGAGGGTTACAAGCAATAAGGAGACAATAAAGCAACACAGAAATAAGAGTTGAAAAGTGAGAACACTTGCAATGTCCTAGGTTTTAGCAGAGTCTAATCAATGAGCAAGGTGTTATTGGCTCTTATAACTTGTTATATGTTTCTTTGTTGAGGTGGAAAACATTCCGATCATTCTGTTGGCTCCAGACTGGCCTCGCCGGTCTTGGTACTCAGACCTGATAAGTAAGGCTGGTCGCCAATACCCCTTGGAGACTTCCTCTCAGGCAAGATCTGCTGTCTCAAGGTCCGATCTTCCATCCTGCTTTACAGTCACTGGCTTTAATGGCATGGCTGTTGAAAGTCAGGTGTTGAGGAATAGGGGTCTTTCTTACTTTGTGATTCCTACACTCTTGAAGGCTAGGAAGTCAACTTCCAGGAAGATCTACCATTGTACGTGGAAATTGTACTTTTCATGGTGTGAATCGCTGAAGGTGCACCCTCGCTTGTTTTTGATCGCTAGGGTTTTGGCCTTTTTGCAGAAAGGGGTTGAACAGGGGTTGGCTTTGGGTACTATCAAAGGCAAAGTTTCGGCTTTGCCTTTGCTCGTTAGATACACATGTCCTAATCCGGACTTTTATCCAGGGAGTACGCCATATGGCTCCTCCGAGGCGATCCCTGTTACCTCTATGGGATCTGAATCTGGTGTTGTCTGTTCTTCAAAAGCCTGCTTTTGATAAAATTCAGGATATTCGCTGCTTTCTTTGTCTCCAGAAGTTTGCCTTCTTGGTGGCGATCACTTCTGCCCACATGGTATCTGAATTGGCGACGTTGTCTTGCCACTCCCCTTATCTGGTGGTACTTCGACCTAATCAGTCTTTCCTTGCTAAGGTGGTTTCTGATTTTCATCTGAATGAAGACATTGTGTTACCTTCACTTCGCCCTAAACCTCAGTATCCTAAGGAGTATGCGATCAGGGTTTATTTAGATGCCACTGAGTCCTTTAGAAAATCAGACGCTCTTTTTGTCCTTACTGATGGACCTTGTAAGAGATTGGCTGCGTCTGCTGTGACCATTTCCGGATGGATTAGGCAGACGGTGGTACAGGCCTAATCCCTGAGAGGTCAGGTTCCTCCTTTCCCAGTGGAGGCTCATTCTATGAGAGCGCTGAGTGCCTCTTGGGCTTTTCACCATCAGGCGTCAGTGCTACAAGTTTGCAAGGTGGCAACTTGGTTGTCTGTGCATACGTTCACAAAATTCTACAAGGTAGATGTGTTTGCATCCGCGGATGCTTCCTCTTTTGGCCGCAAGGTTTTGCAGGCTGCAGTATAAAAGTAAACTCTGTTTAGTTTCTCTTTAAGGGTTCAATTTTTTCCGGGTGAGCTCCAGTTGTTCCTGTTTGAGCTCCATTGTTACCTGGTTGGCCAAGTTTAGCCATTGGGGACTTGCGTTTTGTTTCTGCGTTGTTTCCCACCCCTCGTGATTATACTGCTTTGGGACATCCCTATGAGTCATGAAGATAAGGAGCTGCGTCTGTCGAATGATAGAGAAAACTGGATTTTTGTAAGAACTTACCATTAAATCCTTTTCTCTGAAGTTCATCGACAAACGCAGCACCCGCCCCTCTATTACTGAGGTATGGGGTTTTTTGTCTTCTAAACACTGCTTGCAACTAAACTGTTTGATGATAGCAGAGTCTGAGGGGTTATGCCTGCAGGGACAGCCCCCATAGGCATGGTTAAATTTTTTTTTTCCTGCCTAGTGCCTATTCCTAGAAGGAATAACCCTATGAGTCATGAAGCTAAGGAGCTGCGTCTGTCGATGAACTTCAGAAAAAAGGATTTTACAGTAAGTTCTTACAAAAATCCAGTTTTTTTTTTTTTTTCCCATGATGTGCAGATTATTTGTGTAAGGTAGCAGATAAACTTTGTCCCAGCAAGCCTGGTACCCATACTAATCTAAAACTTCAAGGCCTCATTCACACCTTGATATTTTCTGTACCTGTTTTAGCAAGGGCACACTTGTTCTCTATGTACCCTGTTCACACCACAACACTTTTATCATGTTTGTATTTTTCTGTGCAGAAATCTGCGACATGTATGCAGTTTTCTGCGCAGAAAAAAAACACACATGACAACAACATTATAGTGTGAACATTGCACATAGAAAACAATATGTTTTTTTTTGTGTGTCCCTGCAGAGACCTACGTTTAGAAATACACATCTCTTCACATAATGTGAACATGCCCAAAATCTTCCATGTGGATCTAATAAGCATTTTTTTTTTTTTTATCCATCTGTCTTTATGCGCGTATCGTGTGAACGAGGCTTAAAAGTAACACAGAAAGCATTATAAAGTTTAAAGCCTACGTGCAGGCAAATGAAAAACCAACATCAGCTCAAGGGACATAACTTTGTCAGTAAGATGTGTCCCTTTTACTGATGCCTCTGTTATTAGGTGAAATCCTACTCTGTAATGCCTCCTTCTCCTGCCTCCATAATCTTCTGGTGCAGTGGGGGTTAATAGAACTAAGGGCCTGTCAAAGACGCTCATCAAAAAAGTCCAACTATGTCTGTACTTTCTGCCTACCTGCTCCATTTATACAAGCCATACTTCAGCTTCTCGTAATAAAACGCAATCTACGAAGAGAGGGGGTGGACCTATCAATGATCCGCATATCTTCCATTTATAGATGACATTCCATTCATAGAAGCTGTAGTTCACCTTCTATGAATGGAGCAGCTAGGTAGAAAGGGTGGGCATAATTTGGCACTTTTGATGAGATCTAACCTGTGAGAAACTGAGAGGTTTATACACACCTGGTCTGTACAAGCATATTGCACAGAGTGGTCCCTTACTTCTTGTTTAGCAGTCTCCCCCATGCGCTCACCTCTCCTCTGAGTGTCCCCCTAGCAAGCCGTGAAGCCCTCCTGAGCCACCGCTTTGTGTCCATAGACACACAGTGAGGCTCATCCAAGTCCTCCAAAAAGGATTTGACTGACAGCAAAAAGGATTTCACTGATAGCAGCAGGAGTCAATGGCTTCCACTGCTCTCAGTCTGTGCAGGGGAGAGTCTTAAGATTTGTAAAAGATAAGTATGCGTTTCTAGGTTTTTGTTGACTTATACTTACCTAGGTGGATGCAGCATCGGTCCCCTGGTGCCTCTACACTGAGAACCAAGCGATCGAACACCGTCGATTGCTCGTTTCTCATAGCTCCGTGAGCAGAGAGCTGCTGACTGTCAGTCACAGCTCTCTGCTCTCCCCCCCCTTCTCGCTCACTAGAGTGCTGGGCTGTGGAGGGGGCAGAGCGACAGGCTCAGCCTCTCAGCGGCTCGCTTGGAGGCTAAGCCAGGTGTCAGTCCAGGGATCTGACGGATCCCGACTCCGTGGTCATGATGCAGAGTCTGGACCGACTTCTGTGATGTCAGCAGAGAGCGGACTTCAGCCTGCTCTCTGCTGAAAATGGGTCACAGGAGTGCAAAACTAACTGCACTCCTGTGATCCATAGAAGTACAGCCAAACAAGCTTTGGCTGTACTTCTCCTTTATGCAAACTTGTTGCTTTGCCTGTGCAGGACAGAACGCAGGTTCGCTTTAGGATGGCTTTTACATCTGGTGCTGTAAATGTAGTGAACCAGAACCCATGGCCTCATTGGCAACACAATTTCTTTGTAAGCTCATTCATTGCCTCCTGTTTTCAAGATTATCCACAGTTGCCAAATTAAAAAAAAAACGAAATGGTTAAATTATTTTCTGTAAATACGTAAATGTAGCTCTGGGCCATTACCAGTGGGGTCTTCATGCTTCAGATCAACCAGTCTATTTCTTTCTGGTGTCTTTATTTAGTGGCTCCCAAAGTTGTGAATTGTGCCCACCAATGATATGTAGTGGACAAACATTTAGGTGGGTTAAGTAGAAAGCTTTCCTGCAGTAACTATGGAGCAGCACTTTACAGAACCCACAGTACGTCTGTTGGGCTCAAGCACTAGCAAGCCTTTGAAGTGTGGCTATACACATCCCTGTTATGTGTTCATTCAATAGCCTATTGTGAAAATCACATCAAGTAACCTAGAGGAAGTGACAGACTCTTACAACTATCAAAGTGCAAACAGAGATTTGCCAGCTAAGTGAGAAAATGTACAATATGGTACAGATTCTAGTCAAAGCTCCAGGGAGCATAGATGAAGACGCCTATCCAGTGGTGTTGGCTGCTGAAAACACATTTCTCCTGGTGTATCCTCCCAGTTGGGGATCAACTTAGAGGACTTTTGTCACTAGTATGATTGCTTTGACAGATGTAGAAGTGGTATAATTGTATTTGTTTCTGGGAAACTATGTGCAAAGCTTCGGGTATCTCTCACAATAATTAAAAAAGGAGGGAAAAAAACAAAAGGAAAGGTCATACCTAATAAATTATTATTCGCAAAAAGTAATGTACAGCACAAAGAAGCCTTTAAGTTAAAAACCAAATAAAAAATAAGCTGCCATGCTTAGAATTTCCCAGATGAACAGTCATTTTCACAATTCAAACTATATTCAGCGTTTTAGAGACATTTCTAACAGTCATTTATGGCCTAATCTCAGATATACAAAGTATATAGTAAGAGCAATCAGCGCAAATCCAAATAAGTGAAAAATAAAAAAAACAATCCGACTGCAATCACTGGTGTGTGTGTCCACTCCACAAATGCAATCTGTATACCCTTAAAAAGTGTAGCGCCAGATCAAATAAATAATCAAAAAAATTATAGTGATTAAATAAAATGAAGTACAATATAAAACATCCCACAGTGTGAACAACTAGATGAATGTGAAAAAGTGTGCGGAGTCTGCAGACAGGATCCATCCACTATACGTGTTAAACCAAGGATGACTTCATCGGTAGGGGTGAGGAGAAGCACAGAGCACTTAAATATATATATTTTTTTTTATTCACGTTTTCATCACATTGTGGACTTTTTTCACATATTCTTATTCTGATGTAGTGATCTGGACTTTATATATTTATTAGTGATTTTTTTAGTAGTAGATCCACTCTACACTTTGTTTTTTAACATTCACCTAGTGGTTTACATTGTGGGATGTTTTATATTGTACTTAAAATAAATAATCAAAAAAAATGAATGTGAATAAATAAATTTATCTGACGCTACACTTTTTTTGGGTATACCACTTTATAGGTACACCTTGCTGGTACCGGGTTGAACCCCCTTTTTGACTTCAGAACTGCCTTCATTCTTCGTGGTATAGAATGTTGGAAAGAAAAGGTAGCAGCGCATCAAAGCATAAAAGTAGTTCCTTTTTTGAATATCCATTAAAAGGTACAGCGAGACATAAACATAGCTCACAACCAATCAGTAGACACGTTTTAAACTCCTACGCTAACTCATTTTGAGTAAGCACAAGAGTATGGAAAGCGTCTACTGATTGGCTGTGAGCTATGTGTATGTCTCGTACCTTTTAATGGATATTCAATAAAGGAACTGCTTTTATTCTTGGATGTGCTGCTGCCTTTGCTTCCTTTGATGTACTCAGTTGGCTGCAGACCAAGTAGGCACCCAGTTTCTCTGTAGCAGCTCGGGATCTCGTAGGCTGCCTTTTGAGCGGTGTGTACCTAACACACTTTTCTATAGAATGTTGGAAACATCTCCCATTCCACCACATCCCAAAGGTGCTCTTTTGGATTGAGATCCGGTAACTGTAGAGGCCATTGGAGTACAGCGAACACCTTGTCATGTTCAAGAAACCAATTTGAGATGATTTGAGCTTTGTGACATGGTGCATTATCCTGCTGGAAGTAGCCATCAGAAGATGGGTATACTGTAGTCCTAAAAAGATGGACATGGTCAGCAACAATACTCAGGTAGGCCGTTGCATTTAAACTATGCTTAATTGGTACTAAGGGGCCCAAAGTGCACCAAGAAAATATCCCCCACAGGGCCCACACCATAATACAACCACCAGCCTGAACCATTGATACAAGACAGGATGAATCCATTTTTCCATGTTTACGACAAATTCTCACCCTACAATCTGAATATTGCAGCTGAAATCGAGACTCATCAGACCAGGCAATATGTTTCCAACCTCCTATTGTCCAATGTTGGTGAGTCTGTGCAAATTGAAGCCTCAGTTTCCTGTTCTTCGCTGACAGGAGTGGCGCCTGGTGTGGTCTTCTGCTGCTGTAGCCCTTCTGCTTCAAGTGTGTGTGTGTGTGTTTTTAAATATACTTACCTGATCTGTGCAGTGGTTTTGCACAGAGCAGCCCCGATCCTCTTCTTTTTAGATCCGGTGCTCCTGGTTCCTCCCCCTTGAGCAGAGCCCCCAGAGAAAGTTACATAGGTTGGTAAAAAGACACAAGTCCATCCAGTTCAATCAAAAAAAAAAAAAAAAATCGTACAGTTCCATGTACACAATCCTTTACCCACAGTTGATCCAGGGGGAAGGGCAAAAAACCCCAGCAAAGCATTATCCAATTTGCTACAGCAGGGGAAAAATCCTTTCTGATCCCCTGAAAGGCAATATGATATTCCCTGGATCAACTTTACCTATAAATGTTAGTACCCAGTTATAATATTAAATTTTAGGAAAGAATAAAGAATTCAGGGCTTTTTTAAAGAAATCTACTGAGTTGGCCAGAACCACCTCTTGAGGGAGTCTATAATGGGATGGGTAACTACATGGCAAATGAGGTTCAATGTGGAGAAATGTAAGGTCATGCACTTGAGGGCTAAAAACATAAACGCAAACTACTTACTAGGGGGAGAACATCTGGGGGAATCAAGGATGGAGAAAGATCCGGGGGTCCTAGTATATAACAGACAGAGCAATAGCATGCAATGTCAAGCTGCAGCTACCAAAGCCGGCAGAATTTTAGCATGCATAAAAAAGGGGATATATTCCAGAGATAAAATATAATCCTGCCACTTAAACTCTGCTTAGGCCACATCTGGATTATTCCATCCAGTTATGGTTACCAGTCCTAAGAAGGGATGTGCTGGAGCTGGAGAGGATCCAGAGAAGGGCAACAAAATGAATAAGGGGACTGGAGGACCTCAATTACAAGCAACGACTACAGTCACTAAATTTTGTTCTCGCTCGAGAAGAGACGCTTGAGAGGGGACATGATGGCGATTTACAAATATCTTAATGGTTCCAACATAGGAAAAAACTGTTCAGTCTCAGGGAGTGTAAGAGGAGACAGGGCACACAATGAGATTGGAGGAGAAGCGGTTTACCCTTAAACTGTGCAGGGTGTCTTTTAATAAACTCTCCAGTATCTTCCCGACTATAGAAGTTCAAATGGCCTATAGTTGCTTGGCAATGAATTTGATCCTTTTTTTAATATAGGCACCACATTGGCCCTACACCAATCCAGTGGTACTATTCCAGACATTGAGTTCTCAAAATTTGAAACCATATACATTTGGGGCTGTGTCATTACCATCCCCATTATGGCCATGAGCTCCCCCGTGCTGCTTTGTTCACACATAGTCACATAGTAGTAGTTGAGGTTGAATAAAGACAATAGTCCATCCATTTCAACCTGTGTAGGTGTGTGGTCGTATTCATTTCCCATACCCCTGAATGTTTTGATCCTTGAGATGTACATCCAAGAGTCTTTTAAAAGTAGCCATACTCCCCGCAGTTACTACCATTTGTGGCAGAGAATTTCCACAGTCTTGTAGCCCTTAAAGTAAAGAAACCTCTGCGTAGCTTGAGGTCAAATCTCTTCTCTTCTAAACGCATTGTATGGCCTCGTGTCCTCATGCATTTTTTGCGACTGAATAGTTTTTTATTTCTATGCTCAGATCAGCATTGAGGTATTTGTAAATCGTTATGTCCCCTCTCAGGCAGGGGGCAGGGAGAATAAATCAAGCACTTCTAAGCGCTCTTCGTAATTAAGTTTTGTTGCCCTTCTCTGTACTCTCTTTAGCTCCAATACATCCCTTCTGAGGACTGGCGACCAGAACTGGACAGAATACTCCAGATGTGGTCGGACCAGAGTTTTATAAAGTGGTAGGATTATAGTTTTATCTCTCGAATACATCCCCTTCCTTATGCATGCCAATATTCTGCCGGCTTCAGCAGCTGCAGCTTGACATTGCATGCTATTGCTAAGTCTATCTTCTACTAAGACCCCCAGATCTTTCTCCATTTTTGATACCCCACTCTGTTATTTTGTTCAGGTCATTCTATAAGATCTCTGCCTCACGATGTGAAGTTATTCCCTGCTCAATTTTGTGTCATCTGCAAAAACTGAGATCGAGCTACTGACCCCGTCCTCAATGCTATTTATGAAAAAATTTAACAAAATTGGTCCCAGAACTGAGCCTTGAGGGACCCCACTTACCACCCCAGACCAGACCGAGTATGCATTGTTTATTACCACCCTTTGGACACGCCCCTTTAACCAGTTCCGTTCCACACACAGCTGAAGAAACTACCGTATTTATCGGCGTATAACACGCACTTTTTCCTCCTAAAAATGGAGGAAAAAGTAGCTGTGCGTGTTATACGCCAATATAGAAAAAAAATGTCCAGAAAGCAGCGCCGAGAGGTAGAAGGGGGCGGGCGGAGCCGAGAAGAAGGAAGGACGCGCTGTCATCGGAAGTCCCGCCTCCTATGCCGACGTCAATCTTAGGTGCCGGGACTTCCGATGAGGGCGCATCCTTCCTTCTCCTCGGCGCCGCCCCCTTCTACCTCTCGGCGCTGCTTTCTGGACATTTTTAAAAGTGATGTGTATAGTGGCACTGGCGCTGGCGAGGCTGCAATTATGGGCGCTGGCGAGGCTGCAATTATGGGCGCTGGCGAGGCTGCATGTATGGGCACTGGCGCTGGGGAGGCTACAATTATGGGCACTGGCGCGGCTGCAATTATGGGCACTGGCGAGGCTGCATGTATGGGCACGGGCACTGGCGAGGCTGCAATTATGGGCACTAGCGAGGCTGCATGTATGGGCACTGGCGCTGGCGAGGCTGCATGTATGGGCACTGGCAAGGCTGCATGTATGGGTACTGCACTGGCGAGGCTGCATGTATGGGCACTGCACTGGCGAGGCTGCATATAAGGACACTGCATTCATGGGCACTGGTAAGACTACATTTAATTTAAAAAAAAATTTCTGAGTTGAAAGCTGTTTTTCTCTTACGTCCTCCGACAGTCGCCGCCTCTTCATATTCGTCACATATGGGGTATTAGACTTTGCTCCGAAGGAGTAGCTAGGCAACAGAATATGTTAACAATAAAGCTTTAACATATCCCACCCTCAAGGGGTGGTCCCCTCAGTCAATACCCTCCTACTTCCTGCAACCATATCTCAGTTTTAATGTCTAGCTTGTCTCCCTATATCTCGGCTGCATGCTGTGGGCTGCAAGGGGGGGGGGAGCTGTATGACACTGAGTATGTCAGGCTGGGCAGTGTGAGGAGCTGTGTGCTGTGGGGCATGTTTTTAATGGCATGTTGGGGCATATACAGCGATCGCTGCGGCGATCTAACATGTATCCATATAATGGGATAATATTGTGTGTGATTTTATGCACTGTGGAGCGGCGATTTCGGCGCCAAACGGCGCCATTTTACCGGCGCCCGCTCCGGCCGCATGGTTTACATGCACGGCGGCCATTTTCTTGTAGCCTCCATAGGCTTACATAGAGCGCCCTGGCAGCATCACTTCCTCTCTCCTGGAAGCACCGATCGAGGCAGCAGCAGCAGCGGAGTCTCCTCAGGTTTTATCCTTCTATTCCCGTGTTCCATTGCCTGTATTCAGTCTGTATATTCCCTGTGGGGGTCTCATTGTGCCTGAGTGTGGTGCGGTGGGCTGCGCTTGCCGCGCTTGCTGTAAGGGGGCAGTTAACCCTTGGTTGTCTGGCATACAGGGGCAATGGATTCTCAGGAGGGCAAGTTTCCCACAGTATTGGTGGAAAGCCAGGGGACCGCTGTTTCCCCCCCAGGGGGGGATTTGGCCACGATTGTGGCTGGCCTTGCTGCACAGGTGCAAATGCTGGTGGCTGCTCAATCTACTAAACGGCCCAGAGTTGCTCTGTCCTCTGATTCTGAGGGTGAAGGTGATGGGGCTGTTCTGGCGGGGACCCCCCTATCGGGGTCCCGCTCCTCTCTTGATCTAGTGGGGTCTGAGGTAGAGGCTGAAGTTGAGGGGGTTGATAATTCTCCCCCTGGCTCGCCTGAAGAGCTTGCAATCATGGATGAGTTGATTGCTTCCATTAAGCAGACGCTACGTTTGCAGGACGAGGTGTGTCCCCCAGCTGCCTTGGCGGCTTATGGGACGCAGAGAAAACGCAGGACGCCGCAGGTTTTTCCCTGCAATGCTGATTTTCAGCGCGCTGTTAAGGACCAATGGCGCGATTTGCGCAAGCCTTTTGCGGTACCAAGTAAATTTAAGCTGCGTTATCCTTTCTCGCCTGCCACTGATGAACGGTGGTGTGTGCCTCCGCCAGTGGATCATGCTATTGCGGTTTTGAACAAAGCCACTGCGATCCCTGCAGAGGGATCCCCTGTTTTCCGTGATGCCACGGATAGGAGACTGGAGTCTCTTGCCCGTCATACTTATTCTGTTACGGGTTCTATGCTTAAGGCTCTGTTTGCTTCTCTCATGGCGGCCCAGGCGATCGCAAGTTGGACGCAGATGCTTAGGCGCGTCCTAGTGGCCGATTCGGCCTCGGCGGCGACCCTGGATATGGTGGATCAGATCCACCAGGGTGTCATGTATCTGTGTGATGCGGACCTGGACCTGATTCCGTTGGCCGCGCGTGTGCACAGCGTGGCGGTGTTGTCTCGCCGCCTGGTTTGGTTGAAATGTTGGTCGGTGGACCAATCTTCACGTAAAACCTTAGCCAATCTGCCTTATGATGGGTCTCGCCTTTTTGGGGAGTCCCTGGATGTGTTGATTAAGGGGATTACCGGGGGTAAGAGCACTCTCTTGCCCCATTTCCCCAAGGCTAAGGGGGCTTCTGGGAAGAAGCATGCTCATTTTCGGCCCCCTCAGGGGTCCTTTCGTGCCTTTCGGCCGCACTACAAGGGCAAACCGTTTAAAGGCCAGGGCTCTCAGAAGAAACCCTGGTCTGGGAAACAGAAGTCCGGCCAATCCGGACCTGCGGCCCATAACAGTTCGGCCTGAAGGGGCGCCCTCACCCAGTTTTGGGGTGGGGGGACGCTTGCTCGGTTTTCTTCAGCCCTGGTTGGCCCGTGTGCGGGACAGATGGGTTCTGGAAATCGTTCGATCTGGTTACAAGATCGAGTTTCTCTCTCGGCCAGAGAGCAGATTTTTTCCCTCAAATCTACAACTGTCTCCAGAGCGCCTGCGGGATCTGCACCTGGCGGTGCGGGACCTGAGGGCTCAGGGAGTGGTGGTTCCGGTGCCTCATCGGGACAGATTTCGGGGGTTTTATTCCAATCTGTTCACCGTGCCCAGAAAGGAGGGCAAGGTTCGTCCTATTCTGGACTTGAAAGCTCTGAACCGCTCTGTGCTGGTTCGCAAGTTCCGCATGGAATCCCTGCGCTCGGTGGTGGCTGCCCTGGTTCCGGGGGAATTCATGGCCTCCATCGATTTGAAGGATGCGTATCTTCACATCCCCATATTCGAGGGTCATCAGAGATACCTTCGATTTGCCATTGCGGAGGATCACTACCAGTTCGGGGCGTTGCCCTTTGGGCTCGCCTCGGCTCCGCGGGTCTTCACCAAGGTGCTTGCACCGGTTCTGGCATTATTGAGAGCCCAGGGCATTTCTGTCCTGGGGTATCTGGACGACATTCTGATTCGGTCTGCGACCAGTCAGGGTCTGGAGAAGGACCTGTCTGTCACGATGCAAACTCTGCAGGAGTTCGGTTGGACGATAAATGTTCCAAAGTCGACACTGAGTCCGTCGGTTCGTCTTCCCTATCTGGGAATGATACTGGACTCGGTGCAGGCGAAGGTCTTCCTGCCGGAAGACAGACTCAGGACTCTTCAGGAGGAAGTCAGGTCCCTCAGGGACGTTCCGAACTCGTCTCTGCGGACGTGTATGAGATGTCTGGGATGATGGTCTCGGCTTTCGAGGCGATTCCTTTCGCGCAGTTTCACACGCGGGGTCTCCAGGCGGAGATCTTGTCCAAGTGGGACGGGCGACCTCAATCTCTGGATCTTCAGATCTCGTTGAGTCATCGCACCAGGGAAAACCTTCTGTGGTGGCTCCAGTCCCCGTTGGTGTCCGGGGGCAAGTCGTTTCGTCCGATCTCGTGGACGATAATCACCACGGATGCCAGCCTGTCGGGCTGGGGTGGTGTTCTGGGCGTTCTGTCCGCCCAGGGGACCTGGTCGGAGGGGGAGTCTTCCCTCCCGATCAACATTCTGGAATTGCGTGCGATAAGGCTCTGTCTTCATCGCTGGACGGACCGGCTGCAGGGCTGCCCGGTTCGGGTGCAGACGGACAATGCCACGGCGGTGGCCTACATCAACCACCAAGGGGGCACCAGGAGTGCCCGAGCGGCTCGAGAAGTGGCCGACATTCTGTCTTGGGCCGAGACTCATGTCCCGGCGATAACGGCGGTTCACATTCCGGGAGTGGAGAACTGGCAGGCGGACTATCTGAGTCGCCAGACCCTGGATCAGGGGGAATGGTCTCTCCACCCGGCTGTCTTCCAGATGTTGTGCGCGGAGTGGGGTCTTCCAGATGTGGACCTGTTCGCGTCTCGCCTCAACTACAAGGTGAAGAGGTTCGTGGCAAGGACGCGCGACCCTCGGGCAGACGCGTCGGACGCGTTAGTGGCCCCGTGGCATCAGTACAGGCTGATGTACGCGTTTCCACCGATTCAGTTGCTGTCCCGGTTCCTTCGCAGGTTACACTCGGAACGCAGCACGGTGATTCTTGGGGCACCGGACTGGCCTCGCCGGTCCTGGTACGCAGACCTCGTGAATCTGGCGGTCGACGCCCCCTGGCGTCTGCCTCTTCGGGACGATCTACTGTCTCAAGGACCGATTTACCATCCTGCTTTACAGTCGCTGGCTTTGACGGCCTGGCTGTTGAGACCGAGGTCCTGAAGGAGAAGGGTCTCTCTCCAGAGGTTGTTCATACCTTGATCAACGCGAGGAAGTCTTCCTCGGGAAAGGTTTATTACCGTACTTGGAAGGCCTATTTTGCCTGGTGTGAGTCCAGGGGGTTTTCACCCCGCACGTACTCGGTTTCCCGTGTGCTGTCTTTCCTTCAGACGGGTGTCGATCAGCGTTTGGCGCTGGCTACGATAAAGGGTCAGGTGTCTGCGCTGGCCGTTCTGTTTCAACGTCCCGTGGCTTCCAACTCCTTGGTTGGCACTTTTATTCAGGGTGTGCGGCATCTGGTTCCTCCTAGGAGGGATCCTTTGCCCCCTTGGGACTTGAATCTAGTCCTGTCTGTGTTACAACGTGCTCCTTTTGAACAGATCAGGGAGATATCGTTGTCTATGTTGTCCAAAAAGGTCGCCTTTTTGGTGGCGATCACTTCGGCTCGCAGAGTGTCGGAACTGGCGGCTTTGTCCTGCAAGTCTCCGTACCTGGTTGTTCATTTGGATAAGGTGGTCTTGCGACCTAATCCTTCTTTTCTGCCGAAACGAGTTTCGGAATTCCATCTTAACGAGGATATTGTTTTGCCTTCGTTGTGCACGAAGCCTAAACATCCAAAGGAGGTGAGACTACATTCTCTGGATGTTGTTCGGGCGATTAGGGTTTACCTTAAATCGACTGAGTCTTTTCGAAAGACGGACTCCTTGTTTGTTCTTCCAGAGGGTCCTCGGAAGGGCATGGCGGCTTCCGCCTCTACCATTGCCAAATGGATCAGGCAGACCATTGAACAGGCCTATGCCTTGCAGGGGAAGGTTCCCCCTGTGCCTGTGAAGGCGCACTCTACTAGATCTCTGAGTACGTCTTGGGCCTGTCGTCATGGGGCTTCTGTAGCCCAGGTGTGTAAGGCGGCGACTTGGTCGACCGTACACACTTTCACAAAATTCTACAAAGTAGATGTTCAGGCATCGGCGGATGCTTCCTTTGGCCGCAAGGTTCTTAGTGCGGCTGTTCCCTAGGGTCCCTTGTTGGGGACTCCTGGCTGTTGGGATAAGTTTTGTATCCCCTGGTTTTTTGTCTTTTCCTGGGTTGTTGCTCCTGTTGAGCACTTATTTTTGCTGTTGCCCAGCTGGTTTCCTTCCTTTGGTAAGGTTCCTTTCTTTGATGTGGAGACTGCGTTGCCTTTCGGCGCGGATGCGTTTCCCACCCCTCATGTTTGCACTGCTTTGGGACGTCCCCATATGTGACGAATATGAAGAGGCGGCGACTGTCGGAGGACGTAAGAGAAAACGGAATTTTTGTAAAATCTTACCTGTAAAATTCCTTTCTCTGAGTCCTCCGACAGTCGCCGCCCCCGCCCCTCTTTTGGGGTTTGAATGTATACTCTACTGCTATTCCACTAAAACTGAGATATGGTTGCAGGAAGTAGGAGGGTATTGACTGAGGGGACCACCCCTTGAGGGTGGGATATGTTAAAGCTTTATTGTTAACATATTCTGTTGCCTAGCTACTCCTTCGGAGCAAAGTCTAATACCCCATATGTGACGAATATGAAGAGGCGGCGACTGTCGGAGGACTCAGAGAAAGGAATTTTACAGGTAAGATTTTACAAAAATTCCGTTATTTTAAATTTTAGCTTTTTTCCTGAAATTTCTGTCCTAAAATTTAGATGCGTGTTTTACGCCGGCGCTTGTTATACACTGGCGCGTGTTATACGCCGATAAATACAGTATTTAATACATTTCCCTTCTCTTTGTCCCCAGTCACCCATTCCAGATTATTTTGTAAAGGGCCTTCTTGCTCAGACCTGACCTTTTTACTATTAATATATTTAAAGAATTTTTGGGGGTTTGTCCTACCATCCTTTGCAATCCTTTGTTGTCCGTTTTGAATTTTTGCATCCTTGATTTCCGTTTTACATATTCTGTTATATTCTTTGTAAGACACAGATCCCCGGTTCGTGTCCCTCCTCTCTCCCCCCCCCCCCCCCCAGCTTTCTCCTAATTGGTAAAAAGTATAGTGCTTTCAGCCTTTAGAACCACTTTCACCTCATTTATTAGGCAAAGGAGAAATTTTCCCTGCAAAATGAACATCCTATTTTGCCCTTAGTATAGCCCTATTATCTCCAGTAGCAATGTAAACGTGCAGTTATAAGATGTCTAGTACTATTAGTCAGCGCTATCCAGTTTATTCATAGCAGACAGCGTCCATATCAATGAATTATCTCAGATCACAGGCATTATTTGCAGAAGCAGGTAGAGTAACCTATTATGTACAGCGCTGATCACCAGTACTGGAAAGCAAATATGGCCAGAATTAAAGTCTAAAGCAATTGTGTATCAATGTGGTCAAAAATTAGTCCAGGAAATAATTCAAGAGGGTAATGGGTGTATCCCTATTGTGAATGGCAGCTGCCACCCTGCGCACTTGGAAGATGATGGTGAGACATCCTTTTGTACGACTTGTTTTGTCACCTCGAGTGACTTTGTGGCGAGGCATTATGAGCCAAATATGGTCTTGTATTTTGATAAGAAGCTGTTTTGCCAGCTTATGAGAGCAGTTTCCACTAATTCATGGTTTGCCAACTAAGAAGTTGGAGTCCTGGCTGTGATCAAGGAGGAGTTCTTAGCAGTCCGTGCGTTAAATGCCCCTTACATCTAATGCCTTTGGGAGTATGAACCTTAGGATTTGTCCTTCAGTTATATTGCTAGGAAGATTAGTGTAAACGCATGAGAGTGGAAGTAATTAGGTTGTGTCTTTCTTAGTTTGAAGAGACCAAAATAAAATGTGGCTATTTTGAAATTAGGTGCTCAGAACCTTTTTAGGTTCTTTTGGCTTTTGATTAGTGGAGATGACCATATGCAAACTGTAACCCAACTTTTTATCATCAGATGCAGATAGACCTGAAGGAACAGACCCGGCTCGCAAACCAGGGAGACTTCAGGCTTCTCCTCTTCACTCACAGGCAGGAGATTCCAGTGAGGAACTTCCCACGGTAAGAACTTTACTGTGTATTGGCTTCTGCGATTGAAGGCTTGTGAGTGTCATTAAAGCAAGAACTTTTATTATTATCCACAGTTGGATGCTCTGGGCTGGAAGAGAAGCCAGAGGCTGCATGCCAACCTAGAGGAGGCAAATCTGACGGATACTCCCTTGCCCTGGGATAAGAAGGTCAGTAATTCCAAACCTCTAATAAAATGGAACATTTGTAACACATACAGGGTAAAGAAACAGCAGTTTCCATGCTTTACGCCCCATCCCTATAGCAATTTGGTAAGTTCATGTTGATAATAATACAACTACACACATTTCTACTATTTTGTAAATTATCACAAATTGTATATTTTTAACCAAAGCCAGAAACTGCATAATTCCAAGCTTGTGCTATAGTTTAATAAATGTTCCTCACTGTGTAAAATACTGTACATGTTTCTATGAAGTGAATGTGCTCTACCGGGCAAACAAAATAAAACAGAGTAAAGTGCAGTGATCCATAGCAAGCAATCAGGAATGCTTTCTAAAAGGGCTAATCTAGACAAGTGAAGCCAATCTGTGAACTACTGATGCATGCCAACTGCAACTGTTCGAAATTCACCAAGTTTGTTGTGTTAAGTACATACAGTGCCTTGCGAAAGTATTCTGCCCCTTTGAACTTTGCGACCTTTTGCCACATTTCAGGCTTCAAACATAAAGATATAAAACTGTAATTTTTTGTGAAGAATTAACAAGTGGGACACAATCATGAAGTGGAATGAAATTTATTGGATATTTCAAACTTTGTTAACAAATAAAAAACTGAAAAATTGGGCGTGCAAAATTATTCAGCCCCTTTACTTTCGTTACTGCAAACTCTGTCCAGAAGTTCAGTGAGGATCTCTGAATGATCCAATGTTGACCTAAATGACTAATGATGATAAATAGAATCCACCTGTGTGTAATCAAGTCTCCGTATAAATGCACCTGCACTGTGATCGTCTCAGAGGTCTGTTTAAAGCGCAGAGAGCATCATGAAGAACAAGGAACACACCAGGCATGTCCGAGATACTGTTGTGGAGAAGTTTAAAGCCGGATTTGGATACAAAAAGATTTCCCAAGCTTTAAACATCCCAAGGAGCACTGTGCAAGCGATAATATTAAAATGGAAAGAGTATCAGACCACTGCAAATCTACGAAGACCTGGCCGTCCCACTAAACTTTCAGCTCATACAAGGAGAAGACTGATCAGAGATGCAGCCAAGAGGCCCATGATCACTCTGGATGAACTGCAGAGATCTACAGCTGAGGTGGGAGACTCTGTCCATATGACAACAATCAGTCGTATACTGGACAAATCTGGCCTTTATGGAAGAGTGGCAAGAAGAAAGCCATTTCTTAAAGATATCCATAAAAAGTGTTGTTTAAAGTTTGCCACAAGCCACCTGTAGACACATCAAACATGTGGAAGAAGGTGCTCTGGTCAGATGAAACCAAAATCGAACTTTTTTGCAACAATGCAAAACGTTATGTTTGGCGTAAAAGCAGCACAGCTTATCACCCTGAACACACCATCCCCACTGTCAAACATGGTGGTGGCAGCATTATGGTTTGGTCCTGCTTTTCTTCAGCAGGAACAGGGAAGATGGTTAAAATTGATGGGAAGATGGATGGAGCCAAATACAGGACCATTCTGGAAGAAAACCTGATGGAGTCTGCAAAAGACCTGAGACTGGGACAGAGATTTGTCTTCCAACAAGACAATGATCCAAAACATAAAGCAAAATCTACAATGGAATGGTTCACAAATAAACATATCCAGGTATTAGAATGGCCAAGTCAAAGTCCAGACCTGAATCCAATCGAGAATCTGTGGAAAGAACTGAAAACTGCTGTTCATAAACGCTCTCCATCCAACCTCACTGAGCCTGAGCTGTTTTGCAAGGAGGAATGGGCAAAAATTTCAGTCTCTCGATGTGCAAAACTGATAGAGACATACCCCAAGCGACTTACAGCTGTAATCGCAGCAAAAGATGGCGCTACAAAGTATTAACTTAAGGGGGCTGAATAATTTTGCACGCCCAATTTTTCAGTTTTTTTATATGTTAAAAAAGTTTGAAATATCCAATAAATTTAGTTCCACTTCATGATTGTGTCCCACTCGTTGATTCTTCACAAAAAATAAATTTTATATCTTTGTTTGAAGCCTGAAATGTGGCAAAAGGTTGAAAAGTTCAAGGGGGCCGAATACTTTCGCAAAGCACTGTATGTTACTTTTTTTTTTTTTTTGGCCTATTTTGGCAATCCTCTCTTACATGTAAAAATCCCTATTTCTCTAACGTCCATTGATGGACACAGCTCTTGATCTTCATAACCATTGGGTTATACTGCCCCCTACAGGAGTAGGACACTAGTCAGAAAAAGAATCTGACTATGCCTATGGGCAGTCCCAGGGGGTATACTCCCACTCCCTGCTAATAGGTACTGCCTAGTCAGGAGTAACGACCTAGTTCCTTGCTGGGATCTCTGGTCCTGGCAAGTTTTTTTTAGATAGAACATTTTCTCCTGGTTTTTACCTGTGAGATTTACAATCAACTGCCAGACTGGGCGACGCACTGGATAATCTAGATCCAGTGGTCACCCCAGTCTGGCCAGAGAGCGCGCGCAGCCCTCAGCTCCACTCAAGGTTGGGCGCGACATAGCCCCATTGGACGGGCGGCTGTCCTGCGAGTTAAACACTTCGCGAGGTCGCATACGACCAGGTCTCGGCCGGAGTCACATCGTTCCTCCTGGCCAACAGCCCCCCCCCCCATTTCAATGGCGAGTGGGGTTCTGTCTGAAGGTTCCTGGTATGGTGAGTAGCTGTCCCCCTTCTCCCCCGGAGGGTTTTGTGGTGGATGTGGGCCCCTCCTTGGGACGGTCAGACCCCCAGGTTCCCCTCCTTCCTGTCAGGCACCCCCCTTTTCATCTGTCCCCCATCCTACCCCCCTCCACTTATGCTGGGGCTGTGTGGGTGGTCTGGTTAACCTCCTGGGGTTGGGGCAGGGCGCTGTGCTGGCGATAGGGGCCAAGGGGGTGCGCCGCTGGCGACCGGACGATTGGCTGTGTGTGTATTTGTAGCTGGTGGGGGCTCCTGCTCGGGCCCCCGGCCCTGCCTGGGTCTGTCCTTGAGGCCTAGGGATCCCTCCTGGGAACCTTGTGGTGCCGCCATTTTGCTGTAGCCAGTGTATTCCTATGCATGGCGGCCATGTTTGTGTAGTCTTGTGGCCATTTTGTGGTTGTTTGCCATTGAAAATAGCAGCGGCCATGACAGTGGAGCCTGTGGGTGGTGATTTTGCCGGTGGCAGCCCCTCCTCATCCCCTGGTGCTGACTCCTGGAACTTTTTACTTCCTGATCGCCACACGTGAAGTGCAGATTATCCTGGTGGCTGCAGATGCCTGTTTCTGCTGGGTGGGGAGTCTAGTGGGGTTCTCTCCCTCTCTGCTGGGGATCGCTTAGTGCCTGTGCCTGGCGACCGGGTGGTGCTGCCAGTGAGTTGGGGGTTGTCCCTTTGCAATGTTTTACACTTTGTGGGGTCCCCCTGGTGACTCATGGAGTCTTTGGAGCAAATCTTCCCACCTGACCCCCTCTCTGAGGCTGCAGGGCCCTTCGGGTCCCAACCATACATCGCTGCACTGACGGTGGTCCTGGAGTCCTTTGTGTCCTGGGTGGAGGTGGTTTTCAGGCGATGGGCTAGCAAAAAGCATCCCTCGCCTTCCCCTGCCTCTTCTGTCTCATCAGATTCCTCAGTATGATTCGGCTGCCACGGACTAGGGTCCCCCTGCTGCATTTGCGACCATGCGCCGGAATCCTCAGATAGGAGGATTCCTCCACATCTGCAACCGTGCACGAAAAGGTGCTGGTAAAAGCACGGATTGTATCTGTGCGTGAGACCTTAAAGATTGAGGACGCAGCTGCGACAGAGGCGCAGGTTTCCTTTGGCACACACAAGCCATCCAGAGTGGCGAAGGTTTTTCCTTTTCTTTCCTATTTTGTTGACCAAAGCATCCCCTTGGGGTCCCTAAATGATTTACTAGGCGTTACCCTTATCAGGAGTCCCTTATTAAGAAGTGGACTGTTCCACGGGTGGTGGACCCTCCAGTTTCCAGATTGAACAAGTCAACCATGATTCCGGTTGAAGAGTCCCCGGCCTTTAAGGATCCAGTTGACAGGAAGGCGGAGGCTGTGGCACGCAATATGTACATTCTGGCTGGTTCGGCACTGAGGCCGGTTTTCATCATTGCCCTGAAGTCGCAAACTCTGACCGAGCAGGCTAAGTTTTACTCCATGACCTGAAGGGAGAACAGCTCCCCCCTGCCTTTGCTGTGCTGGTGGACCAGCTGGTCCAGGTGCTGCAGTTTATCTGCGATACCTCTTTGGATACGGCTCTCCTAGTGGCTCGTCTCTCTGTTTCGGCAGTGGTCCTTCGGCTTGTCTTTTAGCTTAAATGCTGGTCTGCGGACCAGACTTCTAAAAAGGCCTTAACTAATCTCCTCTTTCAAGGGGATCGCCTGTTTGGGGCTACCCTGGATGACATCATTAAAGGTCCCACAGGGGGAAAGAGTACTTTTTTCTTCCCTAGGCTACTAAGGGCAAGGAATGTGGAATAAGGTGAGGTAAAATGGCGCTGCCTAGCTGAATACAAGTTATATAAGGAAGAGAATTTAAATTGATTTTCACTGGGTAAAGTGCTAGTGTGCGTGTATAAATGATCACATGCAGTCAAACAATATACACTGTACATAAAAACATAAATATTAAAAAGTGTAAAAAATGTCAAAGGTAATCTGATTAAAATATACTGTCACTAAATGTGTACTCAAAGTCATAAGTGCAATAAATAAATAAAATTGATGGCGAAAGCCTGTGTGCCAGTGAAAAATTGATATAATGGTGATAGCTAAAAGGATCAGACTAGAAATAGTTTAAACAACAAAAATTAAAAAATGTGATGATCCAACAAAGGTGATAAGCTGTCCATAAAGTGCTATAAAAATTAAAAAATGTGATGATCCAACAAAGGTGATAAGCAGTCCATAAAGTGCTATAAAAATTAAAAAATGTGATGATCCAACAAAGGTGATAAGCTGTCCATAAAGTGCTATGAAAATTAAAAAATGTGATGATCCAACAAAGGTGATAAGCAGTCCATAAAGTGCTATAAGGTGAAAGGGTGTTTCAATAAATTTGGTAGGTGATGGTCCGGGTGATCCGAGTGCTGGGTAATGGGTGAGAAAACCAGTGCACCCCTCCAATATATCCCGCACTCACCAAAGTTATGTACCCCTGCAGGGGTAATATGCCTTGGGGTGATATCCTCTATCTAGCAGTTCCTATGTACTGGGCTCTTGGGAGAAGGTATCTCCTTCAACTAGGCAATGAAGCCTCGTATTCCCTTTCCTCATACGGTAGGTGTATCCCGTGATGATATGCAAGAAGAAGCCTCATATAGTGTTGTACCGTTTTAAAATATATCTTTATTGTAATATAAAAACAGGTACTCCCATAAAAACAATGGTAAACGGGCATCCAGAGCAGTAGGGGCCGCGAGTCCCTCGTTGGCGGCTACTTCCGGGACGCTATGCGTGTCAGCGACCGGATATGCCTCATCAGGTGTCAGTGACGCAGGTTTGCAAGATGGCCACCTGGTCGTCGGTGCACACTTTCACAAAGTTCTACAAAGTGGATGTGTTGGCATCTGCAGATGCTTCTTTTGGCCGCAAGGTTTTGCAGGCTGCTGTTTAGAGGACTTGATCCTCTTTGAGGGTGTATTGTTTGTTTTTTTCAGGTGGGCTCCAGTTGTTTTGGTTGAGCTCCTGCTGCCTGGTTGGCTACTGTTTAACCTGGGGAATTTTTTTTGCTGTTCCCACCCCTCATGTTTAACACTGCTTTGGGACGTCAAAATGGTTATGAATATTACGAGCTGTGTCTGCCAATGAACGAAAGAGAAAATGGGATTTTTAACTTATCGTAAAATCCATTTTGCTGATGTTCACTAACGGACACAGCACCCAACCCTCGGTGGACTTATAATTCCTCTGACACTGCTTGTAACAAAACTGAGTACCTACAGCTGCAAGAAAAAGTATGTGAGCCCTTTGGAATGATATGGATTTCTGCACAAATCGGTCATAAAACGTGATCTGATCATTATCTAAGTCAGAACAATAGACAATCAGTCTGCTTAAACTAATGACACACAAAGAATGAAATGTTGGCATGTTTTTATTGAACGCACCGTATAAACATTCCCAGTGCAGGTGGAAAAAGTATGTGAACCCTTGGATTTAATAACTGGTTGAACCTCCTTTTGGCAGCAATAACTTCAACCAAACGTTTCCTGTAGTTGCAGATCAGACGTGCACAACGGTCAGGAGTAATTCTTGACCATTACTCTTTACAGAACTGTTTCAGTTCAGCAATATTCTTTGGATGTCTGGTGTGAATCGCTTTCTGGAGGTCATGCCACAGCATCTCAATCGGGTTGAGGTCAGGACTCTGACTGGGCCACTTCAGAAGACGTATTTTCTTCTGTTTAATCCATTCTGTTGTTGATTTACTTTTATGCTTTGGGTCATTGTCCTGTTGCAACACCCATTTTCTGTTGCGCTTTAGCTGGTAGACAGATGGCCTTAAGTTCTCCTGCAAAATGTTTTGATAAACTTGGGAATTAATTTTTCCTTTGATGATAGCAATCCGTCCAGGCCCTGACGCAGCAAAGCAGACCCAAACCATGATGCCCCCACCACCATACTTCACAGTTGGGATGAGGTTTGGATGTTGGTGTGCTGTGCCTCTTTTTCGCCACACATAGTGTTGTGTTTTTCTTCCAAGCAACTCATCTTTTTGGTTTCATCTGTCCACAGAATATTTTGCCAGTATTGTTGTGGAACATCCAGGTGCTCTTGTGCAAACTGTAAACATGCAGCAATGTTTTGTTTGGACAGCAGTGGCTCCCTCTGTGGTATCCTCCCATGAAATCCATTCTTGTTTAGTGTTTTACGTATTGTAGATTCGCTAACAGGGATGTTAGCATTTGCCAGTGACTTTTGTAAGTCTTTAGCTGACACTCTAGGATTCTTCTTCACCTCATTGAGCAGTCTGCGCTGTGCTCTTGCAGTCATCTTTACAGGACGGCCACTCCTAGGGAGAGTAGCAGCAGTGCTGAACTTTATCCATTTATAGACAATTTGTGTTACCGTGGACTGATCAACAGCAAGGCTTTTGGAGATACTTTTATAACCCTTTCCAGCTTTATGCAAGTCAGCAATTCTTAATCGTAGGTCTTCTGAGAGATCTTTTGTGCGAGGCATCATTCACATCAGGCAATGCTTCTTGTGAAAAGCAAACCCAGAACTGGTGTGTGTTTTTTTATAGGGCAGGGCAGCTGTAACCAACACCTCCAATCTCATCTCATTGATTGGACTCCAGTTGGCTGACATCTCACTCCAATTAGCTCTTGGAGATGTCATTAGTCTGGGGGTTCACATACTTTTTCCACCTGCACTTTGAATGTTTACATGGTGTGTTCAATAAAAACATGGCAACATTTCATTCTTTGTGTGTTATTAGTTTAAGCAGACTGTGATTGTCTATTGTTGTGACTTAGATGATGATCAGATCACATTTTATGATCAATTTGTGCAGAAATCCATATCATTCCAAAGGGTTCACATACTTTTTCTTGCAGCTGTATAGGAGGGAGTGGGAGTTAACCCCCTGGGACTGCCCATGGGTGCTGCCAGATTCTTTTTCTGCCTAGTGACCTACTCCTGTAGGGGGCAGTATAACCCAATGGTTATGAAGATCAGGAGCTGTGTCCGTCAATGAACATCAGAGAAATCAATTTTACGGTAAGTCAAAAATCACATTTTTTTTTTTTGCTAGAAAACTACTCAGAACCCCCAAACGTTATATATGTTTTTTTTTTTAGCAGAGACCCTAGGGAATAAAATGGCGGTTGTTGCAACTTTTTATATCACATGGTATTTGTGCAGCAGTTTTTCTAACGCTTTTTTGTTTGAAAAAAAAAAAAAATTTGTTTTGAATACAAAAAAAAACATAACACTAAAGTTATCTTTAATGTGAAAGATGAATGTGAAAGATGATGTTACACCGAGTAAATCGATACCTAACATGTCAGGCTTTAAAATTGTGCACAGTCGTGGCATAGCCCCAAATTTCGGTACTTTAAAAATCTCCATAGGCGACGCTTTAAAATTTTTTACAGGTTACCAGTTTAGAGTTACAGAGGAAGTCTTTTGCTAGATTTCTTGCTCTCGCTCTAATGTTCGCGACGATACCTCCCATGTGTGGTTTGAATGTCGTTTCCATATGTGGGTGCAACGACTGTATGTGTTCGCTTCTGCGTGTTTTCTTTTATTGTTTATTTTTATATTTTTACACTTTCCTTTTTACATTTTTTTTTTTGGATCACTTTTATTCTTATTACAGTGAATGTAAAAATCCTTTGTTATAAGAATAGGGCATGACAGGTCCTCTTTATGGAGAGATGTGGGGTCTATAGGTCCCCACATCTCTCCTCTAGGCTTGAAAGACTGAGAAAAAAAAAAGTGATCTCAGCCTTTCCAGGCTGGACGTGATGTCATAAGGTCGCGCCCGGGCCTCCGAGAGTCATAGAGACTGCCGGGGACCATCTTGTCCTTGGTATTCTCTATGGTGAACTTTCCCCGCCAGCAGATTCCTTCTCTGGCTCGCCAATCGAACGGGCGAGCCAATAGAAGCACCAGAGGCTGGTGGGAGGTGGTGACGTCCCCTCCCACCACCTGTAAGAACGATCCAGTGGCTGAACTGCCGCTATGGGTAGTCTTATGGTGAAGGGAATCGCCAGCTGCAAAAGATGATATCTGAATGATACCTGCAGCTGCAGGCATCATTCAGATAGCTCCACTCAAAGTCCAGGACGTCATATGACATCCTTTGGCAGTAACTGGTTAAATTTGCAAATTTACGACTTCTTAGCTTGGACCATCTTTTAAAGTCAGGCTTCTATTGTTGCTAAAGGGGGTCTATTGTTGCTGGTACGGGATCTATTGTTGCTGGGGGGTCTTATGTTGCAGGGGGTTGCTGGGAGGGATCTACTGTTGAGGTAGGGGTCTAATGTTGCTGGGTGTTAGAGGGTATATTGATGCTGGCTGTTAGGAGTCCATTGTTGCTGGGGTGGATATATTGTCGCTGGGATGTCCATTGTTGCTAGATCTAGTTTACTGCCTTTCCTGTTATTACCACATTCCATACAAAATACTTCGCACCACAAAATGATACTTGGTTCTGTATTCTCTAAAAGGTGGTACTGGGAGGTAGGTAAGGGGTGGAACAAAGGAGTGGTGCTTGGAGGTGGGTAGGGGGCGGATCCAATGGGTGACACTAAAGGGAGGAGTTCCGGCACCTATTCTCGGAAAAAAAGCCCTGTTTAGGAGACACTGCTGCTATGAGAAAGGGGGGGGGGGTGAGGGCTGAGGGCACTGCTGTGTGTGGGGGTGAGATTATGTGAAGGGTCAGAGGACCCCTGCATTCGAAGCACAACGCACTCCTGATCCCTGCATTTTGAGCGTAACATGCTCCTGAACCCTGCATTCTGAGCCCAATGTGCTCCTGATCCCTGCATTCTGAGCGCAACGCACTTCTGATTTCTGCATTCTGGGCGTAATGCACTGGTGAACCCTGCGTTCTCTGCATAACACACTCCTAAACCCTGCATTTCCTTGTAATATTTTATTTTTGTTCTAAGTAAAAATCTTAAAATATAGCTTTCTTGATCAAAATATTTTATCAAGAGAAAAAAAAGGCCTATCTTACTGTTTGTTCATTTTTTTTTTTTGGGGGGGGGGGGGCACTTTTGAATTCTCTGCCTTTAGGCTCTTGAGATGTAAATCTGGCCCCTGGCTGCAAATCGCATCTGACTGCACAAAGGGTAGTGCATGCACTACTTTCAAAAATGCACTGTGCCATATTGCATGACACTGCAGTACCATTTGATCTTGTGTCCAGTGTCCACAAACACACTGCGTTTGTGAGCTGTGGCACAAAGGCAGCGCGTTGTGAACACAGACATGTAACATGCCTTTCTGGCACTGCGTTCTGGTGTGAACCATCCCTAACAGGACACTGCGTGGTGATCTCTGACTTCACTGTTGTTCAAGTAGATCTCTATCTCTCGAAAATTGCCTTCCCCTGCCCTAGACGATAAGCTGCATTATATGAATGCACCTCATGTCTTCGGTTATGACTGGAACTTAGTTTACCTGATTTCAGTACTGTAATCAGGAAACTGGTTGCTGTAAATCCTCTTCTCTTTGCAATGCTTTATTGAATCTAGCCATATACGCATGACCACAGATATTAATAAACAATAATCCCTTAGCAAGATGTTAAAGAGGATTATTTCTGTGTTTACGCCTAGTGATGGTAATCCATAATGCTGATTGATGTGTTGTATTTTGTACAACTTTGTTTATTACTCGTCATTAATCCTCTTCTTTCTTTCTTTTTTTTTCCCTCCTTTTGCACATATCATTTTTACTGCTTTTCTTTGCATCTTGATTTCCTTAGTCTTTAAAGTGTTACTAAACCAACAACCGTAAAATCAGTCTGGATATGCAATAAAGTATGCTTGTTATACTCACTGTAGAATTTAAGGGGTTAATCCTACGCATTGTATAAAAAGCTTGTTTGAGCCTGTATTCTCTAAACCTCCCCTTCTTTTACTGTCCCCAATCCATCTGCTTACAGTACAGAGTCTTTGGGTCCCTCTGCACATGCTCAGTTTGGTGTGTATTGATAGAGAGTTGTTTTTTTTTTTGGGATGGTGCATGTGATTAGCACAGGGCCAATCAACACTGTCCGGACAGAGGGTCAGGGGTCATGCAGCTATGCATAAGACAGTTAGAGGTGAATGAAAACTCCTCCTACAAGCTTTACCAGTGCTCGGCTGGACACTAATAGAAGTCACAAGACTGTTATATACTGCTTATGAGAAAAGGTATTTAGCAGTTTATATTTACTAAAATATTTGCATTTCCATGTTTTGTGTACTGTGGGAGACCAGATATAGTGAATGCAGGCTCCTGGGTTTAGTAACACTTTTTAAAATTTCCCCCATTTTTTTTTTTTTTTTACCCCTAAACTTTTGCTGTAACTCCTTGCTGATGGTAATCCGTTTATTTACATTAGCAGTGTGTGGGCCTTAAAGTGGTTCTAAAGCCTAAACATTTACGTTAATGCACTTCTTGCAGTAAGGTAAAACATGTTTAGGCATCAGCATCCCCCCTCATCCCCCCCTTTACTTACCTGAGCCCTTCATTTGATCCAGCGCTGTTCACATCTACAGCTATTTTCTCCTCTCACTTCTGGGTCTCGCTGGCTTTGCTGGGGCAATGGGAGCCATTGTCTCCCAGTGCTGTCAATCAAAGCCATTGACGAGGGAGCAGGGCTGAGACCCTCTGTCTGTTTCCAGGGATGCAGCAGCGGGACTCAGGAGCGAGCATGCACAAGTGCCTCTATGGAAAGCATAATGACCTCTGTTTGAACCCCCATCTGACTCTAACAGACTCTAACAGATCCTACTAACTTAGTTTCTGTATGTGAAAGTGAAAACTAGGTGCTTTATAGGGAAGCGTAAGGGTGTTTCAGTCTTTCATGAACTTTATATTTTGGTACCCTCCTACAGTATAGTCTAAAATAATATTTTTGTTAAAGGTTGATTCCACCTAGATGTGATAGCTTTTATAGCTGGGCAGTGACAGCTTTAAAATGTTCTAAGCTCCTTGGGATTTTCCTGCTGTTCCTTTTTAAATTCTAAGGCTCGGTGCACACCTATGCAGGCACGACAGTGCGCATGCGATTTTGCACATCGGTATTAGGGTAGCCTATTTATTTCAGTGGGCTGCCGTAAACACAAAATTTGCACAAAAGTGCCTGACCACTTCCCCTGGTGCCTTTTTTTTAATTTTATTTATGCCATGCCCACACCAAAATACATGGTACTTTAATACCATGTGTTTTGGCACACTCGCTCGCAAGGTGCATTGAAGTGTCACTAACAATTGATGTCGCTGTCTTGGCCCTGCAAAAGAAATGCATGTTTTGTGTGTTTTTCAAGAACTGCATAATTTTGCAAACTCTCCAGGAAGCAGTAAAAACATTTAAATATTCCCTTTATAGACCGTCAAAGTGTGCATTGTAGTCTAGTTGCTTTTGATGTTTTAAGAGGTATTTACATGCAAGAATTTTTTTTTACTGAACATAGTTTCTGGGCTGTACCTATAAATTACAGCATCTGTCCTTTATGTATATTCATTTTTATTCATTATCCCTCATACAGTACTGTTGGTTCCTTGTGTCAGCAGCATTATGCTTTTGTGCAGGCATTGCCTAAAATGTGGTTGATTTTTTTTCCCCCCTAAAAACCCACACAAGTAAATGTTCACTGAGCTTATAATAGCCAGGGAACCCGATCTCTTTCTATAAAAAAAAAATCACTTTTATTTGGTTTATCTTAGATTTTATATAGGTTTCCAAAAATGCAAATTGAGCAGTGCTTTTCACTGTTCCTCTGAGACTGCAATGTCTGATTTTAATTATTTATTAATCTGCAGCCCCTCTTCTTAGATAGTAAAGTTCCCTTCATGCAGTGCCTATTTGAGACTAAAGTGGGTGTATATGACTCCTTTTCTAAATAATCAGAGGCTTACCTATTTAGATTGGGATGGCCAAGAATATGCATAATTTGTACAGCTGTTTGTCTGCATGCTTTCAGATGGGTGGTACTAGGGACTATCTTTCTAGACTGTGTTTGCAGACTCAGTACATGTTAAGCAGGAAATTCAGTGAAAATTGGATACGTGATGTGATTAGTCTGTACATCTGTCTATTTAAATGGTACTGGAACTAATATTTCCCTTTTTTTTTTTTCTCCTTCCCTTGCAGAATAAAGGCAAGGTTAACCTCCATGTGTTTGAAGACTGGTGTGGTGGGTCTGTTTTGCACCTCAAGACAAACCTGCATTTCCCCCTGTATCCTCATGTAAGTTTTTTTATTTTACTTTTTATCAAAATTCATGGTAATGCACCAAAATTTTGGCCGATGATGAAAATGATCGGCCAAAATAGGGTTTTCATCGTTGTGACGAAAGGAAAGTGCCGATAATGGCTGCCGAATACGCCTGCGAGGTTGCCACCTTTTTACCTTGCTAATGTTGTGTTTTTCATGGGTCATGTGACTCAAAAAATGCAGCAGAAATGCAACACAAGTGCATTTTTGATGCGTTCTTGCTATGTTTTTTGTGCTGTTTTTTTTTTTAGTGAACAAATATGCACCACAAAATGCAGCAAGAAGGATTTTTAACACCGCTTCAAAAACTGGCAATAATGGCCAACAATAAATTCATATTCATTATATTATTTCAAAACAAATAAACAACAAACATAAGCAGCGCTCTTAACACAAATCTACCATCCTAATAAAATTATTACTCATAGATAGTGTTAAATTTCTCTGCATGCATATAGCGAAATGAGAAGATATTCAAACATGACAATTCGTAGAGAGTCTTTCAAATGAATAATGAGTGAAAGTCCACCACATGTGATAAAGTGCCATCCATGGAGTCAAGCTCAGCCGTGATCCACACCAGAAGAATCCAAACACACCGCAAGTGTGTGTCCCGCTCCCCCTGAATTTAACACCCACCGCCAATCATGTAACCAACGCATCCAATATGATGTCTCTCCACGACCTCTCACTGGCAAGGTCCTGCGTTAAGGAAATGACAGCTCTTACGATACTCCAAACAAAATAACACAGTGCCATAGTGTAACACTATAAAACCTTTATTCAGCCACTTAACCCTCCCATAAAATGGCACTCACAAAAAACAAATAGAAACGAGCATGTAAGTTCAAATTGGTTTACATCACCGTATTGCCCCCAGATTGATCAATGGCTCACCCATGCCGTTCTGCTCATTACACCCCCGGCTAGGTTCCACACTCCCCATTACCTCCAAGAGGTGTGCTAACATCACTGGTTCCCTTGTGGTCCCGCCCGCATTACGCTCATCACACTCCCAGCTAGGTTACACTCTATTACAGGGCAGGACCACATGGTGACTAGTTATGTCAGCACATCTTTTGGAGGTAACAGGGAGAGTGGAACCTAGCCGGGAGTGTAATGAGAGTAATGGCACGGAAGAGCCATTGATTCATCCGGGGGCAATCTGACGGTGATGTAAACTAGTTTGAACTTACATGGTCGTTTCTATTTGTGTTTTGTGACTGTGATTTTATGGTAGGGTTAAGTAGCTGAATAAGTGTTTTATAGTGTTACACTATGGCGCACTGTGTTTTATTTTGCTCGGAGTATCATAGGAGCTGTCATTTCCTTAACGCCGGACCAGGCCAGTGAGAGATCATGGAGAGACATCCTATGTGGATGCGTTGGTTATATGATTGGCGGTAAGTGTTGAATTCAGGGAGAGCGGGACACACACTTGCGGTGTGTTTGGATTCTTCTGGTGTGGATCACGGCTGAGCTTGACTCCATGGATGGCACTTTCACCTAATAATCTTTTGAATTTATCACATGTGGTGGACTTTCATTCATTATTCATTTAAAAGACTCTCTACGAATTTTCATAATTGAATATCTTCTCATTTCACTATATGCATGCAGAGGAATTTTACACTATCTATGAATAATAGTTTTATTTAGATGGTAGATTTGTGTTAAGAGCGCTGCTTATGTGTGTTGCTTATTTGATTTTATGTTATCTAACTTTATGATCTGAATATAGCAGCAGCCATTTTGATTTTATGTTGAATAGTGCATATATATTCAAAAGATTTGAGATTTCACGGCAATCCAGGAGCGCTCTGTAGGGCGGGTTGTTTGGTTTTGTTTTAGATATTATTTAAAAAGATGAATATATCACAATTTTATATATATATATATATATATATATATATATATATATATATATATTTTTTTTTTTTTTTAACTGGTAAATTTGGTTTTGGCCAAATGCATCCTGAATTTCTGGTTTTGGTGCACCACTAATTATTTACTTCTTTCCAGTGCCTCACTCTGTGATAATGTGATGGTCTGCTTTTCTACAGATGCGTACCACTGTTACCAAACTGGCTGTTTCGCCTAAGTGGAAGAACTATGGTCTCAGAATATTTGGATATCTACACCCCTTCAAGGATGGTGAGCATGTCCACTGAAATGTCATACTCTAAACCCTTGACCATGCGTTCCCCTAATCTTGTTGTAAAGCCATCTTTAAAGTAGGATTCTGATCTTTAGTGAACTAGTCTTAAAATGCTCCTCCCCCTCCTGACAACTATTCTGAGTAACCTGTGTAAGAAAGATCAGTATACTTACTTTTTTTTCAGACTGCTATAGTTCAGTCACGTGATCTCCCCTGTGTCAGGTGCAGGGGACAGGAAAGCGTTTAACAGCTGGTTTACACTTGGGAGCGGTGATGTCACCTATAGACTCCTAAGGCCCATCTGTTGTCAACAATCCCTCCTCTCCCCTGCAGTGGCTGCTGGCCGACACGGGGGGGAGCCGGATCACATGACCAGACCAGAGCAGGCAGAAAATCTATCTATCTATCTATCTATCTATCTATCTATCTATCTATCTATCTATCTATCTATCTATCTATCTATCTATCTATCTATCTATCTATCTATCTATCTATCTATCTATCTATCATCTGTCCTTCTTACACAGGTTAGTCAAAGGTGTTGGGAGGAGGAGGGAGGAAGGGGGGGGGGAGCGTATTTAAGCCCAATATTCAAATTTAAGAAAAAAATTACAGTGGTCAAGACTCAACTAAAAGGCACCCCGATCTGGTCTTTTTATGGTTTAGAATTGTTTTCCTAGGATATTGGCAAAAATGATGCAGCAATAAAATTCATACCTGTATGGCCAGATTTTATTCTCAATCCCTAATAAAAAAAAAAAAAAAAAATAACCTGAAAGCAGTGCTTATAAAATAATTGTTTAACATTTTAAAATGTTCATAAAAAGTGTCTTTATCATCCATTAAGGCCTGGTTCAGACTGGTGCGACATACGCTCTGACTTTGAGAGCAAATGTCGCATAATGTGTATAAATCAATAGTTCCCTATGAGAGCTGTCTTAACTGGTCCAACACAAGTTGGTCTGACTTTGAAAAAGGTTCCTGCACTACTTCGATCCGTTTTCAGTCTATTCAATATCATTGAAGTTGGATCATCATCTTATCTGATCCGACTTGTGGCATGCGACTTGTGCTGTGAGGATCTTTAAAGGAAACCCCAAGCCAATTTTTTTTTTTTTTTTAAATGTCTTGGAGGTCCCCCTAAAATCCATACCAGACTGTTATCCAAGCATGTAGCCCGGCAGGTCAGGAAAGGGGGGGGGGAGGGGCTTCTGGACGATACCAGGCCACATGCCCTCAACATGGGGGGGGGGGCGGGTGCCTTGTCCCCACGTTGGGCAGTGGTTGTGGGGGTCTGCAGGAAGAGCTTATTGGAATCTAGAAGCCCCTTTTAACAAGGGGGCTCCCAGCCTCTTTCCCCCCTATGTAAATGATTTAAAAGGTACATTGTACCCCTACCCATTTACCCTAAAAAAAGCAGTGCAGTGTACATAAAAACAAGAGACAGTTTTGGTTTTTGACCTGTCCTTTATCAAAAGTGAAGAATGTCCCCCTTCGTAGCTCCGTGTCTTCTCCCTCCAGTGATGTTTTCTTCCTCCGGTCTTCTCCCTCCACTGCTGTCTTCTCTGCCACTGACCCGGTCCTTCTCCGCTGCTGTCTCCCACAGTTGTGTCAGAGCATTGTATAGCAATGGGGCGTGGCTATCCATTGTCACCGTGAGACTCCACCCCTGTGATGGCATGTGACCTCACAAGGGGTGGGGCCTCATGGCTACATAAGAACTGGCAGACATCGGAGATTACAAAACTGCGGGGACGGTGGCGAAGAAGGACCAGGTTGGTGGCAGAGAAGACAGCAGGCAGAGAAGAAAGACTGGGTCGGCAGCAGAGAAGACCAGAGGAAGAAGAAACGTTGAAGCTACGATGGAGGACATTCTTCACTTTTAATAAAGGACTTGTCTAAAACTTCTCTTGGTTTTTTTTAAACTGCACTGCTTTTTTGGGGTGTGAATGGGGAGGGGTACAATGTACCCCATATTCGTTCACATGGGGGGATCTGGGGCCATCCCTTGTTAAAGGGGGCTTCCAGATTCCGATAAGCCCACTGCCCCCCTCAAGATTCACACCAGACTCAAAGGGCCTGGTATGATCGGATCAAAGTCGAATCCAGTTCCTTAAAGTTGGACATAGAAGTCGTAGGGCAAAGTCGGATCGGAAGTCGTCCGACTTCATTGCAGAGCAGTGTGAACGCGGTCTAACTTTCCGGTTATACTGCTAGCTACAGAAAATTGGATACTGGCAAGCAAAAAAAAACAAGATTAGGAAAACCCTGGATATCACCTTCTACAACCAAAATGCATCAGGTTTTTTTGCTTGTGTCCTAGGAGGTAGGACGATTTTTCTTCAGCACTTAACTGTTTTTTTGTTAGCTTTTTTACTTAAAGAAGACATTTACCTCATAAAGGCAAGAACTATATCAGTCATTCTAGATATGAAGTTTTTTAATCCTTTTAGGATAAGGTGAGTTGAGGCTTAGGGCCTCCCCACTTGGACCAACTCTGGTCTTCCTTCTACCAAGACACGGTTCTAGATTTCTCTGTCTGGCACTAACTAGTTCGTACAAGGAAGCTCTCTTTCTCCTTGTTGACCAAATTTCAGGAGTGTTTTCCTTCTAGAGAAATTGTAGTTCATTCTACCCTTCCAGTTGGATCCGGTTGGCTAGCTTCATGCTTATGGATTGTGGTTTGGTGTTTTTTCCCGTGTCAAGACATTCCTCTCTGGTTATGTGACTTTTGGACACACTGGCAGGTAATGAATTCCAGTGTCTAGAAGGATTTTTTTTTACTTGCCTTAAAATCCTTTTCTTTGAGTCATACTGTTGGCTGCAGTATAATTTGAAAGTTATTTACTTCCTCTGTCCCTCAATGGACTCCAAGAAAAACATTTCCTTTTAATTTTTTTTTCCTCTCCATTTTAAAACCGTCTCTGCCACACATCTCCCTTTTCTAAACTACACTGCAGTGTTTACCATTTTAGTGAATTAAAGCTATACTTCTACCTGCCATAGGAATTTGGGGATTATATTTTGTCAATCCATTCCTGAGATTTACATATCCCCACCAGTTTGGTGACCTACCTTTTCTCTACTGCAGTTTAATATTAGATAGGTTGCCCCACCCTGAATTTGGGCAGTAAACGGGCAGCAGAAGACAAGAGTCCTCATTTATTCATGCCTTCTGTTGGTATTTCTTTCGTTCATTTATGGACACAGCTCTAGTCGTTCTTGACCATTAGGTTATGCTGCCCCCTACAGGAGTAGGACACTCAGCAGAAAAAACTTCTGGCTACACCCATATGAAGTCCCAGGGGGTATACTTCCTCTTATTGCTAAAGTCATTCAGTTTTTTTTCTGCCTAGTCAACATTTTTATAGATAGCAAATGTTTTCCTCCTTTATTTTTCCAGTGAGATCTACTATTATCTGCCGGACTGGGCGACGGGCTGGATAATCTAGAGCCAGTGGTCACCCCAGTCTGGCAAGTGAGCGCACATAGGCTTTAGGCCACGACATAGCCCCACTGGACAGGGGATGGCACAGGGGCTCTCCTGCCAGGGCTCCCCGTCCTGCCTGGATCTGTCCTGAGGCCTGGTCTCCCAATTCTGGGTCCCTGTATGCCTCGTGGTGCCTCCATTTTGTTGTAGCCTGTATATTTCTATACACAGCGGCCATGTTTGTGCAGACCGGTGGCCATTTTCTTGTGGTTCGCCATTGCAAATAGCGGGGGGTCACGACAGTGGAGCGCTGTGGGCGGCGGTTTTGGCGATGGGAGCCCCTCCTTATCCCCTGGTGCTGACTCTTGGATCATTTAGCTTCCTGATCGCCGCACGTGTAGTGCAGATTCTCCTTGTGGCTGCAGGTGCCTGTGTCGGTGGGTGGTGAGTCTAGTGGGGTCCTTTCCCTTTCCTGAGGATCGCTCTGTGCCTTGTGCTTGGCGACCGGGTGGTGCTGCCAGCGCTGTGGGGGTTGTCCCTTAGCAGTGTGTTACACCTTTTTGTGGGGTCCCACTGGTGACTCATGGAGTCTTTAGAGCACATTTCTCCACCTGATTCCTTCTCTGAGGCTGCGGGTACCTCAGAGTCCCAACCATCCACCCATGCACTGACGACGGTCCTGTAGTCCCTTGTGTCCCAGGTTGAGTAGCTTTCGGGCGACGGACTAGCAAAAACAGTCCCCCGCCTTCCCCTGCCTCATCTGTCTCATCAGATCCTGAATCTGATTTGGCCACCGCGGACGTGGGTCACCCTTCTGGGTCTGCGACCACGCACCTGGAATCCTCTGATACTGAGGATGATTTCTCCAGGGTTGCACAAAAAGGCGCTGGTGGATGCACTGATTGTATCTGTGCGTGAGACCCTGAAGATGGAGGACGCAGCTAAAGCTGCGACGGAGGCGCAGGTACCCTTTGGCACTCACAAGCCATCTAGAGCGGCAAAGGGGTTTCCTTTCTCCACCTATTTTGACTGAATTGTCGCTAAAGAGTGGGGATGACCAAAGCATCCCTGTGGGGTTCCTAAGCATTTTACTAGGAGTTACCCCTATGAGGAGTCCCTTCTTAAGTGGACTGTGCCACTGGTGGTGGACCCTCCGGATTCTAGATTGAAAAAGGCAACCATGATTCCTGTTGAAGAGTATCTTGACCTTTAAGGACCCGGCTGACCAGAAGGCGGAAGCTGTGGTCCCCACTATGTACACCTTAGCTGGTTCGGCGATGAGGCCAGTATTTACCATTGTGCAAAGCAAAAAGAAAAGACCGCACTCAGGATCTTGATGAAAACATGGAAGTATTTATTCCTCACCACAGGTAACAAACTTGACAGTACATCACAGAAACACACTGTGTGTGGTTATGAGTAAGCGATCTACAGTATTGTGAAACGCGTCAACCTATTACCTGTTCCTGTGATGTTCTGTCAAGTTTGTTACCTGTGGTGAGGAATAAATACTTCCATGTTTTAATCAAGATCCTGAGTGTGGTCATTTTTTTTTTTTTTGCTTTGGACATTATCTGGATGACGGATCCGACTCGCACCAGGAAACATTGTCTCACCTGAGCAGCTTTGTCTTTGTAAGTATTTACCATTGCCCTGGTGTCGCAGACTCTGACTGAGTGGGCTAAGTTCCTACGTCGTGACCTGGAAGGAGAACAGCTCCCCCCTGACTTTGAGCTGGCGGACCAGCTGGTCCAGGGGCTGCAGTATATCTGTGATGCCTCTTAGGATGCGGCTCCCCTAATGGCTCGCCTCTGTTTTCACGGCGGTCCTTCAGCGTGTCTTTTGGCTCAAATGCTGGTCTGCGGACGAGACTTCTAAAAAGACCTTGACTGATCTTCCCTTTCAAGGAGATCGCCTATTTAGAGCTACCCAGAATCACATCATCAAAGGTCTCACAGAGGGGAAGAGTACCTTTCTTCTGCAGGGCACCTCGTCGTGGATGTGGTCTAAGAAGTTTTTTGGTCCCTCAGGGTCGACTGACAGGGGCTTGAAGCCTTTCAGGGCTTCCTCTGTTGGATTCAAACTAACCTGCAAAAGTGTTGGCTCCGGTGCTAGCCCTGCTATGCCAACGGGGGATCACGGTACTGGGTGACTTGGAATCTCCCTCTGCTCTGGTAGAGAACCTGGAGATCACAATACAAACTCTGCGGGAGTTTGGCTGAATTCTGAACTTTCAGAAGTCTGCTCTGGTTCCTTCCACAAAGCTGGACTTGACTCTGGACTCGGCCTTAGCCTGAGTGCTCCTTCCTCTGGACAAACTCCAAAAATTGCAGGCTGCATTACGCCTCCTGCTGTCCAACAGATGGTCATCCCTCTGGACTGGCATGCGGGTGCTGGGGCTGATGGTGTCTACCTTTTGAGGCGGTTCAGGTTGCACAGTTTCATACGAGGTTCTGCAAAGGGAGATTTGAGTCGGGGAACGAGGGAGTCCTTGAGATGGTGGCTTCATTCTCGGAGGCTTCGGCTGTGAAAATCTTTCCTCCTCTTTTATTGGACAGTGGTCACCATGGATGCCAGCCTGTCCGGCTGGGGAGGCGTCCTCGGCAAGCATTCTGCTCAGGGGATGTGGACGCTGGAAGAGTCCAGACTACCAATCAATGTCATGGAACTCTGAGCGATCAGACTGTCTGGATCATTGGACGGATCGTCTTCAGGGTTGCCCACTGCACATTCAATCAGACAATGCCACGGCCGTGGCTTATGTCAATCATCAAGGGGGCACAAGAAGTAACCTGGCGGCTCTGGAGGTAGCCGGCATTCTAAGGTGGGCAGAACGGTTCGTTCCAGCCCTCTCCGCTGTACACTTTCCCGGGGTGGAAAATATGCAGGCGGATTATCTCAGTTGGCAGGCGTTGGAGCACAGGGAGTGGTCCCTTCATCCAGAGGTGTTTCATCAGCTGTGTCTCCGGTGGGGCACACCGGAGGTGGATCTGTTGGTGTCTCCGCTCACCAGAAAGGTGCAGAGGTTTTGGCTCTGTCAAGGGATCCTCTGGCAGACGCCAATCATCTGATTTACGCCTTCCCTCCCCTCAACCTTCTGCCCAGACCTCTACGCAGGATCAAGGCAGAAGGGATTTTGGTCATCTTAATGGCTCCGGACTGGCCTCGCCGGGCTTGGTACGCCGATCTGGTGCTGCTGGTCGCCGACGTCCCTTGGAAGCTTCCTCTCAGGGAGGATCTTCGGTCCCAAGGGCCGATCTTCCATCCTCCTTTACAGTCACTGGCTTTGACAGCTTGGTTGTTTAACGCCAGGTGCTGAAGGATAGGGGTTTATCTGAGTCTGTGATTCCTACCCTGTTTAAAGTTAGAAAATCTTCTTCTAGGAAGATCTACTATCGTACGTGGAAGATGTACATTGCGTGGTGTGAGTCTCTTGGGGTTTCTCCTCGCTCCTTCTAGGTGGCTAGGATCTTAACCTTCCTTCAACTGGGGGGTTGAACACAAATTGGCCTTAAATGCCATCAAGGGCCAGGTGCCTGCCTTGGCGGTCTTCTTCCAATGACCTTTGGCCAAACACTCCCCGGCGTTATCCTGTTGTTCACCTTACCTAGCGATTCACAGGGATAAGGTGGTTCTTCGCTCCTGTCAGTGGTTCCTTCCAAAGGTTGTCTCTGATTTTCATTTGAATGAGGACATTGTTTTGCCTTCCCTGTGTCCCAGGCCTAAACATCCGAACGAAATTGCATTGCATGTCTTGGATGTGCAATTGGTCTGGGCAATTAGGGTGTACCTGGCAGCTATGGAGTCTTTCAGGAAGTCAGACTCTCTATTTGTGCTCACGGATGGACCTCGAAAAAGTTTGTCCGCTTCCTCTGTGACCATTTCCTGATGGATCAAACAGACGGTGGTTCAGGCCTATTTCATCAGGGTTTAGGTTCCTCCTTTCCTTATCAAGGCGCACTCTACTAGGACGCTTTGTGCCACCTGGGCCTTTGTTGTCAAGCGTCAGTGACGCAGGTTTGCAAGGCGGCCACCTGGTCGTCGGTGCACACTTTTACAAAGTTTTATAAAGTGGATGTGTTGGCATCTGCGGATGCTTCCTTTGACCGCAAGGTTGTTATATTCTCCGTGTTATATATACACACCCAACTTAATTCATATAAAATGTTATAAAAAAAAGTGTTATAAAAAATTCCATATAGTGACTGTAATAAAATTCCAAGGAAAATGTCCAAAAAAGTTTTTCAAAGATTTTAAAAGTCTATAAATAGTGAGTCTCTCGTGCAAAATATTGCTTATTCCCAAGTAATAAGTGCACGTGCTCAGCGTGGTAATTCTCAATCCATTCAGTAGTGCTCAGTGCAGCTTTTCTTTTCACCTTGATAATATGGTAAGATTGAATCACTTACCAAATAAGGTGGGTCATATATGCCTTATGGCATCAAGACCAGCCAAGCTTGAATAGCCTTCCAGGCTATAATATGGTCTCCTCGTGGCTTGCTTTGGGTGGATAAGATGGCGGGCTCCCCCTTTCTCTCCTCTCACCTCAGGCCGGCTCAAAAGGAAGACAAAAAGGCTCCGGATGGTGTAGAATATTTTTAGATATCAATTTTTATTTCCCAATTAGGGTAAAGGTATTGGAAATAATACAACAAAGTATATAAGCCAAAAAATTGTTTGCCAGTTAAAAAAGCCACAAGGCGGCTGCTTGTGAGCTTTGAAGAACCTAGGCTGGGCGTTGGGTTTCAGCCTAATGCCCCATACACACGTGCAGATTATCTGCAGACTTACCTTTTCTATGTAGTGCAAGGGCCTGCCGGATTGCATACAAATTGAAAGTGTTTAGGTTTGACCTCATATTATATGGTTTTGGTAAGTCTGCAGACAAAAGTCTGCAGATAATCTGCACGTGTGTATGGGGCATTAGTCTCACACAGTCATGCTTTATTTTCCCCAAATGGCTATCAAAGACTTGTGGGAATCGCTGTTTCAGGGATTCCACCCATCCCTCTTTATCTCCTGATGGGATGGTCATGGTGTTGCAGGGGTTTATGGTGATGTCTGGCATGCCAAAGTGAGCAATCCAGTCTCTCCCAAAGATTGGGGGTCCCCCATGTTCTAGGATATATAATGGCAGTCTCTTCGTGTACCCTTGTAGGATACCTGTACTTTCACGTACCCCAGTGGGTGGAGTATCTGCTTTGAGTATGTCTGCAGTTTGATTGGTGTTGGACAGACAGTTGTTCGGATCAGAAGTTTTCTCCATTGTTTCTGGGTGATAACTGAAACTGCTGCTCCTGTGTCTACATCCATCTTGAGTTTCTTTCCTTCCACGGTTACCTCTACAGTCATTGCTGAGGGTGCTGAATGCATATGATGTATGTCCAATCTGTGGAGCACTTCCTCATCCTCTGATTCCGATGACGATGTATATCTTCCCACCATATATGCCTTTGTCCTGGTGTTCAGAGGTTGTTTATTTCGCACCATCTTACTACGGCAGACTCGTTTCAGATGGCCTGCCTTACCACAATTATGACAGAGCTGATCCT
The DNA here is from genome assembly GCF_965119305.1 of Pelophylax lessonae. Lineage (NCBI taxonomy): Eukaryota > Metazoa > Chordata > Amphibia > Anura > Ranidae > Pelophylax > Pelophylax lessonae. Next base: position 76,100,383 of record NC_138777.1, read on the forward strand.
TAAACCGGCAGACTTTGTGATCATGGTCTGTATTCCCACAACGGTAGCAAGCTGACTCCCGGCTTGGTGAGGGTCTATAGTTTGCTGCTGTTGGCTTGACTGCTGTTCTGAAAACTTCTTTTTTAACCTCTTCCCTTCTGCTCTGGGGGTTCAATGCCTCTGTATCTTTCACAGCCATTTCCATCACTGAAGCTATCTCAATTGCCTTTGAAAGGGTAAGATCTTTCTCTGTTAACAGTCTCTTTTGGCTAGACTCACTATTTAGTCCCATGACAAACTTATCCCTCAGTGCAGTCGGTAAATACTCCCCAAAAGAACAGGTTGAGGCTAGTCTGCGAAGGGCGAGCACATAAGCCTTAATATCTTCACCCGGCTGCTGCTGCCGCTGATAGAACCTGAATCTCTCGGCAATCTCTAGTGTAGGCTTGTGACGGTATCAGATTTTCATGCTGCGATTAATTGATTAAGGTTTTGCCACGGTATACGGTATTATCACGGTATTCTATTATTAAATTTAAATTATTAAATTTCCACCTCACTTCAATTTCATTGCTGAATTTAGGGGCTTTGGTTCACTTATGCACATTATTATATAGTCAGTCAGTACAGACTCTGTGAACCAGGCCTAAAATAGGTCATCAAGCAGTGTCTGGCCTAACTGGTGATAACTGGTCCTGGCGCTCGGCTCCGATCCGATGGCCTGGTCATTAAGAGGGCAAATCCTTGTGGTCAAGATGTGGTTAAACCTGAAGGAGGTGTTGTTTATAAATTACTTTACTATTGCTTTAGGCCTGGTTCACATGTATGCGGGTTGGTGGTTCACATGTATGCGGGTTGGTGGTTCGCATGTATGCGGGTTGGCGGTTCGCATTTGCACAGGCATAGCAGCCCATTGATTTGAACGGGCTGCTATGCCCTCATTTTCCGCAGAAAAAAGGTGCATGCAGCATTTTTTTTTAAAATTCAGTGGCCTTGAAATCCATCCTGCTTTTGCACCATGCGACTAACCTGGAGTTCCTGCTCTGGCAAGCTTTCTGCATTTTTTGTATACGTGGGCACGGCATCTAAAAACAGTTTGCATGTGCAGCAACGGCAGGTAAGTCGCATGGTGCAAAAGAAGGATGGATTTCATGGCCACTGCATTTTTTTAAATTCTGCATGCACCTTTTTTCAGCTGAAAACGCAGGCATAGCAGCTCAAGCCCATTCACATCAATGGGCTGCTATGCCTGTGCAAATGTGGGCCGCCAACCCGCATACATGTGAACCGCCAACTCGCATACATGTGAACCACCAACCTGCATACAAGTGAACCAGGCCTAAAGCAATAGTAAAGTCATTAATAGATAAAAACACCGATCCTCCTGCAGGTTTAACCACTTCTGGATCGCAAGGATTTGCCCCTTTAAAGACCAGGCCATCGGATCAGAGCGCCAGGACCAGTCATCACCAGGTAGGCCAGACACTGCTTGATGGCTATATAATAATGTAATGTGGGCTGCTATGCGTGTGTGTGTGTATATATATATATATATATATATATATATATATATATATATATATATATTAGAGCTGCACGATTCTGGCCAAAATGAGAATCACGATTTTTTAGCTTGGAATAAAGATCACGATTCTCTGTGTAACAAAAAAAAAAATTGGGATAACTTTACTGTTACGTTTTTTTTTTTTTTTATTCATTAAAGTTTATTAATTGCGTTTGAAAGACTGCTGCGCAAATACAGTGTGACATAAAATATTACAACAATCGCCATTTTTTTCTGTAGGGTCTCTGCTAAAAAAATATATAAAATGTTTGGGGGTTCTAAGTACTTTTCTAGCAAAAAAAAACTGATTTTAACTTGCAAGCAACAAGTGTCAGAAAAAGATCCAGTCTTTAAGAGGTTAAACTTCCTTTCTCCCTGGCAGAGGGAAGGAGAAGATACAATGTAAACATTTTTGTTTATAGTTACTGGGAGAGCTGTGTGAGTGAATGAGTCATCCAGCTCACTGAATTGTATCAATTCACATGTCCCAGGAGCAGAGAAACTCGGTATTTTAAAAATGCCACAATAACAATACCGTGGCTATGCAATACCGCGATATATCGAATTACCGAAAACCGGCATATGTCTACTCTAGTGGTTTAGGCTGGAAGTGATTCCCTAACAATGTCAAGAGATCTGCCAATGTCTTAGTTGCTGGTTTTTCAGGGAAAAGGAGATCCCTAAGAGTGTCATATGTCCTAGCACCAACCACTGTCAGAAATACTGCTACTTGCCTGTCGCCTGGGATGGCATTTGCACAAAAATACTGTTCCAGTCTCTCAATCCAGGAACTCCAGGTTGTCTGTTCTCCATCAAATTCACTTAATGTCCCGATCAATGACATTTTCCTACTGGGCTCTGTGGGTGTTTGAATCCAGCTGACAATCCAGAGTTTTTTTCTTCTTTTCTTTTCTCACACGGATAGTAACCTTGTAAATCCCACCCTCGTCGCCACTGTTATATTCTCCGTGTTGTGAGAGACACAGGACTCTGATCTGGAACAACGGACGTTTATTCAGGACTCACTGTACACTCCAACATGCATTACAGGACAGCTCTGTATATCAGTGCATCTCTTACATGTCTCTAAGATGGCCACTCTGCCCCTTGACCCTTGTCATCACTCCTGGGTGGAGCCAGCCTTAAAGTAACAGTACATGTAAAACCCTTCAGGTATAACAAAGGTTTTACAGGCTGCTGTTTAAGAGGACTTTGACTGGGCTCCGGTTGTTTGGTTAAGCCCCTGTTGCCTGGTTGGCTAATGTTTAGCCTTGGGATTTTTTTTGGTTGTTCCCATCCCTCATGTTTAACACTGTTTTGGGACATCCCAATGGTTCTGAATACCAGAGGCTGTGTCCGTCCAAGAACGAAAGAGAAAATGGGACTTTTGACTTTTAGTAAAATCCATTTCTCTGATGTTCATTGACGGACACAGCACCCACCCCTCTGTGGAGTTGTAATTCTTCTGACACTGCTTGTAACAAAACTGAGTAACTATAGCAGAGAAAGGGAGTATACCCTCTGGGACTGCCTATAGGCGTAGCCAGAATATTTTTCTGCCTAGTGTCCTACTCCTGTAGGGGACAGTATAACCCAATGGTCATGAAGTTCACAAGCTGTATCCATCAATGAACATCAAAGAAATGGATTTTACGGTAAGTAAAAAAAAAAATGTTCTCTTCCGTCCACCGACGGACGTAGCTGCTGCTTTAAATCTTAGATGTGTAATAAGCCCCTCCCACTAGTAGTGACAAGGTAGAGCCAAAGGCTTTGACATGCCCAGGGGGGTCCCTGGGTTATTACCCCTGGTCTCACCGTTGCATCTTCAGTTTAGTTGCAAGCAGTAAATAATAACCAAAGCCCAACTCTTCAGAGAAAAGAGGGGTGGGAGCTACGTCCGTCGGTGGACTCAGAGAAATGGATTTTACAGTAGTAAAAAATCCAATGTTCTCTTTCGTCCACCGACGGACGTAGCTGCTGCTTTAAATCATAGATGGATGGGACATCCAAAAGCAGTAACCACTGAGGGGTGGGGAAAGGACAAACTTAAAAGAATGTAATTCCCACGGCTAACATAGCCAACTATATAACATGGAGCCCTGAGATCTATTGGAGCAAACCGATCTGTGTTTCACCATCTAGGGAAGAAAATATCTCCGCTCCTCAACCTCCTATCTTTAAAGCACACATTTATCATACTGCAGCTCTAACAATGCACACACATCCTTTTTTTTGAGCCTGCAGTTCAACTTTAATAAATAACATAATTTAGGGTGAGTCTTGACATTACCTCACTGATGTATTCTATATTTTTATATTGATATATTAGGATAGAATCTTCCAGTCAGCTTATTTTGTGTCTTTGGATGCCCAGCCGTATGCAGTTATTGCTGTCTCTTCCCTCCTCTGTGATATTGTTAAATTTGATAATGTGTTCCACTTTTTTTTTTTTACATAAAGATGAAGCATATATAAATAATTAATTGTTATCCTGCACTCTGTTCCTTGCACACATCAGCATTTTCAGTTTTATCTTCTGTATCTGGTCTCTCTCCCTCAGGTGATTACCAGTTTGCTGTGGCATCAGAAGATAACTCAGAATTTTGGCTTAGCACAGAGGAAAGTCCATCCAGTGCCCAGCTAATAGCCTACGTCGGAAGGGTGAGTTATGATCAATAAAACAGGAAGAGTAGAAAGTTTCTGTGCTCTGGGTAGGTTGAATATGTACCTTGTTTTCCACATTGTAGCTGGTAGCTTGGAGTTAAAGTTGTCCTTCAGTTACAGATTGCCAAAAACATAATCCTGCTACTTACAAATATAGTGCCTTGAAAAAGTATTCGACACCGCAAACATGTGGAAGAAGGTGCTCTGGTCAGATGAGACCAAAATTGAACTTTTTGGCCCAAAAGCAAAACGCTATGTGTGGCAAAAAAGGAACACTGCACATCACCCTGAACTCACCATCCCCTCTGTGAAACGTGGTGGTGACAGCATCATGTTGCAGGGATGCTTTTCTTCAGCAGGGACAGGGAAGCTGGCCAGAGTTGATGGGAAGATGGATGGAGCCAAATACAGGGCAATCTTAGAAGAAAAACTGTTAGTCTGCTAAAGACTAGAGACTGGGGCGTAAGTTCACCTTCCAGTAGGACAGTACAGCCAGAGCTACAATGGAATGGTTTAGATCAAAGCATATTCATGTGTTAGAATGGCCCAAAGTCCAGACCTAAATTCAGTTGAGAATCTGTGGCAAGACTTGAAAGTTGCTGTTCACAGACACTCTCCATCCAACTTGAGCTATTTTGCAAAGAAGAATGGGCAAAAATGTTACTCTCTAAATGTGCAAAGCTGGTAGAGACATCCCCAAAAAGACTTGCAGCTGTAATTGCAGGGAAAGGTGGTTCTACGTATTGACTCAGGGGGCTGAATACAAATGCACACCACACTTTTCAGATATTTATTTGTAAAAAAAGTTTTAAAATATTTATAATTTTCCTTCCACTTCACAATTATGTGCCACTTTGTGTTGATCTATCACATAAAATCCCACTAAAATACGTTAACGTTATTGGTTGTAACATGACAAAATGTGGAAAATTTTGAGGGGTATGAATACTTTTTCAAGGCACCGTATACCTCCTGTTAAGGTCTTAGGGATTAGATAACAATAGTACAAGTAGCAGTACTATGAAATGGCAACAGCCAGCCAGCCTTGTGAAATGACAGTTTTCTAGCAATCATGCTGATCCAAAGGCTTTGATACTTCCTGAGGCATCAACCTCAGGTATATAGATCGGGACTATCTAATCTTTATTCCAGTTGAGTGACTGAGGACTGGTCTAGATAAAGAGTATTAGCAGCTAAACCATAGTAGACCTCTATGGTGTTTTTAAAATAACTTCAGGATTTCCATACTTTTTTGCCCAAATTTATTTTCCAGTCTGACATTATCAAGCTCTGATGAAGGTGACCTCTTGGAACCCCTAAAATGTGTTGGCAGTTTTAATGATGTTAAGTGCTATTTTACACTGATCAGTTTTTTAGTTAAAAAAAGCCGAAGAAAAATGCATCCCTTTTTAAACCCATGGAACCTTTCACACTGGTCAGTTTTTGGCTGCTTTTACACTGCAAAAACTCAGAATCTTATGCTTTTTTTTTTTTAACTGAAAAGCTGATCAGTGTGAAAGGGCCTTAGCATACCTCAAACACACACCAAAAATGCAGCATGCAGCAAGCATGACTTTAAAAGGCAAATTAAACACAACTGACCCCTTTTTTTTATTTTTTATTTATTTGACTGAAAAACTGATTAGTATGAATGAGCCCTAACTTTGCTGGATAAGTATTATCTGGCCTTTCAACAGTATCTTGGCAATCTTTTACTATACTAATGCAAGTGATCGCTAGGCAACTATTATAAGCAAAGCCCCATATTTCTCTCACTTTTACAGTTGCTCCAATTTGGGATTTTGTTGATGTGCAGCCATTGGTAGGAATTAATATACTACTTGTAAGATTGCAGACATAGAACACACAGAAAAGCATTGTTCATTGCAATTAAGACTTGGTTCACACTGTTGCAATATGATTTTGATCTGACTTTCAGTGTGATTTTTCTAATGCTACTTGAATGCAACTTTGATAAGGTTTATATACTCTATGGCAGTGGTCCTCAACCCTGGCCCTCAGAGCCCACTAACAGGCCAGGTTTCTAAGATAACTGAAATACATCCCAGGTGATATCATTTGCTGATCAGTGATTGCAGTACTCTAGTCTGCATCTCCCCAAGGTAAGGCTGGCCACACACTATACAATTTTCTTGTTCAACTTTGCTTTAGATTTACCAAAACCATGTGATATAGGGTCAAACCTAAACACTTTCAATTTGTATGTAATCAGACAGGCCCTTGCACTACATAGTTTAAGGTAAATCTAAAGGAAATTGAATAAGAAAATTGTATAGTGTATGGCCAGCTTAATACTTAAAATCTGGCCTGTTAGTGGGCCCTGAGGACCGGAGTTGAGGACCACTGCTCTATGAGGCCAAATTCTAACTGGAATCGCACCAAAGCAGTATAGGAACCTTTTCCAAACTTGCTCCATGCTAAGTCACATTGATGTGAGCAGACTCCATTGAAAAAATGGGATTTCCATTGTCATGCGATCTGTGCGACTCAAGTTGCATCTGAAATCCTACTAGTGTGAACCAGACCTTAATGGGAGTTTTTATCATTGCTTGGAGTTTTCATATAGCATGTTTACCAATTACTCAATAATTCAATAAAAAGTTCTAAAAGGACATTTATTTGCATTTTAGGTTGGTTCAGAGTGGACAGCCCCAGGGGAATTTACAAAGTTTAGTTCTCAGATGTCTAAGCCTTTCAGGTAAAGAAGAATCATAAATGTATATTTAAAATATATGTATTTTGGCTCATTTTTGGGCTCCATTCTTAAAGGGATAAATGTGACATTCATTGGTCAATGTTTGGTAAACCGTTGACTGCATTTTAAGTCCTTTTCCAGCAAGGTTTACCTGCAGTCGCCAAATTGAGTAACATCTACCAACGGTTCTCTCATGTTCGGTGGAGCCTGTTTATTACCTGGCGAATGTTACTTTCACTGTACTCTACTCTATTTCTAAATGTGTTCTAAAGGTCTGCAGAATATTGGTCCTTTTGCACGTAGTAGAGATGTGGCTCCAATATACAATAATTTTCATTTGGAATAGATTCATCTTTTTCATAACACTTTTTCAAGTGGAGATGAAAAGGAAGAAAAGTCTCTCGGTTGTCAACAGCTTGATTTGGTTTCAGCTTAAATTCCTATTTTTTCCATTAAGTGTATGTTACCTCAACATTTTTTTATTTCTGATATGTGTCTGTGTTACCATGTACTTGTATAAAAAAAAGTATCCTGTTTTCTTTGCAATGCTTTCTTTGTGTGAATTACCTGGTGATACTGCCAGTCCCCCTGCTATTTCAGATTGACCACACTAGGCATAGAAGCACATCTATTGTGTATGTGTGTGTGTATATGTATATGTATGTATGTATGTATGTATATATATATACAGTACGGAGAGATAGACAAATATATATATATATATATACTGTATATTACACACACACTTGCAAACTTATTCACAACCCTTCACCTTTTCCACAATTTGTTATGTTACAGCCTTATTCCAAAGTTGATTAATTTTATTTTATTCCAAATTCTACAAACCATACCCCATGATAATGTGAAAGAAGTTTGAAATCTTTGCAAGTTTAATAAAAATAATCCCATGTTCATAAGTATTCACAGCCTTTGCTCAATACTTTGGTGAAGCACCTTTGGCAGCAATTACAGCCTCAAGTCTTTTTGAGTATGAAGCTTGGCACACCTATTTTTGGGAAGTTTTCCCCATCCTCCTTCTTCTTTGCAGGACCTCTCAAGCTCCATCAGGTAGGATAGGGAGTGTCGGTGCACAGCCATTTTCAGATACCTCCAGAGATGTTCAATTGGGTTCAAGTCTGGGCTGTGGCTGGGCCACTCAAGGACATTCATAGAGTTGTCCCAATGCCACTCCTTTGTTATCTTGGCTGTGTGCTTAGGGTCGTTATCTTGTTGGAAGATGAACCTTTGCAACAGTCTGGTCCTGTGGCTTGGGAGGAGGAATACTTCAGCCCAGCTGTTGAGAAACCCTGCTATAGAAGATTGTGCATCAATTTATCATATTTAGATAAAACTATTAAAAAACATTCAAGGACAGACTGTCAGGGGCTATGTACAAAATCCAAATTGTGTATATACTGTATCCTGTGAGTTTTATAAAGTTACACCACACATTTATTGTACGTTTATTGTACATTTTATGAGTTTGCTTGCCAGCTTCCCTTTATGTTTTGTGAATATCTGTTATCTTTAGAAGCAAGATACAGTGCCTTGCGAAAGTATTCGGCCCCCTTGAACGTTTCGACCTTTTGCCACATTTCAGGCTTCAAACATAAAGATATAAAACTTTAATTTTTTGTGAAGAATCAACAAGTAGGACACAATCATGAAGTGTAATGAAATTTATTGGATATTTTAAACTTTTTTAACCACTTAAAGCGGAGTTCCACCCTGGAATTTTTTTTTTTTTTAAAAATACCCCCGGGACAGTCAGGGCTAGTGCATTCCACAATGGCTAGCCTCTGATCTGTCCCGGGTTGCACTTACCTGTTAGGACAAATACTTACCTTGAAAACGTCTTGTCCAGCGCTGCCATCTCAGATGTGGGCAGCTTGAAGCCAGCGAGATCCTCTTCGGCGTCCTCTTCCGCCTTCTTCGGTCCCACGATGCCCTGCGCCGGCCCGCCGTCACTTCCGGGTCGCGCGCGTCATCCCTCCACAGCTTCTGGGCATGCCCAGAAGCTGTTTAGAAGGGGATGACGCGCGCGGCCCAGAACTGACGTCGGGGCCGGTGCAGGCGCAATGATTCCTGGGAGCTATGACGTTCAGCTCCCAGGAATCATTGCAGAGCCAGGAAGTGACGACGGGCCGCGGCCGAGGAAGGAGGATGAAGGAAGTAAGGTAAGTATATTTTCTTCACTACAAGGTAAGTAAAAAAAAAAAAATGCGATTAGCCATTTCTTTTTCAGGTGACCCGGAGCGAGAAGATGGAGTTAAGTATAAAATGAGGGTGGAACTCCACTTTAAGCCCCGGAAGATTTTACCCCCTTCCTGACCAGGGCCTATTTTGCGATTCGGCACTGCGTGACTTTAACGGACAATTGCGTGGTCGTGCGACGCTATACCTAAACGAATTTGACGTCCTTTTTTTCCCACAAACAGAGCTTTCTTTTGATGGCATTTGATCACCTGTGCGATTTTTTGATCATGCGCTATAAACAAAAAAAGAGCGTCGATTTTGCAAAAATAACAATATTTTTCACATTTTTTTATATGAAATTCCCCAAAAAAATGTAAAAATCAAAATTTTTTAACATTTTAGGCCAATTTGTTTTATGCTACATATGTTTGGTAAAAAAAATCGCAAAAAGCATATTTTGATTGGTTTGCGCAAAAGTTATTGCGTTTACTAACTAAGAGAAAGATTTTTGTCATTTTTTTTTTTTTTTTTGCGGGACTGCGACATTGCAGCGGACAGATCTGACCCTTGACTGAAATTTTTGACACTTTTAAAGGGTACCAGTGACGTTACTACAGTAATCAGTGCTATACATATGCACTGTTACTGTAAAAATGACACTGGCAGTGAAGGGGTTAACTTTATTTGAGAGGGAGGGGTTAAGTGTGTCCCTAGGGCGTCTTTCTTACTGTGATTGGATGTGGCTTGATGTGTAAGAACAGAGATCAACGGTCCTACATAGCAGAACCGTGTGATCTCCATTCTTACACAGGGAAGAATGACAGGCGGCTTTGTTTACATTAGCCGCCTGCCTTTCTTCCAGTGTAACGGACGATCGCGAGTGCCCGGCGGACACCGGGTCCGCCGGGAACAAACGCGGGGGGTCCGTGTCCGAGCGGGAGCGTGCCTCCGGCGGCGCGCGCTCGCTCGCTAGAGCCTCACAGGCTAGCGACGTACCCCTACGTCGCTTTGCCTGTGAGGTGCTGACCGCCGCAGTAAATAGTTGTGCGGTGGTTGGCAAGTGGTTAACAAATAAAAAACTGAAAAATTGGGCGTGCAAAATTATTCAGCCCCCTTAAGTTAATACTTTGTAGCGCCACCTTTTGCTGCGATTACAGCTGTAAGTCGCTTGGGGTATGTCTCTATCAGTTTTGCACATCGAGAGACTGAAATTTTTTCCCATTCCTCCTTGCAAAACAGCTCGAGCTCAGTGAGGTTGGATGGAGAGCGTTTGTGAACAGCAGTTTTCAGTTCTTTCCGCAGATTCTCGATTGAATTCAGGTCTGGACTTTGACCATTCTAACACCTGGATATGTTTATTTGTGAATCATTCCATTGTAGATTTTGCTTTATGTTTTGGATCATTGTCTTGTTGGAAGACCAATCTCGGTCTCAGTCTCAGGTCTTTTGCAGACTCCATCAGGTTTTCTTCCAGAATGGTCCTGTATTTGGCTCCATCCATCTTCCCATCAATTGTAACCATATTCCCTGTACCTGCTGAAGAAAAGCAGGCCCAAACCATGATGCTGCCACCACCATGTTTGACAGTGGGGATGGTGTGTTCAGGGTGATGAGCTGTGTTGCTTTTACGCCAAACACCTTAGCGCCGAGTGGGTGAGATAAATAGGCATCCCTTTGTGGTGTGTATGCCAGTTTCCTTACTCATTTTTCTAGTATAACGTTTTGCATTGTTACCAAAAAGTTTGATTTTGGTTTCATCTGACCAGAGCACCTTCTTCCACTTGTTTGGTGTGTCTCCCAGGTGGCTTGTGGCAAACTTTAAACAACACTTTTTATGGATATCTTTAAAGCGGAGTTCTGGCCACAAAAAAAAAATTTCAATGAACATAACCCCGGGACAGTCAGGGCTAGTACATTCCACAATGGCTAGCCTCTGATCTGTCCTGGTTCGCACTTACCTTTTAGAAGAAATACTCACTTTTAAAATTTCTTCTCCAGCGCTGCCATCTCAGGTGTGGGCAGCTTGAAGCCAGCGCGATCCTCTTCAGTGTCCTCTTCCGTCCTCTTCGGTCCCTCGATGCACTGCACCAGCCCCCCCGTCACTTCCGGGGCCGCAGTGTCATCCCTGCACAGCTTCTGGGCATGCCCAGAAGCTGTTTAGCAAGGTATGACACGCCTGAACCGGAACTGACGTCGGGGCCGGTGCAGGCGCATTGATTCCTGGGAGCGATGACGTTCAGCTCCCAGGAATCATTGCAAAGCGGAAGTGACAGCGCGGGCCGCGCGGCCGAGGGAGGAAGTGGAAGAAAGGTAAGTATTTTTTTTCTGCAATTACAAGGTAAGTAAAAAAAAAAAAAATCGTAACTTCCCATTTCTTTTTCAGGTGACAAATAGGAAGCGGATGGCCCAAAATCGACTATGAGATTTTGTGGCCGGAACTCCGCTTTAAGAAATGGCTTTCTTCTTGCCACTCTTCCATAAAGGCCAGATTTGTGCAGTATACGACTGATTGTTGTCCTATGAACAGAGTCTCCCACCTCAGCTGTAGATCTCTGCAGTTCATCCAGAGGGATCATGGGCCTCTTGGCTGCATCTCTGATCAGTCTTCTCCTTGTATGAGCTGAAAGTTTAGAGGGACGGCCAGGTCTTCGTAGATTTGCAGTGGTCTGATACTCCTTCCATTTCAATATTATCGCTTGCACGGTGCTCCTTGGGAAGTTTAAAGCTTGGGAAATCTTTTTGTATCCAAATCCGGCTTTAAACTTCTCCACAACAGTATCTCGGACCTGCCTGGTGTGTTCCTTGTTCTTCATGATGCTCTCTGCGCTTTAAACGGACCTCTGAGACTATCACAAGTGCAGGTGCATTCATATGGAGACTTGATTACACACAAGTGGATTCTATTTATCATCATTAGTCATTTAGGTTGAATCATTCAGAGATCCTTACTGAACTTCTGGAGAGAGTTTGCTGCACTGAAAGTAAAGGGGCTGAATAATTTTGCACGCCCAATTTTTCAGTTTTTTATTTGTTAACAAAGTTTGAAATATCCAATAAATTTCGTTCCACTTCATGTTTGTGTCCCACTTGTTGTTGATTCTTCACAAAAAATTACAGTTTTATATCTTTATGTTTGAAACCTGAATTGTGGCAAAAGGTCGCAAAGTTCAAGGGGGCCAAATACTTTCGCAAAGCACTGTACACATGCAGTGATCCCTCAGCAGCTGACTGTTATGTATAGATGTTTTGCTGACACTGATCTATTGACTGGCTTCTGACAAACTGTCATGCTGGAAAACTAGCATTCAATCAGCACATGCAGTCAATGGCTGCAGCACTGATCTGTGTATTGTGATGGGGGGTAGTCCCTTCTGTTAGAGGGCGGTGGGAGAAATCCCTTTTTTCAACTACGTGTATTCCCTACTTTAGCCTTCCAGCAGCCTCTAGACAGTTGTGTGTTGCTCCTTTCTTGTTTTAATTAAAGTTGAGTTGGCCTACCCTTTGCAGCCATAACAGCTTCAACTCTTCTGGGAAGGCTTAGGAGTGTGTCTATTGGGAATATTTGACCATTCTTCCAGGAGCGCATTTGTGAGGTCAGGCACTGGTATGGAAAAGAAGGCCTGGCTCGCAGTCTCCGTTTGAATTCATTCCAACGGTGCTTTATCGGCTTGGGTTCAGGACTCTGTGCAGGATAGTCAAGTTCCTACACCTCAAAATCATTGATCCGTGTTTTTTATGGACATTGCTTTGTGCACTGGTCCAAATCATTTGGTAGAGGGGAGATTATGGTGTTGGGTTGTTTTTCAGGGGTGGGGCTTGGCCCCTTAATTCCAGTGAAGGGAACTCTTAAGGTGTCAGCATACCAAGACATTTTGGACAATTTCATGCTCTAAACTTTGTGGGAACAGTTTGGGGATGACCCCCTTCCTGTTCCAACATGCCTGCACACCAGTGCACAAAGCAAGGTCCATAAAGACATGGATGAGCGAATTTGGGGTGGAGGAACTTGACTGACCTGCACAGAGTCCCGATCTCAACCCAATAGAACACCTTTGGGATAGAGCGGAGACTCCGAGCCAGACCTTCTCCTCCAACATCAGTGCCTGACCTCACAAATGCGCTTCTGGAAGAATGATCAAACATTCCCATAGACACACTCCTAAAACTTGTGGACAGCCTTCCCAGAAGAGTTGAAGCTGTTATACCTGTGAAGAGTGATCCAACTCAATATTGAACCCTACAGACCAAGACTGGTATACGATTAAAGTTAGTGTGTGTGTGTGTTTGTAAAACATCTTGCATTTTTGAAATGTCACTCATGACTGCATATGTTACGATGCAGCATGTAATGACATGTCAGCAGAAGATATATAACCACAGTGTTAGCATTGCTTTACTAGCACTTTCTTAATTTTAAGCTGCTATTGACTGAAAAGCTTAATTCAAAAGATTGTACAAGAGCACTAGGATGGTGAAAAAAAAACATGTGTCTGTATGAGAATGACTAAATAAATATAATGGGTGAGCTACACTTCACTGTTATTAAATGAGAAGAGCGTCCATACTGCAGAATCTGTGTGACACTGCAGCTGTACCATGCTAGCTCTAAAGCTAAAGCTCTAAAGGCAGCCGATCAACTTCTCTCTACTGCTCTCCTTGACCATCGATTGAACGAAAATTGTTGGCTCCCTGCTCTACCAGCCAAATTTTGATCCATCCATGGCCAGCTTAAGACTGAGAACTGAGTGATTACTTGACCGTGTTTCATTCTGCGCTTGATCTCCTGGCAGCGGAGAACAGTTACTTTCAGTCATTACTCTCCACTCTTGATTCTCCAGTAAGTAATAGCCTACAATCAGTTGAATATGGATCACAGGAAAATAAAAGTAAATGTACTTCTGTGATCCAAAAGACAAGTATGGCCAAAAAAAGGTTTTACCATGCTTCTGTTAGCTGGGTTTACAGGTTTCACCCCTTGCTCCTCAGTCTGCTCACTCGGATACCATTTAAATCCATGTTCGCAGGAAAGGATGTAAATAATGGGCATACCATGCTCCACTGTTGCAGACTGAAAAACCTCTTTCTTGTGTCATGAAATAATGTTTTTTTTTTTTTGTGTGTTTCATTTATTTTTTTACACAAAAGTGATTGGAAATCTGGAAAAACACCCAATAACTTTTGCTAAACTATTTTTGCTTTAAAAACTTAAGCTGTCTCTAATACCTCTAAAAAAGAGAACTTAACACTACCTTAGTATATGGTTACATAGGGGCATGTCAGCCCCATTTTTCTGAAAAAAATTAAGTAAAAATGATTTAAAAAAAAAAATCATACACCCATACTGGTTGTAAAAACACTTGTAAATATATTTTATTGTCCTAACGCTGATCACAGGTATTCCCATGCACATTACAGATAAAATAATTTTTAAGATCTTTAGTTTAAACCTCAACTGATGAGGCAGAAAATGTTTAAATGCATCTTCTTTTTACAAATTGGATATTTCACTATTTTGCGAGGATATAAGTCAGCTTTTTATTGTTGTGTCTGTGTAGAGAATTTTCTTTCAGTTTATGTCTAGTGAAATTGCTGTCACCCTGACTGAAAGTGAGGGTAAATCTATAACCGAGACCCAAATAGCAGTACAAATCCTGTGGGAGTCCTGAGCCTTTCCGAATATATCCAACACAAAAATGGACATACAATTTCAGTACAAAGCGGGCACAGACGGGGGTCACAAATACACAGCTTTTCAGATCCTTTACTAAGATTGAAAAGACTTCAGTTCTGATTAATTATCTTTTTACCACAATTCTAAAGAGCAACAAGAGTCATTTACCTGGCACTAAATATCACCATCTTTGGAATAGAAAAATAAAATTAATAGTTAAGCAATTACCTCTAGTGATTTACATAAGCTATATCTTTGATTTAAAGCATACAATTTGACCCTATAGATCAGTGGTTCTCAACTCCGGTCCTCGGGACCCACCAACAGGCCAGGTTTGCAAGATAACTAAATTACATCACAGGTGATCTCATTTGCTGCTCAGTGATTGTGGTATTCTAGTCTGCATCCCCCAAGGTAATACTTAAAATCTGGCCTGTTAGTGGGTCCCGAGGACCGGAATTGAGAACCACTGCTATAGATAACTTTCCTACTGTTGTTCTGGTTTCTGTTATTCTGCCCCATTGATGCTATTTTCTTCTTGTTTCAAATGTATAATAAAGTAATGTGCATCTAAAGCTCTTGGAAATTTAGAACTCTTAGAAATGCCTTGACTTTATTAAAGTGGTAATAAAACCAAACCTTTGTGTTAGTTTACCAATCATTAGATGTGGTGGCTGCATTGGTTTATTTATTTATCTTCCCTTTGTTTGCACCTGGTGATCTGGCCAGTATTGTAATGCCTCCACAATGGAAGAAGGAGCAACAGAGACACCTTTTGGATAGCATCATTGATCTGGGGGATGGGAGAGTTGGATGTACTAGCAGACTTAAGGCCCGTACACTTTATGAGAATATCAATATGAAAATTTCATACAACGAGTGATCGGCCGATTATCTGATCGTTAGTATAGTGCATTCGACAGCTGAATCTGACTTTTAAGGAGACAAAAAGTAAAGGTGCATGCTATAAAAGTTTTATCGTATGTGAACACAACGTCTGATTTATCATTTGATTAGTACAGTTTTCGTCCAAAAAAAAATCAGAAGATCAAGACTACGCATGCTATGAAATAAAGAATACATTACAAAACAATTCAACACATGACATCACTTCAGACGTTGTATTCTGTCATACGAGAATTTTCGTAAGTTGAGTAACTGCTTCACTTTTTCGATGTGAGACTAGCATGCAGCAAAAAACGGATGATTAGTCGTCCGATTCTCTCATCGTATGTATTAGGCTTTAGATACATTATTAAATAGACGCTCACACTTTTTAGGCTGTTACAGCAATGGTTTTGTTCCTTTTGGGATAAAGGTTTTACGTACGGTAAGTAAAAAAAAAAAAAAAAAAAAAAGCTGACCATTGTAAGCACCCCTGTCAATATTACATACTTTATCTCATGCCTCTAACTGATACATTTGTAGGACATCGTTTTCTGTTGAAAAACAACAAACTTACTGGCAGGATCACCAGGTAAAAACAAAGAAAAGGGAGCCAAAAAAAAACAAATTACCATAACATGTAAGAATTGGTAAGCTGCAATATAACGTTTGCTTTTGGGTTTAATACGGCTTTAAGTACCACTAGAATTCTAGCATACAAATGCAGCTCCAGTCTGCTAGTCTTTAGGCATCTTCTTCACTTTCCCTGTCAAACAAATGATGCGGTTTCTCTCCTTTCATCTGTTTTTCTAGCTGCAGGATACGCTGTGCCAAGGCAGTGTTCTCATTCATAATTTCATTAATGTGCATTGCATGCTGGGTAAGCGAGTAGTCCATGTCATTGAGAAGTATTTCTGCTTCTTGAAGGCGTGGGGAGAACCCTTCTAGTTTCTTGTCAAGGGCTGTCAAGGCTTCTCCCAGAGCAAAGAGACGATCCTCTAGAGGGTGCCAGCGTTCCCTTACACCTTCAGGGGTTATTGAATCTACATTCACGTGGCCTGCATAAGGTATAATGAGGTTCTCTGAATCTGTACTTATTGTCACCTCGTCGAGTGATCCCATTGACACCATCCCTATGCTCTCTGTGAAAGGGTTTATATCTATTGTGCCTGCTGACACCATAGGGATTACGCTGATGCCAACTGTTCCAAGTGTCAATGAAGCAATGTTTACTGCACCCAGTTGTAGGCATTTGACAGGGACAGAACCCATGTGCAAATCAGCACCTGCCATGGCTAAATTAATTGACTGTAAAGATGAAGAACCTATGCCAGTTGCCCCAAGTATAAGATTGTTGCTGCCTACTAAGGACAAGTGCAGAGATTCCATTGGCGCCACACTGAAATCTGAAGTTCCCACATCAAATGTTTCTATATACCCTATTCCTGGAGATAAGGAATCACATGACACTAAATTTATTTCATCGGTACGCAGCTCTGGCTCCATCAGCTGTCGTTGCATTATCCATGAGTCACTTTGTACAGAGTTAATGTCATCTGTGCTTACATTTAGAGAACCAGAACCTAATCTGGATGAATCACTGGAATCTCTTGTCATGCTGCTTCCTGTATCCCCTTGCTCTGTGCTGTTTTCTGTCCAGTTTGTGATATGTTCCCATTCACTATCCAGCTGTAATTCATTTGATTCAGTGTTCATACCTGCAGCATTGTCCTTATGGAGATCCCTCCATTCCATTGCAAGAGACAAAACATCCTCAGCTGTCCCTTTTCCATCAGTTTTCTCTGGCTGCAAGGACTTTTCCTCCTCTGGTAAAGCATTCCTTGATTTTGGGGCAAAACCTGCAATACTCAGTAATGCAGCATCACCAATACTAGTTGTTAAATCATTGCTGTCTTCAAAAATGTCACCAGTTTCCTTCCAGTCAATTGTTACGAATGACTCTGCATTCTCCGTACTCACAACATTCTTTATGGGGCAAGAAATGACTGGATCCATTTTGCTGCCCTCTTCCTCATCTCTCGTGTCTACAGAGTTGTTGTGAAAGAATAAATCCTCCATCTCTGCATGAGGAGTTGCAATCAAAGCACCTGATTCCTCGATTAATGAGCCTTTGTGCCAGTCTCTAAGCAGACTGTACCCATAGCCCAGCAGGAAATGCGGTGGCTTTATCCTGCCTGGCCCCCTCCCTGCTCCTATTACTATTCTTCTGTTTCTGCTGCTCTCCATTTTCCTTGCCCTTGCCCAGGTATTATTTACAATCATAAAATCCTCTTAACCCGATTACGTGAGTCATACGGATGCTGTTAGAGGATATGCAAGAGATCTTCAAATGCACAGTCTTTTATCTGGCCTTCACTGTGTGTACCTTCCTACTTTATAATGATTTACAGTACATGTTCATCTTTATTATGTGACTTTTTGTAGAGCGGTTATTGAGAAGAGCAGGACAACAAATAGTCTATGATTTTGTCCTGCAATCTATTAGACCGGAGTTACCTGTGTGTGCTAAATTGCAAATCTAAACCAGAACCTTTTTTTAAAAGCAATAAATCATTTTCACACTACCCTGTCTGTACTGGGCTAGTGCACTGTCTATATCCTCCAATGTTTTTTGCAGCTTAATTGGGGGTGGGTGCTGGAAGGGTGCTCACTCCAAGTGGAGAATGTGAGAAGGGACTGTGGCACCATGAGCCTGCTATGGAAGCTAACTGGAGTATCATCAGCAGTGTTTTCTGCTCTTAAAAGGTACTGTTTTAAAATTGCAGTGCTGGTAAAGGAATAGCATAAAATTAGTAGTAAAGGCAAAACTTCACTTACTCTAAACCTACTCCCATCCACGTTCTAAGCCTAATCTATCTAGCCCTGTAAAGAAAAGATTGCTACAATTATTTTGCAGCCACTCTGGTCCAGTCGAAGGCTGAGCTGTCAGTGGCGGATTCAGTGTGTAGCAGAGGAAGCTGACAATGGAAGCCCCATGGTAGGTCAATGGGTGACGTCACTTCCCAGCTGTTGCCGTCTTTCTCCTGCACACAGAGGGCACCTCTGGAGACCAGACCAGAGCGGCTTCAAAATGGGTAATTATAGCGAATGTTGATGGAAGGAAGTTTAGAGTTAGTTAGGTTTTGCCTTTACTTCCACTTAAAGTTATACTCCATCATCGCCCCCCTTCCTGTTTTTTTTTTTTTTTTTTCTTTCTATAATCTCCTGCCTCTATGTAGCTACTCACTACCTACATGCATCTACTCCAGAGATGGCCGAAAGGTATATCTAGAAGTAGGTTTACTAATGGTGACCACAATGTCTAAGCAGTGTGTGGTGAGATGACCAGTTGTAGCCTCCACATTAATCCTGTAAAACAGGCTGATGGCATAGAAGCACAATAGGGAGATAAGGGCACAGTGTTGTTGTCCTATAACAGGAAATGCATGAACAAGGACTTTCAAACCCAGATCACCAAATATTATTGTAATAAATGCTGTGCATTAAAACATTAAGAAAAAACTTTTGAAAATACAATAATGTGGGTTAAAGCTTATGAGACTTTACTGATTGGGTTTACATATACTTTCAGCTCTATGTAGCTACTCACTACCTACATGCATCTACTCCAGAGATGGCCGAAAGGTATATCTAGGAGTAGGTTTACTAATGGTGACCACAATGGACAATGTCTAAGCAGTGTGTGGTGAGATGACCAGTTGTAGCCTCCACATTAATCCTGTAAAACAGGCTGATGGCATAGAAGCACAATAGGGAGATAAGGGCACAGTGTTGTTGTCCTATAACAGGAAATGCATGAACAAGGACTTTCAAACCCAGATCACCAAATATTATTGTAATAAATGCTGTGCATTAAAACATTATGAAAAAACTTTTGAAAATACAATAATGTGGGTTAAAGCTTATGAGACTTTACTGATTGGGTTTACATATACTTTCAGCTGTTTAAATCTAAGCCACTGTCTTAAATATATAAATGGATTGAAGTTTCTTTCCCAGGCCTGACCTGCTAGTTATTCCATAACAAACTTCCAAAAGGAGAAGTATGGCCAATGCTTTTTTGACACTACTTTGCCTATGGATCACAGGAGTGCACTTCGTTCTGCACTCCTGTGACCCGTTTTCAGCCGACAGCAGGCTATAATTCCGCTGTCGGCTGGCGTCACTCAGCCAGTTCAGGCTCTGGATCTATCCTAACTTTACAGTCAGGATCCATCCAGATGACTGGAGCAGGGGCTGGCTCAGCCTCTCGGTGATCCACTGGGAGACTGAGCCAGCCCCTCCAAATCCTGGCGCTCCAGTGAGCGATGGTGGGACAAAGCAGGGAGCCGGTGACTGACAGTCACCGGCTCACTGAAGACCAAGAACTGAGCGATGAGCGGTCTCTGATTGCTCAGTTCTCAGACTTAGTAGCAGCAGGGGACAGATGCAGCATTGGAGCGATACTGCATCCATACCTCTGTTTTAGTGTTCCTTGGCATTTTTTTTTATTTTCTATGCAAGTATTCGTATCTTTTTCTTAACTGTATAAAATTGTATTACTTTTAATACATTTATATATTTTGCACTGGCTATTGCTTACATTTTACTGTTATGTTATACTGTTTGTTTATTGGTACATCTACTGTATTTGTGAATAAGTACATGCATGTATTTATTGCTGTTGTCAAAGAGCTACTATGTAAAATGTTGTATTGCATAAATGCATACAATTATAATAAAGAATCTAATCTATTTTTGTGATGCTTGAATGGCACAACAAAGACCAACAGAAGTATAAAACAGAATGTTTCAGTGTATTCCTTTAAGCACAGCCAGCTTTAGAAAAATGAATGGAAGAGAACAATTCATATATGTATTTGGAAGCCCTGATGTTATTGATGTGACATTATGAATTGCTCCTTCACAGTAGACTTGGTTGAGCTACACATCTTGTAACTGTCATGTAACTGCTGTGTGGAAAGTTCATACAATACTTGTGTAAAGAGAGTGATCAATTTTATGTGCTGTTCTGTATTCATGTTGTGAATCCCGCTTATTTTCTGTCGTAGATTAATGAGTTCCAGACGCTATTACTTTGAGCTACTTCACAAGCAGGACGACCATGGCTCAGATCACGTGGAAGTAGCAGTAAGTACAATGATAAATGCATTAAATGGGCAAAAAGAGAAATCTTTGAGGTTGGGGGAGGGTTTTTAAAGATCACCTAGATCAATATCCTTTGCTCTAAAACATGTTGCATCTTTTTCTTCTACATACTGTGTATGCATTCATTTATAGGCTTCCTCCTGTGATTTTCACAAAAAAAGCTTAAAAAGAGTACGCCGGGTGGCCTATTCCTTTAATTCTCTACACGTAGATAGCATCCATGTAGGCCCTCACTCTTTTGACCATCTTTGCAACAGTGTTCTTGTTTCTTGTTTTTCTAAAGCAGCAAAAACTATGTTAATAAAAACTAATTTGGAAAAAAAAGTAATGTATATTTTTCTAAAGTTTTTTTCTAACAGCTGAGTATTTTTTGGATGTGTGTAGATCTTCCTCTAATCATAATTATAATGACAACATTATATAGGTATATTTTTTTAAATCTGATTCACTCTAAAATGTGGCAAAGATAACAACAGTGCAACACCTTTAAAGTAAAAGTAAAGGTAAAACTTTTTATTAGTTTTGGATACAGTAAAGAAGGATTAGATTACGTGTCAGGTGCTTTTTGCTGTCTGCACCCCCAAATAGAGATTCACCTTCTCTATTTCTCATGTTTACTATAATCACCAAAAGTGAAAGAGAAATCCCAAAATTTGGGTTATCTCCAGAACAGAGGGGAAATCATCCAATGGGGACACTAGTTCCCGTTTTGGCTGTATGACAGGAAGTGAAGGGAAATCCCCGTAATGAGACACAGATGGCAGAAAAAAAAACTGATAGGCCTCTTAACCCTACACTTTCTCTATCCAAAAATGTGGGGGGGGGGGGGGGGGGACGTTTTTTGTTTTTTGGTGCTACTTGAAGTTGCTTGTACACACACAGATTTTCTAACAGATTCCTCCATCTACACTACACCACGACTGGCCAAATCTCCTGCTGTGGCTATTGTATTTTTGACAACCAGCCCTGCCAGCTGCCAAAATACCCACACAATAGAATGAGGTCAGGGCTCTGACTATTTCATCCTTGATACAGAATCGATCACTCCTGTGTTTGAGCCATAATCCTGTGGCATGACACAGCTTTACTTTGTTAGTTCAAAAACATCTTGACAATCTGCTATAATTTGGTTTTCATTGGTCTCTCAATGAGGTCAGGCTGTCCATAACCTGTGGGAGCATAGTATATTCTCTTCCCTCCCCGACCATGCTTAACCGTTGAGATGAAGTGTTTTAGTGTTTGTATCCAGTTTTTTATGTTCACTTCCTGATATCAATCCTTAGTTCGGGGAGGCAATCAATCCCAGATACTTTTTCATTAGTGTGACATGGGGTGGTAGAGGGCTGAATTCTGTTTCAGGAACTGAATTTGAGATTTGAATGGTTCTTTCTAAAACTGGGTTTGTATCTTGTGGTCACATTGGTAGTTTAATCTGATTACAGGTGAGCTTTACATTTAAACATTTATTTGTTGAGATGGTCATTACTAGCATGTCTGTAGTAGTCCCAAAAGGCTCTATATTGCAGCAGGAGTTGCAGCATTACAAGAACTGGTAAAACAATTTTAGACTGTTGTAAGATTTCTGTTTAGCCTGGGTTCACACTAGATGTGGTGTGAATTCACAGCACATTCACTGCGGATTTGGCACCGCATCTACGTCGCAGTCCGTCCATGCAAACCAGTTGGGGAGTGTATGTAACGACAACTCGCAATCGGTTTGCAAAATGCTGCGCGATTTGCAGAATCGGATCACATTGATGTTGGACACCCATGCGGTCGGATTTCTGGTGCGGACAGAAAAGGGTCCTGCACCAGTTTGGTGCAAATGCAGTGTGAGTTGAGCCATAAAAATCCATTGCTCAAATCGCACCCCGGTCACACTGCATGTAAGTCGCACAGGAATGTGCTTCAATTCCAGTGCAGATTACATGCAGTATGTTGCACCTCAGCAATGTGAACCCAGGCTTAGTGTTTCATTTGTGGGTTTGTCCAAAATGACCTGATATTCCTCAGTGTTTTACTTTGGGTAATGTGAAGGAAGGTTGAATATCGGCAGGTTGTGTGCACCCTACCTGTACCATGATTAAAATGTATTTTGTCTGTTTTAGTGGCGTCTAGCTCTCCCTGGCACGAAGTTTGAGATTGTGGACTCCCCATACTTGTCTCTCTATACAGGTAGAATTCTGGTATTTATGGCTGAGCTTGTAATCTTTTTCCTTAAAGGGACAGTTGCTAAAACAAGGAAAATGCTTACTTGCATAGTATACATTTTTTTTTTTTTTTTATTCATTCTTACATGTCTGTTTTACTTCACAATGTTTCCAACAATATATAAATATTTAACTATAAAAAATCCATTATTTAACAGAGTAAGGAAGGTTTAGAAGCCATGTCAGGTACTAGACATGGGCTAAACACCGCCTGTTCGATTTGCAGCAGAACTCCCCGATTGGGGGGGGGGGTGTAGTCTTAGTTTGCCAGTAAAGTGGTGCATCTGTAGCATATGTAGGACACGCTGCAGCGAAATTTCAATTAAAAAAAAAAGCAAGATCGTATTTAAAATCACATGCGTTTGAAAAAAAATGGCATGGCCAACCCCCCCATGCAGCCTGGCAGGTCATGAAGGGCGTGGCCGAGCAAGCGCCCCCCCCTCCCCCTGAATCATACCAGGCCACATGCCCTCAACATGGGCCCACCCCAAAGCACCTTGTCCCCATGTTAATC
The DNA here is from genome assembly GCF_965119305.1 of Pelophylax lessonae. NCBI lineage: Eukaryota > Metazoa > Chordata > Amphibia > Anura > Ranidae > Pelophylax > Pelophylax lessonae. The sequence continues at coordinate 76,123,951 of NC_138777.1, forward strand.
CCCGGTGGTTGTGGAGGTCTGGGGGCCCTCAGATCCCCCCCTCAATGTGAATGAGTATCGGGTACATAGTACCCCTACCCATTCACCAAAAAAGTGTACAAAAAAAAATAAAAACACAGACAAGTTTTGGACAAATCCTTTATTTTAAAAAATTGTGTCACTCAATGTAAATCCATCGTCAATCACGCCGCCCGCCGCATCTCCGACCCGAAAAAAAAAAAATGTCGCTCTGCCTTCTGAGGTGGCTGGCCACCAAATGTCTCCCCTGTTCTTTAACAGTTCCTATAAAGGTAAGGGCAGGTCCACCGACCCAGCATGCACCAGTCCTTGACGTTACTGGGGGGGTGGGGCCACCTATATAAGAACTGTCAAAGCACAGAGGAGGCATTCGGCGGTCAGTCGTCCCAGAAGGGGGAGCATTTTTTGTTTTTTGGTCCAGCGGGCACTGTGATTGACGATGGAATTTTTAAAAAAATTTTAATAAAGGATTTGTCAAAAATTTTAATTTTATGAGATGCACCTGTATACTATGGAGAATGCAACAGTAGAGTGGGAACACTAAAAACTCCAAAGCAGACCCAGGAACTATGGCAGCGAGATCTTACTGCTTAGGTGCCTGGGAGAAACAAATGAGTCAACCTCTCAGACACCACCTGACTTATAGGTGGACTGATGTGCAAACACCCTGAAACCTTACAGTCCTGTTATAAGGGTAACTCATGGCCATGAGGTTTCTGCTAGTATGGATCTTGGGGTGCTGTAATCGGGGAATTGTACAGACAAAACAATTGTGCTTTACTTACACTACTTTTTTCAGTCCCGTAAGATCCCCAGGCAGAGACATAATGACCAGTGCCTTGGCATTGCATTATAAAGATGTCTACAGTAAAAAATATGGGTTTAGGCCTTAATATTGTTCAGCAGGCCTTATTTTGAAGATCATGGAGTTGTACTTCTGGACTTGATTTACCTGTTCGACAGAATACTATGCCCTGTTAAGTAATCCCTAATAAGTGACAGAAGGGAAGCTCTATGCAAGGATAGGATATAATCTGCTAGTCAGGAATGAATTCAGTTTCTGGTGGTTCGGTGGTCCACTCAGACAGTCATGTATAGGTACTTTAACCCTGGTCCCAATGTGAGTTTTCACTAAAGGGTCCACTATGATTTATTACACACCTACAGGCAGATAATAATGCTAGTCCTAATTTAATTAAAAAAAAAAAGGAAGATGGAAATGGTGCCTCTGTAAGTTTTGATGAGCTTCTGAAAAGGTTTACCCTTTTATCTCTTTTCCAGATGAGACTTCTCACAAGATGAACGAGGTTTCCCACATCCCACGCACTCTTTCCAGTGTTGCTAGCCACCATCTGCCACCGGGGAGGGAGGAATCTGCTGCTGATATTTTAAAAACAGACCCTCGGGACACTTTTTATATGAGTAAGTATGCTAAATGTAAAGAAGATTGTGGAAGCTGCAAGGAGAATTTCACCTATCAGGGCAAATGTGTTCAAACCTGTTTAGTGACTAACCAGCTGTCTGCTTTATTCCTGTCCTGCTGTGTAGATCCGAGCGCTTCGCTGGCTGCGAGGAATGTAATGTCTGATCTGTTTATCTATTTTCAGCCCCAATGATCGAGGAATCCAAGGTAGAAAATGTACTAGTTCCCTGTGCGTACAATCCCACCTATGTTGTGAAGGATTTTCCCATTGCACGTTATCAAGGCCTGCAGTTTGTAAGTGGATGTGATTATCAGTATGACTAAAGAGCATTTGCAAAATTGACCGTAACCTGAATGGGAGAGTTCTAAAAATAACACTAGACCTGCATTAACACCACCCCCTCGTCGGCTGGAATTGCAACATCACTGACACTGTATTTATCATGCTTCATTGTGAGTTAAATACAAGCTTTTGGTGTGCGTCCTTTTTTTGTTTTTGTTTTTTTACAGCAGGAGCCAAATTATTATTATTATACAGGATTTACATAGCGCCAACAGTTTGCGCAGCGCTTTACAATATAAAGGGAGATAATACACCAACAGTACAGTTCAAAACAAGAGAGTTAGAAGAAGGGCCCTGCTCCTGCGAGCTTACAATCTAAGAGGGAGGGGCTGATGAAAGAAAAGGTAGTAACTGTGAGGGATGAATTTATGAGGGAAATATAAGAGTTGTTTTTGGTTAGCTGAAGGCAGTATATGCCTCCCTGAATAGATAAGATTTCAGGGACCGCCTAAAAGTGGACAAAGTAGGAGATAATCGAACACATTGGGGTAGTGAATTCCAGAGGATGGGAGAGGCTCTGGAGACGAGCATGGGAGGAAGAGAAAAAGGGAGCTAGAGAGTAGAAGGTCTTGGGAGGAACAGAGAGGACATTTTGAGTGATATTTGGAGATAAGATTAGTGATGTATCTTGGGGCAGACTTGTAAATGGCTTTGTATGTTATTGTTAGTGTTTTGAATTTTATTTTTTGGGAAATGGAAAGCCAGTGGAGGGATTGGCAGAGAGGAGTGGCCGACACTGAATGGTTGTTAAGGTGGATGAGTCTGGCAGAGGAATTCATGAAAGACTGAAGAGGGGATAGCTTGCGGAGAGGTAGGCCAATGAGGAGGGAGTTAAAATAGTCAAGGCGAGAGATAACAAGGGAGTGAATAAGTTGCTTAGTGGTGTCAACAGGTAGAAAGGGGCGTATTTTAGAGATATTTCAGAGGTGCAGTCTGCAGGATTTGGACAGGGAGTCGATTTGGAGCTGAAAGGACAGGTCAGAGTCCAGGATTACACCTAGTGCCCTGGCATGAACGGAGGGACTGATGATTGTATTATTGATCTTCATGGAGAAGTCAGGTGGGGGGGTTGGGCACGGGCTGGAGGAAAAATTATGAGCTCAGTTTTAGAAAGATTGAGTTTGAGGAAGTGGTGTGACATCCATGCTGATATGTCAGTTAGTAATGAGAGAGGAGACTGAAGGAGTGAGTTGAGGAGTAGAGAGATAGATGTGTGTTTCGTCAGCAAAGAGGTGGTACTGGAAGCCATGGGAGTTTATTACCATACCAAGGGAGGAGGTGTAAATGGAGAAGAGAAGGAGCCTGAGGACAGAACCTTGCGGTACCCCTACGGAAAGAGGAGGTGGAGAGGAGGAAACCGAGTTATAGGTCACACTGAAGGAGTGCTGTGATGGGTAGGAGGAGAGCCAGGAAAGAGCAGAGTCTCGAACAGTGGCGGCTGGTGCTCAAAATTTTCTTTTTGGGGGGGGGGGGGGGGGCGCAAAACTGAAAAATGGAATAGGCATTGCTTTGCGGCAAAAAAAACACTGTAAAAAAATTGCGTGACTTTGAGGTCACAAAAGTGTGAAAGGGGCCTTCAGTAATCAAGGTATAGTGTTCCCCTTTTCAATGCAGAGTGACCAGCGTGCCCCCTTTCAATGCAGAGAGACCAGCGTGCCCCCTTTCAATGCAGAGAGACCAGCGTGCTCCCTTTTAATGCAGAGAGACCAGCGTGCTCCCTTTCAATGCAGAGAGACCAGCGTGCTCCCTTTCAATGCAGAGAGACCAGCGTGCTCCCTTTCAATGCAGAGAGACCAGCGTGCCCCCTTTCAATGCAGAGAGACCAGTGTGCCCCCTTTCAATGCAGAGTGACCTGCGGGCCCCCTTTCAATGCAGTGACCTGCGTGCCCCCTTTCAATGCAGAGAGACCAGCGTGCCCCCTTTCAATGCAGAGAGACCAGTGTGCCCCCTTTCAATGCAGAACGACCAGCATGCCCCCTTTCAATGCAAAACGACCAGCGTGCCCCCTTTCAATGCAGAATGACCAGCGTGCCCCCTTCAATGCAGAGAGACCAGCGTGCCCCCATTCAATGCAAAGTGACCAGCGTGCCGTGCCCTCCGTCAATGTAGAGAGATCATCGTGCCCCCTTTCAATGCAGAATGACCAGCGTGCCCCCTTTCAATGCAGAATGACCAGTGTGCCCCCTTTCAATGCAGAATGACCAGCGTGCCCCCTTTCAATGCAGAATGACCAGCGTGCCCCCTTCAATGCAGAGAGACCAGCGTACCCCCATTTAATGCAGAGTGACCAGCGTGCCGTCCACCCCTTCAATGCAGAGAGATCATCGTGCCCCCTTTCAATGCAGAGTGACCAGCGTGCCTGCTTCAATGCAGAGAGACTTACCTGCAATGGCGGCTTCTCCTCAGTTCCCCGCATCTCCTCGAGTCCTCCCACCACCTCCTCGGCCAATAGCATGCGTTCTCCTTTCGGCCAATCAGGAGGAGGATCCATGTGATAATAGCGTATTTCGCTATTGTCACACAATGGGTGGGCTCGGGGCGCCCCGGGTCCACCCTTTTCTGAAGCCTATTAGAGCCTCTGGCTCTAATCGGGTGATTAAAAAAAAAAACCCCATTGAACTCCATGCGTCCGGCGCCCCACATGTAGATTAGGGGGCCGGACGCATGGATAGGGGGGGGCGGCCACTGATCTCGAAGGCGAAGAGAGGGAAGTTTTTTGAGGAGGAAGGGGATGGTCAACAGTATCAAAGGCTGCAGAGAGGTTGAGTAGTATAAGTATGGAGTAGTGGCCATTGGTTTTAGCAGTTAGTAGGTCATTAGTGAGTTTCAGTAGGGCAGTTTCAGTGGTGTGTAGCAAGCGAAAGCTAGACTGTGAGGGGTGAAGATTGTTGTTGGTGAGGTAGGAGCTAAGACTGTTGTAGACAAAGCTTTCTAAAAGTTTTGATGCAAATGGGAGCAAGGAGATGGGTCTTCAGTTGTTCAGGCTGGTGGGGTCCAGTGGGGGGTTTTTAAGTATGGGGGTGATCAGGGCATGTTTTAGAGGGGAGGGGAATGTGCCAGTAGAGAGGGAGAGATTAAAGATGTGAGTGAGGGAGCATAAGATAGAAAAAGAGGGGGGCTGTTGTAGATGTGAGGGAACAGGATCCAGGGGACAGGTGGTTAGGCGGGCTTCTGAGAATACTTTAGAGACCTCTTCGGTAGTAGCATCTTGTTTTTGAAGTAATTGCCAATCTCATGAGCAGTGAGCGAATTACTAGGTGGAGATGGTGGTGGAGAAAGTAGAGCGTTAAAAATAGGGAAAAGACAACGAGGAATGGAGGACAGAGTATTCATGAGGGTGACAAAGTAGGCTTGTTTGGCAGCATGGAGGGAGGAATTGTATTTTAGAAAGGTAGATTTATATTTAAAATACTTTATTTTTCTTTCTTTAACTCTCACTGTGGCACACTGTGATGCATTGTAATGCGTTGCAGTGTGTTATGGTGCATTTAAATGCAGTGTTTTACCAATTGGGGGTGAGTTAAGATTCACACATCAGAATCAGCGGAACAGCAGAGCTATACAATGGGGCTCCCTTTCAATCACTATGAAGGCCTATTCACAACACATTTTTTGGGCTGTGTTGCTCAATGCAAACCCTACACAAGTGTTAATCCATTGTTTTTAACAATGCCAGTTCACACCAATGGAGAAAACAGAACACTGCAATTTCAGCACGTTCACTGGCACACACACACCCTCTGATTGTACTGCTGCAGCCTTTGTAAAACTTCCATCTTCAGTTATATTCTGATTACATATCGTAAAGTCCCAGCAGGATAAAATTAGCACCACCATTACTATGGATTTCAAATTATGTCTGTTGGGAGTTTTCTTGTAATGTTCACATATTTTTTGGCAGAATACATTTTCTGTGTCAATGTTTTAATGTCTTTTGCAAAAGTGGAAAGATAACATTACAGCAGGTAAAAGGGAAAATGTAAGGAGTACCCTCGCAAGGGGCAGCCTTATGGTGTGATATACATCTATACATGGTTCCTCAATGTAAAAATTGTACATAAAGATCACATTAATGTACCATAAGCAAGACAAATCCGACTTAATGGGCTGCTTTGGTTCTTGAAAGGGGACACAAAATGATATCCAATTTATAAGCCCAGGGAACTCCCAAAAGCTCAGGAAAAAAATTGATGGTGACTTTTTGCTATAAAACCGAACTCTGTTAAATATAGAGGACGTGGGTTGTTTTACGAAGGGCAAATTGGCTATTCACTTTGCAAAAGAATTTGCACTTTGCAATAGCATTTTTCACACAAAGTGCATCCAGGGGGAATCACAGCAGGCAGTTGCTGGCTGTGCAGGGAGACGCAAATAGCTGCAGCTTCTGGCGACCTGTCGTTACGGTGAACAATGCCAGCGGCCGCACCTGCTATGACAATTCGCACTGGCACTGGGAAACTGCTGACTTTCGCCATTCAATCATATGCAAGCAAAAGTACAGTATTTTTATTTTCCTTATACCTGATTAGGTATTCTTTGCAAAGTTAATTTTCACTACATTCACTAAGTTAAGAGAAAATTCTCTTGAAAAGTGAACTACCTATTTGCCTTTAGAAAATCACCCCCTTGAATCTAAAGCTGGACATGTGCTTTACAATCTGATTGTCCAATCTATGATTACAATGTTTTAGTTTTACGCAAACTATGCAATGTGAGAACCTAGCTAAACAACTTGATTTGTATTAATTTTGTAAGACGGTACACTACATAGTTGGTAGTAGACATAAAGGAGATGGTACAGTTAGAATATAATATCTGATCATTTTCTACTCTTTAAAGTATATCTAATGCCACATTTTTAAGTATGGCTTACCCCCTCAAACTGTACAGCTTGGGAGCTTTACACTGTATTCTGGTATTTTTTACCCTTCCCATGCCTGGTTGTTTTGACTATCTACATGCCTAATACTTTATGGTATTTGGATTTATTCTGTCGAGTGTGACATCTTGTGTAGACTATTGGTATTTATGTTTTTTTTTGTTGTGCTGTTGTATTAAATGACACTAGACAAAATGTTTTCATTAGCAGGATCTTATATTGTGAAGATTACTCCAGTCCTAACCTGGGATGTATGTATGGAGGGTTTTCTTCATGGCAGCTTTTAGATCTGTGTCATCTGATTGAGCACATGCTCTATTTTTTTGTGGTGTTGAATTACTTTTAAATGAAATATTGTAACTGCATTTTCATATGCTTTCTTGCTTATAAGCCCATTTTTCTGTTTTTAGGTGTATCTTACTTTTGTCTATCCCAATGATTTTACCCGCCTTACACATATGGAAACTGAAAACAAGTGTTTCTATCGGGAGTCTCCAGTGTACTTGGAGAAGTATGTGCACCACTTAGACATTCCATTATTTAAAGTATAACTAAAGGCAAAAGAGGGATTAGAACACATGTCAAGGAGATTCACCTTGAGGGCCAGTTAACACCAAATGTAGTCCAGTGCGTTTTTTTTTTGTATCAAAAATGCATGGGAAGTAGGTTATATGGTTTCCAATGGCAAAGTTCGCACCAGAGTTGCATTTCCAGTGTTTTCCAGTTCCGGAAAAAAATGTAGAACATGCTGCATTTTTCCTGCACTAGACTGTATTGGACTGCTGTAAAATGCATCACAAACTCTCTGGACAGCACCTAAACGCACTGAAACACATATGTCCTTATTAAAGATTAAGAAAAAAAGAGGGCAAAAATGTACTGGACTGCACCAAAAACGCACTGGAACATATCAAAAAATTTATCAAAAATGCACATGCAGAAAAGCATCTGGAACGCATGCGGACTATGTTTCTATCATGTGATCTGGCCCTCACTATTTGTTCTGTTTACCATTGTCATTGAAAGGAAAGGTAAAGGAAAATCACAAATTTTGGATTGTCCCCGGAAAAGTAATAGAGAGGAAAATTTCCCATGGGGACACTAGTTCTGGGGACGTGGGGTCCCCAAGAAACTCAATTTGTAGAGATTTCCCCTCACTTCCTGTTTGGCTATGGGACAGGAAGTGAATGGAAATCTCCGCAATGGGACACACATGGGCGAAAAAAATCTGACGGGTTATAACCCTTCCTTACTCTATCCAAAATAAAATAAAAAAGTTATGCCTATACAGTGCATTTGGAAAGCATTCACAGCACTTCACTTTTTCCACATTTTATGTTAGTCTTATTCCAAAATTGATTAAATTCAATATTTTCCTCCAAACTCTACAAACAAAACTATGATGACAATGTGAAAGAAGTTTGTTTGGAATCTTTGAAAATGTATTGGAAAATAATAGCCTTTGCTCACTGCTTTGTTGAAACACCTTTGGCACCAATTACAGCCTCAAGTCTTTTTTAGTATGATGCTACAAGCTTGGCACCCCTATTTATGGGCAATTTCTCCCATTCTTCTTTGCAGGACCTCTCAAGTTCCATCAGGTTGGATGGGGTGCGTTGGTGCACAGCCATTTTCAGATCTCTCCAGAGATGTTCAGTCGGGTTTTAAGTCTGGACTTTGGTTGGGCCACTCAAGGACATTCACAGAATTGTCTTGTAGCAACTCCTTTGTTATCTTGACTGTGTGCTTAGGGTCGTTGTCCTGTTGCAAGATGAACTTTCACCCTTGCTCTGGAGCAGGTTTTCATCAAGGATGTCTCCGTACATTGCTGCATTCATCTTTCCCTCAATCCTGACTAGTCTCCCAGTTCCTGCCGCTGAAAAACATCCCCACAGCATAATGCTGCCACTACCATACTTCACTGTAGGGATGGTTCTGGCCAGGGGATGAGTGGTGCCTCGTTTCATCCAGACATGATGCTTGCCATTCAGGTCAAAGAGTTTGTTTCATCAGACCAGAGAATTTTGTTTCTCATGGTCTGAGAGTCCTTCAGGTGCCTTTTGGCAAACGCCAGGTGGGCCGTCATGTGCCTTTTTACTGTTGAATGGCTTCTGTCTTGCCAATCTACCATACAGGCCTGATTGGTGGAGTGCTGCAGAGATGGTTGTTCTTCTGGAAGGTTCTCCTCACTCTACAGAGAAACGCTGGAACTCTGTCAGAGTGACCATCAGGTTCTTCGTCGCCTCTCTGACTAAGGCCCTTTTCCCCTAGTCCCTCAGTTTGGCCGGGCGGGGTGGTTCCAAACTTTTTCCATTTACGGATGATGGAGGCCACTGTGCTCATTGGGACCTTCAATGCTGCAGAAATGTTTCTGCACCCTTCACAAGATCTGTGCTGTGATACCATCCTGTCTCGGAGGTCTACAGACAATTCCTTGGACTTCATGGCTTGGTTTGTGCTCTGACATGCACTGTTACCTGTGGGACCTTATAAAGACAGGTGTGTACTTTTCCAAATCATGTCCAATCAACTGAAAATTTACCACAGGTGGTATCAAGGTGGTAGAAACATCTCAAGGATGATCAGTGGAAACAGGATGCACCTGAGCTCAGTTTTGAGTGTCATGGCAAAGGCTGTGAATACTTTATGTACATGGGATTTTTTAAATTTTTAATAAATTTGCAAAGATTTTAAACACACTTCTTTCACATTGTCATTACGGGGTATTGTCAGTAGAATTTTGAGGAAAATAATGAATTTAATCCCTTTTGGAATAAGGCTGTACCATACCAAAATAAGGAAAAAGTGAAGCACTGTGAATACTTTCCAGGTGCACTGTAGTTCTACTTTGAGTTTTATTGTAATAGCTATTATTCTTTTCAACAATGACAGCCCATGAAAGCTACGGTTAATAATCACATTGCTGAAAATGAAAACCATTATGGCCCTTTAGTTATAGCTTAGTGAATTTAACCTACTTTCAGTGTTAAAATAGTACAGCTTTTTCATTCTGTGTGCTTTTCTACCGAAGGTTTGGGTTCTATAAATACATGAAGATGGATGATGATGAATCTCCTCAGATGCCGTTCCTGTTCTTCAATAGACGTAAGTATAAAATAGCCCCTTGTACAACATTCTAACCAAATCAAACTACTACTAGTGATAGTACATGACTTTTGGAGTCCAATACTTGTTCTGTACATCTTGTCAGAGTATAGGATTATATTAATAGCTTCAGTATAGGTTGGCTATTCATTTCATTACTAAGATCATTTTAACCAGTTGCCGACTGCGCTATAGCCGAGTGACAGCTACAGCGAAGTCGTCCTGTTCTGGGAGGCGCTGCTGGGCGCGGGCGGCGCGCTCTGCGTTCGCAGTGTCTTTTGGACACTGCCAAACAAAGATTGAGGTAAAAAGCCAATTAGTGGTTATTTACCACGTGAACAGCTGTGTCTGATCACAATGTCAACAAAAGCCAGTTACCGGATAAAAGAGCCGATAATCTGCCAATCTGTGCCCACCACTGCTGCCAATCAGTGTCTCATCAATGTTACCTATCAGTGCCATATCAAAACAAAAAGGGCTGCGCCAGATAATAAATATAATCAAAGAAGTGAATTAAATTATCCAAGTGATCTACATCAATAAATAATCAAAAAAGTGAATTAAATTATCCAAGTGATATACATCAAGTGATACACCCAATGTAAATAAAATAAACTCATGTGAAAGTATATTAATAGAGTCCCAGTGATTACAAGTGTATCCGACGATGTTGTACACCTCCGTGAAAGTGCTCCTAAATCCACCAACGAGAAAATATAGCCTCTCACCTCACTATCTGACCCAAGAATCACTAAGGGTCAGATACAGCAGTCCCCTCAAGGGTTAACGGATAGATGACCCAACCACACTAGAGATAACGGCACCTAATCCAGGACCAGGCTCCACTAATCCTCAAGGCAAACCCCAGGTATAGAAGAGATAAAGGCAAAAAGAATCTAATGCTCTCTGATTAAAGAATAGATTATATACCGGTATTTACAAAAGCGGCACTTGATCATGCAATGATACTCGCAGTTCCGCAAATACCAGAGAGGATGTAACATCTGACAGACAGGCTCCGCCCCCTATACACATTACGTTGGCGCATCCAGCGTTGACTTCGACGGTAGGGGTCACGGAGGTGTACAACATCGGATACACTTGTGATCACTGGGACTCTATTAATATACTTTCACATGAGTTTATTTTATTTACATTGGGTGTATCACTTGATGTATATCACTTGGATAATTTAATTCACTTTTTTGATTATTTATTGATGTAGATCACTTGGATAATTTAATTCACTTCTTTAATTATATTTATCTGGCACAGCACTTTTTGGTTTGATTTTGTACTTTATTGTGGAGTGGAAACACAGTTGGTGTTAGCAGCCGGATACGGATAATTTGATTGGATTACTACATCACCATTATTATTTATATCACTTTGATTTTTTTGCACAGTTAATTGTGCTGATAGTCTTCACGTTACTGTTTACCTATCAGTGCCGCCTACCAGTGCCCATCAATGCCACTTCATCAGTGCCTATCAGTGCTGCCTCATCAGCGCACATCAGTGAAGGAGAAAAATTACCTGTTTTGCAAAATTTCATAACAAACTATGAAAGTTTTTTTTTGTGTTTGAGGAAAGCTCTAAATTGTATCATTTTTTTCACACAATTCATTTGGGTACAGTGTTACATGACGGCGCAATTGTCATTCAAAGTGCGACAGCGCTGAAAGCTGAAAATTGGCCTGGTCAGGAAGGGGATGTAAGTGCCCAGTGGGCAAGTGGTTAAAAAAGAACTTTAAAATAGCAAAAAATGCATTAAAATTGCATGGCCTTGTGTAATGTCTGTAAATATATTAAAAGTAGAACTCCAGCCTTACTTTCAGTCTCGCACAGTTGTGCAGACGCCTCTCCTGCATTGAATTTGCTTACTCTGAGGTTGGTGCAGCTCTGCATAGAAACCGATCAGCTTCCACACACAAAAAGAGATGAAATGCAATGTTATACATGTGTAGGAAGTGGCAAGAATGATTTGTATTTGTGAATGGAAGATTCCATTTGAGGATTATATTTGTAATCGTTGTATATGCACAACAGACAGCCTATTTGTGCCTAATGGTTAAAATAGGTGTCTAATATACTCACTGAGTATGCCAATTATATTAAACATTGGGGGAGATTTACTAAAACTGGTGCACTCAGAATCTGATGTAGCTGTGCATGATAGCCAATCAGCTTCTAACTTCAGCTTGTTCAAATAAGCTTTCACAATAAAACCTGGAAGCTAATTGGTTTTTATGCAGAGCTGCACCAGATTTTGCATATTCCAGTTTTAGTTAATAACCCGACTGGTGTCCATAACTGGTTGTTGCAACATAGAGATACAAACATGATACATGGATACAGTGTTGTGCAAGATTCAAAAGATTATGCTTTGTGAATGATAGATGCAGTTGATTGACATTCATTATGTATGGCATCATAAGGCCTCATGCACATGAGCTTATAGAAACGAGCAGAATTTGACAGAAAAAAATGCCTCTAATGTTACAATATGTATGCGTGTTTGTTCATGAATAAGCTTTAAATACATTCTGCTGGTCAGAATAATAATTTATTCTGGCTGTTGGAATACATTTATGGGCATGTGGTATAAGGTCCTCACTGGTGAGATAGATCACTGTGGAGATGCGGATACATTGGCCATGATTGATTGTCATTTTGAGCTGTTAACAGAGCACTTGGGGTGCTTTTTTGATGTGAGTATAATTTGATGGGCGTTTTAATACAAATTAAATAAGAATATACAGAGAGCACTATGTGGTCCTATTTTTGTTTTTGCATGGATATCTGCCTGAGAATGGAATATTGCTGCTGAATTACTGCGGGTTGAAGATAAAAATTGGAAGGAAAGCAGAAACCTACCAGACCATGGTAGGGCAAAAAACGTGTTATGACCTTAATATATTATGGGGGTCAAAAAAAAGAAGGTGAGCGTGTGATATGAGCACAGGGTGATTGCATGGGACACCTGGATGGGATTTCTTAGAAGTTACGAGGAAATAGTACAAATCATGGCACATTGGTGGAGGACTTTATGGATAGTTATATTATTTGAAGACTGATTTTTTGGGTTTAATTTCGATTTCACTACATCTAAATGTATAGAATATGTATGCGTGTTTGTGGCATATGAGCCTAAATGCATTCTATTGGTCAGAATATACATTTATTATTTAGTTCAGGAGTGCAGTTTACCCTTTTTTTTTGTTGAATTTTGATTTATAGTTCCATGTTTTGGGCAATACACCACTCCAGCATTGTATCTTTTGGATTGATGAAGAACTAGATAAATATTTAAAACTGAAACCAGATGTGGCAGTAATAAGGTTTTTATTTATTATAAAACTCAATGTTCTTCAATATTGAAGTATGTTGATGTCAACCGCACTTACAGTATCTCATAAACGAAGGCCTCTTGACCCCTTTAGGGAAAGAGAGCCTTAACTGATGGGGGCATGGCCAAGAGCTTGGATCAAGCAGGAGGCTACATGGGACAATAGGATTGGATGGAGCCTTGGGTATGGGGCTGGGCCTGAGCTCAGTAAGAGGACCTTCTCCAGGGAATTCTGGGTCTTTTAAGAAGAATCGTGGGGAAGAGCTGCCCACCCCCGCCCTGTTTTTTCGGTCGGTCTGTCACAGCTTTCATGGGGGTTTTTGACCTTGCCAGCAATTAAAGTTTCGGTAATGGGTTATGCCCTTGTTTTTAAATTGGGGGTAGGCTGTCAGGCACTGATGACAAGGACAGACCCTCCCCCCTTACACTTTTTGGAATTTAAGTTGTTAATGTTAACAAATGTAAGTGCTCACAGTACAACTGTGACTGGCACTGGTCTATACGTGCACTGGTTTTGGTATTGGAAACTAAATAAAAACTGTGGCCTTGCCCTTTCCAACTTAATCGTGGTAAGTGTGGTTTTTTTTATATGGGGAGGGGGCAAGGGGGTGTTTGTTACTATGTTAACTTTGTTTCTGGGCCTATGCGCCTCAGCAGTCAAGTGAATACACCCCTCACATTTTTGTAAATACTTTATTACATCTTTTCATGTGACAACGCTGAAGAAATTACACTTTGCTACAATGTAAAGTAGTCAGTGTGCAGCTTGTATAACAGTGTAAATGTGCTGTCCCCTCAAAATAACTCAACACACAGCCATTAATGTCTAAACCTCTGGCAACAAAAGTTAGTACACTCCTAAGTGAAAATGTCCAAATTGGGCCCAAAGTGTCAATATTTTGTGTTGACCACCATTATTTTCCAGCACTGCCTTAACCCTCTTGGGCATGGAGTTTACCAGAACTTCACAGCTTAACACTTGGGTCCTCTTCCACTCCTCTATGACAATATCACGGAGCTGGTTAATGTTAGAGACCTTGTGCTCCTCCACCTTCCATTTGAGGATGCCCCACAGATGCTTGATAGGGTTTAGGTTTTGAGGCATGCTTGGCCAGTCCATCACTTTTATACTCAGCTTCTTTAGCAAGGCAGTGGTCATCTTGGAGGTGTGTTTGGGGTTGTTGTTATGTTGGAATACTGCCCTGTGGCCCTGTCTCTGAAGGGAGGGGATCATGCTCTGCTTCAGTATGTCACAGTACATGTTGGCATTCATGGTTCCCTCAATGAACTGTAGCTCCTCAGTGTCGGCAGCACTCATGCAGCCCCAGACATGACACTCCCACCACCATGCTTGACTGTAGGCAAGACACACTTGTCTTAGTACTCCTCACCTGGTTGCCGCCACACACGCTTGACCCCATCTGATCCAAATACGTTTATCATGGTCTCATCAGACCACAGGATATGGTTCCAGTAATCCATGTCCTTAGTCTGCTTGTCTTCAGCAAACTGTTTGCGTGATTTCTTGTGCATCATCTTTAGAAGAGGCTTCCTTCTGGGACAACAGCCATGCAGACCCCTTTAAACTCTACAGCAATTCTGGCAGCACTCATACGTCTATTTCCAAAAGACAAACTCTGGATATGACGCTAAGCACGTGCACTCTGTTTCTTGGGTCAACCATGGTGAGTGGAACCTGTCCTGGTAAACCGCTGCATGGTCTTGGCCACCGTGCTGCAGCTTAGTTTCAGGGTCTTGGCAATCTTCCTGTAGCCTAGGCCATCTTTATGTAGAGCAACAATTCTTTTTTTCAGATCCTCAGAGAGTTCTTTGCCATGAGGTGCCAAGTTGAACTTCCAGTGACCAGTATGAGAGATTGAGAGCGCGATAACACCAAATTTAACACAACTGCTCCCCATTCACACCTGAGACCTTGTAACACGAATGAGTCACATGACACCAGGGAGGGAAAATGGCTAATTGGGCCCAATTTGGACTCTTTCACTTAGGGGTGTATTCACTGTTGTTGCCAGTGATTTAGACATTATTGGCTGTGTGTTGAGTTATTTTGAGGGGACAGCACATTTACACTGTTATACAAGCTGTACACTCACTACTTTACATTATAGCAAAGTGTAATTTCTTCAGTGTTGTCACATGAAAAGATATAATAAAACATTTACAAAAATGTGAGGGTTGTACTCGCTTTTGTGAGATACTGTATAGTATTTTTTTCACAGTGTACTAAAAACTTCATAGATCATGAAAGCCTAAAAATGTAGTGCTAGTATTAACTCCTGCTCTCAGTTGATGATAATGTTTAACCACTTCAGCCCCGGAAGGTTTTACCCCCTTAACGACCAGGTCATTTTTTGCGATTCGGCACTGCGTTGCTTTAACTAACAATTGCACGGTCGTTCGTTGCTGTACCCAAATCCAATTGATGTTCTTTTTTTTCCCACAAATAGAGCTTTCTTTGGTGGTATTTGATCACCTCTGCGGTTTTTAGATTTTGCACTATAAACAAATGAGGAGCGCCAATTTTGAAAAAAAAAAAATAAAAAAAAAAAACACTATTTTTTACTTTCTGCTATAAAACATTCCCAATAAGAAAATTTTAAAAATCTAATTTCTCTTACGTCCTCCGACAGTCGCCGCCTCTTCATATTCGTCACATATGGGGTATTAGACTTTGCTCCGAAGGAGTAGCTAGGTAACCGAATATGTTAACAATAAAGCTTTTAACATATCCCACCCTCAAGGGGTGGTCCCCTCAGTCAATACCCTCCTACTTCCTGCAACCATATCTCAGTTTTAATGTCTAGTTTGTCAGGAGTGGCTGGCTCTCTCTGTGCTGGGACTTTCTGTCCCAGACTCTTTCTTCTTTTTAAAATTTTGTTTGAGTTTTCTCTCTACCTTTACTTAGCTGTTATTTTGTCAGCGTTAGTTAGTTCTTCGGATGAAGAGGATCATGCGGACTGGGTCTCGGGCTGATCCCCCTGGTCGCAGGTCGTGGGTCAGTGGCTTCCCAGTCTGCCATCGAGCGTTCAGCCAGGTAACGCTCCTGGCACAGTGAACGACCCATCCCTGTTCGGTGCAGGGATGATTGGTGAGGTGGCTACCTCACTGGACGCTGTGCGGTTTCTTAACCCCCATTGTGTGCGTCTTGAATGCGACTCTCCCTGCCTCATGTGCAGCGGTTTGTTCGCCTGTGCGGGTCCCCCACGCCATGTGAGGTAAGTGTATTTATGTGGGGACCTGTCTGTCTGGGGGGGTGTCAGTCTGGGACTGTGTAACCTGCCTCTATTCACACTGCTTGTCTCCCTATCTCTCGGCTGCATGCTGTGGGCTGCAAGGGGGGGGGGGGGAGCTGTATGACACTGTGTGTGTCAGACTGGTCAGTGTGAGAAGCTGTGTGCTGTGGGGCATGTTTTTTTGGCATGTTTGGGCATATACAGCGATCGCTGCGGCGATCTGACATGTATTCTGATTTTGGAATATAATGTGTGTTTTAATGCACTGTGGAGCGGCGGTTTTGGCGCCAAACGACGCCATTTTGCCTACACTCGCTCCGGCCGCATGTTTTACATGCATGGCGGCCATTTTCTTGTAGCCTCCATAGGCTTACATGGAGCGCCCTGGCAGCATCACTTCCTCTTTCCAGGAACACCGATCGAGGCAGCAGCAGCGGCGAGGGTCTCCTCAGGTTTTATCCTTCTGTTTCTTGCTATCCATTGCCTGTGTTCAGTTTGCATATTCCCTGTGGGGGTCTTATTGTGCTCGAGTGTGGTGCGGTGGGCTGCGCTTGCCGCGCTTGCTTAAAAGGGACAGTTAACCCTTTGTTGTCTGGCATTACAGGGGCAATGGATTCTCAGGAGGGCAAATTTCCTACAGCTTTGGTGGAAAGCCAGGGGACCGCTGTTTCCCCCCCAGGGGGGGATTTAGCCACTATTGTGGCTGGCCTTGCTGCTCAGGTGCAGATGCTGGTGGCTGCTCAATCTACTAAAAGGCCCAGAGTTGCTCTTTCCTCTGAATCTGAGGGTGAAGGTGATGGGGCTGTTATGGCGGGGGCCTCCTTATCGGGGTCCCGCTCCTCTCTTGATCTAGTGGGGTCTGAGGTGGAGGCTGAAGTTGAGGGGGTTGATAATTCTCCCCCTGGCTCGCCTGAAGAGCTTGCAATCATGGATGAGTTGATTGCTTCCATTAAGCAAACGCTGCGTTTGCAGGACGAAGTGTGTCCCCCCGCTGCCTTGGCGGCTTATGGGACGCAGAGAAAACGCAGGACGCCGCAGGTTTTTCCCTGCAATGATGATTTTCAGCGCGCTGTTAAGGATCAATGGCGCAATCTGCGCAAACCTTTTGCGGTACCAAGTAGATTCAAGCTGCGTTATCCTTTTTCGCCTTCCACTGATGAAAGGTGGTGTGTGCCTCCCCCAGTGGATCACGCAATTGCGGTTTTGAACAAAGCCACTGCGATTCCTGCAGAGGATTCCCCTGTGTTCTGTGATGCCACGGATAGGAGACTGGAGTCTCTTGCCCGTCATACTTATTCTGTTACGGGTTCTATGCTTAAGGCTCTGTTTGCTTCTCTCATGGCGGCCCAGGCGATCGCAAGTTGGACGCAGATGCTTAGGCGCGTCCTAGTGGCCGACTCGGCCTCGCCGGCGACCCTGGATATGGTGGATCAAATCCACCAGGGTGTCATGTATCTGTGTGATGCGGACCTGGACCTGGTTCCGTTGGCTGCACGTGTGCACAGCGTGGCGGTGTTGTCTCGCCGCCTGGTTTGGTTAAAATGTTGGTCGGTGGACCAATCTTCACGTAAGACCTTAGCCAATCTACCTTATGATGGGTCTCGCCTTTTTGGGGAGTCCCTGGATGTGTTGATTAAGGGGATCACCGGGGGTAAGAGCACTCTCTTGCCCCATTTCCCCAAGGCTAAGGGGGCTTCTGGGAAGAAGCATGCTAATTTTCGGCCCCCTCAGGTGTCCTTTCGTGCCTTTCGGCCACACTACAAGGGCAAACCGTTCAAAGGTCAAGGCTCTCAGAAGAAGCCCTGGTCTGGTAAACAGAAGTCCGGCCAATCCGGATCTGCAGCCCATAACAGTTCGGCCTGAAGGGGCGCCCTCACCCAGTTTTGGGGTGGGGGGACGCTTGCTCGGTTTTCTTCAGCCCTGGTTGGCCCGTGTGCGGGACAGGTGGGTTCAGGAAATCGTTCGATCTGGTTACAAGATCGAGTTTCTCTCTCGGCCGGAGAGCAGATTTTTTCCCTCAAATCTTCAGCTGTCTCCAGAGCGTTTGCGGGACCTGCACCTGGCGGTGCGGGACCTGAGGGCTCAGGGAGTGGTGGTTCCGGTGCCTCATCGGGACAGGTTTCGGGGGTTTTATTCCAATCTGTTCACCGTGCCCAGAAAGGAGGGCAAGGTTCGTCCAATTCTGGACTTGAAGGCTCTGAACCGCTCTGTGCGGGTTCGCAAGTTCCGCATGGAATCCCTGCGGTCGGTAGTGGCTGCCCTGGTTCCGGGGGAATTCATGGCCTCCATCGATTTGAAGGATGCGTATCTTCACATCCCCATTTTCGAGGGTCACCAGAGATACCTTCGATTTGCCATTGCGGAGGATCACTACCAGTTCGTGGCGTTGCCCTTTGGTCTCGCCTCGGCTCCGCGGGTCTTCACCAAGGTGCTTGCACCGGTTCTGGCATTATGGAGGGCCCAGGGCGTTTCTGTCCTGGGCTATCTGGACGACATTCTGGTTCGGTCTGCGACCAGCCAGGGTCTGGAGAAGGACCTGTCTGTCACGATGCAAACTCTGCAGGAGTTTGGTTGGACGATAAATTTTCCAAAGTCGACACTGAGTCCGTCTGTTCGTCTTCCCTATCTGGGAATGGTTCTGGACTCGGTGCAGGCAAAAGTCTTCCTGCCGGAAGACAAACTCAGGACTCTCCAGGAGGAAGTCAGGTCCCTCAGGGACGTTCCGCACTCGTCTCTGCGGACGTGTATGAGATGTCTGGGATTGATGGTCTCGGCCTTCGAGGCGATTCCATTCGCCCAGTTTCACACGCGGGGTCTCCAAGCGGAGATCCTGTCCAGGTGGGACGGGCGACCTCAATCTCTGGATCTTCAAATCTCGTTGAGTCATCGCACCAGAGGAAACCTTCTGTGGTGGCTCCAGTCCCCGTTGGTGTCCGGGGGCAAGTCGTTTCGTCCGATCTCGTGGACGGTAATCACCACGGATGCCAGCCTGTCGGGCTGGGGTGGAGTTCTGGGCGTTCTGTCCGCCCAGGGGACTTGGTCGGAGGGGGAGTCTTCCCTTCCGATCAACATTCTGGAATTGCGTGCGATAAGTCTCTGTCTTCATCGCTGGACGGACCGGCTGCAGGGCTGCCCGGTTCGGGTGCAGACGGACAATGCCACGGCGGTGGCCTACATCAACCACCAAGGGGGCACCAGGAGTGCCCGAGCGGCTCGAGAAGTGGCCGACATTCTGTCTTGGGCCGAGACTCATGTCCCGGCGATAACGGCAGTTCACATTCCGGGGGTGGAGAACTGGCAGGCGGACTATCTGAGTCGCCAGACCCTGGATCAGGGGGAATGGTCTCTCCACCCGGCTGTCTTTCAGATGTTGTGCGCGAAGTGGGGTCTTCCAGATGTGGACCTGTTCGCGTCTCGTCTCAACTACAAGGTGAAGAGGTTCGTGGCAAGGACGCGCGACCCTCGGGCAGACGCGTCGGACGCGTTAGTGGCCCCGTGGCATCAGTACAGGCTGATGTACGCGTTTCCACCGATTCAGTTGCTGTCCAGGTTCCTTCGCAGGTTACACTCGGAACGCAACACGGTGATTCTTGTGGCACCGGACTGGCCTCGCCGGTCCTGGTACGCAGACCTCGTGAATCTGGCGGTCGACGCCCCGTGGCGTCTGCCTCTTCGAGACGATCTACTGTCTCAAGGACCGATATACCATCCTGCTTTACAGTCGCTGGCTTTGACGGCCTGGCTGTTGAGACCGAGGTCCTGAAGGAGAGGGGTCTCTCTCCAGAGGTCGTTCATACTTTGATCAATGCGAGGAAGTCTTCCTCAGGGAAGGTTTATTACCGTACTTGGAAGGCCTATTTTGACTGGTGTGAGTCCAGGGGGTTTTCACCCCGCACTTACTCGGTTTCCCGTGTGCTGTCTTTCCTTCAAACGGGTGTTGATCAGCGTTTGGCGCTGGCTACGATAAAGGGTCAGGTGTCTGCACTGGCCGTTCTGTTTCAACGTCCCGTGGCTTCCAATTCCTTGGTTGGCACCTTTGTTCAGGGTGTGCGGCATCTGGTCCCCCCTAGGCGGGATCCTCTGCCCCCTTGGGACTTGAATCTCGTTCTATCTGTGTTACAACGTGCTCCTTTTGAACAGATCAGGGAGATCTCGTTGTCTATGTTGTCCAAAAAGGTCGCCTTTTTGGTGGCGATCACTTCGGCTCGCAGAGTGTCGGAGCTGGCGGCTTTGTCCTGCAAGTCTCCGTACCTGGTTATTCATTTGGATAAGGTGGTCTTGCGACCTAATCCTTTGTTCCTTCCGAAACGAGTTTCGGAATTCCATCTTAATGAGGATATTGTCTTGCCTTCGTTGTGCGCGAAGCCTAAACATCCAAAGGAGGTGAGATTGCATTGTCTGGATGTTGTTCGGGCGATAAGGGTTTACCTTAAATCGACTGAGTCTTTTCGAAAGACGGACTCCTTGTTTGTTCTTCCAGAGGGTCCTCGGAAGGGCATGGCGGCTTCGGCCTCTACCATCGCCAAATGGATCAGGCAGACCATTGAACAGGCCTATGCTTTGCAGGGGAAGGTTCCCCCTGTGCCTGTGAAGGCGCACTCTACTAGATCTCTGAGTACGTCTTGGGCCTGTCGTCATGGGGCTTCTGTAGCCCAGGTGTGTATGGCGGCGACTTGGTCGACCGTGCACACTTTCACAAAATTCTACAAAGTAGATGTTCAGGCATCGGCGGATGCTTCCTTTGGCCGCAAGGTTCTTAGTGCGGCTGTTCCCTAGGGTCCCTTGTTGGGGACTCCTGGCTGTTGGGATAAGTTTTGTATCCCCTGGTTTTTTGTCTTTTCCTGGGTTGTTGCTCCTGTTGAGCACTTGTTTTTTGCTGTTGCCCAGCTGGTTTCCTTCCTTTGGTAAGGTTCCTTTCTTTGATGCGGAGACTGCGTTGCCTTTCGGCGCGGATGCGTTTCCCACCCCTCATGTTTGCACTGCTTTGGGACGTCCCCATATGTGACGAATATGAAGAGGCGGCGACTGTCGGAGGACGTAAGAGAAAACGGAATTTTTGTAAAATCTTACCTGTAAAATTCCTTTCTCTGAGTCCTCCGACAGTCGCCGCCCCCGCCCCTCTTTTGGGGTTTGATTGTATACTCTACTGCTATTCCACTAAAACTGAGATATGGTTGCAGGAAGTAGGAGGGTATTGACTGAGGGGACCACCCCTTGAGGGTGGGATATGTTAAAAGCTTTATTGTTAACATATTCTGTTACCTAGCTACTCCTTCGGAGCAAAGTCTAATACCCCATATGTGACGAATATGAAGAGGCGGCGACTGTCGGAGGACTCAGAGAAAGGAATTTTACAGGTAAGATTTTACAAAAATTCCGTTTTTTTTTATCAGTTTAGGCTAATTTTTATTCTGCTACATATTTTTGGTAAAAAAAATCCCAAAAAGCATATATTAATTGGTTTGCGCAAAAGTTATTGCGTTTACGAACTATGGGATAGATTTTTGGACTTTTTGTTGTTTTTATTAGTAATGGCGGCGATCAGCAATTTTTAGCGGGACTGCGACACTGCAGCGGACAAATTTGACACTGAGTGACACTTTTTGGGGACCAGTGAGACCAATACAGTGATCAGTGCTAAATAATATGCACTGTTACTGTATAACTGACACTGGCAGGGAAGGGGTTAATACTGTGGGTGAGAAAGGGGTTAAGTGTGCTCCTAAATTGTGCTTACTAACTGTGGGGGGGGCTCTGTGACAGTCACACAGAGATATGTGTTTCAGCTTAGCTGAGACGCACAATCTCTTTGTGCCTGTCTGACAGGAGAACCATCTGTCAGTTTCCCTTAAGATGGCGTGAAGCTAGCGGCAATCATGCCCGCTTCTCCTGCAGTCTGGCTCCTGCTCGGTCTAAGCTTTTTCTGCGGTAGCGTAAAGATAACTGTTTCAGTGCTGTTAAATTTCATATTTCTCTTCAGTTCATTCACGGACACAGCTCCTGATTCTTCTTAACCATTGGGTTATACTGCCCCCTACAGGAGTAAGAAACTAAGCAGGAAAAAGCTTGACTACGCCTATGGGCAGTCCCAGGGGATATACACCCACACTCAGCTATAGGCACTGCCTAGTCAGGAGTAAGGATCTAATTCCTTGCTGGGACCTCTGGTCCTGGCAATTTTTAGTTTCTTTTTTTATTGGATTTTTTCCGATCTTTTTTATTTTGTTCCTGTGAAAATCTACTATCAACTGCCAGACTGGGCGACGGACTGGATAATCTAGATTGAAACGGTCATCCCAGTCTGGCCAGCGTGCCCGTGAATGCCTCAGCTCTGCTGCGACATATCCCTATTGAATGGGGGCTGGCCTGCGAGTTAAACATCTCGCGAGGGCGCATATACGACCTGGCCTTGGCCTGAGTAGCAGCATTCCTCCTGGCCGACAGCTACCCACATCCCGATGGAGCAGTGGTCTTTCAGGAGCGATGCCCTTGCTGTTCCTGGTATGGTAAGTAGCTGTCCCCCCTCTGGAGGGTTTTGGGGTGGACGTATGCCCCTCCCTGGGACACTGGGACCCCTGAGTTCCCCGACCCCCCTCCAGCCCTCTAAAAATTTGGTGATCACTGTGGGTCTTCAGGCCTCCCTCCCTGGGTGAGGTTATGAGTGGCTTTTGCCACATGCTGCTAAGGGGGGGCTTATTTGGAGTTGCTGCCCACCGGATTTTCCCTGGTGCACAACGGGGAGTTGAGCAGGGTTCCCCTGCTACCCTGGGGGTTGGTGGCTAGGGCAGGGATGTCCTCTGGGCTCCCTGCTGCAGTTGTTGGGATAGGGGAGCGGATGGTTTGGCACGTGGCTGGACCTGGTCACAAATTTAGGCTGCGGCTTTGTGGCCTACTGGTCGGGAGCTATGTGGGGTGGCTGAAGCCACTACTCTCCATTTGGGCATCCGCCCGCCCCTCCACTGTCCCTGGGTGGTCGGCTTCGCTGAGGCTCACGTCCAGGCGGCTGGGCATCACAAAAATTTAGGCTGCGCCTTGCGGCCTACAAGGCCATGCAGCCGAGTCCGCCTCCGTTGTGAGCCTGGCTGGAAATGAGTGCACTTGCGGCTGGGCCTCCACACAAAGTTAGGCCGCGGCTTGCGGCCTACTAGGTTATGCGGCCAGCTTGGGACCTCCCTTGGAAGGGTGGCGATGTGGGGGCGGTTACATTTTGTATGGCAACCATGCCGCCATTATTGTGGAGGGCACCTACCCCTTTTAGCGCTGCGGAACCATCAGGATAACCTGCCTGCGCGTCCGCATCACGGCGGGCGGCCCCCTTCTAAGGGGGCCATTTCCTATTTTGTGGGCCTCTATGGAGGGGCTCAGAGGGCGACCTTCTAGTTTTTTATGGGGTCCAGTAGGTGGTGCATTCGTGGACCCTCGGTCAGCATCCCTCTTGTGGGATCGCAGTCAGCATCCCTCCCCTGATTATGTTTTTCTGGGTGACCTTAGTGTATAGCGTTCACCGCCCTCCCCTGCCTCATCTATCCATCAGATCCTGAATCTGTTTTGGCCGCCGCGGGCTCAAGTCACACTACTGGGTCTGCGTCCGCGCAATGATTGTTCAGACAGGATGTTTCCTCTGCTCCTCTAGCCATGCATGAAACGGCACTGGTGAATGCACTGATTGTGTCAGAGCGAAAATTTTTAAACATGGCAGAGATGCTGCGTTGGAGGCGCCGATCCCTTTTGTCACCACAGGTCTTTTACTGTGGCAGGGGTGTTCCCTTTTCCCGCTTACTTTGATAACCTTGTCTCAAAACAGTGGGGTTGTCCAAAATGCACCCTAAGCGTTTTGCTATGCAGTATCCTTATAAGGATTCCCTGCTTAAAAAGTGGATGGTCCCATCTGTAGTGGACTCGCCGGTTTCCAGGTTAAATAAATCTACCTTACTTCCGGTTGAGGAGTCCTTGGCCTTTAAAGATCCGGTTGATAGGAGAGCCGAGGCTCTGGCCCGCCATATGTTTCACTATGGCTGGTTTGGCTTAGGCCGGTATTTACTATTGCCCTGGGGTCGCAAACCCTGACGAGTGGGTTAAATTTTTACGCCAGCACCTGGAGGGGAAACGGCTTTCCCCTGCCTTTGCGGAGCTGGCAGATTAGTTGATCCAGGGGCTACAGTTTATCTGTGATGCCTCTTTGGATGTGGCTCCTTTGATTTTAGGCTGTCTGTATCGGCAGTGGTCCTTCGGCATCTTATCTTGCTGACAATGCTGGTCTGCGGACCAGACTTCTTAGAAGGCTTTATCTGATCTCCCCTTTGTGGGGGATCGCCAGTTGGGAGCTTTCTTGGATGACATCATTCATAGACGTGGACCATTCTTCTTGGCTCATAAGAGGCCTTTTTCGTCCCTCAAGAGATAAAAGTCCTTCAGGGCCTCCCCTCGAGTTTTCAAGAGGACCTGGTCTGGCAAGCCACGAGGGGCTCTTCCAGACCTGCGGACAAGGCTTCCTCTGCATTAAGGGGCACCCTCAACCGTACCTGGGGTGAGGGGACGTCATCGCTGATTTCCAGATTCGTGGACCTCTCTGGTACAGGTTTCGTGGGTCCACTAAACCATTCAGTCCGGCTACAAGATCGAGTTTTGATCTTTTCCTCAGGAAAGGTTCTTTCATTCCAACCTGCACTTGTCCCCAGATCACTTATGGGGTCACTTTGGGGCAGTGCAAGACTTGTTACTTCATGGGGCGATTGTCCCGGTTCCGGCTTTGGAATGTTTTCAGGGGTTTTACTCAAACCTGTTTACAGTTCCCTGGAAGGAAGGCAAGGTATGTCCAATTCTGGACCTCAAGGCGCTAAACTGCCTTGTGCGGGTACAGACACTCCGAATGGAGTCCATCCGCACGGTAGTGGCGTCCCTACATCTGGGGGATTTTCTTGCTTCTCTCCACATACAGGACGCCTACCTTCACATTCCAATATGTGCCGATCACCAGCGCTTCCTCCGCTTTGCCGTGGGCGAGAAGCATTGTCAGTTTGTGACGTTTATCTTTGGTCTCGCCTCCGCTCCTCGGGTCTTCACAAAGTGTTGGCCCCGGTGCTAGCATTGTTGTGTCAGCGGGGGATAGCGGTACTGGGGTACCTGGACGATCTTCTACAAGCAGAGTCTCTGACTGCTCTGATGGACGCCTTGGAGATTACTCTGAGATCTATGAGGGGGTTCGGTTTGATTCTGAACCTTCACAAGTCTGGTCTGATTCCGTCCACAAAACTGGACTATCTGGGTGGTTTCAGCCTCAGCCAGACGGTTGCTTCCTCTGGAAAAACTCCAGAAATTGCAAGAGACAATTCAGCTTCTGTTATCCAGCAGACAGTCATCCCCTCCGGGCTTGCATGCGGGTGCTGGTGTCTACCTTCGAGGCAGTTCCGTTTGCACAGTTCCACATGAGATCTCTGCAAAAAGAGACAAGAATCCATAGTCTCTAGAGGTGGCTTAGTTCTCCGGCACTTCCGACAGTAAAATCCTTCTCCCCCTACACTGGGCGGTTGTCACCGTGGATGCCAGCTTGTCCGGGTGGGGAGGCGTCCTCGGCACAGCTTGTGCTTCTGGGAGTCTGGACTCGGGAAGATTCCAGACTGCCGATCAATGTACTGGAACTCCGAGCGATCAGATCATTGTCTGGATCATTGGACAATTCCTCTTAAGGGGTGTCTGGTATGAATTCAGTCGGACACCCTGGGGCACAAGAAGTGTCCTGGTGCATTGGGAAGTAGCTGACATTATAAGGTGGGCAGAACGATCGTTTCAGCCCTCTCTGTTGTACACATACCATGGAAGGTACAGAGGTTTGTGGCATGGTCACGGGATCCTCTGGCGGAAGCCGCAGATGCATTAATGGCTCCTTGGCATCAGTATCGTCTGATTTATGCCTTTCCCCCTCTCAAACTTCTGCAAAGACTCCTGTGCAGGATTGAGGCAGCAAGGAATTCTGGTCTTTTTAGTTGCTCCATACTGACTTTGCCAGTTTTGGTACGCTGATCTGGTACGGCTGGTCGCCAATACTCCTTTGGAGACTTCCTCTCAGGGAAGATTTGCTGTCCCAAGGACCAATCTTCCATCCTGTATCACAGTCACTGGCTTTGACAGCTTGGCTGTTGAAAGCCAGGTGCTGAAGGATAGAGGTTTGTCTGAATCAGTGATTCCTACGCTGTTAAAGTTTAGAAAATTTACCTCTAGGAAGATCTACCATCGTACTTGGAAGATGTACGTTACGTGGTGTGAGTCTTTTGGGGTTCTCCCTCTCTCCTTTTCGTTGGCTCGGATCTTTGCTTTCCTCCAATGGGGGGGTTGAGCCGTGCCTGGCCTTGAGTACCATCAAGGGCCAGGTTTCAGCCTTGGCGGTTTTCTTTCCTTGGTGCGTATCTGTATCCAGGGAACTCGACACTTGGTTCCTCCAGTGCGGTCTCCATTACCTCCAGGTATCCTCAAATTGGTGTTGTCAGTTATCCAGGAATCTCCCTTCGAAATTATTGTGGGGTTCCCCTGCTTACGTGGTCCCTAGAGGTGGCCTTTTTGGTGGGTATTACTTCTGTGTACAGGGTGTCGGAGCTGGCAGCGTTGTTTTGTCATTCACCTTACCTGTTGGTTTAGAGAGCTAAGCTGGTTCTTCGCCCCTGTCCGTTGTTCCTTGCAAAGGTCTTCTCTGATTTCCATTTGAATGAAGACATTGTATTGCCTTCCCTATGTCCCAGGCCTAAACATCCTGAGGAAATTGCTCTGCATTCCCTGGATGTGGCCTGGGCAATCAGGGTGTACCTGGCAGCTACGGAGTCTTTTTTTAGGGAGTCGGACTCACTATTTGTACTCACGGTTGGACCTTGAAATGGGTTTGCCAATTCTGCTGCAACAATTTCCAGATGGATCAGACCGACAGTGATTCAGGCCTATTAAATTAGCGGTCAGGTTCCTCCTTTCCCTGGTAAGCCACACTCTACTCTACTTAGTGCCTCCTGGGCCTTCTGTCATCAGGCATCAGTGATACAGGTTTGCAAGCGACCATCTGGTCGTCTGTGCACACTTTTACAAAGTTTTATAAAACGGTTGTGTTGGCACTGGCAAATGCTTCTTTTGGCCGCAAGGTTTTGCAGGCTGCTATTTAGAGGACCTGGTCCTCTTTGAGATTGCATTGTTTTCTTCAGGTGAGCTCCAGTTGTTATGGTTGAGCTCCATGTTACCTGGTTGGCTCTGGTTAGCCTTGGGAATTTTTTTCTGCTGTTTTCCCACCCCTCATGTTTGACACTGCTTTGGGACATCCAAATGGTTAAGAAGAATCAGGAGCTGTATCCGTCAATGAACGAAAGAGAAAATGGGATTGACGCACACAGCACCCACCACTCTGTGAACTTGGCTTTCTTCTGACACTGCTTGTAACAAAACTGAGTGCCTATAGCTGAGTGTGGGTGTATACCCCCTGGGACTGCCCATAGGCATAGTCAAGCTTTTTCCTGCCTAGTGTCCTACTCCTGTAGGGGGCAGTATAACACAATGGTTAAGAAAAATCAGGAGCTGTGTCCATCAATGAACATCAGAGAAATGGATTTTACGGTAAGTCAAAATTCCCGTTGTTTGGCAGGTGCCACCAAATGCCAAGCTTGGTTGTTAATGATCAACAGGCAAGTCATTGTGCCATACCTTTGTTCGGTTCTTCTGCTGACCAGGAGAGTGTCCCGATCGCATTGGACACAGATACGGAATGTACTTCTACATATCCCCATGTCCTGTGTTAACAAAGCATTTCAAATGTTCATTCCTACAACTTAGCTTGAACATATGTGTATTAAAATATCCAATTTTTTTTACTTTTTATGGTCTAAAGTTAAAATTGACTTGCCCTGTAACAATGATATTTTTGTAGATTTTAGACAAAGGGATTGATGTATCGAAAGCTCATCTGGTCCTCTGGTCACTGTGCAAAATACTTAGACACATAAGTGGGGACATTCTGTAATATCTGGACTGAGCAGCATGCTCAAATAAACATGGTATATTTTTGGGCAAGTTTCTAGTTCAGCAAGCTATTCACATTTTCTACTCCTCAAAGACATGCTTTTGCTTTTTTGCTATCATGTGTTGTTTTCTAATTCATATTTTCAATCTTAGACTTCATGGATGATGATGAAGATGAAGAGGGGGCACTGCTACCAGGCATGTCACTCAGGAAAAAAAGAAAAGAGGAGAAAGGTGACCCTACTTCACCCAGTATTGAGGGTCAGGGACACCATAATGCTCTGTACAATGATTCCCGGGATTCTATGCCTATAACAAATGACAGCACACAGACCTCATTGAGAACTCGATCTTTGCTGTGGGCACCAAGGGAAAGCCCACCAGCAGCTCGCTGGGGACATGGGAAGAAGCGAACACATTTGCTGGGTGGGCAAGGAACTACAAGTAATCCAGTATCCACAGGGGGCAAGTCTGCATTTAGAGCACGAGAAGGAAGGATGGTTGAGCATCGGGCAAAAGGGAGCAGGTTAGAAAATAAAGCAAAGATTAGAAGCAGGTCTGAAGGCAAAAACAAAGGTGACCAGGCAGAGTTTAAAAACCGGCATAGGAAATTGGAAGAACAAGGGATATATGCAAGATCAGATGTTATAGGGAAGCACATAAATGTAGAAGTAAGGCCTAGCAAGGAAAGTAGGTTGGAGGTCACCACAGCAGAGGGAACCATGAAGCAGATAACAAAGGAAAAATCTGTGACTTCAATAAAACAGGAACAGGATAAAGTTTATGTGACACGACTTCTTTCTGGAGTTCGAAAGACTCGAGGTCAAGTCTTCCCGGGGATGCTGCTACCTAAACCTAAACCGCACAGAACATCTAGACACCGTGAGCACCCTCATATTCCTACACCCCCAAAGGAGCCGCATGGGGGACAACGGTCCAGACCCTGGACTCCACCAGATACCTCAGAATTAGGACTATTTAGCTGGGAAGGTCAGACCGAAGTTCCAGGATTACCCATCCCTACCTCACCTAGTCTTCCTGGTGGCCCTCCTCTCATTTCTTCAGAAGCTCCACCAGAAGAACTACAGGACTACAGTTACGAGGACACAGAGCCACGTCAGTTGTGGCCAGAGGATGCCATTAATTGGCAGCGTACATTCAGTGTTGGAAATGTTGATTTTGAAATGCTGAGGTCGGACTGGAATGACCTTCGCTGTAATGTGAGTGGTAACCTGCAACTCTCGGAGTCTGAAACTGTGGATGTGGTGGCTCAGTACATGGAAAAGCTCAATGAGAAGAATGGAGGGTAAGTGATGTCCTGACCTTAACAGAGCTTTTCTGTATTGCATTTAATGTTAAGTCCTACCAATGCTATTTAATGAGTTTCAAACTCCGATTCCAGTAGGGTTTCTAACTGTGGTTATCAAAGGTCTTTGGGACAACGGAAAGGTGCAGGATTGGGGACAGCTGGAAAATTTGAATAGGATCTTTAATTGTTTGTGTATATAAGGGCTGCTGTATGCATTCATTACTGATACAGGCTTTGCTTTCTTTGTCGCTTACTGCCTCTTATATCTCGCTGCAAATCTACAAGAGTCTGCCTGGTTAAAAAAATAAACTCCGCAGTCTCTGACAGGTAGCTAGAAACCCTGTAAACAGGGAGCTTGGGGAATAGCTGTTTTGTTTATGGCAAGCAAGAGTTACTTTATATAACTGTGTTTTGTAAAACCTCCTTTGTTCCTCGCATTTCTGTTGTGACAAATTTTTAGGATATATACTTTACTTCGTATAATCAACGTGGAGAAGCGCCGGGATTCAGCTCGGGGTAACCGGTACCTTTTAGAATTGGAACTTGAAGAAAGAGGCAGAAGGAAAGTAAGGCTTGCAGAGTATGTGTACCTCCTTCTCCACCGTGGTACAGGAGGGGATAGTGATGAAAGTCCCCCTGCAGAACCACCTGAAATTTCTCCCAGCCCTCCTGTCTTCAGTAAACCAATCCTCTGCCGGCCTGTCAGCCTGACCTGGAACCCTCGTGCTACAGTGCACTTTGTGGTGCCTGGTAAGTTTGTTGCTATTACTTGGTTAAAGTACTGCATGTTAAAACCCTGTCGGAAGCCTTGAGTGTCTGCAGTGGCATTAGACAGGAATACCCCTTGTCCCCACTAATCTTTATAATTTCTTTATGGTTTCTCTTGAACCCTTTCTTCTTTTGATCAAGATTAATATAAACATTCAGGGTTTCCTTACAGTCTACAAAGAATCCAACCCATCCACATATGCAGATGATTTACCCAGTCCCTCACCACTCTCCCCTATCTTCTACATGCCATTGATGGTCATGGTCAATGCTTGACATGCCTGTCAAGCCAATTTTCCCTTCCCATGGAACTCCAAAGATATTGCATATCTAGGCATCAAATTACCTATGAATTTGAAAGACTTCTACACACTTTTCTTCACTTGCCTGCACTTATACTGGTTCACATGAGCCACCAAAATAATGCATTACAAAGGCTTTACCAGTTTATCTCCCAAACACTTTTTCGCCTTCAAGCAACATTTTACAGGTTTCTGTGGAATAATAAATCTCCCAAAATCAGTATGGGGACGCTTACTAGGTCAAAACACATATGGGACATTGGTCTACTCAATATTTGTAATTATTAGTGGGCATGCCATCTTACACAGACAGGACTGTCCATATGAAATTCAAAGATTGGGTCCATAGTGAGCAATTTTTTTTGGACACACAGATCTGCTCTAGCCCTTGAGTTAGGTGATAATGGGCTCCATTCACGAAAGCATATTGCATGTGGTATTAAGGTGTCCAGACACATTTCCCCAAATATCGCATGGGATCCTGTCAATTTACTATGTCGTTTTGCGGTATTTACATACGGTAAGTAAATACTGCATTAAAAGGGGTTAAAGTCAATTCACAGAAGGAACTAATGAAATGCATTCGGTAATTAGGTAGAGGTCCAGGCATGCGGTATCTGAAGAATGTAAAAATATGATGGAACCAGTTCTCTCAACAGTAATGCATAGAAACCTAAATATGGAAATCATTGCGGTTGATTTACTTCAATAACTAAAGGAAATATTTTTTTTCTCTTTCGTTCATTGATGGACACAGCTCCTGATATTCATAACCATTGGGTTATACTGCCCCATACAGGAGTAGGACACTAGGCAGAAAAGAATCCTGGCTACACCCATGGGCAGTCCCAGGGGGTATTCTCCCCCCTCTCTGCTATAGCCACTATCTACCTAGTCAGGAGTAAGTATTTCCTTGCTGGGATCTTTGGTCCTGGCAAAATTTTTTAGATAGAACATTTTTTTTTCTCCTGGATTTTTTTCTGTGAGATTTACTATCAACTGCCGGACTGTGTGTCGGGCTGGGTAATCTAGATCCAGTGGTCCCCCCAGTCTGGCCAGCCAGCGCGTGCAGACCTCAGCTCCATGCTAGGCCGGCCGTGATATAGCCCCCCTAGACGAGGGCTGGTCTGCGAGTTAAATGCCTAGCGATGTCGCATACGACCGGGTCTCGACCTGATTCGCAGCGTTCCTCCTGGCCGACAGTCCCCCCATTTCGATGGAGAGGAGGTTCTCTCTGGAGCAGTGCTCTCCTGGTATGGTGAGTTGCTGTCCCCCCTCTCCCCCTGGAGGGTTTTGGGGTGGACGTGGGCCCCTCCTTGGGAAGGTCGTACCCCTGTGTTTCCCTCCTTCCCGCAGGCACCCCTCCTTGCCAAGTCCTCATCCTCCCCCTCCCCCCCATGCTGGGGCTGTTTGGGGGGTCTTGCCACTTTCCTGGAATAGAGGCAGGACGCTAACTGGTGATGGGGCCAGGGGGGTGCGTTGCCGGTGAATGGAGGATCGATTGTGCGGAGGGGGGGTTGTACCTGGTGGGGGCTGCTGCCAGGGCCCCCTGGATCTGTCCTTGAGGCCTGGTCTCCCTCCTGGGTCCCTGTAAGCCTCATGATGCTGCACGGTGCCGCCATTTTGTTGTAGCCTGTGATTCTATACATGGCAGCCATGTTTGTGTAGTCCGGTGGCAATTTCCTTGTGGTTTGCCCTTGGAAATAGCGGCGGCCTTGACAGTGGCATCCTGTGGGCGGCGATTTTGGCGGTGGGAGACCCTCATTTCCTGGCGCTGGATCATTTTACTTCCTGATCGCCGTATGTGTAGCACAGATTCTCCTGGTGACTGCAGGTGCCTGTTTCTGTGGGTGGTGAGTCTGGTGGGGTCCTCTCCCTCTCTGCTGAGGATCGCTTGGTGCTTTGTGCCTGGCGACCCGGTAGTGCTGCCAGCCCGGTGGGGGTTATGCCTTAGCAGTGTTTTACACTTTTTGTAGGGTCTCCCTGGTGACTCATGGAGTCTTTGAAACACATTTCCTCACCTGATCCCCTCTCTAAAGGCTACGGGACCCTCCGGGTCTCAACCAGCCATCCATGCACTGACGGCGGTCCTGGAGTCTCTTGTGTCCCGGATGGAGGTGGCTTGCGGGTGATGGGCTAGCAAAAAGTGCCACCGCCTTCCCCTGGCTTATCTGTCTCATCAGATCCTGAATCTGATTCGGCCGCCGCGGACGTGGGTCATCCTGCTGGGTCTGCAACCACACGCATGGAATCCTCTGATAGTGTGGATAATTCCTCCATGTCTGCAACAGCGCACAAAAGGCGCTGGTGGATGCACTGATTGTATCTGTGCGTAAGACCCTGAAGATGGAGGACAGGTGCCCTTTGGCACTCACAAGCCATCCAAAGCCATTGACCGAATTGTCGCTAAAGAGTGGGGACGACCAAAGCGTCCTTGTGCGGTCCCTAAGAGCTTTACTTGGCGTTACCTCTATGAGGAGTCCCTTCTTAAGAAGTGGACTTTGCCACTGGTCGTGGACCCTCTGTTTTCCAGATTAAACTAGGCAACCATGATTCCAGTTGAAGAGTCCCCGGCCTTTAAAGGATCCGGCTGACCGGAAGGCAGAGGCTGTGGCCCGCACTATGTACACTCTGGCTGGTTTGGCAATAAGGCTGGAATTAACCTTTGCCCTAGTGTTGCAAACTCTGACCGGTTGGACTAAGCTCCTACACCGTGACCTGGAGGGGGAACCGCTTCCTGCCTGCCTTTGCTGATCCGGCGGCCCAGCTGGTCCAGGGGCTGCAGTTTATCTGTGATGCCTCTTTGGATGCGGCTCCCCTGATGGCTCACCTCTCTGTTTTGCATTGGTCCTTCGGGGTGTTTTTTGGCTCAAGTGCTGGTCTGCGGATCAGACTTCAAAAAAGGGCCTTGACTGATCTTCCTTTTCAAGGAGATTGCCTGTTTGGAGTTACCCTGGACGACCTTGTTAAAGGTCTCACAGGGGGGAAGAGTATTTTTTTGCAGGATACTAAAGGCAAGGAACCTCAATGTAGACATAGGCCATCCTTCTCGGCTCATAAGAATTTTTTTCGTCCCTTAGGGTTGACTGATAAGGGCTCGAAGCCTTTCAGGGCCTCTTCTGGAGGATCCAAACGAACCTGGTCTGGCAAGCCAAGACCGGGCTTCTGCAGACCCAGGAACAAGGCTCCATCTGCATGAAGGTGCGCCCTCAACTGTATCAGGGGTGGGATGATGTCTTCGCTGGTTTCCGAGCCTGTGGACTTCCTGGGTGCAAGACAAGTGGGTCCACAAGGTCCTTTGGTCTGGCTACAAGATTGAGTTTCGCTCTTGTCCCCCGGCAAGGTCTTTTCCTACCAACTTATGCCTGTCCCCAGACTGCTTACAAGGCCTTTTTGGGGTGGTACAAGATCTGTTCCTTCATGGGGTGTTTGTCCCGTTTTTTCAGGGTTTTTACTTAGAAGGGATTCTGGTCATCTTAGTGGCTCCGGACTGGCCTCGCCGGGCTTGGTACACCAAACTGGTGCAGCTGGTTACTGACGTTCCCTGGCAGCTTCCTCTAAGAGAGGATCTGCTGTTTCAAGGACTGATCTTTCATCCTGTTTTAGTCACTGGCTTTGACGGCTTGGTTGTTAAACGCCAGGTGCTGAAGGATAGGGGTTTATCTGAGTCAGTGATTCCTACACTGTTGAAAGCTAGGAAATCTACCTCTAGGAAGATCTACCACCGTACATTGCGTGGTGTGAGTCTCTTGGGGTTCTTCCTTGCTTCTTCTCGGTGGCTCAGATCTTGACCTTCCTTTAACAGGGCGGTTGAACAGAAATTGGCCTGGATACCATCGAGGGCCAGGGGTCAGCTTTGGCGGTCTTCCTCCAGGGACCTTTCGCCACACACTCCCTGGTGCCTGCCTTTCTTCTGGGTGTCCGACATTTGGTTCCTCCGGCGCAGGCTACGTTGCCGCCTTGGGATCTTAATTTGGTGCTTTCAGCTCTACAGAAGCCTCCCTTTGAAAATATTTGGTAGATTCCCCTGCTTACGCTGCCCCAGAAGGTGGCCTTTTTAGTGGCGGCATTATCCTGTCGTTCACCTTACCTGGTGATTCACAGAAATAAGGTGGTTCTTCGCCCCTGTCCGTTGTTCCTTCCAAAGGTTGTCTTTGATTTTCATTTGAATGAAGACATTGTATTGCCTTCCCTATGTCCCAGGCATAAACATCCGAAGGAAATTGCCTCGCATGCCTTGGATGTGGTTTGAGCAATTAGGGTGTACCTGGCAGCTGCAGAGTCTTTCAGGAAGTCAGACTCTCTCCTTGTGCTCACCGATGGACCTCGAAAAGGGTTGTCCACTTCCTCTGCGACAATTTCCTGATGGACCAGACAGACGGTGGTTCAGGCCTATTCCATCAGGGGTCCGGTTCTTCCTTTCCCTGTCAAGGCGCATTCTACTAGGGCGCTTAGTGCCTCCTGGGCTTTCTGTCTTTAGGCGTCAGTGACGCAGGTTTGCAAGGCAGCCACCTGGTCATCGGTGCACACTTTTACAAAGTTTTATAAACTGAATGTGTTGGCATCTGCAGATGCTTCTTTTGGCCACAAGGTTTTGCAGCCTGCATTTAGGAGGACCTGATCCTCTTTGAGGGTGTGTTGTTTTTTTTCAGGTGGGTTCCAATTGTTTGGTTGAGCTCCTGTTGCCTGGTTGGCTAATGTTTAGCCCTGGGAATTTTTTGTTGTTTCCACCCCTCATGTCATGTTTAACACTGCTTTGGGACGTCCCAATGGTTATGAATATCAGGAGCTGTGTCCGTAAAATACATTCCCTCCCACCCCTCTGGAGTTATTATTCTCCTGACACTACTTGTTGGTCCAAAACCGAGTGGCTTTAGCAGAGAGAGGGAGTATACCCCCTGGGACTTCCCATGGGTGTAGCCAGAATTATTTTCTGCCTAGTGTCCTACTTATGTAGGAGGCAGTATAACCCATTGGTTTTGAATATCCGGTGCTGTGTCCATCAATGAACATCAGAGAAATGAATTTTAACGGTAAGTCAAAAATCCAGTTTTTTTATTTTGGATAGAGTGGATGGGGATTAGAACACCTGTCAGGTTTTTATTGTGGTCTGTGCCCCCATTAGTGAGATTTACCCTCTCTACATTTGTCCTGTTTACCATTATTATTAAAAGTGTAAGTAAAAGAAAATCCTAAATTTTCCCCAGAAAAGTAACAGAAGGAAAATCTTCCAATGGGACGCAGATGGAAAAAAAAATACTTCTAACCCTCCCTTACTCCTATCCAAAATGAGAAATAAAGTTTGTGCCTATAGTTCTACTTTAAGGCAAATAGACTGTGCAATTTGCAAGTTGCTTCAGAGCTTAGTAAATGAGGTAATGTGTCACATTACAAAAAATACCCAATCGCATGCAAGGAAAAAAAAAAACAAGCATTATTGTTTGTACATGATTGGATGATGGAAGTCAGTAGAGCTCCCCTTTATTTACTAAGCTCTGAAGTAACTGCACTCGCAAAGTCTTCAGTGTATGTGCCTTTTTTAGTATAGCCACTCCATTACATGTAGTAAAATGTACTTCTTTCTCCTCATTTTGCCAGATTTTTTTAGACTTCTTTTTTTGTGTATATACAGTAAAAACATATCCATTTGCTGCAAAAAAAACTCCAAATCACGTCAAACAATACAATGTACATGCATCTCACAATGGTCTCATCCCTTGTTAGAACATACAGGTTCATCTCATCAAGATTAGAACATCTGCAAAAAGTTAACCACTTGCCGACCGCCGCACGCCGATCTACGTCGGCGGTCAGCCCCTCACAGGCAAAGTGACGTAGGGCTACGTCACTAGCTTGTGAGGGTCTAGGGAGCGAGCGCGCGCCGCCGGAGGCGCGCTTCCGCTCCCGCGTGGTCACGGACCCCCCCCCCCGTGCGTGTGACCGGCGGACCCGTTGTCCGCCGGCGGGGGAGAGGGAGAAAGTCAGGCAGCTTGTGTAAACAAGCTGCCTGTCATTCTCCCCTCTGTATGAGAGCTGATCATATGGATCTACTATGTAGATCCGTTGATTACTCTGCATACAGCTGAAGCCACAGCCAATCACAGTAAGAATCACGCCCCTAGGGACACACACAGCCCCTCCCTCTCAAATAAAGTTAACCCCTTAACTACCAGTGTATTTTTACAGTAACAGTGCATATATATAGCACTGATTACTGTAGAAATGTCACTGGTAACCCCAAAAGTGTCAAAAATGTCAGTCGAGGGTCCAATCTGTCCGCCGCAATGTCGCAGTACCGCAAAAAAAAATCGCAGATCGCCGCCATTACGCGTTAAAAAAAAAAAACAACAAAAATGACAAAAATCTTTCCCTTAGTCAGTAAACGCAATAACTTTTGCGCAAACCAATCAAAATACGCTTTTTGCGATTTTTTTTACCAAACATAGGTAGCATAAAACAAATTGGCCGAAAATGTTAAAAAATTTTGATTTTTACATTTTTTTTGGGGGAATTTCATATAAAAAAAAGGGAAAAATATTGCTATTTTTGCAAAATTGACGCTCTTTTTTTGTTTATAGCGCGTGATCAAAAAATCGCACAGGTGATCAAATACCACCAAAAGAAAGCTCTGTTTGTGGGAAAAAAAGGACGCCAAATTCGTTTAGGTACAGCGTCGCACGACCGCGCAATTGTCAGTTAAAGTCACGCAGTGCCTAATCGCAAAATACCCCCTGGTCGTTTAGCAGCCAAATCCTCCGGGGCTTAAGTGGTTAATTTATTTCAGTAATTCAATTCAAAAAGTACAACTCATATATATTATATAGATTCATTACACACAGAGTGATATATTTCAAGTATTTCTTTCTTGTAATTTTGATGATTATAGCTTACAGCTAATAAAAACCCAAGATTCAGTATCTCAGAAAGTTAGAATTTTACATAAGACCAATTAAAAAAAAAAAAAAAAAAAGATTTTTAATACAGAAATGTTGGCTTACTGAAAAGTATGTCCATTTACAGTATAGCATGCACTCAATACTTGGTTGGGGCTCCTTTTGCATGAATTACTGCATCAATGCGGCTTGGCATGGAGGCAAGCAGCCTGTGGCACTGCTGAGGTGTTATGGAAGCCCAGGTTGCTTTAATAGCGGCTTTCAGCTCATCTGCATTGTTGGGTCTGGTGTCTCTCATCGTCGTCTTGACAATACCCCACAGATTCTCTATGGGATTTAGGTCAGGCGAGTTTGCTGGCAAGTCAAGCACAGTGATACCATGATCATAAACCAGGTATTGGTCGTTTTGGCAGTGTGGGCAGGTGCCAAGTCCTTCTTGAAAATGAAATCAGCATCTCCATAAAGCTGGTCTGCAGGAGGAAGCATGAAGTGCTCTAGTATTTCCTGGTAGAGGGCTGCGCTGACTTTGGACTTGATAAAACACAGTGGACCAACACCAGCAGATGACATGACTCCCCAAATCATCCATACTCCCTTCTGTTACAACACACAGTTCAAAAAAAAAAAAAAAAAATGATCCAGTTCCTTACAGAAAGTGAGTTAGATCTAAGTTTCTTCCTATATTGCACTGAAATCCAAACAATGTCATTATTAGCCCATCTAATCTAGTATATTGACTATAGAACAACCTCTTCCTAAGTCACAGATATTGCGATGGGTGGGCCTGGGTAGATGTTCTGTATTCCTGTCCTAAGATGACCATGCTGTCTCTTATAGATGCAGTACAGTGAAAGAAAATGTGTTATTAGCAAAACCAACTAGGGAATAAAAAAACAAGTTGCACCGCCATTACATCTAAGGACTGATAAACTACTAAACTGATTTTGTTGCATAAGCTTTGTTAGCCACTTCCCACGCTTCCATGATCGCCAGGTATAGAAAGTCGTCTTTAACCCCTTCATGACCAGGGGCAAAGTACATAAACCTTTACGCCCAAGCGCAATTTTTCAGGATTAAAGCCCACTTCCTGGCTGCCTCATTTGTGTTTCGCGGTCATAAACAGATTAACCACTTCTGGACCGGAAGGTTTCACCCCCTTAATAGCCAGGTACTTTTTTTGCAATACGGCACTGCGTTACTTTAACTGACAAATGCGCAGCCATGCGACGCTGTACCCAAACAAAATTGATATCCTTTTTTCCCACAAATAGAGATTTCTTTTGGTAGTATTTGATTTAATTCTGGAAAAAAAAACAATATTTTTTAATTTCTGCTATAAAACATTCCCATTAAAAAAATAAAATAAATAAAAATCAAATTTTTTCATAATTTGAAACCTATATGTATTCTGCTACATATTTTTGGTAAAAAGAAAAATCCCAATAAGTGTATATTGATTGGTTTGCGCAAAAGTTATCGCGCCTACAAACAAAGTAAAAGATTTGTCATTTTTTATTTTTTTACTAGTAATGGCAGCCATTAGCGATTGTTAGCGGGACTGCGACATTGCGGAAGACAGATTGGACACCTTATTGACATTTCTGACATTTTTGAGGGGACCAGTGACATTACTACAGTAATCAGTGCTAAAAATATACACTGTTCAGGTACATTGGCAGGGAAGGTGTTAACACCATCGGCGATTAAAGTGTTAAATGTGTCCCTAGGGGTTGCTTTTTAACTGTGCTGGAGATGGGCTTGCTGAATGAACACAGAGACCTGTGTTCCTTAATAGGAGCCCTGTGTTAATTACTGACAGAACAGCGGTCTGCCGTCCATGAGGAGCAATCGCGGGTGCCCAGCTGACATTACGGCCCACTGATTGGCTCCCCCTGTAGCAAATCGGCGCATGTGTGTGCCCCCCTTTGCTGTCCTGTGAAACTATGTACATGTAGGTCTTGCGGGACAGAGCCAACCTGCCACAGTAGAAGTACTGCGACTGGTCGGCAAGTGGTTAGGGCACTTTAACCCTTTTCTGCAGCCACCCCCTGGCCCTTTCAAAGAATCAGAATTCCAGGAGGCAGATTTCCTAATCATGTGATTTGTTGTCGCAGCATTTAAATGATCAGAAGTTCCCAATGATCAGGGGCTGTCTATAGCCTCATACACACGCACCGATTGTTGGCTGAACGATCGGCCGTCTTTTGTCCAGTGTTGTTGTGTTGGTTGAAATGTGCTCTAGACTGCACACAAATTTTGTCGGCGAACAACAACCAACTTCAGAAGTGATGTCATGTTCTGGTTTACTTTTCGTGTGTTTATTCTTCTCTGAGCATGCCCAGTCTTGATCATCACATTTTTGTCGGCCCGAAATCTGTACTGACTGAGGAACAATCGGCCGTTCTGCTGACGGCCAACAAAAATTTTATAGCATGCACACCAGATTTTGTTCGGCCGAAAAGTCGCAGTCGGTTGTCGGAAGCATCATACTAACAAGCCGACAATTGGCCGCAAATTTACGGCCAACAATCGGTGCGTGTGTACGGGGCTTATGACAGCTTAGTCACTGGCTGGAAGTGCTCTAAAATCACGTGCTCAACACAAAAGCTGTTCCCTGTAGATACAAATGTGCATGGACTTGATTTAAGGGTCGTTCAGCTGTTGCAAATATGCATACAGCCAGGACCAGTTACTACATGAAGTTCATTTTGTATAAAAATGCCATTAGATGAGCATCTTTAACATTATTAAAGTACAAGAACCCATTTTCTCTTACGTCCTCCGACAGTCGCCGCCTCTTCATATTCGTCACATATGGGGTATTAGACTTTGCTCCGAAGGAGTAGCTAGGCAACAGAATATGTTAACAATAAAGCTTTAACATATCCCACCCTCAAGGGGTGGTCCCCTCAGTCAATACCCTCCTACTTCCTGCAACCATATCTCAGTTTTAATGTCTAGCTTGTCAGGAGTGGCTGGCTCTCTCTGTGCTGGGACTTTTTGTCCCAGACTCTTTCTTCTTTTTAATATTTTATTTGAGTTTTTTCTCTACCTTTACTTAGCTGTTGTTTTTGTCAGCATTAGTTAGTTCTTCGGACGAAGAGGATCATGCGGACTGGGTCTCGGGCTGATCCCCCTGATCGCAGGTCGTGGGTCAGTGGCTTCCCAGTCTGCCATCGAGCGTTCAGCCAGGTAACGCTCCTGGCACGGTGAACGACCCATCCCTGTTCGGTGCAGGGATGTTTGGTGAGGTGGCTACCTCACCGGACGCTGTGCGGTTTCTTAACCGCCATTGTGTGCGTCTTGAATTGCGACTCTCCCTGCCTCATGTGCAGCGGCTTGTTCGCCTGTGCGGGTTCCCCACGCCATATGAGGTAAGTGTGTCTATGTGGGGACCTGTCTGTCTGGGGGGGGTCTCAGTCTGGGACTGTGTAACCTGCCTTTAAATCACACTGCTTGTCTCCCTATCTCTCGGCTGCATGCTGTGGGCTGCAAGGGGGGGGGGGAGCTGTATGACACTGTGTGTGTCAGGCTGGGCAGTGTGGGAAGCTGTGTGCTGTGGGGCATGTTTTTAATGGCATGTTGGGGCATATACAGCGATCGCTGCGGCGATCTAACATGTATCCATATAATGGGATGAAATTGTGTGTGTTTTTATGCACTGTGGAGCGGCGGTTTCGGCGCCAAACGACGCCATTTTACCGGCGCCCGCTCCGGCCGCATGGTTTACATGCACGGCGGCCATTTTCTTGTAGCCTCCATAGGCTTACATAGAGCGCCCTGGCAGCATCACTTCCTTTTTCCTGGAACACCGGTCGAGGCAGCAGCAGCAGCGGGGTCTCCTCAGGTTTTATCCTTCTATTCCTGTTGTCCATTGCCTGTATTCAGTCTGTATATTCCCTGTGGGGGTCTCATTGTGCCTGAGTGTGTGCGGTGGGCTGCGCTTACCGCGCTTGCTGAAAGGGGGCAGTTAACCCTTGGTTGTCTGGCGTACAGGGGCAATGGATTCTCAGGAGGGCAAGTTTCCCACAGTATTGGTGGAAAGCCAGGGGACCGCTGTTTCCCCCCCAGGGGGGGATTTAGCCACTATTGTGGCTGGCCTTGCTGCCCAGGTGCAAATGCTGGTGGCTGCTCAATCTACTAAACGGCCCAGAGTTACTCTGTCCTCCGATTCTGAGGGTGAAGGTGATGGGGCTGTTCTGGCAGGGACCCCCCTATCGGGGTCCCGCTCCTCTCTTGATCTAGTGGGGTCTGAGGTAGAGGCTGAGGTTGAGGGGGTTGATAATTCTCCCCCTGGCTCGCCTGAAGAGCTTGCAATCATGGATGAGTTGATTGCTTCCATTAAGCAGACGCTACGTTTGCAGGACGAAGTGTGTCCCCCCGCTGCCTTGGCGGCTTATGGGACGCAGAGAAAACGCAGGACGCCGCAGGTTTTTCCCTGCAATGCTGATTTTCAGCGCGCTGTAAAGGATCAATGGCGCGATCTGCGCAAACCTTTTGCGGTACCAAGTAAATTCAAGCTGCGTTATCCTTTCTCCCCTGCCACTGATGAACGGTGGTGTGTGCCTCCACCAGTGGATCATGCAATTGCGGTTTTGAACAAAGCCACTGCGATTCCTGCAGAGGGATCCCCTGTTTTCCGTGATGCCACGGATAGGAGACTGGAGTCTCTTGCCCGTCATACTTATTCTGTTACGGGTTCTATGCTTAAGGCTCTATTTGCTTCTCTCATGGCGGCCCAGGCGATCGCAAGTTGGACGCAGATGCTTAGGCGCGTCCTAGTGGCCGATTCGGCCTCGGCGGCGACCCTGGACATGGTGGATCAGATCCACCAGGGTGTCATGTATCTGTGTGATGCGGACCTGGACCTGATTCCGTTGGCTGCACGTGTGCACAGCGTGGCGGTGTTGTCTCGCCGCCTGGTTTGGTTGAAATGTTGGTCGGTGGACCAATCTTCACGTAAAACCTTAGCCAATCTGCCTTATGATGGGTCTCGCCTTTTTGGGGAGTCCCTGGATGTGTTGATTAAGGGGATCACCGGGGGTAAGAGCACTCTCTTGCCCCATTTCCCCAAGGCTAAGGGGGCTTCTGGGAAGAAGCATGCGAATTTTCGGCCCCCTCAGGGGTCCTTTCGTGCCTTTCGGCCGCACTACAAGGGCAAACCGTTTAAAGGCCAGGGCTCTCAGAAGAAACCCTGGTCTGGGAAACAGAAGTCCGGCCAATCCGGACCTGCGGCCCATAACAGTTCGGCCTGAAGGGGCGCCCTCACCCAGTTTTGGGGTGGGGGGACGCTTGCTCGGTTTTCTTCAGCCCTGGTTGGCCCGTGTGCGGGACAGATGGGTTCTGGAAATCGTTCGATCTGGTTACAAGATCGAGTTTCTCTCTCGGCCAGAGAGCAGATTTTTTCCCTCAAATCTACAACTGTCTCCAGAGCGCCTGCGGGATCTGCACCTGGCGGTGCGGGACCTGAGGGCTCAGGGAGTGGTGGTTCCGGTGCCTCATCGGGACAGATTTCGGGGGTTTTATTCCAATCTGTTCACCGTGCCCAGAAAGGAGGGCAAGGTTCGTCCAATTCTGGACTTGAAAGCTCTGAACCGCTCTGTGCGGGTTCGCAAGTTCCGCATGGAATCCCTGCGCTCGGTGGTGGCTGCCCTGGTTCCGGGGGAATTCATGGCCTCCATCGATTTGAAGGATGCGTATCTTCACATCCCCATATTCGAGGGTCATCAGAGATACCTTCGATTTGCCATTGCGGAGGATCACTACCAGTTCGTGGCGTTGCCCTTTGGGCTCGCCTCGGCTCCGCGGGTCTTCACCAAGGTGCTTGCACCGGTTCTGGCATTATTGAGGGCCCAGGGCATTTCTGTCCTGGGGTATCTGGACGACATTCTGATTCGGTCTGCGACCAGTCAGGGTCTGGAGAAGGACCTGTCTGTCACGATGCAAACTCTGCAGGAGTTCGGTTGGACGATAAATGTTCCAAAGTCGACACTGAGTCCGTCGGTTCGTCTTCCCTATCTGGGAATGATACTGGACTCGGTGCAAGCAAAGGTCTTCCTGCCGGAAGACAAACTCAGGACTCTTCAGGAGGAAGTCAGGTCCCTCAGGGACGTTCCGAACTCGTCTCTGCGGACGTGTATGAGATGTCTGGGATTGATGGTCTCGGCTTTCGAGGCGATTCCTTTCGCGCAGTTTCACACGCGGGGTCTCCAGGCGGAGATCTTGTCCAAGTGGGACGGGCGACCTCAATCTCTGGATCTTCAGATCTCGTTGAGTCATCGCACCAGGGAAAACCTTCTGTGGTGGCTCCAGTCCCCGTTGGTGTCCGGGGGCAAGTCGTTTCGTCCGATCTCGTGGACGATAATCACCACGGATGCCAGCCTGTCGGGCTGGGGTGGTGTTCTGGGCGTTCTGTCCGCCCAGGGGACCTGGTCGGAGGGGGAGTCTTCCCTCCCGATCAACATTCTGGAATTGCGTGCGATAAGGCTCGGTCTTCATCGCTGGACGGACCGGCTGCAGGGCTGCCCGGTTCGGGTGCAGATGGACAATGCCACGGCGGTGGCCTACATCAACCACCAAGGGGGCACCAGGAGTGCCCGAGCGGCTCGAGAAGTGGCCGACATTCTGTCTTGGGCCGAGACTCATGTCCCGGCGATAACGGCGGTTCACATTCCGGGAGTGGAGAACTGGCAGGCGGACTATCTGAGTCGCCAGACCCTGGATCAGGGGGAATGGTCTCTCCATCCGGCTGTCTTCCAGATGTTGTGCGCGAAGTGGGGTCTTCCAGATGTGGACCTGTTCGCGTCTCGCCTCAACTACAAGGTGAAGAGGTTCGTGGCAAGGACGCGCGACCCTCGGGCAGACGCGTCGGACGCGTTAGTGGCCCCGTGGCATCAGTACAGGCTGATGTACGCGTTTCCACCGATTCAGTTGCTGTCCCGGTTCCTTCGCAGGTTACACTCGGAACGCAGCACG
The DNA here is from genome assembly GCF_965119305.1 of Pelophylax lessonae. Taxonomy (NCBI): domain Eukaryota; kingdom Metazoa; phylum Chordata; class Amphibia; order Anura; family Ranidae; genus Pelophylax; species Pelophylax lessonae. The sequence goes on from NC_138777.1 coordinate 76,168,557, forward strand.
GTGATTCTTGTGGCACCGGACTGGCCTCGCCGGTCCTGGTACGCAGACCTCGTGAATCTGGCGGTCGACGCCCCCTGGCGTCTGCCTCTTCGGGACGATCTACTGTCTCAAGGACCGATTTACCATCCTGCTTTACAGTCGCTGGCTTTGACGGCCTGGCTGTTGAGACCGAGGTCCTGAAGGAGAAGGGTCTCTCTCCAGAGGTTGTTCATACCTTGATCAACGCGAGGAAGTCTTCCTCGGGAAAGGTTTATTACCGTACTTGGAAGGCCTATTTTGCCTGGTGTGAGTCCAGGGGGTTTTCACCCCGCACGTACTCGGTTTCCCGTGTGCTGTCTTTCCTTCAGACGGGTGTCGATCAGCGTTTGGCGCTGGCTACGATAAAGGGTCAGGTGTCTGCGCTGGCCGTTCTGTTTCAACGTCCCGTGGCTTCCAACTCCTTGGTTGGCACTTTTATTCAGGGTGTGCGGCATCTGGTTCCTCCTAGGAGGGATCCTTTGCCCCCTTGGGACTTGAATCTAGTCCTATCTGTGTTACAACGTGCTCCTTTTGAACAGATCAGGGAGATCTCGTTGTCTATGTTGTCCAAAAAGGTCGCCTTTTTGGTGGCGATCACTTCGGCTCGCAGAGTGTCGGAACTGGCGGCTTTGTCCTGCAAGTCTCCGTACCTGGTTGTTCATTTGGATAAGGTGGTCTTGCGACCTAATCCTTCTTTTCTGCCGAAACGAGTTTCGGAATTCCATCTTAACGAGGATATTGTTTTGCCTTCGTTGTGCACGAAGCCTAAACATCCAAAGGAGGTGAGATTGCATTCTCTGGATGTTGTTCGGGCGATTAGGGTTTACCTTAAATCGACTGAGTCTTTTCGAAAGACGGACTCCTTGTTTGTTCTTCCAGAGGGTCCTCGGAAGGGCATGGCGGCTTCCGCCTCTACCATTGCCAAATGGATCAGGCAGACCATTGAACAGGCCTATGCCTTGCAGGGGAAGGTTCCCCCTGTGCCTGTGAAGGCGCACTCTACTAGATCTCTGAGTGCGTCTTGGGCCTGTCGTCATGGGGCTTCTGTAGCCCAGGTGTGTAAGGCGGCGACTTGGTCGACCGTACACACTTTCACAAAATTCTACAAAGTAGATGTTCAGGCATCGGCGGATGCTTCCTTTGGCCGCAAGGTTCTTAGTGCGGCTGTTCCCTAGGGTCCCTTGTTGGGGACTCCTGGCTGTTGGGATAAGTTTTGTATCCCCTGGTTTTTTGTCTTTTCCTGGGTTGTTGCTCCTGTTGAGCACTTATTTTTGCTGTTGCCCAGCTGGTTTCCTTCCTTTGGTAAGGTTCCTTTCTTTGATGTGGAGACTGCGTTGCCTTTCGGCGCGGATGCGTTTCCCACCCCTCATGTTTGCACTGCTTTGGGACGTCCCCATATGTGACGAATATGAAGAGGCGGCGACTGTCGGAGGACGTAAGAGAAAACGGAATTTTTGTAAAATCTTACCTGTAAAATTCCTTTCTCTGAGTCCTCCGACAGTCGCCGCCCCCGCCCCTCTTTTGGTGTTTGAATGTATACTCTACTGCTATTCCACTAAAACTGAGATATGGTTGCAGGAAGTAGGAGGGTATTGACTGAGGGGACCACCCCTTGAGGGTGGGATATGTTAAAGCTTTATTGTTAACATATTCTGTTGCCTAGCTACTCCTTCGGAGCAAAGTCTAATACCCCATATGTGACGAATATGAAGAGGCGGCGACTGTCGGAGGACTCAGAGAAAGGAATTTTACAGGTAAGATTTTACAAAAATTCCGTTTTACACATCATGCGGAGAGTTTTTCTACAACTGCCAGATTGATCCTGTGAGGATGAATTGACGGAGGTAGTGATTAGTGGTACATCAGGCGGTAAACCCCAACATTAAATGCATTACTAAGATCAATAGAAAAATGGATGAATATTAAGGGCACGCCGAGAAGCTTTTCTGCTATTACCCTGTGCATGGCAGTTGAAGGTGGCAGCATTTACCTGTATATCTGCTAACATTTCTGCAGACTGTATCCTCCATTTGCTATTTGTCTGTAAAATGCTTTCTTGCTGCATAAATCACAAGCTGTTGAGCAATTGACTTGATTGGGATGAACTGGATTGGGCACTTTTGTTGTGAATGTGAACTTCACCAAAGAGGCTAAAATCAACAGCATAAAAGCAAATTGCAATGCAAAAGTCGCTTATACCTGCACACTGCTCATTACAAACACGATCGGGAATAAAGACAAGTCACTCAGTCAGTGTTGCTTAGCCAGCTTTGTATTTGCTTCAACATCCTTGTAATCTGTCTCTTTTGATTGCTGCATGCTGCTTTATACTAGACTTTTATCATTGCTATGTTGTCACGATTTATGTGTTGTATACAGTCTAGTATTTTTGTGTAGCTAAAGCATGGACTTAACTACCTCTCTATGAATCCTGTATGTTGGAGGCAAGCAGTTAAAATGTATATGGATTTAGAAGTACATCTGATTGGTGAACAGATTGACTTAACTGACCATTCTGTGAAAGGATATTTTGTTTGTGCACTAGAATAATGATCTGTTTAAAAAATGTAACTAAGCGTGCTATTTAAAATTGATTGAGTTACAGTGCATCCGGAAAGTTTTCACATTTTGTTATGTTATAGACTTATTCCAAAATGGATTAAATTCATTAATTTCTTCACAATTCTACAAACAATATCCCAAGAAGTTTTCTTTGTTAAATCTTTGTTTCTGTTTCTGTGATGATGTGAATTGTAACCGCACTATGTTGGTTTACACGCTTAAATGACTACATGAGTCTTCCTCTTAAGCCCCGTACACACGCAGCGATTGTCGGCCGTAAATATTCGGCCGCCCAACGATCGGCCGATTGTCGGCTTGTTAGTATGATGCTTCCGACAACCGACAGCGACTTTTCGGCCGAACAGAATCTGTTATGCAGGCATTAAAATTTTTGTTGGCCAACACCAGAACGGCCGATTGTTCGCCAGTCAGTACAGAATTCGGCCGACAAACAGCCGATTAGCAAGACTGGGCATGCTCAGAAAAGAAAAAAAACACAGAAAGTTAACCATCACATGACATCACTTCTGCAGTCGGCTGTTGTTGGCCAACAAAATTCATGTGCAGTCTTTTGCAGTTTTCAGCCGACAGGACAGCACCGGACAAAAGACGGCCGATCGTTCGGACGACATTCGGGACGTGTGTACGGGGCTTTACTGTTTCTCCTTTTGAGATGCTGATTGTCTACGTCCTTTGTTCAATACTGCTTTTCTCACTGATACGCAGTCAGTTATGTTTCTGTTATACTGCACTTTCTAATGTTTTCATATATGACACTGGTGTTTGTTAACTTTGAATATTTCAATAAAGAATTTGAAAAAAAAAAAAAAATCTTTGTTTCATCAGACCAGAGAATTTTGTTTGAGAGTCCTTCAGGTGCCTTTTGGCAAACTTCAGGCAGGCTGTCATGTGCCTTTTCTGAGGAGTAACTTCCGTCTGGTCACATACAGGCCTGATTGGTGGGGTGCTGCAGAGATGGCTGTTCTTCGGGAAGGTTCTCTTCTCTCCACAGAGAAATGCTGGAGCTCTGTCAGAGTGACCATCGGATTTATGGTAACCTCCCTGACAAAGTCCTTTCTCCCCCGATCACTCAGTTTGGCTGGGCGGCCCAATCTAGGAAGAGTTCTGGTGGCCCAATCTAGGAAGAGTTCTGGTGGTTCCAAACTTTTTTTTTTTTTTTTACAGATATAGGAGGCCACTGTGCTCATTGGGACCTTCAATGCTACAGAATTTTTTCTGTACCCTTCCCCAGATCTTTGCCTTTATACAATCCTGTCTTGGTCTACAGACAATTCCTTGAACTTCACGGCTTGGTTTGTGCTCTGACATGCACTGTTAACTGTGGGAACTTTTATAGACAGGCGTGTGCCTTTCCAAATCATGTCCAATCAACTGAATTTACCGCATGTAGACTCCACTCAAGTTGTAGAAACAACTCAAGGATGATCAGTGGAAACCCGATGCACCTGTGCTCAATTTTGAGTGTCATGGCAAAGGCTGTGAATAGTTACATACATGTGATTTTTTTTTTTTTTTTTTTTTATTAGTATTTTTATTTTTAATGAATTTGCAAAGATTTCAAACAAACTTCTTTCACGTTGTCATTATGGGGGTATTGTTTGTAGAATTTTGAGGATAAAATTAATTTAATCCATTTTGGAATAAGGCTGTAACAAAACAAAATGTGGAAAAAGTAAAGCGCTGTGAATACTTTCCAGATACACTGTAATTAGATTTACAGTGGCTGTATGAGGTTTGGAAACCTTAGGAATGTGCTTTGACAACGTTAAGTTTTAAATGGTGTAGGGGGGAAGGCCTTTTGTACTGGAATTTTAACAATTTTTAATAGATTTTGGAATAAAATGATTTTGTATATACCTTTTTAATGAGTTAAACTATCTCTAAATCTACTGGCAGCCACATTCTAAGACTAACCGATACAAAAATAGACAAAAATCGCTATACATACCTTTACCGGAGCGGCTTCAGAAAAGGTATGTATGGTGATAAGCTCTCTCTTGTCTGTTCTTGGTAACAGTTTTTTTTGTTCATGGATTTTTCCATGCTAATTCTATATATGAAGAATGCCAGTCAGCCCTAGGGCACATGGAAAACAATTGTTATCTATGTTCGCCATTTGCAATGAAATGGCAGCCCAGGGTTGCTGTGTAGTAAGCTGCAATAAGATGTAGAGCTGCTGCATGTTATCGCAGCGCACAGAAAGAAACGGCATGTCACTGCACAGCAGCGCAATGCACCACGCTGCTGTGCAGTAACACGAAGAAAGTGCACTTCAAATAAATTTGACAAAAAAAAGAAGGAACTGTGTGATGTGATGAAATGTGCATTTCACCACTCGATCACTGCAGCTAAAACTGAGAGATGCCCTCACACTATCTACTCTGGGTGTGTGTGCAGGCAGTTTGACAGGCCCTAAAACATAACACAAAGCACCCTAGCATTGTAAAACATGTTAACTGTTAGTTTGGAAGGTAAATTTAAAAGAATACTCTCAAGCATTGGTGGATAAAGCCCATAACAACCACATATGGTGCAGCAGATCACTCACAGCTTGAGCTTGTTGTTCAGTACCCGGTCTAATCAAGCTGTGATGAAGGGGGCAGGACCCTGGAAACACGTCAGCCTTGCAATGCGCTAATGCAGTAATAGAGCTGCTGCACCATATGTGAATGTTCCAGAGTTTTATCTACCAATGCTTGCGAGAAGTTTTTACTTCCCAAAAAAACAATTAATATGCTTCACAAGGCCAGGATGCTTTGTCTTGTGCTTTTAACGTCTATCACATTTCCCAATCTACAGCCATTGCAACTGGACTTAGAGTTTAATACATTATTATGATGAACCTGTGAGGCTACACTTATGGAACCACTTTGTCACTACTGATAGTACCTGAAAAAAAAGATTGTTTTATTTTTTGTATTGATTTTCTGCTTTCTTGTTTTTTTTTCAGTGAAGAACCAAGCTCGCTGGGTCCAGCAACTGATCAATGATCTTGAGTTTCTGTATTTAAAGACCCATGATGACCAGTTCAGTCTTATCTTGGTGGATTACGACAGTGACGATATGGATGTAGAGCAGGCTTTACGCCATGCTAAATTGCCAAGGTATCCATTTTCTATAGTTCTTGTTATTTGACAAGTATTGGCATGTCAGAAGCATATATTAAAGTTGTGTTTAGTAGGATACCACATTTCTGACCTGATGGACAGTGATAGGACTTGGCAAATGAATGCCAAGCTGTGCTCCTCCATACCTTCCTCTCCTTATCTTAAAGGGATTATAAAGTCAGAAGGTTTTTTTATCCTAATGCATTCAAAGCATTAGAACAAAAAAAGCCTTCTGTTTGCAGCAGCCCCCTAATATCTGAGCCCATCTCTATCCAGCGATGTTGCATGAGTCTTGGTTGGCCGAGACTCTCCCTCTGGATTGGCTGAGATGGCAGTGTGGCATCATTGGCTCCCGCTGCTGTCAATCAAATTCAGTTAGCCAATTAAGAGAGAGAAGGGGCGGGCCATGCCACGGCTCTGTCTCTACATGGACACAGGGAGCTGCAGCTTGGCTCAGGTGCCCTTATAGAAAGCTGCTTGCTGTAGGGGCACGCAATAGGAGGGAGAGGCCCGGAGCAGTGAAGAGGGACCTGGAAAGAGGAGGATCCGGGCCACTCTGTGCAAAGACATTACACAGGGCAGTATAACATGTTTGTTGTTTTTAACCAAAAAAAAAAAAATTAGACTTTACCATAACTGTAATGGCTGCACTAATAATATGACATTTATTGACATGGATTTCTAGTTTATATGATTGGCCTGTTTAAAGTCATGCCACAGCATCTCAATCAGATTTAAGTCTGAACTGTGACTAGGCCACTCCAAAACCAAAAATATTTTCAGCCATTCAGAAGTGGACTTGCTGGTGTGTCTTGGATCATTGTCCTGCAAGTAAGATTGAGATCAGGAACTGATGACTGGTTATTCTCCTTCAGGGTTTTCTGTAAGAGTGCAGAATTCATGGTTCCATCAGTTATGGCAAGTTGTCCAGGTCCTGAAGCTGCAAAGCAGCCCCAGACCATCACACTACCACCACCATGCTTGACTGTTGGTACGATGTACTTTTTATGAAATGCTGTTTTAGTTTTACGCCAGATGTAACGGGACGCACATTTTCCAAAAAGACTTTTGTCTCATCAGTCCACAGAATATTTGCCCAAACATCTTGGGTATAATCAAGATGTTTTTTTGCAATTGTGAGATAAGCCTTTGTGTTCTTTTTGGCCAGCAGTGGCTTTCACCATGGAACTCTCCCATGAATGCTATTTAGCCCAGTCTCTTACTTATTGTTGAATCATGAACACTGACCTTACCTGAGGCAAGTGAGGCCTACAGTTCTTTATGTTCTGGGTTCTTTTGTGACCTCCTAGAGGAGTCATCGTTGTGCTCTTGCAGTAATTTTGGTAGGCTGGCCACTCCTGAGAAGGTTCACCACTGTTCCAACTTTCCTCAACTTGTGGATAATGCCTCTCACCGTGGTTCGCTGGAGCCTTAGAAATGGCTTTGTCATGTCAATTACATTGTGTAAAACTATAAGTGTTAAAACCCACGCTAAAGTGAAAAATAAATAAATAAATCCTGAAGCTGCTACTCACTTAGGTAAAAACCAAGAAAATACTAAAAAAACAATCTTAAAGCAGCGCTAACAGGCATATAGTTGATGGTGAAAAGTAAAGTGAACCAGTGCTTATATATATATATAGATATATATATATATATATATCTATATATATACTGTATATATATATATATATATATAATCAATATATCCAAAAAATAAGTAATAATAAAGTGCATACATGGATGGAAGTGCGTTCATAAAATATTGACAGTGCAAACAGTGCTGAATAAGGTGCAGTCCAAAATAAATAGTCCACTTTAAGTAGAACTATAGTGCTGACCATCAACTATATGCCTGTTAGTGCTGCTTTAAGATTGTTTTTTAATGTCAATTACTTTGTTTCTCATTTCTTCTTGAATTTTTTTAGATCGCAGCATGATGTGTTTATTTTTAGATCTTTTAGCATGCTTCACTTTGTTAGACAGCGTCTATTTAAAGCGGAGTTCCACTCATTTTATAAAGTTGCTATATACGTTATCCCCTTTAAAAATGCTTTTACCAATGTAAACTTTTTTTTGCTATGGCAACCTGTCCAGAAGAGGAAGAGCCGTTGAGTGGCATTAATGTTCCGGGTGCAAGGTCAGGAGATGCATGCTGGGTAGCCAGCTGCACCTTATCCTGGAAAAACACATGAGTGGGCTTCAGATGCCCACATCCTCGATGGCCCCTGCCTGCTTCTGAGATCATGTATGTTATTACAGATTTACAAATAACAAGCATGAAGGCAGTTAGGACAGTATCCAAATAATAATGTACTAGCACTAACAATCATTGGGAAACTTTAAAAAAAATGTTTTATTATAATAGACTGGAGCTCCGCTTTAAGTGATTTCCTGATTCAACAGGTCTGGCAGTAATCAGGTCTGGGTGGAAATTGAATGCAGCTTTCCAAAAAATGTGGTTAATCACAGTTCATTCATGATATAGCCAGAGGTGAGGGGGGAATTATTTTTTCACATAGGGCCAGGCAGGTTTGGACAGATTGTTTTCCCTTAATGACTGCATTTTATATTTACAGGGGTTATCTTTGTGTAATAATACAATCTATTTGATAAACTGGATCATTTAAGTGTGACAAATATGCAAAAAAATAAAAACCAGGAAGGGGGCAAATACTTTTCACAGTACTGTAGGTGATATTGCTGCGTCATTTTTAGTAGCACCTTCTGAATTTTGTTCACAAATGCATTACTTCATTTAAACGTGGAGATCTCTGTCAAGTAATCTAGTCTGTAACATCATTTTACTTTTGCGTGTTGATAAGGACACATCTAGAAATTACATATAGTAACATTTTGATGTGGTCTCTCATACATTGAGAGGGGTTGCATATTTCCATGCACCTTCTGGGAACTGAATAGTAATTTTCATGGTGAATCTGTTATCCCCAAATAAAAATGAAAAATAAATTATTTAATTTGCTGTAATTCTGTTACATTATATATACTTCCTAGAGGACTTCAAGTGCATATGTGCCAAAACTATAGAAATTTAAGGCTGAAGTTTAGTGTTTTTTGATACAGCACAACAGACATTAATTATGCATAAAGGTGTGTATCTCATCCCTTGAAGGTGGCTAGGTTGGGTGCTAAAAACCTTCCATTTTGTGCTGCCAGATACTATCCGAAACAGCTGTCTTCCATTGCTGTAAAGCTTAATGGGAGCCTCTGCTACTGAGACTGCCACTTGCTCACCCTCCTCTACCCCCTTTGCCTTTTATACGGGTAGTATTACTGCTCTCCACAATGCATCACATTCTGTGAATGAACGTGGAGTTTGAATGAACGTCGAGTTTGAATGACAGGATCTCCACCATTCACATAATTAATTGGGCTTTGGGGGAGTAGTAATATGAGCTCTCTGAATGGTGGAGAGGGCAGAACAGGTTGAGGGAGTGGTGCAGCTTTTATGCATTGCAACATTTCTTAGCATTACTCATAACTAATGTGTTTGGTGCTGAATAGCCAAACAAAAAAAGAAAGGATAGAAATTCCTCACAAGCAGAAAAAATGTATAATTTCACTGATCTTGCTAGCTGCTTGTACTGTGAAGTAAGGCCCCTTTCACACGGGTGGATCCGTTTGGACGAACGCCTCTAGCTCAGCATGGATTGCTCTGTTGATCCCCACTGAGCAGGTGGATGACAGGTCCGTCTCTGCTCACTGTGCAGAGATGGACCTGTCAGAGTCCTGCTCTCTTCTGTTGGGAGATCGGATGGCGAACGTATTATTTGCCACCTGTCTGTTTTCAGCGGATCTTGTCAGATAGGATGCCAGGCGGGTGTCAGCGAACACATGTCCGCAGATGAGTAGCCTAATAGGGAAAATTGCTATGCTTATAGGGTCCACTGCTAGTCCTAAAGTGGTCGTAAACTACATTTAACTCTATTTAATTATTTTAAAATGTATAAAAGCCTTTTTCTGCTGTTGGTTTTTCCTGTGCCTCCCCTAGCAATGGTCAAATCCTAGAATTTATTAAGGAAAAAAAAACAAACAAAAAAAAAAACAAATACATTCTATGGCCAAAATGTTGTGGATACCTGACCAAAAAACATGTATATGCATTCTGGCCATCCCATTCCAAAACCATGGCCATTAATATGGAGGTGCTCCCTTCCCTTTGTGGCTACAGCCTCCACTCATCTAGTGGAATAACTTTCCAGATTTTGTAATGTCTGTGGCAATCTGTGCCCATTCAGCAAATAGAGTATTTGAGGCCAAGCACTGATGTTGGATGAGAAGACGATCGGCGTACCAATTCTTCCCAAATGTATGCAGTAGGTTAGGGTCCTGTGCAGGCCCCTCAAAATCCCCCATGCCAAACTCTTCAAACCATATGTTTATAGATCTGGCTTTGTGAATTGGGGCACAGTCACTGTGAAACAGACAAGGCCCTTCACCAAAATGGTAGCCACATGGTTTTGGTAGCCACATGGATGGAAGTGCAAAATTGTCTAAAATATTTGTATACTGCAGCATTAACAGTAACTATCACTGAAAAAACCTGAACACACTAATTTGTTGGGGGGTAGGGAGTGTCCACTTATTTTTGGCCATATAGGCAAGTGTGACTAGATAGTGTAAGTCAACCTTAATATTTACCAAGTGTGTTATTTTAAAGAGGATCTTCACCCTAGAGAGAAAACATTAAAAGTCAGCAGCTACAAATACTGTAGCTGCTGATTTTTAATAAAAGGACACTTAACTATCCAGCAATCCAGCGCTGTCTTCCCTCAGGCCAATTCTTCGCTAGTCTTCAGTTCTCCAACATTGGCACTTTACTGTGAGAAGCCACCTGTGACTCTTTGCGGCTTCACAGCCATCTCCCCAGTGTGCATGCATGAGCCACGCTGTGCTTTGTGAATAGTCATGCAGCCTTCTGGGACTTGTGATGTCTCCCAGAAGGCTGAGGGTACAGGGGGGGGCGATCTGAGTGGAAACGGGAGTGGGTACCTATCAAAACTTGGTATCTGCTTTCCAAAAAAAAAACAAAAATTGTGCCAAATGTGATAGAGGAGGTGGGGAGGAAGACAAAAAGTAGAAACTTCCCCTTTGGAGTGAAGTTCTGCTTTAAAAGATGATAGGGGGAGAGGTAAATGGCGCTGCCTATTATAGATGTAAATAACAGATATAGTGTAGGTTAGGGATTCAGCCCAACAATAGGTATAATCACAGTATTAAAAATCTGGCACTATATAATAAACCCACAAGGGGAAATTACTTGGTAATCAATACTAGATATCAAAAACATATACACATCATAAAAATATAAATAAATATATATGATATCTAATAATAGTGTAAAATAAAATCTGTATAAAGTGACTGTGTGCCAAGTGCTGGTGAGGTGGTGGTGAAGATCACCACAAAAAAGAAGAAAAGACAATCTCAAGCTTATGAAGGTGCTTCAGTGACCGTGCAGAAGAAATATCAAAATAGGCAAATAAGCCCCCCAAGGTGTGTGGGGTAAACTTAAACCAAGTGAACAAATATAAGTATAAAGTGCTGAATAAAAATCAATTAACCAATAGGCAATTAATTGTTGCAAAAAGTTGGTGCGATTATCCCAAAATTGCATCGGCAAATTTGCAGAAAAGTGATAAAACAAAAGTTGCACATAAAAGGTGCTATAAAGTGACAGCAACTAGTAAATAGGCCCAAAATGGGCGTGAAATATAAAGTGGAAAAAAGAGAGCTAGATTTGAGGTGCTAAATGGAAAATATATATATAAACCATTCCACAGGCAACTAGATGTTGCAAAAAATTTATAAATGCGTTATGCAAAAAATTAATAATGAATGCGATTTGCAATCCAAAATCGCATAAATGCAGAAAAGGCAATAGATTTGAGTCGCACAAACAAAAGTGCTCAAAATAAAGTGACCAGTTTGCACATAAATTGAAATGCAATTCTTGCATGCAGTAATGTCTTAAAGTAGTCCAAATCGCACATAAAAAGTGCTCTAGTGCACTTACCTCTGCACTAGAGCAGTGTCATTGACGGACACAGCTCCTGATATTCATAACTATTGGGTTATACTGCTTTCAACAGTAGTAGGACACTAGGCAGAAAATAATTCTGGCTACACCCATGGGCAGTCACAGGGAGTATACTCCCTCTTTCTGCTATAGCCACTCAGTTTTTTTCTGCTTTGTCAGGAGTAAAGAACCCATTTCCTTGCTGGGATCTTTGGTCCTGGCAAAATATTTTGATATTTTTTTTTTTTCCTCCTGAACTTTTTCCTGTGAGATCTACAATAAACTACCGGACTGGGCGACGGGCTGGATAATCTAGATCCAGAGATCACCTCAGTCTGGCCAGCGAGTGTGCGCAGACCACAGCTCCGTGCTAGGTCGGCCGCAACATATCCCCACTGGACGGGGCTGGCCTGCGAGTTAAACGCCTCGTGAGGTCGCATATGACCGGGTCTCAGCTCGAGTCGCAGCGTTCCTACTAGCTGACAGCCCCTCCTTCTGATGGAGAGGGGTTCTGTCAGGAGCGGTGCCCGCCTGGTTCCTGGTATGGTGAGTAGCTATCCCCCCCTCTCCCCCTGGAGGGTTTTGGGGTAGACTTGGGGAGGTCGGACCCCCGGGTTCCTCTGCTTCCTGCAGGCACCCCTCTCCCCTTTGCAAGTCCCTCATTCAGCCCCCCCCCTCCCACGCTGGGGCTATTTGAGTGGTCTGGCCACTTTCCTGGGATGGGGGCAGGGCTAACTGGTGATAGGGGTCGGGGCAGGTGCGCCACCAGAGACCGTACGTTTGGTTGTGCAGAGGGGGAGGTTGTACCTGGTGGGGACTCCTACCAGGGCCCCCCATCCTGCTTGGATCTGTTTTTGAGGCCTGATCTCCCCCCTGGGTCCCTTTGCCATGCGGGCCACCCTTTTTGTTGTAACCTGTGTGTTTCTATACACCACGGCCATGTTTGTGTACAGTAATCCCCCGCTCCATCGCGGTTCAGTTTTTGCGGTCCCGGTAATTTGCGTTTTTTTTTGTAATGTTATTTTACTATATAAATCATTAAAAATGAAATATTTTTGTGTTTTCCATAGCTCTTGCTCTTCTCTTAGTATCTTTTTATGTGTTTAAATGAGTTTCTATGGTTTTAAAAGTGTGTTTAAAGACCTTAAAATGCTTTTACAAGTACAGTGACAGTAAAAAAAAACATGCCTACAATGCATTTTAATAGGGTTTTTCTATTTCGCGGAATTTCACTTTTCGCGGCTGGGTCCGGAACGTAACCCCCGCAATGGAGGGGGGGTTTACTGTAGTCCGGCGGCCATTTTCTTGTGGTTTGCCATTTGAAATAGCGGCATCCATGACAGTGGAGCCCTGTGGGCAGCGATTTTGGCAGTGGGGGCCCCTCCTCCTCCCCTGATGCTGACTCCTGGATCATTTTACTTCCTAATCGCCGCACATGTAGTGCAGATTCTCCTGGTGGCTGCAGGTGCCTGTTTATGTGGGTGGTGAGTCTGGTGGGGTCCTCTCCCTCTTCTGAGGATCGCTTGGTGCTTTGTGCCTGGCTACCGGGTGGTACTGCCAACGAGGTGGAGGTTGTCTCTAAGCAGTAATTTACACTTTTTGTGAGCCCCCCTGGTGACTCATGGAGTCTTTGGAACACGTTTCCGCACATGATCCCCTCTCTGAGGCTGCCAACCATTCATCCATGCACTGACGGTGGTCCAGGAGTCCCCTGTGTCCCGGGTTGAGGTGGCTTGTGGGCAATAGGCTAGCAGAAAGTGCCCCCTGCCTCATCTGTCTCATAAGATCCTGAATCTAAATCAGCCACTGGGGACGTGGGTCACCTTGCTGGGCCTGCAACGCCAGGTGCTTAAGAATAGGGGTTTATCTGAGTTGGTGATTCCTACACTGTTGAAAGCTAGGCAATCTACCTCTAGGAAGATCTACCATTGTACGTGGAAGACGGACTTGGTTCTTGACCTTTCTTCAACAGGGGGTTGAACAGAAATTGGACTTGAGTATCATCAGGGGCCAGGTGTCGGCTTTGGCGGTCTTATTTTAATGATCTTTGGACACACATTCCCTGGTGCGTGCCTTTCTGCAGGGTGTCCGACATTTGGTCCCTCAAGTGTGGGCTCTGTTGCCGCCTTGGGATCCTAATTTCGTGCTTTTAGCTCGACCGAAGCCTCCATTTGAAAATATTCGAGAGATTCCTCTGCTTACGCAGTCCCAGAAGGTGGCCTTTTAGTGACTATCACCTCTGTGCACAGGATTTGGGACCTAGCAGCATTATCCTGTCGTTAACCTTACCTGGTGATTCACAGGGATAAGGTGGTTCTTCGCCCCTGTCCGTCGTTCCTTCCAAAGGTTATCTCTTATTTTCATTTGAATGAAGACATTGTGTTGCCTTCCCTGTGTCCCAGGCCTAAACATCCTAAAGAAAATTGTCTTGCATGCCTTGGATGTGGTCCGGGCAATTAGGGTGTACCTGGCAGCTACGGAGTCTTTCAGGAAGTCAGACTCTCTCTGTGCTCACAGTTGGACCTTGAAAAGGGTTGTTTGCTTCCCCTGCGACCATTTCCAGGTGGATCAGACAGACGGTGGTTCAGGCCTATTCCATCAGGGGTCAGGTTCCTCCTTTCCCTGTCAAGTCACACTCTACTAGGGCGCTTAGTGCCTCCTGGGTTTTTGTCATCTGGCGTCAGTGACGCAGATTTGCAAGGCGGCCACCTGGTCGTCTGTGCATACTTTTACAAAGTTTTATAAAGTGGATGTGTTGGTATCTGCGGATGCTTCTTTTGGCCGCAAGGTTTTGCAGGCTGCTGTTTAGGAGGACCTGATCCTCTTTGAGGGTGTGTTGTTTTTTTTTCAGGTGTGCTCCAGTTGTTTAGTTGAGCTCCTGTTGCCTGGTTGGCTAATGTTTAGCCTTGGGAATTTTTTTGTTGTTCCCACCCCTCATGTTTTACACTGCTTTGGGATGTCCCAATGGTTATGAATATCAGGAGTTGTGTCCGTCAATGGACGAAAGAGAAAATGGGATTTTTGACTTGCCGTAAAATCCATTTCTCTGATGTTCATTGATGGACACAGCACCCACCCCTCTGTTGAGTTATAATTCTCCAGACACTGCTTGTAACAAAACTGAGTGGCTATAGCAAAGAGAGGGAGTATATCCCCTGGGACTGCCCATGAATGTAGCCAGAATTTTTTTCTGCCTAGTGACCTATTCCTGTAGGCAGGGCCGCCATCAGGGGGGTACAGGCAGTACTGGTGTAAGGGGCCCGAGCCTCTACAGGGGCCCGGGGACTGCTTCCCCCTTACACACTTTAAAAACAATGGCTTCCGATCTTCACCGCCGCAAGCCGACACACCCCCCCCCCCCCCCGCTCGTACACACGAGCGGGGGGGGGGGGGTCGAGCTGATATGTGCTATTGCTGTCTCTAGGGGCCCGGGCAGGGATCGCTTCTCTGGGCACATTCCCCGCATATTCTCTGAGGACCGGGGCCGCTATGAACCCCTCTGTAACAGGTCCCGGCTGCTTATCACAACAGCACAACTAGCCGACGGAGTCTGGGCTCTTCCTCCATTCTGACCAGGGGCGGACTGAGGGTCCAGGGTAAGTGGAGGGATATACTTGCCACTGTGGGGACAGCAGCAGTGTTATTGCTTCTAAATACATACACTGTCTGCACCGGCGCTGTATGTATTTAGAATCTCCACAGCTCCTTTCTCTTCTCCACTCCCTTGTCTCCCGCACTGATCTTTGACTCAAACCCCTCCCCATCCCCCTCCTCCAATCAACAGTGCGGAATGCTGAAGAAGGGCGGTGTTCACTTTAGCTACTGCTGGCTGGGATGGCTGCTCAAACTACAGGGAGAAGGTGACCACTGACCTGAAATTTTTCTTGGATGAAAAGCTGCCAAAGTTTCTGTTAGGATTTGTCTTGTAGGTATTGCAGGGATAAGGAGAGGAGGAGAATCAAGAAGAGACAGGGATTGTGACAGATATCTCCCAAGCTGGCACACAGCCCTATCTACATAAAGACATCCCCCAACCACTCAGTCCAGATAATCTATGATCGTTCATTTAACCCTTTGTTTATGTGGTTAGTTTACACTTCTGATTGTACAGACTCAGAACTTGGATAACACAGGGTTAAATGAATTGTCATAAATTAATTTCACATCATCTGGACATGAAAAGAGTGCTGGAGGTGGATTATATAGATATATATTTACAGCTTATAAAAGGAGGATTTTTTTCTTTGGGTAACAATTTTGTATTATGTATTGTTGTATATTATTAGTGAGTGAGCACAATAGTTTATTTTTTTATTCTAAACACCACATCTCAGCCCCCTACTCCCCCCAGCTTGCATCACCCACATACCACTTCATACATCCAGCTGAAAGACACTTGGACCCTTATCTGCCCAACATCACTCCCTAGTCATCCCACAGACTGCCATTAAAATAAACTCTTCCCCATTCTGCCACTTTCATACCCTCCACACTCTTTACATACTGGAGGGATTACACTGGACTGGATCTGGGCTGTACTGACGGCGCAGAAGGGATAGAATGAACGACTACAGTGGGAGGACACTGAGAGAGGACTATCGTAGAAGGGAGATGAGACTGGAGAAGGACGACATGGGATGGAGAAGGACATGGGGTGGAAGAGGAGGACATGGGATGGAGGAGGACATGGGGTGGAAGAGGAGGACATGGGATGGAGGAGGACATGGGATGGAGAAGGACATGGGGTGGAAGAGGAGGACATGGGATGGAGGAGGACATGGGATGGAGGAGGACATGGGATGGAGAAGGACATGGGATGGAGGAGGACATGGGATGGAGGAGGACATGGGATGGAGGAGGACATGGGATGGAAGAGGAGGACATGGGATGGAAGAGGAGGACATGGGATGGAGGAGGACATGGGATGGAGAAGGACATGGGATGGAGGAGGACATGGGATGGAGGAGGACATGGGATGGAGAAGGACATGGGATGGAAGAGGAGGACATGGGATGGAGAAGGACATGGGATGGAAGAGGAGGATGTGGGATGGAGGAGGAGGATGTGGGATGGAGGAGATGGGACTGGAGGAGCAGGAGGACATGGGATGGAGGAGATGGGACTGGGGAAAGAAGACATGGGATGGTGAAGATGGGACTGCAGAAGGAGGAGGATGTGGAAGATGGGACTGTAGGAGCAGGAAGACATGGGATGAAGGAGGAGGACATGGGATGGGGGAGATGGGACTGGAAGAGGAAGAGAAGCACATGGAATGGGGAAGGAGGAGGACATGGGATGGAGGATATATTAGGTTGTAAAAGTATTAAAATAAAAGTGGGTGCACTGAAGGACATGGTGGGATGGCCAGTGGGTGGATTTGGTGGGAGAGCCAGTGGGTGGGCCTTGAGGAATGTTTGTGGTCAGCCCCGGGGGGCCCAGACCTAAAGCTGTGTAAGGGGCCCCAAAATTTCTGATGGCTGCCCTGCCTGTAGGGGCAGTATAACCAAATGGTTATGAATATCAGGAGCTGTGTCCGTCAATGAATATCAGAGAAATTGATTTTTACGGTAAGTCAAAAATACCATTTTTTTTTTTTAAATCTCCTTGCATAGTGCAATAGGTACTACATAAAGAGGTGACCCGTTTTCTTTATATAGTAAAGTATCTTTTTATGCACTGCATAAAGTAAGCCATTGGTTTTCTGCAGATTTCTGTATCAGAATGCAGATCTGAAGCATCTGTATCTTTTATGTCTGTAATGCCACCTGTATTGATGCCATTAATCTCCTTCTCAGCTATCAGTATCTGAAGAGAAGTGGAAATTTTGAGAGGGCAGCAGGACTACAGGCTGGAGTTGACACTATACAGGTTTGTGAAATTTCAAGAGAATATCAATGAATCCTGAGCAAATCGCTGCCCTACTATAAATGATTGTGTGTTTTCCAGGACAATCATAGCATTGTGTTTCTGTGTGACCTGCACATACATTTCCCTCTGTCAGTACTGGACAGTGTTAGAAAGCATTGCGTGGAGGGGCGTCTGGCCTTTGCTCCGATCGTTATGAGGCTGAGCTGTGGTAGCTCCCCAATGAATCCCAGAGGTGAGAGCATATTCCTGCCTAAATGATTTTCTATCAGTGTGCTTTCCAGCTACCTTTGTCTTTGATGTGCAATGCTTCTTCCTTTGGAAATGAGAAGTGCTTTTTTCTACGTTCGCATAAAGTAAGCCTTTAATAGGCAACACACGAAGGCAGCTTTTGCTGACCCCTGAAAATGCTAGTTACCTGACTGTCTCTAGCTTTACTTGCTGTAACTGATCTGTATCAAACATGCTACCAGTAGATTTGGATCACCTGATATTCATACATGGTTTCTTGGTAGTAGAAAGTGATGATAAAAGTTAGAAAGACTTGTCTGATTGTTTTGTGGAACATAAGGTAAAGCTGAGCCAGTCTGCAAAGAGCTGCTTTTTCTACTGCATGGCCCAAGTAATCCCGCTAAGTCCTAAAATTGACTACTTTCACTTCTCGCTATCAGTATCAGGCCTATAGGGGATGGCACAATGGCCTCAGTAGAACTCCAGCACGTGGAAGGATCTCCATTGATTCTTATGAATGGAAAGAATGAAGGGGTGGGAAATCATTGCAAGAATAACTGTACTAAAAGTACAGTTGTTTAAGCCTGCAATTTACCCACAATTTATAAAAAAATAAATATAAACTGTTAAATATGATTAAACTATATTTCAGCCATGATATACTGTGTACATTTGTTTTTTCTAAATTTTCAGCCTTTCTAGAGACTGTCTGAAAGTCTAAGCAAGAACATGTCAATAGCACACCAAGGATCTCCAGAATGGATGCAAAGCTTTAATCAGCGATCACATCGTTACAGCAGATAGCAATTTTTCGAAGCCACCCAGGACCCCTTCATCAGGCATGTGACAAAGTGAAATGCAGAACATAAAATATTTAAATATCATCCACCAATCAGTGAGCAAGAAAAAACCTCAGCCCTGTCCCCTGACATCATAATTACATCATATTCCTGCCATCTAAATAGACTTTTGAAAAAATGACGCATCAAAAAATCCCTTCTGCATGCAGAAACAATAAAACAGTGATTAGGAAAACCAAAAGGTCTGTTTCAATGTAAATATACAGTGACCACATACTAGCTGGGAGGGAAGCCGATTTTTAAATAATAGTTTACTCGGGCGGCACAGTGGTGTAGTGGTGAGCACTTTCACCTAGCAGCAAGAGGGTCACTGGTTCGAATCCCAACCACGACACTACCTGTCTGGAGTTTGCATGTTCTCCCCGTGCCTGCGTTGGTTTCCTCCGGGTACTCCGGTTTCCTCCCACACTCCAAAGACACGTTGGTAGGTTAATTGGATCCTGTATAAAAAAAAATGGCCCCTGTGTATGTATGTGAGTTAGGGACCTTAGATTGTAAGCTCCTTGAGGGCAGGGACTGATGTGAATGTACAATGTATATGTAAAGCGCTGCGTAAATTGACAGCGCTATATAAGTACCTGAAATAAATAAAAAAAAAAATAATAAATACTCCAGTTGCTAGGCAGCGGAAGAGTCCTATCCATAGCTGGAAGAGGCATATCCATATTTGGAGGCTATGGATATGCCACCTCCAGGACCTAGCAACCAAAGTAAATTATTATGCCAAGATCGGCTTCCTGCCCAGCTATAATGTTTACCTCACAAAGTGAATAATGAAACGTCATCCTTTTGCACATTAAATATTCATTTAAAGCTAGTATGTGCCCACTTATGTATATTTAGATTGAAACCGATCTCATGCTTTTCCTGATCGCTGTTGTTTTATTTTTCTGCATGCAGAAGGGATTTGTTGCCATGTAATTTAGTCTAGTTAAATGGCAGGAATATGGCATCAGGGGGCGGGGCTCAGGTTTTTCTTGCTCACTGATTGATGAATGGTTCTATAAATATTTTTGGTTCTGTATCACACTTTGTCACTTCCTGATAAGAGTCCTGCATGGCTCCAAAATGTTGCAATCTGCCGTAACGTTGCATGTCAAAGTCTATGTACAGAAACTCTGTACAGGCCCCAATAGGAGTTTCCTGATCTTCTATGGCTGCATTTCCACCCTTGCACAGTAGCACTATGTGTATTCCATGCAGCTTGGGCGGGCTGGTTATATATTATATATATATATATATATATATATATATATATATATATAAAATTCATTTTTTTTTTTCATGTATGTAATCTTTATTTAGAAAAAAAAACATTCCAGCAGAGACATAGCAATTTTGTCATAAACCATAAACAAATACAAGAGATCAAGTAGTAGTGCTGACACAAGTAATGGGGGGATACCACCCACATAATGCATATACTAGTAACCAAAAAATAACCAAGCATTACAGACATATAAGCAAGCCTAGGCACCAAAAAGGAGCAGGCTGGTACTACAATAACTATTGAGCCCTTAGTTTGGAAGGAAGGCCATTAAGACCAAATAAACGCCCCTCCAACGAAGGGCATGCTAGAAGGATAGCGGTGACAACAGAAATGTGCAATTAGAGAACTCTATATTGTGTACAGACTGTGAAATCAGTCTGTATATGCAGTAAAGCATGCTTGTTATACTCACTGTGGAACCAAAGGGGTTAATCCTGTGCATTGTGTAAAAAGGCTGCTTGATTTTGTATGTACAGGTCCTCCTCCTACCACTGACTCCAAAACAACATGTTCGGATAAGACAGAGCTTTTGGAGTCAGGCTGCACATGCTCAGTTTGGTGTGTATTGCTAGAGAGGTTTTTTTTTTTTCTTGGGAGAGTGCATGTTATCAGCACAGGGCCAATCAGCACTATCCAGACATGTCCAGACAGAGGGTCTAAAGCCCTGCAGCCTCATAGGACAGCTCAGTGCAATATGAAAACTCCTCCTGCAAGCTTCTCCAGGAACAAATAGAAGTCACAAGACTGCTATATACTGCTGATGAGAAAAGGTATTTTGCAGTTTATATTTACTAAATAATAATTGCATTTCCATGTTCGGTGTACTGTGGGAGACCAGATATAGTGAATTCAGGGTCCTGTGTTTAGTAAAACTTTTAAGTATGAGCGAATAATACCTACAGGGGGAGGGAAACCCGTAAAGCCTTGAATTATATTATACCCCAATGGTGTACATGTCAGCTGCCAAAAAGTAGCATAAAAACAAAATAAAAGAACATATAAACTTCAGTAGGAAATAAATTCTAGAATTATTTTCATGAAAAAGAATTGGACATATACCTGAACTTTCTCTGTGACTGTGATCGCCCAAACCGGCATGTGCTGCTGAGGAAAATGGGATAATGGTTTGAAAGCAAAAAGAAAAGGCCAAATAGGTGGCTTTTTCAAATAAGAGCGCAATCTGAATGAGGGATCTGCTAACTAGCAGGGTTACATCCTGACTGGACAGGGTGTGGTCAGGGTCAGCGGTGTAATCCTGCCACACCAGATACTATTGAAGTGCTTTTGCCTGCACGTCTCCACCCAGTCCTTGGCATCCATAATCTCCTTCACCTTCCTAATCCACTCCTCACAGCTACCGGTAGGAGCTTGAGCCCACTTCCAATAAATGGGGAGTAGTTGTTTAGTTGCTAGGGATGCACCGAAATGAAATTCTTGGCCGAAGCCGAATAATAATGAAATGTTTGGCCGAATACCGAACGCGGTGTTTCGCATTTTTTCCATTTATTTTGCCAATTTTTTGTCCTCTTGTCCTCTCATGTCTCTCTCTCTCTTGTCCTCTCATGTCTCTCTCTCTCTTGTCCTCTCATGTCTCTCTCTCTCTTGTCCTCTCATGTCTCTCTCTCTCTCTTGTCCTCTCATGTCTCTCTCTCTCTTGTCCTCTCATGTCTCTCTCCCTAAATGTTACTGTAGGGAATGGGATTCAGTGCACACTGCAGCCTTGTACCATAGGGTTAATGTTAGTGACACTGTAGGGATTGGGAAGGATGCTGGGAATGGAAATCAGGAAGCATGCAGGCAGCCTTGTAAATTTTAATTGCAGATACAGGGCACTGGGCAGGTCAGGGTTAATATGGTAACATCAATTACTCAGTGACAGTCAGTCAGTGTCAGTGTGGACTCAATCAGATTATACAGTGACAGACAGTCTCTCATAGTGGTGGTAGTAGGAGGCTGGAGGTGGTAGTAGGAGCCTGGAAAGGAGCACAGCCGCATACATACATTACTCACTCGTGCACTGCAGCCCACCCCACACATTCAGTGAATCTTACTCTCCTCCCTAGTTTTTTCAATGGCACATTCAGGAAGCCAATCACGCAGTGAGTAGCGGCACAGCGGAACCAATCAGGTGTGCAGGCACGCGTGATTGGTTCGCTGTGCAGCTAATCACGGCGTGATTGGCTTCCTGAATGTGCCATTGAAAAAACTAGGGAGGAGAGTAAGACTCACTGAATGTGTGGGGCGGGCTGCAGTGCACGAGTGAGTAATGTATGCTCACCGCTGAAGTGTCCCGGCTTCCCCTGCCTAACACGGAAGACTGTGAGTCCTCCTCCGAGTCCCTTCCCCCTGTAAATATCGTGACCTCGGCGATATGAATATCGCCTACGGCCACAGAACGATAGTCGATATCATATCGACTATCGTTCAGCCCTATTGTTCGGCACAAAATTATTCGGCCTTTTGACTTATTCGGCCGAACACCGAAAGTGCTATTTTTTCTATTTTCGGCCGAATAATGTTCGGCCGCCGAATATTCGGTGCATCCCTATTAGTTGCATTAAGTACATGTGATAGGGCACTGTGCTTGTATTGGCTAAGCGAAAGGGAGGGTACATGGAGTAGGAAGTGGACCAGGAAGAAAGGGATGTCCAAATCGAGTATTTTTTTATTCATCTGGGCTTTGGTATCGGCCCAGAAAGGGTCCAATCATGGGGCAGTCCCACCACAAGTGTAAGAGTGTACCTCGCTGATCACAACCTCGACAACAAAAATCGGAGGTGGAAGGGTACATTCGTGACAAATTAGTGGGCACGCGACACCACCGTGTCAGTATGTTTTTATAATACGTTTCTTGACTTTTGGAGTCTATGGAATGGATCAAATGATCTAGTGAAATAGTTGCTCTGTGGAGAACTCTAACCCTAGGTCACGTTCCCACTCCCAGATATAAGTAGTTAGTGGTGGAAGTGAAGCTCAGCAGTTTAGATAGTTCTGAAACCATATGGGGTATAGGCTCCTTGGCAATAAAAAGACGCTCAAATGGGGTAAGAGTAGACATAGCCCTGATTGAGCGGCCATGGGTTGTAAAAAAAAAAAAAAAAGTGGTGAAATTGCTTGTAACGCCGGAAAGCCAAAGGGAAACTACCATAGAGCTCCCTAAGCGTTTCAAGTGGAAGCAGCTTCCCATTCTCCATGAATTTGCTACAACCAGGTTTTCAGTCCATAGCTCACGGTCCAGGGCTGGTTTTTTAAACTCCTATTACATTAACTAGACAGGCTTTTTAGATGTCCTTTTCCAACTAGTACTTGGAAAATAATGTCCAGTGTGTAATTAGATTATTGTGCAACAAGTCCACTCTTTGAGAGGTAGGGGACAGTTTTAGGAGTATTTGATTCTTTTGATTTTGTATGGAATCCTACTTTAATTGTGAAGCATCATGCAGAAAAAGTGTTAATGGTTTTTTTACTGTAGTTTCCTGAACTCAGCAGAAAGAGTTGATTTAGTGCCCCTTTAATGGAATAAAGTCTTTGGAATACCCTGCGTGGAGTAAAGAATTTATTAATCTCCAAAGCATTTAAGAATAGGTCAGTGCAGTATAAATGAGAAATTTATTATCATGCGAATATGATTCCTAAACTCTATATGGTAAGAGGCTAGTTATAAAATTCCGACTGTTCATCATCCTCTTACCCTCTTCCTGGCTGTAATTTTGTGCAGTATTTGATCTTTAATTGTATATCACATTGACATTCTTCATATACTCATGCCTTGTTTTATGACTGCAGGCTATTGGGAAGTTAATGGCTTTGGCCTTTTTGGGATTTACAAGTCCGATTTTGATCGTATTGGAGGTATGAATACAGAAGAGTTCAAAGACCGATGGGGAGGAGAAGACTGGGAACTTCTGGACAGGTGCGATGCAGTTTTTTATAGAAGAGTCTCGCTTTTTTCTCTACAACCTACATCTGTCCTCAAGCATTTTGCTGCTTTTTCCACTGTCTGTGTTTTGGATATACTGTGGGAAAGGTTTGAATATCTTTTTAGGTTTTTATTTCTGCTTGTGACCCCATTGGTGAGATTTTCCCTTATTTCCTGGTCATGTAACCCCATATAGGAAGTTTGAGGAATTCTTCCTCACCAATCCCTCATTTTTAATGACCCTTGCCATCTGTTACTGACTGCAGTAAAAGTTGCCAGAGGTGTAAACAGTTACCTATTTAAGTTTTGACTGAAGTTCAGCTTTTTCCACCTCCTGGCTCTTGGTTATGTCAAGCTCCACTTTAAGCAGTTAATTCAGCAAACTTAGTTCCTTTTTTATTTTTATTTATATACTTGGATTCTAAACTATATTATACAGTGAAGGCTTAAGTATTTCCACTGCTAGGCTACATTCTGTTGAAACTTAAGTCATCTGCTAATGCTTATTTTGGCTATACAATGTTCCAGGCAGTTAGTTGTTCCTGGAAAACATTGTGTGACTTCTTAAGTATATTTTATTTCCTTCACTGCAGACAGCCCAAAGAAACAGAAGTTTAACTTATTACATTTTTACATTAAAGCTGAACTCCAAACAAATTAAGGCTTCATGCACGAGACGTTTTATACACGAAAACCTCTCCTGAGCACTGGAACTTGATAGCTAGTAACCGATGGTTAAAAAAGTCAGTTTGGCAGCGTTTATATGCCACGTTTAGAAGTGTTTTACATTGTAAAATGGTCAGAAATGTATCCCCATTGAAAACACCTATAAACGAACCGCTTATAAACGCGTTACCCTGTTTAGACATGTTTGCATGCTGTTACAAGCGTTTGGCATTTCAAATGCCAATAAACTTCCGTCTGAACGCATTTTTTTTGCTTCAAAAAAAAAAACAATGCCACTAAACTCAACTGCCTCTAAACAACTTTAAATGTCTCAGTGTACGTGGACAGGTAAGATAACATAGATGAGAGTTCAGGGGCTGCTGAAAAAAACGCTCAACTGCTCTTAAACGTCTATAGTTTATCAGCAGCAGTGTACGTGAGGCCTAAAAATATCTGTGGAGCACCACAAGCCTTTTTTTTGCTAGTTTTGCAGAGAGTAAAGAGGGGATTGGCCTCTGTAGGGTATTTTACTTCTTTCTCTTTCTCAGTTGTCACCCAAACAGTTATCCCAATGAGGATATATATATATATATATATAATATACACTAATTAAAAAAAAATTAAAAGGAATGCTTTGAAAACACATCAGATCTCAATGGGGAAAAATATCATGCTGAATATCTATACTGGGTAATGTGTTAGGAACTAAAGGATGCCACATCGTTTGGTGGAAATTAAAATTATCAGCCTACAGAGGGCTGAATTCAAAGACACCCCAAAACTCAAAGTGAAAAAATGATGCAGCAGGCTAGTCCATTTTGCTGAAATTGCATTGCAGCAACTCAAAACAGTACTCAGTAGTTTGTATGGGCCCCATGTGCTTGTATGTATGTTTGAAACGTCGGGGCATGCTCCTAATGAGACGATGGCTGGTGTCCTGCGATATTTCCACCCAGATCTAGACCAGGGCATTACTGAGCTCCTGAACAGACTGAGGTGCAACCTGGCAGTGTCGGATGGACCAAAACATATTGTCCCAGAGGGGTTCTATTTGATTTATGTTAGACGAGTGTGGGGCCATTCAATGGTATCAATTCCTTCATCCTCTAAGAACTGGCTGCATACTCTCTCCACATGATCCTGGGCATTGTCATGCAACAGGAACCCAGGACCCACTGCAGCAGCATAGGGTCTGACAAAGGGTCCAAGGGCTTCATCCCAATGCCTAATGGCAGTCAGTGTGCAATTTTCTAGCCTGTAGAGATCTGTGCATCCCTCCATGGTTATGCCTCCCCAGACCATGCTTAACAATGTTACAGCCAGCATAACGTTCTCCACGGCTTCTCCAAACCCTTTCACGCCTGTCACGTGCTCAGGGTGAACCTACTCTCATCTGTGGAAAGCACAGGGCGCTAGTGGAGGACCTGCTAATTCCGGTGTTCAATGGCAAATGCCAATCGAGCTCCACAGTGCCAGGCAATGAGCACAGGGCCCACTAGATGCTGTTGGACCCTCAGGCCACCCTCATGAAGTTCTTTTTCTGATGTTTGGTCAGAGACATTCACACCAGTGGCCTGCCTGAGGTCATTTTGTAGGGCTCTGGCAGTGCTCATCCTGTTCTCCTTGCACAAAGGAGCTAATGGGTTAAAGACCTTCTACGGCTCTGTCCAGCTCTCCTAGAGTAGTAACTGCTTGTCTCGTGGAACCTCCTCTATGCTCTTTTCTACTGTGCTGGGAGACACAGCAAACCTTCTGGCAATGGCACGTATTGATGTGTCATCCTGGAGGAATTGAACTGCCTGTGCAACCTTTATAGGGTCCAGGTATCCCCTCATGCTACCAGTAGTGACACTGACCCTAGCCAAATGCAAAACTATTGAAAAACAGCAAAAAAAGAGGAGTTGAGAAAAAAAAGTCAGTGGCCTCCACCTGTAAAACCACTCCTGTTTTGGAGGTCGTCTCATTGTTGCCCATCTAGAGCACCTGTTAATTTCTTTAATGACAAAGCAGCTGAAACTGATTAACTTCTTCAGATCCGCGCTATAGCCGAAGTATGGCTACAGTTCGGACTCTAATTTTCGGGAGGCCGTCTTTATACGGCCTCCCAGAGACAGGCTCCCCGCGCGCTCCCGCGAGCGCGCATCGGGGAAAATCTGTGTCGGCCGTGTCCCTTGGACACAGCCAATCACAGATTGTGGTAAATGGCCAATCACAGCGGCCATTTACCACGTGATCGGGCCATGCAATGAGAGATGATCTCATATGTAAACATATGAGATAATCTCTCATCGCCAGCTCTCCTTCCTCACACAGAGACTGCGTGTGAGGAAGGAGCAGAGCCGATCAGCCGTTTGGGGACACAGAGGAATGTAATCAGGGCACTTTTTTCAAACTTTTCTGTCTTTTTTCTCTTTTTTTTTTGTAAGAAATAAAAAACCCAGAGATGATTAAATACCACCAAAAGAAAGCTCTATTTGTGTGAAAAAAATGATAAAAATTTTATATGGGTACAGTGTAGCATGACCGCGCAGTTGTCATTCAAAGCGTGAGAGCACTGAAAGCTGAAAATTGGCCTGGATAGGAAGGGGGTGAAAGTACCCGGTAGGCAAGTGGTTAACCACCCCCTCTGCTACTTAGCTGACCAGATCAATATCCCAGGAGTGTAATTGACTTGATGCTATACTCTGATTAAAAGTGTTCCTTTAATTTTTTTGACCAGTGTATGTAAATATATATACACACGCGGGTGAAATAAGTATTAAACACGTCACCATTTTTTTGGTAAATATATTTCTATTATCAAATATTAACAAATATTATCAGAAATGTGTAATTACATGGAATGACACAGAAAAAAGTATTGAAAATGCTAACTGAAATTTATTTAATACTTCATACAAAATCCTTTGTCGTTAATGACAGCGTTAAGACGCCTCCTGTATGAAGAAACTAGTCGCATGCATTGCTCAGGTGTGATTTTGGCTCATTCTTCCACACAAACAGTCTTCAAATCTTGAAGGTTCTGTGAGTCTCTTCTATGAACTCTGATCTTTCCATAGATTTTCTATTGAATTCAAGTCAAGTGATTGGCTGGGCCATTCTAGCAACCTTATTTTCCTTCTTTGAAACCTATTGAGAGTTTCCTTGGCTTTGTGTGTTTGGGATCATTGTCTTGCTGAAATGTCCACCCTTGTTCCATCTTCATCATCCTGGTAGATGGCAGCAGATTTTTATCAAGAATGTCTTTGTACATTTTTCCATTCATCCTTCCTTCAATGACATGAAGTTTGCCAGTATCGTATGCTGAAAAAACAGCCCCACACTATGATGTTCCCACCTCCAAACTTCAATCTTGGTATGGTGGTGTTTTTGGGGTGATGTGCAGTGCCATTTTCACCTCCAAACATGGTGTGTATTATGGCATCAAAAGAGTTCAATTTGGTCTCATCAGACTATATTCTCCCAGTATTTCACAGGCTTGTTTAAATGTTGTGCAGCAAACTTAAACGAGCTTCAACATGCTCTTATCTTCAGCAATGGAGTCTTGCGTGGTGAGCGTGCATACAGGCCATGGTGGTTGAGTGCATTTCTTATTGTTTTCTTTGAAACCATTGTACCTGCTAATTCCAGGTCTTTTTGAAGCTCTCCACAATTGGTCCTTGGCTCTTGGACAACTCTTCTGATAATTGTTTTCACTCCTCTGTCAGAAATCTTGCGAGGAGCACCTGGTCGTGGCCGAATTATGGTGAAATTCTTTCCACTTCCAGGTTATGTCCTCAGCAGTGCTCACTGGAACATTCAGAAATTTAGAAATCTTTCTGTGACCAATGCCATCAGTATGTTTTGCAACAATAAGATTGTGAAGGTCTTAATTAAGCTCATTGCTTTTAACCATCATGAGAGGTTTCTTGTGTGACACCTTGGTAACGAGATCCTTTTTTATAGGCCATTAGTTGAGGCTGAACCAGCTGATGTTAATTTGCACTGACAAGGGGCAGGACTGCTTTCTAATTGCTGATAGATTTCAGCTGGTGTCCTGGCTTTCCATGCCTTTTTTTGCACCTCCCTTTCTTTATGTATTCAATACTTTTTCCCTGTGTCATTCCATTTTTTTACACATAACTTTGTTTCCGAACTTATTTGTTTTGGTTTCTTTGTGTGTGTATGTATTGCATGGGTTGTTATTGACCTGTGGTGAAAATTTTCATGTCAATAGCACCTTTAGGCTTTGTTTACATACTGGCGTTTCGGATTGCGAAGCATTGCAAATCGCAGGACACCCGTGTGATTCCCGTGACTTGCAATGGCACCCCAAACACGGCGCATGCAAACAGAATCACTGGACGCCTGTCGCTCAAACTTTTTTCAGGCGACAGGCTTCCCACAATTCTGAGCGATCTTCCTGCGACTCGTCGGGTGACAATCACGGCAAAATCGTGCTGTGTTTGGGGTGCCATTGCAAGTCACGGGAGTGGCACGAGCGTCCCGCTATTTGCAATTATTCAGGATCACGAGCAGAATTGCGCTGACTCTGCCCGTGATCTGATACGCCAGTATGTGAACGGAGCCTTAGAAATATATGTTTACCTAGAATATATAATGTATGTACAGTGCCTTGAAAAAGTATTTGTACCCCTTGAAATTTTCTACATTTTGTCATGTTACAACCAAAAACATAAATGTATTTTATGGGATAGACCAACACAAAGTGGCACATAATTGTGAAGTGAAAGGAAAACTATAAATGGTTTTTAATTTTTTTTACAAATATCTGAAATATTTGGTTTGCAATTGTATTCAGCCCCCTTTACCCTGATACCCCAAACTAAAATCTAGTGGACCCAATTGCATTCAGAAGCCACCTAATTAGTAAACAGAGCCAAACTGTGCGTAATTTAATCTCAGTATAAACACAGCTGTACTGTGAAGCCCTTAAAGGTTTGTTAGAGAACCTTAGTGAACAAACCAGCATCATGAAGGCCAAGGAACACAACACACCAGACAGGTCAGGGATAAAGTTGTGGAGAAGTTTAAAGTGGAGTTAGGTTATAAAAAAGTATTCCAAGCTTTGAACACCGAGCACTGCTCAATCCATTATCCGAAAACGGAAAGTATGGCACGACTACAAACCTACCAAGACATGGCCGTCCACCTAAACTTACAGGCCGGGCAAGGAAAGAATTATTCAGAGAAGCAGCCAAGAGACCCATGGTAACTCTGGAGGAGCTGCAGAGATCCACAGCTCAGGTGGGAGAATCTGTCCACAGGACAACTATTAGTCATGCACTCCACCAATCTGGCCTTTATGGATAAGTGTCAAGAAGAAAGCAATTGTTGAAAGAGCCATAAGAATTCCTGTTTGCAGTTTGCGAGAAGCCATGTGGGGGACACAGCAAACATGTGGAAGAAGGTGCTCTGGTCAGATAAGATCAAAATTGAACTTTTTGGCCTAAAAACAAAATGCTATGTATGGTGAAAAACTAACACTGCACATCACCCTGAACACACCACCCCCACCATGAAACACGGTGGAGGCCGCATCATGTTGTGGGGATGCTTTTCTTCAGCAGGGACAGGGAAGCTGGTCATAGTTGATCGGAAGATGGATGGAACCAAATACAGGGCGATCTTAGAAGAAAACCTGTTAGTGTCTGCAAAAGACTTGTCCTGCTGGAAGCTGAATCTTCGCCCCAGTCTCAACTACTCTAAACGTGCAGCGAGAGCTACAATGGAATGGTTTAGATCAAAATGTGTTTATGTGTTAGAATGGCCCAGTCAAAGTCCAGACCTAATCCAATTGAGAATCTGTGGCAAGACTTGAAAATTGCTGTTCAGACGCTCTCCATCCAATCTGACAGAGCTTAAGCTATTTTGCAAAGAATGGGGAAAAATGTCACTCTCTAGATGTGCAAAGCTGGTAGAGACATCCCAAATAACTTGCAGCTGTAATTGCAGCAAAAGGTGGTTCTACAAAGTATTGACTCAGGGGGGCTGAATTCAAATGTACACCACATTTTTTACATATTTATTTGTAAAAAAAAATGTAAAACCATTTAGCATTTTCCTTCCACTTCACAATTATGTGTTGCTTTGTGTTGGTCTATCACATAAAATCCCAATAAAAAAACATTCACATTTTTTGGTTGTAACATGACAAAATGTGGAAAATGTCAAGGGGTATGAATACTTTTGCAAGGCACTGTATGCATGTATAAAATTATTATTGCTGTGTGTTCAGGCCCCTTCTACTATAGGATTACAATACTTTGTTCCTGTGCCAGTGTTGCTAATTGGCCATTTCAAAGTGCATTACACAGGAATGGCCCACCATCAGGGAATCCAGCCTGAGAAATGCCATACGTTGGAAGGTCTGCGTATGGACAGGATGCTGCAAAGAGGCTGCACAAGAGCAGCATTGCTGAGCTGTAATCGATTATAAAGGGTGAATTCTATCATTTTAGAAGGGGGGGGGGGGGGTGACGGTTTGGTACACAGTGCTTTGGCAAACCTTCATTCAGTTAGGGATTACATCTACTTTAACAAGAAGAAACGTAAAATACCCATATAAACTAGTACCCATGAAAAAATACAGTGGATGTTGATACCATTGAAATGAACTATAAATGTCTATCGAGATGGTATATTACACCAGTAAAAAAGCAAAAATATCAACCAGAAAAGTCTCTGGTATGTTGGGCACGATGGCCCACATTTGGTGGGACTGCCCAAAGATCCGAGATTATCGGCAGAAGGTTCAACAATACATTGGGGAAATTGCAGGTGTAGATATTATTAATGACCCATGGGTTTGCCTATTTAAAAAAACAGGAAATTAAAAAAAAAAACAGTACATACTGTAGTCCCTAACTTGCTGAATGCAGCAAAGGGGGTAATTCCGGGAAAATGGCTAGAACTTGAATGTACTAAAATTAGAGACTGATGTAAAAGAGTTGAATATATCTGCAACATGGAAAACCTGGGAAGCAAAGAGGAAGTTCAGACAGAGTTTCCTAAGACAAATGGGTTAAGTGGACAGAATTTAAGAAGACAAGTAAATATTTCGAAATATGGACTGACGAGTATGAGGGTGAAATATAAGGAGGTGATAAAATAGACGACTAGACGAGTGACACTGGGTGGAAGGGGATTTGGGGGGGATTTGGGAGGGATTTGGGGTGGGGGTTTTTTTTGGGTAAGGTTTTGCAAGATTATAGAAATGTACTTGTATTTTCTGTTTTTGAAGAGTAATAAAATTTAGAAATCTTGTTAAAAAAAAAAAATACACATGACAAAATTAACGCAAATATTTCAGAGCTAGAACAATATCTATAGCATATGGAGTGTAGACTGATACTATCACGTGCTGTCAGTATCCTTTTCTCATGGTCACGTTGCATGAACTCTGTCAAAAACTGATTATCTTAACAGTGTTAAACTTTGGTGTTTGGAATTTTTTTTTTCCCCCCTGATAATTTGGCAAAATGATTGGGAATGCTTGGGATGCATTAACTTCTGTGTCTGGAACTTTTTACAGGGTGCTACAGAATGGGCTTGAAGTTGAGCGACTGCGTTTGAGGAACTTCTTCCACTACTATCACTCCAAGAGAGGCATGTGGAACACACAGAGCCAGGAAACCGCTGCTAAGGACTGACGTGGCACCAAATGGCTCTGTGACCTTTAGTCCCTTTTTCGGGCCCCTCCCCAATTTGTGTTCGTCCAGAGGGGCTGGCTGTTATGTTTAATAACCATGGTGTCGCCAGAGAAACCTGCAGAGCTTGGCTCTGCACTTTACTGCAGGCTGCTCTGGTTAAGCTGAGTAGGCTGTGATACTCTGCAGGAGATGACTAATAAGATAATTTATTCAAGTCTTTTTACTTGAATAGGGGAATTGGCTTTCCCCTCAAGCTGAGTGCAAGTTGCCAGTGCTTGTTTGTAGCGGATACGTTGCTATGCATTTCAAACAGCAGAATGGATAAGACCGGAGAAAAGGCCTTTTTTATCACAAAGACTTTTTCACGCCAGCACGTTTTTATGTTGTGTTTTTAAGTGTTGACGGACCTTCTGGCCATTCTTTAATTGAATGAATTCCTTAACACAGTGGAAAATCAATCAGGTAATACTAATGCAACATGCATTATGACCTGCATTTCTGCTATGCATTCTTAACGATGACACATACAGTATAGAACTGCAGATAAACAGGAATTCACCCTGAAGGGAAGTCCTGCTTTATGCCCTCCTCGCCGCCTGCTTTTCTAATATTGCCAGGTTTTTGGGTTGCAGAGGAGAGTGGGTACCTGGTTTGACAGGTAACCTGCTCCCACTTCTGATCGGATCACCGCAGCGATCCATCGGAAGCTCCCCTTCTGTCTGCAACCTTCTGGGACCTGTGACAGGTTGCAGAAGGCTATGGCACTCACAAATTAGAGAATGGCTCAGGCATGCGCAGTGGGCAGCTGGTTGTGAAGCCGCAAGGAGTCACAGCCAGCAGCCCACAGTAAACAAGCCAGCACTGGGGACCTGAAGACCAATGAAGAAGCGGTTCAGGTGAGCATGGTGCTGGACCCCTGGACAGGCGAGGGACCTTTTTATTGAAAGTCAGCAGCTACATTATTTGTAGCTTCTGACTTTTTATTGTTCATTGAGGCTGAAGAAACGCCTTATTAACAAGGGAATGGAACAGTTATGAATGATAGGAATCTGACAAGATTGAGTTGTTTTTTTTTTTTTAAGTTACAGGGTTTCGGGCTCTCATCTTATCTTCACAGCTTAATGAGCCATTGACATGAAACAAGGATGTGCTTATCAAGTGTCCCAACATTTCAATGGTTGAATGCTTGTTTCAGGACAGTGAATTGACAAGTACTTGGGATAGGTTAAGATGACTGCTGTGAGGCATCCTTTTCTACAAAAACTGCTTTGCAATGCTGGTTCCTTTTAACAAAGTAGAGCTGTAGATTGGCCATCATCAGGACTAATTCATGCATTCTGAAGTCTGTTTGGCTGCTGTAGGTTATATATTTATTATATTTACATATCATTTTACAGAGAACATTTTAATCCACTTGCACCAGCCCCTGAACTGACAGGAGTTTACAGTCTAATGTTTGACTACAATTATACGTGCGTTCACACACGTATGCATGAGCACACACAGTAGGGCCAGGTAGATAGAAGTCTGTTTACCTGCCAGTATGTCGTGTTGTGGGAAGGAACAGAAGTTCCATAATCCCACACAGACATTCTCCCATGCAGATAGTATAGAGCTACAATATACTTTCTAGTCTGTGTGCTACCTTATGCATATTGTTTCTCAATTATGTTATTACATAAAACTCAGTGTGTCCTGCTGCCAGAAAGTTTAAGGGTCTGTTTCACATATGTGAAAAAGGAAGTTGTAAATTTAATTCAAACCAAATTTACTTGCAGTAAGCACAGTATGAGCATTTTTTTAATAGCATGTTATTAAATCTACTTGAATAAAGGGTAGTAAAATTCCTTGCAGTATACAAACTGCCCACTTGGTGTCTCAAAAGGACACCTATAGAAAGGTACGCACTTTGCTCACTGGTACGCGCATCAGTTATATACAAAGATGACCACATGGTGTCACTGTATGATACGACTTGGGATGCACCCTGTATAACAAAATCAGATTATCATCTCCTAGTCTGTGATACCTTTAATGCAATGACATGTATAACAGTTGCTAAAATGAGTATGCCCTGCTTGTTGGGAAATACCCCCAATTTGTATCTCTAAATATGTGCCTAAAAATTGATAAATCTGAATGTAAGCTAAATGGGTTTACTCTTTTAATAGGAAATCCCCCACACACTTACGTGCACACAATGTTTCTTCTGTACATTAGCAAGGCCTCCATTCTGCTGCGTCCTACTAATGTATGTAAGATTAGATTATCATTATGGCCTCATACACACAGGTTTGGATGCAGCAATGTTTCCTATTGGGCATGCAGCATCAGATTGGGCCTGAACATTGTGCGTTCTTGTACAGTTTGGCATGCTGGAAAAGTAAATGCATTCCAAACCTGTTTGTGTGTAAGAAGCCATTTGCCTTGGCAAATTTATCAGTTGAAATTATAGAAGTAAGACAATCATAATTATAGGAATTTTTATGTTTACTTTTTCATGACATTTTTTTTCCATAATATAAAGGGTCAATATATCTAAACTTGAAATGTTCATTCTGAGAGGATAGTTGTGGGTTGAATCGCATTTGGCTTGTATCTTTTGGGGACTCTAGTAGCAAGATTTCTGAGATTGGAAAACCAGGTCTGATTGTCTCACCCAGCCATTATAGGAGATCCTCCCTATATATTTGTTTTATATTCTGAAGAATGCAGCAAGATGGATAATCTTTTTGCTAGATCAGGGAGACTTCATGTTGCAGAGTTGTGAACCCCAGGGTTGGTACAGGACAAGCACAGATACAAGGAGCCTGTGAGTGATTCAGCCCACCAGCATTTTCTCCATAGTTGAAATAATCCAATTTGGATAAACTGTTTACAGCAAGATTGATGCTGCCTGTTAGCAGCATATACATATCTTGCAAAGATGTTAAAAAAAAAAAAAAAAATTAAATCTAAATAAATACTTTTTGATAAGTCACAATTACATAAACGATACAAGCTCACATACATGTTTACAGAAGATTCCCTGGTGTTCTGGAAACCAGGTGATGGATAGCATTATAATAGTCGCTATGTTTGCAGCATGCTAGATGGGATAATGGCAGAGGAATAATCCCATCCAAAACATGTTCCTCTTAGAGTATTGTACAGTGTCATCTCCTGCGCAGATCTAGCTATGCTCAGCATTTACAATGATTTCTGTGAAATTAAAATGTAGCAAGAGGTTTTTAGAAGTTTTAAATATTTTTTTTCTTTTTAAACTAAAATAAAACAGTTTTCAGTTTGGCTTTTATTTGTCTTGCTGTTTTTTTATTCACGTTTTTTCACAAAGAAATTACATTCAGCACAAGTTATACACTTGTAACTATTCCTTTAAGTCTTACATTTTTTAATTTTTTCCAAATAATACACAGGTTAATACTTACCTTCTTTGTGCAATGGAATTGCAGAGTGACCCCTGATCCGGTTGCCCCGCCGGCACTCTTGGCTCCTCCTCTTCTCGATGTGCCATCATAGGAAGCAACTTGTGGCACACCATCGTACTCAATCTGGAGCCATTCTGCCTGTGTCAATTGATTGATTGCAGAGGGAACCAGTGGCTCCCACTACTCTCAGCAAAGCCTGTAAGAGTGGGAAGAATAATAGAGAGCAGCTGCCAGTGGGCATAGCGCTGGAGCGAATAAGGACTTGTAAGTATGGGGGAGGCAGATACTTCAACCTAAACATATTTTACCTTGGTGCAAGGAATGCATTAAGGTAAAAAATGTATTGACATTACAACCACTTAAAGGTGCACTCAGTTGGACATAAATATTTTGTATTTACTAGTGATGTGCAGCCCATGGGAACGCACAGTTGGATATTCAATCATTATTGTTTTTTGCAATACTCCATGAAAACACATACTTCTAATAAAGGTACACTCCATTTAAAATTAACCCTTAAAGTGGTTGTAAACCCTTGCATACACCCAGTGATGTGACTGCCCTCGGGTGATACAGAGATGAAACAAATCCTCCTACAAAAGCTGTACTCCTTTATATGCGGCCTTCACTTCTCTACATCCATTCAAAGTGCCAAATGTATAAAGCTTGTCTGAGCTGTCAGAAAAAAGTGGGCGGAGAGCTCTAAGAGAGCTCTAAGAGCTGATTGGAGGGAAGGGATACACCCCATTCACACAGGAACAGAGCAGAGGCTGTCAATCAGCTGGTGATCCCTTCCCTGTCACCATTTTTTCTCTTTGTGTCAGGAAACTTGTCACAAGTGATTCATGCTGATAGCAGAGGAACCGAGCAGCAGAACAGAAATGACATTTAGTGTTCCTAATTGAGCCAAGTACACATTATAGAGGGATATGCTTTGTTCATTTTTCATGTCTGAGGTTTACAACCACTTTACCTTACATACAGGGATTATTGCTTACCTGCTCAGGGCTTTAGTTTGTATCTAGAGGAGGCTGCAGCTGATCCCTAAAGGCCATGTTTTTGCCATGGTATGGGATCATTGCCAGCCGTATTCTCAAAACTCCTTGAATCCTCCCTTATGTCTAAAATGCCTAATATATAAAATTATCAGTACCTGGAATTGTTTCCCAACAGTCTGCTTTGGACTTTTAAATCTTATTTGTGATGAATTAGAGCAAGAAGGTTCAAAAGTAGGGGCTCAAGGAAGCAGACCACCCTATCACATGGTTTAGGCTTGACAGCAGTGGATTATATGCTAAATGTGATACATTTTACACAATTGCAGTATTTGATGTTTAGCAGCAGTTTTAATTGTTCGTTGAACCTGTTATTCAAGGCCTTCTAACCCTTCAGTAGTAAATTTGGGCAATCCCCCCCCCCCCCCCCAAACTCCCCTCTAATATATTGAATATTATACTGACCAGCATACTTCTTAATGAGAAGGCTGACTGGGAGCCTTTGTAAGACTTCACTTCACATCTAGAACTCCTTTCCAACCTATAATATTAAAAATTCCTCTACACCTAAGGCATTAAGCACAACTCACAATACAATTTGCTTTGCACACTGCCAGTTTGTCATTTGCAGCTGCAAAGCAGCATGCAATATAAATATACATCATGTTTTGTAAGCATCACTCTCCAGAAAAGAAATTAAAAAATTCTCAAAAATTAGGCAGTTTTGATTGATAACTAGGATGTCGAGATGGAATGAGCTAAGGGAATGACCCCCTTACAAATACTGGGGGTCCTGTTCATTTAACTCAAATGTCCAGCTGGCAGAATGAATATATAGCCTGACTACTACAGAATCACATAAGGAACCTTGCCTCCTAAACATCAGGTAAGAATATGCAATATCAGTGAGGAGTTTCATGGACCTTCCTTGATGCCAACTTCACTGGCATTGCTTTCAGGGGAAGAGAGTAAGGGTTTTAATCACTAGAATGGTGAACATACTACTAAAGCCGGCTACACACAATTCGATTTTTCTCTTTTGTTCATTGACAGACATAGCTCCTGATATTCTTAATCATTGGGTTATACTGCCCCCTACAGGGGTAGGACACTAAACAGAAAAAAGTCTGGCTATGCCTATGGGCAGTCCCAGGGGGTATACTCCCTCTCTCTGGTATAGGATGTCAGTTTTATTCTGCCTAGTCAGGAGTAAGGACCTAGTTCCTTGCTGTGATCTCTGCTCCTGGCAATTTTTTTTCTTTTAGATAGATTTTTTTTTTCTCCTGGTTTTTCCTGTGAGATCTACAATAAACTGCCGGGCTGGATAATCTAGATCCAGTGGTTACCCCAGTCTGGTCAGCGAGCGCGGGTAGACCTCAGCTCCACGCTAGGTCGGCTGCGACATAGACCCACCAGACGGGGGCTGGCTTGCGAGTAAAACATCTGGCGAGGTCGCATACGACCGGGTCTCGGCCTGAGTCGCAGTGTTCCTCCTGGCCGACAGCCCCCCATTTCAATGGCGATGGGTTCTGTCTGGAGTGGTGCCTGCCTGGTTCCTGGTATGGTGAGTACCGGTCCCCCCTCTCCCCCTGGAGAATTTTGGGGTGGACATGGGCCCCTGGGTTCCTTCCCGTTAGGCACCCCACTCACCTGTTCCCCCATTCTACCCCCCCTCCACTAATGCTGGTGCTGTGTGGGTTTTCTGGTACACCTCCCGGGGTGGGGGCAGGGCGCGATGCTGGTGATATGGGCATGGGCGGTTCACCGCCAGCAACCGGACGATTGGCTGTGGGGGGGGGGGGTTGGGGGGGTCGTACCTGGTGGTCACTCCTACCAGGGCCCCCTGTCCTGCCTGTGTCTGTCCTGAGGTCTAGGAATCCCACCTAAGAGCCTCATTATGCCGACATTTTCTTGTAGCCTTTGTGCTGCAGTGCACAGCGGCCATGTTTGTGTAGTCCAATGGCCATTTGGCGGTGGTTTGCCATAGAAAACCGTGGCGGCCATGACAGTGGAGCCCTATGGGCTGCCAGAGCGGTGGGGGTGTCCCAACTATCCATCTACACACTGACCGTGGTCCTGGAGTCCTTTGTGTGCAGGTGGAGTTGGCTTTTGGGTGACGCGTTGGGGAAAAAAACGCCCCCTGCCCTCCCCTGCCTCATCTATCCCCTCAGATCCTGAATTTGATTTGGCCGCCACGGACGTGGGTCACCCTGCATGCGTCTGTGACCACACGCCCTGAATCCTCAGATAGTGAGGAGAATTCCTCCACTTCTGCAACCGCGCATGAAAAGGCACTGGGGAACACACTGGTTGTATCTGTGTGTGAGACC
The DNA here is from genome assembly GCF_965119305.1 of Pelophylax lessonae. Taxonomy (NCBI): domain Eukaryota; kingdom Metazoa; phylum Chordata; class Amphibia; order Anura; family Ranidae; genus Pelophylax; species Pelophylax lessonae. The sequence continues at coordinate 76,207,521 of NC_138777.1, forward strand.
TTAAAGATGGAGGACGCAGCTGCGACTGAGGCGCAGGTCGCCTTTGGCACTCAGAAGCCATCCAGAGCGGCAAAGGTGTAACCTTTCCCCTCCTATTTTGACAGAATTGTCACTACAGAGTGAGGACGGCCAAAGCGTCCCCTTGTGGTCCCTAAGCGCTTTGCTAGGCGATACCCTTATGAGGAGTCGGTTCTTAAAAAGTGGGCTGTTCCATCAGTGGTGGACCCTCCAGTTTCCAGATTAAACAAGGCAACCATGACTCTAGTTGAAGAGTCCTGGCCTTTAAGGACCTGGCTGACAGGAAGGCGGAGGCTGTGGCCCGCAATTTGTACACCCTGGCTGGTTCGGCACTGAGGCCGATATTCACCATTCCTCTAGTGTCGCAGACTCTGACTGAGTGGGCTAAGCTTTTACGCCATAACCTGGAGGGAGAACAGCTCCCCCCTGCCTTTGCTTAGTTGGCAGACCAGCTGGTCGAGGGGGCTGCAGTTTATCTGTGATGCCTCTTTTGATGCGGCTTCGCTAGTGGCTCGCCTCTCTTTTTTTGACAGTAGTACTTCGGTGTGTCTTTTGGCTCAAATCCTGATCTGCGGACCAGACTTCTAAAAAGGCCTTGACTGATCTTCCCGTTTAAGGAGATTGCATGTTTGGTGCTACCCTGGATGACATCATTAAAGGTCTCACAGGGGGGAAGAGTACCCTTCTTCCACAGGCTACTAAGGGCAAAGACCCTCATCAAAGATGTGGGCCCCCGTTCTCGGCTCATAAGAAGTTTTTTTTTTTTGTCCCTCGGGTCGAGGGATCGAAGCCCCTCAGGGCCACCTCTGGAGGATCATGGCGAACTTGGTCTGGCAAATTCAGGCTTCTCCAGACCTGAGGACAGGGCCTCTTCAGCTTGAAGGTGCGCCCTCAACTGTATCTGGGGTGGGGGAACGTCTTCCCTGGTTCCTGGACCAGTCAATCTCCACGGTACAAGACAAGTGGGTCCACAAAGTCATACGGTCCCGCTATAAGATCGAGTTTCGTTCTTCTCCTCCGGAAAGGTTCTTTCCTTCCAATGTGCGACTGTCCCCAGTCCGCTTACAGGCTTTCTTTGGGGTGGTGCAAGAACTATTTACTTCAAGAGGTGATTTTCCCGTTTCCGACTTCGTAACGTTTTCAGGGGTTTTACTCAAACCTGTTACGGTCCCCAGAAAGGAAGGCACAGTGTGCATTCAATCAGACAATGCCACAGATGTGGCTCCCTTTCTGCCGTACACATTCCCGGAGTGGAAAAATGGCAGGCGGATTACCTCAGTCGGCAGGCGTTGGACCAGGGGGAATGGTCTCTTCAGGTGTTTCATCAGTTGTGTCTCCGGTGGGCCACCCCTGTGGTGGATTTGTTGGCGTCTCGGCTCAACAGAAAGGTACCGAGGTTTGTGGCTCGGTCACGGGATCCTCTTGCGGATGCCACAGGCGCGCTCGTGGCCCATTGGGGTCAGTATCGTCTGATTTACGCCTTCCCTCCTCTCAAGCTTCTGCCAAGACTTCTACGCAAGATTAAGGCAGAAGGGATTCCAGTCATCTTAGTGGCCCTGGACTGGCCTTGCCGGGCTTGGTATGCCGATCTGGTGCGGCCGCTCGCCGACCTTCCTTGGAAGCTTACTCTCAGGGAGAATCTGCTGTCCCAAGGGTCAATCTTCCACCCTGCTTTACAGTCGCTGGCTTTGACAGCTTGGCTGTTGAAAGCCAGGTACTGAAGGATAGGGGTTAGTCTGAATCAGTGATTCCAACACTGTTAAAAGCTAGGAAATATACTTCTAGGAAGATCTACTATCGTACGTGGAAGACCTACATCATGTGTCCCTTGGGGTTCATCCTCGCTCCTTCTCGGTGGCTAGGATCTTGACCTTCCTTCATGGGGGGGGTTGAACAGAAATCAGCCTTGAGTACCATCAAAGACCAGGTGTCGGCTTTTAACGACCCTTTGCCACACACTCCCTGGTGCATACCTTTCTTCAGGGGTTTTCGCCATTTGGTTCCTCCAGTGCGGTCTCCGTTGCCACCTTGGGACCTCAATTTGGTGCTTTCGGTCCTCCAGAAGTTTACCTTTGAGATTCTTTGGGAGATTCCCTTCTTTACGCTGTCTTAGAAGATGGGAATGAAGACATTGTGTTAACTGGTGGTCGTTCACCTTACTTGGTGGTTCACAGAGATAAGGTGGTTCTTCGCCCCTGTCTGTCATTCCTTCCAAAGGTTGTCTCTGATTTCCATTTGAAAGAAGACATTGTGTTGCCTTCCCTGTGCCCCAGGCCAAAACATCCTAAGGAATAGTCGATCCACAGCTGCAGACGATGATCAGTGTATTCTGAGAGTGCTAAGTCTGCTTTTAGAAAACAATGGGGTGGATTTACTAAAGGCAAAGACCACGCACTTTGCAAGCGTAGTTACTCCAGAGCTTAATAAAAAAGGGAAAGCTCCAATCACGTGCAAGCAAAAATACTGTGTTTTTCCTTTTTTTCTTTTCCTTGCTTGTGATTGGGTACTCTTTGCAAAGTGAAAGTTTACCTCATTTACTAAGCTCTGAAGCAACTGCACTTTGGAAAGTGTGAAGTCTATTTGCCTTTAGTAAATCAACTTCAATGCCTCAGTGAGGGAGATTCCTTCATCCACCTCGTTTGTGTGGATGGACAAATCTGTTCATCTTTTTGCTCAACCTTCTAGCTTAACAAAAAAAATAATAATAATAATCTATAGTCAGCTTCCCAAAACTGTCTTTAAGGGGTGGCATACACTTAAAAATCTGAGCCCCCCTTCACATTGACAGCGGCTTTGAAATTGTGCATCTTCACATGAAATTGCATGAATTCATAGCTGCATCTCAGTGGGAGCTTGAAGACATCTGCGTAGCTTCATGCACAGATGTCTATTCAAGTCGCACCCAAAATCGCCATGAGTAGTTCATGTACTACTTTTTCGAATCGATACGGCACCGCAAAGTTGGCGTCACCTTGATTCGAACAGTGCAATTGCCGACAATAGGATGCGACTTGTCATGAGATTTGACCTGTGAACAGGAACTGAATAATCTGTTACATTTAACAAGCTTTTGGCTATAACTGTGCCCTTTGAGAGTTTAAAGCAGCATTAAACGCAAAAGCAAACATTTATTATATTGCAGCTTACCAATTCTTAGATGTGATGGCTGCATTAGTTTTCTTTTTTAGGCTTTTTTCTTCTATTTTCATCTGGTGATCCAGCCAGTAAATCTGTTGTTTTTCAAAAGCACACATTCTACAGCAGAATGGATCAGTTTACAGGGATGAGTCAAACCACTTAGCACTGCCCGGGGTGAATAAAATGATCAGTTTTTATTCATTCATGAGTGAAAAGGTAAAGAAGGGCGCTGTTTCAATTATGTAATACCTGTGTACGTGAATAAATTAAAAATGACTAGTACCTGCAATAATCAGAGTCATAAAAACTCGATCTTCAAAAAGTGCATCAAAATTATTATACATAAGTGACGCAAATACCAAAATAACTCAAAGTCCACGTACATAAATTTCATCAGTGCTCAAATGTAAAATACAGAAAATAATGATAATAATTAGGGATGCACCGAAATTTTCGGGCCGAAAATGGGCCTATCCCATTTCAGCCGAAAATGGGTTAAAATGCCGAAATTAATGGCCGCTTGAGGAAGGAGGAGGGCGCAGCACAGGTTTGAAAAGACGCGCCTCTGGCCGGCCGCCCGCCCGCCTTCCTGTGATGTCCCTACTACTGCGATCTCTGCATTAATGAACTAACAGACCGAGCGGGAGGGCGGGGGGAGCGGCCGCTAATAGATATAACTATGTGAGCTTCACTTCATTTCCCTGTCAGCGGCACGATGTCCATGAATGAACTGACACTCCGGGCGAGAGGAGCGGCCGCTAATAACTATAACTATGTGAGCCTTCACTTCCCTGTCAGAGGAGATACATGCCTGACAGGGAAGTGAAGGCTCACATAGTTATAGTTATTAGCGGCCGCTCCCCCCGCCCGGAGTGTCAGTTCATTCATGGACATCGTGCCGCTGACAGGGAAATTAAGTGAAGTGAAGCTCACATAGTTATATCTATTAGCGGCCGCTCGCCCGCCCTCCCGCCCGGTGTGTCACTTAATTCATGGACAGATCGTAGTAGTAGTGACCGGGAGGTGGGCGGGCGGCCGGCCAGAGGCGCGTCTTTTGAATAATGGACACTGGAGGGGCTGAGTGAGTAGGAGAGGGACGCTGAGGCTGATGCGGGGCGGGGGGGGGGGAGGATGATAGCTGAGGCAGCTTACCATTGGTATTAGTATTATGCAGCATGAGGGGGTTAATGTATTGTCACTGCTGCATTAGTGACCGACCAGTGGCAGTTAATTAACCCCTTTGTACTGCATTAGTGCAACCAGTATCAGTGTTAATTAATACTGATACTGGTTGCACTAATGCAGCACAAAGGGGTTAATTAACTGCCACTGGTCGGTCACTAATGCAGCAGTGACAATACATTAACCCCCTCATGCTGCATAATACTAATACCATTGGTAATTAAATTAACCTCTTGCCAACCCGTCACAGTACATATACTGTGACAGGGTGGCAGCGACAGGTGTACGTCGCTGCCTGTTTTTGGTGTATGCCCCTGTTCTATCTAATTTAAAATTATTTGGGGGAAAAGGTCGTTTTCGGCCAAGGGCATCCTGCATTTTCGGTTTCGGCCCCAAATTTTCATTTCGGTGCATCCCTAATAATAATATACCCTAAACCAGATGAGAAAAATGTAAAGTGCTGATGTGCATAAATAGTGAATAAAGACAGTCCAACGTAAAAATACGTAAAAAGTAGATGAATATAGGCCAACAACCATATAATGGAAGTAGATGGTCTGCCCAAACACCCACACCGTGTCTGTAGAAAAGATCTAGAAAAACATTTCACCTCGTGGGCAAAATCACACTCTATAGTACTCACCAAAAGGCCCTAAGCCACAAGGACCTGAATCCCTTTGACATGAATGGGTGCCAAGTCCCCAATAGCACGTTGTTCTCACCGCAACCAGGATATGTATGGAAGCATGGAACACCAAACAGGTAATAGTGCAACTTAATTGTGGAGCCCAATCGTAATCCCAAATTATTGTGCTTACAACAAAGTGCCCAGATCGGCACCAGCAAGAACCGCCAAAATGAAATAGCCAGCTGACTCGCTCACCCTTCACGGAGATGCTCCTTGGCCAAATTAGGTCACATAATCACCCCTATGGCATTGCATTTACACCTATAAGTAAAGAAAATAAAAGAGTGTGCTGTCTGATGGATGATAATCAAAGAAAATGAATCCAAAGAACATGCATCAATACAAATATGAATCATTTATTTGTGCAAACACAATAATTAAAGCATAACTCCACTTTTGTTGAGAAAAAACATTCCCCTGATCTATGTACATTACAAGGATTTTAACAAACTTTGTTGCAGATTCATACCTTTTGTTATTCTGAAAAATCATTGTTTGTTCCTCTGTGCTAAGTGGGTCTAATGGGCGTGGTTTCATAATTATCTTTCAAATGTGGCAGCTGCAGGGCTCTAATGAGGAAAGCTCTGAGCCTGCATCCCTTTAGACGTGTTCCTATTGGGAATATCTCACCAAAAATGACATTTTTATTGCAGGGGATGCCAGAAATCTGATTTGTATCTTAAGCAGACTTCTTGGAAAATTGGTGAGCCAATCACACAAGCAGAAAATTATGTTTCTGGGTGTGGTCAGTATACATTCTGTGTACAGAACAGCTCCAGTTAGCCATATTGCATTGCAATTTCAGAAAATACAACAGCTGCCGATTGAAAAGGAAAGGTCATTTTTGATGACCTTCAATTTGATTTGTGTCACAAGTTTATAGGCTATATTGTTTTTTCTTTATTTGCCTTTTTTTTTTTTCGCCACAATAGTGGAGTTACCTTTTAAATGCTTCATTACATACACTACACACTACACTACATCTGTGACCAAATTAGCTTTTCTGAAACTCCTTACTGGACCATGCAATTTTCTCAAAATCAGAAAATCTGGGTTCTTGGCTTAACTACTCCAGAGCTGTCAGATTAGGCCTTAAAGTAAAACTTGTACAAACAATTAATTTGTAGAAATTATAAAATTTGAAATATAGAAATAAAACAAAACGTGCAGACTCCCTCCCTACTCAGGAGCTTACCCGATTATAGCCAGGAAAACCCGCACTATCGCGGGATAGAGATGGAGCAAACGGTCGGATCCTCTCCCCACACTCTCTGTTAGCGGACGGCGGTGTCCGCCGATCGCGGCATACCTCCTGGCCCGGAAGTACTTACGAGGGCTGGCTGCACGATGGAGGGGCAGTGAGCTGGGGACGCCGCTGACTGACGGAGCGAGGTGGCGTGGAACGAGAGTGCTGCAAACACCCGGTCCAAAGCGAGGGTAATAGCGGCTCTTACCGTGCTCTCCCCGACCTGCTGTATAGGCGGCTGAGTTCTAGAGGAAGCTGGCCGTGATCTCGCCGGGGATCTCTGCCTTTAGCCGGCGGGGAGTAAGAGAGCGGAGCCGTGTGGCACAGCCATCGCCACAGGAGGGCAGTAAACACAGAGGGAACACTCAGCAAGACCCAGGTGGAGTGCAGTGGAGCTGAGTAGATTGAACACTGGAAAGGAGCTGCTATTGTTGCAATAAACTTGCGTCCCTCACTGTGCTTATTTTACTGCATGGTCAGGTACCGGCAAGGGACTTGGAAGGCTACACCCCCTTGAGAGAGAGACCCCGGTGGAGGAGAGAAGCGAGAAAAACTGTGAGTGGAATATTATTTTGTCTCTGAAACTATTACATGCCATTGAACAAAGTGGATAGAAAGAAAAAAAAGAAAGAAACCTTGATATATCAGTGGTAGAAGGACATGAGGAAGTTAAGAAGAGGTGGTGATTGATAAAATCTGCAATAAAAGTAAATCTCTGGAACTCTCCAAGGAGTAAGAGGGAACCGACAGGAGACAGAGATATTGTAACAAGAACATTAAAACAGAGAGAAGCCTGAAAGTGATGTGAGGAGCGTATGGAGAGAGGCATATAAATTAAGAGAAGAAAGAGACATACAGGAGAGGATATAGCACCCCAGAAAGTGGAAAGAGATTGGTGGGGCCCCTGGTCAGACATCTCTGGCCTACACGTGGTAAGGTAAAGAACTAATATGACCCTTACAAAAAAACTGAAAGCTAAAAAGAACGCTGTAGAAAATCCAGGGAAACCAGAAGGAGAGATAAGAAAATTCCTGTCTACAAGCCAAAAATCTACAACAGCAAATAAAATGGCGGAGATGGGGGATACACAAACGGACTGGGACTCTAGCGATATCATAGACTCTGGGGCCACGTCACCGATAGGGGAAAGAGAGCTGGGATCTAACGCCAAAAACCAGATAGATAAGAGTACACCCCTCCCAATTGACCAGTGGGCAGTGCAAATAGCGGAGTTTAGAGCCATGATTAGCTCACTTCCAACTAAGTCCGACATGCAACTAGTAGGTCGAGTAGAGGAGACCCATAAAAAAGAAATTAAACTTATTAAAAATGAGATGCAGGCACTATCCATTAGACAAAGGGAGGAGGGTGCAGAGATTGGCAATAAAAGAACGGCTAACAATGATGGAGAAAAAGATAGCACAACAGGAGGAAAGAGATGCTAAGTTACAGTTACAGATCGAAGATATGGAAAATCGTAGCCGTCGTAACAATTTAAGAATCAGAGGATTAACGGAGTCAATTAAACCCACGGAGTTGGAAGGAACAGTTAATAGGCTATTTAAAGATATCCTAGGGTCAAGTTTCCCTGGCAAGGTAGAATTGAACAGAATACATAGAGTACCAGGCTTCATGAAAAGAGACCAGGAAAAACCAAGGGACGTAATCTGCAAAGTACACTACTATGCCCAAAAGGAATTGATATTGAAAATGGCGCGAGATACTAGAGAATGGAAATTGGAGGGGATGTCTGTCCAGGTTTTCTCGGACATCTCTAAAGGGACTCTACAGAGAAGAGCTATATTGAAACCCATCTTGGAGCTAGCTAGAAGAAAAGGATGTTCTTACAGATGGGGTTTCCCGTTCACAGTAACATTTAATAATGATGGGCGATTTTTTACTTTGCGTGGTTTTCAAGATAGAGCGGCCCTATTTGATTTCCTGGGAACCCCACCTGTGGAAGTCCCAAACTGGTTGGGAAGGATTGAGGGAACCAGGCCGAGAGAATACACAAATCCTCGATAGTTAGGGGGAAGAGGGAGGAGAGAGGTTGGGGCCTAGGTTTAGTAGACTCGGGGAATAGAGTAGTAACCCACCTAGGGAACTTATAAATAGAGAAAGCAAAAAATATTTTCCATGCCCCTTTTTTTTTTGTATATGGTGGAGTCCAAAGGAGACCCCCTATTGAAGTTTAGACACTTAAGTTTTTAAGTATTAAAGGGAATGCGAGATGCTTGATGGGCCATTATGGATTTTGCTTGACTGGAGTTGCAGTTGGCTGAAATTGATACAGGGACAATGGGTAAGGTGAGGGGTGAGCTATGGTTTTTTGTTGAGATAATTGTCCCTGTATCAACAGCCATCGGGGACCTAGGTGGGTGGGGGATGGTAATTGGGAAGCAAAAATTAATCTAAGTGGACTGTTTATTATAATCTTGTATTGTATGTGATATACATGTTTCCTCCTCCAAAAATGTTAATTTTGTTTAACCACTTGCCGACCGCCGCACGACTATCTACGTGGGCGGTCAGCCCCTCACAGGCAAAGTGACGTAGGTCTACGTCGCTCGCCTGTGAGGGTTTAGGGAGCGAGCGCGCGCCGCCGGAGGCGCGCTCCCGCTCCCGCGTGGTCACGGACCCCCCCGCGCGCGTGACCGGCGGACCCGATCGCCGCCGGCCACTCTGCGATCGGCGGGGGAGAGGGAGATAGTCAGGCAGCTTGTGTAAACAAGCTGCCTGTCATTCTCCTCTCTGTATGAGAGCTGATCACATGGATCTACTATGTAGATCCATTGATCACTCTGCATACAGTTGAAGCCACAGCCAATCACAGTTAGAATCACGCCCCTAGGGACACACACAGCCCCTCCCTCTCAAATAAAGTTAACCCCTTCACTACCAGTGCATTTTTACAGTAACAGTGCATATGTATAGCACTGATTACTGTAGAAATGTCACTGGTAACCCCAAAAGTGTCAAAAATGTCAGTCAAGGGTCCGATCTGTCCGCCGCAATGTCGCAGTACCGCAAAAAAAATCGCAGATCGCCGCCATTACGCGTTAAAAAAAAAAACAACAAAAATGACAAAAATCTTTCCCTTTGTTAGTAAACGCAATAACTTTTGCGCAAACCAATCAAAATACGCTTTTTGCGATTTTTTTTACCAAACATAGGTAGCATAAAACAAATTGGCCGAAAATATTAAAAAATTTTGATTTTTACATTTTTTTTTGGGGGAATTTCATATAAAAAAAAGGGAAAAATATTGCTATTTTTGCAAAATTTACGCTCTTTTTTTGTTTATAGCGCGTGATCAAAAAATCGCACAGGTGATCAAATACCACCAAAAGAAAGCTCTGTTTGTGGGAAAAAAAGGACGCCAAATTCGTTTCGGTACAGCGTCGCACGACCGCGCAATTGTCCGTTAAAGTCACGCAGTGCCGAATCGCAAAATGCCCTCTGGTCGTTTAGCAGCCAAATCCTCCGGGGCTTAAGTGGTTAATGCTGTTAACATAGGGGGCCTTGGGGTTTTTTTTTTTTTTTTTTTTTCTCACATATTGAAACACGGGGAGGATTTTTTTCTAGTCTTCACTTGAGATAACTGGGGTTTTTTTTTTTCTCATATTCCAACACGGGGAGGGTATTTTTTTGTTTTTACACGATATAACTGGGGTTTTTTACCCCCATCAGGGTTTCTACACACTGGTACACCGGGAGGGGTTTTCTCCCCCCCTTTTTTTTTTTTTTTTCCTTTGGCACATATTGAAACACGGAAAGGGTTCTTTCTAGTTTTCACAGGAGATAATTGGGGGTTTCTTTTTTTTTTTTACTCCCATCAGGGTTCTCACATACTGATACACTGGGAGGGGGTCCCCCCCCCTTCCCCCTTTTTTTTTTTTCTTTTCTTCTTTTTCACTTTTGTATATGGTGGAGTCTAGAGGAGACCTCCTATTGAAGTTTAGATACTTAAGTTTTTAAGTATTGAAGGGAATGTGAGATGATGCTTGATGGGCTATTAGGGTTCCTGCTTGACTGGTGTTGCAGCTGGCTGAAATTGATACGGGGACAATGGATAAGGTGAGGGGTGAGCTACGGCTTTTCGTTGAGATAATTGTCCACGTGCCAACAGCTAACTGTAACCTAGGTGGGTGGGGGACAGGGGGATAGGCAAGATGGCAATTGGGAGGTAAAAATCAATCTAAGTGGATTGTCTATCATAATGTTACATTGTATGTGACATACATGTTTCCTCCTCCATAAATGTTAATTTTGTTGAATGCTGTTAATATAGGGGCCCTTGGGGGTTTTTTTTTTTTTTTGCACATATTGAAACACTGGGAGGGTTTTTTCTAGTTTTTACACGAGATAATAGGGGTTTTTTTTACCCCTATCAGGGTTCTCACATACTGATACACTGGGAGGGGGCTCCCCCCCCCCTTCCTTTTTTTTTTTTTTTTCTTCACATACTCCAACACGGGGAGGGTACTTTTCGGTTTTTACACGATATAACTGGGGCTTTTTAGCTTTTTACCCCCATCAGGGTTTTCACATACTGATACACCGGGAGGGGTTTCCCCCCCCCTTTTTTTTTTTTTTTCTTTCCCCCCATCAGGGTTTCTATATTTTTTGTTCCCCGGGGGAAGGTATGGTCAGATATTAAGGCTCCAAGATATACTAGGAAGAGAAGGAAGAAATTTAATAGAAGAGAAAGATAGAGAGGATACCAAGGCTAAAGAAGGTAAGGGAGAGGGTCTAGGAAGAGGCAAGATAATGAGGAGAGAGAGAGGGAGGAGGAAGTTAGACGGGTATTGGAGACAAAAGAAACATTAGGGAATAAGTAGAATAGGGAGGGAGGAGCGAGGACACGGATGTCCGTTTAGGGCATTGTCCCCCAGAAAGTTAAGAACACACCTGTGGCAGTTAAATGCCGTGTGTTGGAAGGATTTAAAATCCGACCTGTGGACCCCGACCAGGGTGAGTGTCGAACCTCCCCTGGAGGGGGGGGCCCACAGGGAATAGGGTAGGAGTGGAAAAGATAGAGACGAGTGTGAGTACAAAAGGTGGAGTGAGTGACTAGTGGATTGGCGACAAGTGTTGTGAAGAGAGGTGTGTGTGTGTGTGTGTGTGTGTGTAATTTTTTTTTTTTTTCTCTCCTCCCTCTTCTCGACCCCCTGGTGGGGAATCCTCCCCCTCCTATTTACTCTATCCATTGACTGACCCATAGCGGATAGCTCGAAATGGAGAATATAAAGATTGTCTCTATTAATGTAAAGGGGTTAAATACACCTGAAAAAAGGAGGATACTATTATCAGAACTTAAACGTGTAAAGGCAAACATAGCGTTCATACAGGAAACGCACTTTAAAACAGATAAATTACCATACTTGAAAAATAATGCATTTCCATACATCTATCATGCAACCTACGCACAGTCGAAATCAAGAGGGGTATCGATATTAATAGATAGCAAAACACCATGGCAGCTAGAAGAGAAACTAGGGGATGAAAGCGGTAGATTTCTCTTTTTAAAAGGAAAAATGGGGGAAACCCGGATGACATTAGCAACCTTATACGCCCCTAATAAACAGCAAGATAGGTTTGTTGCCAAAACATTAAGTATACTCAGAGATTTCTCTCAGGGACAACTGATTCTAGGAGGGGACTTTAATACACCATTGTTCCCTATGGTAGATACCTCTAGAACGAAATCCGGGGCCTCTGGAGTGGTAGGAAGACGGATGATGAAGACGCTGCATAAGGAACAATTAATAGACGTGTGGCGTCTCCAGCATCCAACTGAAAAGGAGTATTCATTTTACTCATACCCACATGGGAGTTACTCGAGAATAGACTTTTCTGGTGCCACATGCCCATCTTCAGGCGGTTAGAAGTACGAGCATAGATTCCATTTCATGGTCAGACCATGCAATGATCTCTATGGTCTATAGTGCTTCTACAGTCGAATCTATGAAACAAAGATTTTGGAAACTTAATGAAAGCTTGTTACAGATAGAGGAAGTAAAAATAGAAGTACAGAAGGAACTTAAAGATTATTTTGACCGCAATGACCAACCTGGATGCACCATCGGCACACTCTGGGAGGCACACAAATCAGTGATAAGAGGGATATTAATCAAGCATGGCGCAAGAATAAAAAGGGAAAGGAATAGGCAATTACTGACATTACTAGATAAACTGAAAACACTAGAAACAGAGCATAAAAAGAAAAAGGTAAATACAGCATTAGGAGAATTGAGTACGGTAAGAAAGCAGATACTAGATTTAATGCAGTATAGAGCCAAAGCCGCCATACAAATATCAAGGAAAGTTGCATACGAGTCAGGGAACAAATGCGGAAAGACCCTAGCAAGATCTATACAGAGCCAAAAGACAAGATCATATATACCACAGATTGTATCACCAGAAGGTACTAAAGTAATACCAGAACAAATAACAGAAGAGTTTAGGAACTTCTACTCATCACTTTATAATCTACCGGAAGTGGGAAAAACACAGAAAGAAAGGGAGGAGTATCTAGTTAAGTCGGGAATACCAAAAATCACTGAGGAAGAGAGAGAGGAGCTGGAAAGACATATTTCACAGGAAGAAATAGAGCAGACAATAAAAAATATGAAAAAAGGTAAGGCACCAGGCCCGGACGGATTGACACCACAGTACTTCCATGTATTGGCCCCTATTCTGGGACCATAAATGGAAAGACTGTTTAATAAAAGGGGATCAGAGGGGACACTGTCTAGAGACACGTTAACAGCTTATTTAACATTAATACTAAAAGAGGGTAAAGATCCAGCGAGCTGTGGAAGTTATAGGCCCATATCGCTCCTGAATACAGATTTAAAAATCTACACAAAAATCCTAGCGGCAAGAATGGCAAAAGTACTCTCAAAAATAATTCATCTTGATCAGGTGGGCTTTATGCCTGCGAGAGAAGCTAAAGATAGTACAACGAGGGTTCTAAACCTGATTCATATAGCCACCAAAACAGAAACACCGAGCGTCATACTGGGCACCGACGCAGAAAAGGCCTTCGACAGAGTCGAGTGGGCCTTTATGCAGTCGGTGCTCAAGTACATAGGAGTAGGAGAAATAATGCGGGAAAGAATATTTAGGGTTTATTCTAATCCAACAGCAAGGGTTAAAGTGAACGGGGTATTATCTGAACCCTTAAGCATAAAAAATGGTACAAGACAGGGATGTCCATTGTCCCCCTTGCTCTTTGCACTCACACTAGAACCCTTTCTGAATAAAATCCGACTTAACCCGGATATAAAAGGTATCACGGTAGGGAAAGAACAATACAAAATCGCAGCATATGCGGACGATCTACTATTTACATTGACAGAGCCAGAAATCTCGATTCCGGTACTGTTGAAGGAGTTTAAACAGTATGGAGAATTATCTAATTTTAAAATCAATTACGGGAAATCTGAAGCGCTGGGAGTAGGAGTAGCAGAGGTAAACAAGGCTAGACTAAAGAGCAATTTCGGATTCGTATGGGTAGAGAAAGCTGTGAAGTATCTAGGAACGTATATAACTGCAAATCTATCCCAAATATATGAGTTAAATTTAATCCCCTTGATTGAAGAGACAAAGAAAATGTTGGAACAATGGAGAGGAGGTCTCCAATCATGGTTTGGCAGAGGAAATTTAATAAAAATGAATATCCTACCAAAATACTTGTATATAATGAGAGCTCTCCCAATCAAAATACCGAATAGCTTCTTTAAAACTATAAATGGGATATTTGGTAGATATATATGGGCGGGGAAAAAGCCGCGGATAGCTCGTAATAGCTTATCACTACCGAAAGATATGGGTGGATTAGCAGTACCTGATCTTCGCAGGTACTATCATGCCATTCATCTGAATCGAATTCTGGACTGGTGGCATCAGGGGGAAGTGAAAAGATGGGTCCAAATAGAGCAAGCCCAGACCATAGTATCACTGAAAAGAGCGATTTGGTGCTACAAGACACTCCCTAAAACTTTAAAGATACACCCTTTAATGGGAAATACATTAAGGATAGGCTATCAGCAGTCCCTGAGACAAAATCTAATTACAACAGACTCCCAGATGTACCCTGTCTTAGGGAATCCCAAATTTACACCGGGCCTGGATAGACAACATTTTAAAAAATTAAGGGAAACAGGGCAAGAAAGCATTAAATCTTTTGCGAATAATCAGGGGTGGCCCACAATCGCTAGGTTAACAGAAGAGGAGGGACCATATGGCCTATGTCTGTGGGAGGCACTTCAACTACTGCATTTTATAGAGACACTACCGGATCCTGGGAAATTTAAGAAGCCATTGACATTCTTTGAAAAACTATGTGAGAAAACAGGGGGGGTAGAACGGCCACTATCTAGCTTATATAAAATATTGATTACACCACTAAGCCAGCCAAGATTAAAATGGCTGGAAAAATGGAAACAAGAACTAAACATGAATATAACGGAAACACAAAAACAGAGGACATTCAGGGCAATATTTAGACCAACAAAATGTACCAAAATTCAAGAAATAAATTACAAGAATTTAACTAGGTGGTACAATACACCAGATAAGCTAAATAGATGGTATACGCAAGAATCGGATAGATGTTGGAGATGCGAAGAAGGAGAAGGCACATTATTCCACATTTTTTGGACCTGCCCGGAGATAAAAAAATTCTGGTCAGAGATCGGAAATATAGTTAAAAAAATAACAGATCATAAAATTGAGGGAGATGCCGCCTTTTGCCTGTTACAGATATCAGAATTGTCAGTAAGGCAATATGAAAAATCAGTTTTGCCTCACATGTTGAATGCTGCAAGAGCATGTATACCCCAACACTGGAGAAAGAGACAAGCTCCATCAGTGCAGGAATGGGCAAGGAAACTAGAACACATTAATAAAATGGAAGATTTAGTGCTTTCCTCACAACATAAACAGGAACAATATAAATCGACATGGAGAAAATGGAATTTATTTGTAGCTTCGGATGAGGGGAGACAATTGTTAAGTCCGTCATCTCAGAATATTGAAGTTCTGTGAGATGGGAATTTCTAATTAGTTAGAGGAGGATGGAGAGAGGAGAGGGAGGGGGAGAGGAGGAGGGGGTTCCCCCCCACCCCCTTTTTTTTTTTTTTTTTTTTTTTAACGTGTTTGTTTTAGCTGTGATGAGTGGGGGTATGGATGGAAGTGTATGAGCAGGGGGTATGAATGGTGGGAGGGGAGGGTGGGAAGGTGGAGGGGGTAAAGGGAGGAGGGAAGGGGATGAATGGCAAGAAAGATGAGGTGGAAACAAGATAACTTAATAGTTGAGGGTCATTGGATTCACGTACAGAGGAGGGAAGAGAGGTAAGGATGATATGAATAGGAATAGAGGAGACTTGCTCTCTTGACAATACCTTGCACCGGTCAATATTTGTTAAAAGAATGAAAATGAGCCGAGAAAGGATCGTAACAGACTTCAGAGATAAGAAAAAGTTGTATTAGACAATGACTCTGTATTTGGTTAACCTTATTTTGTTTGTGATATTGTGTTGTGTAAATAACCTTCCTTGAAATTAAATAAAAAAATAATAAATATAAAAAAAAAAAAAGAAATAAAACAAAAATGCTAGTAGGAGGTCTTTTTATTGCAGAAAATGCTTGTATGTCTTTCGTGCACTAAATGCTTTTTACCTACCTCTTTTTAAATGTATTTAGATTGCACACTGAGATGCACATATATGTACAATATTAGCAGGTCTTGGTGCCAGGGTGTAACATCATCCCGGGCTTGCCTATCAAGAAGACTGGCCAATTATGTCGTCACTGGTAAGCAAGCTCTGACATCGCATCACTGAAGCACAGATAAGTGGAATTAGCCTGTTTAGCTCGACTTTCAAGGTGAAGTCCAGATAAACTGCCATACACCCAAATGAAATACATTTATAAGATATTCTACTTGCCCTTTGTTTTTTGTCAGTTCAGTTCTGAGATCTACACAGTTCTGCTATAAAACACAGCCATGTCTGGCAGGGTAGAAATTATTTTCTAAATTACACTTTACAGGACACCAGATCATAAGTATAAAACCATGGGATAGCAGCTGCCTAGAGGTGATTGGACACTAGAAGAGCAAGCTGTAGGGACAGACCTAAAAAACCCTTCCCACTTCCAACAAGCTAGTGTCCTTGGGTGAAGGTATCTCTTCGATTGAGAGAGACGTTTCTTTTTTTATTGTTTTATTTTTTCCTTTTTTTATATTTTCATCAAGACTTTTCTAGCATGTTTATTAGCTGCTAAAAACAGCCACTATTCCACATTGCAGCATTCATGATTGGTTGATTCTCAGCTGCACCCTGGGGGATTGTACTTGGACCTTGCCCTTAAGAAGATGTAGGACTGGCCTGTAAATTTTCTTCAAACACTGGTGCTTACCTAGGCACGTAGTGTAATGCGATAAGTTATGTAGCACCCTTCTAGGTAGGTGCTAATGAGAGAGTATAGTTTTTGGTTCTGTCTACCTATCAGAGGAGCAGTGGGCAAATCTATATTGCTTTCTGCCTACCAGAGAGCAGAATCTGTGAGTTAGGTCTGCTCATGGTGCTCAGTGTGTGATTCATCTGGTCTGAGGAGTGTTTCACATTGGTCCAATAGGGAGGCATATTGGACAGTGGAGGAAATCTGACCAATGGGTACACAGGCTTTGATAAAGCCCCAGTGATTGGCACAGACTGGCTGTCTCAGTGCATTGTGGGGTGTGGTATAAAAGCCAGGAGGACATGTGCGGTGCGGTCTTTGGCTGGTGAGCAGAGTCCCAGAGGGAGCTTGACAGCTGCCTCCTCCTCTGTAGCAGTGGCATGTGGTCACAAGCGATCAGCCTGGGGACCAGAAGGAAGGAGCTGAACCCAGAGGTCCATGAGAGCTGACTTGAAGGGGTAGAGACACTGGAGACCCTCGAAAAACAGTATCGTGAGTACAGGGGATCATGTCTAAGGGCTCGACCTGAGGGGGGCCACCCGGGTATAGAATAGCCAGAGGACGGGTGTAAGCAGGTGGAGTGAAAGGGGGTACTAGGTGTGTATCCCGAAGATAATTCATACTAACAAGTCATTTACATAGAGACTTAATCCTAGATTCATCTAGGGGCAAGGTGAATCAGTAGCCTGGCTGCATATTAAGACAGGAGTCCTCATCTATTGTGAATAGTTCAAACTGGAGTATCCCGATCTTCCCTTCTCCCATCCCTAATTTAAATAAAACCACAAAAAAAACTACATCCCCTAGACTGTTCATTGACTGAGCAAAAGAGTAAAGCGTTAAATTGTGCATGCTGCAGTTGCTATCGTTAACTCAGGGGGATCCCATGGTGAACAATCCAGCAGTCCTCAAGGGGGCAGTGCTACATTTTGGGGGCTCGTCCGGTATTTGCCCCTGGGTTACTGCAATGGTTGCTAACTGCAACGGCCGTAAAATCTTGCAAAATAACGTCATGCTTTCTCAAGAAATGTACTGGAATGTCAGCAGAAAGAGTGATGTCTGCTCTACAGGTACTAGGGAGATTGTGATGATAAGTCAAGTTTGCAATGATGGTTGCCAATGGCAATGGATGGACTTTTTTCAGAGAAACAGCCTGTCTCTACAAGTAGAATGCAGGAGAGTTGATGAAGAGGAGATGAACTGTATTGTACAAAAAGACTGTGTCTACTTTACAGTAATTGGTGCAAGTGTGGATAAAGAAAGTAGTGACTCGGGACACAGGGATCGGTGTGTCAGGGGTCATGTCTGTACATGCACTACAAAGAAAAGTGTTGACCATGCAATTCATGACAGCGGGACAATTTTCCTTAATAGTGTGGAGAGTGATGTCTGTGCATATACTGCAAATAAAAGTGTTGACCGTGCAATTCATGACAGCAGGACAATTTCCCTAAACAGTATGGGAAGTTGTGTCTGGACATGTGCTGTGAAGAAAAGTGTCAGCCGTGCAATTTATGATTGTGGGAAAATTTTCCTAAACAGTGTGGGAGGTCAGTTGGCTTGGCAAGATGTGCAACTGAGGCCCAGGTACAGACAGAGATGGCGGATGTGTGTGGATTGAGGAACACAGTCTGCCAGGCAGTGATTTTCGAGGTGGCTAAGCGGAGTTGGAGCAGCAGTGAAGAGGAAAGGGCGCGCTGAAGAGATCTGCCTAACCAGAGAAGCCACTGCCAGAGAGTCAGCTAGTCTGGAGTTGTGGGTGGGGTTGGCACCCACAGACTGCCAATCCGAACGGAGGAAAAGAGCTGAGACATCACTTCTGCCTTCGGGTGTAGCTGAGAAGGAGACACGTGTGTGGAGGAGCAAGATGGTGGATGCCGGAGTGAGCCGGAGCGCAGGGGCTATCCCACGTGTTGGCGGAGAACCTGTGAAACTGATAGAATTACCGGAGTTGGTCCTGTGGGACACCAGAGTTCAGGTGGTGCCCGATGGAAGAGTGGCGCTGTGCAGCGGGAAGGACAAGGAGCATCTCGGGCTGATATATAACCGGTACATGAATGTGTCTATGCGGCTGCAGGCCTGGAGTCAGTGTGGGCACTGCGGTCATATGCTCATACAGGCGGTGTGGAGTGAGTGTCGGCCCAGGAAGCTGTATGTGAGTTGAGAGACCGGAGTTACTCAGGAGTTGCTGGCTCCCATGAGGATCCCTGTGGGCAGAGGAAGGTAAGTGTAGGGGGGCGCTGCTGGAGCCGGGGGCCAGTAGTGCAGACCTACAATGCCATATGTCAGACCAGGGAGACTCACACCTCCGAGGTGAATTGCACCCAGCTGGTACAGGCGGAGTGGTGGCCAGAAAGAGGGCCAGTCACACCTGTACGAGCAGAGTCCACAGCTTCTATCAAGGCAGAGGGGAATCAATGGGCTCCATAAAGAGAGGCTTCCAGTGTGTCGAGTGACGGGGAGGCTGGAGCCATTGATGTAGGGTCACCCAGCTTTCAGCATCAATTTGGATCCTTGGAGGAAGGGATAGATGTCTGGAAGTCTGAGGAAGAGACAGAGTGGGACTGGGGAGCAGATGATAGGAGCAGCTCAGCAAGTCCCAGTTTGCCTGATGAGGAGACCAGGGATTTGATGTTACGCATGCAGTGTGCCAAGAATTTGGGGTTCTGTGAGGCCTGTGCTACAAGGATCCCAGATTTGTCCCCACCTCGTACCTACGTCCGAGCTCGGAATAAAAATGAGGCCTATGCCAAGCTCATCAGAAGACAAGAGACCCTATATTCCCCACCTGGGAGAGGAAACAGACAGACCCTCCCCAGGCTCTCAAGATGACAGCCTCTGATCCAACGAAAGGTGGCCCTGAAATATGGGTATGATTACCCCTACGCTCCTTGGGGGATCATGTTGGAGGTTGGGGCCAGAAGAGAAAAGTAGTGCAGTGATCCAATTTGGGAGATCCCTTACTTTCCTAAACCGTTTCGGAACAAAAAAAGGCCAGAACTGTGGGATACCTTCTGCTCGGTGAAGACTAACTGAAACCTAGGGAAGGCCATCTACATAGACCGCCGTTCACAGGGATCTGGCCAGGCCTGGTCTGTCCGTGTCAAGGACTCTGAGGGAAATTCTGTCTGGATCCCTCATCCTTACCATTATTTCTAAGGATGTAGGATCCCACCCTTGCAGAGCTACAGTGGTAAGGCTGGCTAGCCTGAGTGTTCTTTAAAGAAGAAAAAAAAAGGGGCTGGAGAACTTGAAAGTTCAAGTGCAGAGTTCCAGTTATTGTTGCTAGGGCCAAAGCCCTGTTGCCAAATACCCCTTTCTCTTCTGTCCTTGCAAAAGGGATCGGGAAATCAGTAGAACTTCTACCATTGAGTAGTGTCATTAAATATGGCCGACCCTCTAACACACAACGGACTTTCTGTTTAAAGGACTTAAGCAGCCACCTAAAATCATGCTTCAGTCATCATCAGAAGCTAGTTTACTACATGTTCTGTCCAAATCCTTTGGGCCATCGGGCCAGGATCACTTAATGGAACAAGTTAAATGGACACTTTGCAAAAAGATTTGGGCCATCGGGCCAAGGGAAAGAGTACAGAAGAAGAGGATCCTTTCACAAAAATACTTTGTTCAAAGGATGCTTTGCGAAGATTCTGTTTGGCCAGTTGGAGAAACTTTGTGCAAGTTACTACCTCAGGAGAGTGGGTAGTGACTTGATGTCTCTTCAGGGAAGGGGATGCCAGAATGAAGGTCCCCTTGAAGAGATTTGCAATACTCACACGTTGGACAAGCTTGTTCAGGCTCCAGCAAACCAGCTTGTCATAGAAGAAGATATGTTGCCTCTGTGTTACATGACGGAAGGACACTGTGAACACCAGTTGGGTGGACTCTGCATGTCTTGTTTCTGAACCTGTGGATCTGACAGTGATAGGAGGAGAGTCAGTGCCCAGTGCTGAGACAGGACTGTGCCTATTATTTAGTCACCAATAATGGTTCACAGAGAACCGCCGGGGATGGGGTGGGGTGGCGCAGGAGATCTTTACGTGATAGTGTAGTTAAAGATGATGATCTGGATTGGGCTTAGTCCTTAACATCCATTCTCAGCTGCTGGCAAGACTACACCTCATTCTGGAATCCTGGAGTGCGATCTTGTACGGTACTTAAAGTGGTTGTAAACCCAAAAAATATAAATTGCAGTGAACACACTACCTAATTCAGCAAATCAGGACAAGTTATTTGTCCCCATTCAGGTGGGTAAAGGAGCAGGCACTCTTCTGCCTTCATCCTCGGTTTCAGTGAAAAAATCTGTCACAGGTTAAAAAAAAGAAAAAGGTGACACCACCCCCTTTTTCTGTGATCCACAGACAAAATAATTAAACTAATGCCCGAGCATGAGAAGTGGCCATGATTGGCTGTTCTGCGTATAGAGCTGGGAGGGGAGTCTGGTGACATCACGACTCCGCCTCCCAAGCTTCGGGCTGTCGACATGCCCACAGAACCGGACAGATTCTGCAGGTTATTAATGAAAATCAGAGTGATTTACAAGGGTAACAATTATGTGATCTAATGCATTCAGTAATGAATTAACAGTGACGTGTGAAACGCGTTTATTAACTGTCCTGGGAGCATGTGAATTCCTGTACTTTTAACTGGATTTGCAATAAGGATATATTTTTGTTCTCATCTACCTTGGAGTGCCTCCACTTCCATTTCCTATCTACATTGAACACAGCTGCGGACCAGACTAGCACCCAGGTGTAGTGGATGTGCATGCAGTCACGGACTGTTTAAAGCAGTGTCCACCTTGCCTGTCTTTCTAATACATTATGGTAAAGACTATGTACAGATAGTAGTCTTTCAGATTTATGGAACATGGGGTTTACAACCAATTTAATGGATTGCTTGTTTCTCACCTTTCCCCAAAAGGTCTCAATTCTGTTAGTCCTGACTGCTGTCCCCAGTCTGAGTTGCTGCCCTCCCCAGAGGCCTCTCTAGCTCCTTCTGGTGCACTCCACTCCTAATTATTCAAAGAGAACTTCTCAGCCTCAATGTCTGAATTTATTGATAGGCTTTCAGCCCCTTAGACAGCAGAGGCTGCAAGCAGGCTACCTCAGCCCCTTCTTCAGAATTCATCTCTAAGCATCATCTCATATCTTCTGTGCTTCCTGAAGGGAAGGGTTTCTCATCTGTCCCAGAGGAGGCCCAATCCACTGATATCTATCCCAAGCTTAAGTATACTATACTTCTTGTCAAAATACGCACATTTCTCAACCAAAGATCACTAGCCTATATTCCTTAGGAATGCCTAGGCTGGCCAAAAGTTTCCCTGTACAGTTGTTCCTACAGCCTGTATTTTATGGTGACTGGCTTCATCCTGAAAAAATGTTTCCCTTCCCAAGCGCCTGGCTCAGCAAATACCCTATTGAGGAGGGATTCCTAAAATAGACCCTTTTGAGGATGTCTGTGTAGCACCCTACAGGTAGGTGCTAGGTAAAGATATAGTGGGCCTTGTCTGCCTAACAGCGGGGCTGTGATTTAATAATCAAGGTGTCATGGTTTCCAGGTGTGCCTGCTGAAGGGGGAGTCTCCCCACTGGCTCCTGTGAGAGGCTTCTCATAGGGCGGTGGAGGAAACCCAATCAGGGGACACATCCAGGCTTGTAACTACCCCCAGGAGGCAGGTTGCTCGGGTCTCCCAGTGAGACGGGAGACCTAGGCGGAAGGAGGCGGGAGGGGGGCGCCCGCTGGGGTAACGTTTGAGCGGCTCCCGAGCCCGGGCAATTATTACCTGAAAGCCGACCGCAGGCTCTAAAAAATGGTACCAGGATGATGCCTCTAGCTGCACGCATCACCCCCCGGTACAACCACTTCTCTGAGCCGACGTAGAGCCATGTTGGTGTGGTAGTTGTTAAAGAGGACTTCCGCCCCCCCCTCCAAAAAATTTAAAGCCAGCTCCTACATATCCTACATATACTGTAGCTACTGACTTTTTACTATTAGGGAACTTACCTGTCCAGGCATCTAGCCATGTCTTCACCCCAGCTGATTCTTGAATCGGCTCCCGGGTGCTGGCGCCGCCATCTTAGGTAAGGGAAACCAGCAGTAAAGCCTTGTGCCTTAACGGCTGCTTTCCTACTGCGCATGCGTGAATCGCGTTTTGCTCTGTGAAAGGGCCGGCTGCAGGGGGAAGGAGGAGGGCTCACTTTGCCCTGTCAAACTGAGCCAGAAGTGGCAGTGGGTAACCTTCAAAACCAGGTACCCGCTCCCCCCCAAAAGGTGCCAAATGTGGCAGTGGAGGAGGGGGAAGAGACAGACAAGCAGAACTTCCCCTTTTGGGTGGAGCTCCGCTTTAAGTTACTGTTGCTAGATTAACAATTAAAAAGGGCCTCCCTCCAAAGAAAAAAATTGCCTGCCCTGATGCACACACTGTAGATCTTTGCTTGCTGAAGAATGTTCTGCTTCTGATATTTCCAGGAATGTTGCATATGTCATTACCTGGTAAATAATGACATGAAAGAAAACATGTTTGCAGTGAATGAGACTGACACCTGAACAAGAAAACCCATCTTCTGTGTAGCTGTAGCCAGTGCTGGGACAAGGTCATCCAGTGCCCAGGGCAAAGATGCCCCTCCTGGCCTCCAACCTCTGCCCTCCCTCATCCTACCCATGGCTGCTGAAACTACCTAAGGCCCCTTTCACACTTGTACGACATGAAAGCCACACCTTGAAGCAATGCCTGTGTAATCTTGAGCTCAAGTCGCATCAAAGTCGGACAAAAGTAGTGCAGGGACTTTAAAGTCGCTACAACTTGAAATTTGCATATATATGAATGGTACTCATTGGAAATCATGGGGTACAACTTGTCATGCTACTTTGCAGTCCCATGTCGCAGGACATGTTGCACAAGTGTGAAAGGGGCTTAAATTAAAGTTACAACTATAAAAACATCAGGATTTTTGGCATAGTGATTGTGAAACATGTACACATTTAGTATTCAGTTTTTCAGATTTTATTTCAACATTTTATCTTTAGAATAATTTGTTTGGAGTCCCACACATTCTCTGGTTAGTACAGTGGCATAGTGGTTAGCACATATGCCCTGCAACATTTGGGTCTTTGGCCAGGACAATATCTGCATGGTGTTGTTTACACGTTTTCCATGTGTTGTGATTTTCCTCTGGTTACACTCTGTTGGTAAAGGAAAATTGTGAGGGGCCATAGTGAACCCCTGGAAACGGCTGCATGAAGGGATGCTCAAACCAACTTAGTGAAATTTATCAAAAAACTTTATTGATCAAAAAGACACACTGTCTGAAAATACCCCAACGTTGGGGAACAATACAAAAATACATTGGTGCAAAATGTTAACAACCATCAACAAACAAGACACATAAAAACAATGACTCGCACTCACAAAGCCGGCCTCACGTTCACACCAGAAGTTCTGACCAGCAGGCGCATGGGCGTACAGCATATGTTCCAAACCGGAATATGTGAATGCTGCTAACCCATGGGACTGCTGGTCGGCATGCCACGGTATAATGATTCAGCTTGATATATAACCGGCTGATAAAGCTTCACCAAGATGCACAAAAATCATGGACAAAATACAGTATGGTCCTGAGTGGTCAATTTAGTACTTTTTTGGCCAGCATAACAGTAATTCTAGAGTCCAGATGACAGACAGTCATGAATGTTGAAAGTACTGGTAGACCATTCAGACAGACTAAGCCTTAACACTTCTGCTCATTAGTATTTCAACTGTTGGGAAATCTTGGTTTCCAGGGGCACTTCACAGTGATAAGAGAAAGTGTCCAAAGGAATGTCTGCATACCAAATGGGAAATTGTATGTTTGAAGCTGGTAAGACAAATTATTTGGACTCTGATAGATGTCCTCAAAGAGGGTAAGTGAGGGTCCTCTAAGATTTGGGATGGCAATAACAGACCGTCATTGGTCACCGTGCACCAAAGAGTCTCTCCTAGTTTTACAGATGCAGGTACGGGAGCTGGGGAGAGACGCAGCATCATAAGATGGCTGCGCAGGCTCACACCTTGATTAGGCTGTATACACTGTTGATGAGTGTTTGCTGTTTGGCCAGTATGGCCGTTCACTTAATAGCATCGCATGTACTGTAGACCCAGTGCAGCCAGGTGTGTACTGCCCTTTCTCTATCCCCCTTCAATCAGCAATGTAGGCTCACCGTATTCCTATGGCATCTGATGGGGAGGCTTTCAATGTTCATCTTGGGATGCTGTCAGGGTGTAAGATTGGTGCTCGGGTTCAGCTCCGGCATGCCTTGAGGAGGCTGCGTGTTCCGTATGGCGCCAAACAACCGCGCCTTGAGCAGGAGCTGGAACGCATAGGTGGCTCTTCCGGGTGGCGTGGGGCCGGCGTGTGACGTCAATGCGTTTCGCGTGCGTGACGCACGCTTCGTCAGGACGTCATTGCAAAGTAGGGAAGGTCAATAAGTAGTGAAATATCCTGATTGGTAAGTGCTGTCAGGCGGCAGCACAACAGACATTCCTCCATTACTACTTCCTGTATAGTTAAAAACCGGATGGTTTAGCTCCATCTTGTGGTAAAAGATAGGTAATGCTGTAGTGTTTTATATTTATTGACAACTATGGCGTGGCTCCAGGACAGAATTCAGGGGTCCTTCAGGACTGCATTATCTTGTGTCAAAGCATAGCTCGGCATTAAGATACATTCATACTTCAGTGCCTTTGGCCAATCTAGGTATTAGATGATGATATTACTGTGACTCTAGTAAAAAGCACAAACTTTTCCCGCAAGTCACATAGCCTTTGCATCTATTATTGCCGCAATTAGCTCGGCCTTAACATAATAATCTAGATAGGTGGACATAAGATTTAGTCAAGACTGCAGATGTCTTAATACGATAAATACTAATCGAAAAATAGTCTACAGCCTGAATGTTACTAAGCATCAGAAACTAAACATTCTTTCAGAGAGATTTTTTTGCCTTTACAGTTGACATGGAATACAGACACGGGCTCACGGTACACGAGAACCCATATCGTGAAGAGAGCGTCATTAGTATATTTATATTATTGATTACCATAATTTTCAGATGGCTAAGTGCATAAATGAATTGGCCCTATGTATAAGGAACAATTGCAATTTAAGTCAGGGAGAGGCCAACTGGAGGAGAAATACCCATGATTTATAGAGATATACCAAAGGTACTGGTTGATATAATATCCACTGATAGGGCAGGGGGGGATGGGTACATTGTACCCCAACAAATTCACAGTGCCATAGCCTAGTGTAGTACCTTTCATACACTTCCCTATTTAGACTTTTACCCTATCGTAGATCCTTATGGCAAAGCTAGCTCAAGAGTTCTACGGCTCAAGAAAGATGCGGAGGCTCATGTCGGTATTTAGGCCTAAAGGTATTAGCGTCTGAAGACGGAAGATCCAAGCCTTCTCTTCTTTCAAAAGGACTTTATCGAAATCGCCTCTTCTGGGCGATATCTTTAAGGCCCAGAAACCCATCACCTTCAGGCCTGAGGGATCGCCGTTGTGCTTCTCGGCGAAGTGTAGGCTGATAGGGGTCAGTAGGGTTCGATAGAAACGCGTTGACGTCACACGCTGGCCCCACGCCACCCGGAAGAGCCACCTATGCGTTCCAGCTCCTGCTCAAGGCGCGGTTGTTTGGCGCCATACGGAACACGCAGCCTACTCAAGGCATGCCGGAGCTGAACCCGAGCACCAAGCTTACACCCTGACAGCATCCCAAGATGAACATTGGAAGCCTCCCCATCAGATGCCATAGGAATACGGTGAGCCTACATTGCTGATTGAAGGGGGATAGAGAAAGGGCAGTATACACCTGGCTGCACTGGGTCTACAGTACATGCGATGCTATTAAGTGAACGGCCATACTGGCCAAACAGCAAACACTCATCAACAGTGTATACAGCCTAATCAAGGTGTGAGCCTGCGCAGCCATCTTATGATACTGCGTCTCTCCCTAGCTCCCGTACCTGCATCTGTAAAACTAGGAGAGACTCTTTGGTGCACGGGGACCAATGACGGTCTGTTATTGCCATCCCAAATCTTAGAGGACCCTCACTTACCCTCTTTGAGGACATCTATCAGAGTCCAAATAATTTGTCTTACCAGCTTCAAACATAAAATTTCCCATTTGGTATGCAGACATTCCTTTGGACACTTTCTCTTATCACTGTGAAGTGCCCCTGGAAACCAAGATTTCCCAACAGTTGAATTACTAATGAGCAGAAGTGTTAAGGCTTAGTCTGTCTGAATGGTCTACCAGTACTTTCAACATTCATGACTGTCTGTCATCTGGACTCTAGAATTACTGTTATGCTGGCCAAAAAAGTACTAAATTGACCACTCAGGACCATACTGTATTTTGTCCATGATTTTTGTGCATCTTGGTGAAGCTTTATCAGCCGGTTATATATCAAGTTGAATCATTATACCGTGGCATGCCGACCAGCAGTCCCATGGGTTAGCAGCATTCACATATTCCGGTTTGGAACATATGCTGTACGCCCATGCGCCTGCTGGTCAGAACTTCTGGTGTGAACGTGAGGCTGGCTTTGTGAGTGTGAGTCATTGTTTTTATGTGTCTTGTTTGTTGATGGTTGTTAACATTTTGCACCAATGTATTTTTGTATTGTTCCCCAACGTTGGGGTATTTTCAGACAGTGTGTCTTTTTGATCAATAAAGTTTTTTGATAAATTTCACTAAGTTGGTTTGAGCATCCCTTCATGCAGCCGTTTCCAGGGGTTCACTATGGCCCCTCACAATTTTCCTTTACAATAATATGTTGGCTGCGGTGGCTCCCTTCTTATAATTAGAGACCATTTGGATTTCCGATAGGTCTCTTAACGGTTTAGTGCCCAGTACATATAGGGCATTTATGTCTCTCACTGGGGTGCTTTTTTATTTGTACACTCTGTTGGTAGGTTAAATGGCTCCTGTCTCCATTGGCCTCTAATGTGTGCAAATTGGCTATGCACATTCTGCATCCTGGACCCAAGCTCATGCAAATTGGAGGGTTGAGATAACAGCTGGTAACCTACCTCATAAACAACTTCCCAAGAAAATTCTTTGAAAAACGTTCTCAAAATATCAAACATGGTACCCAGAGAATTGGCCCATAGAATTTCAGAGTCTGATGCAACGGAATAGATATGACACCAGACAACCAATTTTCTGCTCTGAATTCATATACAGATCTGTACTGGGTGCATTTTACAGATATAGGAGGCAAGATCCTTGTGTCTACAATAGGTATTGGGTAAGCCACCTATTCTGGCTTCACACACTATCGTATTTTAACAAAAAAGCACTGGGGCACATTTATCAAGCAAATTAGCGACACAATTGGACATACATTAGCCTGCCTCTCCTTCAAAAAAGTATATGTGACCCTTGAAATCTTTGACAGGCACCTGAAACAGAGCTGGAAATTTCTGCAACCAGTTTATCACTGTAAGTAACAAAGTTTCACTCTAAACAGATGCACAAGTAGGGCGTGGCCAGGGTCAGGTTTCATTCATTTGCAGTGCTAGTTTAAAAAGCAAACGGAGAAATGTATAAAAGCTGTAACCTTGTAAATTTATCCCACAATTTGTCTCACTGTTCCGCTGCCTTGAATAATGTCTCCACTGTGTTTTTAGAGTATTTACCAAATTTTTTTTTGCATTTATGTGCATTTTGTGCCTTTTTTATGCAGCAAAATACATGCTAAAACATGGCAATGCACAGTAAAATGTACGTTAAAAGTACAACTTTTCTAAGAAAAATATGGAGGGGGGGGGGGGATGCCATTGCTGGTCTCAATTTAACAATGCTAGCTGTCTGGCTGTTATCCTATCCTTAGTTTTTCCTGAATCTTTAACCCACAAGAAGAATGCAGACCAAAAAAGTCAGAAGTCCATATCACCATTCTAGTCCTGTGTCAGCGACTCAAAGAACTGGAGCTACAGGCTAGCATGATAACCAGAAAAATGGGGTTTTGACTTACTGTGAAATCCATTTCTCTGATGTTCACTGATGGACACAGCTCCTGGTATTCATAACCATTGGGTTATACTTCCCCCTACAGGAGTAGGACACTAAGCAGAAAAAAATTCTGGCTATACCCATGAGCAGTCTCAGGGGGTATACTCCCTCTCTTTGCTATAGCCACTCAGTTTTGTAACAAGCAGTGTCAGGAGAATAATAACTTCACAGAGGGGTGGGCACTGTGTCCATCAATGATCATCAGAGAAATGGATTTTATGGTAAGTCAAAAATCCCATTTTCTCTTTCATGTATTGACGGACAAAGCTACTGGTATTCATAAGCATTGGGATATCCCAAAGCAGTGTTAAAAATTAGGGTGGGAACAACCAAAAAATTCCCCAAAGCTAAATATTAGCCAACCAGGCAACAGGGGCTCAACAAAACAACCGGAGCCCACCTGGAAAAAACCATACATCCTCAAAGAGGATTATGTCCTTAAACAGCAGCCTGCAAAATCTTGCGGCCAAGGCATCCGCAGATGCCAACACATCCACTTTATAAAACTTTGTAAAGGGACAGATCCAGGCAGGCCGGGGGGGCCCTGGAAGGAGCCCCTGCCAGGTACAGCCCAACCCCCCCCCCCACGGTCGATCGTCCAGTCACCGGCGGCACCCCCCCCCCCCTGGCCCCTGTCACCAGTCAACGCCCTGCTCCCACCCCTGGAAAGTGGCCATACCACCTAAACAGCCCCAACATATAGGAAGGGAGGGGGCAGGATTAGGGACTTGGTTATGGGGGATGCCTGCGGGAAGGAGGGGAACCCGGGGGTCCGTCTGTCCCAATGAGGGGCCCGTGTCCACCCCAAAACCCTCCAGGGGGAGAGGGGGGACAGTTACTCAGCATACCAGGAACCAGGTGGGCACCACTCCAGACAGAACCCCTCTCCATCTAAATGGGGAGGCTGTCGGCCAGGAAGAATGCTGCGACTTGGGCCGAGACCTCGCGAGGCGTTTAACTCGCAGGCCAGCCCCCGTCCAGTGGGACTATGTTGCGGCCAACCTAGCACGGAGCTGAGGTCTGCGCGCACTCGCTGGCCAGACTGGGGTGACCACTGGATCTAGTTATCCAGCCCATCGCCCAGTCTGGTAGTTGATTGTAGATCTCACAGGAAAAATCCAGAAGGAAAAAATGTTCCTATCTAAAAAATGTTGCCAGGACCAAAGATCCTAGCAAGGAACTAGGTCCTTACTCCTGACTAGGCAGAAAAAAAACTGAGTGGCTATAGCAGAGAGAGGGAGTATACCCCCTGGAACTGCCCAAAGGTGTAGCCAGAATTTTTTTCTGCCTAGTGTCCTACTCCTGTGGGGGTCAGTTTAACCCAATGGTTATGAATACGAGGAGCTGTGTCCGTCAGTGAACGAAAGAAAATGCAGAATTTACCGAAGGAGTGGTCAGCTTGTGTATTTATGCCTTGACAGGTTTCCTTTAAGGCATATGCTAAAAAAAGAAAATACAAATGCAATTCAGCCCTGGAGAGCACTTTGCGCCTTAGCTTGCATAACCTAAACTGGAAAGACATTGCACATGCTTAGCACCATGCTTATTATTTCCAATTAAAACCAGTTTAACTGAGCTAGACATGACTTTGATATACAGCAAACAAACATATCCAGATTGTGGACTACATAAAAACAAGTACAGACAGTCCCGGGGATACAAACAAGATTCTGTAGGTTCGTTCTTAAAGAGGAAGTAAACTCTCTCTTTTTTCTTATACCTACAGATAAGCCTATAATGAGTCTTACCTGTTGGTAGTATGAATATCTCCTAAACTTGCACAGTTTAGGAGATATTTAGAGTGCGTGCAGCCGATGACGTCATTGGCACATGTGCTCTGAAGGTCCAGCTTCAACCTCTTTAAGTTGAATTTGTATGTAAGTTGGAACAGGTACATTTTTAAGTGTGTCCCATTGCAGAGATTTCCCTTCACTTCCTGTCCCATAGCCAAACAGGAAGAGAGAAGAAGTCCCTGAAGCTCACCAGTGTCCCCATTGGAAGAGTTCCCCTCCATTATATTTCTTGGGACAACCCAAAATTGGGGGATTTTCTTTTACTTTCACTTAAAATGAAAATGGTAAACAGGACAAATAAACAGGGAGAATCTCCCTAACGGGGCACAGACAGCAATGAAGGCTGACAAGTGTTCTAATCCCTCTCCACTCTATCTAACACTTAAAAAAAGATTTGCCTTCAGTTATACTTTCATTTTTTTGGATAGCATAGGGAGGGTTTAAAGTGATGCTAAATTCTTGTTTTTTTTTTTGTAATTTACAAACATGTCATACTTACCGCCTCTGTGCAATGAGTTTGCACAGAGCAGCCCCAATCCTTCTCTTCTCAGGTCCCTCGCTGGCGCTCCTGGCCCTTCCCTCCTGCAGCTTGCTATGGGGGCACCTGAGCCCAGCTGCTGTTCTGTGTGTCCATTCAGGCACAAAACCATGGCCCTGCCCTACCCCCTCTCTTTCCTCATTGGCTCGCTGGCCTTAATTGACAGAGGAGAGGGAGAGTCCCAGACAGCTGAGCCTCTTGTGCAACATTGCTAGATCGAGATGGGGTTTAGGTAAGTATAGGGGGGCTGCTGCACACAAAAGGTTTTTTATCTTAATTTATAGAATGCATTAAGATAAAAAAAAAAACTTCTGCCTTTAGAACCACTTTAACACCCCTGTAAAGTTTGTTTTGCTCTCTGTGTCAGAAGATATCACCTCTCTTTCTGTCCCTATGACAACTGGATTTGGAAAATTTGGGTTGTCGTGGAAACAAGAATTGGTGACACATTAGGGACACCTTTTTCCCATGATAACTCTTACAGGAGTGAATTTCCCTTCCTAGAGGTAAATTTCCTCTCACTTCCTGTTGTCTCCCTGTATTTATAGGTATGGGTCGTATGTAAGTCGGATGTTTGTAACTCGTAGACGGCCTTGTAGCAGGTACCTGGAAAAGTGAGTTTTGAGTTAACATTGGTGAAGGTGTTATATTATCTGGGCAGCCAGATTATAGTGGAAAATACGAAATCGTATTCTAAGTTGGTAACAGACATTGCTGTTTCTTTATAGAGCAGCAAAATGTAAGAAGGTAAAAGATTAAGTAAAGTTAACCTTTAATTAGGGGACAGTAAAACAAAAAGGTTCAGCAGCAATTATTGTAAAACCCGCTGAGATAACATGGGTGCATTCTGGAAGCAATGAAGGTAATCATCACAGGAAACTGTACTAACATCAATACTCTTGGCGGCGAGGCTTGAGTGTAATAACTCAAGCTGGCCCAATTCAGAAACTTGTAAATATATCACCAAGTTATGACAGATGCTGCCAACTGCTGAATGAAATATCTGCCTGAGAGATATCCAGGCTGGGAGGTCTTTATGAACAATAACCGTGTATTATATAATTTATTTCGCAACTTTTATACTAAAGTGTCACCTTTTAAATTATTGATCTGCTTCCTAAATATTAAATAAGCCAATAAGATCATTTATACCGTATGTGTTTAATGTTTTTTGCAGCATATTCATCGTGAAGTTCTTCTATGCAGTGGGCAAAGATTCAGTTCAGAGCCAATTCTCCCCCCCCCCCCCCCCATTCTCCATCTGAGAGGGAAGTTCTCCGTCCACACAGGACCTCTCTGCACTTTATCACATTTCTTTAGGTCATTTATTCCATTTCTGTCACTGGAATCACCTTATCTTTATTCTTTACATTCCATATTTCAATCATATTGGAATCACTTACACTCTTAAAGATTTCTTTTATTCTTGGTTGACACACATAGTTTTGTTTCAACTCGCCCCTTTTTGGTGAACCAATTATAGCCCATAGACCAGCATCTTTTCCTTATCTGGTCATCTTCAACACTGAGCACTTTATATACACCTTTCTTTGATGTAATTCTTTGATAATTTTTTCATTCACCTTATTACACTGTTGCACTTTATATTTATATGGCTGTTTAGTTTTTGTCTCTATTATATGGTTTTATTATTTATATATGAATTATTGTGATTGAAGGTGCACTTTATATTTATATTATCTATGAGGTTTTTTCTCACAGCAGTCTTAATTTCTGCATACAATTCACTGTAATTGATTGTGAAATTTTCACTTTACACGTTACACATACCCATTGGCAGCGCCAGTTACCTCACCATCCTTCATATACAGAGTGATATATTTCAAGCATTTTTTTTTTTCTTAATTTTTTACTTTATACATTTGGGCCAAAATTTATATTGCTACATATCTTTGGTAAAAATAACCCAAATTAGTGTATATTATTTAGTCTGTGTGAAAGTTATAGAGTCTACAAGCTATGGTACCAATCATGGAAAATTGATCACAGCTAGAAGTTTGCTAAGGCATCCGGAAGATGGGTTTGGGCCTTAATTCTTTGGGCCTGGCGTGAAATTCCAGTGCTTGTACTGGGCCTTTCCTCCTGGGGTCTAGCGCTGTTGCATTTGCCGATTGGCCAATGGGGTGTGTGGTGCTGCTGGTGGCTGTCTGTTTGGAGCGTCTTCTTTTAGGACGAACTGCTTCTTTCTCCGATTCGATCTACTGCTTTCGATGGGCTCGAATTCTGAACCAGAATCAGAACTGAAATCGGACGGTGAAAGCTCCCCGCTGTTCTTATCCGTCAGGCTTAGAATTTGATATGACTCTTCAGTAGTAAAAACTTTTTTGGACATGGTGGCTGTATGACTGGTGACACTGATGGGCTGCACGACAAGTACTGCTGGGTTGCACATCAGGTGACCAGACCCATTCTTATGTTGGAGTGCACAGTGTTCTCCTTTACATCGCATTGCCCTTTACTTCAAGAGGGAATTCTGCAGACCCTGATGTAAAGGGGAACTCTGAAAATACTAAATTAGGGGGAATGCCAGGAACTCTGATATTGGGGGGGACTCTGGTGTCCACAGACCTCCTTCAGCAGAGTGAATACACTAAGGTGGGGAGGTTACTGACATAAGGAAAACCTTTATATCAGTGCCTCTCCTTACTTACTGTATTCACTCCCCCTTACATCAGTGACCCCCTTTCCCCCCGAGACTGGCCCGATGGTGCTGTCACTGACCTCCTCTCAGGTGCACTGTGCAGGGTTTAGTCAGACAGTCCTCTCCGGGCTCCAGCTTGGTATCTCTGGTTTTATCCCATAGTCTCCTTCCAAAAGACCACACACTTCCGACCCCTCCTGTGACGATCCCTCTCTTAACTCCTCTCCAGGCTCCCCCTCAGAGACTGCAGACATGATACAAGACAAGAGATGGTCGGAGATTGCAGACATGATACAGGAGATGGTTAAAGGCTGCTGACATGATGCAGGAGATGGTTAGAGGCTGCAGACATGATACAGGAGAGAGTTAGAGGCTGCGGACATGATACAGGAGATGATTAGAGGCTGCGGACATGATACAGGAGATGGTTAGAGGCTGCAGACATGATACAGGAGATGGTTAGAGTCTGTACGCAGAATACATGGGGTGGTTATAGTCTGCGGACATGATACAGAAGATGATTAGAGGCACTGCGCACAGGATACAGGAGATGGTTAGAGGCTGCGCACAGGATACAGGAGATGGTTATAGGCTGAGAGCAGAGTAGGCGCAGAGGAAAGCTTATGTGCATGAAATATGTCCCAGCCTTGCTCATTACCTGGCAGCTTTGCAGGCTTGCCCTGCTTACTTACAGTGTCATTTTGTCCTGTGGCAGTGTCGAGGCGCCGCCATGTTGACTATTGGGCCCCGCTCCTTCCAGATCATGCAGCTGCTGTATGTGCCGGTGGGAAGAGACTCATAGCACCAGAGGGCTCTGCAGGGACACAGGCAGCTGTGCGTGAAAGCAAAACAGGAGCCAATGTGGCTGGGGGAAAGGAAGAACCAGATTGGGAACTCAGAGAGGCTGAGGTAAGTCCTCTCATGCCATGCTCAACTGCTGTCCCGCATTTAAAAAAGGTGCAAAGTGGTGCCTTGACACCACTGGGTGCCTGCCTACCCTCTGAGTCTCCCCGAGCCTGCCTGGCTTCAGTTCTGAAGTCTGGCCGCAGCCATATTTATTATGGGCATTTGCTGTCTGTAACGGACAGTTGGAATTTACAAACTGTCCATAAATTTATGGACAGCTGGCAACCCTGAGTGGACAGTGTGTGGAAAGTGTCAGTAGGGCAGTGAACGGTAAATGAACAGTGTCAGTAGAGCAGTGAATGATATCAGTAAAGCAGCAGATAATGTCAGTAGGGTAGCTGGCAGCACTGTGGGGGGGAGGGGACGTTTCGTAGACCTGGGAAGCAGTCAGAAGTTGAAACAGGACAGCTGGGGCGTTGGGGGCAGCACTTACTAGAACTGACCGTCTGTATCTAGGACAAACAGCCGCTCCTACAGGGTGGGCCCATTGAACCAGAGACAAATGCAAAACATGCAGCATAAAAACTTGCTTATTTAATACATATTTTTATACTGAAATAGGAATAACTGTAACTACAGCATAAAACCTGGGTGTGTCTAGTCACCATAATAATGGTTGGCATGTACCAACAGTTATAAGAACAGAGTGAAATATTATTGCTTCACTCCCTCTGGTAATATATAAAAATATTACATTATAAATTCCACCACAATGAAATCTGAAAATAGGCAGCACTGTAATAGTGGTTATGAGAGTGGAGGAAATGCGAGAAAAAATGCAAAAAAATGAGTGAAGGTGAACAAAAGGAGCTCATGATCTTTTTATATATATACATACCACCATAACCAGCCGAAACGCGTTGGATTTAATAGGATATTTCTTCTCTGCAAAATTCCAGGCTGAGCTACACGCATGGAACAGCAGAGAACAATATTCAATTAAGTCACCATATCACCTTGTCACAAACTTTCAGTACTTACTCACTTTCACCAATGGGTCTTTAACCCAATACACAATATTGAACTCTACTTATTTTTTGCTCATGCGCTTTATTTTATTTACAAACCCGATTCCAAAAAAGTTGGGACACTGTACAAATTGTGAATAAAAACAGAAAGCAATGATGTGGAAGTTCCAAATTTCAATATTTTATTCAGAATACAACATAGAGATGACATATCAAATGTTTAAACTGAGAAAATGTATCATTTTAAGGGGAAAATAAGTTGATTTTAAATTTCATGGCATCAGCACATCTCAAAAAAGTTGGGACAAGACTATGTTTTCCACTGTGTGGCATCCCCTCTTCTTTTTATAACAGTCTGCAAACGTCTGGGGACTGAGGAGACAAGTGGCTCAAGTTTAGGAATAGGAATGTTGTCCCATTCTTGTCTAATACAGGCTTCTAGTTGCTCAACTGTCTTAGGTCTTCTGTGTCGCATCTTCCGCTTAATGATGCGCCAAATGTTTTCTATGGTGAAAGATCTGGACTGCAGACTGGCCATTTCAGTACCCGGATCCTTCTTCTACGCAGCCATGATGTTGTAATTGATGCACTATGTGGTCTGGCATTGTCATGTTGGATAATGCAAGGTCTTCCCCGAAAGAGACGACCTCTGGATGGGAGCATATGTTGTTCTACAACTTGGATATACCTTTCAGCATTGATGGTGCCTTTTCAGATGTGTAAGCTGCCCATGCCACACGCACTCATGCAACCCCATACCATCAGAGATGCAGGCTTCTGAACTGAGCGCTGATAACAACTTGGGTTGTCCTTGTCCTCTTTAGCCTGGATGACATGGCGTCCCAGTTTTCAAAAAAAGAACTTCAAATTTTGATTCGTCTGACCATAGAACAGTTTTCCACTTAGCCACAGTCCATTTTAAATGAGCCTTGGCCCAGAGAAAAGGCCTTGGCTTCTGGATCATGTTTAGATATGGCTTCTTTTTTGGCCTATAGAGTTTTAGTTGGCAACAGCAAATGGCACGATGGATTGTGTTCACCGACAATGTTTTCTGGAAGTATTCCTGAGCCCATGTTGTGATTTCTATTACAGTAGCATTCCTGTATGTGATGCAGTGCTGTCTAAGGGCCCGAAGATCACGGGCATCCAGTATGGTTTTCCGGCCTTGACCCTTACGCACAGAGATTATGCACTGTAGATGATGATAACTTCAAACTCTTTGCAATTTTTCTCTGAGAAACTCCTTTCTGATATTGCTCCACTATTTTTCCTTGCAGCATTGGGGGAATTGGTGATCCTCTGCCCATCTAGACTTCTGAGAGACACTGCCACTCTGAGAGGCTCTTTTTATACCCAATCATGTTGCCAATTGACCTAATAAGTTGCAAATTGGTCCTCCAGCTGTTCCTTATATGTAAATTTAACTTTTTCAGCCTCTTATTGCTACCTGTCCCAACTATTTTGGAATGTGTAGCTCTCATGAAATCCAAAATGAGCCAATATTTGGCATGACATTTCAAAATGTCTCACTTTCAACATTTGATATGTTATCTATATTATATTGTGAATAAAATATAGGTTTATGAGATTTGTAAATTAGTCCATTCCTTTTTTACTCACAATGTGTACAGTGTTCCAACTTATTTGGAATTGGGTTTGTACTTAATAAATTGCTATATTTTACAAACATCCTTGTCACTCACCTTTAAAGTCCCACCCATTCTTGGCCTGAGGCACCAAACCTTCAAACTATCCTGTTATGCTCCATCTGCTTATCAGGGGAGCCTGATCTGTTAGTTATGCAGGCAGTCCCAGTGGGAGGGCACCACTGTAGTGCATCCTGGGATTGACCATAAAAGCCAAGGGCACATGTGACAGGGCGTCTTTGGCGGGAAGCAGAGTCCCAGGAGGAGGGCGACGGCTGTCTCTCCTCCTGTAGCCTGAAGAAAGTGGTCACGGGCAGTCGGCCTGGTGAGCCAAGTGTGGAGCTGAACCTTGAGAGTCCTGGAAAGCTGACGGTGGAGCTGCAGGCAGAAGTCAACTGGGAAAAACAGTGTCCGTGAGTACCAGGGGGCATGCCAAGAGGTCTACCCAGGAAGGGGGACCACTCCAGTAGGTCAGAAGACAGAAGGTCAGCTCACACAGTAAGCAAGAGTAAAGGGGGTGCCCTGTAGAACCCTGAAGAGTAAGGGTAAAAGGGGGTACCAAGCGGGACCCTGAAGAGCAATTCACTATACAGTTCACTTATCCAGTACTTCACTACAGTGGCAAGGTGAAGCAGCAGCCTTGCCACACTCAACATAGCTAGAAGTCCTCAAGTTGTGCATAGTTCATCCAGTTGGAGTGTCCCACTCATCCCTTCTCCCATCCCAAGTTCTACAATAAAAACAACAAAAACCAAATCTCCTGGACTGGACTAATCTCCTGACTGAGCCAAACACTTAAAGCGCTAAGAATTAATAAGTTGTTGCTATGGGTAACCCAGGGGAATCCGCTTCAAGCAGCTCCCAAGGGAGTAGTGCTACATAAATAATCCACTCTGCTCATCGTCAACATGATTAGGGTCAGTACATGTGCGCGGAGGGGAGCAGATTGGCTGTTAGTGCTGCCCCTCTTAATCTGAGTGCTGCTGTGCTAGGTATGACAGGAGGCCAAACTTGGGACTGATGATAGTTGTATGCAATAATACCTAAAATTATTTTGAAGCAATGTTCAGCTATATAAAATGATGTATGAACTACAACTACAAAAGAGCAAAGTAAACATAACTCAATACTAAGCAATTTGAACCGAGTCTATAACGGTATATAAATAAGCATAAATTGCTTTAAGCTCATAACAATCTGCTATCCAGAGATATTGGAAGATACATGTACATGCAAATTTTAACTTCTCTTGTAAAAGTCAAATGAAGCCCCATCACAATGGTAGGAGAGAACTATTCTGTCTGTTCAATCTAATCGATGAAGTGTGATCTCTGTAACTGATCCAGTTGGGGAAAAATTGCTGTAATTGAAATCTCAGTAGAATTAGCAGACAGAGACTTGATCCAAATGACATCTTGCAAATTGTAGAAAGCTTTAATCCAAAACTTGTGCGGACCTTCACAGATGGACGTCAGATAGGTCAGGGGTGTTCAACCCTTTGAAGAACAAGGGCCACCTAAGTGATTTGGTAACCAGTCGTTTACCACAATTAAATGAAATGGTTCAGAATTTCACATTTTTTATTTTGAATAACATAATGAAGATTTTAAATTAAAATCAGGATCATCATTTAAACAGGATGTCTAGTTCCAGCAATCACATGTGCTCAGAACAGAAATGAAAGAAAACTGAAAAGAGGGTGAGGCTAGCTATACAGAGCATCTCCTAACTATGGAGTAAGAAAGGGACAAAATTATTTAAAGGCCAACAACAATACATGTGTAACATGATACTCCTCGTTGAAGTCCATGATTTTAAATGTTAAACAATTGAGACTCATGTCCAAACTTTGCAAGAGAAGAATATTCTTGGAACACCTGAAAAGGAAGAACTTGGAAGAATTAGGCAAACATTAACATACTGTAAAACTTGTAAAGTCATTGCTGGTGTCTGTAAGATGGAACAAAAGACAGTTTATAAGAATATCTTCAGAGGGAAAGGCAGCAACATGCACCAGTCCATCCCACCTCCTTTTAAATCAAGTTCTTCAAAGGGGAAGAAAGCAACACACACCCGTTTTTCTTACCTCACTTTGAATAAAGTTGTTGGTTTAGAAGACGAATCCTCAATGGTGAGCGGTCCTTTGCAGATATGTCATCTATGACACCTTTCATGGTTGCAAACTGATGAATACGGACATGTCTTGAGATAGTTCGTACAACAGAATATTACTTGGAAGTCCGAAGTTCAAATGTAGAATCAGTGTGATGACCATGAAACTTCAAAAAATGCCGTGGCTGGTACTGCACATTGCCCTGATTAGCTGGGTTGGGGTCCCTAAGCAACTATTGCCATTGATCGAGATTGGAGTACCTTCTGATGTGTTCTACTCTTTTACTGATATACACATAGAACTCTTTTGTTTGCTTGTATATGTATCTCAGGACTATCATGCTGTCTATCTAAAAGGGAAAAGAGTCTATTTCAAAGTCTGTTTTTTAGGCTCAGTAATTTCAACAGATAACACAAAATTGTATGTGCTGATTTTGGGGTTAGCTTGGCCTTACCGAGGTCAAAAGCTACAATTTTTCTCTTAGATCTTTACTGCTCAAAAAATATTAAAGGAACCCCTTTTTTTCAGAGTATAGCATCCAGTCAATGAAACTCCTTGGATATTAATCTGGTCAGTTGAGTAGCAGAGGGGGTTGTTAATCAGCTTCAGTTGCTTTGGTGTTAATTAAATTAGCAACAGGTGCACTAGCTAGGCAACAATGAGACAACCTCCAAAACAGGAATGGTTTTACAGGTGGAGGCCTCTGACACTTTTTATCCCTACTCATCTTTTCTGACTGTTTTTCACTAGTTTTGCATTTGGCTAGGATCAGTGTCCCTACTGGCAGCATGAGCTAAAATCCTGGGCCCTATAGAGGTTGCACAGGCAGTCCAACTCCTTCAGGATGGCACATGAATATGTGCCATTGCCAGAAGGTTTGCTGTGTCTCCCAGCACAGTCTCAAGAGCATGGAGGAGATTCCAGGAGACAGGCAGTTACTTTAGTAGAGCTGGAAAGAGCCGTAGAAGGTCCTTAACTCATCAGCACGACTGGTATCTACTCCTTTGTGCAATGAGGAACAGGATGAACACTCACAAAGCCTTTACAAAATGACCTCCAGCAGGCCACTGGTGTGAATGTCTCTGACCAAACAATCAGAAACAGACTTCATTAAGGTTGCCTGACGATCCAACGTCCTCTAGTGAGCCCTGTACTCACTGCCCGGCACCATGGAGCTCGATTGGCATTCACCATTGAACATCAGAATTCGCAGGTCCACCACTGGCGCCCTGTGCTTTTCACAGTTGAGAGCAGGTTCACCCAGAGCACATGTGACAGATGTGAAAGGGTCTGGAGAAGCCATGAAGAATGTTATGCTGCCTGTAACATTGTTCAGCATGACTGGTTTGAGGGTTGGTCAGTGATGGTCTGGGGAGGCATATCCGTTGAGGTGCACACAGACCTCTACAGGCTAGACCAGTGTTTCTTAACTCCGGTCCTCAGGGCACACTGAAAGACAACAACAAGAGAAGGGCACAACGACCTTGTGAATTACCAGTAAAAAAGTTTATTCAAAACCAAAATAGGTAGCGTACATTATACTCACAAACGAAAGATGTATACTTGCATATAGAAAAAAGGGACCAATCGCCTCCAGAACATTTCTCTGCTGCTGGATGCACGCCATCCAGCAGCAGAGAA
The DNA here is from genome assembly GCF_965119305.1 of Pelophylax lessonae. NCBI lineage: Eukaryota > Metazoa > Chordata > Amphibia > Anura > Ranidae > Pelophylax > Pelophylax lessonae. Next base: position 76,248,591 of record NC_138777.1, read on the forward strand.
GTGTTGCCTAGCTCCCTGCTGACGTCACACGCTTCTCCCAGCGCTGTGTGTTTCTTCACGGCCTCCGCCTGGGACCCGGAAGTAAATAGGAGACTGCCAGCATCATCTTCTCCTACAGACCATGGTACCCCCGGCGGTCAGATCGGGTAGAATGGACTGACATCTCACCAGGAGGATCCGTATTACTGCACTATTCCATATAGCCTGATGGTTTCTGACTCTTGTGAGTTGCCATTTGTCTTTTTATTATGTGCTACATTATAAAGGCTACACTCAGAGGCGCTTTTCTGTTTTTCTTGTATATTCTCTCTAGAGTTTGCCTTCACTCCTGAGAAGAGCTGCCCTAATTGAGTGCAAAATAGCTCACCACCATCATCAGCTTTCCATCTATTATAGACTTTGTTAACCCCTCATGGACTGACCATTTTTTATTATTATACCAAGTGAATTTTTATCTGCTTCTCCTGAGCGCTTTATGTATTTTCTTTTTCACATTGTCAGATCCTAGGCTGGTGCAGTGGGCCCTGGGTTCCTCCTGGTGCACGACAATGCCTGGCCTCTTGTGGCGAGAGTATGCAGCCAGTTCCTGGAGGGTGAAGGAACTGATACCAACAAATGGCCCCCATGCTCATCTGACCTAAATCCAATAAAAATACCTCTGGAACATTATGTTTTTCGGTCCATCCGACACCACCAGGTTGTACCTCAGTCTATTCAGGAGTTCAGTGATGCCCTGGTCCAGATCTGGGAGGAAATACCACAGAACACCATCCGTCGTCTCATTAGGAGCATGCCCACCGACGTTGTCAGGCATAGGCAGACGGAAGGTTGTTGTATGTCATTTTGAGTTGCTGCAATGAAATTTTCGCAATTTTGCAAAATCGACTAGCCTGCTGCATAATTTTTTCACTTTAATTTTTGGGTTGTCTTTGAATTTAGCCCTCTGTATGTTCATTATTTTCATTTCCATCAAACCATGTGGAATCCTTTCCTTCCTAACACATTACCCAGCCCATATCAGTATAGATATCCAGCATGAGATTTTTCCCCATTCAGATCTGATGTGTTTTCAAAGTGTTCCTCTTAATTTTTTGAGCAGTGCATTATTTTAGGTAGGCTATTGCAGAGAAAACATGGATCTCCTTTCTAATGGCTATCATTAGGCATGCAGGAATGTGACAGTATAGTATCTAAAGTTGTTCTAGGGACTCTTTCCATGATTCCCACTATTTTGTTTCTATCTGGGCAATGAGGTATCCCAATCTCTGTTTCCAGAAGTAAGTTGTCTTAGATGTATCTTACTCTGAATGGTAAAGGGTGCTATGAAACCCAGAATATCCTAGATGCTGTTCACAGCAGTTTGTCATAGGATCATACTTGCAATGTGAATGTGTCCTATTATACATCCCAAAGCATTTAGAGGTTATGTTGCATAGGGGGTAAATCCATTCCTAACTCGATTCACTTTATGCTAACAGCATTGTCATCAGAAGGAGAGGTCTTCATCACCCTGTCACAGTTAGAGACAAGAGATTGGCAGTGGCAATCATATCCTGAATTTTCTTGAGAAGATTAATTGCTTCTTATTCTGTAAGCAGAGATTTGATCCCCATCAATGGTGTCAACAGGAGGAATATTGCTCCATCACAGTGTTAGAGGCAGGAATTGTGCCCCACCAATAGTGTCAATAGGAGGAATAAGTGCCTCAAGGGCTGGTTAAATTCAAGATAATAGCTACAGTCAGGGCTTCTGATAAGGCAGTACAACTGGCCCTTCTGTACCAGACTTGGACCCCGTCAGTTCAAAAGGGGGGCTCGGGCACCTGCTGTAGTGCATTATTGATGACACTTGCAGCTCTTGGGGATCCCCCTGCAGCAGTGCCAGATTCTACTCCTTTTTCTCCCTCCAGCTGTGTGTGGGGGGGGGGGGGGTTGGGGGTTCGGGCAGTAAAACTTTTTACAGGTTTCTTTTCTGGGTGCGATGGGTACCAATCAGTTCGTGAATGAACAGGAAGCCGCTCAGCACAGAGCACTTCCTATTCACTGTTCAGTGCAGCTGAGGCTGATGAATCTATGTTCTCAGTATCTTTCTTTGTCGCAAATTTGAGACATCAGGAATTTTTTAGGCCTCAGATTGTGGGGAGCTTGCAGAGCTGTGCTGTTCAATTGAATAGATCTTGATTAATGAGGGTAGACTTTCTGCCATGGCTGTGAAACATAGCATCGTAGCCATGGATTTTTAGTGAAAATATAATTAGATATTTTCAGAGGGTGGGGGCCTGTCAGATAGGCTTTATAAGGCCCCGTGATTTCTAACAGCAGCTCTGGCTTCATTTTACAGACCGCTGCTCTGTTAGAAGTAGCTCCTAATAATTGCCAGCTAAACCAATTATTGCTGGTTTTTATTTTACATTTCCTTTTACAATGTGGACAGACATATAGACACTTATCTCTATATCCTCAAGCTCCTTTTAATACTCCAGGCTCCTCCCATTGTAAAGTGGTTAAAGTGGCAAGACAACCAACTATCAATGTTTAGTGACTAAAAATACCGATATACTGATTTAACTGCTATGGAATGCTGTATATGCATAATACATGCAAATCTAGGTATCGAGTACACAATCCTCCAGCGAGAAGTTGATGTATGATATGTTACGGAAACATTCGACCCAGCCCTGTATGCACCATTTGGCATTGGCTGAGCTTATACCAGTGTCAATGTCATGACATCGTCATTGCTCACAGCACTACTCACTATTCTAAATAAATATGTTTTAAATATCACTGTGTTTTAGTGTCCCATTCAACACACACAAAACTTATTGCCAGCTTTTTACAGATATTGATCCTTTCTACTATTGGTAAGCAAATGAGTGTTTAGTTGAACGTGTCTCGCACCTAACATGATATAGGAACATATTGTACTCTATAGTTCTAGTTTCATTGTTAACAATAGAAATATATGGATAGCAGTCTTGTAAAAAGGTCAGGACAATTGGCCAGTAAAAACCATAAAGTCATACCTCTCAACTTTTTGAATTGGGATCGAGGGACACCTATTAGCAAAAGTATGTAGGCATAATACATACCCCCTGCCATGCCCCTATAAAGTAGAATTATACAAAAAAAAAATGACTAGTTAAACTCAGAAGTGCTTTTTTTTTTAACCACTTCTAGTCCTTTATCCACTTGAAGACTGGGCATTTTCTGGCAGTTTTTGTTTCCATGTGAAAATCAGTTTTTGTTTGCTAGAAAATTAGCTAGAACCCCCAAACATTTGGATATACATTGGACGTCCAATTAATCTGAGAGAGCAACAGAAAAAACAAAAAATGCCTACTTATACTTAACCTATAAATGGCAAGGTCCCAGAGAAAATGGACTACGGTAGAATAGCGAAATAATAATATTAATAGGGAGAAGGGGGGAGAAGTGGGGAGAGGGGGTGGGGGGAACATGAAATGAAGGGTATCTTAACCATTGAGTAGGGGAAAAGAGGTATGGTTTTTTGGGGTAAATCAGAGGATAAGATGGAAAAAGGTTGTATCTCCTCTCTCTCAGAGGGGGTAAGACATTTATTGATAAAGGAGTGCCATCTGAGTTCATATCGTTTTGATGATTGGTCAGGCTGTAAAGAAATGTCCAGTGTTTCTCTGAGTAAGAGAACTTTAAGATCATTTTTAAGTTCCGAGATTGTCGGTGTGGAAGAGGAGATCCAATGTTTGAGTATCCGTCTGCGGGCCATTAGAAGGCCAAGCAAGATCCATTGATGATGGTGTTGAAGATTCAGGGATTGTCCCCCCCTTTGGAGGGATGTTCGTCTTTGGATAACCGAAGAGAAGAAGCATGGGGTCCTTGGGGAGCAATAGATTTGTTACTCTATGTATGAAAGAGAGAACATGAGACCAGTACTCGGAGATAGCGTGGCAATCCCACAATCGATAAAGAAGGGTTGGCTTTGTATATATACACATTTTAAAGCAGAGGCCCTAGAGAATAAATTGGTGGGTTTTGCAGTTTTTAATGCAACATAGTGCTTGCTCAAGAAGGTTTTCAAACATTGTTTTTTGGGGAAAAAAAATACACTTTTTAACTTTTAATGCAAAAAAAAAACAATACATAACCCATTTTTTTTGTAAAAAAAAAAAAAAAGTTGATGTCACACTTTAAAATTGCATACACAATGGCGACAAACTACTTACATTTTACTATACGTAGGCGACGCTTTAAAAGTCTTTACAGGTTACCACTTTAAATGTACAGAACAGATCTAGTGCTAGAATTACTGTCCATGATGTGATGTTCGCAGCAATACCTCACATGTGTGGGACGATCGCGATTTGCATGCATGCGGGACCGATGTAAACGTTTGCCTTTGCACACTAGTAAAGGGGGACGGGGGCAATTTTTTTACAAAATTATTCATTTGTTTTCTTTTTACACTGTTGCTATACATTTTTTTCATCACTTTTAATGCTGTCACAAGGAATATAAACATCCTTGTGACAGCAACAGGCATGTGACAGGTACTCTGCATTTGGAAGCATTCAAAATCAGCATTTTTATATACTTTAGATTTTTAAAAAATTGTGCCGTTAGGATGCCAGTAAACCGGAAGTAATGTCATGTCATCACTTCCGGGTTACCATAGCAGTGACCCGACCAAAGCTGATTTAGGCTTTCTTCGGGTCTCCTACTAGCCGGACAATGTGTCGGCTAGTAGCTTGGGTCTCCCAGTGGGACGGGACAGCCCAAGCGAGCCGTGGAAGGCGGCAGGAGGGGGGGACCGTCCCCTTCGCTGCTTGTAATAACAACCAAGCGGCTGGTTAGCCGTTCTGGTTGTTTTTACAAGAAAGCCGACCATTGGCTCTAAAAAACGGTACTGGGGTGATGCCTGCATCTGCAAGCATCACCCTGGTACAACTACTTGACTTCAAGTGACTTAACAGGTACTTGATTTGGCAGCAAGTGGTTATACTGGCTTTTGAAATTTACAAATGCAGCAATTTAGAAATTGGATGAAAGTTTTAGCACTGGGAAACACTATTTGAAAGATAAAAAGTGCATTTTATAAAAAACTATATAGATCAGACCAAAATGAGGGACAAATGAGGAGGAAAGAGGGACAAGGGAACCTTGTTCCTCATCAGGGACAGTCCCTTGATATCAGGGTCAGTTGGGAGCTATGTAACCGCTTATCTAGCTATCTCTGCAAATACAGTGGAGACCAGTGGGGGTGTGGTGATCACCCAGTTTCACAGGAGGGTAAGAAAGCCCTTAAGTAGATTAAATATTTATGTGTAGTGAGCACAGTAGATGGAGCTCAGCAACTGTGTTCTTAAATACATCTGAAGTCATCTCTCTGCAGCATTTTAATGTCAAGATAGCTTTGGGCAACCTCCCCTATCTTCTATTTAAAATCACAGTTTATATTTAATCAGGGAATGTTGCTCAGTAAGTGAGTAAACAGTTGTGGATTTTGGACACTGGTGTTTTAAAGCAGTGGTCTCCTAACCAGGTTCCGCGGGGGGCTAAATGTGGACCTTTCTTTTTGCTATTTTCCAGCCCTTCAGACACTATTCCTCTCACTGATAGGAAGCACTATTCCTCCCACTGACACCAACAATAAGGCTCCATTCCTTTCACTGACACCAAGAGTAAAACACTCTTCCTTCCACTGACACCAACAACAGGGCATAATTCTTCCCACTGATTTAAATGATGGGGCACTATTTCTTGCACTAACACTAACCAAGGTTGCACTATTTCTCCCACTAGTACCAATGATGGGGCACTATTCCTTCCATTGGTAGCATCAATGGGTCGCTATTCCTTCCACTGTCACCAATTATGGGGCACTATTCCTCCCACTGGTACCAAAGATGGGGTACTATTCCTTCCACAGACACCAATGATGGAGCACTTTTCCTCTGCCTGAAACCATTTATGGGACACTAATACTTCCCCTACTGACCACAGGCACCATTTATCACTAAGACCACCCTGATTACTAAGCCTGATACATTGTTTACTTACCACTGACGCTGGTATATTTTGTACTCTAGCTGGACACAGTCTAAGCCTCCTAAAGTTTGAAGGTCAGTAAACTGACCTTTTGGTTAGAAAGCTTGGAGACCCCTGTAAACAACAAAGATGGCTAAACCTTAAGCACACAGTAGAATTTCTTTTTTTTGTTTAACCCAGCGGGCTGAACGAAAAAAAAAACTGAAGAGCTCGGGAGGAACCATTGTACTAACTATCCGATGTTGGTACAGCGATCTCTCCCGCTGAGCTCTGGTGTTCTGACATGGTGACAGTCCCCCCCGCCAAGACACACAGGTCAGCCCTCTCAGCCACTGGCTGAGAGCGCTGATCGGATTCTAACTGGTAGACCTTTTTCGTTTATGTCCCTTTAACAGAAGCCGGACTGTCAGACCGGCTGCCGTACACACGGACCAAATGTCGGGCCGGTTTATGTTGAACTGGCCGATAACGCCTGATGTGTGGCCCGTGTGTACGGGACTTTCATTTATATTAGTTTGCTGTTGTTAATAGTTCATATTGAGCTTAAATGCTGACTGGTTTCAGTTGTTTGTGAGTGTTTGTAAAAAAGTTTGATATTTTGGTTTTATGTATATATGTTTTAACCTCAGTAAGGTACCATAGACATATTTAAAAAAATGCTTGTATTTTTATTTAGTATAATTGAGTTGATTGCCTTTTGGTTGGGTGGGGATATGAGTATGGATACTGTATATCTTCAAACAACTAAATAATCCAAGCGCTCACTCCAATGGGAATATTAAGCGTGCCACTCTCCTCAGACGGGGAACTCCAAAGACTAAATACATGAAAAAGCACCTAGTCTATTACTCTTGGACACCTTTTAAAATGTTTATTAAAATGCCAAAAACATACTCACAGACACGAAGAGCAGAAATCGTATAGAATGAGTTCACCACATGTGGAAATGAACATGTCCCTGTATTTGAACCCTTGACGCGTTTCGGGAGGCACTCTCCCTTCCTCAGACTGTCTCAGGAAGGGAGCGTGCCTCCCGAAACGTGTCAGCGGTCCAAATACAGGGATATATTCATTTCCACATGTGGTGGACTCATTCTTTGCGATTTTTGCACTTCATGTCTGTAAGTATGTTTTAGCATTTTAATAAACATTTTAAAGGTGTCCAAGGGAAATGCACTAGGTGCTTGCGCCTCCTTTCTTGTTCATGTTTTTAGTCTATGGTTACTGTTTAAGCACTCCCAAATGAGGTCTTCATCTCTGTCTGTGATTTGATTGGGGAAATTATCCCTCATCTGTAAAAAAAAAAAAAAAATTGGGCAGCAGTTGTCATTGACACAGGAAGGTACAGACAGTAATAAAAAAAAATTGTCAGAAGCTCTAACCCTTCTTTGCTGTGCTATTCTTATTTCATGTACCCCAATAGAAGTGACATCCTATCACTTATCACCTGTCCTGAGGCTTACTAAGGGGAAATCCCCTTAATGGGGACACTGACAGCAATAAAAGCTCAGGCAGTAACCCTTGCCCACTAAGAAAGTACTATTATCTTTATAGCTTTCAGTACTGGACAAGGTTAGTTTAGGGGAAATCCTTATCTTTATGTGATGTTATACTTTAGTGTTAAGTATTTATTGGACATTTTCAAGCAAATTGTCAAGTGCTGTCCTTTACGGGGGTAAGTGGCAGTGAACAAGGCCACATGAGTAATATCCATTATTCCACAGTGCACAGCTGGCTTATCACGGTGTGTCCATGTGTTAGACATATTGCTGGAGTGGTTGCATTGTGCTGTAAAAAACTCCACTCAAGTGTTCACCTTTAACAAGAAACACTAAAAGTTCAATACTGTACAGCTCTCATGTGTGCAAGCACTCGTAGTGCATAAGTTGAGACATGTCAAAGCCATTAACTGTACAGCAGCTAGAGATCCCAGCAGTGCTGCAAAAGTGGAGGTTGTTTAAGGTGAACTTGGAAGGACAGACATACAGGAGCTGCCATTATGCTATAATGTTTTTTTTTTAAAGATGCAGACTCTAAGGTCTGTCATTCTGATTCTTTCTTTATTGGCCATTAAGTTGCTGGAGTGAAACAAGCATTCTTGTTTTCAAAATTTCCAAAAGGAACAAAACTTGCAATAAAAACATTATTTTTCACAAAAAGTAGGGGACCCTACCTTCCTGCCAGAAATTAGACAAAATCTCCCCAGTGAGGCAATAAAACACAGTAAAAACTGTTTTTATGGACCTTGCTTTGTGCACTGGTCCAAATCATTTGGAGGAGGGGGGATTGTGGTGTGGGGGTTGTTTTTCATGGGTTGGGCTTGGCCCTTAGTTCCAGTGAAGGGAACTCTTAAGGCGTCAGCATATCAAGACAATTTTGACAATTTCATGCTCCCAACTTTGTAAGAACAGCTTGGGGATGGCCCCTTCCTGTTCCAACATGACTGCGCACCAGAGCAAAAAAAGTTCCATAAAGACATGGATTAGCGAGTTTGGGGTGGAGGAACTTGACTGGCCACAGAGTCCTGACCACAATCAGATAGAACACCTTTGGGATGAATTAGAGTGGCGACTGCGACCCAGGCCTTCTCGTCCACATCAGTGCCTGACCTCACAAATGCGCTTCCGGAAGAATGGTCAAACATTCCCATAAAAACATTCCTAAAACTTGTGGACAGCCTTCCCAGAAGAATTGAAGCTGTTACAGCTGCAAAGGGTGGGCTAACTCAATCTTGAACTCTACGGACTAAGGCTGGCCATACACTATACAATTTTCTTATTCAATTTCCTTTAGATTTACCTTAAACTATGTAGTGCAAGGGCCTGCCTGATTGCATACAAATTGAAAGTGTTTAGGTTTGACCTCATATTATATGGTTTTGGTAAATCTAAAGGAAAGTTGAACAAGAAAATTGTATAGTGTATGGCCAGCCTAAGACTGGGATGCCATAAAGTGTGTGTAAAGTCAGGTGTCCAAATACTTTTGGTAATATAGTGGATATGTGTATGGCCAGCGCTGCGCACTCTGTCCAAAACTACAAAGGAGACTGGGCTGGTAATAAAGTATAAAGCCTCACTCCAGATTTTTAGGATACAAATATTTCATGAGATATCCATGGCCAGCTGAACCTTATTTATTTTAAAATCAGCTTAAAATCCAGCAGGTGTCAAGGTATTGCTGCTGTCCATGTTTAGGGCTCTTTCACACGGCCGATCCGATTTCTTCTTCCGCTGCGGCACTTTTTTTTTTTTCACGGACACGGATGACACTTGTGTCATCCGCTCCGTATGTCCGCATATCATCCCATACGTTTGCGGATGATATACGGACATAATGTATATCTAGGGGATTGCGGAAGTCAGCGGATGACACCGCTGACATCCGATTTTGCATCCGTTCCGTTTTTTTTAACGAAAGAAAAATAGGGTTCTGTTCCGTTCCAAAAAACGGAACAGAACTGAAAGGACACAAATCGGTTATCCGCTGACATCCGCAATCCCATTGATATGCATTATGTCCGTATATCACCCGCAAACGGATGTGGTGATATACGGACATACGGAACGCCCGTGTGAAAGAGCCCTAACTACCATATTTTGGCACTTCTTTGAGACTGGGTTCACACTGGTGCGAATTGGGTGTGGGTTTCCCCGCATCCAATTCACATGTCAGGAGACTGTGACCAACTCTCAATGGAGCCGGTTCACACAGCTCCGGGACAGCTGCAGAGCGTTTGCAGGAAATTTGTGTGCATTTTCTGGTCCATTTCAGGTCCAAATTCATCCAAAAATGCAGGCCGAATTAAGACCTAAAATGGTGAACAGGACGCACCGGACCTCCTGCTGCGAGCCGCTCCACAATCTAGTGTGAACCCAGCCTTAAGCTAATGTTGTCTGTATAAGACTATTACTTGTATTGTGTGTTATCCTCATGAACTTTCAGGGTTTGTTAGTAGGACGGCTGGTTATGAGCCTTCAAGGCAAAGTCACACAGGCCTCACAAGAAATGCTTTTTTAAGTAAAGCTGTTAAGGATGCCCCAGATCATTTATGATAACATTTTAGTGATTGGAAACCAGTAAATCTCCAGGTGTTCCGGAACTAGAAGTCCTAGAATGCTGCATTTGCACCCAGGGCCATCTTATCCAATGGGCATGCTGGGCTGTTGCCCAGGGGCCCCACTTGCCCGGGGGCCCCACGTGCCCAGCGACCCATCCCCAGCCAAGCATTAGTCCCGATTCCCGTTTCCACTTAGCAGGTGGAAAGCGCCTGTCGGCCCTGCGCTGCTGTCAGGCCACTTGGGCCGTGGAGGGGGAGCCCACAACTGCAGGAAGCCTCACACAGTGTGACTCCTGTCCGTGTGTTCACCGGACCCAGTCGCTGAACTTGGAAGCTGTCATTAGCCTGGCACTGCTGTGCCAATAAATATAGCCTTATTGATAATTTGCATTTTTATTCTCATGGGCGATTGTGTAGGCAGGGCCCCAGTGCACTGCATTGCCCGGGGCCCTTTAATGCTCTTAAGATGGCACTGTTTGCACCATGGCTGTCCTTATACACCGGGGTTTCTCAACCAGGGTTCTGTGGAACCCTAGGGTTCCTCCTGAGGTTGCTAGGGGTTCCTTGAGCAATAGGCAATTTCTGCCTCTCAGATAAGTTCCCAATGACACCATTGTTCCTTTTTCCTTTTCCTTGTTCCTTTTCTATCATCCCAATGATGACAAGAGTAAGGAGCATTCTTCGAACTGACTGTCACACTAATGTGTCATGAGTTGTAGATTGTTAATTTTTAGCAGGGGTTCCCCGAGATCAGAAATTTATTTAAAGGGTTCCTCTGTGTTGAAAAGGTTGAGAAAGGCTGTTATACACTCTTTAGTTAGCATGTGTAGCACTATTCCTTTGGGAGCTGCTGGTTACGGATTGCCATTAGCAACAACAGAACAGTCTGGCATTATTCTAAGTGTTTTACCTCAGACAAGAAGCAGTCCAGTATCTTTGGTTTTTAGGTTTTATTTGGAACTTGGATAGGAGAAGGGAATGAGTGGGATACTCCAACTTAAAGAACTATGCACAATAGGCTGGAACAACTTGAATAGAGCTGAATAGCGCTGATTAACGCTGTATAATGCTGAGTAACTCTGAATAGAGCTAGTCACTGCTTCACTTTGCCCTTGGCTGTGAATGAAGTAAGAGAGCCTCCTGAGGTAAACTGTATCCTGAGGCAAGCTGTACTCTGAGGTAGACTGTACTGCTGAACAACTTCAGGGCCCTTCCTGGGACCCACTTTTTCCCTATTCTTCAGGGTTAACTACTTGGCACCCCCTTTCCTGTAACAATCTCTGTGAGCTGGCTCCTTGATCCCCTGACTTCTCTGGAGTGGTCTCCTCTCCTAGGCAGATCCCTCAGTACTCATGATACTGTTTTTCCCAAAGTCTTCTGCCCAACAGCTCGACTGATCAGCACACTGGGTCCTCTGCAGCCCAGTTCCACACCTGGTTCAACAGGGCGACTGCCTGAACCACCTTCCTCACATCACCAGGAGGAGAGACAGCTGTCCACCTCCTCCTGGGACTTTGCTCCCGCCAAAAGACGACCTGACGCATGCTCCCTCCGGATTTATAGCCAAATCCCAGGATGCATTGCAGCAATGCCCACCTACTGAGACAGCCATAAACCCTGGTGTGCTACTGGTTAGGTTTCCTCCACTGTCCAACAAGTTCCCTTTTTGGATACAGTGGGGAGAATCCCTTAGACCCAATAAATCACACCTGGAAACATGTGACAGGCTAAACTAACAGATCTGGCTCTCCTGATAAGCAGAACAGAGCCACCAAATGTGTTTTCCTTGCACCTACCTAGGAGGGTGCTACACAGGTATTAAAACGTATAGTTCAAACCAGAGGCGTAACTAGATTTCTCAGGGCCCCGGTGCAAGAAATCATGAAGGCCCCCACCCGAAAAGCATGTTTTTGACACTTTTTTGTTTTTGCAATGTATAACAAAGTAACAAAATTCTGTTTCCTGCACTGTAGCCGTCTTTCGGCTATAGCGTGGGTGGGTAGTGGTTAAAGTGAATGTGAACCTCAACAATGAATTTCCTTGATTTGCCTCCTTAGGATTGGTTAAATCTGACCCGGGGAATGGGATCAGTGGCAGGGCTGGTGGGGAGAAGGGGAATGGCATCAGCAATAGTTCTGGTGGGGAGAGAGGTAATGGGATCAGCAGCAGGGCTGGTGAAGAGGGGAATGGGATCAGTAATAGTGCACCAACCATGGCGATGGTGGTGAGGAGGGTGGGAGCAGTGACAGCGGTGGTCGTGCGGGGTGTGGGATCAGAGGCGGTAATGGTGGTGAGGGGGGTGGGATCAGTGGCGGTGGTGGGGTGGGATCAGTGGCGGTGGTGGGGTGGAATCAGTGGCGGCGGTGCTCCATGGGCCGGGGGGGCAGCTGACAGACCACACCATAACCCCCCCCCCCTCCCCAGGCCACACCAGCCTGCACACCATACTTTTTAAGAAGAAATGGGCTTGAGTCTCGAGGACATTGTAAGGAAATTTAGAATAGGTGCTTTCCTTTCCTACAGAGGAACGTCTGGACTCCCCCCCCCCCCCCCGGTCATCGGCTCCCTCACCCTGCCTGGACATGTGGAGGAAGGGAGGGCAGGCAGCAGCAGCGGCGGCTTCTTCGTCTTCCCTCAGTCTCCTGCATCTCCTCCCTCCTCCTCCATGGCCAATAGCATGGCTTCTCCTTTCGGCCAGTCGGGAAACAGGTCTCAGGACCCGCTTCCTGATTGGCCAGGAGGAGAATCCGTGTGACAATAGCGAATATTCATTTGCTGTTGTCACAGAACTGGGTGGGCTGCGCCCCGAGCCCACCCTTTTTTGAAGCCTATTAGAGCCTCTGGCTCTAATCACGTGCTTAAAAAAAAAAAAAAAAAAACATTGTAATCCATGCGTCCGGCGCCTTGCATGTACATTAGGGGGCCGGACGCATGGATAGGGAGGGCGGCGCCCCTGCGCCCCCAATGGACGGGCTGCCCCTGGTTGCTAATTGTTGCACTGGCCCTTGTTCATATTTGAGGGAAGTGGTAAAGTTGTTTATAAAAAGTCACAAATAGGTACGTTATCCCAGTCGGGACCTTCAGGGCAAAATACAGAGTCTCACTGCATAACTTCGCAGTTTATATTTGAACTCAAATGTATACAGTGTCCCATGGACCTCACATGGTACAAAAAGTAAAAAAAATGCAATAGCTGGAGGCACAATGATTTGAAGAAACTTTCATCAGTGTATAAGTATTATGAGGAAGTTAAATACAGGTAAATTCTTCATGCTTCAGCTTTCAATAGAGGCTTTTAGTTCACTGATAATGTTTAAACTAATCAGATGACAGCAGTCTAAAAGGTGTAGTTAGGAGATAGATGACAGTACAAGGGTTCCCCCAGTCAATAAATTCTCATAGGTGAGTCACATTTACACAGCATACTTTGCATTAGCCAATAGCAGATTAGACGTCCTGTATTTTGCAGTGCATGCTTTATCTCAGCCAACTGTGTTCCTCTTACTCTAGTTTGAACCACAACAGATCAGCAGCCAATCCCAGCTCAGTGACTCACTCGTTTGAAGTTGACAGCTGAACGTTGGAAAGGTTTTACACTTATTAGATAGCCTGACACTGTAGATGTGAGGTTTCATAGGTGCTACACATTGACCTGCCTCTGAGACAATACAGCAGTTGTAGTTTTGATGAATTCAAAAGTACATTTAACCACTTCTGGACCGAAAAATGTATTCCCCCTTAATGACCAGGCCATTTTTTGCGATACAGCACTGTGTTACTGACAATTGGAGAGTGATGTGACGCTGTACCCAAATTAAATTTATGTCCTTTTTTTCCCCACAAATAGAGCTTTCCTTTGGTTATATTTTATCAACTTTGCTATTTTTATTTTTTGTGCTTTAAACAAAAAAAATAGTGACAATTAAAAAAAATATATATATATACTTTTTTTTTTTTACTTTCTGCTATAAAACACAGTCAATAATTTTTTTTTTTTTTTTAATCTACTATTTTCATCAAGTTAGGTCAATATGTATTCTGCTACATATTTTTGGTTAAAAAAAAAACCCAATAAGTGTATATTGTTTGGTTTGCGCAAAAGTTATAGCGTCTACAAACGATGCAATATTTTTATGGTACTTTTCTTTTTACTAGTTATGGTGACCATCAGAGATTTTTAGCGGGACTGCGACATTGTGGCTGACAAATCGGACATCTAACTGGAACTTTTGACACTTTTTGGAGACCAGTGACATTACAGTGATCAGTGCTAAAAAAAATGCACTGTCACAGCACTAATGACACTGGCAGGGAAGGGGTTAACATCAGGGGTGATTAAAGGGTTAAGTGGGTCCCTAGGGGGTGCTTACTAACTGGGGGAGGGGGGATGCACTGGTTGGGAGAAGACAGAGATCCTGGTTCCTGCTTAGCAAGAACACAAGATCTCTACCTTGTCCCCTTTCAGAACACCGATCTACCTTGTTTACATAGGCAGATCACCATTCTGCCTCTCCTGGGGATGATCGCAGGTGGCCGGCGGACATCGGGTCCACCGGACCTGTTGATTGACATCCCCGCTAGCCAATTACGGCGCGATCGCACCTACAGTGGCGCAATAGCGCCATCTAGTGGCTATTGAATGTAACGATACAGGTACGTCGTATTGCACAATAGCATCACTTTGCCGCAGTTTATATGTAGCGGCCAGTCGGTAAGTGGTTAAAGGGCAATTATCATAAAACTTTGCATTCTGATAAGTGTATGTGATTAATGTTTGCAATGATTTGTATTGTATTCTAATAAAAGTTTGTGCTATTATAGTCCAGCATAAATCCCTATTTTTATTTCATATGCATTCATTTGTTTTTCTCAACATTTATATACAGCGACGAAGGTTGCGACAAACTATATATTTACTAATAAAATGTGATTTTTTTTTATGATATCGTTATCTTTATTGTTTCTAGGTGGGTTAGTCTTGAGATATACAGTACTTGATTACAAAGGATGAAAATATTCTCCAAATTCTCAGAATAGTGGGCAAAGCTTGCTGGTATGTGTCTTTTTGCAGCAGCATGCAGTCTCACTGTCAGTATGTAGCCTTCATAATTGTACAGAAGGCACCAGGTTCTGTTAGCCTGATAGTTCTCAAGGGCTGTTTCCAATATGGTGGATCTTCAATCCTCTCCTCAGTTTAAGACTGAGTAGGAGTCACAATGTGGTTGGTGGACAGTGTTCTCAGCGCACCTGAGCTCAGAGATAAACCTGGTGAAGTATGTTAGCAGGATGACTGAAAATGCTGTGTTACTCAATCTGACTACAGCTTAGAGTTTTAAAAGATATATATAGCCAAATCTATCCCCAGGTCCAATGGGGGGGTTGGGGGGGGGGGTGGTTTGCTGCCATACCTCCTTGTTTGTTTTGCCTTGTAGACCATCCCAGCATCCACCCTGCTCTCTCCTTCCAGCCAGCCAAGGGTATTGGCCGGCTGGAAGTCTGCAGGCTCTGTCCTGGATTTGGTAGGGGGCTCAGTTAAGTGCTGTAGGCAGCCATTCAGCTCCTGTACCTTCTGGGTCCTGCGTGGGTGATGTCACTTCTGGTTGGGCAGAATGTAGGGGGCGCTGGTTCCCGCCGCTGGAATGCAATGGAGAATGGGAGGGTCTTTTTGGCTGGATGCCGTGACCAGGTAAGAAGATGCTGGGGCACCTTTACCTATGATAGGGTCTTTTTTCTATCCCCTATCCCCCCTTTGGAATCTTGGCCTAATGGGCCTGCTGCTCCACCCGAGGTTATGCCACTTAAGGTCACAGTGCAATTGGATGCTCTGGTGGTTTGCAGATTTCACTTTCTCTCCTCCTTTTGTCTTTTACTAACATGGGCTTGGGGTCTGTCTTTGTGGCCAAGGGCACAGGTAAAGCTAAAAAGTCTCCACCTCCAAAAAAGTGGTGTCCCATGTGCAAGAGGCACTTAAGGATTCCTGGTCTAAACTCATATGCAAGGGCTGTATCGCTAGCTTGGTAAAACATGAATCTTCATCTGAGTGCAAGGAATCTTTTTGCTCTCTTCCATCTGGACCTCTGCTGTCTATCTCAAGGGTCCATGACATCAGCAGCTCAGAGGAGAAGAGAAAGTCTCTCTCTCTCAGATTGGCTCGGATGAGGAAGAGAGAGGGGAAGATGTTAAGAGGTCCTCCAGATGTAAATTTTCTTTGGAAAAAGTGGATGAGCCCTTAAAAGCCAGGAAAGAGCAGAGTCAAACAGGCCGGGTATACACAGGAACAAGCACAGGATATGGTCACAGACAGTAGAAGCTGATGACCAATCTTCTGATCTATGAAGTCAGTTTAAATAGGCAAGAGGGCGCCAAGTATTCACACACGCGTACGCTTATGCGCATGCACATGTGCGCAGATACTTTAGCGAGTCAGGAATGTCTAATTGTCACTCGAGAATTCTTATGCACATGAGCGCGAGTCAAGGAACCTCTAATTGTCACTCGAGAATTCTTATTAGCAAGTGCAAAGCCTTGTGCATGTCTTTGTGCATGACTTTGCATACGATTTTCCTGACAATTACCCTGGAGATCCAGGAGGAAAAAGTTCAGGTAACTTTACATGCCGTATCTACCAGGGTCTGGATGAAGTCAAACATAAAATCTTTGCAGTTCATAAAGTACTATCAGAGGCAGTAAAGAGAGAATGGAAAGACCCAGAGTGGTGGCCATTTTTTTTCCAAATCTTTTAAGAGAAGATTCCCCTTTTGATGAGGATGAGACTCTTGTTTGAAACAAAAAGCCAAGATTGGCCACAGCTTTTTCTCAAGTATCTAGGCGAAAGGATCTGGCTTTTGAGGATTTGGGCATGCTGCCATGGATAAGAGGGCAAATTCACTCCTCAAGAAGTCATGGGATTCCACCCTTTGGAATTTAAGTCAGTGATGGCATCTACCGTCGTTGCCAAAAATATAGAATTTTGGCTTGATCAGATAAAGGAACATATCAAAGCTGGTAGAGCTGTTGAAATCTTTCCCTACCCTGCTGTCAGATATATGGCAGATGCCTCAGCTACATCAACCAGGATGTCATGCAGATCTTCAGCCAAATCTTTTTATTTTTAGTTTTGTATAGAATAGGTAAATGTATAATTTATTAACAATTGATTAAATATTCAAAAAGTGCTAGTGCTTATGTAATCAATAATATGCACTATCAATATGAACCATACACAAAAATGCAAATCAATAGTGTAAAAAAATGTTTAAATGTGCAAAATCCATGCAATATTTTTCCAGATGCAAGATATAAATGGCAGGTGAATATTAGTCGACGTGACACTTCCATCCAGCAAACGATTTATCCTTTACCAGATGAAGTCGATACCCTAATAAAAATAAGATCAATATGTGCTAAATACAACAAGCTCCTTGCAACAGCCTCCTTCAGCCAGCACGGTTTCACAGCTATCCAGCAAGCCAGGTTCAAAAGAGTTAACACTACACAAAGGAGATATATCCTCAATAAATCACAGAGGAGCCAGAATAGTTTAATACTGCCAAACAGGATACCTTTATTTACCAGCCAAATACATATTTACAAAGCCAAAAAGAAACAGAGCGCACAAAACAGAGAAAGCGGAATTCTTCTGAGATACAGCGGGCGTGATGTCCCAGGCTGGCCCAGTTTGACAAGTTTCACCACCAATGAGCATTGTCAGGTGGATGGAGCCAGCCAGAGGTGTCAGCAGCTTTAATTTAAATAAACCAAATTGACTGCATGGGCATAAAAGCACATATAAATTTGTGGTGAATTAAAAGAATCAGTAGTCAATTACAGCAGGATTAAACTAATATAAAAAAAAATTAAATATGAGCAACTCGGAACACAGCCGATAGGCAAAGGTCCCCTAGTGAGCAAAAGTCAATATATTCCTAAAACCTTTATTAAGACTAAGAAAAAAAAAATTAAAAGAGAGAGAGACATTATAAAATGAACATGAGAAAGTAGATACATTTCACGTTTGTTAATAAAACTAGTATGGCCCCATTCAATGTTTAATCCAAACGGATGGCACATTTTAAGTATAAAGATCCACTGGGTCTCTAACCTACAGATTTCTCTGATCTGATGACCGCCTCCAATTTTGGGTTCAGTTTATCAATAACAACTAATTTGAAAGAGGAGGGGTTCTTATTGTGGCACAGTCTGAAGTTTTTGGATAAACTGTGTTCCTTAAACCCCTTCCTGATGTTTGCTATGTGTTCACAGATTCTGACCTGCTGTTCCCATGAGGTTCTCCCAACATACAGTTCATCCGGAAAGTATTTACAGCGCTTCACTTTTTCCACATTTTGTTATGTTACAGCCTTGTTCCAAAATTGATTAAATTCATTATTTTCCTCAAAATTCTACAAACAACACCCCATAATGACAACGTGAAAGAAGTTTGTTTGAAATCTTTTCAAATGAAATAAAAATAAAAAAAAACAAAAAAAATCACATGTACATAAGTATTTCCAGACTTTTCTCAATACTTTGTTGAAGCACCTCTGGCACCAATTACAGCCTCAAGTATTTTTGAGTATGATGCTACAAGCTTGGCACACCTATTCTTGGGCAGTTTCTCCCATTCTTCTTTGCTAGACCTCTCAAGTTCCATCAGGATGGATGTGGAGCATCGGTGCACAACCATTTTCAGATCTTTCCAGAGATGTTCAATCGAGTTCATGTCTGGGCTCTGGTTGGGCCACTCAAGGATATTCACAGAGTCGTTCCGTGGCCATTCCTTTGTTATCTTGGCTGTGTGCTTAGCGTCGTTGCCCTGTTGGAAAATGAACCTTCCCCCCAGTCTGAGGCCAAGAGCACTCTGGAGCAGGTTTTCATCAAGGATGTCTCTGCACATTGCTGCATTTATCTTTCCCTCGATCCTGACTAGTCTCACTGCCACTGAAAAACATCCCCACGGCATGATCCTGCCACCATCATTAACTGTAGGGAAGTTATTAGCCAGGTGATGGCCAGTGTCTGGTTTCCTCCATGAGACATGACGCTTGCCATTCAGGCCAAAGAGTTCAACCTTTGTTTTATCAGACCAGAGAATTTTCTTTCTCATGGACTGAGAGTCCTTCGGGTGCCTTTTGGCAAACTCCAGGCAGGCTGGCATGTGTCTTTTACTGAGTTGTGGCTTCCATCTGGCTACTCTACCATACAGACGAAACCATAAAATCGGTGCAAAGCACCTATCTCCTGCGCTCTGAGAGGTAATCTTCTAACCACATCCAGCCACACTCCTGCGGCTGCCAAAGACCTTGTCTTTGGCTTTTCTTGGATGCTTCGGCCTTGCAGCCCCTTTTCAAGACCAGGGTAGTCAGAGACCACTAAAATCAAAGAACAAACACAAGGGCGCACCGGCCTAATGCATTATCTCTAAAATTTTTGGATAAAAAGTATACAAATACTCACTAACTGATTCTTGGTATAAACATATCAAATGGATATAGTGCCATCAGCATCAGAACCAAAGGGTGTACAGTCCTCTGAAGCTAAAGGCTTACACATTTCGAGGCTTAGCCTCTTCCTCAGAGCCTCTGCCTCAGGAGGCTCTGAGGAAAAGGCTAAGCCTGGAAACACGTAAGCCTTTTAGCTTCAGAGGACGATACACCCTTTGGTTCTGATGCTGATGGCACTATATCCATATGATATGCTTATACCAAGAATCTGTTTGTGAGTATTTTTATACCTTTTATCCAATGAAACCTTTATAAAGGATAATGCACTAGGCCAGTGTGCCCTTGTGTTTGTTCTTTGATTTTACTCTACTATATAGGCCTGATTGGTCGAGTGCTGCAGAGATGGTTGTTTATCTGGAAGGTTCTCCTCTCTCCACAAAGAAATGCTGGAGCTCAGTCAGAGTGACCATCGAGTTCTTAGTCACCTCCGTGACTAAGGCCCTTGTCCACCGATCGCTCAGTTTGGCCAGGAAGCCCACTCTAGGAAGAGTCCTGGTGGTTCCAAACTTCTTCCATTCACTGATGATGGAGGCCACTGTTCTCATTGGGACTTTCAATGCTGCAGAAAAGTTTCTGTACCTTTCCCCAGATTTGTGCCTAGATACAATCCTGTCTCGGAAGTCTACAGTCAATTCATGGCTTGGTTTGTGCTCTGACATGCACTGTTTACTGTGGGACCTTATATAGACAGGTGTGTGCCTTTTCAAATCATGTCCAACCAACTAAATTTACCACAGGTGGACTCTAATCAAGTTGTAGAAACGTCTTAAGGATGATCAGTGGAAACAGGATGCACAATTTGAGTGTCAGCGCAAAGCCTGTGTATACTTTTGTACATTGTGATATTTTTTTATAAATTTGAACAGATTTCAAACAAATGTCTTTCACGTTGTTATTATGGGGTATTGTTTGTAGAACCTGAAGGAAAATAATGAATTGAATCCATTTTGTGTTAAGGCTGTAACATAACAAAGAGTGGAAAAAGTGAAATTATGTGAATACCTTCCGGATGCACTGTATTGTAAACTGCAGGAACACTGCAGCACTTTCTGCTGGCTTGCCTCTGATGCAGCCAGTCGAAACCGTTTTGGCGCATTCCACCTGACATTGAACCCATTTTTTGATTACTTAGGAGAGTGATGGACCCCATTCTTGATCACCGTTTGGAAGATTGATAAGCATATTTGAATACATATAAACTATTAATTTACTTGGCTTGGGCTACTTTAGGTGCTTTTAAACAGAGGCTAATTAAACAGAGATTTTCCATTTTGGACTTTCAGGCAACACTGAGGAACTGTCTGTCTAATGGATGCTTCTTTTTAAATACACCACGTGTCTATGTGAGCGAGGATAATATTGATTGATTGATCATCGATATATATATATATATATATATATATATATAAAATGTTTAAGTTGATGAAAATTATCTCCTCCCAGGGACCACAGGAAATAACTCCTTTATTTGTTTGCATAATGAACAATCAAGTTCAATAGTTTTGTGGATTTACAAGGATCCCTCTTTTTTTAACCACTCTACAACCGCTCACAGTAATACTACTGCGGCAGAGTGGTTCGTTATCGTCCAGTCACGTAGTATTAACGTGATTGGACACTCCCCCTTCTGGGCGGCGCTTGCGCGCCGCCGGAGGCTCGCTCCCGCTGTTTTCATTCACAGCGGGAGTCGGGCCAGGGGAGGAGCAGCGGCGATCGCCGCTGCTCTTACCCGATCGTCGGGGATCGAGTCTGGAGATCCGCCCGCTGTGTGTAAACACAGCGGGCGGATCTCCATAGTGACAGGGAGTGACAGATCGGAGTGTTCAGCATAGCTGGACATCTGATCTGTCCATGACTCACACAGTCACCTCCCCCCCTACATGTCAGTAAGCACCAGGCATACATTAACCCCTCCCTCTCCAATAAAATTAACCCCTTCCCTGCCAGTGTCATTTTTACAGTAACAGTGCATATTTATAGCACTGATTACTGCAGTAATGTCACTGGTACCCCCAAAAGTGTCAAAAATGTCAGTCAAGGGTCCGATCTGTCCGCCGCAATGTCGCAGTCCCGCAAAAAAATCGCAGATCGCCGCCATTACGCGTTAAAAAAAAAACACCAAAAATGACAGAAATCTTTCCCTTTGTTAGTAAACGCAATAACTTTTGCGCAAACCAATCAAAATACGCTTATTGCGATTTTTTTTACCAAACATATGTAGCATAAAACAAATTGGCCAAAAATTTTTAAAAAAATTGGTTTTTACATCTTTTTTGGGGGGAATTTCATATAAAAAAATGTTAAAAATATTGTTATTTTTTCAAAATAAACGCTCTTTTTTTGTTTATAGCGCAAAAAGTAAAAATCGCACAGGTGATCAAATACCACCAAAAGAAAGCTCTGTTTGTGGGAAAAAAAGGACGTAAATTTCGTTTGGGTACGGCGTCGCACGACCGCGCAATTGTCAGTTGAAGTCGCACAGCGCCGAATCGCAAAAAGTGGCCTGGACGGAAGACAGCAAAATCCTCCGGTGGTAAAATGGTTAAAGTGATGTGTCTCTGTTTCAGGCGCAAAGGAGTTTGAGTGGGGCTATTAGATAGATAACCATCTATATGCAATTATTTGAAAACACCTACCAGCCCATACTGTTGGGAGCTATGCTTTGACAAACACCTGTGTGTAATAGATTGCAAATATCTATTAGCCCACGCTCCTCCCCTGGACTGCCTGTATACTGCTACGTTGGACTCTCTTCGCCAATCCATTGATGTTTACTAATCATCAACAATAGCAAAGTGCTATGAGGCACCATCAAAGAAATGTTTCTAATTTTTAGCAAAATATTTAATGCCCTAATATCATCTTGTAATGCGTATGGATCGTTTGTGAATATAGGTATTTCATAATATGACTAATATCGATTGTGGGGGAAAATTATTGTTGTGTGTTTTTATTTTCACTAGGTACTGTTTGTCATGTGTTTTCACAAAAAAAAAAAGATATGTGTCAATAAAGGTTACTCTAAAAGACATCTGCCAAGGAGTAGTCGATTTTGTTCACCTTCCTCCTTTTGAATGATCTTTCCCTCTAAAGAAATAATATTACAATCAATGTGGAGTAGTTGGAGCCATAATAAAATTTAACCTGGAAAAGAACATCGACCAAGTTCAGGATCAGGATGTACCAATACTGGTGCAGAAGTGAAAAGTGTCTTTAGCTTACTAAAGGTAGTCTGTGCTTCAGGTGACTACGCAAAGGACATTCCTTTCTTTGTCAGCTACATAATTGGTGCTATTACAGAGAAGTTCCTTACGAATTCCCTGTAGATGTTGGAAAATCCAACAAATCTTTGTATTTCCTTAACGTTTCCAAGGGCAGGCCAGTCCACCACTGCTTTGATCTTCTCAGGATCCATGATCTTTCCCTCTGAAGAAATAATATATCATAAGAACTGGAACTGGGTTCGTTCAAACTCTCCATTTCTCCAGTTTGATGTAAAGTCAGTTCTTCTTTAATCTTTCAAAGACAGTGCACACATGCTTGTGATGTTTCTTCAAGTTGTCAGAAAAGATGAGAAGATCATCCAGATATGGAATCAGAAACTGGTCCAAAAGGTCTCGAAAAATGTCAGTAATGAAAAGTTAGCATAACACTGGAGCTCTACAAAGGCAAAACCAGGGCCTCAAACTGCCCATATCTGGTTCTAAAAAGCTGTCTTCCATCCATCTACTTGAGGAATGCGGACAAGGTTATATGCCTCCTGTAAGTCTAGTTTTTGTAAAGACTTTGGTGGAAGGGAGTCTTTTCAACATTTCAGCGATTAGGGGAAGTGGTTTTTAATGGTGATTTGATTCAAACTCTTATAATCAATGAAAAGTGGGGTCTTTTTTTCAACAAAGAACAAAGAGACATTAGGTACCTAATGAAACCTTTTCTAAATTCCCATCAAGCCGCTCCCTAAGCACCTTTAATTCAGGTTCTGACAGATTGTAAAGGTGACCAAAAGTTATTTTTGCCCCTGGAAGCAGTTCAATGGGACAATTATAGGGGCGATGAAGAGGTAATTAATCAGGATTCTTTTTTTATCACAGACATCCAGGAACTCATGGTATTGTGGAGGCAGGCTGTCATATGATTGGGTATTTACCACATCCACTGGTGATTCTCCAGTCGGTGGAGAACGTGTTCAACAAGGTTCCCTGCAATGTTCCTTGCAACGCGGGGACACAAAGTTGATGGTCCATTCCCCACAGTTGATAGAGGGATTATGGGTAGAAAACCAAAGAATACCTAGTATGACAGGAAACTCTGGTGAAATAATCAGATGAAAGATGATAGTTTCTCAATAGTGAGCCTCAAACTGGAGTACCAAAGGAAAAGTTTAATGGGTAACAGGTCCTGACAATAAAGGTGAACCATCGACCGTCTTCATCTCAATAGGGGAAGTTCTATTTCTTGTTTAAATATTATTGCTTTGGGCAAACTCTATGTTCATAAAGTCCTCCCCGGCCCTGGAGTCCAGCATAGCAGAGCCAGAAATTTGACGGCCATCAGTCATAAGTTTAATAAGAACAAATTAACTTTATATTGTTCATGAATCAATGGGGAGATAGATTGGCTAATTGAGTTTATTTGCTCAGGCATTAAAACATCAGTTGCAGCATTTGTTTTTTTAACTTTGTTGGGACAACAATTAATGACCAATAGGTATTGCAACAGCGATTCACCCACCAACCAGCTGGATAAATACAGAAGAAGATCACTCTGGCATATGACACAGATTTACCTGAGGTGCTGAGTCTAAGTACTAACCAGTGTTCACCAGAGCTCCTGATGGTGAAGATGGGTTTTGGTGCATGTTAGTACCAGGTCACGGTCCTCAGGATCAACCCACCAGGAGGAGACCAAGCCAGGGTCTAAAAGCAGATATAGAAGGTGGGAATAATATCACGTACCTTGTAACAGAGCCTGACGTGTAGAGGGAGACCTCTTGTACAGCCCCTGCTTAAGGGCCACTGGTGTTATGACAGTGGCACCGAGAGCGCGGTGAGGTAACAGTACTTGCAAGATCTTCCGTTGGTCACAGAGGTGCGTGGCAGGTGCGTCACCAGAGTTCGACTGGATAGCTGAAGCAGCGAGTAGCAGCAGGAACAGCAGATGCAGGTCCACAGCAGATGGAGGACCAGCGTCACAAGGCACCATGCAGAGCAGGAAAGACGGATAACAGGATGCAGGGTCAGACAAGCTGGATGATCATATATAGGCATAAACAGCAAACAGAGAATGGTAAAGTTGCAGGCAGAGGTTGGCAGCAGGATAACAGGCAGATGTATAGAGATAAGCAAAGTCTTGGAGGCAAGCCGAGGTAAGGGCAGGTGAAGAGCAACCATTGTCAGGATAAGCCGGGTAAAACACAGGAATCAAACACAGATCACAGGAACAGGGGTAAAGGTGCAGATCAGGCAGCAATGCTCTAGTGCAGCTGCTGCCCTTATATAGGCAATTTGGCGACAGCATTAATAGCTAACACGCACGCCCATGTGCTTAGGTATTCACATCTGCATGCAAATATTTTCACGCATTCACATAGGCGTTCACCTGTGCCCGGCAAGACTGGCACCTACAGGACTGCGTCTGCGCATGCGTTTCTGCCTTTGCCTAGGAACTTCGGCTGTGCTGTAGCCATCACGTCCCTGACAGATAAGCAGAAGTATAATCAGTAAACAAGGCAAAGGTTGGTAACAAGTGGTTGCATGTTGCGATCAAGTGTAGCCGAGGAACAAGCCAAGGGCCAGTAACGAGAAGTAGTGAAGATACGGATGGCAGTAGGACTGACAAGAACGAGATATTGGCTGGAGGGAGCACAATAATCTGGCAAATGGAAGTGCAAAGGCATGGCTTAAATATGAAGTTCATGGGAGAATTAAGGAGTTTAAAGTTCAAGACAAACAAGGTTGAAGGTAGGATCATTCAAGGTGGCTCACCAAGAAGAGACATTGCCAGACACAACAGAGATCAGATCTGTGCGCTGACGCTGTGACATGCAATAAGGGCTACGCTAGGTAATTGACTCTCCTGGAGCAGTTACCATTTTCCATCAAGTACAAAGGCAAATTGCAAGTTAATATAAATCATAGAATGGAAGGAAAAAACTGCAAGTACGTTGATTTATATGTGCTTTTCCTAGCCCTTTTTGGTGACAGGGTCTCCTCAACTAAGTAAACATGTTATCAGTTTAATGACACTGCTGCTAGAAGTGACACCCTGGGGCCGTGGATCCTTGCATTCTATTGTGTGGCCTACTGTATAATCATGAAATTTATTTTACATGTGCTACAAACACATCCTGTAGACAATGTACATTAGGAGTACTGTAAACTGAAAAAATGTGTAATATAGACATAATAACATCTGGATAAATATACAAGCACCATTAAATTCTATTGCATATAATAACAGGGATTTAATTATACATGAAGTTTATGTCTTATTTTGTGGCATGCTTTTGGGTACAACGTCTACGATTATGTACAATAGCAAATTATCCTATCTTTGCAGATAAACCTGTCTAAAATTTCTTTTACATCAGTCAGTTTAATTAAACGTGTTGTCCTAAAACCTATAATTGTTGAGGAATATGTTGGAATGTCATAATTTAATGTGAATACATAACGAGTAGCACACAGTATGTACGGTATGTTACAAGAAGCTAAAAAGGGTGTATACCTTCCCTAGCAAAGAATTCTGGGAGGACGTCTGTTGAGTCACAGAGACATCACCAAGCCTGACTAACTGCATTACTGGAGGAACCTCTCCCACGTAAACAGCCCCTGCAGGCACTGGGAGAGGGGCAGCAGGCTGTCACTCAAGGAAGGCATTATGAGCTGGAGATTTCATACATTTATCCTATGAAGAAGACTGTGAATTTCTTAGTACTGACTATTACACTATCTATACGGCTTCTATATACTAGCCAATCATCTTACTGGAGTGCCATCTTATACTGCAGCACAAACAATTGTGTGAGCTCATCCCAGTATAGAAACAGTAACATATTATTAAAGCAGTCCCGTATTTAACACCTTAGGCAGCCTATAGATGATTTTTTTTTTTTTTCAACCAACGTGTTGAGCACATTCAAGGTGGATAGGGGAATTCTCCCACTGTGCCTTTGTATTCTGACAGCAGGAAGACTTCCACGCCACCAGAATACACTGATCAACACTTCCAGCTATAGCCGGCAGCGCAGAGTTTTCCAAGCAAAGTTTTCCAACAAGAGGGTTGTACCAAAGTCAACTAGTACATTGACTTCGATACAATCATCTTGCTCATACATGGATCAAAGTTCAAGCCATGTACGGCCGACTTCAATTAAACTGTTTAAAACATTCCCATGTGTTTATTTTTAGTGATTATGGCTGTACTGGTCATGCATTAATTATAGAACAATTTGTTCTCTGCGATCAGTAATACAGTAGGTATTGGGTGTACAGTCATTACAGGCATCACAATGTAGTTTCTGTAATGATTTGGAAAATTAATAATCATTGTGCATTTGTCAACCTGAGTCATATATTGGGCTTTGGTTAAAATTATAACTGTTTCAGTCTGATAGCTATAAAAATCTAAACACAAGAATAAACGGGGAGCTGAGTTAAGTGAAATCGTCACTAGGCACATTTGCTCCAATTCGGAAGCACTTCACAAAACAGGGTCTACCTCAGAAACAGAGAAAGGATCTAGAGTTGAGAATCCACATACATACAGTACATTCCAATAAGAACATCAAACGTCCAAGAGTCCAAGGTAATTTAATGATAAAATTGATTCATAGCCAAATAAAGTCAACACATCTCAGGGGACAAACACCCCCAAACCAGGTTGGATTTACTCTGCCATGAATCAATTTTATCAATAGATTATCTTGGACTCTTGGACGTTTGTTTGGCGCTCTCATTGGATTCATCCAATTGCATTGGAGTTTTAGAAATCTGACCATGTGCCAGCCAAAGTAGCATGAAAGGGTTATTCCACCTTGTGGAATGTTTCATGTTATACCCATATGTAGCGCTAACCCACTGAATTGTTTGGGTCCTTTTGCCCTGCACCAATGATGACCTGCACTGTACATGGACCTCAGTGACACTGGACTTTATTAAAAGTAAAATCCTTGTAAAGGAGGGGTGTGTAGACAGGTAGTGGTTAACATTGCCACAGCTGGGACGTTAGGAGTTAATTTGTGCTTCCCGGGTTTTTCTTGGCGAATTTTCCAGGGTCCGACCCCCTGATCCTGTGTGCTTTTAGGGCCGGAGGCCCGGACCCTAGGGCTGCCTAGGGTTTTTTTGCTGCTGTCTGCTAGTTTAGTTCCAGCCAATTCGGTTTGGCTTGCTCCTTGCCGCCATCAGAGCCTGGATTTCCAGTGATGTGCTTAGGTGTCAGCCCAAATAGTTAGACGTCTATTAAGCAAGTGGCCAAAGTAGAGGCAAATATACAATGGTTCCCTCACTCAAATGATAAAGGCTTCATGCCAGGTGTAAAATTAAGAGTCCATCCATTTCAAAAGAATGTGGAGAGCATCCCCCTGGATCAAATAAAAAGAAAGATTGATGTTTGGTTGTTTTCTTTGGTGACCAGCTTCCTCAGAGACTGCAAGTCCTATCTACAACCACAAAAGAGGGACACAGATGGAGAATTGAGTACAAGTGTGGTGACATTGGTCCCTATGATAGAAAGTTCATACCTCCATATGGACCTGGGACAAGAGGAAGAGTCTCAAAGAATCTGTGTATTGCACCCGCGATGCATTATTTATGGTTGTTTTGCAGGCTCCAATACAAAAAATAAATAAATTCGCTTTTGTTTTCTGATTATCAGTGTGAGTGCATTCATCACTTTTTTTCCCCAAAGTGTGGAAGATACCTTTAAAAGACTAAAAATTGTATAGGTTATTTGAAGTCAGATTAAAGTAACTTCCTAGCCTAAATGGCCAATCCAGCCAGAAGTGATATTTTAATTATATGTGGACATTGAGAGATAATTTAACTCTGACTTCTTATATATTATAGATACCCCTACACGCCCTCCCTCCCATAATTTCTAACTTTTCTTTTGACCATCTGGGAATTCTGGGGATTCCCACCTTGGCATGTTCTAGCACTTCCTTGAATTCTATTGTGGTGCATTAAGTACAGTACACCCGATACTTGGCATTATATTAAGGCAGCCCATTCATTATGAATAGGCTGCCAATGAAACACATTGAAAAAACATCCATGACCCTTTCTAGAAACACAGTGCACCACAAAGCTTGGTATATGCATTGGTCTCTACTGTACAATGTGGTTAGGAGCCATTCACAATTAATGGCACCAGAACACAAAACACATAGAGCGGGTGTGTTGTCATGCAAAAATATAATATGGGTGAATGGGTGGAATTCAGCACAAATTGCCACAATTCATAGGTGTGTATGGGCATTTTTAGGCCTCATGTACATGGGGGCACCTACATCCATAGTCCTAGAATGGACCATGTCTTTAGCAGCTAGAGCTGCCAGGTGTTGCATGCAGACAGCCCATATCTAAGGGAACACAGCAGCTGCACACCTGCTGACCTGCACAGGTATGGCTGTCAAATTGAGACCAGTGGATGTGCCTTTGCAGCTGCTGCACTCCCATTAACAGTATTGGGATGCCTGCATGCAGCACCTGGTGACTTCAGCTGCTTAAAGGCATGACCAATTCACAGTGTACGAGTTTAAATGCTCATGTGATTGGGGTCTTATAGAGATCTAGCAATTAAACTAAACAAGATGGACGTACAGGCTACACGTACACTGAACGCATGTAGAGTTTGGGCTGTCAACATCACCGGCGTGTTTAGATGCCTGGGAGGTACAGGTGCAGCTTCTCTCCAAGTCTATAATTTGTGGGGGCTGGACACTCTACTGAGGCACACTCACATTTAGGGGCCATATGTTTTCAGGGATGTATTACCCGCAACGCAGAATTTCTTGAGTTTGGGGCATACAGCCCTGAATGCATATGGGCCTAAATGCAAGTACTGCCCTGTAGAGCATTTAGCCATGTTGTATTTAAGCCTAGCATAGATTTTGACAGGCTACTGGCTATGTGTCTGAACACTGCACCTGAAGCTCCTTTGAAGATGATGGGCCAAACCAACCATGTTCATAAGGCCTAAGGTGAAAAGAGGGACTGAGAGATTTTTTTCTAAAGGGGGGAGGGGTTCCTTCCAAATTGGGGACAGTTGGGAGCTATGGGTACCTGGGGTAAGCTGACCTATGCCATAGGGTAATTCGAAAATCAGCGAACGTTAAATTAAAGTGGTTTTAAACGTTTGGGTCTCTTGAAAACTGCAGCTTGAAAAAGTTAAAATAGCGAGCGTTTTTTCTTACTGATGAAAAGTACAGCTTAATGTTTACAATGTGCCTGTACACAAGCTCTGCGTATTCCTAAGTAAAAACTGAGAGCTGATTGGAGGGAAGAGACACACCCCTCTGCACACAGGAACAGAGCTGAGGCTATCAATCAGCTCGAGGTCCCTCCCCTGTCACCATTTTTCTCTTGGGGACAGGAAAACTTGTCAGAAGTGATTCATGCTGATAGAGGAATGAAGCAGCAGACCGAAATTACACTTAGTGCTCTTAATTGAGACACTATAGAATGATATGCTTTGTTCATATTTCATGTCTGAGGTTTACAACCATTTTATAGAATATTATTATATAATTTTATGCAAGCTGGTATTTCTGGTGCTCTCATGTTGGTAAGATACATTGTCAACATGTATTAATTATTTCATCATTTGGGGTGTATTCCATAGGAGAGGAAACAATCTCATTTTACACGAACACAGGCAGGGTTAAATTTCCATCATCGGGCTGCAAGCAAACAAGCTTTTTGTGCCAAAGTAGCAGCCTTCTGACAGGCTCACCTCTAATACACACAAGATGTTCTTGTTTTACTGGTCCTAACCTGGCTTACAATATTGTGACAATGTGTAAATAAGCTTCCGATTATTATATTTCTACTGATGATGAGATAAATAAGTGGCGGATCACTATATAGGAAAAAGCTCTCAAGTTTTTTTTCTTTTTTTTAAACTGCAGCAGTCATTGTGGGCTGTAATGCAGTCACATTCTGGAAACTCACTGGGGTACCATTAAAATGAAAGGCATGACAACATATTGAACCCTCCTTGGTGCTTCATAGCAATGTAATGGTGTGAACAAGCCCTAAAAGGAAACATGCACTGGAAGAAATAAGTGGGCTACCATTGTTGATCTGCTAATAAGGCTAGTTGCCTGGATGTCTCTGGGCTTCAAACATTCTGAGTTACTAGCCAGCCAGGAACAATCATGCAGCAAATTAGGTCAAGAGTTGAGGGAGGTTTTTCAGAACACTGACAAAAAGGGTATGATTTCTAATGTTTATGCTATACTTCTGAGCTCCATGCAGGACCCGTCCACCCTTCCAGCCAGGGAGGGATGGGAGAGGTATTTGGGCCCTATTGATGGGGAGACATGGGAGCTCTGCCTGCCCTCAATACCGTTGGTGTCTGTGTCGGACATGCAGAAGGTCTCCCACCTGCTCCTCTTTCATAGGGCATACAGAACCCCGGTTCAGCTGTTTAAATGGGGTTGCAGACCCACTCCGTAATGTCCGAAATGTGTGAGGGAGCAGGGCACCCTAATCCATGTTATGGAGGTGTCCCAAGCTCTTCCGTTATTGGACGGCGGTAGTCGATACAATTTCTAGATTCTATCATTTTCATCTGCTTAAAGATCCGGTAGTGTGTCTTCTTGGTGCACTGGGGGAGGAGACCCTCACTCCGAATGCTCATGTGGCTATTCTATGCTTGTTGTACCTGGCTCTTAAGGTTATAGCCAGGTATTGGATCTCCTCCTGGGTACCAACGAGGGCACAATGGATCGCACAGGTTAATGCTTTACTAATTAGAGAAAAGGTGACCTACCAGCACTGTAACGCTCATAAGAAGTTCTACTCACTCTGGCAACCATGGTTGGATGACCCTTCCCTGGCGCCGCATCAATTGGTCATGGATAGACTTTTAGAAGGTTGAGGTGTCAAATGCATTACTGTTTATCTAGTTCCCAGTGGACTGTTCTACCCTTTCTCACCCCTCCCGTCTTCTCTTCTTTTTTCCCCTTCTCCTTCCTCCTTTTCTCTTCCCCCCTTTTCCCCCTCTTTACCCCTTTACTGAGTTTTATACCCCCCCTTCTGGGGTCCTTCTCCTTTCCTTTTTCTTTCCATGAAGTTAGGTTTGTTTTACTGTTCTGTCCTGACGGTTCTTGAGCATCATTCCAGGTTCTGTAAGCTGGTTCATTGATTCGGCAGTATGCTCCTGTTTTACCATGTCGCGTTTGTTCTTTGCACTGTTTTCAATGTACTGGCTTTTGGTTTTTTATTTTTATTTCCTTATGGATACATGTCATACTGTTGAAAGATGCTTGTACAATTATTTCCTTATGCTCAATAAACTTTATTTTTCTTGACAAAAAAAAAAAAAAATTAGGTCAAGAGAGAACAAACTCCTTCCAGGTCAGTGGCTCAAGAAGTAGTGAAAGCACAGGACCACTTTGGTGGCCATGAAACCAACATAGTCAGAAGCCAAGTTCAGCAATGGCCTCCATATTTCTTTTAGATCTTTTTGCACGTAGCTTAGCAGCAAAATGTGCTCACTGAGGTTTGTGCAAACAACAAGCAATCTTGTTTTGCTCTGACATGCTTACTAAAGCTGGCCAATCACATCAGCCCCATGGGCTGAACGAGAGAAGGCACTCAATTTCCCTATCCACTGTAAACAGCATGGGCAAACTAATATGAAACGTCAACTATTGTATTTTGACAGCTGACATCTGCGACTGCATCAGTACGAAGCCAACTTTGCGGTGCCGCACCGAATCCCAAAAGTAGTTTCTGGAATACTTTTGGTGACTTGGGGGGGGGGGTTCAATAGACATCTGTGAAAGAACCCACACAGATGTCTGTAAAATCGCCCAAGAAGTCAGACTGAAAATGTCGGTTTGAAATAATTTCAAACCCACCTCTGTGTGAACCTAGGCTTCAAGTGATATTAGAAGGCAAGTTTAAAAATAAAAAAACAAACATGCCATACTTACCTGCTCTGTACAGTGGTTGTGCACAGAACAACCACGATCCTCCTCTTCTCGGGTCCCTCGCTGGCGCTCCTGGCCCCTCCCTCCTGCCATTTGTCCCCAGTGCAAGCAGTTTGCTTTGGGGACACCCAAGCAGGCCCCCTCTCAAGCTGCTGCTCTGTGAGTCCATTCACACACAAAGCCGTGGCTTGGCCCCACCTCCTCTCTCTCCTCATTGGCTCACTTGCTGTGATTGACATCAGCAGGAAACAATGGCTCCCACTGCTGTCTTAGCCAGTGAGAAGGGAGAGTCCCCGGAGAGCCGAGGCTCTCATGCACATCGCTGGATCGCGATGAGGCTCAGGTGCAGTAAGTACAGTGCCTTGCGAAACTATTCGGCCCCCTTGAACTTTGCGACCTTTTGCCACGTTTCAGGTTTCAAACATAAAGATATAAAACTGAAATTTTTTGTGAAGAATCAACAAGTGGGACACAATCATGAAGTGGAACGAAAATGTATTGGATATTTCAAACTTTGTTAACAAATAAAAAACTGAAAAATTGGGCGTGCAAAATTATTCGGCCCCCTTAAGTTAATACTTTGTAGCGCCACCTTTTGCTGCGATTACAGCTGTAAGTCGCGTTGAGGTATGTCTCTATCAGTTTTGCACATCGAGAGACTGAAATTTTTGCCCATTCCTCCTTGCAAAACAACTCGAGCTCAGTGAGGTTGGATGGAGAGCGTTTGTGAACAGCAGTTTTTTTAGTTCTTTCCACAGATTCTCGATTGGATTCAGGTCTGGACTTTGACTTGGCCATTCTAACACCTGGATATGTTTATTTGTGAACCATTCCATTGTAGATTTTGCTTTATGTTTTGGATCATTGTCTTGTTGGAAGATAAATCTCCGTCCCAGTCTCAGGTCTTTTGCAGACTCCATCAGGTTTTCTTCCAGAATGGTCCTGTATTTGGCTCCATCCATCTTCCCATCAATTTTAACCATCTTCCCTGTCCCTGCTGAAGAAAAGCAGGCCCAAACCATGATGCTGCCACCACCATGTTTGACAGTGGGGATGGTGTGTTCAGGGTGATGAGCTGTGTTGCTTTTACGCCAAACATAACATTTTGCATTGTTGCCAAAAAGTTCGATTTTGGTTTCATCTGACCAGAGCACCTTCTTCCACATGTTTGGTGTGTCTCCCAGGTGGCTTGTGGCAAACTTTAAACCACACTTTTTATGGATATCTTTAAGAAATGGCTTTCTTCTTGCCACTCTTCCATAAAGGCCAGATTTGTGCAGTATACGACTGATTGTTGTCCTATGGACAGAGTCTCCCACCTCAGCTGTAGATCTCTGCAGTTCATTAACAGTGATCATGGGCCTCTTGGCTGCATCTCTGATCAGTCTTCTCCTTGTATGAGCTGAAAGTTTAGAGGGACGGCCAGGTCTTCGTAGATTTGCAGTGGTCTGATACTCCTTCCATTTCAATATTATCGCTTGCACAGTGCTCCTTGGGATGTTTAAAGCTTGGGAAATCTTTTTGTATCCTTTTTTATCTGAAAGTAAAGGGGCTGAATAATTTTGCACGCCCAATTTTCAGTTTGTTAACAAAGTTTGAAATATCCAATAAATTTCGTTCCACTTCATGATTGTGTCCCACTTGTTATTGATTCTTCACAAAAAATTACAGTTTTATATATTTATGTTTGAAACCTGAAATGTGGCAAAAGGTCGCAAAGTTCAAGGGGGCCGAATACTTTCGCAAGGCACTGTATTAGGGGGGCTGGGGAGGGCTGCTGCACACAGAAAGTGTTTTTACCTTCATGCATAGAATGCATGAAGGTAAAAATCCTTGAGCCTTCAGAACTTCTTTAGGCTAGCCATAGATGGGTCGAAATTCATCTGGCTCAGCAGGGACCAGCCGAGATTCAATCCATGCATGGTCAGGCTGATTGTACCCAAGTCGATCCATCAATTGTCTTGGGTACAACCAGCCTGTTGGATTTTTTACATTTGATTACTGCCGCCGGCTATAGCTGCTAGCAGTAATCATTGTATTCCGCTGACCAGGAAGGCTCCCCAAGCCCCCACCACAAACAGAGCACAACAGTGCTGCAGGAGGCATTCAACACTAATTATGTTGATAGCGGAATCAAGCAATTTTCTTTCTTTCAACCTGTGTTGGAAGAAAAGGGAATCAAGCCATCTATGGGCTGCTTGAGTTACTTCATTTTTTTTTTTCTACTAAATAAGGTTTAGTCCTCAGTTAAATGTGTCACTTGAATGAATACAACTTCTTGCAGGCTAGGTGTGTGAATACACATGTAGAGTAAATCCCAAATTCCTCCTCTGTATTCAGTAGGAGCCTTTCTTAGTGTTTGGTTGTTCTGTCTGGGTGGAGAAAAATATTAAGATCAGGGTGTGGTCATAATAGCCTTCCATACAAGCTTATACGTGTTAAGGAGTAAGGGTATGACTAGTACCCCCTCCACCTCCACACCCTGTGAGAAGCAGAAAACAAGGCTGAACTTGAGCTAGCCGCAGGGGCTCTCAGACTACTAACTTGCATCTTGACACTGTCAGAGAAACATGCTAGTAATTCATTCTGTCAGTTACCATTTGCAGCAATAATGTCACCTCACACGACAGAAGAGTCCATCATCAGCACACTATTGATTTCTTAACTCAGTTATGGTGCCCATACACTAGACGTAAAATCGTTTGAAAATCTGTCATTTGGACAGTTAGTTCATTTTTCGGCCAGTTAATGGGCACAAATCGGTAATTGGTTGTGACATTTTTGAGCCAAAAAAACAAAGGACAAGTTTGGAAAATTTCTTCCAAATGAACAATAAATTGAAAGATTAACCACTTAAAGACTAAGCCTTTTTCTGACACTTGTTGCTTATGTAGCACCCTACAAGGTAGGTGCTAGGTAAAAGTAAAGTGGGCCTTGTCTGCTTAACAGCAGGGCCATGTTTTCAGTCAGGTTCTCATGGTTCCTAGGCGTGGCTGTTGAGACTGGGGAGTCTCCCCACTGTGCTCTATGAGAGGGCTCTCATTGGGCAGTGGAGGAAACCTGGCCAATGGCACACTCAGACTTGTATCTACCCCAGAAAGGCAGATTCTGCCGCACAGCATTCTGGGAGTGGGTAAAAGTTTGAGGGGAGCACATGACGCAGCGTCTTTGGCGGGAAGCAGAGTCCCAGGAGGGAGAGTACGGCTCTCTCTCCTCCTGTCGGAGGAATTGGGTGTCCCAGGCGGCTTACCTGAGGTGACAGAGGGCTGAGCTGCAGAGAGGATCCGGTGTGCCGAGGACCAGCGGAGCAGAGAGGGGTCCAGTTTCAGGAAAGCATTCCCAGTTCATTAGTATTGTAAACTGACCCTGGGGGTCTTCCTAGAGAGAGGGGACCACTCCGGTGAAGGTCAAAGGGATCCAAGAGCTGGCTAGCCGCTGCAGGAGCAAGTGTAAAGGGGGTGCCAGTGTTGACCCTGAAGTGTAAAGGGGGCAGGGGCCTAGTGAGAGAGGACCCAGAAGTGTAGAGGGGGTGCCTAGTGAGAGGACCCTGAAGTGCAAAGGGGGCGCCAGCGGTTGGGCCCTGAAGTGTTAAAGTGTACAGCGTGCAGTGTTGAGAGTTGCAGCAGCACAAGCAGTTACAGAGAGCTACCTCAGTCAGGAAGGACTGGAGGGAGCTGTATCCAGGACTTTTGAGCTAACCAGAGTGTCAAGAGTCAGTTCTCAGCACAGTCCAGGACATTTGAACTAACCAGTGTGTCAGAAGTCAAGTTCAGAGCACAGTGCAGCAAGTCAGTGTTTTTCAAGCACCAGCAAGCGTTGGTCGGCATCCAGCCAGCACCAAGACAGCGCTGAAAATCATTTTTCTGCAAAGTGTTCCAGTTGTACCTAGTTGAGCCAGAGGAGTATCCCACTTATTCCCTTCTCCCATCCCCAATATCAAATAAACAAAACAAACCAAAAATGCCAGCCTGGTCTTTGACTCAAATCTCACACTTGGGTATTCAGCTTAAATGGGCTGAAGGTGTTACCAGTTTAGATTTACAGAGGAGGTCTTTTGCTAGAAATATTGCTCTCGCTCTGACCATCGCGGCAATACCTCACATGTTGGATTTGAACACTGTTTTCATTTGCGGGTGAGATTAATGTAAGCGTTTTCTTTCGTGTGGGAGCTCACGGGGACGGGGGCGCTTTACATTTTTTTTCCTATTCATTTTATTTTGTTTTTTATTTTTAATATAAATTATATCGCTACAGTTTGTTGTCTAGAACACCAAACTGTAGCGATGTAGAATCAGGGGACGCGTTTCCGCGTTCCACCTATGTACCAGGGACCGGATATGACTTATGGCGTTCCCACGTCCCGATGCGTTTCGTCAGTATGCAACTTACGTTATCAGGGGTCCAATGGGAAGAACGAAGAGGGAATTAAATTACCTGAAACATACTACAGCCAAGACAGCAAAATGCTTCACCAATATCCTGGCCTAGGTAACCCAAAGTGCTTTTTTGGTGGTATATGACCCCCCTACAGCTTCTCCACTTTGTTTTCAAGGATGTGGGGCATAAGTACACTGCATAATTTTTGATGGCAAGGCCCAAAAGTCCAGAAATTGTGGATACATGTATATAATTTAAATCAAGCAATTCTCCATAAGAATCTTGTCCCTAACTCCTGGGAAGCTCTACTCCATAGACCTATTTCTGACCTCACCAGTAATGATCGAAAGCTAAAAGCTTTCATCTTCTTAGGCAGGCTCCAAAATATAGCAGGCGTGAATCTAGGGCTGTCTCTGGGACCAAAGGGTCCAAACATGTGAGCAGAGGGACAGGAGCTTGTCCCGGTGTAGGAGCATGCTGGACAGGCTCCTAAATCATGCCAAGGTACTCCCAAGTGGTGAGCCAGGTCCAGCAATGACTTCTGAAGGTTGGGAATCCATTACAATCTCTGCAGAGCTTGCACTAACCATTGAATATAGGTTGACAGAGTTTGGACTGACTGGTCCTTTAAGAGGAGATCATTCAGATATCCAACAGAATGCATACCCAGAGAGTACATCAGAACTAGGACCAAGAAACCCTGGTGGAACCTGTGGTGCTAAAGACAGGCCAAAGGGAAGAGTAACACATTGGTAATGTTGTCTGCTCACAGCAAACAGCAGATAGTGTTGATGAGGTGGAAACATGGGAATGTGTGTGGAAACATCCCTGATGTCCATGCAGGACAGAGGGTCCCCCGGTAAAAGGTAGGCAATGACTGACCTGGGAGTTTTCCTGTGGAATTTTTGGACTTGCTGGATCAAGTATAAGGACACTTACCTGTCCAGGGATCCCTCCATGCCCTCACCTGCGTCGATTCTTCACACACAGCCTGTTTCCTGCTTTGCATGCGTCAGTTGCTCTGCACCTTGTGAATAGTAGTTTTATAGTCTTCTGGGACCTGTGAGGTGTCCCAGAGACTGCAGGGGAAGGAAGGGGGTGCAAACCTCCGGCTCAGTTCCCTGCTGCGATCTGAGCCAGAAGTGGGAGTGGGTACCTGTCAAAACCAGGTACCCACTACCCCTCAAAGAATGTCAAATGTGTCAGTGGAGGGGGGAGGTTGCAAACAAGCAGAGCTTCTCCTTTTGAGTGGAGCTTCCCTTTAACAGCATTACCTTTTTGGGAATCTCCAGCTTATTTTTCTTATACTTACTGCAAACTAATAAAGAAGCTTCAAGCCGTATCAGCATTTCAAGCCATATCAGCATTACGGTTGCCTTCAAAGGGCCAGTTGTATTGTAAGACTAGATGTCCAGAGCACCCCACCCCTGCTTACATCAGATGTCAAGAGCCCCCCCCCCACCCTCCCTTACAATACAGTGCACCCCCCTTACCTTGTACTTCTGCTGGGAAGAAACTGGGGGCATTGCTTGGCAGAAAGTGCAGGATTTGGAGGAGGATCAGAGGAGGGCTGGAGCTCTCTTGCAGCTGCAGGATTGGGCGAGGGCCACATGAATTGACCTGAAGGGCCAGATTCGGCCATGCCTGTGTTTGACACGTGGTCTATAGTGTTGGGAAAAGGTTAATGCACGACTAAACCCAAGAGCAAAATTATAGCAGATTGCACCTTACCAGTCTTGGATGTGGTGGTTGCAATTGTTTCCATTTTCAGTCTAAGATCATTTTTCTACAAGTACAGAAAATACCTGTAGATCTTTCTAGAAATGCAGTGTAATTTCCACTTCCTGTGTACTGACCTCGAAAAATAAAACAATCTGTATCTATGTAAACCACTAATCCCATCATCCCCAATGTGACAGACAGAAATGTCCAGTCTAGGTGACAACCATAGCTGCCTCTATAGATAGATACAGCGAAGGAATGATCATAGTCATTCAAGGACAAAAACTGTGTATTCTCAGGAACACCCAATGAAGATAAAGGGAAAAAAATGAAAGAAAGAAAACAAATGCAGCCAGAACCTCATCCAAAGACTTGTTCTGCCCCACTTTTACGGATTTTTAATGTCTGGTTGAACTGCATTAGGTTAACAGATTTCTATAGTATGCTGACATCTAGTGGCAGTTTCTGGCCACCACAACTTGTTTACTAATGTGATTTTGGTGTCTTCCTCTACTCTCACCTTCTGTTTAGTTCTAGTTAGACTAGCTAGACCCTACCCACTTCTTTCACATTTTCTCAGTCAGTGTTAGTTATTCACAGAGAAAGGGCTCTTATTCAAAAGTTTGGGAAAGCATCCAATGTAATGCAGTAGAAGTAAAATTGCGTTGGATTCAATTTTTTTGTCTTTTAGAAGAGTTAAGCTGTCTGTGCATTGTGCCACATCAGCAAGTGACCAACCTGTCCAAACAGATTGGGTCTAAGGAGGTATGTCAATGAATAAAGCAGGATTTGAAACAGAACAGGGCTGGTAGGGTTTAATATTTACATTTTTGTTTCTGAGTTTAGATATGATTTAAGTAGAGTCATTAGCTAGTCTAGCATTGCTGTGTAAGGCTTTAATATCTGCAACTAGATAGTTATTACCATAAACCTTTACACATTAATTATTCTAGGGTGGAGACATAATACAACATACTGTTCTTTTTGATATACCTATTTAATCTGTCATTAACAAGTACCAGACAGTTGTAAAATTAGCCTACTCTCCTCTGACATAGCAGTGCCACGTCACCATGGACATTTTCTTCTAGTGCTACGTTGACCATACAATAGTAGCATTTCATTTGATTTTGGTTCATTCAATTTCCTAATCGTCAGTGGGGTCAAACCATTGTTCATTTTTTGAGCACAGTGACGAGAACATTAAGTGCCAGTTCACATATATGTGATGTGGGAACCCTGCAAATCCACTGTGGGTTCCCACATCGCATTCAACTCGCAGGCAGTTCACACTGCCATATGCAAATCGCTGGGGGTGTCAATACACAGTTGACACCCCCAGATCAGTTCGCATATTGCAGTGCAAACTGTCAGTTCGGACATGAATCGGATCACATAGGTGTGAACACCCATGCTATCCAATTCTGGTGCAGACCCAAAAAGGGGTCCTGTGCGAGTTGTGTCCGATGCAAAATCAACCATGCAATCTGTATGGCTGAATTCGCATCGCACAGACATCGCATGTGATTTGCAGAGCAGTGCGCTCCGAATCACATGCGATGTTCGTCATCGCACATATGTGAATCGGGACTCAAAGGAGCAGGATGGAACATTTTTCTGGATCAAATTCATTTCTAACAATGGATGTGGTTTTCATTTGGGAAAGTTCATTTACTCTAAAATCGAATGTTAAATCATGCTAACATTTTTTAAGTACTTATGAATGGCATTCAAGTCATCGTGTGTACTGATGAGAATTCTTGTACAAATGTTCATTTGAAAATCTACCAGTGTATTGCCAGCCTTCAGGTTCAGCTAACCCTGATTGACAGCTGCATCAGCCAATCATGGAGCAAGACCTATATCGACAAAAAGGGAAAGGAGGCAGTCATTGCACTGGCAGTAATGAAGCACTGCGCATTTCCATCGACAAGAAGGGGGGGGGAGAAGATTCAGCTTGGTGTCAATTGTGGACACCATGGACAGCTGCAATTCACGAGCATTTTCACAGAGTCTCCATAAATCATGGATGCTCAACCTGTGGCCCTCCAGCTTTTAAAGAAATACAAGTCCCATGAGGCATTGCAAATTGCTGACAATTACAAGGATGACTCCCAAAGCCAAAGGCATGATGGGACTTGTAGTTCAGCAAAAGCTGGAGGGCCACAGGTTGAGCACCTATGCCAGAGATGGCGAACCTTGGCATCCCCAGATGTTTTGGAACTACATTTCCCATGATGCTTAACTACACTGCAGAATAGATGAGCATCATGGGAAATGTTGTTCCAAAACATCTGGGGTGCCAAGGTTGGCCATCACTGATCCTGTGCCATAAATATATAGCCAGTTGGAAACCCTGCCTAAAGCCCAAAGCAAATCTGAATTGCCTGACTTTCAGCATACAATTGTGAAACGTGTACATGTGTTTCAAAAAGTGCTGCAAAAATGCAACCACGATGCATTTTTGATGCATTTTGACATTCATTTCAATGTGGAGATGAGTTTTTGATGCACTTTTGAAAAGTGTGCCAAAGATGCAGCATGTAAGACTTTTCAAAATGCACCACAACAGCAGAGCATTTAAAGGAAATATTTTATTGCATTTTTCTTGTGCTTTTAGCATGGTAAAAGCGCAGCAATAAGGCATCAGTGTAAAAGGGCCCTAAAAGTAAAATGCATTAACTGGTGTCACGTATATGTGCCTGCAGTTCAGCTTTAATTTAACTTCAAAATGACCCTTAATGGGGTTCTTATGTCCTAAACAGTGGCTTATCTCTGCATTGAGTTTTGCTAGGTGGTAGTCAGCCCAGACTGATTTATTTTTTACTAGTGTATTTTTTTTTTTTTCCCCTAAACCCAGTAAAGCTGTGGTTTCTCTCTGCTGCCAGTAGTTGTCACTGTTAGTATGAGAAACTTCAGTAAAACTAAGATTCCCCCAGCCAACCAGGAGGTTTATTGCCACTGGTGCATTCTGGGGGAGAGCATAAATATTTGGGGAGGACCATGTAAGCTCTCTCTTTCCCCAGGGCTGCGGCCTGGGGAGGGTGTGTGTGGAGCAGCTGAAATGAGGTCTATGCATGTGTTTGGAGGACTGGGAGCAGAAAAAGTCTGCCTGTCCAGAGGGTCCTTTTGCATGATGCTCAGGAAGTCTCGCAGAGGACAAGAGAGAAAAAAATTATGTCTGAGATGATGTAACAGAGGTGAATCTGTCGCTTTAGGTCATATGGAGCAGGAACTCTTGGAGAGGCTGGGAAAGCATCAAGATCGAGACTGCTGTTTCTACTGGGAATTATATTTGCTAATGGAGATGGCTGAATCTAATAAAGTTACAGGTTGCCGGATTCAACGTAAAGG
Organism: Pelophylax lessonae; assembly: GCF_965119305.1. Classification (NCBI taxonomy): domain Eukaryota; kingdom Metazoa; phylum Chordata; class Amphibia; order Anura; family Ranidae; genus Pelophylax; species Pelophylax lessonae. The sequence goes on from NC_138777.1 coordinate 76,290,789, forward strand.
CCCTTTTCCTGTACTGGTGTTCATTGTTCTGCTATATTGAGTCTGCAGGTCAGTAACAGGTATCCAGATCCCTACCCCTCTCTTCCTGGAATTTAAATGTGAGCTAAAAAAATCCTTGTTGTTTGCATCTAAAAGTGACTGCTGCCCATCTTTTCACATTTTTCACTAGTGCCTGAGAACTACACGCTAAGGTGAAGTGTCAGCCCTCCCTGTCTTTGGAGGTACTCCAGCTGCCTATGGGGATCAGGGGGGGTGCTACACACTGAAACTTTACAAAGCGGAATTCTACTCACCTTCTATCCAGCGCTGCAGTGTCCCAGAGCTCCCCACCGACAGCTGTCATCTTCAGCTGGATTGGCTTCTGGGCACCAATCTTTGGCCATATTCATTGGCGAGATGACGTAACTTGGAAAACAAAATCAGAGAAATTCCCTGCTCAACTTGCCAACCAGCCTGCAAATCCTGTCTAAAAGCTTGCATTAAAAACAAGTTTAGTTTGCACACATTTGCAAATACATGCGTAAGCTACAGAGCCCCGTCCAGGCACCCCGGTATTTTCTGTAGTCTTTAGTCAAAATTTTAAGAGCCTCCACAGTAGAAGCACATGCATTATAATGGATAGGCAGAGGGCAGGTGAGCCTTAAGGGAGCTCCCCTGGAGGGAGCCCCCTCCCCCTAAAGGCACAGGGGTGCACTGGACACCCAGCACATAGCACTACGGCAGCAAAGGTTCGTACCAGACCATTATCTGAGCATGCAGCTTGGCAGGTCAGGAAAGCGGGGGGGGGGGGAGCCTCCCTGCCCCAAAGCACCCCCCCCATGTTGAGTGCATGTGGCCTGGTATGGTTCGGGGGGGCACTTGCTTGTCCTCTCCCTTTCTTGACCTGCCGGGCTGCATTCTCGGATAAGGGTCTAGTATTGATTTTTGGGGAGGACCCTATGCCATTTTAAAAAAAAAAATTGGCATTGGGTTCCCCTCAAAATCCATACCAGATTTGAAGGAACCCCACGCCATTTTTCCCGTTTTTGTTTTTGCTGACTTTTTTACATTTAGCTGACTGAAGGCTTCCCAGCCTGCTCCTTAACGACCAGCTATTTACAGCTTGTTTTGAGAAAAAAAAAAATGCATGTAAAAACGCATCAAAAACACAACACTTGCATATTTGCTGCGGGTCCATTGAAGTCTATTATACACAAAATGCAATCTGCTGTGGAAAAAGTCCCTGACCCTTTCCAAAAATGTGACGGGTGAAAAAACTCATACAGTGCATCTAGAAAGAATTCACAGTGCTTCACTTTTTCCACATTTTGGTATATTAAAGTCTTATTCCGAAACGGATTAAATGTATTATTTTCCTCAAAATTCTACAAAAAATACCCCATAATGACAACCTGAAAGACGTTTGTTTGAAATCTTTGCAAATTTATTAAAAATAAAAAACAGAAAAAAAATCTCATGTACATAAGTATTCACAGCCTTTGCTATGACACTCAAAATTGAGCTCAGGTGCATCCTGTTTCCACTGATCATCTTTGAGATGTTTCCAAAACTTGATTGGAGTCTACCTGTGGTAAATTCAGTTGATTGGACGTGATTTGGAAAGGCACACACCTGTCTATTTAAGGTCCCACAGTTAACAGTGCATGTCAGAGCACAAACCAAACCATGAAGTCCAAGGAATTGTCTGTAGACCTCTGAGACAGGATTGTATTGAGGCACAGATCTGGGGAAGGGTACAGAAAAATTTCTGCAGCATTGAAAGTCCCAATGGACACAATGGCCTCCATCATCCGTAAATGGAAGAAGATTGGAACCACCAGGACTTTTCCTAGAGTGAGCCGCCCAGACAAAATGAGCAATCAGGGGAGAAGGGCCTTAGTCAGGGAGGTGACCAAGAACCCAGTGGTCACTCTGACAGAGCTTCAGCATTTCTCTGTGGAGAGAGGAGAACCTTCTAGAACAACAACCATCTCTGCAGCACTACACCCTTTCAGGCCTGTATGGTAGAGTGGCCAGACGGAAGCCACTCCTCAGTAAAAGGCACATGACAGCCGCCTGGAGTTTGCCAAAAGGCACCTGAAGGACTCTCAGACCATGAGAAACCAAATTCTCTGGTCTGATAAAACAAAGATTGAACTCTTTGGCCTGAATAGCAAGCGTCATGTCTGGAGGAAACTAGGCACAGCTCATCACCTGGCCAATACCATCCCTACAGTGAAGTATGCTGGTGGCAAGATTAGGCTGTAGGAATGTTTTTCAGCGGCAGGAACTGGGAAACTAGTCAGGATCAAGGGAAAGATTAATGCAGCAATGTATGGAGACATCTTTAATGAAAACCTGCTCCAGAGGGCTCTAGACCTTAGACTGGAGTGAAGGTTCATCTTCCAACAGGTCAACGACCCTAGGCACACAGCCAAGATAAGAAAGGAGTGACTACGGGACAACTCTGTGAATGTCCTTGAGTGGCTTAGCCAGACTTTAACCCGATTGAACATCTCTGGAGAGATCTGAAAATGGCTGTGCACCGATGCTCCCCACCCAACCTAATGAAGCTTGAGAGGTCCTGCAAAGAAGAATGGGAGAAACTGCCCAAAAATAGATTTGCCAAGCTTGTAGCATCATACTCAAAAAAAAACTTGAGGCAGTAATTGGTGCCAAAGGTGCTTCAACAAAGTATTGAGCAAAGGCTGTGAATACTTATGTACATGTGATTTTTTTTTTTTTTCATTTTTTATTTTTCAAAAATGTTCAAAGACTTCAAACAAACTTCTTTCACATTGTCATTAAGGGGTATTGTTTGTTGAATTTCGAGGAAAATAATGAATTTATTTCCATTTTGGAATAGGGCTGTAACATAATAAAATGTGGAAAAGTGAAGCTCTGTGAATACTTTCCAGATGCACTGTAGATGTGACTGTAGTGCCTTTCTGCAAACTGCAAAACGCAATAAAAAAAATGCATAGGTGTGATCCTAGTGTTAGGATCAGTGGTGGGATTCAGCCGGTTTGCACCGGTTCCATAGAACCGGTTACTAACTTTCTGCAAGTTCGCAGAACCGGCTGAATCCCTCTGCGCGTCTCAGGACGCGCAGTACAATTGAATGTCCCGCGCTTGGACCGTGCAGCCACAGACGTGGCGGCCGGGGAGCGGAGCAGTGCGCCCTGACCCACCCATTCTGTGACAATAGCGAATGAGAATTCGCTATTGTCACACGGATCCTCCTCCTGGCCAATCAGGGAGCGGGTCCTCCCGCTTCCTGATTGGCCGAAAGGCAAACACCGTGCTATTGGACGAGGAGGAGGTGCCGCGGGAGGACTGAGGACTCGGAGACGCTGGGAGCCGGGGACTGAAGAGGAGCTGCGAGACAGTCCGTGAGGTAAGTGCATGGGTCTCGCGGGGGGATCGCTGGCACTCATTGGGGGCAATGCTGTGGCTGGCACTCTGCAATCATTGGGGGCAATGCTGTGGCTGGCACTCTGCAATCATTGGGGGCAATGCTGTGGCTGGCACTCTGCAATCATTAGGGGCAATGCTGTGGCTGGCACTCTGCAATCATTAGGGGCAATGCTGTGGCTGGCACTCTGCAATCATTGGGGCAATGCTGTGGCTGGCACTCTGCAATCATTGGGGGCAATGCTGTGGCTGGCACTCTGCAATCATTAGGGGCAATGCAGTGGCTGGCACTCTGCAATCATTATGGGCAATGCTGTGGCTGGCACTCTGCAATCATTAGGGGCAATGCTGTGGCTGGCACTCTGCAATCATTGGGGGCAATGCTGTGGCTGGCACTCTGCAATCATTAGGGGCAATGCTGTGGCTGGCACTCTGCAATCATTAGGGGCAATGCTGTGGCTGGCACTCTGCAATCATTGGGGGCAATGCTGTGGCTGGCACTCTGCAATCATTGAGGGCAATGCTGTGGTTGGCACTCTGCAATCATTGGGGGCAATGCTGTGGCTGGCACTCTGCAATCATTGGGCATTGGGGCAATGCTGTGGCTGGCACTCTGAAATCATTGGGGGCAATGCTGTGGCTTGCACTCTGCAATCATTGGGGGCAATGCTATGGCTGGCACTCTGCAATCATTGGGGGGCAATGCTGTGGCTGGCACTCTGCAATCATTGGGGGCAATGCTGTGGCTGGCACTCTGCAATCATTAGGGACAATGCTGTGGCTGGCACTCAGCAATCATTAGGGGCAATGCTGTGGCCGGCACTCTGCAATGATTGGGGGCAATGCTGTGGCTGGCACACTGCAATGATTGGGGGCAATGCTGTGGAACTCTGCAATGATTGGGGGCAATGCTGTGGCACTCTGCAATGATTGGGGGCAATGCTGTGGCACTCTGCAATGATTGGGGGCAATGCTGTGGCTGGCACTCTGCAATGATTGGGGGCAGTGCTGCGGCACTCTGCAATGATTGGGGGCAATGCTGTGGTCACTGTGCATTGAAAGGGGGCACGCTGGTCTCTCTGCATTGAAAGGGGGGCACGCTGGTCACTGTGCATTGAAAGGGGGGCACGCTGGTCACTGTGCATTTAAAGGGGGCACGCTGGTCACTGTGCATTTAAAGGGGGCACGCTGGTCTTTCTGCATTGAAAGGGGGCACGCTGGTCACTGTGCATTGAAAGGGGGCACGCTGGTCACTGTACATTGAAAGGGGGCACGCTGGTCACTGTGCATTGAAAGGGGGCACGCTGGTCATTGTGCATTGAAAGGGGGCACACTGGTCTCTCTGCATTGAAGGGGGCATGCTGGTCACTGTGCATTGAAAGGGGGCATGCTGGTCATTCTGCATTAAAAGGGGGCACGCGGGTCACTCTGCATTGAAAGGGGGCACGCTGGTCACTGTGCATTGAAAGGGGGCACGCTGGTCATTCTGCTGGGAAAGTCGGAACTGGTTACTAAAATTTTTGAATCCCACCACTGGTTAGGGTGTATTTTTAAATCAGTCAGTTTAGCAAACAAGTCACCTATCTTGTCAAGCCAGAAGGTGCCGAATATGATTAGTTGTCCAGGTGTTCAAGCACATCAGTGACATTCTTTAGAAAATTATGCAGGACAGTCACACTTGTAAAATAAAATCTTCACTTTTACTTTGTCACATTAGAGAGGGACTTTCTCCAGGTGAAATCACTTTTCTTTTTAAGCCTGCAGGTCTTTTATGTTCTACTCCTGCTATAGTTTTATTCAATATTTCCCTTAACACTTTAGGCTCAGATATATTGTAACAAGCTGGCATAGCCTATTGCCACCCTTGCTGTTTGCAGAGCTGATGATTGGAAGGGTTAACAGTCTACAGGGCGGAGGTACATCAACAGGTCCAGTGACGACATAGGATGATACAGTTTCCATTCTCTGTCTTTGATACAATTTTGATTGTTACCTTCAGGACTTCTCACACCCTAGACACTCTGCGGAGGAGATTCAGGACACCATGATGCAGCAAGGCCCTGTTGTGTGGGCACAGGTATGGACAAGTAATTATTTAGTTGGTGTTTGGCATAGAAGGGGTGAATACCCTGCAAGAAAAAATAATTGGGTGCATTTAAGCAGCCTTTTGCCAAGTAGAGTGTCACAATAATTAATGTTAGTGCATAGTAATGTGCAGGTAGGTTGATTTCTTAATTGCAGGTCTATGCATAGAAAATGGCTTGGTCATTGGGCACTATGGTATAGTAAATGTTCTGCAGGACAGCAGTATTGGGTAGTAGTTTTTCAGATCATATATCGTACAGTTTGAGATAGCAGTACAGGGGTATTATGAAGAATATTGTAGGCGAGGTGCTATTTAGATTGAGACAAAAGCGCATTTGTTATTTAGCATTTTGCAGCTAGCACAATTTTTGTATAAAACAGCTTCAGGTAGAAAAAGATTTATAAAAGATACTTAACGAGCTCCATACTATGCATACTTTCTTATTTTTTACTATGCGTGACATAATTACATAGAGGTCTGTAAAAGATCTATAGGTTACATGACACATACAGTGTCAGAGCCTGTATCGGAATAAAATGTAGACGTATGTATCCAAGGGATTACTCATTTGCCCATATCATCCTACATGTTGGACAAGACAGCACAAGAGCTAATTAAGCTTTGTTAGACGTTTTGTGGGTGATAAAAGCAGGGATCCATTCCTTTATTATCATAGTTAGGAACTTTCATGCACACAATTCTACTTTTGCAAAGAGATTGGGCAATATGACAAGTGGCAAGCTAAACTGTATTTACATGTATGGTGTAGGGTTGCCACTTCCTCCTTTTAAACCAGGACACATATTAATTACACAGGTTCTGAGGCTGATATAATGCACATAAGGCACTAAGTGAGTTTAATTACCACCGTAATCAGCCACAGAACCTGTGTAATTAATGTGTGTCCTGATTTAAAGGGATGGGGTGGCAACCCTAGTATGATGGTCTCCCACTTTTTTAAAAAGTTGAATATCTACAACTGTTTATCCAATAGAGAGTGGTTTTAGGTTATCCACAGGATATATGACTAAAAGGGGTATTTTAGTGGATAGAATGAATGGGTCAATCCACTAAAAGGGGTATTTTAGTGGATAGAATGAATGGGTCAGTCCACTAAAAGGGGTATTTTAGTAGATAGAATGAATGGGTCAATCCACTAAAAGGGATATTTTAGTAGATAGAATGAATGGGTCAATCCACTAAAAGGGGTATTTTAGTGGATAGAATGAATGGGTCAATCCACTAAAAGGGGTATTTTAGTAGATAGAATGAATGGGTCAATCCACTAAAAGGGGTATTTTAGTAGATAGAATGAATGGGTCAATCCACTAAAAGATGATATGGTAGCAATATGTGGAGCCTGGTTAGCTTAGTCACCCCCCTGAGTTTTTATATGTTTTGGACACATCAGCATTGAGATATCTCCCTGCCATAATTCCTCACTTTGTTCTTCTTGGAGTTTCTGATGTTCCTGCCAACCTTTACATGTTTCAACTCCTCCTGTTGCTTTTTTCATCATATAAAAGGATTAAACCCCTTATAATGGTCACAGCAGGTGTGCAGAACCAGGAACTCAAGAACAGAGGTCTCTCTAAAGCCGTCTATAGACTGGGTTGCAGGAAAGAAAATCGATTGATTCCCCCATCAACACAGACAGTTTTGATGAGGGAATCCCTCCTGAGGAGTCATTGTGTTCTCACAATTGGGGAGGTGGGGGCGGGAAGCCGCCCCCCACCGGGAGAAAACAGTCATTATTGCTAGGGGCTATAGCAGCTGCTGTCAATAATCACATGTAAAATCTGGCAGTCTGGTTGTACCCAAGTTAATAGATCAATCAACTTGGGTACATTCATTCTACCCATACATGTTTTGAATCTTGAATTTGGAACCGTCTATAGCTGGATACACACTAGACAATTTTCTTTAGATTTTTTCCTTCAGACTTACGGAAACTATATAATATGAGGTCAGACCTAAACACTTTCAATTTGTATGCAATCAGGCAGTCCCTTGCACTACATAGAAAAGTTAAATCTAAAGGAAATCTACCAACAAAAGTTGTATATTGTGTATCCAGCTTATGGCCAGTTTAACAAAGTCATGCAAGGCAAAAGAAACTATCTGATGGTTTCTAATCTCCAGCATTTACCATAAACTGAAATATCAGTTTTTTCAGCAGAACAGGCCTTTAAAGGAGATAAAGATAAAGTCACTTTGAAGGCACCAAGGTTCCAAAGTCCTCATCCTTTAGAATAATAGGCAACATGGAGAACATGAGCATGATGGTCTAGTAGTTCTTAACATGTTTTACTGTGTGAGTGTAGCTGCGCGTTGAGTTTTATGGCTATTCAAATAAAAGATATCAATATTTATTACATTGTAAACTTTATGACTATTCAGAATACCTTGAAAGTTCCTTAATCTTTCTTTCCTATATTTTTCTTCTACTTGGGGTGTTGATACATGTAGATTGAACAGTCATAGGCCCATATACACTCCGTATTGCAATCAGAATGCCCTTTTAACATGAATAAATTCTAAACTGATTCTATAAAAGCTAACTAGAGGGGGGTTTTATGACTCTAGTGGGGTTGATAGGGCTAAGCTATATGCAATTGTAATCTCTAATACTTAGAACTTTAGCCACTTCTTGGCTTTATCTGCTGTAACTTGACTAGGGTTGCCACCTCATCCCTTTAATCCAAAACACATTAATTACACAGGTTCTGAGGCTGATATGATGCACATAAGGCACCAAGTGAGTTTATTTACCACCTTAATCAGGCACAGAACCTGTGTAATTAATGTGTGTCCTGGTATAAAAGGATGAGGTGGCAATCCTAACCGTGGCGTGTTGCTAATGAGCTGATTGCCAGCAAGAAGCTACATTGCTAAATAGCAATAAAATCACCAATGTAGTTTAGCCCTGTCACTGTGCTCCACTGGGCGTGGGACTGCCATGATTGTTCTGTTTACTCTGGATAATATGCCAGTCCTATATAAATATAGGTAATAGTAACACAATGATAATGAAAACCATTGAAAACCCTATTGTGTGATAGCCCATATTCATTTTTCTTATACCATAGTAACAAAAGTATCCTTTCTATGAGTACGTCTACCAGTCTAAAACTATTGTTGATGATCAGTATGGTATAAATCAAACTCTGTTCTGTGTTCCTATTCTGACACTTGCAATTTCTGGTGACATTGGCCTGCTCCTTCATCCTTCTCTTTCAAATGTTGGGACTATAGAGCAGGGGTGTCAAACTCAATTTAATTGCGGGCCACATCAGCATTATGATTGCCCCCAAAAGGGCTAGCTGGTTGTATCTGCAAGACTAGATGCCCAGAGCATCCCCTACCCTTACGTAAGACATCAAGAGCCTCTCCACCATCAGAAGTTGAGTCCCTCTCCCTCCCTTACATCACAGTGCACCCTCCTTACCTTGAGCTGCCTCTGGGAAGAAGCTGGAGGCATTGCTGGAAAGCAGAAAGTACAGGGTCTGGAATAGGACCAGAGGAGGACTGGAGCTCTCTTGCAGCTGCAGGAGAGGTGCAAGGGCCACATAAAATGGCCTGGAAGGCCGAATTCGGCCCACGGGCCTTGGGTTTGACAGATGTGATATAGAGGGTAATTCTAGGGGTAATTTTTTGAGCAATGAGGAGATAGAAATTCAGGCCAGTAGTTCTGGATGCTGCTGAAACCAGATCTTTCAAGTGGGCAGGAGTGCAAGGACAGAATTGTCTGACAGTTCACCTAGGGATCAGATCATTTGGAACAATCACACCTTCATATGGTCCCTCATTCACTTGGCATGTACAATTTATGATTACTGGCACATTATTCAGTTCCCCAATAGTAATATTGTGAGACACTGGGGTTGATTACCTAAAGGCAAATAGACTGTGCACTTTACAAGTGCAGTTGCACTCTGCAAGGGCAGCTGCTCCAGAGCTTAGTAAATAAGGTAAAGCTTCACTTTGCAAATAATACCCAGTCACGTGCAAGGAAAAGAAAAAAAACAAACATTTTCTTGCTTGCACATGATTGGATGATGGAAGTTAGCAGAGCTTCTGCTCATTTAATAAGCTCTGGAGCAGTTGATCTTTCAGAGTACAACTGCACTTTGCAAAGTGCACAGTCTATTTGCCTTTAGTAAATCAACCCCAGAGACTTGGCTATAACCATTTACCGTATATACTCGAGTATAAGCCGAGTTTTTCAGCACATTTTTTTGTGCTGAAAACGTCCCCCTCGGCTTATACTCGAGTCAAGAGAAAAAAAAAAAAGTCCCTGCCCGCTCCGACGTGCTTGAGCTTTAAAAATGGCGCCGCCCAGTGCATACATGTCATTGCGCACGCGCCTCCGCCGCTCGGGAGAGGCCGGGAATAGCCGAAAGTATACGAGCAGCGGCGGCGCGTGCGCAATGACGTGTCGGCGCCGGACGGCGCCATTTTTAAAATGAATGCGCCTCTGGAACAGGTAAGTGAAACTGCTGCACTACCTGCCATTATGCACCTGTACCATGCCCACAGCACTGCATCTCCTGTAGTATGCCCACAACCCCGGATCCTCTTGTACCATGCCAGTCACCCTGCATTCTCCTGCACCATGCCAGTACCCTGCATTCTCCTGCACCATGCCAGTACCCTGCATTCTCCTGTACCATGCCAGCCACCCTGCATTCTCCTGCACCATGCCAGTCACCCTGCATTCTCCTGCACCATGCCAGTCACCCTGCATTCTCCTGTACCATGCCAGTCACCCTGCATTCTCCTGTACCATGTCAGTCACCCTGCATTCTCCTGCACCATGCCAGTCACCCTGCATTCTCCTGTACCATGCCAGTACCCTGCATTCTCCTGTACCATGCCAGTCACCCTGCATTCTCCTGTACCATGCCCGCCGCCCTGCATTCTCACCCTAGGCTTATACTCGAGTCAATCATTTTTCCCATCTTTTTGTGGTAAAAGTAGGGGCCTCGGCTTATACTCGGGTCGGCTTATACTCGAGTATATACGGTATGCTCCATTCGTCAAGATCAAATTAAATCTCTTGCAATGCAAGTGTCACACAACTGTAAAATGGTGCAACAGATTTTTATTGGCCACCTTTACCGGCACACTACATTTTATCTCTGTCATTCCACCAACCCTGACTAGTAGGGAGTTCCTTTAGAGAGAACATCTGTAACAGAGAGAAGCATTTACCCTGCTCCCCTTACTGACATTGTTAAAAAATGTGAGTCACAATCATTATACTGTATATAGGAATAAACTGGGCCTTAGCTAAGTAAAAGGGTTTTTCTAATTTACTGGGATGATGAATAATATTTTGTGGGCGAAGAATTAAGAGACAAGAGCTGTACAATATATAATTAGGTTTTCCTAACAGCTTAATAAAGCCTAGCACACACCACTAGTTTTTTTTCTTTTTTTGTTCAACCAAGCTGGCTGAACAAAAAATGACTGGCAGCTGAGGTCAGAACTGCTGTACTAACAATCCCATGTTAGTACGGTACTGTTCTATTGTGTTCTGATAGGAGGACAGCCCTGCCAGAACACTCCGGTCAGCACTCTCAGCCGTTGGCTGAAAGCATTGACCGGAAGCTGGTCGGCAGACCTTTATTGGTCATGAGCCTTTGATAGAAGATGGCCAAATAGCTGGAATCTGTCAGACCAGCTGCCATACACATGGGCCGAATGTCAGCGGGTTTCTATTAAACGGGCCAATGTCGGCCAACATTCAGCCCGTATGCACTAGGCGTAAGGCTTGAGTGGGCCTCGCTGGTTTCTGTATTTTAACCAGTTCTGGACCAGAAGGATTTGCCCCCTTAATGACCAGGCCATTTTTTGCGATTCGGCACTGTGTTATTTTAATGGACAATTTCTCAGGCGTGCGACACTGTAGCCAAATAAAATTGATGTCCTTTTTTCCCCACAAATAGAGCTTTCTTTTGGTGGCATTTGATCACCTGTGCGATTTTCATTCTTGCACTATAACCAAAAAAAGAGCGACAATTCTGAAAAAAAAAAAAAGAAAAACAATATTTTTCACTTTCTGATATATAACATTCCCAAAAAAAAAAATGTAAAAATCAAAATTTTTCAACCTTTTTGGTCAGTTTGTATTCTGCTACATATTTTTGGTGAAAAAAATCGCAGTAAGCATATTTTGATTGGTTTGCGTAAAAGTTATCGCGTCTACAAACTAGGGGAAAGATTTATGTACTTTTTATTTATTTATTTACTTTTTACTAGTAATGGGGCATTCTGCAATTTTTAGCGGGACTGCGACATTGCGGCAGACAGATCGGACCCCTAACTGACATTTTTTACACTTTTGGGGGGACCAGTGACATTACTTCAGTAATCAGTGCTAAAAATATGCACTGTTACAGTAATAATGACATTGGCAGGAAAGGGGTTAACACAGTGGTGATCAAAGGGTTAAATGTGAGCCTAGTGGAGTGTTTACTAACTGAATGGTGAATGGGCTTGTGAAATGATCGTAGAGACCTGTGATCCTATATAGGAGCATCACAGGCGCTCTGTGATCATTTCAGAGAGAAGAACGGTCAGCTGTGTTTACAACAGCTGACTGTCCTTCTTCTCTCTCAGCAGGGAGCGATCGCGGGTGCCCGGTGGCAATCACGAGTCCCGGCCCCGTGGATCGGCATCCCCGCTGCCTAGTGAGGGTCAGAAGCGCGTTCGCCCCCCAGCACCATGCGCGCGACCGACATAGGGCTATGTAGTTTTGCGCAGCCGAGCCAGCCTGCCGCAGGCAAGTGGTTAATGAAAGGCACTAGCTTCCCATATATCCATAGGTATGAAATGATCATTACCCAAACTTGCTGGTTATAGCTAAATTGAGACACAACCAATTGTCCATAGGTACTTTATCGGGATAAATGTTCTTGAGGGAAGAATGATTTGGCTGGATTAGATAATCCTGGAAATCACTATAGTCAGTGGCGGCTGGTGCTCCATGGGTCAGGGGGGGGCGGCAGACGGACCACACCATACCCCGCCCCCCCGGACCACACCAAGCCTGCACACCATACCCCCTCCCCTGGGTCGCCGGCTCACTCACCATCTGGAGGGCAGGCAGGCAGCAGTGGCTGCGGCGGCTTCCCCTCAGTCTCCTGCGTTTCCTCCCTCCTCCTTGGCCAATGGCATGGCTTCTCCTTTTAATTCGGCCAATCTGGAAACGGGTCTCAGGACCCGCTTCCTGATTGGCCAGGAGAAGGATCTGTGTGACAATAGCGAATATTCAGTCGCTATTGTCACACAACCGGGTGGGTTCAGGGCGCATTGCTCTGTGCCCCGAGCCCACCCTTTTATGAAGCCTATTAGAGCCTCTGGCTTAAAAAAGAAAAAACCATTGGAATCCATGCGTCCGGTGCCCTGCATGTAGATAAGGGGGCGGATGCACGGATGGGGGGGCAGCGCCCTTGCGCCCCCAATGGACGGGCCACCACTGACTATAGTTATCACTGAGATATGATGGTCATAGAGGTATCTGGCATCACCCGCCTCCCTCTTGCACAGGAATAAACAGGCAGACTCAGGCGATCCACTGTTATGGCGCTTTTCCACTGCATGGAACTGAACGGTTCGGCTCGCTTTTGCGCTTTTCTACTGCATGGTACCGCATGGTACGGTGTAGGAATGGTTCGGTACGGTACGGCGGTGCTTTTCCACTACATGGAACCGAACGGTACGGCTTGCTTAAACGGTACCGCCTCGGTTGTGGTTCCAAGAGAGCTGTACCGGTACCATATCCCACAATCCTTTGCATGCAGCCTTGACTGTTTGTCACTACTAGCCACTGATTGGTCAGAGAATCGTTGTTATCCCACCCACTTACTATTAGTGGAAAAGCAAACCGTACCAAACCGTAGCGAACCGTTCCAACACCGTACCATGCGGTACCAGCAGTTGAAAACCAAACCGAGCCAAGCAGGGCCGAGTGGAGCCGAGCCGGTACTTGCAGTGGAAAAGTGCCATTAGTGTTTTTTGAAAGACCTCTCCATGGTGCTATCATGTCTACATATGCCTGACTGCTATCTAATATCCACAGCCCACTTTAGCTTTCTTTTAAATATTTGGCTACACTACCTGCTTTTATATTGAACATTTACTGGCAGGTTGGACGGCTAAGTTTGGCAAACATGTCAAGATTTCTCTTGTTCAGCCTAGCGCGTCCAATGAGAGAATACCATAGATTCCCCAATTCAAACAGCGTGGATGGAGAAATCTTCCAGTGCCAGCTATTGTACTCTGATTGCCGGCACCCACAGCTGGCAGAATACCCGAACAGAGATCACAGCTGATTGGCTGCAGCCACTGTTCAGCTGACTGTTTTCTTTCAGGTTCCATTGATTTCTCATTTGAACTTTGTTGAGCCTGTCATTCTGGAGCCACACATTTTTTTTTTTTTTAAAAACATGCTGTAGTTTAAAATAATAATTCACTTTAAAAAAGTGCTGAGCACTGCATCTTTTGTCAAGGTGCCGCAAGCCTGCAATGCAACAGGGTGTGCTCCGTCTGCCAAATTCAGGGTAACTCAGCCAGTGCGAACAAGCCCTCCAAGTGCACTAAGCTTCTAAAGCAGCCATGAATTTAGAAAACACATTGTAACACATTAAAATTATATTAAATCCAAGAGTAAGCTGCTTGGAAAACTGATCGCATGTATATTAAAAGAAGCAAATAATAAACTGACTTCTGTACACATCTCTGCGCTCATGTCATTGGAAAAACATAAAAGAAAGATTTCGGCCTCAAGTGCTGACTCAACATCTATTAGTATTTTATAATCTGCAATACAGTTTTCTGTTTACAGAAGTTTTTTTTCAACTTTTTATTTTTTTTATATATACTACACAAATTAAAAAGTGTATGCATAGCCAAATTTATTTTTTTATTTTACTTTTGGATAGAGTAGAGAAGATTTAAAGCCCTGTAAGGGTATTTATTTTGTGTGGACTTTTGGGGAATTTTCTCTTTACTTCTTATCTCAGAGATACATAAGGAAGTTAGCAAGATTCCCCTCTTAAATACACTATATTACCAAAAGTATTAGGACACCTGCCTTTACACCCACATGAAAATTAAAGCGGTTGTATCCCCTGTGTAAAAAAAAAAAACCTGCAGGACAATGGCATAATGTGCTAGTATGCATCGCATATTAGCACATTATGAAATACTTACCTTAGAACAAAGCCCCCACATGGTTGCCCGGACACCGCTGTGGGAGCTGACATGTTCCCTCGGCGTCTCTTCTGGGTTTATTTTCCAGCAAGGAGTCGGCAAGGAGCTCTGAAGGCCCGGCAAGATACATCGGACCTTCAGAGCGCATTCGCCGCTGGTGTCATCGACTGCATGCAGGGTGAATATCTCCTAAACCATGCAGGTTTAGGAGATATTAATTTTACCTACAGGTAAGCCTTATGATAAGCTTACCTGTAGGTAAAGATTAAAAAGCGGAGTATACTACCGCTTTTATGACATCCCAGTCTTAGTCCGTAGGTAGGGTTCAATATTGAGTTGGCCCACCCTTTGCAGCTATAACAGCTTCAACTCTTCTGGGAAGGCTGTCCACAAGGTTTAGGAGAGTGTCTATGGTAATGTTTGACCATTCTTCCAGAAGCCCATTTGTGAAGTCACTGATGTAGGCACTGATGTAGACAAGAAGGCCTGGCTCGCAGTCTCCACTCTAATTCATCCCAAAGGTGTTCTATCGGGTTGAGGTCAGAACTCTGTGCAGGCGAATCAAGTTCCTCCACCCCAAACTTGCTCATCCATGTCTTTATGGACCTTGCTTTGTGCACTGGTCCAAATTATTTGCTGGAGGGGGGGATTGTTTTTCAGGGGTTGGACCTGGCCCCTCATTTCCAGTGAAGGGAACTCTTAGGGTGTCAGCATACCAAGACATTTTGGACAATTTCATGCTCCCAATTTTGTGTGGGAACAGTTTGGGGTTGGCCCCTTCCTGTTCTAACATGACTGTGAACCAGTGCACAAAGAAAGGTCCATAAAGACATGGATGAGCAAGTTTGGGGTGGAGGAACTTGACTGGCCTGTCCAGAGTCCTGACCTAAACCCAATAGAACACCTCTGGGATGAATTAGAGTGGAGACTGTGAGCCAGGCTTTCTTGACCAACATCAGTGCCTGACCTCACAAATGCACTTCTGGAAGCAACATTCCCATAGACACACTCCTAAAATTTGTGGACAGCCTTCCCAGAGGATTTGAAGCTGTTTTAGCTGTGAAGGGTGGGCCAACTTAATATTGAATCCTATGGACTAATGGGCCATACACACTATAAGATTTTCTGAAGACTTTTTCCTTTAGACTTACCAAAACCATATAATATGAGGTCAAACCTAAACACTTTCAATTTGTTTGCAATCTGGCAGGCCCTTGCACTACATAGAAAAGGTAAATCTGAAGGAAATCTAACCACAAAAGTTGGATAGTGTGTATCCAGCTTTAGACTGGGATGCCATTAAAGTTCCCAACTTTTGGTAATATTTTGTAGTTGTCTCTGGAACAGTTGTCACCATTGGACAAATTCCCCTCACCTCTTGTTCCGGAGACAATTCTAAAATGTTGTAGTTCCCCTTACTGTTTTTTTAGTGACAATGATCACCAGTACAGATAGAGGGAGAAATCTCTGTAAGGCCCCTTTCACACGTGTGCGACTTGTCATGCGATTTGGGACTGCAAAATCGCATGACAAGTCATTCTCCATTATTTCCAATGAGCCCCATTCATATCTGTGCGACTTGAACTCGCACCGACTTCAAAGTAGTCCCTGCACTACATTTGGCATGATTTTGATGCATTTTGAGGAAAAGACATTATAAGCCCAGTCAAACTCGCGGCAAAAAGTTGCGTCAAAATTGTGGTAAAATCATGCGACTTTGAAGTCACACAAGTGTGAAAGGGGCCAAAAGGGCGCACTGACAGCAATAAAAATTCTAACTCTTCCCCACCCTATCCAAAACCAAAAAAAAAAAAAAAAGGTTTTGCCTAGATTGAAATATGTAAAGTGTTTAATAATTTCAATAACATTTTTAGATAAACATATTTTTTAGAATTTCTAAAGACCTGATTATTTTTTAAACAACCCTACAATGCCTCTAAAACAAAACAGAGCAAGAGAATACCATCAGCACACCACGGATCTCCAAAATAGGTCTAAAGCTTTATTCAAGGGATCACATTATAACAGAAGCAACCTTTTGGAGCCTTGCAGGATCCCCCGACACATGCCTAAAAAAAGGGGTCCTGCGAGGCTCCGAAACATTAATTCTGTTATAGTAATGTGTGCGCTACATAAAGCTGTGGATCCATTTTGGAGATCCGTGTTTTGCTGGTGGAGTGGTGCTAGGGTTGCACTGAAACCTGTATCGGTATTGGTGCTGATACTAAGCATTTGCACAGTACATGTACTCATGCAAATGCACTGATACTACAAACGATACCTTCCGGACCGGTTTTCAGTGCAATTTCAGGTGCGGTTCAGGAGCAATTCCAATGCGAATTGTAGTGTATGAGATTACAATTTGCAGCTGAACCGGACCAAAATCGCACAGGACTCTTTCAAATCGCATTGCAAATAGGCTGTAAAAACTCACTGAAATGCACATGAAAACTGATGTGAAACTGATCTGAAACGGATGTGAAACTGATGTCTCTGCAAATGAAATCTGTGCGGTTTTCCCAACAGTTTTCATGCATGTATGATGTGAACAAGCCCTAAAATAGCTATCAGTAATTGATATCAGCAGTACTTAAGAAAAAGTATCGGTACTTGTACTCAGGCTTAAAAAAACTGGTATCAGTGCGTCGCTAGCTGGTGGCATTCTCTCACTCTGATTGTCCTTGGTTCCAGCCAGTGGTCGCTGCAACACCCGCTTACATGTACAGCCATTTCTGCAGGAACGTGTACGTTGGCAATGGTACATTGGAATTGTAAAGGAAAACAGATGCACCCGGTAATAGTAGAGAATGTAAAACCTTAGGGCCCTTTCACACGGGCGCTCTGTATGTCCGCAAATCATCCTATTTTTTTGCGGATGATTTACGGACATAATGTAAGTCAATGGCATTGCGGATGTCAGTGGAATACCATCCGCTGACATCCGATTTTCTTCCTTTCAGTTCAAAGAACGGAGAGGAAGCAAAATCGGATGTCAGCGGTGTCATCCGCTGACATCCGCAATGCCCATAGTCTTACATTATGTCCGTATTTCATCCGCAAACGGATGGGATGATATGCGGACATACGGAGCGGATGACACAACTGTCATCCGCTCCGTGAAAAAAAAAAAAAGGACCGGAGCAGAGGCAAAAAACTGATCGCCTGTGTGAAAGAGCCCTAACTCTCTAGTGGGTGAAAATTCCATTCTTCACTCTCTTGAAAAACTAACAGTACCACAGCTGTGTGACACTTTTAGATGTTAAGGATATCATGCCCTGAATGGGAACCATGGTTCCTTGTAGTCTCTTCTGCTGTAAACACTCTTTCCCTGCCTGCTAGCAATTTTTTACTGACATATATGTGACAGCCTCGCATGTGTAGCTCATTGTGTCCAATCTCAGCATTCTCTGAGGTTTTCCTCCATAGCCAGCCAATAATGATTGTGGGGTAGCAACAGGGCATTGAGGGGGAGCACAGAGTTTGCATTGCTGGTAGAGAGCATACAAGGGGATAAGTCTGCCATAATTGTCAAATTATGGCAACAGTCCTGGAGACCACAATTCTGTTAGGTTCCACTTTAAAAATGGCATCCTATCCTGCTTTACATAATATAACAAGAGTGATGAATTCTTGATTGTTTTAGTCCTTTTTTGCCATAACCTATGTGGCCAAACTGTCCTGTTGGGTCCCAAGCCCTACTTCATAGAAATGATGGTTTGCATACACCGCCCTGAAAAAGCCTTAAAAAATAAAACAAATGCAGCCACCACATCTAAGGACTGATAGGCTGCAATATATTACATTTTTGTTTTTGAGTTTAGATACACTTTAAAGCCTACATACTGCATAGTATACTGGGATTTGCAGTTCTACAATGGACTGTAGAACAACAGAAAACATTTGCAAAGAGATAACTATTACAATTTCCTTTCATGACAGTGGAACACTTCACCTTTTGGGCTTTTCCACCTGTGTTTGTCCTGTGTGGTGGTCAAACTACATTTTATAGGATCAGACTGTAATTAACTTATCATTGTCATTTAAAACATGACCTGCTAACCGGTCAAAAGGGCAAGCCTTCAGAGAACAGGAGGTGTGATGCTGAATGCATTCATTAGGTCACTAAAAGAGCATACAATGAGGGACACAAGGCCAAGCAATTCATCTGTCCAAAACTGAAATATCCTCATACAATTACTGGGGCTAAATAGTTCTGAGGGAACATTTTTTTTTTCAACTGGAAATCCAAGGCATTCAAAGGCCAAACTTTGCTGAGAAACATTACTCGCAATACAATGGAATGGGGGAAAATGACTGCCTCTAGAAAGTACCAACATATATACTGCATACATATACTGTGTATATATATATATATATATATATATATATATATATATATATATATGTAGCACTGTCCCTGTAGGACTTGCTGTATGATGACTTGTTTGGCTTCCTCTGATTACAAATGGCACTTTTCCACTGCAAGTACCGGCTCGGCTCTACTCGGCCCTGCTTGGCCTGGTTTGCTTTTCCACTGCTGGTACCGCATGGTACGGTGTTGGAACGGTTCGGTACGGTACGGTATGGTTTGCTTTTCCACTAAAGTAGTACTAAAGTTAAGTGGGTGGGATAACAACGATTCTCTGACCAATCAGTGGCTAGTAGTGACTGCATGCGAAGGATTGTGGGATATGGTACTGGGTATGGTACCTCTTGCAACCACAATCGAGGCGGTACTGTTTTTGAGAGCCGTACCGTTCGGTTCCATGCAGTGGAAAAGCGCCGCTGTACCGTACCGTACCGTACCGAACCGTTCCTACACCGTACCATGCGGTACCAGCAGTGGAAAAGCACAAAAGCAAGCCGAACCGTTCGGTTCCATGCAGTGGAAAAGCGCCAAAAGTTACTTAGGGTACAGTTCACACATCCCTCCTTACTCCCGATGGCTCATCACTCAAAAAACAGTCCAGGGGTATTGGGGTTTTTAGTGTTTATTTTGGAACTTGGATGCGAGAAGGAAATAGTGGCATACTCCAGCTGGAACTATTCACAATGGATAAGGACAACTCTCACTTGGCCACATCAGGTTGCTTGTGGAAGCACCTGCACTGCCTAATCCATACTGCCACATGTATGGAAAGGGTTAAGTCTCCTTGCTCTCTCTCTTCAGCAATAGACTTGTTGAACTATATCCTCTTCAGGATAATCACTAGCATCCCCTTTACTGACACCTGTTCACTGACTCTTCTAGCTGCAGGGGTGGCCTCCTCTCAGGTCAGGTCCTTTGACACAGATCGGTACTCACTGTACTGCAGAATCAGATCCTCCAGTGTCTCCCCCTCTCAGTCAGCTTCACCGGACCTCTGTGTTCAGTTCCTGGCTAGCACTCTCCAGGTTGACTACCTGAGGCCGCATGGCACCTCTACAAAGGAGGAGGCAGCCGCCTCTTCTGGAAGAATGGTCGAACACACCCACAGACACACTCCTAAACCTTGTGGACAGCCTTCCCAGAAGAGTTGAAGCTGTTATAGCTGCAAAGGGTGGGGTGGGCCAGCTCAATATTGAACCCTATGGACTAAGACTGCGATGCCAATAAAGTTCATGTGCATGTAAAGGCAGGCGTCCCAATACTTTTGGTAAAATAGTGTGTATGTGTATATGTGTGTATATATATATATATATATGTATATATATATATATATATATACACAAATGTTCAGAAACTTGACCTCCCCTTCCTCCTGCATATTCCTACTGCCCGTTGATAGAACAATATGAATGTGAATGGACAAATGATACGTGCACTACTCAACAGTACCTGAAAGAGTTGTAGCTGTAAGAAATGTATTGGTAAGGTACCTCTACTTGCATTTTTTTTTTTTATGTGACAGAGTCTCTTTAAGAGTTGAAACACAGTTTACCATGCAAAGCACACATTAACCCAAAGTGTGTTACATGCATTAACGTGACAATGCCATTCATTTTGCCATCTCATAGTAAGACAATGCAGCTCCAACGCACATGCATTGCTGCGTACCACAGCACACACACTACCATGCTTTGTGTTTCATTGCATTAATAATATGCTGCATGGGTGTTTTTTGTCCATTCTTGTCTATTGGCGGTTTAAAATTGGGCTGTCTTAATGCAACGCATGTTGACATGTGACAGAATTGAAGACACAAAAATGGCAATGAGTGAAAGGGCTCTCAAGCCCAACTGAGCTTTCAACTTAAAGTAGCTAAATACATTGCAGGTGCATCAAAATATAAGGTATTTAAAATCCAACAATTTGGTTTCTTTAGAAAGCAGCCGCAGACTGGGTAGAAAAGCCTGACCCCTGCCAGCACACTACAGGGAAGAAACCTTTGCTATCTGTGTGGAAGCAGTGGTCTCTCCAAAGATCAGAAACACCCCCTTTTGAGTAAGAGCTTGATCTGCAAGAAGCATTAACTTTAATGATTACATATCTATAGGTCTGATTCAGCAAGGGGAGCAAGGAGCGTGTTGGGCCTCTGCAGAGAGACCTGTGCTGGCAGGGGCAGTGGTGTATTTTAGTTTTGTGCTGCCCTAGGCAAGACTAAAATTGGGCGCCCTCCCCATGTAAATTTTCCCCACTCCTTTTTTAACGCATGTGTCTTCCTCCAAAATTGAAGGACTACAAGTCCCAGCATGAACCCCTGAAATCTCATAAGAGGGGGGGTGAGGGGGTGGGAGAGAGAGGGTGGGTGAGGGAGAGAGAGAGGGGGGGGTGGGTGAGGGAGGGAGAGAGGGGGGGATGAAAGGGAGAGAGGGATTGGGTGAGGGAGGGAAAGAGAGGGGGTGAGAGAGGGGGGATGAGAGAGAGGGGGGAATCGAAGAGAGAGAGAGAGGGGGGAATCGAAGAGAGAGAGAGGGGGGAATCGAAGAGAGAGAGAGAGAGAGGGGGGATGAGAGAGAGAGAGGGGGGGATGAGAGAGAGGGAGGGGGGGGATGAGAGAGAGAGAGAGGGGGGGTGAGCGAGAGAAAGAGAGGGGGATGAGAGAGAGAGCGAGAGAGAGTGGGGATGAGAGAGAGAGAGTGAGAGGGGGGTAAGAGAGGGGGATGAGAGAGGGAGATGAGAGAGGGGGATGATAGAGAGAGAGGGGGTGAGAAAGAGGGAGGGAGAGAGGAGGGGTTAGAGAGTGAGAAGAGGGGGTGAGTACGAGAGAGAGGGGGGTGAGAGAGGTGGATCTAGCAACCAGTGGCCAATAGAGTCTCAGGTGGTGGGGGGTGGCTTTTTTGCTGCCCCCCTGCAAAGTGCTACCCTAGGCCTGGGCCTTGTTGGCCTAGGCCAAAATACAGCACTGGGCAGGGGGCAGGCTTTTTTACTCTGGTTGTGGCTGCTTTCTTAATAAAAATAACTACTGTATAACATTGCATGCCTTTGATGCATCTAAATTGTTTTTGGCTGGTTAAAACAGAAAGCTCATTTTCATTTTGTTCACTATAAGAAAGGTATGCAGCTTGGTCTGAAATATGTTTTCTTGCACTGTGAAAAGTCAACAGGCTTCTTTCACTCTGATTTTTGGTTTTGAAATTCCATTTAAAAGTCATTTGGGAAATGACAAAAGGCGCTAAACCTTTTGCCAATATTAGTGTGTTTGCTGAAGAAGCTATTTACATTGTTCCTGAATCAACAGTGATCTTGTATAAGACAAACAGTGTTTGAAAGGCTCACCTTTGGCATGATCTAGTATAGTAATAATGGCATGCACAGCACAGGCTTACAACGTTCCTGTTGTTTTATGATGACAAAAAGGCTTTGGACATATTCCTTATGTAACAAGATCCATCTATCTGATTTTTTTTTCACCTCAGCTTTGCCTTGTGAAATAAACAGTTCAATTTTGTCTTAGGCCCCCATTCACAATAATGTTACGGTAACGTGAGGTACCGCTTGCTTCTTGTGATGGTGTGCTGATTCACCCCTGATAAAGTCTCCAGTATACAAGGAGTTTTTCAGACCGTTATCTTGCATCTATAAAGGGTCTCGCCACAAAAAAAGTAATCTTTTAGGCTGGCCATACATGGTACAAATTTCTTTCCTGCAACCACATACTTACCAACTGTCCCGTTTTTGCCGGGACAGTCCCGGCAAATAGGAGCCTGTCCCAGGTAATTTACATTGTCCCAGCAAGCGCCCGTTAATCGGGCTGCCCGTAAATGCCCGTTATGGGCAGCCGTGTGCTTGTAAAATAAATGGTTGCGGGCCGACATCGTAACTGCGCATGCTCCAATCTCGGGAAAGCTTGTACAAGCTTGGCGCAGTTGCGTAATGGCGCCATTAAAACCTAATTATTTCAGATAGTGTAATTGGGTTTTATCGTACTTATTTACACCTTGCACTTTATTGATATTTACATATTACATTTTTTGTATGGTCACACCTGAGCACATTTCACACTTTAGAATTGCAGGGAATTGTGACCATTAGATTGTAAGCTCTTCTGAGCAGGGCCCTCTAAATCCTCTTGTATTTTATTGTATTGTATATGTACTGTCTCCCTCTAATATTGTAAAGCGCTGCGTACATTTCTATAGAAATCCTTATTAATAATAATAATAATAATGAGAATTTTAAATTTTATTCAGAAGTAGTGAAGCTGAATGGGAGAAATTACTCCAACTCTGCTACTTTGGCCTTAAGTTTGAAATTCCCTGTTCAATTTCCTGTAATTCTCTCTTTATTGGGTAGACCCTATAATCTGATGATAAGTAGGTGGAGATTAATTATCTGGAGTGGGCGGTGCTTCAGGGAAGTGGGTGTGGTAAGTAATTGATAGCTGTGCTGCAAAGTGTCCCTGGAAATTTTTTTCAAATGTTGGCAACTATGCAGCCACAGGTTTCCTGCAAACACAGCAGACCGTTGTTCTGTCAGCAATCAACACATGGCATCTGTGCTCCTCCTATTTAGGAACACAGGTCCCTGTTTTGATTCCATAAGCCCCCCCACACAGTTAGAAAACAGCCCCTAGGCATACATTTAACCCTTTGCTCGCCCCTGGTGTTAACCACCTCCCTGCCAGTGTCATTAGTACAGTGACAGTGCATATTTTTAGCACTGATTACTGTAGTAATGGCACTGGTCCCCCCAAAAGTGTCAATAATGTCAGTGAGGTATCTGATCTGTCCGCCGCAATGTCACAGTCTCGCTAAAAAACGCTGATCGCCGCCATTACTAGTAAAAAAATAAAAATGACATAACTCTTTCCCCTAGTTTGTAGACGCAATAACTTTTGCGGAAACCAATCAAAATATGCTTATTGGGATTTTTTTTTACCAAAAATATGTAGCAGAATACAAATCGGCCTAAAATGATAAAAAAAAAAATGATTTTACTTTTTTTTTTTTTTTGGAATGTTATATAGCAGAAAGTAAACAATATTGTTTTTTTTTTCCAGAATTGTCGCTCTTTTTTTGTTGATAGTGCAAAAAATAAAAATTGCACAGGTGATCAAATACCACCATTTGGGGGGAAAAAAAAGGACATCAATTTTATTTGTGTACAGTGTCGCACGACCGCGCAATTGTCAGTTAAAGTAACGCAGTGCCGAATCGCAAAAAAATGGCCTGGTCATTAAGGGGGAAAATCTTCCGGTCCAGAAGTGGTTAAAGTGGTAGTAAACTCAACATCCTGACTTTCCTCCATTAAATTCATTTATAAATCATGTACATGGTGCGGCGTTTGCATTCTTTCTAACCTTTGCCGTTCTGTAGAAATCGAGCCAGGCTCAATTTGATGACGTCACCAGCGCATGTACACATTGGAAGCGATTCACAGCGCGCTCTGTGTGCCATCAGTCCATTCTGGAGGATGCCGTGCCCAGGTCACCCACTCTCTGCGGCATTGCATTGCAATCACGGCAGAGTACAGCGACAGGCACGGCTTCCAGAAACACCCCAAAGCACATGCATGAGATTCTATCCATCACCACAAGAAAGGGCAGAAGTTACTTATAGCATAGAGGCAGAACACATCAGTCAACATGGCGTTGTCGGCTTTGGATGAAAAGCATAGAAAAAAAAAAAAAAAAAAAACTGGCTGCAAAAAATAAAAAAAAGACAGAGGGAGATAATAAATGAGGCGGAATGGTGAAAAAGCACTGTACTGGCTGTATAGAATGTCAGGAATTAAAAGGCTGAGTTTACTACCGCTTTAGGGTATATGTGAACCCTCACCTTGTAAAACAACCCATTCAGTTTAAAATAGAAATGAAAGGCAAAATATTTGTTTATAAATATAAAAGCATCATAAATACTTTTTTTTTTCTTTTTTTATAAGTGATCACATGACCTCTGTTCTCTGCTTAAAGCGGTAGTATCCCGCTTTTTGACACTTTTACCTACAGGTAAGCCTATAATAAGGCTTACCTGTAGGTACAATTAATATCTCCTAAACCGGCACGGGGATGGGCTTGTGGAATCAACACAGAGATCTGTGTTCCTAAATAGGAGGATCACAGGAGCTCTGTGCTGATTCCTGAGAGAACAACGTGTGTTTATTACACGGGGAGTGATCACGGGTGCCCGGCGGCAGCTTCCCTGCTGGCCCCCAGGATCGCTCCCGTGGATCGCATTACTGGTACGGTAATTAGCGCAGCCGAGCCAGCCTGCTGCAGTATATATGCGACAGGCAGTCGGCAAGTGGTTAAACACATTACACTTGTTAGGCACACAGTTAACCCCTTGATTTCCCCTTGATGTTAACCCCTTCCTAGCCAGTGTCATTAGTGCAGTGTACAGTATTATCACTGATCACTGTATTAGTGTAACTAGGGAAGTCAGTGTTAGTTAGTGTCCTTCTTAGCCAGTGTCTGCTAGTGCCAGATTTACCGCCACACTATCACAGTCACACTATAAGTCGCTGATCACCGCCATTACTTATTGTTTGTACAGATCAGTATATTGATCATGATGAGAACTATACTAGTGTCCCCAATAGTATAGTGTTCCCAAAACACAGTTTGGTTTTAAACAAAGACGTGTATCAAAATATATTTTGGTAGAAAAATATACTATGTATATTAGTGCGCCAGAGAGGTGGTTTCTAGAACCTGGTATATGTAAATAATTTATATAGAAAACTATATAAATAAATAAATAATATAAATAAATAAATTCCGTGATAATAAATTAAATGCAGCTGCTAGTAAAGTGCGGGTGCCAATGTTGAAAGAGAAAGTATTCACAATAGTGATACCTCTAGCGCTTGCTGTTCCCTAGTGGAAATACATATAATTACATAAGTGCTAAAAATACATTGTGGAAAAATTAAAAGTTCAAATATATATTAATGGTATTGAATCACTTCAAAATAATTGTCCATCCAGTGTATAGTGATAAATCAATCAACAAATTAAATAAATCAGTAAAATTAATAAAAGTCCAAATCCAATATGTGTAACTAAAGTACTGATGCTTCTTCCTTAATAGCTTTGGTGCTTCCTTTCCCGTGAAAAATAAATAAATTGCCCACTCACCAGATACTGTGGGTCCTATATGTCTTATGACATTAGAACCAATCGTGCTTCAATAAGAAGATCCTTTCCAGGTTCGGATTCCCTCTCCCTGGATATGGACAGGCGCTGCG
Organism: Pelophylax lessonae; assembly: GCF_965119305.1. Taxonomy (NCBI): domain Eukaryota; kingdom Metazoa; phylum Chordata; class Amphibia; order Anura; family Ranidae; genus Pelophylax; species Pelophylax lessonae. The sequence goes on from NC_138777.1 coordinate 76,317,098, forward strand.
GTTAATCTTTCACCATGGGATGAGTCTCCTCCAATCACGGTCCAATGTATGAGATGTGCTTCCCTGTAAATCACCTCCAATCACAAGCCGTGATGGGGGAATAAATGGATAGTGTGGTATTGTTTTTCCAAAAATTTTATTACACACACTCCGCACACTCAACGGTATAAATCCATAAAAGTCCAATAGGTGAGTAAAAAACAGGTGTCATACACTTCCACAGTTCAAATAAAATTGCAGCAAGGTGAGGAAAAACCGTGTTCAATCCAAAAGTGACAAACAAACAGGACAGGATCGTCATACACGTGCGCTTGTAGAGTGGAGAGCGGTAGTTCCGGTTTGCGTTCCACCCAAGCAACGTATGACGTCACGGCGTGAATTATATTGTGGCCTAAATTTATGAAGAAATTTGATTTTATTGGATATGTTTTATACCAGAAAGTTAAAAATATGTTTTTTTTCCCCCTAAATTTTCACATTTTTTACGTTTATGTAATAAAAAAAAAAAACCCAGTGGTAATTAAATACCACCAAAAGAAAATTATATTTGTGTAAAAAGAATGATATAAATTTCATGGTCATGTAGGGGGTTAATCCTTCCTGAGGGCAAGTGTATAAAGAAATCTATGGTGTTCAGAGGGAAAGATTTTATTGATATGATTCCTTCATGCTAGTTTTCTAGTTATGGTTTAGGGAGGGGTTAATGGATCTCTTGTGCGTTTCTGGTGGAATTTCCGCTTGCTTAGCCACTTCTGAGCGTCTACAGAAAACACCAACAATGCAAAGACTAGTTGTTCAGGTCTTGCTACTAGAGAGCCCCGGGGACAGGTTCTAACAGCAATGGTATTAGAAAAGGGAAAAGTATAGTTGTTTAGAATTTGGCTTCTTTACCTGGCAAATGTGTTAGGACCGTGTTATCATTTGATCTGCAGCCGTGTTCTCAGACCTGTTCCCAGGTAGGACATGCATCTTCTATTGTAAGGATACATTCCATTACAGTTGCTGGGTCAGCAACTTTTAACCACTTGACTCCCAGGGCAATTCTGACACGTGTCACGTACTGTACAGTGCATGCAGAAAGTATTCACAACAATTCACTTTTTCTACATTTTGTAATATTACAGCCTTATTCAAAAATGGATTCAATTCATTATTTTCTTCCAAATTCTACAAACAATACCTTACAATGACAACGTGAAAGAAGAAGTTTGTTTAAATTCTATGCAAATGTATTGAAAAAAAAAAAAAAACACATGTACATAAGTATTCACAGCCTTTGCAATGACACTAAAAATTGTGCTCAGCTAAATCCGGTTTCCACTGATCATCCTTGCGATGTTTCTACAACTTGATTGGAGTCCACCAGGGATGAGCTCGGGCATGTTCGAGTTCGTACGTGCCCGATCCCGCCAGGTTGTCGACACTGCACTCCGCTAATCACAGGCAGTGAGACGTTTCCCGATCCGCAGCTGCACAGATCGGGAAATGTCTCACTGCCTGTGATTAGTGGAGTGCAGTGTCGACTTCCTGGCGGGATCGGGCATGTAGCGACTGAAACACGCCGAAGCTCATTTCTAGAGTCCACCTGTTGAAAATTCTGTTGATTGGACATGATTTGGAAAGGCACGCACCTGTCTATAAAAGGTCCCACAGTTAACAGTGCATGTCAGAGCACAAACCAAGCCGTGAAGTCCAAGGAATTGTCTGTAGACCTCTGAGACAGGATTGTATTAAGGCACAGATCTGGAAAAGGGTATAGAAAAATTTCTGCAACATTGAAGGTCCCAATGAGCACAGTGGCCTCCACCATCTGTGACTTGAAGAAGTTTGGAACCACCAGGACTCTTCCTGGAGTGGGCCATCAGGCCAAACTGAACAATCGGGGGAGAAGGTCCTTAGTCAGGGAGATGACCAAGAACCCGTTTGTCACTCTGACAGAGCTCCAGCATTTCTCTGTGGAGAGAGGAGAACCTTCCAGAAGAACAACAATCTCTGCAGAACTCCACCTATTAGGCCTGTATGGTGGAGTGGCCAGGTGGAAGCCACTCCTCAGTAAAAGGCACATGACAGCCACCTGGAGTTTGCCAAACAAAATTCTCTGGTCTGATGAAACAAACATTGAACTATTTGGCCTGAATGGCAAGCTTCATGTCTGGAGTAAACCAGGAACTGCTCATAACCTGGCCAATACCATCCCTACAGTGAAGCATGGTGGTGGCAGCATCATGCCGTGGGAATGTTTTCCAATGGCAGGAGCTGGGAGACTAGTCAGGATCGAGGGAAAGATGAATGCAGCAATGTACAGAGACATCCTTGATGAAAACCTGCTCCAAAGCAAACTGGAGCTCAGACTGGGGTGAAGGTTAATTTTCCAACAGGATGACAACCCTAAGCACACAGTGTCACGTACCTGATCCGAAGCCGGAGTGTAGAGAGGGCTCCCCTTGCGGCTAGGTGCAGAGTACCCCTGGAAGTGGGACAGGGAGTGCTGTGCCCGAAGTAGCACGGGTTGCCGGTTGGGGTGACCAGGATGGAAGCAGGAACCAACTTGTTGAGAAGTCCCAAGCAGGTCTGGAACACTTTGGCAAGCCAGGCAGTTACAAGGTGCAGACAGGAACAGACTGGGAGAAATACTGGAGCGAAGTCAGGAGCCAAGCCGAAGTCAAGTATTGGAGAAGACAACAGGAATCCGAGAGCAAGCCAAGGGGTCAGGAGCCAGGAGAAGCAAGTCAGACAGTCCGGGTCGGCAACGGGAAGGCAAGATCAGCAGGTAAACAAGGCACAGGGAACACGGGAGGCTGTTGATCATCCAGCAACTAGATGTTGTGGCTGCTGGCTTTAAATAGGCCGTTTGGCGCCAAGCGCCATTACGCATGGCGTACGCGCGTGCGCATTGGCGCACGCACATTCCTAACTGCGTTTGCCCGTGTTTGGGCGCGCATGCGCATTCGCGCCAATGCGCGAATTCGCTGATTCGCCAGGATATTGGTAGTTCCCTGACAGTGCCCCCCCCCCTGAGGGGCAGCCTCCGGATGCCTAACAGAGCCTGTTTTTCAGGGAATCTTTTGAAAAAGTCACGTAACAGTCTGGGAGCGTGTATATTTCCAGCAGGTTCCCAAGAACTTTCCTCCAGAGAATAGCCCTTCCATTTGATTAAATACTGGACTTGCCTTCCTCGTCTACGGCAGTCCAGGATGGATTCCACTTCATATTCCGTTTCTCCATCTACTACAACTGGAGGTGGAGGCAAGCTATCTCTTCCAGGAAAAGGACCAGGATTGGCCGGTTTAAGCAAAGACACGTGGAAGACTGGGTGAATCTTGTAAGTATCTGGAAGGCATAATTCAAAGGCCACAGGATTGACCATCTTCTTGATCGAGAAGGGACCAATGAATCTTGGACCCAGTTTCTTGGATGGGCAGGCCAACTTAAGATTAAGAGTGGACAGCCACACTTTGTCTCCCACCTTCAAGGCCGGGCTATCCCTCCTTCTCTTGTCATAGCATTCCTTATAGGCTTCTTGTGCCTTTTGCATGGTCTTCTGTAATAGCAGAAAATTTTCTTGCAGGAAGGCTACCCTATCTTGAACAGCAGGTACTGTAGTCTCAGACACAGGGTTAGGTAAAAAGGATGGGTGAAACCCATAGTTTGCAAAAAATGGAGACTGGTGGGTGGAAGCATGAATTGTGTTATTGTAGGCAAACTCCGCACACGGGAGTAAGGATACCCAGTTGTCTTGCGAAAATGTGGAAAAGCAGCGGAGATATTGCTCAAGGGTTTGGTTGGTTCTCTCCGTTTGACCATTACTTTGGGGGTGATATGCTGAAGATAAGCAGACTTCAATATTCAAGGCTTTACAGAGAGACCTCCAAAATCTGGAAGTAAATTGTACTCCACGGTCGGATACAATGCTGCCGGGTAGACCATGTAGCCTCACTATTTCCTTGACAAAGGTATGTGCCGTGTCCACGGCCGAAGGAGTGCCAACCATGGGAATAAAATGGGCCATTTTGGACAAGCGGTCTACTATCACCATAATTGTGGAGAATCCCTCTGAAGAAGGTAGGTCCACTATAAAATCCATGGACAACATCTCCCATGGTTGTCTTGGGACCGGAAGTGGTTTCAACAGACCCCAGGCTTGGACGTGACTGCCTTTACTCCGAAGGCAGGTGGTACAGGAACTCACATAGTCCTTACAGTCCTTTCTTAGGTTTGGCCACCAATAGGATCGCTGAATTAGCTCTAAGGTCTTTCGGACCCCAAAGTGACCGGCAAGTTGATGGTCATGAAGAGCTTTAAGGACCGTGAGTCTGGCTTCCTGGGGTACAAAGAACTTGTCTTCATGCAAAAAAAATTTCCCCTGTCTTTTGAGAGTAGCAGTCTCAGGAGCAGTACAGCGGGCAGAGGCCAGTTCAAGGGTGGTCCTAAGATCAGGCTGGAGTAAAAGAAAGTTTTGAGAGGACAGAATTGTACTGGGGGTGACATCCACAGGGGTTTCAGGGAACATCCGCGAGAGGGCATCTGCCTTCCCATTCTTAGAGCCTGGCCGGTATGTGAGATGGAAGTTAAACCTTGAAAAGAATAGTGCCCATCTGGCCTGCCGAGGTCTTAGGCGTTTGGCTGATCTGAGATATTCGAGGTTCTTGTGGTCCGTGAATATCATTATTGGGTGGGCTGCGCCCTCCAGCAAATATCGCCATTCTTCTAATGCGGCCTTGATGGCCAATAGTTCTCGGTCCCCTACATCGTAGTTCTTCTCGGGCTGACTGAGTTTTCTAGAAAAAAACGCTACTGGGTGAAGCAATGCCTTGGGTCCCTGGCGTTGCGATAGGACTGCTCCCGTGGCCACTTCTGAAGCATCAACTTCAAGGACGTAGGGTAAGGCTGGGTCTGGGTGTTGTAGCACCGGAGCACTGGTGAATACAGCCTTGAGCTTGTCAAATGCACTTTGGGCCTCTGGGGACCATTGGAACCGAGTGTTTTGCCGAGTCATTTGCGTAATGGGGGCAATGATGCGGGAAAAGTCCTTAATAAATCTTCGGTAAAAGTTTGCGAAACCCACAAACCTTTGGATGCCCTTTTTGTCAGAGGGGGCAGGCCACTCCAGGATGGCAGACACTTTCTGAGGGTCCATTGCTATTCCATCAGTGGAGATAATCAGACCCAGAAATTGTATGGATGACTTCTCGAATTCACATTTTTCTGCTTTAGCATAAAGCCCGTGTTTTCTGAGAGTGGCCAATACTTTTTGTACATGTATTCTGTGCAACTCCAGGGTAGTAGAAAAAATAAGGATGTCGTCTAAATAAACGATGAGGAAATTGTCCAGGAATTCTCGGAAAATATCATTTACAAGGTGCTGGAAAGTGGCGGGGGCATTACACAGCCCGAAGGGCATAACCAAGTATTCGAAATGCCCGAAACGGGTTCGAAAGGCAGTCTTCCACTCATCGCCCTCGCGGATCCGCACCAAATTATAGGCACCTCGTAAGTCTAATTTAGTAAAGACTTGAGCAGAACGAAACCTCTGGAAGAGTTCAGGAACGAGAGGGAGTGGGTACCGGTTCTTTATAGTTATTTTATTCAAGTCCCTGTAGTCCACACATGGCCTGAGAGTGTGGTCTTTTTTCTCCACGAAGAAGATTCCGGCTCCGGCCGGAGAGGAAGAAGGACGAATGAAGCCCTTGCTGAGGTTTTCATCGATGTATTGGCGTAGGGCTTCAAGTTCCGTCTCTGAAAGTGGGAAAATACGGCCAAAAGGGATCTCAGCACCAGGCAACAATTCTATTGGGCAATCATAGGGACGGTGAGGTGGTAGAGAGTCCGCCTTCTTCTTATCAAATACGTCCAGAAAACTATGATAGGCGGAAGGAACGTCTTGGCTGGCATTGGAAACAGGCTGAATGGCAAGACAGCTGGCAGGAGGAGGTATCTCAGGAGTCATACAATGTTGGAGGCAGTACACTGATTTGAAGGATACTTCCCCTTTGGACCAGTCTATCAACGGGTTATGGGCCCGTAGCCACGGAATTCCCAGAATTACAGGAAACATAGGTGAAGGAAGGACGTCAAAGTGAAGAAGTTCCTTATGGCCAGGGCCAGTAGTGGCAAGTACGGGTAAGGTCTCCTGAATGACGGGCCCGGACCTGGGAGTGATGCCGTCTGCAAGGTGGATTTCCAGTTTATGGCGCTTGGTCTGGAGTGGAATGTGAAGGTTTCTTGCCACAGAGATATCCAGGAAACAGCTGCAGGCTCCGGAATCAATGATTGCTGGCAGCTTGATCTCTCCTTCTGCCACCTGTAATGAAACAAGAAGGACTAGGTGAGCGGGAGAGGGTCCCGGAATTTGGAGATGCAGATGGTTGAAAGCAGCGGGCTTACTTGGTCTCACTGGGCAGTCACGGAGAAAGTGTCCATCTTCCCCACAGTAAAGACATAAGTTCAATTGCCTGCGACGAAGCCTTTCAGCAGGGGTTAAGGCTGAGCGGACCACTCCGATCTGCATAGGCTCTTCAGGAGACATTGGGCTGGTAGCAGTGGGTAGAGGAGCAGGAGATGGTGGCACCTTGGGTAACATCCAAGTAGGCTGATAAGACTGAGCTCGTTCAGACCTGCGTTCCCGCAAACGTCTGTCCAATTGGATGGCGAGTTGAATGAGCTCCTCTAATGAGGTGGGGGTCTCTACTCGTGCCAACTCATCTTTCAGGGTTTCAGACAGACCTAACCGATATTGGTATTTGAGGGCGGCCTCATTCCACCCTGTGTCTGCGGCCCACCTACGAAAGTCCACTGTGTAATCCTCTACAGGGCGTCGGCCTTGCTGTAGCTTATGGAGCGTAGCCTCGGCAGTGGCCATACGTTGTGGGTCATCGTACAGCTGTGCCATAGCCTCGAAGAAAACCTCAACGGAACTGACAGCAGGATCCTTCTGTTCCAGTAACTGATGGGCCCAGGACTGAGGTTCATCAGACAACAGGGAAATAATAAACCCCACTTTAACTGTCTCTAAAGAAAAAGTTCTGGGTTGCAGGGCCAGGTATAACAGGCAGGCATTTTTGAATGACTTAAACTTGCGGCGATCCCCCGAGAAGCGTTCAGGTATAGGTACTCTTGGTTCTGGAGGCGGAGCCATCATCGTAGGAGTTGGAGCTGACTGTCCTGAAGTTGCAGGAGCGGAGGTGGAGACTGCAGCGGGTGGATTTGGAGTCGCTGCCAGAGATGGTGTAGTCAGGTACTGTAAACGACCTTCCAGTTGGAAGTACCCATCCTGAAGATTCTTCACCGCCTGGGTTAATGCGGTCACTTGCTGGCACGGGGTTTCCAGCGGGGAGGCACCTCTCTCGGCTTCTGACATGGCTGGATGATACTGTCACGTACCTGATCCGAAGCCGGAGTGTAGAGAGGGCTCCCCTTGCGGCTAGGTGCAGAGTACCCCTGGAAGTGGGACAGGGAGTGCTGAGCCCGAAGTAGCACGGGTTGCCGGTTGGGGTGACCAGGATGGAAGCAGGAACCAACTTGTTGAGAAGTCCCAAGCAGGTCTGGAACACTTTGGCAAGCCAGGCAGTTACAAGGTGCAGACAGGAACAGACTGGGAGAAATACTGGAGCGAAGTCAGGAGCCAAGCCGAGGTCAAGTATTGGAGAAGACAACAGGAATCCGAGAGCAAGCCAAGGGGTCAGGAGCCAGGAGAAGCAAGTCAGACAGTCCGGGTCGGCAACGGGAAGGCAAGATCAGCAGGTAAACAAGGCACAGGGAACACGGGAGGCTGTTGATCATCCAGCAACTAGATGTTGTGGCTGCTGGCTTTAAATAGGCTGTTTGGAGCCAAGCGCCATTACGCATGGCGTACGCGCGTGCGCATTGGCGCACGCACATTCCTAACTGCGTTTGCCCGTGTTTGGGCGCGCATGCGCATTCGCGCCAATGCGCGAATTCGCTGATTCGCCAGGATATTGGTAGTTCCCTGACACACAGCCAAAATACCAAAAGGAATGGCTATGGGACAACTCTGTGAATGTCCTTGAGTGGCCCAGCCAGAGCCCAGACTTGAACCAACTGAACATCTCTGGTGAGATCTGAAAATGGCTGTGCACCAACGCTCCCCATTCAACCTGATGGAGATTGAGAGGTCCTGCAAAGAAGAATGGGAGAAACTGTCCAAAAATAGGTGTGCCAAGCTTGTAGCATTATACTCAAAAAGACTTGAGGCTGTAAATGGTGCCAAAGGTGCTTCAACAAAGTATTGAGGAAAGGCTGTGATACTTATGTGCATGGGATTTTTTTTTATTTTTTATAAATTGGCAAAGATTTCAAACAAACTTCTTTTCACGTTGTCATTGAATGAATTTCATCAATTTTGGAATAAGGCTGTAACATAACAAAATGTGGAAATAGTGAAGCGCTGTGACTGTATATGTAAAATAAATCTACATTTTTTTTTACTAGAAAATTACTTAGAACCCTCCAACATTATATATTTTTTTTTCAGCAGAGACCCTATAGAATAAAATGGTGGGTTTTGCTATTTTATATGTCACATGGTATTTGTGCAGTAGTTTTTCAAACTCAATTGTTATGGAAAAATACAGTTTAATAAATGTATTGCACACAAACACTGTATAATACCCATTTTTATTGGTAAAATAAAAAACATGATTTTACACTGAGTAAATAGATACCTAACATGTTACGCTTTAAAACTGGATACACCCATGAAACTGTGATACCTAAAAATCTCCGTAGGCACACTTTAAAAGCCTTTACAGGTTACCAGTTTAGAGTTCCACAGGAAGTCTAGAGCTAAAACTATTATTGCTTAAAAAAATTTTTTTTTATTCATTTGTTTTATTTAAAACTTTTTTTTTTTTTTTTACAGTCCCTTTAACCACTTAAGCCCCGGAAGATTTTACCCCCTTCCTGACCAGGGGGTATTTTGTGATTCGGCACTGCGTGACTTTAACGGACAATTGCGCGGTCGTGCGAAGCTGTACCTAAACGAATTTGACGTCCTTTTTTTCCCACAAACAGAGCTTTCTTTTGGTGGTATTTGATCACCTGTGCGATTTTTTGATCATGCGCTATAAACAAAAAAAGAGCGTCAATTTTGCAAAAATAACAATGTTTTTCACATTTTTTTATATGAAATTCCCCCCAAAAAAAATGTAAAAATCAAAATTTTTTAACATTTTTGGCCAATTTGTTTTATGCTACATATGTTTGGTAAAAAAAATCGCAAAAAGCGTATTTTGATTGGTTTGCGCAAAAGCTATTGCGTTTACTAACTAAGGGAAAGATTTTTGTCATTTTTGTTGTTTTTTTTTTAACGAGTAATGGCGGCGATCTGCGATTTTTTCTGCGGTAATGCGACATTGCAGCGGACAGATCGGACCTTTGACTGACATTTTTGACACTTTTGGGGTTACCAGTGACATTACTGCAGTAATCAGTGCTATACATATGCACTGTTACTGCAAAATGACACTGGCAGGGAAGGGGTTAACTTTATTGGGGAAGGAGGGGTTAAGTGTGTCCCTAGGGGCTTGCTTCTAACTGTGATTGGACATGGCTACTGGTGTAGGAACAGAGATCAACGGTCCTACATAGTAGAACCGTATGATCACCATTCCTACACAGGGGAGAATGACAGGCGGCTTGTTTACATCAGCCGCCTGCCTCTCTCCCTCTGCACCGACGATCGCCGAGTGACCAGCGGACATCGGGGCCGCCGGTCACACGCACGGACTTGCTAGGGAACGAGCCGGGGCGGGAGCGTGCCTCCGCGGGCGCGCGCTCGCCCGCTATTGGCTCCCAAGCAAGTGACAGGCTAGTGACGTATATATACGTCACTTTGCCTGGCCGGGGCTGACCGCCGCCGTATATAGTCGTGCGGCGGTCGGCAACCGGTTAAAAGCCTTTACAGGTTACCAGTTTAGAGTTCCACAGGAAGTCTAGAGCTAAAACTATTATTGCTTAAAAAAACATTTTTTTATTAATTTGTTTTATTTAAAACTTTTTTTTTTTTTTATACAGTCCCTTTAATTTTTTTTATCACATTTTATTGCTATCACAAGAGATGAACAACATCCCTTGTGATAGCAACAAGCATAACAAGGCCTCTTTATGGAGAGATCTGGAGGCGGTGGTCATGGCTGTTAAAGCTCTTCAATCCTAAAAATTATGTCCCAGTTTAGGGCCATTCTGATCGGATCCATTCGAATGGCTAAGCACTAAAAGGATGGTACCCGAGCCTTGGCTAAGAAGTTTTTGCCTGTAATGTGACCCATCTGGGCGCTGGACCCTGATAAATGGATACCCTGGTTATTTATTATCTCAAGGAGTTTTCCAGCAGGGTGTTCTACAGGATGGCTGTCATGGAGTTGCATTAACTGTATTTTTTATTTTTAAATGAGCAGAAGGGACGGCATTTACAGTAAATGAAAAGTGTCCCTTGTCCTGATGGCTGTGATGTTCATTGACATCTTCAGTCCTCTGTCCCACTGATTAACCCTCAGCTGAGATCTTCTGGTGCTGCAGGGGTCAATACAAGCTGCTGGACCTGTCAGACGCATTCATCAAAAGTGTTACATAGTTACAGTATCTCACAAAAGTGAGTACACCCCTCACATTTTTGTAAATTGTTTTATTATATCTTTTCATGTGACAACACTGAAGAAATGACACTTTGCTACAATGTAAAGTAGTGAGTGTACAGCTTGTATAACAGTGTAAATTTGCTGTGCCCTCAAAATAACTCAACACACAGCCATTAATGTCTAAACCGCTGGCAACAAAAGTGAGTACACCTCTAAGTGAAAATGTGCAAATTGGGCCCAATAAGCCATTTTCCCTCCCCGGTGTTATGTGACTCGTTAGTGTTACAAGGTCTCAGGTGTGAATGGGGAGAAGATGTGTTAAATTTGATGTTATTGCTCTCACTCTCTCATACTGGTCACTGGAAGTTCAACATGGCACCTCATGGCAAAGAACTCTCTGAGGATCTGAAAAAAGAATTGTTGCTCTAAATAAAGAAGGTCTAGGCTATAAGAAGATTGCCAAGACCCTGAAACTGAGCTGCCGCATGGTGGCCAAGACTGTACAGCGGTTTAACAGGACAAGTTCCACTCAGAACAGGCCTCACCATGGTCGACCAAAGAAGTTGAATGCATGTGCTAAGCGTCATATCCAGAGGTTGTCTTCGGGAAAAAGATGTATGAATGCTGCAGAGGTTGGAGGGGTGGGGGGTCAGCCTGTCAGTGCTTCAACCATACGCCACATCACTGCATCAAATTGGTCTGCATGGCTGTCATCCCAGAAGGAAGCCTCTCCTAAAGATGATACACAAGAGAGCCCGCAAACCGTTTGCTGAAGACAAGCAGACTAAGGACATGGATTACTGGAACCATGTCCTGTGTTCTGATGAGACCAAGATAAACTTATTTGGTTCAGATGGTGTCAAGCGTGTGTGGCGGCAACCAGATGAGGAGTACAAAGACAAGTGTGTCTTGCCTACATTCAAGCATGGTGGTGGGAGTGTCATGGTGTGGGGCTGCATGAGTGCTCCTGGCACTGGGGAACTACAGTTCATTGAGGGGACCATTAATGCCAACATGTACTGTGACATACTGAAGCAGAGCATGATCTTCTTCCTTCGGAGACTGGGCGGCAGGGCAGTATTCCAACATGATAACGACCCCAAACACACCTCCAAGATGACCGCTGCCTTGCTAAAGAAGCTGAGGGTAAAGGTGATGGACTGGCCAAGCATGTCTCCAGACCTAAACCCTATTGAGAATCTGTGGGGCATCCTCAAACAGAAGGTGGAGGAGCGCAAGGTCTCTAACATCCACCAGCTCCGTGATGTCGTCATAGAGGAGTGGAAGAGGACTTAAATGGCAACCTGTGAAGCTCTGGTGAACTCCATGCCCAAGAGTTTTAAGGAAGTGCTTGAAAATAGTAGTGGCCACACAAAATATTGACACTTTGGGCCCAATTAAGACATTTCCACTTAGGGGTGTACTCACTTTCCCCCATCTGAAAAAGTTTGGAGGTATGCTATACTGTATAAGAGGATACCTTTACTTTTGCTTCTTAGTAGCTGTATTAATAATAATATTAGGCAGCATATTTTTTTATAATCTTTTTTGTTATTACTTTGGAGCTATTGAAAAAAAAATTGAAAAAAAAAAAAATGCTAACAAAAGTGGAGTAGCTGTGCTTAAGGCCAGCCATAGAGGAACCACGGGTTGCAGGAGAGAAATTTTCGTTGAGCCATTATGTTCTCCTGGCAGCCGCTAGCAATAATTGCATGTAAAATCCGGCAGGCTGGTTGTACCCAAGTTGATTGAACAACTTGGGAACATTCAGCCTGCCCATACATGGTTTGAATCTTGGCCGGTTCCTAGAGTAAGCCTAGGTTCACATTACTGAGTATTGCAAACAAGCACAAAATCATACACTTTCCCAGCATGCAGAGAAACGCGCTGCTCATTAGCAGGCACGCAGAGGTGCTATTAATTCTTAACGGCACTCCCACACATCAGCAACTGCGTGTATTCATTTGTGCACGCCTCAGAATGTCTCAGCCCCATGAGGTATGGTGCTGCACAATTAAAAATGAAAAGGTCCAGGGACTTCTCCCTGAATTGCTTGCAGGTACGGTAGCCCATTGAAATGAGTTGGCTGCCCTACATGCAGCATGGAGTCTGACAAATGTGAACCAAGGCAAGGTGCCCAGGCAACAATGTATCAAAATAACAGCGTCACAGACAGGTGGGTTATATATATATATATATATATATATATATATATATATATTGTTTGACTGCTGCTGTTTCTAATTGTTGACATATATCAATAAAAACAAGTGTTAAATGCAAAAATGAGTAGCGCAAGTCCACACACCACAATGTGTACTCTCTTTAGTGCAACCTCCAAAATAAATGTAATAACCAATTGTCTGGAAAAAAAAAAAAAAAAAAAACTCCAAACCTTACCCCTTTACAACTAAAAATACATACAAAAGAGTGCAACATTAGAAAAAGTGCAAATGCAGGAATTTGTGCAAACAATGATAATGTGCAAACAATGATAATGTGCAATTTTTTGATGTTTGCAGTGCACATTATCATTGTTTGTTCATTATCATTGTTTGCACAACTTTCTGCATTTGCACTTTTTCTAATGTTGCACTCTTTTTGTATATATTTTTAGTCGTAGAGGGGTAAGGTTTTGAGATGATTTTGTTTTGTTTTTTTCAGACAAATGGTTATTACATTTGTTTTTTTTAGTGGCTGAACACATTAGGTGTAAACTGATGGAGATAGCATTAGTGTTTATTTACTCATTTATGTATATTTTTTTTCTATGTGTGTGTTCACATTCAGTATGTTAAAAATCAAAGTCTCTATCATTTTCATGTACGTCTTCCATCTAAAATATCTGATTGATCCTACCAGTTACCGTTCTTCCTTGCTCTGATCACACAAAACAAGATCTGTTCTTGTGTGGTCAGTTTTCATCCTTTGCCTGGCCATTCAGAGGTACAAGACACTGTGCAGACACACAGCATGCCTGTATTGGTTAGCTTGTTCAGCCACCACAACCCCATCCAATCACAGCCTGCCTCTGACACACAAATGTTTCATTTTGGCGAGCCTGCAGTATGGGAAGTTTCAGGTTGGGACAGAGAACCTCTTATGAGGGAGAGGCAGGCCTAGCCGGTTCCTGTTTAACCACTTCCGGACATATATACTGCGGCAGGGCAGCCCGGCTGTGCAAAATCATGTACATGTACGTGATTTTTGAGCATGAGATTTTGGGGTGCGTACGCGCCGCTGAAGCGATGCTCCCACTGTGATTGGACACAGTAGAAGCCAATCAGCAGGTCTGTCGTTCAGTGGAATGACAGAACGGCGGTCTGCCTATGTAAACAAAGCAGACTGCTGTTCTGTCAGGGAGGAAAAAAGCGATTTTGTGTTTCAGGTCTCTCTTTTCCTCCACTCAGTCAGAAAGCACTCCCTAGGAGCACACTTAACCTCTTGATTGCCCCATTCACTGCCAGTGTCATTTATGCAGTAACAGTGCAATTTTCTTTTTAGCACTGATCATGGTATTGGTGTCACTGGTCCCCAAAAAGGGTCACTTAGTGTCAGATTTGTCCACTGCAATGTCGCAGTCCCACTAAAAATCGCTGATCACCGCTATTATTAGTAAAAACAATAAAAAGTCCATAAATGTATCCCATAGTTTGTAGATGCGATAACTTTTGCGCAAACCAATCAATATACACTTATTAGGATTTTTTTTTACCAAAAATATGTAGCAGGATACATATTGGCCTAAATTGATGAAAAAAATAGATTTTTTTAAACTTTTTATTAGATGTGTTTTATAGCAGAAAGTAAAAAATATTGTTTTTTTTTTTTTTTTTTTTTTCAAAATTGTGGTTCTTTTTTTGTTTATAGCACAAAAAATAAAAAACCAAGGTGATCAAATACCACCAAAAGAAAGCTCTGTTTATGGGGAAAAAAGACATCAATTTTATTTGGGTACAACATCACTTGACCAAGTTAAAGCAATGCAGTGAAGTGATTAAAAGAGATAAAAAAGTGAGGAACATTCACCTTCTTACTCCATAGCAGATAAGGGATGAGTGAAGAGGGATTTCAATAGTGTCCGGCATAGAAAGACATTACAACTCACATAAAAATTAGTATTTATTAGTATCAAAAGAGTTATGTAAAAAGAACAACAAATAACTATAATATGGAGTACATCATATCAAATAGTGTATCTCACAGAAACAGTTAAACATCAGATGTGGGTAAATCTGAGGCTGTATCTACGCGTTTCGCCCAGGGAGGAGGGCTTCTTCAGGATCCCATAACAGATATAATAGACACCACTTCAGTGAGAGATGAGGAGAGTAAATTATTGCCCCGGTCAGCAATGTTATTGTGAAGTGACCAGATCTAGGATATACTCCAAAAAGAACATAAATATGTATAAAAACAGTATAAAGCGAAATCCGCAGACATAGACAGAACGCCCTTAAATTGATCAGAGATGAAAAGTGTGCTAGCTAGCATTCACTATGTCTATGCAGGCACTGTGTGCAACTGAATGAATAAACCAATCCCTCAGGGGGTCACAGATAAAGCCACCTCTGCCTATTATATAGGACAGTGAAGGAGAAATGATCCTCTGATAGAAAACAGCCATATATACACAGGAGCAGGACTGCTCACAAGCCTCCCTCCTCGCCGCACACCGTCAGCAGAATGTGGTTCTTTTTTTGTTTATAGCACAAAAAATAAAAAACCGAGGTGATCAAATACCACCAAAAGAAAGCTCTGTTTGTGGGGAAAAAAAGACATCAATTTTATTTGGGTACAGCGTCACTTGACCAAGTCAAGTTAAAGCAATGCAGTGCCGTATCGCAAAAAAATGGCCTGGTCATTAAGGGAGTAAAACCTTCTGGGGCTGAAGTGATTAAAAGAGATAGTTTAGGCCAGCCCTCAAAATATCCACTCACCTGCTTGCATTTGCCAAGTAAAAAAAACTTGAGGGCGAGTGTGAGGCTGCCTCGGAGAAGGGGGCGAGTGCCGCCAGCAGGCGGGTTTAAATGGGAGCCATTCTCCTCCCAGCAAATGACCAGGAAACTGGGGATGAGAGAGGAGAGAAAGAGGAGAGCCTGCCAGATATCACAGAGCGGGGATCGCCCACTGTGACACAGCTTTGATTTGATTTGCCCAGCGGCCGCCGTTGGACGAAGTCCCGCCTCCTGGACTGACTCCTATGATAGACAGCAGACTGGTCCATTTCCGGGACGTGTGACGTCAGTCATAGGAGCCGGTCTAAGAATCGGGACTTTATTTGATTGCGGCAATTAAAATCAAAGCTGTGTCAGTGGGAGATCCTCGCTCTGTGTAATCTGGCCGCCTCTCTTCTCTGTGATCCCTGTGCATTGGTGAAGCTGGGCTGATGGGCCTCTGTGAAGCCTTCAAGGGTAGATGCTTAAACATGAATTCCATCGATATCATTCCATATTGTGTACACTTACCTTGGGCCATATATTATATATCTTTTTCTCCTTTGTGTTACAAATAAACATATATGTGACTAACGGCCTGAATACACGATTAGACTATCGCCCGATCATTCGACCACTGACTTTTGGAAAAGTATTTGTTGGTCGAAAACGTTGCCAAAATACACGGCCCGAATATCGGCCGACCGCTGCCCGCCGACCATCGAAACAGTCGAATCGAAAAACATTTCCGGGCATGAGTGATGAGGTTATACAGATTTCAAATGAACGACCTCAACACCAACGTATAGAATATCGTTAATTCGCAAACGAGACGACAGAATTTTTCGGGTTTTTGAAACAGTATTTTTCGTTCACAATATCGATATCGCTCATTGATGGCTGGGCATTAACGAGTAGGATATCGGCCGATCGCTCGCTGAACGGAAATTTTCGGCCGATTTTCTTATCGTGTATTCGGGCCATAAGGATTCAAAGAGCATCTGGCCATACACAAGGACTGTGTACAAAAGAAAATAACAGATTCTTCCGGATATACCACTGGAGGCTAATTATCTAATTAGATACAGGCACTGTACAGGCACTTTAGCTGATCTGGTTTCTGATTTCCCATTAGGACCACCTCTAAGCAACTTTCGTCTGATTGCCTGAATCAGCTGAAATTCAAAAGGTGTATGACTATCACTTATCATAACTATGATAAAGGATGAGTCACTGCTGGGATGATTCATTGAGTTTTGCCGATGGGCTGCTTGTAACTGACAACATACTTCACAATTTAGAAGAAGACTAGAGCTCTGCCTGCTGGCCGAATAAAAAGGCTACAGGATATCAATCTTTCACAATGTTTCAAGTTCATCTGACAAAAAAAAAAATAAACATTTTTTTAAACATTCTATGGTTCTAGGGCTGGCTCACACCCAAACTGCACAGGAACGCAGTCCGTGCGCCTGTGCAACTCAGTGTGGTGCGATTTTCAGCCCATTCAGATGAATGGGCCCTCTGATTCCTCCTGTATTGAATTGTATTGTAACTGTACTGTCTGCCCTCATGTTTTAAAGCACTGTGCAAACTGTTGGCGCTATATAAATCCTGAATAATAATAATAATAATAATAATGGGCTGAAATTGCATTGGATTGCACCAAAAGTGCATGCACTACTTTTCAAAAATGCACTGCATTTGCGATCTGTGTTTGGGGTGTCGGTAGGATTACAGTGCCTTGAAAAGGTATTCAAACCCCTTGAAATTTTCCACATTTTGTCATGTTACAATTGTAAATGTATTTTATTGGGATTTTATGTGATAGACCAACACAAAGTGGCACATAACTGTGAAGTGGAAGGAAAATGATAAATGGTTTTCAAAATTTCTTGCAAATAAATATTTGAAAAGTGTGGTGTATATTTGTATTAAGCCACCTTTACTCTGATACCCCTAACTAAAATCTAGTGGAACCAATTGCCTTTAGAAGTCACCTTATTAGTTAATAGAGGCCACCTGTGTGTAATTTAATCTCAGTATAAAAACAGCTGTTCTGTGAAGCCCTCAGATGTTTGTTAGAGAACCTTAGTGAACAAACCGCATAATGAAGGCCAAGGAACACACCAGAAAAGTCATGGAGGATTTTAAAACAGGGTTAGGTTATAAAAAAATATCCCAAACTTTGAACATCTCACGGAGCAATGTTCAGACCATCATCTGAAAATGGAACACAGAAAACAAGTGGAAGAAGGTGTCCTGGTCAGATGAGACTAAAATGTAACTTTTGGCCTAAAAGCACAATACTATATGTGGCAGAAAACGAATACTGCACATCACCCTGAACACACCATCCCCATCGTGAAACATGGTGGTGGCAGCATCATTTTGTGGGGATGCTTTTCTTCAGCAGGGACAGGGAAGTTGGTCTGAGTTGATGGGAGGATGGACCCAAATACAGGGGGATCTTAGAAGAAAACCTGTTAGAGTCTGCAAAAGATGTGAGACTGGGGCAGAGGTTCACCTTCCAGCAGGACAACAACCCTACACATACAGCCAGAGCTGCAATGGAATGGTTTAGATCAAAGCATATTAATGTGTTAGAATGGCCCAGTCAAAGTCCAGACCTAAATCTAATTGAGAATCTGTGGCAAGACTTGAAAATTGCTGTTCACAGACAAGCTGACAGAGCTTGAGCTATTTTGCAAAGAATGGGCAAAAATATCACTCTTTAGATGTGCAAAGCTGGTAGAGACATCCCCAAAAAGACTTGCAACTGTAATTGCAGTGAAAGGGGGTTCTACAAAGTATTGACTCAGGGGGGCTGAATACAAATGCACACCACACTTTTCTTATATTTTTTTTTTTTTGTGGAGGATGCGGGCATTGATCCCATCTTTTCTTATATTTTTTTGTAAAAAACCTTAAAAACCATTTATTATTTTCACTTCTCAATTATGTGCCACTTTGTGTTGGTCTGTCACCATAAAATCCCAATAAAATTCATTTACGTTTTTAGTTGTAACATGATAAAAATTTGGAAAATTTTAAGGGGTATGAATACTTTTTCAAGGCACTGTATATTGACACTCATAGCAAATCGCACACTCAGTGCATTTTAATCACAGTGTGAAAAAACGTGCACAAAACGTGGGTTTCCTCAGGGCTGGGACAATGAGTGGGCAGAAGGGACGGCTGCCCTGGGCACTGTGGTATCATGTGATGTAGGAAGGGGCCACAAGAAGATTGAGGGGGGGATTTGTATTTGAATTTTGGGGGTGGCAGGAAGAAAGTATGGTTCTGGGAGGGGGTTTGTGAAGAGTGGCGATTTATGGGATTTGTGTTGGGAGGGGGAAGAATATTTGTGCAATGAGAGGGGATTTAGGGTAAATTTGTACTGGGAGGGAGAAATTTGAAGTGGGGGAAGAAGGTGTGTGCTAGGAGGGGAAATTTTGGGGGGGATTTGTATTAGAATTTTGGGGGTGGCAGGGGGTACTGTAATTATGATTCTGGGAGGGGGTTTGTGAAGAGTGGCTATTTACGGGATTTGTGTTGGGAGGGGGAAGAATATTTGTGCAATGAGAGGGGACTTAGGGTAAATTTATACTGGGAGGTAGAAATTTGAGAAGGTGTGTGCTAGGAGGGGAAATTTTAGGGGTAGAGGATTTGTGCTATGAGGGATGAATTGCTTTTTGGGGTGGGGGGGATTTAAGCTTGGGGGTTTGGGTGATGAGGGGGGCAAAGATTTGTACTGAGAGGGGATTTCAGTTTCAGTGGGGGTGGACATTTTTTTTTGGGGGGGGGGGGGTTGGCGCGATTTGGCATGTTCGCCCTGAGCTCTAGATGACCTTGTCCCGGCACTGGGTTTCCTGCACCGCATTCCCATGTGAACGAGCCCTTAGTCTTGGACATATTTGATAGGATGTTTTGCTATGCTTGCTTCCTTTCAAAGCAATGGAAGGTTTAGAGATGATGAAATAAAGTGCAGCTCGTGACTCCTAAGAATCTTTGCTGCCTGTGTCCATTCAAAAAATCTGGGATAGGTATGATGGTCAGCCTTCAGACCCAAATACAGTATGTGTATATATATATACATCATATGTCTCTCAATGAAACTAAATGAATGATGTCTGAAGATGAGTCAAGTGCAGTCACTGTGTAGAAGATGTCTTATACAATAACACAAGAACTGGAATGTGCACATACCTTGTTATTGCATATTTTCCCAAACATAGTTGGTAAATCAGGGGTATGGGAATATGGCTTATAAATATATATAAGAAATATAAATATTGCAAATGCTAGATATCTGGATGTCATTGTTGATCCTCTTCTATGAAGCTTGTAGAAGTGATCAGGCGGCTTTACAGCCACCTTTAAAGTGTTACTAAACCCACAACAGTAAAATCAGTGTGTATATGCAATAAAGCATACTTGTTATACTCACTGTGGAGGCTAAGGAGTCAATCCTGCACATTGTGTAAAAAGGCTGTTTGATCCTGTGTTCTTTGAAAGTCTCCAATCCATCTCCTGCTAGTACAGAACCTTGGGGGCAAGCTGCTCATGCTCAGTTGGGTTTGTAATGCTAGAGAGGGATGTGAGGGGGGAGAGTGGATGTGATCAGCACAGGGCCAATCAGAACTGTCCAGACAGAGGGTCAGTGGTACTGCAACCTCATAGGACAGAAAGAAGGGAATGAAAACTCCTCCTACAAGCTTTAACCAGACACTGATAGAAGTCACAAGACTGCTATATACTGCTGATGAGAAATGGTATTTAGCAGTTTATATTTACTAAAATAATTGCATTTCCGTGTTCTGTGTACTGTGGGAGACCAAATATTAGTAAACGCAGTGTACTGGGTTTAGTAACACTTTAATTTCTATGTAAAAGCCCTGAGCCTGCTTATAAAATATAAAGCAAGCTCGTGGCTGCATCCGTGAGGTTGTTTCAACCCTTTCAATGTCATGACATCGGATATCTGTCATTGGCAGCAAAGGGTTCAAATTTACTCGCTGTTGATTGACTCCACTGTCTCACTGCTGGAAGTCCATTTCAAGCATCCACTACTCTTTAGGTAAAATAATACTTTTTAACATTACTCTTGAACTTTCCTCCTGTTAGTTTGAGGTCATGCCCCAGTGTTTTTGTTCCCAGATTGAAAATACTGCCCTTGTGACCCTTATTTACACCCTTAACCCTTTCCCACCCACCTCAGCATCCCCTTAACCAGGCCATTACACCCAGAGGATGGGAAGGTCTGCCTAATCATGAGACCATTGTGAATGGCTGCCACAGTGGTCACATGATTGAGAACTGGTCCTGCTGGGTGCTAATAATATAAAGACTAAAGCCGGCCATAGACGGTTCGAATCTCGGCTGGTTCAGCAGAGACTTCCTGAAATTCGATCCATGTATGGGTAGACTGATTGCATCCAAGTTGACCCATCCATTGACTGGGGTACAACCAGCATGTAGGATTATTTCAAGCATGCGTCATTTGCAGGTGGCTATAGCCGCTAGCAGTAATCACTATGTTGCCCTGACAGGGATGGCTCCTAGCGCCCCCTGCTGGCAGAACACAATAGCTCGGTGGGAGGGATTCCCCCATCAATACAGACTGTGTTGATGGAGAAAAGGAGTGACCTGTGATTGCAGGAAAGAAAATCGCATCATCTATGGCCTGTCTAAGAGCTGTCTTCGAGAGCTCAGTTTCTGTACTGGGGACACGCAGTGACCACTCTCTGCATAGAAACCTTTGCCACCCATAGATGCATATCTGCAGCATGTGGGCGTTAAAACTCAACCTTGTTGCTGCCACACATATGCATTTTGTGGGCAGTAAGTGATTAATGTATTTAAAGATTTCAATCAATGTATTCTTTGTTTCTTTGGGATTGAACACTTGAGTTCCTCAAGTCTCTCCTAATTAAGGATGAGCTCAGACATGTTGGGATCCTAGACTGAACCCACCTGTGGGAGCCCGCCTGGAACCCGTCACTGTACAGTACTGGGCCAATCATATGCAGCCATGGCATTCCCCTCCCTGCGGATGAACATATACTGTACATGCCACTTGTATACATGTGCCTTTAGGGTGGGAATGTCTTGGATGCTTATGATTGGCCCAGTACAGTAACAGCTACCTGGCAGGACCTCTCAGGAAGGTTTAGATTGGGATCCCAACACGTCTGAGCTCATCCATACTCCTAATATGTTTTATTTCTCAGACCTTGCACCATTTTTGTTGCCTGTCTCTGGACTCAGTCTAACTAATCAATATTTTTGTAAGTGAGGTCTCCTGAACTATACACGGAATTGTAAGACCCCGTTCACACTGGGGCAACCTGTCAGGCTGTGGACCCATTCTAATAGGAGCGACACAAGTCGCTCCGACTTAGAAAAGGGTCCGGAGCTTTTTTGGGGCGACCTGGAGCGACCTGCATTGACTTCAATGTTATGAAGTCCGTGTCGGCCGCTCCGAGGTCGCCCCGGCAAGTCGGATCACCCCAGTGTGAACGGGGTCTTAATGAGGTCTAACTTTACCTCTTCGGAGTGGAATCAGAAAATCTGGCCATACACTGCTGGAATTTCAGGTAATTCCTACTGGCATCTCTGAAATTGGAGCAATGTACCGGTACAACTCTGTACCACAAAAGTTGAACACTCAATAGATTTTTGTCAAAGGAGCTTGTTGGAAAATTGTCAGTTGAAGAGTGCCTGCATTAAGTGAGATGTAGGCACTTTTCTGACAGCCCAGAAGATCAGATTCACCCATCCATACATGATGAACTAAATAGATCTTTACTTGTATGGCTAGCTTAACTCCTTCCTCTTGCTAGTGATTCCTCTAGTGATACACCTCAAAATTATATTTGCTTCCCCAGTTGCTGGTCCACACTGTGCCTGAAATGAGCACCCCAAATCTTTTTCTTCTGTAATTCTGGCTAACACTATACCCCCCAATATTGTTCTCTGTGGGAGCGAGGATTCATTTTCCCTTCCTTTAACCACATATTTCTCGGAGGTTAAAGTTCAAAGTAAAATCACAACCTGAAGCAAAATTGCAGCATAATTTAGGGTATTTCCACTTGCATACTTGGATAGCTGGTAATGTCTGGAGTTAGGAAATCCCTCTTCCTTATTTATTTATAGGAACAGGTTGGCGGTTTATGGTATGCAAATCTTAAAAAAAAAAATTCCAGGTATGGATATTTTATGGATCTAGCTTGGACCAATGTAACTATGTATATACCATAACTGGCAAATGCCCCTGGAAGCTGGAAATCACTGAACTAGACACCACTACTTAGATGATCTCTACTTGCTTCAAGGTCCCGTGCTGAGTGGCCTGGCATGCTGAACTGTGAACACAGGGGGGTCAGCTGCTCAGCACAGGCACCATTCAGAGAATGCTTTGCATCTTCTGAATGAATGGAAAGCATTCTCTTAATGGACTAGGTGGGATGTTGTTCTCAGTCTCCCCTTCAAATCAATGTCCTCAGTTCCCACTTTACATCACATTCCCCCTTCATAACACAGTCCCCCTTGCAGGCCCAACAGGCTCCTTCTCACATCACGGCCCCCCATCAGTGTTGTATTTTGGTTTTGTGCTGCCCTAGGCAAGACTATAATTGGGCGCCCCCACCTATGTAAATTTGCCCCACTCCTTCCTTTTTAACGGATGTGACTCCCTCAACAACTGAAGGACTCCAAGTCCCAGCATGAACCCCTGAGATCTCACGGGGGGGGGGGGGGGGGGTGAGGGAGGGAGAGAGAGAGAGAGAGAGGGGGGATGAAAGAGAGAGAGGATGAAAGAGAGAGGGGGGGTGAGTGAGGGAGAGGGGGGTGAAAGAAAGGGGGGAGGGAGAGAGAGAGGAGGATGAGAGAGAGAGGGGGGGATGAAAGGGGAAGAGAGAGAAAGGATGAGAGAGAGGGGGGATAAGAGAGAGGGGGGTGAGAGAGAGAAAAAGAGAGGGGTGAGAGAGAAAGAGAGGGGTGAGAGAGAAAGAGAGGGGTGAGGGAGGAGAGGTTGAGAGAGAGTGGAGTGAGAGAGAAAGAGGTGAGAGAGAGAGAAAAAGAGAGGGGTGAGAGAGAGAGAGAGAGGTGAGAGATAGAGGAGGGGTGAGAGAGAGAGAGAGAGGGGGTGAGAGAAAAAGAGAGAGAAAGAGGGGTAAGATATAGAGGAGGGGTGAGAGAGAGAGAGATAGAGGGGGTGAGAGAGAGAGAGGTGAGATATAGAGGAGGGGTGAGAGAGAGAGAGAGGGGGTGAGAGAGAGAGAGAGAGAGAGAGAGAGAGAGAGAGAGAGGTGAGAGATAGAGGAGGGGTGAGAGAAGAGAGAGAGGGGGTTGAGTGAGAGAAAGGAGGGGGGGGTGAGAGAGAGAGAGAGAGAGAGAGAGAGGTGGGAGAGGCGGCTCTAGCAACCAGTGGCCAAAAGAGTCTCAGGTGGAGGGGGGCGGCTTTTTTTGCTGTCCCCCTGTAAAGTGCCGCCCTAGGCCAGGGCCTTGTCGGCCTAGGCCAAAACACAGCCCTGCTCACATCACAGCTCCCCCTTCCTCACATCACATTCATCCATTAAATTAGCATCCCCCTTGTAAATAAAGGCCCCCTCTGTCATTCATAGGGGATGGGAGATACTACAGGTCTGGACAGAGGGCGGGAGTTGCCCAACTCTTTATATTGACAAGGAAGTTATTGGTTGCTAGGACTGCCTCGCGTGTGAACAACCCATCTCCCGCTTGTTAATTTGAAAAGTTTGCAGTGGCAGGTAGGTGAGGATACACAGGAGAGGAGTCCACTCACGCTGCGTGGTGTGGCTGCGATATGGACAGGACTGTCACTCGGTCTGTGTCTGGACCACTGTCCACCATTTAGAGCCGGTTCACACTAATCCGACTTGTCAGGCTACTTGGTCGCCTGACATGTAGCTTCCAATGCTGTGCAATGGAACCGTTCTAATCATAGCGATTCAAGTCGCTCCGACTTAGAAAAAGGTTCCTGCACAATTTTTTGGCAAAGTCGGAGCGACCTGCATTGACTTCTATTATGAGAAGTCGCTGCAAGCCGCGCTGAAGTCGCGCTGCACGGGCGACTTCATTAGTCGCCCCGAAGTCGGGCGACTTTGAGTCGGATTAGTGTGAAACCGACTCTTAATGACATTTAATTCTACAATGTTATAGGACTTTCAATAACATGTCCAGATGTATACACTATGTATGGTGTAATAACAGGAAAGATATATAAAAAATGAACAGTGTTCAGCCTGTTATAATATATTCTACAAGCACACTGAGAGGTTATGCCTTCAAATGTCCATTTAAAACTTTGTGCTTACATTTTTATTGGCCAGCCATATGTTCCTCATTGGAAAGAATAGAGCTCTCCCTTTGCCTATTGTCTCCCTTTTTATCTGTATTGAGTAACACTTTCTTGTTTTTCAAGGGGCGGTCTACATATTGTAGATGTACAATACCATCTGCACAGAGCCTGGGGGAAACCTGCATATCTGTGTGTCTACATTTAACTACCATATCTATATTTCATGTGTATACCTAGCAAACGCGATACTTGTTTTGCAGCAAAAGCAATACAGACTAAAGAAGTATAGGATGTGCATATGTGAAACACAGGGCACCCATTAGGGGAACTGTAGCATAGTTGAGGGTAGACTGTTCTTGAACATTATGACAGACTTACCTCTGTATATCCTCTGTGTCAGCAGAGTTTAGTGTGGTCTCTTGCCAGTCCATCCACCACCTTCTTCTCCATTTTTTTCCCGATTTGGAATTCTTCCCCTTTACTCAGTCCCTGACGATGGAAAACCTGCACATTTGCACCAAAGTTAAACTTGTCAGGTACCGGGCTCCAGTGTTTGTATCTTACAAATTCCACAAATGGGCTGGGAGTTTACACTGCACTGTGCATTTGTCACCACCCTGCCCCCTCCTTTTGCC
Source organism: Pelophylax lessonae (assembly GCF_965119305.1). Lineage (NCBI taxonomy): Eukaryota > Metazoa > Chordata > Amphibia > Anura > Ranidae > Pelophylax > Pelophylax lessonae. Next base: position 76,342,584 of record NC_138777.1, read on the forward strand.
CACCATAGTCTGGTCCTCTCTTGATCCAGAAGTAAAATATTTTAGGTTTTTTGGTAAGGTTGCATTGGACAAGTCAGCAACTGGAGCTAATGCCTTGTGAATAATGCCAAGGTTTGCAGACTTCTGACTGTGTCCACATCAACTACTGATTGTGGAGATAAGGCCCGTACACACGTACCGATCGTCGCCCGAACGATCGGCCGTCTTTTGTCCGAGGGCTGTCTTGTCTGTTGAAAAGTGCAAAAGACTGCACACGAATTTTGTCGGCCAACAACAGCCGACTGCAGAAGTGATGTCATGTGATGGAACTTTCCTTGTCTTTTTTCTTTTCTGAGCATGCCCAGTCTTGCTAATCGGCTGTCTGTCAGCCAAAATCTGTACTGACTGGTGAACAATCGGCCGTTCTGGTGTCGGCATACAAAAATTTTAATGCTTGCACGACAGATTCTGTTCGGCCGAAAGCGCACTGTCGGCTGTCGGAAGCATCATACTAACAAGCCAAAAATCGGCCGATCGTTCGGCGGCCGAACATTTTCGGCCGACAATCGGTACGTGTGTACGGGGCTATAGTTTAGGAACAATGTGCATAAATAGAGGTCTTGGAAGCTCCAGCCAGTTGGAGAACAATGATCACATTTTCGGTGCATGCAGTGCTGTATCTTGGCCTAGGCCAACAAGGCCCAGGCCTAGGGCGGCACTTTGCAGGGGGGCAGCAAAGAAGCTGCACCCTGCACAAAAAAAAAATAGCCTCCTCCAGGGTGGGCAGGAAAAGGGTCCCGCCAGGCTTATGGGACAAATTGGGCCAGAGTCCAGGTGGCAAATCAGTCTGGCACCCCCATAAAGCGGTCACACTGCTACCTGCCAGTATCATACTGGCAGGTGAGGACATTCGGACAGACCACAGATCACTGACCACACTTAATACAACTGGCCCGATGGCTGCCAATGCTAATAAAAGTGCCACTGCAACCTAATGCTCCGCCTACCCTCCTCCGCCCCCAGGTATGACGGGCATCATGTCAATTATCTAATTTCATCTCTTTAAACATCCTTGTCCTTGAGCGAGCTTATTGAATTGCATCTTATTCAATTAAGACTTTTAATTATATATGATGGCAATAATATTTTGGACCTGCTCACCTCATATGTGCGATCGCAATATGTCACTGGGTTAGTAAGATTACTCCAATCTTATAAGATATTTGGACTTGTGTTTGCTGCCACTAATTATTCCACGTATTTGTATAATGACTCCGGACTTCCTATTTATTATACAAATAAGTGAAATAATCCGATGATTACAATCACTGGCAGCAAACACAAGTCCAAATACTTTAAAAGAAATGAGTAATCTTACTTATCCAGTGACATAAAGCTGTACTAATGAGCACTGATTAGCTGGCACTGATAAGCTGCACTGATGGGCACTGATGGGCACTAATATGCTGCTCTGGTAGCCACTGATGAGGCAGCAATATGCAGTACTGATAAACTTAACTGATGGGCACTATTGAGACTTCACTAATAAGGCAGCACTGATTTGCTGCACTAATGGGCACTAATGAGGCTGCACTGATGGGCACAAGGTGCACTGATAAGCTTCACTGATCGGACTGCACTGATATGCTGCCCTGATGGGCACGTATAGGTTGCACTGATGGGCACTAATAGGCTGCGCTGATGGCCACTGATGAGGCTGCTCTGATGGCCACTGATGAGGCTGTGCTGATGGCCACTGATGAGGCTGCGCTGATGGCCACTGATGAGGTGGCACTGATACATTGCACTGATAGGCACTGATATAATGCACTGATAGGCTACACTTATGGGCACTAATGAGGCTGCACTGATTGGCATGAGGCACACTGACAGGGCTGCACTGATATGCTGCCCTGATGGGCACAGATATGTTGCACTGATGGCCACTCATGAGGCTTCACTGATGGCCACTGATGAGGCTGCGCTGATGGCCACTGATGAGGCAGCGCTAATACGCTGCACTGATGGGGCTGCACTGATAAGGCAGCACTGATGGGCACTGCTATGATGCACTGATAGGCTGCACTAGTGGCCATGGATGGGGCTGTACTGATGGCCACTGATGAGGCTGCACTGATGGGCAGTAATGAGATGGCACTGATAAGGCTGCTCAGATGGGCACTGATGAGGCTGAACGTATGGGAACTGATGAGGCTATGCTGATGGTCACTGATAGACTTGTGGTCTGGGGTTCACAGATGACAGGGCGGGTCATAAACAGTAAGGGGTGTGGCCTTTTACAGGAAGGGGTGGGTCATATGTATATTAGGGGGTGCACAAGTTTAGTCAGGCCTAGGGCAGCACAAAACCTAAATACACCACTGGGTGCATGACAAAATATATTCAAGGTGTTTTGGAGTAATTGGACTTCTTCTTTGGTAGTGTAGCACCCTGCTAGATAGGCTGCTAGGATGTCAGGCAACTGTCATTTTGTCTTCTTTGTACTCATTAAAGGAATTGTTGATTTCTTTGGGTTGTTGTAGACCTCACAGGTTACAGGTTTGACTGCTTCCCCCTGCCTTCTGGAAGGTTCCAAAAGCATAGGGGTGGGAGAGTCAAATGGGCAGCTTGAATATTTATTGTGCTTCAGCCAATTCTAGGGGAGGTGTGTCCTGTAGGTGGCTGGGGGGAATATAAATGACCTGGGGTCTGAAGCAGCCGGGCGTCTTGTCCTGTTGGAGACGGTTTACATTCTCAGGGCCTGCGGTCCCTTTGGGGCAGTACTTCTGGAGTTTGCTGATGTTCATCAAGGTTCTATCTGTGGCAGGGCTGGGAGGCCTATTCTCAAGAATCTTTGGAGCCAGCAAAGAGACATCACCTTAGGATCTGGTCTGGAGAGCTCTCAGAGGAGTGTCTGGTGGAAGCTGGAGAGTGTGTAGCTGTCCTGTTGCATTGTGAGCATTATGCTCTCCTTCACTGAAGAGTGTCTGATGGAAGCTGGAAGTGAGTAGCTATCCTGTAGCCAAAGAGAGCCTGGAGGAGGCTAGGAACTGTGCAGTTGTCCTGTGACATAGAGGTGTCTGGTGGAAACTGGGAAGTGTTCAACTGTCCTGTGATATTGTGAGTATTTACCTCAGCTCAAGATCCCCGGGACTGTGTCCTGTTTTTTTTGTAATAGGTGCCAGTGATAGCTCTTACTGAGACAGCTCTTACAGGGTCTCAGTTCTGGCCATTACCCTTTGTCTTTGGTATTAAGTTCAGAGAAGCCTAGCCTAGTGAAGTATGTCCTATACCACCCTGCACCCCTCTTTTCTGTTTAGGTTTATCAACAATAAAGCTTAAAAAGACAACCCCTGAACTGTTTACTGGAGACAGAGTGAATGGACTGTTGTTAGGGTGAGTGATGGCCTCTGCACTGTTTGTGAAGGAAAAACTGTTAATATCAGTGACTCCTTTGAGGGTGGGGCTACAGTAGTTTTAGAGCTGCAGGTCATGTGGACTGACGTCCGTGTCCCTATATGATATTAGTTCTTCACTGCAGGTGCAACAGACACTCCAGAACACTGTTATTATAGGAGACAGATTATAGTCCTCATGGCCAACAACCCTAAGCCCAAAGCCTTAAAAAAAGAGAGGAGCCCAAATCCCCCGAAATGTACTGGCTATTTTTAATGTCATACACCAATAAAGTGCTCTTTTGTTGTTCTCCAACCGGTTGCAGTTTCCAAATTGTTCTTTTTATGATCGGTACTCCTAACCTATCTCCACAATCTGCATATGACTGAAAGAATACACTTGAGATCCCTTCACAAGTTGAGCCGCCATAGACCTATCCACCACCGACAAGGTTTAGTGCTACTTCATATGTACATTATAAATTTCTGTATGAGTTACTGACATGTATTGCTCTTATTCTATTCCCAGATTTAATGTTCCACCTTTCATTAGGAGCTGTATCCTATCAATATGATGGCCAACAGAGACCTTAGAAGCAGACTATTCAGTTCTGTGGGTGCAATCAACATACTACAACCAGAGTAAACATATTCTTTCACAAGATGCTAGAGCAAATTAATCTTCTAGAGCAGCGTTCTCCAAACTGGGGCCCAAGGGCCAGATGTGGCCCTTTGCTAGCCTTTATCCGGCCCTTGGGGTAGTGCCATCTTAAGAGCATTAAAGGGCCCGGGCAATGCAGTGAACTGGAGCCCTGCCTACACAATCACCTACGAGAATAAAAATGCAAATTATGCAAATGTAAAATTATTGATAAGGCGATATTTATTGGTACAGCAGTGCCAGGCTAATGACAGCTTCCAAATTCAGCGCCTAGGTCCAGTGAACACACACGGACGGGAGTCATACTTGACTGTCCTGTATGCGCCTGTTCCCGTGGAGGTGACCAGGCATTCCTGCAGTTGTGGGCTCCCCCTCCACGGCCCAAGTGACCTGACAGCAGTGCAGGGCCGACAGGCGCTTGCCACCTGATAAGTTCGGCAGCGGGATGTATACGGGAATCAGGACTAATGCTTGGCCGGGGCTGGTTCGCCGGGCAAGTGGGGCCCCCGGGCAACTGGCCAGCGTGCCCATTTGGTAAGATGGCCCTGCCTTGGGGTACTATTCCTCCTACTGATATGAGGCACTAATCCTCCCACTGACATCAACAAGGGCACAATATTTCTTCCACTAATACTAATAATGGGATACTATTCCTCCCACTAATAGGGGTGTTCTGTCAGAATACCATACCCTATCAGAATTCCATACCTCCATCATTTCCGGTTGCGGATCAGCTGTGGCTTCGTCATGAATCAGCTGTAGCCACGTCACAAGTTCTACTGCGCATGCGCAATATAGGTAGGGCATTTTGATAACATCGTAAGGGTCAGGCAAAAGTCCAAGTGTGCATGCGCCGGCGCATGCGCGTCAACGGGTCGGGCAGCGGGGTCTCTGATAACAAACATCCATCCGATCTCCATGGCCCACACTGCGCTGACCCGACGCTGCGCCGAGTCGCCACTGCAGCGACCCGACAATCTGATCTCCATGCCCCACACTGCGCCGACCTGACAATTAGACAGTGGGCGTGCGTGTGTGTGTAGGGAATAGGATTGTCCCATTATCGGCTCGGTGCAGTGTATGCCATGGAGAACGGATGGATGTTTGCTATAAGAGATGCCGCTACCCGATCCGTTGGTGCGCATGCGCCCGCACATGCGCAGTAGGACTTTTGCCTCACCCCTTACGATGTTATCAAAATTCCCTACCTATTCCGTGCATGCGCAGTAGGACGTGTGACACGGCTACAGCTGGTGCATGACAAGCCTGCACCGGAAATGACGTAGGTAGGGAATTCTGATGGGGTAGGTTTTTCTGATAGAACAGGGGCATTAAATCTTCTCCTACTTACCACCAACCCTAGGGACATATTTATTCTCACTGATGCTGGGCCCGGGATATTTTCTGCCTCCACTGGCCACAATCTGGCACTCCTAAAATCTGAAGAACAATAAATTGAAAAGTTTGGAAACCCCTTTTCTACAGTGTCATTCAGTTCCTCCAATTCTATTGAAAATGATATACACTAGTAAAAATTATTCTGTGCCCTATGTCACTCCGTAGGTATAGAAAAGCTTGCATAATTTGGCCTTTTGTTACATATTAGGATTCCTCTATTACCTAATAAACCTATTATGTAATTAACGCAGCAAATTTCACAATCTGCCATCTACTGGATCTTGTCACCGGATAGAAATGCTGAGATCTGTAAATACAACTGATTTTGAGTTTCTTTTCAATAATAAAGTGACAAGTACTGAATAATTTTTGCAGTATAAAGTGCTATTATAAACTGATGTCACAGTTACACATTCATGACAGTAGAAGTGATAGTTTCTGGTCAGAATAGGAGCTGGGAATCTTCTGCTTTTGTGTTATTACAAGGAACGCAGAGGAGAAAACCTTGACCTTTGTTTTTTTTTCCAGCGTCTTTGTTTTACACCCATTAGATCAGTGTTATGTCTACTGGTTTTATTCCCAGACCACACAGCGGGGGCCTCAAAAACAGATTAGTAGAAATTAGGAACTATATAGAATAATATTTTACTAAAATTCTTATGGCATCTCCCTGTAGAATTTAGCGTGTGAGTGTTCTGTGTGTTCCTGTTTAGGCCCCATTCACAACCTGAGCGTATCATTTTCAGGCGTTTCTTTGGGCGTTTTTCAGGCGTTTTTTCAGGCGTTTTTTGCAGGTGTTTGAGGCTACGTTCACATCTTGGCGTTGCTATTTACAGGCTTTTTTAAGGCATTTCTTCAGGCATTTTTATGGGCGTTTTTTCAGGGGTTTTTTCAGGCGTTTTACAGGCGTTTTTACAGGCGTTTTTGTGCAGGTGTTTTTAGGTTGACTAGTAACCAATGGAAAAAAAAAATAAAAACGCCTGTAATCTGCCCAAAAAGAAGTTCATGTACTTTTTTGAGCGTTGGGCGTTTTGCTTAAAACGTCAAAACGCTCAGATGTGAACAGGGGCCATTGAAATTAATAGGATTTTTCTTGTTGGGTGTTTTTTGAGCTGATCCTAGAGCAGAAAAACTCCCCAAAAACGCCCCAAAACGCCTACATGTGAACTTAGCCTGAGGGCAGGCATTGACATCTAACAAAAACGCCTGTAATCTGCCAAAAAAGAAGCTCATGTACTTTTTTAAGCTTCAGGCGTTTTGCTTCAGGTGACAAAACGCTCATATGTGAACAGGGGCCATTGAAATGAATGGGATTTTGCTTTGTCTGCGTTTTGAGACTTCATAGATGAGCGTTTTACGAGCTGAAAAATGCTCAGGTGTGAACAGGGCCTCATAGTCGAGAAGAAAGTACTGATTTAAGAAGATGTTTTGCAAGGAAAGTACAATTCATAATAAATAATGATCAATCTGTTACATATAATGTAATAATGATAAACAAAGACATGACACTAACATAGCCATGTTTATCAACAATGCCATGTGATCAAGATCTTGATAAACAGAAATGTGATTGCCAGGACAGAGCTCACATTGTAATCACATTGTTTTGTTTATAAACAAAGGATAAGGGTTTCCTGTTTGAGTTACAGCCTAAGGGTCCTTTCACACGGCCGCTCCGTGTGTCCGCAAATCATCCAATCCGTTTGCGGATGATTTGCGGACATAATGTAAGTGAATGGCACTGTGGGTGTCAGCGGAATACCATCCGCTGACACCCGATTTTCCTCCTGTCAGTATACTTACATTATGTCCGCATATCATCCGCAAACGGATGGGATGATATGCGGGCACACGGAGCGGATGACAGAAATATCATCCGTGTGAAAGGAGCCTAAGTGCCGGTTCACACTACCGCGGCACGACTTCGGGGGCGACCTGTGAAGTCGCGTGCACTGCAATTTCGGCGCGACTTGCACAGACTTCATATAATGAATGTCAATGCAAGTCGCTCCGATGTCGCCCGAAGTAGTACGGGAACTATTTTCTAAGTCGGAGCGACTTGAGTCGCTCCTATTAGAACAGTTCCCGTAGCACTGCATGGACCGCAACTTGTCAGACTGACCAGTCGCCTGACAAGTCGCAGTAGTGTGAATGGGCACTTAAGCCAGTCATAGATGGTGCTATTTTATTTCCTGTCCTGCAACCTTGGGCTAAGCTATTTCGTTCTTCCAGCGAGGGTGGGGGTCCGGGGGGATGCCAATCTGGCCGGGAGAACACACAGTGATTATTGCTAGCAGCTATAATTGCTGTCAATAATCGCATGAAAAATCCAGAAGGCTGGCTGTACCCAAGTCGATCGATAAATTAAGTTGGGTACAACCAGCCTGCCCATACATGGTTTAAATCTAAATCAACTATCATCTAAATCTATAAGGCTGGGTTCACACTGGTGGGAATTGGATGTGCATGTCAGGAGACTGTGACCAGCTCTCAATGAAGCCGGTTCATACAGCTCTGGGACAGCTGCGGAGCAGTTTTCAGAAGGGTCCTGTGTGTCTTCTGGTCTGTTTCAGGTCCAAATTCAGCCAAAAATTCAGACCAAATTTGAACCTGAAATGGTGAACAGGGATGCACCGGACCCCCTGCTGCGAGCCGCTCCGCACACAATGTGAACCCAGCTTTAATCAAATCCAAACTTTCTATGGTTGCTTATAGACAAGCCATAGATTATGCATGTTTTTCCTGCAACCACAAGTTGGAGGAAAAAAAATCACTTGATTCCCCCATAAACACAGTCAGTGTTGATGGGGGACCCCCCCCCCCCCCCTGTGGAGCCTTTATGTTTTACCGGGAAAGCACAATGATTTCTGTTAGTGACTATCGCCACTGGCAAAATTCACACGCTGGTTGTACCCAAATCAATTGAAAGATCAACTTGAGTACAATCGGCCTGCCCAGAGATAGGTCGAATCGTGGCTTGTCCCTGCTGAACTGGCTGTGATTCGATCTATCTATGGTTGGCTTAAGTTTGGATAGCAAAAAAAAAAATCAACACAAGGTGGGGGGATACTTACATTTATTCAGAAGTGTCCCCTGCACTGGTGACTGCTGTCCTAGTTGAGCTCCTCTGTCCTCCCCCCCCCCCCCCCCAGACCCCCACAGTGACAATCCCTTGTTCTGCGGGGGGGGGGGGTAAATTCAGCCACTGAAACTGTCACAGGCATTCAGCGGGAATGCCAACTAAGCCCACCCTTTCAACCCCCTTCTCCATTCTTAGAAGCTGTGCTATAGCTGGCATCAATGAAAAGCAATCGATGAGTGGAGGATGGGCAGTGCTTTGCAATGATGGAAGCTATAGTACAGCTTCAGTGAATGGATGGCTATACTAATGCAATGCACAAAAAACTGTACTTTATAGTACACTGCATTCTGGTGTGAATGGACCCATGTCCCCCAATGTGTCTATAATTATGCGGTCCTATATGTAAACCAAAAGCAATATTTCTTTTGAGCTCGAGTGGTATGCAAGAAAGTGTGTGGTCTTTGTTGACACCATCTAAAATCTTGCTGCCCTCTCAGGACCAAGGGTATCCAAACACACTGAAAGACAACAACAAGAAAAGGGCGCACCAACTTTGTGCATTACCACTAAAAAAGTTTAATAAAATCAGAAAAAACAACATACATTAAACTCTCAAACATATGAAAGTAGCACACATGTAAAAATAAATTGGACCCAGGGCCGACCCTACCATGGGTCCCATTGGGTCCATTGGACCCAGGCAGCACTTGGAGAGGGGTGGCAAATTGATTCCCAAGATTTTTTTTCCAGCAGTTTTGGGTGTCATCAGTTTGCAGCGCGTTACAGGGGGCATTTCCCCATCTCATACTGCTGCCCGTAGTGCAAACTAATAAGGAGGCAGAGTGTCTCCTCCAGGGAACGTCCCTCACGTAGTCGTGGTGTGCGCAATGACGTCAGACGTCCATCTCACACAGGACAGGCTGGATCTTCTAGAGTGGTGAGCGCGGTAGACACAGGAGTGACAGGAGAACTCAGGACAGACAGTGGGTGTTTGGTGGACTGGTTTGGTGGTGGGTTATGAAAGAAGGTACCAGTATATATAATATTTTCTAATTTTTATATTGATATAAAATAATGGATGTGGGGGCCTTTTGGTGGGCATGATTTTTTTGGGGAGGGGGGCAGCATTGCATTCTTGGACCCAGGCAGCACAACATCTTGGGCCAGCTCTGATTGGACCCAATCGCCTCCAAAACAACCAGGATATTCCTACGGTGCTGAGTGACGTGATAATATCCGCATATAGCTGTCTGACATGTTTTGAGGGAGGACCCTCTTCCTCAGTGGCAAAACATGCTACTCATGTTTTGGCTCTGAGGAAGAGGGCCCTCCCTCGAAACACGTCAGCCATCTCTATGCGGACACCATCACGTCACCCAGCACCGTAGGAATATCCTGGATGTCTTGGAGGCGATTGGGTCCAATATATTTTTACATGTGTACTACTTTCATACGTTTGTGAGTATAATGTATGTTGTTTTTTCGGATTTTATTAAACCTTTTTAGTAGTAATGCACAAAGTTGGTGCGCCCTTCTCTTGCTGTTGTTGTCTTTCACTATATGTAAACCAGCCTTGTTTTTTGGCACATTTCCCCTAATGGGTTTACTCAAGGACGCACCATTTGCAGTCACTGCATAGAACGCATGGAGCAATGAATGTTTGGCCTGCCATGCACACCTTGCCCAACGCACAGACAAAGCAATTTACCTTGATTCCTATGAGTTAAGTTCACACCACAGTGCTGCAGTGATCGACCGATATCGGTTTTTCGTTGCCGATACCGATATTTTGGCCATTGCATATTGGTATTGGCCGATATTTTCGTACATTTAAAAATGTTTTAATTTTTTATTTTTATCACTTGATAGGTACTCTTGTGGAGGGATCTAGGGGTCTAAATGACCCCAAACCCCTCCTCTGCACTTAAAAGCATTCAAAACGCCAAGTTTGGCTATTTTGAATGCTGTTAAATCTGGCGCCGAGTACCCGGACGTGGAGACCCAATCAGAGCCGAATGCGGCTTTGATTGGGTCTTCGGTGGCCGTGCAGGCTTGTTGCCCAGGTCTCCCGCCCCACCGGAAGGCGGCGGGAAGGGGGGGGGACATCCCTCCCTCCTTGTAATGACAGCCGAGCAGCTTCTCAGCCGCATCAGTTGTCATTACAAGACAGCCGACCCTCAGCTATGGATGCCGGTACCGGGGTGATGCCTCTAGCTGCAGGCATCCCTCTGGTACAGCACTTTCCCGAAATATCGGTAATGCCGGTAACCTCCGGGGCCGATTCCGATATATCGGGGAAAGGGCAGATCGGCCCTCGATATATCGGCTTTGCTGATAATCGGTCCATCTCTAGTGTGCACCACAAACAAGCAGGACATGCGCAGCGTATTGTGACGCACTACAGGGCATCGCAAAGTGCTGATTAAACATGAGTAAACTGTCATATTGTGACACTTCATCAAGGCTGAAAACAATAAACAGTGCAGGCATCATTTCAACACGTTGGCACGGCTCCCATCATAGCGCACACCAGCAACCAGGTATAATGCGGCCACTGGTGAGAACGAGCATTTCAACTGTATGTATAGTCAAGAGAGGAATCAGAACCCCTGTCATGTTTTTATGACTGTCAGCATACTAGATTCACCCTCTGTGCTATCCATAAGCTTCGGACAGCCAATTCCAGGATGGCAAGCAGAGAGGAGACAAGAAACCTCCATTTCTTGATGTCTCCTGTGGTCAATGAACCGCGAGCTTTCATCTCTGAGCGTTTCCTGCTTCACAGCTGTCAGAGTGTGGGAAAACAACTGACTGAGTGCAGTCTGTGCTCAGTCTGAATGAGGGGAGTGCAGAGGAATCATTATAGATCCAAGAAACCCTTGATGCCTCTGTAAAGAGTACCTGTCATTCCACACATGCTATCACACATTGGGCTTCTCAGCAAAAAAGTTAAAAAATGTTTAAAAAATAAAAGCGTTCAAAGATTTAAAATAATAATAATAATTAAAAAAAAAAGAAATACATTTGAGCTCACTTTACCGCCGCATGCACGCACATATGAATGCAAACGCACACATACATAGTAGTCATCGCTGCACACATCATAGTGAGAGGAATAATTCTAAGGCCATTGATTACAGTTAACTCTATATTTGATGAACTGTAAGGGCTCATTCACACTAGTGGTTAGGTGGCAGTATAAGTCTGTGCGTTTTTATTAGCCTCCCAGCGGTCAAGGGTGTACATATGTTGTGGCAGGAATTATACCCCTGTTACTTTTGGCGGGTGTAGCACCCACTGAGCTGGACCCATTCAAGTGCCCCGGAGTTGCGCGCAGTGCATAACGCAATGCATCGTTTTCTATAAGTGATTCTTGAGCCCTGGTTCACACCAGTGCGGCTTTGAAATCGCTCTTCTTCAACGCGATTTCAAAGCGGCAGTTCAGCACGGTTTACACCTGATTTCATTGCGGCTTGCGACTTCGTTTAACAGAAGTCTTTGCATGTCGCAATGAAATTGTAAAAAATCTTAAAAAAGTAGTGCAGGAACTTTTTTTAAAGTTGCTGCATCATGAGTCGTGGCGATATGATTGCCGGCAATGCGGTGTGACTTGTCATGCGATTTAGATGCGATTTAGAACTCAAATCGCATGACAAATCGCACCGGTGTGAACCAGGACTTAACGTTCAATAGGGCCCCTTCACACATGCTTTGGTCTCTGAGGTTGGGTTCACACTTATGCAAATTGGATGCGGGTTTCCCTGGCATTAAATTCGCATGACAGGAGAGTGTGACCGACCGGCTCTATATGGAGCCGGTTCACACAGCTCCGGGGCGGCCGCGGTCCACACTGGTAAGGGGTCCTGTGCGTCTTCTGGTCTGTTTCAGGTCCGAATTCAGGCAAAATTTTGGACCTGATTAACACCTGAAATGGAGAACAGGGACTCATTGGACCCCTTGCTGTGAGCCACTGCCACAGCTAGTGTGAACCTGGGCTGGGCTCACATATATGTGAGTTGGATGCGTTTTAGATCCCATCCAATTCGCATGACATGTGAATGTGACCTGCTCTCTATGGAGCTGGTCCACACATGTCCGGGGCAGCCTCAGTGCGAAAAAGGATCCAGTGCGTTTTTGTCTCCGGTTCAGATGCAAATTCTTGTATGGCTGAATTTGCGCCGGATTCGGACACAACTCGCACAGGACCCTTTTTTGGGTCTGCACCAGAATCGGATCGCATGGGTGTTCACACCTATGCGATCCGATTCATGTCCGATACGGAAAGCTTGCACTGCCATATGTGAACTGATCTGGGGGTGTCGTTAACTTTGTATTGACACCCCCAGCGATTCGCATATGGCAGTGTGAACTGCCTGCGAGTTGAATGCGATGGGGTAATCCGCAGTGGTTTCGCAGGGTTCCTGCATTGCCTATGTGTGAACCAAGACTTACAGAAAATATGGATATTTTATTTTGTTTGTGTTTACTAAAGTTATTTTGAATGTATTTTTTATTTATTTTTTTACAGAAAATATAGGATTTACAGCTGTTATACGTGTCCTTTAGCTTTTACAAAATATCTTGTGTAACAATGTTTTGCGTTTTTGGGCCTCTTTCACACTTGTGAAACTTGTCCTGTGACTTGGGACTGCAAAGTCGCATTATAAGTCGTACCCCATCATTTGCAATGAGTACCGTTCATATCTGTGCGACTTCAAAGTAGGGTTGCTACCTCTTTAAACCAGGACACATATTAATTACACAAGTTCTGAGGCTAATATAATGCACATAAGACACTAAGGTAAATTGATAGCCATCTTAAACAGCCACAGAACCTGTGTAATTAATGTCTGTCCTGGTTTAACCACTTGCCAACCGCCGCCCGACTATATACAGCAGCGGTCAGCCCCTCCCAGGCAAACTGACGTACCGGTACGTCACTAGCCTGGGAGCGAATAGGGGGCGAGCGCGCGCCGCCGGAGGCACGCTCCCGCCCCCGCTCGTACCCGAAGAAGCCAGGGCGTGTGACCGGCGGACCCGATGTCCGCCGGTCACTCGCGATCATTGGGTGGAGAGGGAGAAAGGCAGGCGGCTAATGTAAACAAAGCCGCCTGTCATTCTCCCCTGTGTAAAAGCACTGATCACTCGGTCCTGCTATGTAGGAACGTTGATCTCTGCAGTTACACACAAAGCCACATCCAATCACAGTAAGAAACACGCCCCTAGGGACACACTTTACCCCTCCCTCTCCAATAAAGTTAACCCCTTCCATCCCAGTGTAATTTTTACAGTAACAGTGCATATGTATAGCACTGATTACTGTAGTAATGTCACTGGTACCCCCAAAAGTGTCAAAAATGTCAGTCAAGGGTCCGATCTGTCCGCCGCAATGTCGCAGTACTGCAAAAAAAAAAATCGCAGATCGCCGCCATTATTTGTTAAAAAAAAAACAATAAAAATGACAAAAATCTTTCCCTTAGTTAGTAAACGCAATAACTTTTGCGCAAACCAATCAAAAAATGCTTTTTGCAATTTTTTTTACCAAACATATGTAGCATAAAACAAATTGGCCAAAAATGTTAAAAAATTTAGATTTTTACATTTTTTTTGGGGAATTTCATATAAAAAAAACGTGAAAAATATTGTTTTTTTTGCAAAATTGTCGCTCTTTTTTTGTTTATAGCGCATTATCAAAAAATCGCACAGGTGATCAAATACCACCAAAAGAAAGCTCTGTTTGTGGGAAAAAAAAGACGTCAATTTTGTTTAGGTACAGCGTCTCACGACCGCGCAATTGTCCGTTAAAATCACGCAGTGCCGAATCGCAAAATAGGTCCTGGTCAGGAAGGGGGTAAAATCTTCCGGGGCTTAAGTAGGGTGAGGTGCCAACTCTACTTCAAAGTATTTCCTGTACTCACTTTAATGCGACTTGAGATCCATAGACCTCAAGATTACACAGGCATTGTGCGACTTTCAGGACGTACAAGTGTGAAAGCGACTATAAAAATGTGCATTTTAGCATGTGTGCAAAAAAAAAAAAAGGCTATGGCAGGGAAAAAGTTAATACCCACAAAGACATGTTTTATGAGGAAAAAAAGTGATATGCCCTTTTTATGACAGCTTGTCTATTGCATTATCTGTGGCCTAACAAATGGCTTCTCTTTGGGGTTGAGGTGTATTGTTTTCAATGAGGAACTGACCCGAATAGAGAGAGAGAGAGGGAGGAAGATTCCTTGCTGACAGTGAGAGGGGGATGTAACATTCTTGTATAGGAGAAAAAAAAACAGGGTGTGAGGAGTGAAAGAAAGCAGCAGAATGCAGTTGAGGGAGATGAGAGAACGCAGGCGGGCTTGGAAGGAAAGAGGGCTTGCAGAGAGATGTGTGGAGACAAGGTGTAGGAGCAGGTGTGACTGACATATACAGGTGTGAAAGAGTCTACAAGAAATAGGAAGGAAGTCAGCGTCAGGAATTGTATAGAACGTAGCAGAGTATACCTAGACAGGGAGACTAGGAAGGGACAGAGACGCGGAGGGACAGGAGCATTAGGTCAGAGAGGCGTGGTATAGCTTTAAAGGCAGGGACAGGTAGGAGCACTTAGGTAATGGCAGGGTGGGGCGTAGAAGCAGGCTAAGAGAGTAGAGAGCAGCCCAGTGACAGGAACAGTCTGCTGCATACAAATAACGCCTTAGGAGAAGCCAAGGAAGCAGAGCCAAGGCAGGCCCACTCCGGTATAGGACAGGATTTAGTCTGGGTACAAGCAGGTGAACGTGGCATTGGGATTAGATATCTGCACAGTGTGGGAGATTGAACTTCCACCCTCAAGGCTTGAAAATGCAAGACAGTCACTTCCTTATGTCGGCCCTGCAGCCAAACCTGGAGATCACCTCGCTGGCGCTTCCTACCGACTCGCAACTGGACCGCAAGCTGCGTGAAGAGAACCAAGAGCTGCGCAATGCCCGAGTTCAGGAACAGGTCCGCGCCAGGATGATGCAAAAGGGGTCTACGTCATCAAAGGCCAGCTCCGTATATGGAGGTAAGAGAGATCTAAATATCTCATTGATTTGTGACCTAATCTTGACACAGCTTCTAAGAACATTATAAATGTACTATGCTGTTATTCCAGAGCACCGGCATGAATGGGGTTAAGGAAACGTTGCTGTTGCACTTGTTAGACTTGATAACCTATAGTTAGGCTAACACGCCCTCCCCCTCTATGCTCTAAAAAGAGTGGTCATTAGCCCATTTGTACAAGGGAAGGTCAACCCATTCATTGCCCTATTGGGTTTGCTTCGTTGATCATATCTAGTTTGCCATGCTAATCACTTTCTGATTTCCTTTTTGATCGTGCCAGAACAAACATTATTTGACAGTTCTTTTACACATATAGACCATCTTTCTCCCCCCCCTCCCCTTCTCTTTTTTACCAATTTGTTAATCTAATCCAGTGTTTCTCAACCTTCTTTTCAATTGAGGCACCCTTTAAAATCATAGACAGTCTTGGGGCAACCCATTCTAAAATGTAAAAAAAATTCTCATAGTTTAACATAATACAGCAACATCCACAGGTAGGACACCCAACGTTTGAGGTGATTTACTCCTCCAATGCAAATACAATTTTGCACACTGGTACTGACTAGTATTGCAATGTTTCTCTTATCCCTCAATTTATCTCCATCTATCAGCTAATGTGACCCCCAATGCTGAGGGAGAGGGGCAGAGGAGGGTCAAACAAGGATGCTGTGGAGGCAACAGACATCCTCCTTATCAACTGATGATCTTATTTGTTAGGATGCCCGTGTCTAAAAAAGTCGTAATAGTGCATAGTGAAAACCTGTGGCTTTTTGTAACTAAAAAGCAGGCTTCATCCATCTACTGGCCGTTATACAGCACATGATTAATTTTTAGTCATTTTGCCAAGGCACCCCAGTGTGCCTGGGCACCCTGGTTGAAAAACGCTGATCTAATCGGAGGTAAAGCCATGCTTCAGGCCACAACGGCCAATCGTGGTCCCTGATTGCTGGTTGCTGTGGGTAACGGATCCACTTTTGCAAAACTTTCTTGCTTCCAAATTTTTAGAACTGGCTTCTAGCCTAGAATGTTAGGGTTGTCCTTGTGTATGTGTTAAATCACGGGGCTTTCAACACATAGAACATCAATCAGTTGATTCATCCTGTAAAATATAACATGACTTGGTTATCCTGTCCTGATTCATCCTGTAATTAAGTACTGTTTGCAAACAAATTCTTGTTGTAACTAATAAAAACAGGGAACTGGGATTTTCTCCATTTGTCACCCTACCCAGCCCCAATTTTTTTGAGCTGCTAGAATGTTTTATTGCATTCCTTCTCACTTTAGTGTTTTAGGACTGGTCTTGTTAAAGCCTCTTAACATGGTAATTAAGGGTTCTTTACCTAAGTGCTTTGAAAGGAAGTTGTGCACTAATCTTGACAGGCCAGCAGAGTGATTGTCATATCCAATTGCTTTTATAAAGACTTATTGTGGAATATGAAATAATTATTCACACAGCAGCACATAGTAATATACCTGTCATGCAAACGATGCAGCCCCACCCTGGAACAGCCTTCAACATCTTTGGACCCCTGAGGGTGCTGACATTCATCCATGCCATTTCATTTACTCCACTGTGCCCATCTGGCATTTTACATTCACATGTGGCTGCTACTGAACACATTGCCTGGTGACTTTATATAAGAAAATGAAAATTTACTCTTCTCCTTCACAAATGTTTAATGAAAGTGTGACTACAGAATTGGTACTGACATCCCTTTTCCATTCTGTTTTTCAGTGTATGGTTGTATGATATTAGTTCTGTTTAGGGCCCATTCACATGGATGACTTGGCTGTACGCCATCAAGAATCATCGCTTCTTTACAGCGGGCAGCGCAAGTGTTTTGCGATCAGCCATGGTCAGCAGCCTGTACAAATCAATGACCAATATCGGGGCTGTTCACATATAACTGGAAATCATAGTGGTTACATGCGATTAGGGACAGATGAAGCAAACTGTCTGCATCCATGGCTGTTCATCTGTTCCTAATTGCAAGTAACTGTTCAGATGTGGGGTTGTATGCGAACCGCCATGGGTACCTGTCATTAAATGGTACAGGCTGCTGGCCGTGGCTGACAAACACCTGAGTATACCCACCACAGAGAAATGCTGATTCTTGGTGGTGTATGGCCCAATTCAGCCTTGTAAGCACTAAAAGTGTACGTATAGCTCAGTGATGGCGAACCTATGGCACGCGTGCCACAGCTGGCACCCAGGGCGCTCTCTGTGGGCACGCCAGCTGTTCTGGGAAGCTGCTGATGCCTTGGCCCTCTAATCGTCCCTCCCCCGCACGGCAACGGCGCTGTGACAAGGGGAGAAGTGAGCATGGGCTGTCAGTGTATCTCCTCCGCTCACCCCCTTTACGCAGCGCTGGACAGGGACAGAGCGGCACTTGCAGAGATAGCCGCCCACTGTGATTCCTCCTGCCTCCCCATTAGCTGCAGCCAAGCACCAATGGGGAGGTTGACAAGTGCATCATGGGACATGTAGTCCCGGAAGACTATAGGTCCATTTTAGTGTCCAGCTCAACATCGCCACCCGGAGAGAGAGAGAGAGAGAGAGAGAGAGAGAGGAGTCATTGCCATAAGGGAGAGAGACTGGAGTAGCATACGGTGAGCCAGGGGACAGAGAGGATACCACCCCTGCAGTGCCAGTTGCGGGCCTTGCCACAGGCAACCCAGGGAGTGGACATCTGTTCAGAGGAAGCGTTGCTATGTTGATGGGATTGGTGAGAGGCCCTTGCAGCCATTATCTGTGGCTGTTCCTAATTGCAGTGTTGGCACTTTGAAAAAAAATAAGTTGGTTTTGTGTCGCAGTTTGGGCACTCGGGCTCAAAAAGGTTCGCCATCACTGGTATAGCTAAACTTTTTTTCGTTTTGGGTGACAATGAGTTAAAACACCTGTCTGTTTATCATTTTGCTGTCTGTGTACCTTACTGGAAATCTCATTTCCTGTCCCAAAGATGCAACAGGAAGTTGCTAGAAATCTTCCAAGTGACGTGAGTTCCCCCTGGAAAGCTGGCCATACGTGGTTCAGTCTTTTTCCATTTAGCCAATGGGCTGAACGAATATAACTGAACTGATTTCCCCCAGCCATACATTTGAGGTGGGTGGGGGAATCCTGCCCGCTGTGGTCTTGTATTCGGACAGTGGGACTTCCCTGCCATCAGAATACACTGATCAGCACTGAAGCCAATTGCCTGCAAGTGTGCATCAAATGGAAATTTTCCAGCAGGTCCATTTATGAGAAGTCGATCAAAAGATTGATTTCTCATGAGCAGAAACAGCCATAGATGGATTGAAATTTGGAGGGGTACTGCTAAACCGGCTGAATTTTGATCCATGTATGGCCAGCTTTAGACAACTGTACCTGGAACATGTCTACATTGGCAGATTTCCCCTTATCTAGAGACAAAATTGCTAATATTGTGGATTTCTCTCTTCTTGGTGACAATGGACACCAATATACAGTAGATAGATTTGTATTGCTGTCTATGTCTCTATCCTGGAGATCTATACCACTAACAGAGGGTCTAACCCTTCCCACTCTATCCAAACATTTAAAAAAAGTTTTTGTCTAGAGATACTTTTTAGGCTACTATGTGTACATGATTTTACCACCCAGGGGCTACTTTCAGTATTTTTCATATTTTAATTTTGTTTTGCTTTAATTTTGTGTTTTTTTTTTTTTTTTTGCAACTCCTTCAGGGAGACATTCACAAGGCCAGAAAAGTGGAGATCACTGACCGACCCCAGAATCTATACAAAATATTGTTTTGCTGTCCTTGCCCCACTGGGTACATTTCCCATTACTTCCTGTCCTCCTGACACCAGGACCAGAAGTGAGGGACACAAAGGGCAAATCTTAAGCCTCGTACACACGCACCGATTGTTGGCTGTGAATTTCCGGCCAACGTCCGATCGGCCGATCATCGGCTTGTTAAGCCTCGTACACACGCACCGATTGTTGGCCGTGAATTTTCGGCCAACGTCCGATCGGCCGATTATCGGCTTGTTAGTATGATGATTCCGACAACCGACTGCGACTTTTTGGCCGAACAAAATCTGGTGTGCATGCTATAAAATTTTTGTTGGCCGTCAACAGAACGGCCGATTGTTCGTCATTCAGTACAGATTTCGGCAGACAAAAATCTGATGAGCAAGACTGGGCATGCTCAGAGAAGAAAAAACACAGGGAAAGTCAACCATCACATGACATCACTTCTGAAGTTGGTTTTTGTTGGCCAACAAAAGTCCAGTGCAAGTCTAGAGCACATTTCAACCAACACAACAACTCTGGACAAAAGACGGCCGATCGGTCGGCCAACAATCTGTGCGTGTGTACGAGGCTTTAATCTATTTGCAAACTACTAACGACAATACCATTTTGTTAGCTTTCTTTCTCTTTTTTTTTTTTTTTTTTCTTAGTAGAGGGTAAGAAGCTCTATTTCTGTCTGTGTCCCAACTGATCTGATTTTCCCTTACTTCATGTCCTGGTGTCAAGGAGAAAGGAAGTGATAAGAAATGTCTCCAAAGGGGACATACAACAACAACACACTTTTGTTGTTGTCTCTATCCTATCTGAGATATTTCTGACATAGGACAGAGTGAGGAAAATATCTTCATAGGGACAAAGCCAGATATAAATATTTGCTATACGGTTTAATCCTTCCTTCCCCACTGTTTCAAAAACAAAGATTTTGGCTAGAAAGGGACTGAAAGCCTTTTAGATCCATGAGGCTCAACATCCCATCCTTTGGCACTTGCTATGTGGCCCTTGGACCCCAGAAGACATTAGTGGGAGAAGTTGAGACCCTGTTCCTCCAAGTTGATAACTTCTATATTTTTTATATTTTTTATTTTTAATGTAAAAATTTTGTGCCATTATTGGTTTTTACCTTTTTGGGTCACGAAATCCTTTAATAATCTGATGAAAGCCATGGACCCCATCCCCAGAAATATTCACATAAACAAAACTTTGCATGCAATGAATATATGTACTTTTATTACATTTGATTGCTTCATGCATGTCACGTGGCATGCACAAAGTTTGAATTAAACATTAACAACAAAAAACTTGCTCCTTTTTAATGCAAAAAGTACCGTATTTATTCGAGTATACGTGTATAACGCGCACCCCTGAGTTTCGATTAAAAATCGGTATAAAATTTTGTTTCACACCAAGCATTGTAATTGACAAAAAAATGTTGTTGAACACGTGAGGCCATGATAAAAATCATTTATAAAAACTGGTATAAACACAATACCGAAATAAAATTACCGGTAACAATATTTATTTAAAAAGCTCGATTTCCGTGAATTTCAGCATGATCAACAACTTTGAGCTTGAATGAAGCGTCATATGCAGAACTTTTTCTCATGATACCCTGAGTTGCCATCTAACGGGTACCAGTATATCAATTAAAATATGAAGAACACTGAATTACGGTACGCAAAACACTGAATTGTACAAAAGCAATGCTTAACGTAACGTGTGGGCGAGGCGAGGAAATGAAGCGGCGACCATACAGCGGATAATAAGAATTCTCACCCCCAATTCGGGCCGCCCACTGTACACGATGAGGGGACGTTTTTTCTTCGCCCTTGAGTACAGTGAGTGGCTGCAGCCGGAAAAGGTGCAGTGCGAACTCACTATTCGCCTGCGCCCTCAATGGACCGGCCGCCACTGCCACCCCACCCCAGCCCTCGTTTATAACGCGCACCCAAACTTTGATTTCTTTTTTGGTAGAAAATTTTGCGCGTTATACTCGAATAAATACGGTAATGACCACTTAGTACAGAAATACAATCCTCTTGTGCAAATTTACCAATCCTAATGGGATAGTAGCCCGGATCCCCTTACATCTTAAATTACATGACTATTTATGCAATAAGACACCACACCATCTGTTTATGGATAAAATAAAATTAGGCCGCGGCCGTTTTAGGCTCCGTTCACATGTTGGCGTATGGATCGCGGGCAGAACCGCCGCGGTTCCGCCTGCGATCCGGAAATTATTGCAAATCGCGGGACGCCTGTGCGTTGCCCGTTGATTTGCAATAGCCCCCCAAACGCTGAGCGATGTTGCCGCGATTTCCGCCTGCCGAATCGCGGTAACATCGCGCAAAAAAAATCGCGGGACGCAATACGCTCCAAAGAAGCTCTTGTACTTTTTTGGGTGTAATGCGTCCCGCAATTTTTTTTTTTTTTTTTTTTTTGCGCGATGTTACCGCGATTCGGCAGGCGGAAATCGCGGCAACATCGCTCAGCGTTTGGGGGGCTATTGCAAATCAACGGGCAACGCACAGGCGTCCCGCGATTTGCAATAATCTCCGGATCGCGGGCGGAACCGTGGCGGTTCTGCCCGCGATCCATACGCTAACATGTGAACGGAGCCTTATTATTTGTATTAATAATAAATATCAAATCAAACAATATAAAATCCAACATTCAAAATATATAAATACTGAAACACAACAAACCCGATCACCACAATCCAGGCTGTACATAAAGAATAGGATTTAAAATATTATCCAAACACACAATCACATTAAATAGTCCCCCTTTGCATAAAACAAAGGTGACCCACGAATAATAAATCTGGCCGCGACAGCCAAGGGAGGGGGAGGTGAAAATAACAAAGTCCTTCTTCTACCTTCTTGAGGTGGTCTGAGGGATTAGGCGGCAGCGGAGCCCCTTAAATAGCCCTTAGAGCGGCACTTTAGGGGGTAAAAATTAGCGGGAAGCCGGGGTGAGAGCCCCAATCTCCCCAGATACAAGGGAGATTTGGGCGGGAAGCTTGAATAAAAATAGAAATCTCCCCAGATACCTGACTTTGAGCGGGAAGACAAGGGCAAACTCAAGACCTCAGGTCAAAAATTCAAGCCACCTCAAAGGCCCTATACCTATTAGACTGCTAGCTAAGCCTAAAAAACCTAATTCTATCTGCCCTGACACTATCCCATGAGCAAAGTGGGCATATTTATGCCCCTTTCCTTTCATTCTGCTCAAATAAGCTGCTGCTACTACTGCTCTTGCTGCTGCTGCTACTACTACTACTCTTGCTATTATAGAGTGGTACAAGATGGTTGTGCAGAGAACGATGATAAAAATGTAAATAGTAAACATGGTTCAACAATGAGTCAGGAGATGCTTAGCTGTCGGTGCTATAAACCATGGCGAGGTATGATTTATTTTATTGAGGAACCATTGATTGGGGTAAGGGAGAGGTGTGTGTATTTTTTTTTTTTTTTTATCTGACCCTCATGGACCCCCTGAAACCCATTCATGGACCACAGGTTAAGAATCCCGTGTTTAGAGGTTGAGGCGTTTCTCAATGTATTACAAAAAATGCTGAAATGAGAGTCCCCTATATTACCGTAGCTATGTCAGGCTTGGGATTGCCAGGAACAAGTTGAATGCAGTGTCCCTAATTGCAGGTCTGAAGTCCTTTTTAATGACTATTTACTACATCTACCCTGCACATCTAGAGCCCTTTAATGGATATTTACTACATTGCATTTGTATGAACTCCCAGTGTTTTCAAAGATTCCCTCCTGGGTGCCCTGGTTTCCTCTTGCAATTCAAAAAGCTACAGCAAGATTGATTGGTTTCTAGCCAAACTTGTTTTTAAATTGAAATAATGTATGGATATTAGTGTGTTCCTCTGCAAACAATGATGTCACTGGTCTGGGTACACTAGGGAGCTCTGTATGATAAATTGAAGCTTTATTTTAAATTTGGTAAATGCATAAATAATCTTGGTAATATGGAATCTCCCATGTCATTTTATCTGCAGGCAAGGTGCACTGCTTACTGTATAAGGCCATGTTTATGGCCAGGGAAATTAGTGAAAGAGATATTTGCTTAGCATCACGTGATGCTAGAATTTAACAACCTGTGTGTAAAGTTCATAGTCTAAGTTCTATAAGCAGAAAGAATGAGCTGATGGTTCTGATATTTGTATGAGTAGAAGATGACTGCTGCCTGCCAGCTGTTGGATCTTGGTTCATTCTGAGATTTGCTGGTACCTGCAGTTGGCATATGTAGTTTTAAATAAAGGCCCACCTAAAGAGGCATTCCAGCCATAACTGTATTTTAGTTTGGGTTTATTGGGTGAACATTATAACCATTGTCAAGTTCCTAATGCTGTTTGTGTCTCCAGTGGAGGTATTTTCTTTCACTTACTGTCTAATGGCGCTTTTCCACTGCATGGAACCGAACGGTATGGCTCGCTAAAACAGTACCACCTTGATTGTGGTTCCAAGCGTACCGTACCGGTACTAAATTCCACAACCCCTCCCATGCAGCCTGATTGGTCCTCACTACAAGGCAGTGATTGGTCAATAATCATCACGGTCATTGTTTATACGGCAGTAGAGGCAGTGCAACTACGGAGTAATCCTGCCCACTACTTATCAGCACTATAAACAGTGGAAAAGCAAACCGTACCGAACCGTTCCAACACCGTACCATGCGGTACCAGCAGTGGAAAAGCAAACCGGGCCAAGCAGGGCCGAGTAGAGCCGAGCCGGTACTTGCAGTGGAAAAGTGCCATTAGAGACAAAAAGGGAAGTGAGGAGAAATTCCGCCATCAACTTTGCAACCAGAAAATATGTCCCTATTAGAAGATTTCCACTCCAATTTTATGATGCCATGATAATTGTAACCTTTTGGATTTCCCCTCACTTTCTTTGGTTAGTAGGACAAATAGTGATAGAACCTTCGCTGTAGAAAAACCGAACGCAATAAAAACTTGGATGAGGAGGTGGCAAGCTGGGCCATGATGTGAGTTTCCAAACCATGTATCAGATTTTATTTATTTTTTTAAGGCATTTCTTAAGTACAAAAGGATTCTATTCAACCCTCAAAGTATCTTTGTAGAAGAATAGAACATCCAAAATATCGTTGAGGGTCCAGAGGAAGTTTATACATCAGCATGATCCTTTAAAAACATTCACCATGTTTCAGGGGTTCTAAGTGAATGTAACTCTTGGTAATGTTCTTTAACTACCTGCATGGATATCCACAAAACCATGACTAAGTCACTATAGAAGAAACCCATAAATTTTAGTATTTTTCTGCTTTCCTTTTCTTGACCTAGTCATAAGCATAAATTTAAGGTTTCAAACCAATCTTGCATTTAATAATCCCAATTCTACCAATGTATTAAGTTGGCCCTCACATTGGGCCACTTTTAATTTTTAGGAGGTCATTTAAGCCTTGGCCATATTTGTATGTCCTTTTGGAATCTTCCGTGCATTTGTAAAATATCTGTAGCCACATTTTTTAAAGTAAACCTGTATTAGAAAAAAAAACAGGTTGAAGTAAACTTCTTCGGGGATGGCATCAGTAGCCAGCAGACTGTTCTCAACTGGAAAGTCCCGTCGCAGTGCCCCCCGATGCTATGAACCTTTATAGCTTTTTAGGAGCCCTTTTTACTCCCCACATTTCAAAGCAGTGTTTTGCCAGCCAATTGAGATGTGCCCACATTACATCAAGGAATGAATTGGGAGTGATTCTTCTGTGTCTGGTTTCAGGAGCCTGCAAAGTTCAAACACAGTACTCGGCTCCTAGGGTGCCATTATATGGGTGGAGTGATCTGTTGCCATCTGTCCCCGAAGAAATAGAATTTATTTGTCAGCACTGACATAGAATTAGAATCTTTCTGCTGCTCTAAAAAAACATTGACCCATGAATATGCATGAATGTAATCGAGAACGGATGTTTTTATATGCTGGGCAGACACCTAAAGAGATTAGCTGGGAAGTGCCATCTAGCTTCATTGCCAGGCTTTGACACAGGATGCAGTGGATCCCATAGATCTGCTATTGCTTTTGATCAGGTTATGACCAGCCAATTGTAGGATAATCAAAGTGTTTTGCAGTATTTTTATCTCTTACCCCCCCCCCCCCCCCCACCCCCAATAAATACAAACTACTGTCCTTAGTGCTCCCTGGGTATTAAGCTCAAATAACGGTGTCACGAGATTGGCTTTGGTGGTGGAGATATTTCATAAACACTCTTGGTGCCGGTTCACACTAATGTGATCACAGACGTCGCATATGATTCGGAGCGCACTGCTCCTAAAATCACATGTGATGTCTGTGCGGTGTGAGTTCAGCCATACAGTTTGTATGGCTGAATTCGCACAGCAATCGCGGTGAACACACACAGGACCTTTTTTTTTTTTTTTTTTTTTTTTGGTCCGCAGCAGAATCGGATCGCATGGTTCACACCAGTGCGATCCGATTCCTGTGCGAACTGTCGGATCACACTGCAATATGCGATCTGATCTGGGGGTGTCGTTAACTTTGAATTGACACCCTCAGTGTATCGCATATGGCAGTGTGAACTGCCTGTGCTGCGGATGCGATGCAGGAACACGCAGTGTTCCCGCATCGCAATAGTGTAAACCGGCACTAAAGGCCCATACACAGGATACGAAAATCGGAAGGAAAATTTCGTCCGACGAGCGATCTGCTGATTTTCGGATTGTTAGTATAGTGCTTTTGACTGCCGAATTTTCAGACGACAAAAACTGGATGTGCAGGCTATAAAATTTTTATTGTACGTCAACACAACGTCTGACTTTCATTTAATTAGTACAGTTTTCGTCTGAAAAAAAACCGTAAGAGCAAGACTGGGCATGCTCAGAAACGAAAGAACACATAGAAAACAATTCAACACATGACATCACTTCTGAAGTTGGATTCTGTCGTACGGGAATTTTCCTATGACAGTAACCTCTTCACTTTCCACATGAGACCAGCATGCAACAAAAAACGGACGACAGATCGTTCGATAATCTGATCGTGTGTACGGGGCTTTAGTCTGGCCAACACGAACAGGCAGTGATGGGTTGATCATCCTACATGTGCTTGTCCAAGGGTGTGTACATTTTTGTTACTGAACGGTCAGATTTCCCTATGTATGGCCATCTTTAGAATATTTTCACACATATGCTGCATGTGCTGACAGGATCAAAGTGATTCCTATTGACCTTGTCAGAGATGAAGCCAAAATGATGAGGTCTGCCAGGATGCATGCTAGGATTTAATGTTTACACTTATTACAGACCTATAATACAGTTTTCTCATCATTTTAAAGTATAACTCTAGCCAAAACATCCTGAAAAGCAATTTCCATACAGACTAGGAAAGGTTTATCATGCCTCCCTACTGTAAAAACTTTGAGATTGGGCTGTTAAACACAGGTAACAAGTTTGTTTCTGTGAAATCTTATTTTCCACAGATCCTTTTTCTAGAAATTTCATTATAAGAATTGACAATATTTAAAGCAAATAATATGGAACCGGAACGTTGAACACTAAAATGCGTATATGAATTATTCAACTCTGGACCAGTGTTGAGAATAACTTCTCAATGCTGGAAGTATTTAAGACCTATAAGAAATATAAAATATTCCTATTTGGTTGGTTAACCCTTTATGCTCATGTGTAATATGTTTTTTGTGAACCTCATATATTCACTTGAAAGTGCTCTAGGGCCTTCAAAAACATTGCATGTAGCTGAACACCATACAATAGGTCTGCTCACATCATGTCCCTTCAGCTGCGCTCTGGGCACCTTTGCCATCTAGGCCTCTGGTGTCCAACCTGCAGCCCTCTGGGCCCCTGTAGACCCTGATCTGTATTCCATATTGCCCTGTATAAGCAATAATATCCAGCAGTCTCATGTAATATGTCTTCAGTTTCTGACAATCTCCTGCAGCATGCCCACAGTTTGACTGTCTCTTGTTTCACGTCTGTAGTTTCTGAACATCTCCTGTACCATGCCACACGGTCTCTGAATGTCTCTTGTATTATATCCATAGTATGACCATCTCTTGTATCCTGTCAGCAGACTCTGACCATCCCTTCTAGGGTACACGCAGACTCTGACCCATCTCTTCCCTTGTATGGTACACACAGACTCTGACCCATCCCTTCCCTAGTAGGGTACCTGCAGACTCTGACCTATCCCTTCCCTTGTAGGGTACCCGCAGCCTCTGGCCCATCTCTTCCCTTGTAGGGTACCCGCAGACTCTGACCCATCTCTTCCCTTGTACTGTACCCGCAGACTCTGACCCATCTCTTCCCTTGTTTGGTACACGCAGACTCTGACCCATCTCTTCCCTTGTAGGGTACCCGCAGACTCTGACCCATCTCTTCCCTTGTAGGGTACCCGCAGACTCTGACCCATCTCTTCCCTTGTAGGGTACACGCAGACTCTGACCCATCTCTTGCCTTGTAGGGTACCTGTAGACTCTGACCCATCTCTTCCCTTGTAGGGTACCTGCAGACTCTGACCCATCTCTTCCCTTGTAGGGTACCCGTAGAATCTGACCCATCCCTTGTAGGGTACCCGCAGACTCTGGCCCATCTCTTCCCTTGTAGGGAACCCGCAGACTCTGACCCATCTTTTCCCTTGTAGGGTACACGCAGATTCTGACCCATCTCTTCCCTTGTAGGGTGCCCGCAGATTCTGACCCATCTCTTCCGTTGTAGGGTACCCGCAGACTCTGACCATTTTCTGTCGTGTATATGCAGTCTTACACTGAATAGTCACTGAATTTTATGAGTTACCCTTTGCTGTTGAGGGCTGCACTTGAGCCCCCATATCAAGAAAGTTAAGCACCACTGATCTAGGTTTTCCATAATAAGAGCAGTAGTTGGTCTCTTGTTCTGTGACTGTGTTGCTCTATGATTCAGGCGGTGTAGAAAGTGATGTGCTTTTGGCATGTTTTATCATGTTCCCCCTTTTAGATATTGCAGCACAGACCCACTTTACATACACGCAGTGGAACATTCCTGTGGAATGATGTGCTCCTTATTGCTGGTGACTGTCCTCTGTCTGGTCAGGGAGGGGTGAATGCTGTGTCCTCTGCCGCTGTGTCACCTGTGTGTAACAAGGAGGGGCATGGAAGGGCGGAGGGAGTAGGGAGTGTACATGCCTGTCGCCTGGGTGTTGAATTTCGGATGTCATGTGTATAGACCTGTTTATTAGTATGAGTAGGAAGGGGCTAGGTGGGGAAGTTAGAACCATACTACGCCAAAAATGACTTGCTATACAACCCACGAAGGAAGGAAAAGAACGATTAACAGAGGCGTAATAAGTTACCCCTCCCCATACCAGTCCTCTTAATTATATAGCTTGCATCAGAATGGTCTTTATTACACTAGCAAAGATCCTGTCCTTCCAACACTGATGCTTTATTTATATAAATACTAATTACTTACAGTAGTTCAACTACCGGTTTCTTATAAGACTCTGGGATCCCGGAGTTCTATCGAATAGTGCACTGCTTGAAAAGTTTACAGTGTGCTGTGATGGAGGAGGGGAGATGAGGCAGGTGGATATGCTTTAGATTTTAGAAGAATCCTTTTATGTCCTCTGATAAAGCCCTGTGTACCATCAAACATTACTACTCTATGTACAGCTGGACTCCAGTATTTTATGGTGACCAGAAACCCACCAGAGCAATGAGTGGTCACGCAGGGGGACACGCATGTAGGCAGGAAGTGGCTGCAAAGAGGCAGCAGAAGATCAGCAACGCTGGGATACTTCTTTCATCCTTTTTTGTATTTTACTTAGTGTCACTAATGCCTCGTACACACACAACGATTATCGGCCGACCGATCGGCCGACTTTTGTCCAGTGTTTTGTTGGTTGAAATGTGCTCTAGACTGCACATGAATTTTCTCGGCCAACAACAACCAACTTCAGAAGTGATGTCATGTTCTTGTTTACTTTCCGTGTGTTTTTTCTTCTCTGAGCATGCCCAGTCTTGCTCATCAGATTTTTGTCTGCCGAAATCTGTACTGACTGACGGAAAATCGGCCGTTGTGGTGACGGCCAACAAAAATGTTATAGCCTGCACACCAGATTTTATTCGTCCAAAAAGTCAAAGTCGGTTGTCGAAAGCATCATACTAACAAGCCGAAAATCGGCTGATCGGACGTTGGCTGAAAATTCACGGCCAACTATCGATGCGTGTGTACGAGGCATAAGGCTTCATTTAGATGTGCAGTTGGGTGGGAAAAATGTGCAGTAGAGACAGGTTTTTAGCCACCACCCTCAAGCTACAATAGGCAGCAGATGAGGGTGTTTTACATGCCGCAGTCACGATGCATTCAAATGAGTTTCCCACTATAAGTGTCATTCTTTCTGGTCAGCCTATAACCCTGACCAAACGGCGTTACATTGGAGTTATTGGCCCTCTCTGCTGTAAGTTAGGGGCAGCAAATTACTTGCCTTTCCCCAGGGGGCGCTGACAACCCACGCTATGCTAAAAAAAACTGGCTCCTAACTTTTTTAGCTTGCTCCTAGATTCAAAGCAAATTTTTGTCAAGCCCTGACCTAAGGGATCTTTTGAAGGTCTGAACTTTGAAGAAGTGAGGCACTGCTCACTTACACGAAGGTTAACTTTTTTTTTTTTTCTTGAAGTTACTGTGTGTCTTCCAGGGAAAAGGGCAACAGGTGAAGAGCACAAGGTACCATCATCTTCACTTTGTTCTCTGCTTACTTACCCATGGAACCTAGAAGAAGAATCCTCTGAGCATGGGATATGTTTCTCTGGTTGGACTTGCACAGACCAAGGACCCACCCCTGCCCCAGTGCTTAGGCTTTGCAATCGGCTGTTTGAGCATCCAGTACTGGCAAGTGGTGTTGTGTGCGTTTTTTTTTTTTTTTTTTTCTGCTTCAGATGGCCAAATGGGGGAAGTAGATATTGGGACATTAAGGTTTGCCATAGATTATTGCTGGTTTCCAACCCCTGTTTGGGCAGCTGATGAATACAATACTCTGCTGTTTATGGCCGTCTTCATTCTACATATCATGATCTGAAGTGAACGGTGGGAATAAACCAATTCTATCTCTACGAAAGGAAGGTAGATTAAAGCAGATAAGTAATGACCCCGACAATTGGCTTTTTGATTAGAAGAAAGGCCTTTCTTGAGCTGTGTAAGTATCCAGTATGACAACTTCACCCTTTGCTTGCCCAGTGCCATTGTTGATGGTCAGAATAATGTTCTACCAGTCGTAGTCAACTAATATAGAACCTTCTACCATGTTTGCCTTTAAAATACTTTTGTCCCTGCCTTACTGTGTAGCTAGGGGGTTCTCTGTGTAGTTAGCCCTACCTTACTCTATCCAAAATGTGGGAAAAAAGTGTTTGATTTTTAGTTCTACTTCTTCCTTCAAGAGGTTGTAAACCGATGTTGTTTTTTTTTTTTTTTTTTTTTTCCCTGAAAGAGAAACACATAATGAGCTAGTATGCACCGAATACTAGCTCATTATGAAATACTTACCTTAGAATGAGCCCCCGCCGTGCCGCCCGCTTACCTCTATGACGGGCGACCTGTTCTGTCGCCCATCTTCCGGGATTGCGGCATCCAGCCATCTGATTGGCCAGAGCCGTGGTGACGTCACTCTCGTGCACGCGTGCGGGAGCCGACTGTCACGGCACGGGGCTCTGAAGAAACGGCACCAGCGGCCGTTCCTTCAGAGTGCATGCGCCAGTGACGTCACTGGCTGCATGTAAGGTAAATATCTCCTAAACGGTACATGTTTAGGAGATATTTACAGTACCTATAGGTAAGCCTTATCATAGGCTTATAGGTACAACATGCAGTGGAGGGTTTACTTCCTCTTTAAAGAGCGAATGACACCTCACTAAGCTATTATGAAGGCTCCTTCAACCTGGACTGCTGTAGATAACCATATGATATCTGAGAGCATCAAGCTGAATAGCTGTAAGTGGATAAAGATATCTCTGGGTATACTTTGCATGAAGTGAGAGGGCATTTTAGCTTGACTTTGGACCCACAGGAGGAGTCTTTATCTACAAAATATTTTATAGTTTGATGCATTTGAAAAAGACACATGCCCATCAAGCTAAACCTTGCATTCAATGAAACCTAAGCCTACAATTTGATACATGCAAAGAAAGGCAAAAAATATGGTCCATTATGACTCCCAACTGGGAAAAATCCTTCCTGACTACCAAAGACAGTTGTGTAACTCCCTGGATCAACAGTCTATGATGGTCTTTTTTATAAATTTAGTATTCACTTTTATTTTCAACATTGTTATCATTGTGACATATCTTAGATTTGACTTGGCAAAGTATACAAAGAATCAAATGAAAGCGGCTGTCAAAAAGTGCAGCAACAGAAACTGCAGACATCGCTGAGCCCTGATCTCCTGTCTAGAGGGTGTTGTGTACAGAGTGTAGAGTCTATATGCATAGTCTACCGAAAACAAACGGTTCTTTACCTCCTACATTTTTTTTTGTAGAGGTTTTGAAAAACGTATTTTTTTCTAAATGTTATTAAATTAAAATCATTTCATAGTCCCACATTGAAATCTGATCATTCCAGTTTATAATATTACACCCTTCACCCAAAGTTCACTTCCCCCTATTCTGTGCATTGTAGGTAAACTGCTCACTACAGCCTATTGACCGAGATTAACCAGGCAAATGGCCTGATTATCTCTTTATAACCTATAAACATTCTAGCACTCTACAGCACAAATATTTACTGCAATACCTCTGTCAATGGCATATTTTAGAAGTGTTGTGCAGATCAGCCAAAAATGGCCCTTGGGTACAGTGTCTGACGCATAAAGGACAGTCTGCATCCCGTAAACCACCTGGGTTCTCACTGATCCACACAAACTGGTGGAAAGAAAGTGTGTGTTGTCTAGAGCAACAACTCGGGCAAGGCCACCAGGTCGATCACAGCACATGTGAATAGTAACTTGACATAGTCTAAAAGGCCTGCCTTTACCATGAGTGCTGGATAGGCATTAGGCCAGTTTGACCGAACTTCCATTTGAGGATATAGCCCATTGAAACAATGTTAATCTCTGGCAAACTGCTGAAAAAGCTCTGGCAATCATTCTTAAACTTGGGTGGCTGGGCAAACAACTGTTCTGAAGCTGAAGTTCCTGAGGTCACTCGTGATTTGCCTCAGTGTAAACTTTTAATAGAGTTTAGGCTCTGCCCCACCACTGTATTTGGGTAGTCAATCACCTTGGAGCTACTTAACTTGGCTACCTATGTCCCTGCTCCCATCAGTCAAAGCTCCCTTTCTCTAGGGGCTCAAGGGATCTTCATTCACATCAGTTCCTGACCTCAAGTAACTTTAAAATTTAAGGTCCCCATCTTCCATATATGTACATACTAGGGTCAGTTAGGACAGGAGTCAGTTAACCTACCAGCATGTCTTTTGGAGTACCTGAAGGAAACTCATGCAAGCACAGGGATAACATGCAAACAGACCAGGATTCAAGCAGGGGACCCCAGTGCTGCTGCCAGTGTCAAATACTAAGCCACTATTCTGCCTAGCCCAGTGGCCTAGTGGAGAACCCATTGTAGTACCTTCCTCCCAGGTTTACCCCTAGAGTTTATAACCCTGCCCTTTTTATACCCATACATATGTCGCGCCTTGCAAACAATATGGGAAACGCCGCACAAGTGAGCACTGCAGTGTACAAAACACTAGTTAACGCAGAATCGCAGAATTGCATATTTGTATCTTCTAATACATGTTATACTTTAAAATCGTACTTCCTATAGCAATGAATAGGGGCTGTGATGCAAGCATAGACATGGATCAGAGAGAGGGTTATGCCTAAAAGGTCCTTTCAGTTGCTTGTTACATTTGGAGCAAAAGCTCTTGTAGCTTAAATCCACGTCTGAAACTGGTAAGGTAAAAAAAGTGGTTGTGTTGGCCACAAATACAGGGATCTGATCTGAAAGAACACCGATCTATATTGTCCTCCTTTGATCCAGCATGCGCATTCATCATGCAGTGCATGTCGGATGCCCCCAATTTTTACATATGCCTCTTAATCACTGTTCAGCTCTCGTTTTTCAACAACATTTATTCTTTTTGGATTTTTTGCAACCTCAGCCTCACAAAATTGGTCCTCTTGCATGCTGAATATGGGTTAGAATTGTAAAACTACAATATCAATTAAGCCATGCTAAAGTCTCCTTTTAAAGGAATTGCTATTTGCTTGAAAAACCACCTTTAACATTTTTTAGGCGTTTTCACAGCTTGATGAACCAGGTCTATTGTTACATGATCACAATTGGACAAACACCTGTAGAAGATCTTGATGTGCAATGCAGGTAATTGCTTACCCGTGATCACTTAGGAGACCAACATTCATCATGAGGGATCTAATTTGTCTATTATATTCATATTTTCTTGCATGCTTCAGTCCTTGCCTAAACTGGGAGACCATTTTGACCATCTTATGTCTGCAGATCAGGAATTTTCTGTAGAACAATGGATTGGGTTGGTGAGAAAACATGCTTGGATTGTGTTATTCCCCCCCCCCCCCCCCCCCATCCAGCTTGCAATGCTAACAGCATCTAACTATGCCCCTCTTCCTGGTTGGCAGCATACATCAGATCAATTGGCTGAACCTCACGTGTATAGTGTAGGAGAAGGCACCAACAAATGGCTTATTAGTAACCAAACTATAAGGTTTGTTCAATACATACACAACAGTTATTGTGCATCTCCTATCTTAGGAAAGTAAATAGTTCGCAAGGTGTAAATACCCTTTCCATTCTCTTGTCTTATCTTCCTCTTGTCTTATTCTCTCAGTATAAATACACTTATCTGTTTGACAAATGAAGGTTTAAACCTATAAACACCAGTAGTTCTTCTTCTTTCCTTTTTTTTTGTTCAACCCAGCAGGAGGGCCTGCGGTACTTACTATCCGATATTAGTACAGCGATCTCTCCCGCTGAGCTGTTGTGTTCTGACAAGGGTACAGACCCTCCCCCACCAGAACACCCTGGTTAGTGCTCTAAGCCATTGGCTGTGAGCGCTGATCGGGAGCCGATCAGCATACCTTTTTAAGGAGTATGGCCTTTCGGCAGAAGCCTTCTGTCGGATTGACTCAGTCCGAATGTCATCCGGTTTCTATTAAACCTGCTGGTGCCACCCGACATTCGTCTTGTGTACTAGGCTTAAGGCCAGCCATACACAGTGCAAATTTTTCTTGGGGCATCTGATCTGGCCATTGTTGCATCAACAAATTTTGTCTTTGTTGTTTTTTGAAGCTGTTAAAGTGACTCTAAACTGGTTAAAAAAATTATATTTAAGTTTGTATTCCTAGTGCAAACTTGCTGTAATCCAGCTTCCTGTTAGAGGGTGGCTACATTTGTTCACCATGGTCCCGCTGTATGTAGAAATGTAGCAACCTCTCTCTTGCTGGCTCCCAAGATAGACCATGGGATTTGTAGTGTGTGTACAGCAGTGAGTATGACCACTACTAATGTGCACTGCTCATTCCAAACAGAAGTAAAAGTAATAAGGAGAAGATCAGTTACATGAAGGCAGTAAGAAAGCATTTCATGAAAAATAAATCACAGGACCATTAGGTAGTGGATGTATATGGATTATTTTTTGGAAAATAAGGCCCCTTTCACACAATTGGACCGATCGGGTCCGCCTGTCTGTTTTTCAGGCAGACCTGATGGGGTCACCCATTGACCTAAATGGAGAGGCGGATGTCCGCTGACACTTGCCCGCCATCGGATAAAAATGGACAGGCTTCCATCAGATGGGGGAGTAGAGGAGAGCCGGTGTTCTGTCAGATTTCCCTACCTACATCCTTTCCGGTTGAGATCAGCTGTGGATTCATCGTGCAGCAACTTGTAGCCGCATCACACGTCCTATTGGGCATGCGCAGAATAGGAAGGGAATTATTTTTTCTTTTTTTAGGTAGGGAATTTTGATAACATCGTAATGGGTCAGGCAAAAGTCCTAGTGTGCATGCGCACCAATGGGATCGGGCAGCGGGATCTCTTATAACAAACATCCATCCGATCTCCATGGCCCACACTGCGCTGACCAGACACTACACTGACCTGACAATCCGATCTCCATGCCCCACATTGCACTGACCCGACAATGAGACAGTGGCCGTGCGCGTGTGGGTAGGGAATAGGATTGTCCCATTGTCGGCTCGGCGCAGTGTGGGCCATGGAGATTGGCTGTATGTATGTTATAAGAGATGCCGCTGCCCGATCCGTTGGTGCGCATGCGCCCGCTCATGCGCAGTAGGACTTTTGCCTCACCCCTTACGATGTTATCAAAATTCCCTACCTATTCCGCGCATGCTTAGTAGGCCGTGTGATGCGGCTACAGCTGGTGCATGACGAACCCGCACCAGAAATGACGTAGGTAGGGAAATCTGATGGGGTAGGGTTTTCTGATAGAACACCGGATTCTTGACAGGTCCAACTCTGCACAGTGAGTGGCAACAGACCTCTCACCTGCCTGCTCAGCTGGGATCAATGAAGCAATCCCCACTGAGCAAGCGGAGTTACTCCAAACAAATCCACCCCATGTGAAAGGGGCCTAAGGGTTTAGTTTAGTATTACTTTAATTAAGTCTGGGATTCTATTCAAGTTGCAGGTCTGGGCAGTTTTAAACAGCTTTCTTTTGTACCTAGCACATCCACATTGCAAGATGTTGGCTTTTCCCAAATGAAACCCACAATCAATTTGAATTTTGTTTGTTGGAGGAATAGTTTTTCATCCTTCTCCTTTTTAGAATTTTCTTACCACTACAGTTGAAAATTATTTGACCCCAGTAACCATTAGAAAACTTCTTCTGAGAGTTAACATTAAAGTCTATGGCACTCAAGTTGCATGAAAGTCAGACCAAGTAGTACATGAGCTACTTTGAAGTTGCTGCGACTTTAAGCTGTGCATTTATGAATGAGTATCATTGGAAAACAGGGAAGAACATGTTGTGCAACTCCCAATGTCCAAAGTTGCATGACAAGTTGCACAAGTTGAAAGGGGCCTAAAATCCAATCTTTTACATTTAACAAAAGTATGTAATATGAGGACATGGACATGCCTAAACAATCCAATTAATGTAAATTACTTGGTCCTCTTGTACTACATGGGTGATGGTAGATCTACCGATTTTGTAGAGTGTATGGCTACCCTAAAGCTAGCCAAACATGGGTCGAAATTTTGCCAGGAATTGGCTGAATTTTGATTCCTGTAAGGCCATTTCGATTTGAGAGGAGTTGATTTAGTCATAAGACTCCTCCCGAACGGGACTGTTGGAAAATTTGTGCTAATCAGTGTATTTTGGCAGCTGAGGAGTTCCACTGTCAGAATACAGTAGTGCAGGGGATGGGGGAATCTGTTCTTTTTTTGATCAGCCAGCTGACTATTAAAAACCCGATCCAAGAGAGGAGGCAGCTAGAAGCTCGTCTACTTAACCACCAATGGTGGAATTGCCTAGAAACGGTAGAATGCTTTAAGGAGGGGAGATGTTGAAGCAACTAATAATTAATAACATTCAAATAAAATATGATTTGTGTCGCAATTGTACAGGGAGTGCAGAATTATCAGGCAAATGAGTATTTTTGAGGATTAATTTTATTATTGAACAACAACCATGTTCTCAATGAACCCAAACAACTCATTAATATCAAAGCTTTGTTTTTAGTTTTAGCTATTTTAGGGGGATATCTGTGTGTGCAGGTGACTATTACTGTGCATAATTATTAGTCAACTTAACAAAAATCAAATATACAGTATACCCATTTCAATTATTTATTTTTACCAGTGAAACCAATCTAACATCTCAACATTCACAAATATACATTTCTGACATTCAAAAACAAAACAAAAACAAATCAGTGACCAATATAGCCACCTTTCTTTGCAAGGACACTCAAAAGCCTGCCATCCATGGATTCTGTCAGTGTTTTGATCTGTTCACCATCAACATTGCGTGCAGCAGCAACCACAGCCTCCCAGACACTGTTCAGAGAGGTGTACTGTTTTCCCTCCTTGTAAATCTCACATTTGATGGACCACAGGTTCTCAATGGGGTTCAGATCAGGTGAACAAGGAGGCCATGTCATTAGCTTTTCTTCTTTTTATACCCTTTCTTGCCAGCCACGCTGTGGAGTACTTGGACGCGTGTGATGGAGCATTGTCCTGCATTAAAATCATGTTTTTCATGAAGGATGCAGACTTCTTCCTGTACCACTGCTTGAAGAAGGTGTTTTCCAGAAACTGGCAGTAGGACTGGGAGTTGAGCTTGACTCCATCCTCAACCCGAAAAGGCCCCACAAGCTCATCTTTGATGATACCAGCCCAAACCAGTACTCCACCTCCACCTTGCTGGCGTCTGAGTTGGACTGGAGCTCTCTGCCCTTTACCAATCCAGCCACGGGCCCATCCATCTGGCCCATCAAGACTCACTCTCATTTCATCAGTCCATAAAACCTTTGAAAAATCAGTCTTGAGATATTTCTTGGCCCAGTCTTGACGTTTCAGCTTGTGGGTCTTGTTCAGTGGTGGTCATCTTTCAGCCTTACCTTGGCCATGTCTCTGAGTATTGCACACCTTGTGCTTTTGGGCACTCCAGTGATGTTGCAGCTCTGAAATATGGCCAAACTGGTGGCAAGTGGCATCTTGGCAGCTGCACGCTTGACTTTTCTCAGTTCATGGGCTGTTATTTTGCGCCTTGGTTTTTCCACACGCTGCTGGCGACCCTGTTGACTATTTTGAATGAAATGCTTGATTGTTCGATGATCAGGCTTCAGAAGCTTTGCAATTTTAAGAGAGCTGCATCCCTCTGTAAGATATCTCACTATTTTTGACTTTTCTAAGCCTGTCAAGTCCTTCTTTTGACCCATTTTGCCCAAGGAAAGGAAGTTGCCTAATAATTATGCACACCTGATATAGGGTGTTGATGTCATTAGACCACACCTTCTCATTACAGAGATGCACATCACCTAATATCCTTAATTGGTAGTAGGCTTTCGAGCCTATACAGCTTGGAGTAAGACAACATGCATAAAGAGGATGATGTGGTCAAAATACTCATTTGCCTAATAATTCTGCACTCCCTGTATATGCTGTATTGTTTGTTCTTTATTTGTTAATTTTTTTTTTTTTTTTCCCCCCTCGAAAGTGGAGTTACCCTTTTAAGTGAGGTCTCATACTATAGTAGGGGGGGAAAAAAAAAAGGAAAATGATGCAATAGCGAAAAAGTGTACAAATGGCACCAGGGACACATGGGCACAGCTACTAGAGGCCAGTAGGTATACAGGAATAATAGGTAGGGTATAGGCATAAAAAAAACCTTTAGGAAATTTCAGGTAAACACTAGATATCAGGGAGTATTCCTCATTCACAAGCCAATAAATCTGGCTTCTTGCCAGCCAGTGTGGACAAAATAGGAAACCTCTAAACCAGTTGTAATGGCAGAACCTGTAGGACAAAGAATCCATCCGGCTACAAGAGACCGAGCATATAACTTGGGCAAGTTGCTTGATACAACCAGTTGATCTTGTGGTGTTTTTTCTTTTTTTTTTCTGTGGCATTTTATAGAATGCAGTAAATGCAGTCCCCATATTGTTGCATGCAGTATGTTCAGCATTATATACAAGCCCATCTAGTAAAATGTAGTTCTTTGGAAGTCACAACCTTTGCACGCCCTTCCACCATTTTGACATGTTCAGGGTGTGCACAGTACGCAATAACTTTTTTTATTCTTGGAGAATTTTAGGTTAAGGGTCTTTTTGCTCTACTAGACTAACCCTACAAAGGCTAAAAGGAAAAATGTGTGAAATTCCTACCTGGAACTCTTTGCCCCGAGGCGGATTCAATTTACAGTCTTTGACGTCTGAAAATGAAGGAGAAACGAACAATTGTAAAATGAATACATGGCAAAGGGAAGAGCCTAAAGATGCTGGTGGCTGTTGTTTCATGTCGGCATTCTTCTGAAAATGCTAGTTCTCTGGCTGCCTTAGGACTCTTAAAATTGAGTCGTTCAAAAACAAGCATGAAGCTGCAGAAGTCAGAAGAAAGTTCCTACTTCTAAACTACATATGTTCCAGGCAGTGACTTAAAGGCTCAGTCATTGAAGCAACCTAATCCCAAGCAACTATCATTTTGAAAAAAAAATAAACTAAATTGTCAATATTTTGGCAGCCTGCATATGTTTCAGTACAGGCGTGCATTAAAAGGAAAGTGACGTGGTTTTGAATTTAAAAAAAAAAAATAAAAAAATCTAAAAATATATTCCTATTTTGGGAACATATTTGGCATTCATATTTTGAACGCTCCTTTTGAGCCAGCAGGTAGATATTAGGTCTACCTTTTTCACATCCTTTTCCAGTGACTTTTTAATCCCCCTTATTAGGAAAAAAAGGCTAGTTTGTACAGAGCTCAGTAGCTCAAAGTGAATTTGACGCATGTGCGCACATCTGAGGTAGAACCTATTCCTCAGACATCTTGGTCACAAAAGGCCAGTGTCAAGGCATGCAGTTCTACTGCTAGAATAACAAGCCACAGTGCTCTGGGAATCCTTTCTCATAAAACATTTATTTGGAAATAATATTATATTCTGTACATTTAATAAAGATTACATCTAAAAAAATCAATTTAAAAATTGGCACAGAACCATTAGAATTCAGAACCTTATATACAGTGGCCATGAAAAAGGTACAGTAAAGCCACCAGTAAACATATAAAAGCTATTTGAAGAAAGTTGGTGATACTGAGAGATTTCACTCTTCAAAGAGGGATTTGGAAAAGCTGCTTTTGGAAAGCTCAGTACTATAGTCCCAAAAATATCAATCTGTGGAGCTGAAGGGTTTCAGGTTCACATTTCCATCTGGACATATCATATGATTGCACATAATACACATGCCCTATTGGAGGCTTTGACTTAGAAACATCATTTTGTTACAATATGGCACCATGAAATTATTTTTTTGCAAACTTAGTTGTCCATGAGACTCTGAGGGTCCATTCACACTAGCGCGACTTGTCTGGTGACTTGGTCGCCTGACAAGTCGCGGTCGGTCGCTCGCCATTGAATAGTACAGGACCCGTTCTAATAGGAGCAACACAAGTCGCTCCGACTTAGAAAAAGGGTCCTGTACTACTTTGGGGCGACCTGGAGGCGACTTGCATTGACTTCAATTATATGCTGTGCACCGCGACTTCACAGGTCGCCCCAGCAAGTCGTGTCGCGCCAGTGTGAATGGACCCTTACGGTTAATGAGAAGATCTTTAACCTAGTCGTTGTTGCAGACTTTCTCCTCCACTGTCTTGTAAAATTGTCAGTGGAACATCAAGGGGAAATCTCATTAGGTTTTTTTGTGCATGAGGGGCATTTGCCCGCACAGTGTAAAAATGGGTGGCACAGGTGGTGTGTACTGCCAACAGCCTGTCAAAATCATTGACTTTTTATGTTCAGGGCATACATCCCTGTATGCAAGTACCCCTTGGAACCATGTACAATCAAAACAAATTGACCATTGATTTTGACAGGCTGCAGTGGGTTGTATGCACCATCTATGCCTATCGGGTGCCAAATTAGGCCTGGTGTGTGTGTGTGTGTGTGTGTGTGTGTGTGTGTGTGTGTGTGTGTGTGTGTGTGTGGTTTTTTTTTGTTTTTTTTTTTTGCTGTAGGGGAAAATGTGCCCTTGTGTGTGAGGCATAATGGAGTCCCAGATTGAGGTAAAACAGACCAGGGGTTCTAACCCTTCCTAATTTATTTAAACTAAAAAAAAAAAAAAAAAAAAAAAAGTTTTGGCTTGACATAAGAGCTACTCTTTTCAGGCTGGAGATGACAAGGGTTTAAGAGAGATTATCAGAAGAAGTTGACCTCTAATCTTTATGAGCATTAAGCTGGTCATACACTGATCAAAATTTAATGTGTATGGCCGCCCTCATGTGATAGAAGTCAGCTCTTTGATATCTGTTGAAAAGACCAGCTCGAAAGCCTTTCCTGATCAGCAGCTGCAGCCACTGATCAGTTGTCACAATACAATGTATTGGGGGGGGGGTCCTCAATCTTCGTCACTGTGTGGATCAGGGGTAGGCAACCCTTAGAGGTGGGGATCTACCTGAACAACATGGGGAAAAGTCAAAGATCATCGGGCACAGTGTTGCCTCCTCACACCTGATTTAAACCTATGTTTGTCATACTACCATGTTGCAGTCATGTGCATTGCATGGCAATCATGGGTTTAAATCTGGTGGTGAGCAGGCAACGTATCTCCTTCTCACCGCCTTTCAAACACACTCCGGTAGATTTTCAGAGGAGCAGCAGTGCCTGCTGTGAGCCTTAGTTGCATTTGGCAGAGACACCCTTAGGGCTCGTTCACACAGTTGAGGGGTTGGTTAAACCCTGTGGTGTATTAGTGGTTTTACCGCCCCCAATCTCTACCCCCCCCCCCCCTTTAGCTGCTGTGGCAGCAGCCAAAGGTGTACACATGACGCAGCAGGAATTAAACCCCCATGTTGCTTTTGGTGGGTGCTACTGTCTGCCAATTGTGACCCATTGAAGTAAATGGGGCCACTCTGCAAGTTCACCCGCAACTGCATGCTTCTGCATGGGTCCAAGGGGTTAAAGCAGGTGGAGAGAAAGCCACACAATGCTGCCTAATTTAACCCCTAATTGCTGTACTGCACGAGGGTGCAAGGCACTTGCTGAGTGGTCTCATTCACTTGAATGAGTCATGCTTTGCAGGTGCTACATCCGCCATCTATGACAGGGCATATAACTCCTGTTGCAACATGTGCACACCCCTGGCCACTGCAATTAAAGGGGGTGCGGTTGGGCAGGGGTGATAACAACAGTCTTAACTTTGGGCAGTGCAGTGTATCTGCAACTTTCCTGGGTTAGCTGCATTCGGGAGATTTTGTGTGCTTTCAGAAAGTGCACCAAACCCATAGGATATAATAAGTCTAAGGCTAAGCACAGCAAACCCGCAGGAAAGCTGCAGGTACACTGCATTGCACCCGCGGTGTGGGCAAACCATAGCACATCAGTGTGAAAACAGCCCCATACTATTAAGCCCAGTGTATTGCTTCACACTGACCTGAAGATCTCTTCTTTCCCGCTGCTGGCACCAGTCTGTAGACAGCTAGCTGGGATAAGAGGTGGAGTGCAGTTGGTATAAACTCTTAGTCCCGGTTCACACTTGTGCAATGCGGGAAGGCTGCAAATTCGCAGCCTGTTCCCGCATCGCAAACGCACATCTGGCAGTTCACACTGCCATATGCGATACGCAGGGGGTGTCAATGAAATGTTAACGACACCCCCAGTTTGATCGCATATCGCAGTGCGATCTGACAGTTCGCACAGGATCGGATCGCACAAGTGTGAACCACTGTGCGATCCGATCCTGATGCGGCTGGAAAAAAGGGTCTTTGCGTCTTTTGTGCGGGTGCAGTGCAAATTCAGCCATACAAAGTGTATGGCTGAATTCGCATCCGCACATCCGATCGCATGTAATGAAGGAGCAGTGCGCTCCGAATTACATGCGATCGCCGCACTCGCAGAAATGTGAGCCGGCCCTTACTGTTTTTTGGTGTGTGTTTTACTGTTTTTTTTTTTTTTTTGTATTTTTACTATTTTATTGGTTGAGCCAGATGGACTTGTGTCTTTTTTTTTTTTTTTTTTTTTTAACTGACTAACTACGTAACTCAGCATTGGACAGGAGCCAGCACTACAGAGGAGGCATCCGCTTTTGCGGTTCCTGCCCTCTACTACAGCTCCGCTGATGCTCTGGAATAGCGGGTCAGCAAGCCCAGACCGCAATCTACCAGTCACCTGTCTGATCTACTAGTAGTAGATGGCAATCTTCAGGTTGCTGACCCCTGGTGTGGATGCAAGAACGTGTGTGTGTGTGTGTGTGTACGTTTCTGCCTGCAGGCTGAACAAAAAGAAAAGCTGTATGCCCATCTTTAGTGTGATTTAAGACGGAAGGGTGTAGTCCTTTTTTATAACTTCTATATACTTCTAGGCATTATTCCAAGTCACCCTCGAGATACAGCAATTTCAGAAATGTAATAGTATAAGTTTGATTTGGGCGGGAGCATGACAAGTTGTGATAATGCAAAACAAGCATTGCATGCCTGACAGCAGCTCTGCAAAAAAAAAAAAAAAACTCTTTGTTATGGTCTGTATCCAGCATCCAGAATACAATAGGTCCTAGTAATCAAATAACAGTGATCTGTCACTGATTTATGTAACTGTGGATCTCTAAGTTTTCTACAGGTTGTTCATTATGGTGGCTGGCTGAACTGTTTTTAAAAAGAAAGCATTCCCTTTAAAATCTCCCTGCTGTTTTGGGAGATAACCCTCATGACTAGGGTAGTTCAGATCCCACCTGTTTAACCATATTACCTGGATCAGTACCCAACACAACACTAACTCAGCATTGGGATTAAATGGCTGGTTTGGCCTTTTTATTAAACAAAAACCTAAATAACAGGAAAACATAAAACAGGCAAACCAATCCAGATCAAAGAATGGTTGCAGATCCTTAATGATACCATCTCCCACAGCTTTGGAGTCTGTGGTACCATTAAGTTAGGTTCTGTCCCCAGCCGCCAAAACGCCACCTCTAGGACTATCCTAACT
Organism: Pelophylax lessonae; assembly: GCF_965119305.1. Taxonomy (NCBI): domain Eukaryota; kingdom Metazoa; phylum Chordata; class Amphibia; order Anura; family Ranidae; genus Pelophylax; species Pelophylax lessonae. Next base: position 76,386,618 of record NC_138777.1, read on the forward strand.
GACCACAGACCCCCTACCACCTTATACTACCCAATCGGTCTAGACTGAACCAGACCAACCATAGGACTCCATACCTGAGATGGGTCCCACCGTTTTATCGTTCAACACCATGTTTTGGACCCTTGTCAAGGACCCCAACTGCCACAGCGGCAAAAGTATGAAACCTTACACTTGTGCCCACTGCCACACCCGGAAAGCCCTCTGGATACCATCCTTTAATTCCAAGGCCCACAGGTCAATACCCACCGCATTGAGATGCACTCCATCCTCTCTCAGGTACAACTATGTGTCAGTCTACAGCTCCACATGCCTAACCACTAATCCACCATTCCTAGCTGAATCTGCCCACCTCCTTATTCACCTTTATCCGGGCATTATTCAACTTCTCCACTGACCTGGCCCCTCTCTATGCAGGGCGGGCTACAATATCGGACCATACTTTGATCATGACAGGAAAGGAAGACCTAAGTTGCAGGAAGTCAAGTTTCACATCCCTAATCAGTTCCCTCATAAAACATAGACCAAAGTCGTTCCCACCAGCATGTAAGACCAAAACATCTGGCCGTCTGTCCAGCGGGGCAAGCTAGTAAACCTCAGGTAAGACCCTCTGCCAGAGTATCCCTGGCACCCCAAGCCATCTAACAATGCCCTCCTCTCTTGAAACTCCCAACTGCCATCCATTGGGCCTAACCTCTTTGCACCCCAGAACACATAAGAGTGCAACAGAATCCAGATGAGACACTGGGGAAAATCTGCAAAGACATAAAGATGACCTTGTAGCAACTGTACCGGAGGTTCTGGCAACAAACATAAATAATACAAAGAACGACAGGAAAAACAGACAGGAGGAAACACACCACCCATTACTGATAGAGTACAGCAGGTGAGGCCGCACATATAATTTGTATCTCTTGGACTCCCATTCCTTTCACCATACCTTTATTAAGATCCCACCGTGACTCCTCTGTGGCTGCCCCTATGTGGAAAGAATGGAAGGAACAAGCTCCAGCAACCAACCCCGGTTCCGATAGACACTTAGGGAAAATTGCAAGGGATTGAAACATGGACCGAAATGAATCATCCGATTGGATGAACAAGGCACCCTTCTTTCTGGGACACATATTCAGGAATTGTTCCGTTACTAAGACTGGACAAAGCCTAGTGCTAATGCCTCTAAACAAGTCAACATGCACTCCCTTGCCTCTCTAGTCAGTCTTGGATCGCCTAATCCAGAGCTTTACTGATGAGGCAAAACACACAGCCTCCCCCACCAACATTCCCCCCAGAACTCTCCTGGACGGGCTAACCAGCTCGCTAATCTGGAAAGCACCAGAAAAGAAAAAAAAAAAAAAAAGCGGCTCAAACAGTCACCTCATAGATGAAGAAACCATAGGCAAACGATCCAGCACTGAACTCAGTACTGAAAAGGAGACTAGTCGCCTACAATCACAACTACGCCTTGCCCTCCGGTAACCCTTAAGCGCCTGACACAACACAGAAGACTTGGTGAAATCTGTAAAACCTGCCAACCTAAATAAAAATGCAAATCCCAACAATTTTCGATCCACCATGGACACTGAGGTATCCATTTCTCTAAACCTTTCACCCTAATACTCTTGAAATAGCTTTAGTCTCAGGAACCCATGATACTCTTGAAATACTCCCTAATACTCTTGAAATAACTTCATCTCAGGAACCCATGATACAACCATCTCATTGGTAGTAAATGAGGAAAACTCACTTTACGTTGGTGGCTATTTGCAAAAATTACCCCATCCCTTAACATCCTCATTGGGCTCAGGCACCTGGCTCTGCTATGTGTTGCTGACCCCATAACTTACCTACATATGCAAGTACTATCAAATGGGGGGGGTAAATCGGCCACAACTAAAAGAACCCATAGCGACCTCATGCACCTTTTTCAAAATGTGGCCTGCAGGGAAATTCCAAAGTCATTTTGTCAATGTGATTTCCTGCGGTTCCCGCACCCACAAATGCACTGCGTATTTACATGCGTCGGGGTGGCATTCAGAATGAATGGCAGCCCCGTGGGTTTTCTCAAGCAGTGTGTTTTTCACTGTGGGTAGTTCAGGAATCGCTGCAATTTCAGCACAGCCACATGCATAGGCATGAACCAAGCCTGAAAGAACCCCTGCCAGGGAATGAATCGGTGGGCCGCGGCTGTTTACTACAGTCCTCGGTCATCTCTGAATCTCTCATTCAGAGGCCGGGCGCAACCTTATGACGTTACGTCTGGCTTTGGCAGTTTTAAACACCGCCATTTCCTCGGCTAGGAAGCCGTGTGTGTGTGTGTTGTGTTATATAATATAAATATTGTTTTTGGCCTTCCAGCCTAGAGGAGAGATGGGGGGGTCTTTTATAGAGCTAAGATCTCACTGTAAAGAGGACCTGTCTTTCCCTATTCTTACATTATTACATTCCTTGTAATAGGTATAAAAGTGATCAAAAAAAATTGTAAAGGGAAAGCATCAAAATAAAAAATTAGAGTAAAATAAATAAAGCGTTACTGTGTGCTCGTATGCGGAAGCGAACGCATACTTTGTTCCTGTCCCCATATGTAAACGGCTTTGAAACCACACATGTGATTTATCTCCGTGAAGGTTACAGCGGGAGCAATAATTCTAGCCCAAGACCTCCTCTGTAAGTTTAAACAGGTAACCTGTAAACCTTTTTTAAAGCATCGCCTATGGAGATTTTTAGGTACTGAAGTTTGGAGCCATTCCACAACTGTGCACAACTTTAAAGAGTGACATGGTGGGTATCTATTTACTCGACGTAACGTCTTTCACATCGGGCTAACTTTAGTGCATCCCCCCCCCCCCCCCAAAAAAATGCATTTGAGAAATTGCTGTGCAAATACAGTGTGACATATAGTTGCATCGACCACCATTTTAGTCCCTAGGGACTCTGCTAAAAAAAAAAAAAAAAAATAATATAATGTGTGTTTGGGGGTTCTGAGTATTTTCTAGCAAAAAAATTCTGATTTCTACATGTAGGAGAGAAGTGTCAGAATTGGCTTGTGTGGCAAGTGGTTAATACTCTGGACCTATCTTTAAGAGTGTGTGGACTGCCTTTTTTTTGCTTGCAAAACTGGTGGTATATGAGAATGCAGAACAGGATTTCAGCTGCAGGTAAATGCACCTGTCAAGGAATCCTGAATGATCTCAGAAGCATCTTAACTGATCCCATTGACACAGCCCCAGAGTCCGTTGACCCAGGCTCAAAATGTTCAACATTTTTTAACCGTAGACCTAAATAGCAGTTGGACAGGGAAAGTTTTGAATGATTGTTGATCAGTGGAAAAAAAAAAGTAGAGCAGCCAAGCCTCTATGTATTATCCATGTAAGGAAGGAACTAGTAAACCGAATGACATGTTTCATATGAAAGGTTTTATACATTTCTTGGCACAGCTACAGTGATAAGCCTTCCTTTGTTACTTCTGAGAACAGAAAAGGCCCTGTGATCTTCCATAGATGGTTACTATGAGCGGATTTTGTTTGTACTTGCGTAGGTGTTTGCACACAATAAATTAATCTGTTTATTTTATAAATTTATTATGAGATTACAACACCAGCACAGTGCCCATCAGCAAATTCAATTCCACTATTGTAAACTCTTTCGGGGGCTAGTCCACCCAAAAGTGATATTTTATTTCTAGTGCGAGAACTCGCTTTAAGCAGTAGAGCTTTAGCCCCGGTTCACACTACTGCGAGTGTGGCGATCGCATGTAATGTCAGAGCGCACTGCTCCTTCATTACATGCGATCGGCTGTGCGGTGCGAGTTTAGCCATACACTTTGTATGGCTAAATTCGCACCCGCAGCAAACTCGCACAGGGACCCTTTTTGGAAGCCGCATCAGGATCGGATCCCACAGCGGTTCACACTTGTGCGATCCGATCCTGTGCGAACTGCACAATCGCATTGCGATATGCGATCAAACTGGGGGTGTCGTTAAGATTACATCGACACCCCCAGCGTATCGCATATGGCAGTGTGAACTGCCGGGGGTGCGTGTGCGATGCGGGAATAGGCTGCGGATTCGCAGCCTTCCCGCACTCGCATAAGTGTGAACCGGACCTTAAGGACATCCCACTCACTTACAATTTATTTATTTTTTTATTTATTTTTTTAACCACTTAAGCCCCAGCCCTATTTCGGACACTTTTTTGTTTACAAGTTAAAACCAGTATTTTTTCCTAGAAAACTACTTAGAACCCCCACTTATTTTATATTTATTTATATATATATATATATATATATATATATAATTTTTTTTTTTAGCAAAGACTCTGGAGAATAAAATGTCTGTCATTGCAATATTTTTTGTATTTTTGCGGTATTTGCGCAGTGGTCTTTAAAACGCCATTTTTTTGGAAAAATTTTGAAAAATCACATTTCACTGCATTTAAAAAATAATAAACAGTAAAGTTAGCCCATTTTTTTGTATATTGTGAAAGATGATGTCACGCCGTGTAAATAGATACCCAACATATTACGGTCAATAGAGATCTCAATAGGCGACACTTTAAATTTTTTTAACGGTTACCAGTTTAGAGTTACAGTGTAGCTCTTTTTAACTATTGCTCACGCTCTGGCAATCACGGTGATACCTCACATGTGTGGTTTGAAGAGCGATTTCATTCGCGGCTCGACTTCCGTATACGTTTTTTTTTTTTTTTTTTGCGCGAGCTGACGGGGGTGGCTAAAAAAAAAAATATATATATATATTTTTTTTTTTTTTTACTATTTATTTTATTTTTTTTAACTTTATTACAGGTTTTTAAAAAAAAAAAAAAAAATCTGATCACTTTTATTGCTGTCACAAGCAATGTAAACATCCCTTGTGACTCCAATATGCAGTGACAGGTACTCTTTATGGAGGGATCGAGGGTCTAAAAGACCTTAGACCCCTCCACTACACTTCCATATATGCAAAACGCCGAAAACAGTATTTTTGCATAAAGCCGTTTTTTAAATTTGCCGCCTTTTGCAGCACAGTAACCCGGAAGTGATGTCATGGACACCGCCTCCGGGTTACGTCATCGGAGACCTGATCTAAGCCGTTTCCGGCTTTGATCGGGACTCCATCCAGCCGGTCAGATTCAGTCTGCTGGATCTGCCCACAGCATGGACCAACACCTGGCTCAGCCTCTCAGAGCCTGAGCCGGCCACTCCGCCCCCTCCACAGCCCAGCACTCTAGTGAGTGTCAGTCATAGCTCTCCGCTCTGCCCCCTCCTCAGTCACCAGCTCTCCAGTGAGTGAGCAGAGAGCTGTGACTGACAGTCAGGGCTGCCGTTAGAAATCGCGGGGCCCCGTACAGACTACCTGGCAGGGCCCCCCCCCCAAGAAAATATTAAAGATATATTTAGCTAAAATAACAACAAAATCACTATTAGCAGACACAAATATAACATAACTCACATAATTCCTGCTAAATCTAAAAAAAACGATGTTAATAAAAATGAAGATGAGATGAAAAAAATATACAGGCTGGGCAGTTGGAGCTCTGGGATCAGAGAGAGAGAGAGAGAGAGAGAAACAAAGTTACAAATAAACTCCTGAGCAGAGATAAGTGCTGGGAGGGGGGCCCACACAGGGAGGGGGATTAGTGAGGGACAACTGTCTCTTTCTCAGCAGATAAAAGCTGATAGCAGGGAGATCTTGTTTTTGTTGTCCATCACTAATCCCCCTCTCTGTGTGGGCCCCCCTGTGTGCTCGGGCCCTCTACAACAGGGCTGGTGGTCCCCCCCCCCCCCCCTATCAGCGGCCCTGCTGACAGTCACCAGCTCTCTGCTCAGGAAACCCTGAGAACTGAGCGATCAGCGGCATTCGATTGCTTGGTTCTCAGTGTTGGAGCCAGCAGGGGACAGATGCAGCTTTGGATGGAAAACTGCATCCACCTAGGTAAGTGATTTAACAAAAAAAAAATTCCATACATCTTTTTAAGTACTGACCTCTCCTCAACAGAGTAAGGAGGCTAAAGTAGTTGAGAATCTTCACACTATAAATTGTGTAAATATTCATTTCAGTTATCAAGGCATGTAAAAAGCAAATTCCTGTGTATTTCATCTGCACATAACGTAAGTGGATATTCACACATTATTATGTGAATATTCTCAACAAATTTTAATAAATCAAGACCACAACATCCATGCTGCCCTAAGGGAACCAGTCCTTCATACCCCCAGGTTGGAAACCTTTGTAGATCCCAGACCTTGCCCATTTTGACACCTGAAAATCAATATTTAAAAAGCACCAAACCCATGTAGCTGTCTGCTTAATCGTGAATGTGCTGTATGAAACCATTTGATGAATATCAAGACTGAAAACCTTGATGTGTTCAGCACATATCCTTCTTCTAAATAAGCGCTCTAAGTGAATCAAGGATCAATCATTAGGACTCCTTTACATGAGCACACATGCGTGCAAAGGTAATCGCTGGCTGTGCAGATAGCTGCGGCTGTCGGCAACCTGTTAAAATAGCGAACCTTGTTGGAGGCTGCACTTTGCCACTCACAGCTGCAGCAGGAATCTGAAGATGCCTGCCTCTACAATTCCCAATAGCCTTAATCACCTGTGTGAATGTAGCCTACAGGTGACAAAGTCCAAATACAGAAGTATTGTTTAAACTCAGCATTTGTTGGCTCACTATGTGATGCTGTTTTATGTATTCACGTCTGGTGTTTTTGCAAATGTGGCAATGCATCTGTTTGACATTTTTTTGGTTATTGAGGCATCTATCTGCATTAGAGTTCAGTTCACCTATGTCAGTCTGCATGCTCATACAGTGAGGGTGTGGTTGCCTAATAGCTCTGAAGTCAATTGTTTAATCTCTCCCATTGATCTGCTCTTTTGATGACCGAGCTGCTTTGGTTTGCTGTGTGCCATGGCAGTACAGTGCCAGGAAAAGGTGCCAGCTATAGACAATTATAGGGTGTGATCACGCAGGACTGTGCATTGATTTTATTCGGTGTCCTACATTCTCTGTGCAATGTCTTCTATCTGTGCACTACATACAAAGTGGGAAATGGCTACATTTAAAGGCTTGTCTTCATGCCGACGCCTTAAGAGTTCCCTTAAGCGCCGGTTCACACTACCGCGACGCTACTTCCAGGGGCGACCTCCGAGATCGCGGTGCGAGCAGCGCGCCGCGACCTCGGAGCGGCCGCCACGGACTTCATAACATTGAAGTCTATGGCGGTCGCCTCCTCGTCGCCCCAAAGAAGCTCCGGACCCTTTTTCTAGGTCGGAGAGACTTGTGTCGCTCCTATTAGAACGGGTCCGCAGCTTCCCTATGGGAGGGCGACCTGAGGCGACCAGGTTGCCTCACAGGTCGCCCTAGTGTGAACCGAGGCTTACTGGAACTAAAGGGCCAAACCCAACCCCTGAAAAACAATCTCGCACCATAATCCCCTCCACCAAATTATTTGGACCAGTGCGCAAAGCAAGGTCCATAGAGAAGCATATGCGAGTTTGGGGTGGAGAAACTTGACTGGCCTGCACAGAGTCTTGTCCTATACCTGATGGAACACCTTTTGGATGAATTAGAGTGGACACTGCGAGCCAGGCCTTCTCGTCCACATCAGTGCCTGACCTCACAAATGCGCTTCTGGAAGATTGGTCAAACATTCCCATAGACGCACTACTAAACCTTGTAGACAGCCTTCCGAAATGACTTGAAGCTGTTATAGCTGCAAAGGGTGGGCCAACTCAATCTTGAACCCTATGGACTAGACTGGAATGCTAATAAAGTTTTGTGTGTGTGTGTGAAGGCAGGCGTCCCAATACAGTATCTCACAAAAGGGAGTACAGCCCTAAGTAAAAATGTCCAAATTGTCCCAATTAGCCATTTTCCCTCCCCGTTGTCATGTGACCCATTTGAGTTACAAGGTCTCAGATGTGAATGGGCAGCAGGTGTGTTAAATTTTGGTGTTATCACTCTCTCACTTACTGGTCACTGGAAGTTCAACATGGCACCTCATGGCAAAGAACTCTCTGAGGATTTGAAAAAAAGAATTGTTGCTCTACATAAAGATGGCCTAGGCTATAGGAAGATTGCCAAGACCCTGAAACTGAGCTGCGTCACGGTGGCCAAGACCATACAGCGGTTTAACAGGACTGGTTCAACCAAACCAGTTGAGTGCATGTGCTCCCCGTCATCATCTCCAGAGGTTGTCTTTGGGAAATAGAGGTATGATTTCTGCAAGCATTGCTGCAGAGGTTGAAGAGGGGGTCAGCCTGTCGGTGCTCAGATCATACGCCACACACTGCATCAAATTGGTCTGCATGACTGTCGTCCCAAAAGAAAACCACTTCCAAAGATGGTGCACAAAGCCCCCAAACAGTTTGCTGAAGACAAGCAGACTAAGGACATGGATTACTGGAACCATGTCCTGTGGTCTGATGAGAACATAGATTAACTTCTTTGATTCAGATGGTGTCAAGTGTGTGTGGCAGCAACCAGGTGAGGAGTACAAAGACAAGTGTGTCTTGCCTACAGTCAAGCATTGTGGTGGCAGTGTCATGGTCTAGGGCTGCATGAGTGCTGGGGATTGAGTTGATTGAGAGAACCATGAATGCCAACATGTACTGTGACATACTGAAGCAGAGCATGATCCTCTTTCTTCAGGGACTGAGCCACAGGGCAGTATTCCAACATAACGTCCCCAAACACACCTAAGACCACCACTGCCTTGCTAAAGAAGCTGAGGGTAAAGGTAATGGACTGGCTAAGCATGTCTCCAGACCTAAACCCTATTGAGCATTTGTGGGGCATTCTCAAACGGAAGGAGGAGGAGCGCAAGGACTCTAACATCCACCAGCTCCGTGATGTCGTCATAGAGGAGTGGGAGAGGACTCCACTGGCAACCTGTAAAGCTCTGGTGAACTCAAGAGGGTTAAGGCAGTGCTGGAAAATAATAGTGGCCACACGGAATTTTGACATTTGGGCCCAATTTTCACTTTTTCACTTAGGGGTGTACTCACTTTTGTTGCCAGTGGTTTAGACATTAATGGCTGTGTTGAGTTATTTTGAGGGGACAGCAAATGTACACTGTTATACAAGCTGTACACTCACTACTTTACATTTTGTAGCAAAGTGTCATTTCTTCAGTGTTGTCACATGACATTTATTTTTTTATATATATATATATATATATATATATATATATATATATATATATATATATATATATATATATATATAATATATTATATTATATAAAATATTTTACAAAAATGTGAGGTGTGTGTGTATACATACATACATACATACATACATACATACATACATAGTGCTGCCTTCACAGACATCTCAAGTCTCCTGCAAGTCGCGGGAGACTCCCGCTTTCCGCCCTGAGCTCATGGACACCCGCAAGCTCAGGGCAATGTCACAGTCAGGAGATGTTGATGCAGAGTGTCAGCGCCTGTGCAGTGAGAGTAAGAACGCCCAACGGAGCCGCTGTAGATCCGGCTCACAGGCGGAGTGATATGATCACATGTACTCCGCCTGTGGGAGGAGCAGGCAGAGAGGAAGCAGCGGCTTTGCTCTCTACAGCCGCATCTTCCACTCCAGAGGCATTTTGGCGCACGCTGGATCATCGGCCACAACTGACCAACTCTGACCTAACCTAAACCCAAAGGCCAGCACAGACAAGAGAGCAGCACCAGTGACCAGGCCAGCACCAGTTACCAGTACCAGTTACCAGGGCAGCACCAATGACCAGGTGTACTGATTACATTTCATTTCATTATTCTCTGGTTGTGTTAAATTGGAAAGGGGGGGGGGGGCACCTCCCTGAAATGAGTTTTTGCAGGTTGGGATGTCTGCCTTCAGATCCATGAAGAAAAAAATCTTCATCTGAGGTTCTGTAAATGGACTGTATTTTTATGCTGTATGCATATAAACGTTTGGGCCTGAATCCTTGGCGGCAGTAGCAACAGAGGATGCTAGGAGGCAATAGCCACCTGTGTCTCAGCAACAGAGGATGTGAGGAGGCAACAGCCACCTGCGTCCTAGCAAGCTGTAAGCTGCATTAACCCTGTCCACTTGTACACATGTAACCCTTGCTTAAACAATGCTCAGAGAATATTTTTTTTTCCGCAAAATTTTGCTTCCAGTTTCTAGCGGTGTCCAGCATACTAGTTTGTGTATTTTCATACAGCCATGTGTATGTACTCTACAGATAGAAATAAAATGTTACATTCTCAATCTCTGAAAGCTGAATTATGTTTTTTGTGGACTCGATAAACCATGGTTTGCAATTTCGAGAAGGGTTTTTTTTCCTGTAGTCATTTTGCAAGCTGCAGATTTAAGGTGACCGATGATCTGTCCTATTCCATCACACATGGAGACAAGAATGCATGAATGCTTATTTGTAGTAAAAAGGTTCTTGTTGAGACTCATACAGATACACCCGCCATGGCTCCCTCCCTCCCTCCTTCCCGCCTCTACAAATCATTCACTTGTTATCAGCAATGAGAGTTTGTTCTCTGGGAACTCCCCCATGAATAGAGGCAAAGTCTGAGACACAGCTGTGTGTGGGTGTGTTTGGGTGTGTATGTGGAAGTCACTATGGATATGTGTGAGCCTGGATCAATCATGCTGTGTGAAGGACAAGATTTGCTAATGCTGTGAAGTAGAAGGACTGAGGAGTGTAGAATTGTTTGTTTGTCTGTGTAGTCGCATCTATTATGCATCAGCAGCAATGAGCATTTCATTGTAAGAAACATAGGTTTTATGTGTGCAAGATCCAGCAAGTGCCTGCTTGGAAGCAGATAGGAAATGCCACAGACTCTGATGATCCTAGCCCATTGTATATGGATCCTAATGTGGTATTTTCTATATAGTCATTCTGACAGATTACAAAGTAATATTTACTGATGGTGGGAAAGTTAGATGTAGACTACTTGTCAGCTGTATGCTAATAATAAATCCTCTGCAATGTTACATTTATAACAGTACGGTGTTGCCACAAGGGACTGTACAAAAGAGTAAAAAAAGTATTGCGTGTTGAAAAGCCTAGGTATTCTATAAGACTCAATTCACACTAGCGCGACTTGTCAGGCGACTTGTCAGCCTGACAAGTCACGCTCCCTCGCGGTCCATTGACTGCTACAGGACCCATTCTAATAGGAGTGACACAAGTCGCTCCGACTTGGAAAAAGGGTCCTGTACTACTTCGGGGCGACCTCGGAGCGACTTGCATAGACTTCCATTATGTGAAGTCCATGCAAGTCGCTCCGAAGTCGTGGTGCATGGGAATGCACAAGTCGGCCCCGAAGTCGTGCCGCCTCAGTGTTAACCGACTCTTACAGTAGTACAGTGTAACCATAAGGAGTTGTGCATGAGTGTTAAAAATAATACTTTGTTGCATGGCCCAGGTATGGTCTAGGCCAGGGATCTCCAAACTTTGTAAACAAAGGGCCAGTTTACTATCCTTCAGGCTTTAATTGGGCTGAAATGTGGCAAGTTGGATTAGAAGATGTCCTGATGTTGGTAACCAAGCCCCATTGTTGATATCAGTGGGAGGAATAGTGCCCCATCATTGATGGCCATGGGAGAATAAGTGTCCTATCGTAGCTGTCAGTGGGCAGAATAATGTCCCACTGTTGGTGTCAGTGGCAGGAATTATGCCCCATTTTTAATGTCAGTTGGAGGAATAGTGCCCCAAGGGCCAGATAAAGGCAAGCAAGGGACCTCATCCGCCCCCGGGGCATGGGCTGGGTTGTTGTACGCCCCCCCCCATGGACTGGGCTGTTGCATTCCCTGATGCTTGAAGTGTGAAAACTGTATTCAGCTGAGCGACTCTCACACAAGTGCTGTACTAGAAAAAGTTTCATTATTTGGCAGCAACACTAATGCCATCCTGTACTTGAATGCAGCTCCCTCAGGTGACACCCTACCTGCAGGAGCCCTGACGCTTACCGGATGCTAGGTAACAAACATGGCATATGTGCACACAGATTAAAGGAAACCTTCACCCTGATTAAAATTGCTAATATGAGAGCGTTGCTAAATAGCTGAGAGCAAAAACTGTCAGCACATACAGTACACTGTAAATCTTTCTGAATCTGGCCCTGGTTATGTGTTCTTTTTAATTGTGCCATTATTCAAATAGTACAAGGAGTGCAGAAACTTGAGAGATCTTAGTTGAGATCAAGCAGAAATAATAATTAAAAAAAAAAATATATATATATATATAAAATCATAGACCGAATATAAAGTCCAGATTTTGGGGGTTGAAAGGGTCCCCCTTCCTCTGGGTTTAGTAGGGATGAACAAAGTGGGCACTGGACTTGTAGACTATGGGGGATCCTCAGGGGTAACCAGTATGACTACTCCAGGTTATTCAGTTTTTAGGTTAACTGGCATCAGAAACCATCAATCATACTACATAACTACATACCCCTCAGGATACTCCGCCATACTCATTTCTGCTATACTTCTTATGACCTGACTTGGAACACCTGCTTTAAGAAATCAAGTGCCCCATATCTTTTTCTTTTCTTTTTTCTTTTTCTTTTTCTTTTTCTTTTTTCTTTTTCTTTTTCTTTTTCTTCTTCTTCTTTCTTCCCTCAGTATAGCAGACTGTGAGCGGGAGGGGCAATTTAGGAACCAATAGGACTTTTGACTTCAGACGACAGCATGTTGACAGTAGGAAAAGCAGAGTGAGCAGAGCTGATGACTTTTATCATTTTGTTGCTGCTCCTTTAAATTATCTAATCAGAATGCTGTGGGCAGGGAGGTGAAATCGGTGTATTCATTAGCCCTCTCAAAGGAAGTGGTGTTCCTCTCCTAGCTCTGCTGTCTGGCAGAAGTGTATGAATCACTAAAGTGTCTGGACAGAATTACAAATCCTTTTTGATAGATAAGAGTTCACCCACATGTATTTCAGAAGCAGGAAAAACAATGATTTAAAGCTGGCAAGTGCTGAAAAGCAGAGATATGTCCCAGGGCTAAGATTTCTAGATCTGCACCCTTGTCTGGTAATGAGGGGAAGTCAGTAAGCCCACTGACCTTTGCCAACCTAACCTTCTTAATGTGCTCTTCATCATGCCTGATACAAGTAGCAACCTCCCTAACCACATTCCAGAGCAGATAACATGGAGCCTAAATAAATAAATTGCCCCACAGAACAAGGGAATAAGGGAAGAATGTAGTTGTTTGCCACTTAGCCCCTCTCCAAACGCAGATGGGAAATAGAAACTCTTTTTTTCTAGAGAAGTGCCCTTGTCGTATCCCAGGTTATAGTTGTCATCATTTTGTGCCAAAAAAAACTAAAACTGTACTCTGCTTAATAAGTTTGCTCCTCCGCCTCTGTGCCATGGCGTGATGGTGCCAGTAAAAAGCCCAGGTGTGAAATAATTGTGCAGAGGGAGATTATGTTCCTCTATAATTTCACACTCCCTTATTCAGTTTCCCATTCATATATGGTTAAACTGAATGTAGAGTCTGCCTTTTGCTTTCAGCACATAAAAGCTTGAAAATTACACTTCTTCATTTCGCGTCAAAGATTTTATTTATTTATTTTTTTCATTTCAGTTAGAAACCCCATTGTATCCTATGTGGCTAATCCTTTCTATATGCTACAGCTTGGAAACCCCATCAAGTTATAACATTTCTTATGCCGCTTGCACTGCTCAACGTTGCTCTGTTGAGGGGAACCAGTCACCCAAATCTATCTGGGGAAAGTCAGTAAAAATTTCCGGGGAACACCGAAGTTCTTCCTGATTCCCCCTCTCATGCCACTACTGTATCCTACACCACCACAGAAAATTCCCTATTTGAAAAGTTTCTCTTTAGGCCCCATTCATAAAGGGCATTTAGCCCTGGTTCCTGGAGCTCCATTCATAAAGGGCATTTAGCCCTGGTTCTCCATTCATAAAGGGCATTTAGCCCTGGTTCCTGGAGCTCCATTCATAAAGGGCATTTAGCCCTGGTTCCTGGAGCTCCATTCATAAAGGGCATTTAGCCCTGGTTCCTGGAGCTCCATTCATAAAGGGCATTTAGCCCTGGTTCCTGGAGCTCCATTCATAAAGGGCATTTAGCCCTGGTTCCTGGTGCTCCATTCATAAAGGGCATTTAGCCCTGGTTCGTGGAGCTCCATTCATAAAGGGCATTTAGCCCTGGTTCCTGGAGCTCCATTCATAAAGGGCATTTAGCCCTGGTTCCTGGTGCTCCATTCATAAAGGGCATTTAGCCCTGGTTCGTGGAGCTCCATTCATAAAGGGCATTTAGCCCTGGTTCCTGGTGCTGTAACGGTTAGTTGCGGGCGGAAGGTGCAAGTGTCGCATGTACTCCATTGCTGGCAGCCTGTCAAACTCTGAGAAGCTGACAGCTGCTGGGGTGGACAATGGACAGAGTCTGACAGCTGCTGTGGCTGGATGGGACTGGGTGGGGCACCTAGCGGTACAACGTTTAGGGCAGTATGTGCCCAAGGAAGAATGCCCATAATGCAGATGACTTGTGTTCCAAGCATTCGTCTCTGGGGTGCATATTTCACTAAATGTTCACATCGCTATGTGCACTGTCCAACCATAGTAGCCAGGGCCGCTGATAGGGGGGGGGGGGACCACCAGTCCTCCTGTAAGGGGCCCAGGCACACAGGGGGGCCCCAACAGCACGGGGAATCAGTGCGATTGGGCAGAGGCGCAAATACAGAATGAAGCCCTGTTCGGCTCTCTGCAGCAGCTGAAAGCCAGTTTCTCCCCCTTCTGATAGCTTTCAGCTTCTGCAGGGAGAGACACAGACACCGGGCATTGTTCCTGTAATTGTTTCTCCGACACCAATCCCCCTCCCTGTTCTGCCTGCTTCTGATCCCCACCCTTGTGCCCCCCCTTTCACTGTGCGCCCCCTGCCCCCTTGCAGCGCTGCAGGCTTCCCTGTCCTGTAAAAAAAAAAAAAAAATTGTATTAAAAAAAAAAAAATGTAACGTAATAGATTAATAAAAAAAAATTTGTAAAATAATTGTAAACCTTTTTAAAATATATATATATATATATATATATATATATATATATATATATATATATATATATATATATATATATATATATATATATATATATATATATATATATATATATATATATATTTATTATTATTATTATTATTATTATTTTTTTTTTTGAAAAAACAATTAAAAAGAGCTTATTCACACAGGTTCTCTGTTATGTTTGTGTCCGCTAATAAGGATTTTAGTGTATTTCTAGTGAAAATATTGTCTTGATATATTTGTGGGGGGCCTGCCAGGTAGGCTGTATGGGGCCCCGTGATTTCTAACAGCAGCCCTGATAGTAGCTCTCAGGCTCATTGAGTTTGACAGACTACTGGCAGTGCTGCTGGTTAGGGACACCTGTGCCCTCCTCCCTCAGCTAAACGCTGGAGCCCCATGCACTTGAGCTAATTGGGCAGTGTGCATGAGGCTTTAATGTTGCACAAGGTGCAAATCACAAATGCAAGTATCAAAGTGAATTTTTGACCAATCAGCCATAACCGTATGACCACTGAGAGGTAAAGTGAATAACATTGATTATCTTATTACAATAGCATCTGACAGTGGGAGGGATATATTAGGTAGCAAGTGAACATGTTGTCCATGAAGTTGAGGTTTTGAAAGCAAAAAAAAAATAGGCAAGAGTAAGTATTTGAGTGACTTTGAGCCAAATTGTAATGGCTAGATGACTGGGTCAGCAACTCCAAAATTGCAGCTCTTGTGGGATGTTCCAGGTCTGCAGCGGTAAGGAACATCCAAAAGGGATCCAAGAAGGAAAAATTGTAACTGGGTCATGGGCGGCCAAGGCTAACCAGCGTAGTCTTATCCAATACAGCTACTGTAGCTCAAATTTCTGAAAGTTAATGCTGATTTCGATTTAATGGTCTCAGAACAAACTGTGCATCAGTTTAATGTGTATGGGGCTGCGTAGCTTCAGACGGTCAGAGTGCCCATGCTGACCCGTGTCCACAGCCATAAGCACCAATAATGGGCACATGAGCATCAGAACTGGACCATGGAGCAATAGAAGGTGGCCTGATGTGATTGGTCATGTTTTCTTTTACATCATGTGGATGGCCAAGAGTGTATGCATCGCTTACTTGGGAAAGAGATGGCATCAGGCAACAGGATAGGAAGAAGGCAAGCCAGTGTGATGCTTTGAGCAATGTTCTGCCTGGAAACCTTGGGTTCTTCCTAGGGATAGGCCAATATGTTTTTTTCAGGGTCGATACCAATATTTTGGTCACAACGTAGCGGTATCGGCCGATATGGGCTGATATTTTGTATATTTGAAAAATAAAGAATAAAGACAATTTTTTTACATAAATCTGATACTGAACATGTTAATTTTTGTTTAATGCTTAATGGCTGGCTGGCTGGCACCCTGTGGTGGCTGGCTGGCACCCTGTGGTGGGTGGGTTGGCGGCTGGCTGGTACAGAACCTGTGGGCAGCTGGCTGGTACAGGGCCTGTTGGCGGCTGGCTGGTACAGGGTCTGTGGGTGGCTGGCTGTCTGGCAACCTGTCTGTGGGTGGCTGGCTGTCTGGCAACCTGTCTGTGGGTGGCTGGCTGACTGGTACAGGGCCTGTAGGTGGCTGGCTGGCTGGTACAGCCTGGCCTGTGGATGTGGGTGGGTGTATGGCTGTGATGCACTCCAGTGAGACTAGTCCCGACTCCAGATGAAGCTGTCAATGGCGAGGGAGGCAGAATGATGTCACAAAAATATTGGCAATATCGGTCAGTTCCGGGGCCGATATATCTGGGAAAGTGCATATCGGCCCCCTATATATCGGCCTTGCCGATAATCGGTCTATCCCTAGTTCTGCCATTCACGTGGATGTTCTATTGCAGTCCATGTCTTCATGGGTCAGGACTGTTTTGAATTAAAGGGGGGGCCTACTCAATATTAGGTGGGTGGTCATAATGTTATTGCTGATCGGTGTAAATGCATACAGTAACGTGCCAAAACACTCTACTGATGAAGAGAAATAGATCAACCTAGACGATAATTTTGTGTGTGTGTGTGTGTGTGTGTGTGTGTGTGTGTGTGTAAAAAAGAAAAAAAAAAAAAAGAGCCTTTTACTAAAAAATGTTATATATACACTCTTAAAGCAATTTAAAACCAACTAACAAGTCCTTGGATGAAATCCAAACCACAAAACCTTGCAGCCACTTCTATAAGGGAATATCTTCCCACGCAAGGAAATAATGATTCTGTCAGGCTGGTATATGGGTTTATAAACGAACTGACAGATGGAAACAGAAGAGTGCGAAAAGATGGAATACTTTTTCAGATACAATTGTCACCTACTGTCTACTGAACTTCTAATCCACTGTACACGTTACTGCATGCACATAGTGAGATGGCTCTTAGGGTGAGGTTCAGACATTCCACATTGGACAATACAGCCTCCCAAGTAAAAATAGAATGTGACTTTCGGGAACAGGCTCACTTTTATTTTTGCACAAACACTTCTACAGTATATATGTGTGTTTGTTTTATTTTTTTTGTGCTGTAAAGACTAAGTTGATCTCTAATTTGACATTTCCTAGACCACATGTAAACACTCTATTTTTCTTCTGTTAGTTTTCCTGTATGGCAGAGAAGATATTTGCGTATGTAAATGATTCTTTGTAAATCCGGCATTCTCTCCTGAATTTTTTGCATAACATCATTTAATATTCCCCCAACTATAATGTCCGCAAGAGTGATTTTATTACACTGTGTAATGCAAAACCATAAAACTGTGTAATGCACCTTGTATCACAGTTGTGCAAAAGCCTGAAAACTCCAAAGCAAAGGGCTCACCACCACCTTAACATGAATTTTACTGCACTGTCTTAATGAAACCCAAATGTTTGACTTTATATTAAAGCCGTATTAAACCCAAAAATGTATTAATGTTGCCGCTTACCAATGATTAGATGTGGTGGCTGCATTCGTTTTTTTTGTTTTTTTTTTCTCCCTCTGTTTCACCTGGTGATCCGGCCAGTAACGCACATCCTGTATTAGAGTGCCCCCACTCTGGAA
The DNA here is from genome assembly GCF_965119305.1 of Pelophylax lessonae. NCBI lineage: Eukaryota > Metazoa > Chordata > Amphibia > Anura > Ranidae > Pelophylax > Pelophylax lessonae. The sequence continues at coordinate 76,404,667 of NC_138777.1, forward strand.
GAAGGAGCACAGGCTGCACCTATAGACAGCAGCATTGTCAGTCTTGGGGAAAGGGGATGTGCTAGCAGCTTTACATACACTAACAAACTAACAGTTTTAAACCAACTCCAGCTATTTACTCTAGAAGCAGTTAGAGAAAACAGTTTTTTTCCAATTGGGATGAAAGTTTTACATCAGTAAGTAAAAGCTGATCATTGTAAGCATCCCTGCTAGTTTTAAATGGTTTGTCTGGCGTCTATATATGATACATCTGCAAGAGAGCTTGTTCTTAACCACATAAGGACCAGGCCTATAAGTTAAAATCAGTCCTTTTTTGCTAGAAAATTACTGAGAACCGCCAACGATTTATACATTTTTTTTTTTTTTTTTTTTTTTTTTTTTTTTTTTAGCAGAGACCCTAGAGAATAAAATGAAGATTGTTGCAATACTTTGGCACACCGCATTTGAGCAGCAGTCTTACAAATGCAATCTTTTTGGGGGAAAAAAAACATTTTTTTAATTAAAAAAAAAGAAAACAGAAAAGTAAGCCCAATTTGTTTCTATAGTGTGAAAGAAGATAATGTTACTCTAAGTAAATTGATGCCCAACATGTCATGCTTCAAAATGTCCCACGCTCGTGGAATGGCGACAAACGTTGGTACTTTAAAATTTCCATAGGCGACGCTTTAAAAATTTCTACAGGTTACCAGTTTAGAGTTAGAGGAGGTCTAGGGCTACAATTATTGCCCTCGCTCTAATGATTGCTGCGATAACTCACACGGGTGGTTTGAACACCGTTTACATATGTGGATGCGGCTTGTGTATGCGTTCGCTTCTGCGCGCAAGCTCAGAGGGATGGGGAGCTTTGCATTTATTTATTTTTTCCTTATTTTATTTCAGAATTTATAGATTGCATCTGTGAAAGTAAAGCAGTCACTCTGGGTGTAAATTTGTCTACAGGGGCATAAGGGAGTGATTTAGGATGGAATATTCTGCTCTAAAGGAAAAAACTACAGTGGCCCCCCCCCCCCTTACTCTGGAGGTCTACACTAATAGTGTATTGTGCCTTTTTTTTGTTTTTGTCAGATGTCTTTAAACCAAAAATGTGATGTGCAGGGTCCTCCTCCTCTTCAAATCTACTCTGGGATCAGCGCCAGGGCTATCTTTAGGCAAGGTAGGGGCTGCTCCAGATTGCACATCAGTCGGGGGCACCACCGCCCCCCCCCCCCCCTTTCAGGCAGAAGGACTGCTGTGTGCGGGCTGTCGGAGCTTTTTCCTGGGACACACGGCTCCCAGACCCACTGCCACCTCTTCAAAATTCTGCCAGAGCTGTGTGTTGCTAGGTATAAGAGGTGGGGTATAGTGGTGTGGCTCACCAGTTAAGCAGGGCTGTGAGTGAGGAGGAGGAGAGCTGGTAGAGCGGAGCTGTGAGTGATGAGGAGAGCTGGCAGAGTTGATCCAAGTTCCGGGCTGCTGCTACCTTGTGCCGTCCGCACCGGACAGAGCAGAGAAGCTACCGGGATGCAGCCTCCTCCACGGAATGTGAGTACTACCCTAGCCTGTCGGTATACCACCCTAGCCTGTCGGTATACCACCCTAGCCTGTCGGTATACCACCCTAGCCTGTCGGTATACCACCCTAGCCTGTTGGTATACCACCCTAGCCTGTCTGTATACCACCCTAGCCTGTCTGTATACCACCCTAGCCTGTCTGTATACCACCCTAGCCTGTCTGTATACCACCCTAGCCTGTCTGTATACCACCCTAGCCTGTCTGTATACCACCCTAGCCTGTCTGTATACCACCCTAGCCTGTCTGTATACCACCCTAGCCTGTCTGTATACCACCCTAGCCTGTCTGTATACCACCCTAGCCTGTCCGTATACCTGCGGGCCGCGGCTGGCGTGCGGACGCGAGCCAGTGCTGCCACTATTTGTCTTCAGTCCAGGTCCAGAGGCGCAGGTGCGGGCCTGCGGACTACTGCTACAAGAAATGGATGGAGAAGCACCATAAAAATCTCCACCCCCCCCCCCACCACCGTATACATGGACAGGGCAAAGGTGGTGGAGTCGGGGTGGAGCCAATGGGAGACTGCAAAATGTGGTTTCGTCTAGGGTGTCAAAAATCCTTGCACCAGCCCTGTCTGGGGTGTCCTCAATGATGCAGAGAGCAGTGTAAGGTCTATGCATCAGTGGCGGCTGGTGAATGAAAATTTGGGGGGGGGGGGGGTTGTCAAAACCAACACCCCCTCCCCGGCGGGACAAATCTACCACCTCCTCCCGGGACAGATGGATGGACGACTGGCTGCCTGTCCTTACCTGTTCCTTCCCTGGCGGCTGCGAGTCTCCTCTGGCCGTACGACTCCTCCCTCTTCCTGGCCAATGGCCAGTAAAATCGCTTCTCTTTTCAGCCAATCAGGAAAGGGGTCTCACAACCCACTTCCTGATTAGCTGGGAGGAAAATCAGTGTGATAACAGCGAATATTAATTTGTTATTTGTCATACAACTAGGTGGGCTCAGGGTGCAGTGCTCTGAGCCCTGAGCCCACCTTTTTTTGAAGCCTATTAGAGCCTCTGGCTCCAATCAAGTGCTTCAAAAAAAAAAAAATCCCCTATTTGAATCCATGCGTCCGGCACCCTGCATGTAGATTAGGGGGCCGGACGCATGGATAGGGGGGCGCCCCTGTGCCCCCAATGGCCGGGCCCGCCACTGCTCTGAATTACACTTGAGTACAGTTTGCCATGGTGATGCCTCTTTAGATGGCAGGTCCACGACTCCCTGTGCTCCACAGTATTTTCTCGGCCTTCCCAGATAAATTACACTGGGTATCATTTAACCCAGAGACATGGGACATCTACTGGCAATAACTGGGGCATCCTAAGAAAAACAAAGAATAAAAATTTAGCCTGGAGATGGGTTTAAGCAAGCCAGTTGTGAAACAGTGTATAGAAAACTGTACATGGCAATTCTACTTAATTTACCTAACAATTGATTTAAATAAAGGCGCTTCCTAATGCAACATGTCTTCATTGCGTGTGTTTCCGTGTATGAAAACTCCTGCATTGGAGCGCATTGCACTGTAGTGTGACTAGGCCCTCTGACATAGTGCTCTTGCCCTTGTTGACTGTATAAGATTGGCTGGAAGGTGGAATACATCGTTTTCTGCATTAGACAGCATGGGAAAAAATGAAATTGGGCTGTCAACTGAAACTGCAGAGGACTGAATATACTGGAAATTAGCCAATGATGGAACTAGAATTGGCTCTTATCTTTTTAAAAATTGAAAAAAAAAAAACCACAGTGTCATTTATCGTTTGTCAATGTTCTTAACAATGTATCATTTCTTCTAAACACTTGGCATCCCAGATACAGCTATTGTATGATCTCATGTCCTGCATGTAGAGAGGAATCCTTGTAATGTCCCTGGGCTGCATTCAGTTTGTCATGAAGGCCGTGTTTCTGGTTCGGTTGGTGTGACTAGGTGCAATTGTTGTCTGCCGTAGATTTTGTGGCAGACCTATTTCCATCTGAATAATTAACTGGTGTGGAAATAAATATTACAAATTGCGAAAGAGGTCAGCAAACAGGCTAGCCAAAAGTGTGCTATGTAATAAAAGGATCTATATAAATAAAGTGACTTAGAGATCTATTATTTCACAGTGAGTGATAGCAGTAATTAAATTGTATCTGGTAACCTATAATTTCATAGGGATGATTTCAAAATAAAATGTCTCATTGGAATTCAATGATAGGGTGTTCTCATATCCAATCTACGGTTAAAAGGGGATTTTTGTATTATATCTCTAGCCAAAACTTTTTATTGATTGGGTTTTTTTTTTTTTTTTTGGATAGAGTAGACAACTGTTTAAAGTGATTGTAAAGGTTTGTTTGTTATTTAAATAAAAAAAAAAAAAAAAAAAAAAAAAAAAAAAAGTAAATATTTATCTGCTCTGTGCAAGGGTTTTTCACAGAGCAGCTTCGATCCTCCTTTTCTGGGGTGCCCCGGTGGCGCTCCTGGCTCCTCCACTTTATCGGGTGCCCCCACGGAGAGCTGCTTTCCATGGGGGCACCTGTGCGGATGCGCTCACGAGTCCCACTGCGGAGTCCATTGACACAGCGGGACTCAGCCCCACCCCATGTCACAGGAATTGATTGACAGCAGCCGGAGCCAATGGATCCCACTGCTATCAGTCTATCCAATGAGGACCCGAGACAGCAGCTGGAGTTGTGCTTATCGATGGAACGTTCAGGTGAGAATAAGGGGGGGTCTGTAAGACAGCTGCAGCAACGAACGTTTTTTACCTGAAAGCATTAAGGGGGCAGCCTGTTCAGGATACAGTATGTAAATACTTGAAAGTGAACATATGACCAGATCATGTACACTAAATCCCAACTCAATGTTTTTTCCCCCCCGGCAGGTGCCATAACAAATGAGCTTTTATAACCTTGAAATGCTTCCCTGTTTACCAACCTGGGCTTCATTCTGGCCCCACCATCACCACCACCATTGCTGATAACCTTCTAAAATACAATGACATGATTAGTATGTTGTTCAAAGTGCTTCAGTATGTCCCTAACTAACAAAGATAATGTCGATCAGAAGTTCTTACCTCACTTGTTGCATTTTAAAAGTGTTTATACCCAAAAGGTTTTTTTGGTTTCTTTATTACTTTTACCTTTCTGATCAACCTCCGTTTAACAGACCAAAGTGGCAGTTTTAGGGTTGAGACAAACCATTTATCACTGGCAGGGGTGCTTACAATGGTCAGCTTTTATTTATGTAAAAGGAGATAAACCTTTTGCTGTAATTGCTTAAAAAGTGTTCGCTGGAGTTCAACATTAACTGCTTGCTGACTGTATACTGTATATATACGGACTCAAGGGGCTCTCCTGTTCAGGATCACATACCTGTACATGATTCTGCACTTCCAGGTCTTGGGTGCGCTGCCGGCGACCTGCTCCCACTTGTCTTGTCTTGGTTTGCTCCTGCTGTGTCCAATCAGTGGGTCCTATGTCCATCAGGACCTGACGATTATTCAGGAAAGAAGCAAAACGGCGGTCTGCCTATGTAATCAGGGCAGAATGCCATTCTGTCAGAAGGGAAGGTACTGATCCTGTGTTTCTGCTGAGGCAGGAACATGCATCTCTGCCTTCCCCTAGTCAAAGCACCCCCCCCAAAAGTAAGGACAACTTGGGAACACATTTAACCCTTTGATTGCCCCTGATGTTAACCCCTTCTCTGCCAGTGTCTGTACAGTGACCATGCATGTACTCTATCACTTTATTACTGTATTAGTGTCACTGATCCTCAAAAGTGTCAGGTGTCCGATTTGTCCACCGCAACATCGCAGTATCGCTAGAAGTCGCTGATTGCCCCCATTATTAGTAAAAAAAAAATACCCCTTTGTAGATGCTATAACTTTTACGCAAACCAATCCATATACGCTTACTGGGGAAGTTTGATTTTTTTTTTTCTTTTTTTTACTTTTTTATTGGAAATGCTTTATAGCAGAAAGTAAAAATATTATTTTCTTACAAAATTGTCTGTCTTTTTTTGTTTATAGCACAAAAAATAAAAACTGCAGAGGTGATCAAATACCACCAAAAGAAAGCTCTATTTATGGGGGAAAAAGGACAAAAAGTTTATTTGGGTACAGTGTCGCACAATGGCACAGTTGTGAAATTAACACCGTATCGCAAAAAATGTCTGCTCATAAAGGGTAGAAAATCTTCCGGAGGGCAAATGGTAATTTGTTAGTCGAGTCCATTTAAAGCTGCTAGTACATCCAACACTACCCTCTTCTTAGATTGACTATGCTGCTGTCCCAAAGGTGGCTCCATTGCTCCTCTATGGGGCTATGGAGTTGATGCCCTAAGGCAGGAAGTGGGTTACTGACCAGATCATTGGGGGGAAAAAATGGGGCGGGGGGGGGGGAGCCTAAAAAAAAAAAAAAAAAAAAAAAAAAGAAAATGAATGCAGGCAACACTATACTGTTTGAATCATCAATTCAGAGTGTTAAGATATTCAGTATGACTCCTGATGGAGAATAGCAATGTAGTTCTCTCAAGACAGGTTTCTTTAAAACCACTGTGGTGTTTACTAAATAGCAATGTGTCAGGCTCCCCTTTGGTGTAACTATAGGTGCTCGGCAGCTCTAATTTAGGCTTCAGCTATTAAGATGGCTGACTGTAAAACCGGACCGAGGCCTAATGACATCTTCGCCTTCTCTAAATATCTGCCTGCTTCACACCATTGCTTGGATTATATGCTTTCTCAAGAAATTTGGCAAAGAAATTGTTCACTCATGTGCATGAATGCCAGAAATGCTTTATACAGACCAATTAACCTTCACATTCATTCACAAAAAAGGCCCATAACTCTGCCAGTGACAGTGTATTCAGAGTAATTGCTGACCGAGTTGGTTACCAAGGAGCCTCAAAGACCCCAAAAAAGCCTTTCGGTTGATATAGAAACCCATGAGAAAGTAACGGCTTCCTTTAAATTTTGTCCTGTAGTGTTTTTTTTTTTTTTTTTTATCCTGTCCTCTAGCCAGATGCTCTTGTAAATGATATACTATGCAAGCTAGTTTAGCAGCTCACATGCCTTTAACTGTATGCAAGTGTGTATTTTAGTAGGGAAATGTGAGGTGTATCCTAGGCCTCTTTTATTAGAGCTGGCGTTCAATGTTTTTTATATCTATCACTCAGGACAGGGGCTTTTGGTGAGGACTGCAGCTAGCTACTTGCCTACTGACTATGGGCCCTGGCTTGTGAGGGAACACTGCTCTTTGTGGGGTGTACGCTGGGGGGACCCTTGGAGTAATGTTTCTTTTGGATTCAAGTCCACATCTCCCCAAGACACAGACTCTGGGACTCTAAGCCCAGGATTCATGTTAAATCCCTAGCTGCCTATTGCCAATAAGGGACATGCCTATTGCCTCATGGCAGATGCTAATATCATCTCAACCACCTGTCTTCCACACATTGTTGATTGTGCTGATTAACTACCCTATTGTTTATTGTGGGGATGTTTTTATACTTATAATAATGTGTATTGCGCTTCATGAGCTCGATGACGGCAAGTCTGCTAGTTAATACAGCTATTTCTGTACACAATTTCATCTGCATATGATAATATAATCAGGCGCCTGACCTGGTGGGGTATATATTCCGTGTGTTTGTTAAATAAAGGTTCCAGATCTTAAACAAGCTATTCTCGGCTAGTTTTGTATGGGGGCGGCTAGAATATCTGATAGTTATGTTCAAGACTAAAAGAAGTGGTGTTCTGACGGAAGCACATTGTGGGGTCACAGTTCCATTATATATATATATATATATATATATCTATAATTGTGTATGTGTGCGTATGTGTGTGTGTGTGTATATATATATGTGTATATAATATTTTTTTTTTTTTTTTTTTCATGCACTGATGCTCCATATAGAATAATAGTAAAAATGCATAAAAAGGAACTTTAAATGGGCAAAAGAAAAAAAAAAAAAAAAAAAGATGAAGGCGGACCAGACATAATTCTACAGTAAGAGTGATTTACGTTCAAAAGGCGAAAGTGGTTTTTTTTTTTTTTTTTTTTTTGGAGAGAGGAAAGCGTTTGTCAGCATAATAAAGTGGTTGTATCACTGCTTTCACAGTATAGATTGAAAAAATATCTATACTTTTTTTTGTATTCAGCACATGTTACAATGCTATAAGCTCACTTTGCAGATCTTCTGAACCCTGATGGTCATTTAGAATCCTACACAATATAATCCTGACTGAACTGTACTCTCAGCTGCCAGGATTAGATTTCTTTTCTTTATTGGAGCTACTGCTATTGCATCGAAATGGAATGGAGATACAGGTAGGTTTACCATTATTTAGGTATGCTGGTGAGTCTGACTCTGATTAGAGTTCTTGTGTAGGTAGGCAGATTTTTTTTTTTAATATAAAACACTGGCTGTTATAAAATTGAGAACATCCTTTTGTTGATCTATAGCTCTTGTAGATGTATGCACAGTATGTATTCTAGCTGAAGGCCTCTCCCATTTTGATGAGAATTTTTTTTCTCGTTTAAACTTTGTTTAAACTGGCCCATGCCCATTTACCAGTGATGAGCTTCAGCTAGTAGTTTTGATTGCTGTCCTCCTCTAAACTGTCTTCCTAACCCAACCATAACAATCCTGGTGAGCGTTGTTTGCTTGGACTTCTACTACTCCTGACTAAGAACTCCAAAGAACAATAAGGGAAAATGCATACCCAATTGAAAAAAAAAATAAAAATAACCAGCCTTTGCTGCAATTTTCACCTTAATCTCAAGATTTCGCCTGAGTACTTTTGTTGTGTAGTTGTGAAACTTAATCTATTTCTCCCCGACCCATGGGGACTTTCCTATTCTGGCTGAGTATTATCAGCATGGGACCCTCAGGATCTCCCAGCACTGGACATTTGGAACACCTGCAGGGCAACAATCAGTGGTCAAACCGCAACTTCCCGGAATACTTTCAGATCCATCCTAGACATACCCATCAATGAACCCCATTGTGATCCCGATGGGACAAACCGTACCCAGAAGGCAACTCCTATAAATTACAGGAGCAGTTCACACAAAGAAATGCCTTTTCAAGAGCTTACAAAGTTAATAATGTAAAGCCGGGGCCTCCAAACTTCCTAAACAACAAAGGGCCAGTTTCCTGCATTTCAGACAATAGGAGGGCCAGACTGTGGCCAATGAGAGTAGAAAATTCCCCAGCATCGATGGGAGCCCACAATCTCTCAGGTTTGGTGGTCAGTGCGATTTTAAAAAAAAAAAATGTGGTCAGTAGGAGGAAAAATTCCCCATGATTAGTATTCGTGGCAGAAATGGTGCACCATTGTTGGTGTCCGTGGGAGCAATGATACCCCAATAATTGGTATTAGTGGGAGGAATAGGGCCTCACTGTTGGTGTCCATGAAAGCAATGGTGCTTCATCGTTAATGTCAGTAGGAAAAAATAGTGCCTCAAGGGCCAGACAAAGGCAAGCAAAGGGCCACATCTGGCCCTCGAGCCACAGTTTGGAGACCACTGATAAAAAAGTACAAATCGGCCTCCCACAAGGGATTGATGGCACACAGCTTTAAGGTTGCAAACAGTTTGTAATAGAGTTGAGAGACAAGAGGGGCATCTACCTAAAAAGAGGGGGTGTTTTCAGAGCCCAGCATCCCCATACAGGGGAAGTTGAGCAGTATATAATAATGAAAATTCATATTACACCATCCAGCTCACCCACAAGGGGGAAGCGCTACAGTAAATGCTGTGCAATTATACCATGAACTTTGACCGTTCAACTGCAGGGTATACAGTTAACCACTTTTCCCAGTAAAGACTACCCCTCCGGAAATCTCACCAAGTAATTCATCTATCACCTTCTTCCCATGGTGCCCATCAGGGATGGATGATATAGCCAAATACACACGTACACAGTGCACCCCTGAACTCTACACCCCTGAATAATAAAAAGAGTAGATACATATTACGGATCCAACGAGCCCTTTGAGGGTAACCATACTCCTGATGCCATATATCCCAGAACTGTTGCACTGAAAATACATTTAAGACCTACTGCTGATGGGATTGTGTTTGACACCCCTGCCTTTTGAGGCTAGCTACTGGATAAAAGTACACCTATGGTGACCAGGTCACCCAGAAACCAAACTTTAGCCACCCTTCTTTTTCTGTTAGCTTCTTATTTCTGTTTTTGGATCTCGTTAAGAACATCTGCTGTCCTTTGTATTTGCCACCAGTTAATTTGCTTTCATGTCTGTGGGCCTTATTACCGTTCATGTAACAGTATTCACCATTATCATGCAGGAAGGAAAGTGTAGATGGATATGTACACATTACTGCTGTGTACTTTTCCTTTCATCCTCCGTTATTCATCACCTCCGGTTCTGGACAAGTGTTTGCTTTCACATTGCTCTACATTGGCCTTTTTATTGTCCCAATCAGGCATATTGCTTTTCAGACCAGTACAAGCATTTGTTTCTAGAGACATGATGTATTTAGTAACCTAGAAGACCAAATATGTTTAATGAACTGAAATGGTGTCTTGACCGATAGAAAAAAAAATTCGCAGAACTTGAATTGTAAATGCAACTGCACATAATTTTGTCTTTGGTCCACCTGCAAAGTCTCACAAATACCTGTTGAATTTGCTGGTAAAGTCCACCTAATGCACTACCTGTGATGGAGGGACAGCTCCTGTGCTTCACTGTTCATGAATTCTCAGCAGCAATGTCTCTTATGTAGTCTGTGCCAATCAATCAGTGCCAATTAGTGTTGAGCAAACACGGACTGTATTATTTGGGTCCGTACCGGATAATTGGATTTTTGTTACCCGGACATGGACCCGAAAACTTTACTGTATGTTCGGGTTTAAAATCCGTGTTCGGTAATTTTATTTCCTGTTTTGTATGTAATGGCGCGGTTTTAATGGCGGGCTTTCAACAGCCAATCAACAAGCGTTTAACTGGTGTGCCATAGAAGCCATCACAGCCATGCCTACTAATAGCATGGCTGTGATTGGCCAGCTGAAGCGTGTGACCCAGATCTTTATAAGCTAGAGACACAGCTCGCTGTGCGTCAGTCTGCTCTAGTGTAGAGAGAGAGCACACACAACTGTGCTGGCTGCTGCTGATTAGGGACAGACAGGGAAAAAAAACATTGTGCCCGAAAAGAATGCAGGGACAGGTCGGAGTGTAGGCAGGGAAAGATATTTGAGCATTTTAGGGACAGGCTGGAGAGAGTAGGCAGGGAGAGATTAGGAGACACAGGACAGAACAATCGTCCGTTAGCGATCTACATCAATTTTGCTGTGTGGGGGGTGGTGCAGTGAACAATCTTTTTGCCCTCACTTGAGCCCACTGAGGAGGAGGAGGGAGAAAAAAAATATTTTTATCAGTCTGTTGTGTGCAGCGTTCAGCTATATTTTACTACAGATTGCTGTTCTAATCTGCTATTTAAAAATTACAAATTTAAAGGGGAATTTTTTTTTTAAGAGCACTTGCCATGCTCTTAACTACATTTTGCTGCCATTTGCAGCACTCTAGCCCTTTCCATTGGTTTTTTAGAGCCATTTTAGTGCCTGAAAGTTCGGGTCCCCATTGACTTCAATGCGGTTCGGTGTCCGGAAAAAGTCCGGGTCACGGACCCGGACTTTTTTTTTTTCAAGTTCGGCTGAACCCGCCGAACACAGACATCCAGGTGTCCGCTCAACTCTAGTGCCAATCAATTAGATCCTATCTTATGTTTTTTTTTTTTTTTTTGACTGCAGTAAAACTCGAAGAACCTTATTACTGTACTGTTATCCTCTTCATTATTTTTATAGTATATAGGGAATAGAGGGTTATAATAGGAATATGGTGTACGTTTTCGTTATTATGTAATTTTATGGGTACCTCTGAACTTCCAGATAGCCTAGCAATTCCCAGTATGACCACTCAACAAGTATAATTTGCAAATCCATTCCTTGTCTCAAAAAAAAAAATACATAAGTAAAGGAAGGAAAGTGAATCCATGCAATCCAAATACAGCCTACGCAATGTAACTTCGCAGCATGAAGTCAATTGACTACTAGTAGCTGGGCAGAAGTCAATGAGCTTTATCTGTCAAGGCAAAGTGCAATAACCCACAGTAACATCTGATCATTTTTTTCACTGGAGGGACTTCAACAAACTGAAATGTGAGTGCTATGACTTCTTACACTTTGTGCCTCTTCATAACTCTGCATGGTAATTTGCTGAATGAGCTTTTACATATGAAGGGTGTAGTTATAAACCTGTCTTAACAGTCTTCAGGGCAACAGGTTAACAGCCCGCATCATAAAATTCTAAAGTGGTGGTACTTGCCGGTGTCACCATGTCAGGGAACTAGGTCCCCAGGAGAGGTTTGTGAACAACTGGAAAAGGTGAGGGGTCAGGTCAGACTGTAATAACAAATATGTAGCCAAGTGCTGGCTATATAGTTTTTTTGCCATCATGGGACCATCTTCTTAATGAAGATTGCATTGAGCTTTGTTCCCTCTAGTGCCTAGCGTGGGGATCATGACATAATTCCCTAACTGCAGAGAGAGAGAGACCACTATTAAAGCAGAGGATCGTGGGACATGTAGTCCAGAGAGCCAGGACCTCAATATATTGAATGCTGTTGCAAACTACAAGTTCCAGCTGGCTGCACAGGGGAGGAATTCTGGGTGAACCAAGAAATAAAATGGTCCGGACAGGGGCTTGCTGTCTTGGGACTCAAGGCCTGCAGCTACAGGAGCAAGAGGCTAGGTTCCCCTGGTTGGCGTAAGAGGGCGCCACGGCCTGGATAACACAGTGAGCCTTATTCCTGGAGGCAGATCCACAGTTGCCAGGTTTTCATCGGCAGAATGGCTATCCGGAGTCGCTCTCCTTTATACCTACTGATGCTGCTAAATCCCTGGGTCCTCGGGTGCACAGCCAGGCATCTTCGATTTGGTTGCAGACCCTACAAGAGCCTGTTCCAGGACACTTGATCTTCCGGAGCCTTGGTATCCTCAGACACCTGTTCTGATGTCAGTCTAAGATCAGAGTTCCCCTTACTTGTAGATATTTCTCTTGCTAACAAAACTTTATACATATTGGCAATACATATACTTTAATTCTGGTATGGTGTAATTCAGTATCAGATAGAGGTGCACAGCTGTATTCTGCTGACCATGTTTTGGTTCATTTAACTTACTGTAGAAGGATGAAACCCCCTTGTAAACATTTTTTTGTCTTTATTTACTTCTGGTATGCATCCCGTATTTGCTCTTTTTAAAGTAGTTGCATTCTTTGATTATTTTCACATAATTTAGGTCATAGTTCAAGGATACACCTCAACCCAGAGTTATTTTCCTACATACCTGCTGTAAAATATTTACTGAATTCCAACTGTCTTCATCCATGAGGTTGACAATAGTCTTAATGTGCATCTGTCCCCTATAGCTACACCTTGTCCTAATTTGCCTACAGACAACAGAATGTTCACCTGATTTAGTCTGCTATAATCGGATGCAGCAATCTTATGTCTATATCTACTTCTGGATCATGGTAGACCTCTCCTGACTGAGCCAGTGTGGGAAGTGACAATCCGCTGGTTTGTAGATTTCATGTTAAATCCTATTTTTATGCCACATCAGATAAGCTGGCACTGGGGATGTCCAAATGGCTGCATCTTCATGGAAGCCAACGTGCGTGTTTGTACAATATGAACATGTGTGTTTGTAGAACGATTGCACTATGGCTAGTTCATAAAATCTATAGGCACCTAACCCAAACGGGGGAAACCTGGCACTAAAAGCATGTGTGGCCAATGTGTAAAGGTGCCTAGCAACAGAACTTTGCTCTTTTCACAATAGCATACTTGTACAGAAGTCTTCCCCCAAACTGCACATTCTTTGGCTGTCCCTTTTTGGGCAATAGAATCGGTCAGTGGCGTTGTAGTTATGTTCCCAGCTGATTGCTTTTTTATTATTTTTTTTTTAAATTCTAAAATAATTGGGGTTTGTTTCATGCTACAGCTAGTATTTCCACAAAAATCATTCTACAGACTCAAAGTTGAACTAAAAGATGCTTTAACCACTTGCAGACTGCCTAACGACTATTTACGTCGGCAGTCAGCCCCTCACAGGCAAAGTGACGTAGTACTACGTCGCTAGCCTGTGAGGCTCTAGGGAGCGAGCGCGCCCTGCTGGAGGCGCGCTCCCGCTCGCTCACGGACCCCCCCACGCGTGTGAGCGTTGGACCCGATGTCCGCCGGTCACTAGCGATCGTCGGTTACACCGGGAGAAAGGCAGGAGGCTAGTGTAAACAAAGCCGCCTGTCTTTCTCCCCTGTGTAACAGCAGAGATCATACGGTCCTGCTATGTAGGACCGTAGATGTCTGCTGTTACATCCCAAGCCACATCCAATCACAGTTAGAAGCATGCCCCTAGGGACACACTTAACCCCTCCCTCTCCAATAAAGTTAACCCCTTCCCTGCCAGTGTCATTTTTACAGTAACAGTGCATATGTATAGCACCGATTACTGTAGTAATGTCACTGGTACCCCCAAAAGTGTCAAAAATGTCAGTCAAGGGTCCAATCTGTCCGCCGCAATGTCGCAGTCCAGCAAAAAAAATCGCAGATCACCGCCATTACTCGTTTAAAAAAAAAAATAATAAAATAATAAAAATGACAAAAATCTTTCCCTTAGTAAACGCAATAACTTTTGCGCAAACCAATCAAAATACGCTTTTTTTTTTTTTTTTTTACCAAACATATGTAGCAGAAAACAAATTGGCCTAAAATGTTAAAAAATTTTAATTTTTACATTTTTTTTTTTTTTTTTTTTGGGGAATTTCATATAAAAAAATGTGAAAAATATTATTTTTGCTAAATTGTCGCTCTTTTTTGTTTATAGCGCGTGATCAAAAAATCGCACAGGTGGTCAAATACCACCAAAAGAAAGCTCTGTTTGTGGGAACAAAAGGACGTCAATTTCATTTGGGTACAGCGTCGCACGACCGCGCAATTGTCCGTTAAAGTCACGCAGTGCCGAATCGCAAAATAGGCCCTGGTCAGGAAGGGGGTAAAATCTTCCGGGGCTTAAGTGGTTAAGGTTATCAAAAAAGCTGCTCATTGCTTATGCCTTGTAAATGCCTTTGGAATCGGATAGTCTCCAGACTAGCATTTGCAAACCAGGATTAAACTGTGCCTACTTTTACGTGTGTAAGGTTTTACCTATATGATTAACGATTGCCCATTCTGGAACACCTATAGCTTTCTCTATTCCTTGCACTCCCCCCATTCATTTCACCTCTAAGAGCCCATGGAAAGCATGAGCAATCTTTAGCCTTGAACACGGTTAGGACTACTGCAGGGGAACAGGACAGCAGGGAGCATAGGGAGTGTAAGTATCTGTTGAAAGAGAGGTGGAGGGGAAGCTATCAAGAAAACTTTTCACCTTGCCATTAATGAGCTAGTGACAGATTCCATTTAAAAACAGGAAATTTAAATTTGCTATAATAACATTCTTCTGGACATTGCGGCACTTCTATGTGCAGATTTCTGAATGTCCCTGTAGAAAGAACACGGAGCAGTGAGTTAGTTGGCAGGGCTAGTTGGATTGAAATGTCGAACAACATTTGATGCTTTTCATGCTGTGTTAACTAGTTGAAATAAAAGGGGGGAAAAAAAAATCTGATTTTCTGTTAAATGACCTAAAACTTCCTGATTAGTCTTGCTTCAGCTTTTATGATGTCCACGCTTGTAGAGTTCTTGTGGAGATCATAGAACTTCTTTATTTTGATGAATAACACTCTCTCTCTTTCTTCTCTCACACAGAGAGCTACACCACTCGATCCCAGTACAGTTCCATGCCAGCTTCCTACAGCTCCCGCTCCCAGATCCTCAACCCCGATCAAAGGATAGCTGTAAGTACCTGTTGACTGAGCTTTGAAGGGTGGGGTGACATTTATTTACCACTATTCATACAATGTATGAGCATCTTGTAATGTTTATAATCCACTGCAAATCCTATCTTTATTGCTGGCTCTTAGTCATGTTAGAACTAGCGTTCCCACTTTACTTTTAAATTGGCCTGTTTTTCAGGCAATACTTTTCTATCTAGGAAAAAATAGGTTTATGCTAAAATTAAAGTCTGCAAGTTGTTACAAGACAGTCACCTGTGGTCACAACTCAAACCCTGAGGGCCCATCCATGCTGTTGAGACCTGGTGCCTTGCATTAATGAAAATTTGAGATAAGACAACCTACTTATTTGAATAATTTTGCTGCAAAAGCACTAGCCTGCACTAAAAATTGGACACATCATTTTTTTGCAATACAGTGTACCACAACGCACCAGGAGTTGTTCTGTTCTACAGTGCAGATGCATCAAAGTGCAATTGAAAATGAATGACTGTCTCAAGCTCAAATTGTGGTTTCCAAAGCATGCAGCCAAAAGTAGAATAATCCATTCATTTAATACCTTTCCTGACCATCTGGATCATACACAGCATAGACGAAAAGTAATAAATACTACTACTAAAAGCTTTAGGTGTCTCTCCAAAAACCATATAGTAATCTCTATATATAAACTATAAAAATTAGAAAAACAAAACCGTATGTCCGAGAAATTTTTTTGGCTGGTGACCCAAGATAAGTGCTTAAACACCACAGATTATTAAAAAAACAATTACAAAGCAACAAATGCCAATAGGCTCTGTGACCAAAAATTACAGAAGCCAACTACTAGGATTAAGCAGTACCAAAAAAAAAAAAAATCCTAAAGGTGGAGGTAGTCGCATTGAGGATTTAATATATAATAGAAGCATACACCTTATTATGTGTTGAGTTAAGGCAGCCTATTTATTTTAACAGGCTGGAAAAGCACAAATCTGCACTATAATTTGGAAATGCATCATTTATTGCAATACAGTGTACCACAAAGCACCATGAGCGGTGCTCTGCAGATACATTGGGGAGCAATTGAGAATAAATTATGGATTCAAGCTCAGTCTGCGATTTGCCAAATCTTGCAGCCAAGCAAAATAATCCAGTTATTCAACCTCTTTCCTGACCTGGACCATACAGAGCATTAACATAAAATAATAAATACTATATATAAGAGGAGCTTTAGGTGTCTCTCCAATAACCATGCATCATTTTTTTGTAATAGAATGTACCACAATGTGGCGTTTGTGCTTTGCAATGCAGGTGCAATTGAGAATGAATGACTGACTCAACTCAGACTGTGGTTGCTAAGGCATGCAGCCAAAGCAGAATAATCCGGCCCTTCAACACCTTCCCTGAGCTTTTGGATCATATAGAGCATAAACGAAAAGTAACACAGGGAGCACAAACATAAGTCTGAGTGATGAAACACGTCAGCTGGAGTCATTGCATGCATCATGTGACCATTGGAGTATAGGTGAATTGCCCTTCGGGAGCTTATGGGTGAATGTTAACACTACCATTCCCTACAATAACATTTGTCAGTGCTGTGAATCACTCATAAAATGTGAGTTTAATATTGTAAAATATTGTTTTGGAGTAAAATGGGTTGCATTATGAAGAAGTGATTGATCTTGTTTATTTTGGGAAGGAGTTCTTTCTGATGACGACCTCATTTGTCTGAGAGGGCAGAATACACTGAGAGATTGAAATGTGAGCAGACTAATCTTTTCATAACAAAGGATGGAAACCAAGTGAGTCGCCATCTATAAGGAAACACAATCTGGGTCATAGACACCCTTTAGATTTCCTTCAGGGTGCAGAACCGAAGCTGTTGGTGCTTGCACCCAATTCATGTACTTGTAACAGACCTAAATCAGTTTGTGCCCGCACTGGGGTTGGAGTGTCCATACTGGATATTTCTTCCTCGGTGTGCTTCCACTTTCCCTCCCTGGCCACTGCATCTGTCACACTAACAGGTGCATAGCCAAGGAGTCTTGTCCAGGGGTGGGTGGAGCTTGATGGGGGAACAGCAGTGGGTGGATCCATAGTATCGTTTAAACCTGCCCACAGCCCTGTGCTGTCAATCAACAGCCAGGTGAACCTGATAAGGAACTTGTCACTCTGTTCCCCATCAGGCTCTGCCCACTAAGGCACAAGTAATTTCCTAAATATAGGCATTGCCATATTTGGGTATTAACCTCCCTTGTATTCTTGAATCTATGTTTAAGTTTAACCTTTGGCTAGGGAATCTCCTAGCCAACAGCTAAAAGGGGACAGAATATAGTACTGTGCAGGAAGCTGTCACCTTTATGACAGCTCCATAACACAGACAGGTCCCACTCTGTGTACTGGCATACCTTTTTGTATGCCAGCTCAGACCTGGTCTTTATTACCGCCAGTTTCTAAATCTGAGAACTGACCGTAATCCTTTTAGAAAATGTCACTGCAATAGCGACAGGCTCTTAAAGTCACAGTAATAAGGACTACCTGAATTTGTTTCACCTGTTGGATGAGGCAAATGCTTGCCTGAATAAGATGCAAATAGTTCTTAAGGATAGTTAGTCTCGAGCAGGATAAGTTGGAAACCCTTTTGGGGGACGATACCCTCAGAAAACCTCTGTATACACGATGCTTCACCCCTCCATCCGGACTGGTTTGGATGGACTGCGGGCAACATGGAATGAGGACGGGCAGGGGTTGGACGAGGAGGACTGGGAGGAGATATGGGATGGCCCATTTAGATGCCTGGTGGCAACTAGAGATAAGCTGATACAATTCAAAGTGTTGCATAGGATTTATTTAACCCCACAGCGTCTACACCGTATGTTCCCTACCGTCTCGGCCTCTTGCCCCTGTGATTCTGCGGGATTCTCCCATATTTTTTGGGGGGTGTCCTGCGGTTGGGGGCTTCTGGCGAGAGGTGACGAGTTTTTTAGGTCTGCTCTTATTACTGGAATAGTTCCTCTGACAGTTAACGATAGGTTTTTGGAAGGGTATGGTTAACGCTATAGTTCCTCTGTATAAAGATGCTTACACGTCCAGTGGGTCCAAATTTGATAAAGTGTGGCAACGGTGGGTGGATTCATCGCAAACTACTGACGTCCAAGATTAATGATTTGCTTCTCTACCTGGAAGTGACCTAGCTGGGAACGAGCTCCATATTTGATTACAATGGGTGGACTTGATGTGCTTGCTTGATGGATCCTGATGGTAGGGGGGGGGAAGGATTCTATTCTGTCATATTACATGATGTAATTTCTTCTGGAAAGATGGTTTAAAAGATGCATTTTAGGGTGGTTCCAGCCCTGTTTAGCAGGTTGGGGTTGTTACTGCCTTACATGTTTTATAGTAGTAAGTAGAGGATTATGTTTTGTTTTGAGTCGGGGCAGGCCCCTATTGGCTTTATGTTTTTGCAAAAATTCTCAAATAAACAGAATTAAAAAATATATATAGTTCTTAAGGAAACAGCCAGATAACTGCCGTTGCTAGCTTTAATGAATTCCCCCAAATGTGTTTTGGGTTCTCAATGTGGATGGAAAGAGCAGGATGGTTACCAAAGATTGCTGGGGGTTTTATTGGACATTTTCTTGGTGTTTTTAATTACAGGTTTTTTCATGGACATTTATTTGGTGCTCTTTTTGATTGCACAATTTATAGTAATACTATAGTAATTGTTTTCTAGATTTTTACCTAAACACTATTGTATTCTATGTAGAGGTGCAGAGGTGCATGGTTTCAGTATTTATCAGAGGATATCTAAAGCCAGTATAAACCGTATAATTTTGTGAAACCCTAAAAACTAGCTGAAAAAATGTATAATTTGCTTTTTTCAGTGTTTCTGTACAGTACAGTGTGTAGCTATGCTTGTATCTTTTTTCCAATTGATGAGGTAACATTTGGCACAAGATGAACTGATCTGGTAGATGCTGAACTATTAACGAGCAAGCAGGCAGAGTAGGCAGGTGCTGGTCCAATATCCACCATCATGGAAGCTTGGGGGGCATATCCTGTTCTCCACCAACAATTCCTAAACAATGGCCTACACCACTTAGTCCTATTCTATTCTGCCTGTCTGGCTGCTCTCTGTTCATTCATTAAGTGCTAAATGAATTGTGTGCAAGGTGAGCACAATTAGAGACCATGTTCACAATGGCTAAACCAGGGTTCATCCAGAGGTTCCTAGGGGTTCCTTGAACCGTGTGCAATTTCTGCCTCTCAGATAAGTTCCCACTGACACATTTTTGATCTTTTTTAGCTAGCTGTAAGGGTGTAATTCTTCCCAATGACCACAAGTGTAAGCAGCATTCCTCTCACGGACCATCACGCTAATGTATCATGTGTTGTAGATATAGTAGTGGTTCCTTGAGACTGGAAAGTTATTTCATGGGTTCCTATTGTATGTGTTGAGGAAGGCTGGGCTAAATTATACCTAAGAAAAGATCTTAAAATAAGTCCATTATTTCAGTTGATATATAGACGTGTTTTATGTGTTGGGGGCGTGAAAGAGAAAATGTAATTGTATAATAATATTGATGAGTAATATTGTGGATTTTTTTGTTTCACTACAGTCAAGCCGCTCAGTTGGATATGGTACCCTCGGGGGCATGCGCTCAGGCTACTCTTCCCGCTCTGCTGTGGATGTTGGGGCCTCACAGAGAATCAGTGTACCTCCTCCGCAACAGCAGCAGCAGCAACAACAACAACAACAACGATACTCCACCACCTCCCGTCCATCCTCCTACCATGAAAGGGCCTATACAGGTCGAAGAGAGTTTGATACCGTGTCTCTGAGATCACTACGTATTGGAGATGGTGATGACCGATATGAACAAGTGGCAGCTTCTCAACCCGCTTATTATACTCGTCAGATGTCTTCTGTCAGTGCAGCACCCACAATGCAGAGATCTCACTCGGGAACCTTTGGTCAGGATGGTGGCGGTGGCGGTGGCTCATGGGTTGAACGAGCAGAGGTAGTACAGACTCGGACAATTCGTGCACCTGCCATGCGCACCCTGCAACGCTTTCAAAGTAACAACCGCAATCGTGCCGCCTCTGGATCATATGGCACCTTGGTTGCACCTCAACAGATACAACAGTCTGTTGGAGCAGGCTCTGGGTATGTGACAACTACGATGGAGCAGACCTCTCGAGCCCCGTCTGTGAGAAGCCTGGCAGAGTCTGCACACCAAGTTCAAGAGATAAGAGGCATGGATGTTTTTGATGGGAACAAAAGCCTGATAAGTCAGCATTCATTCACTAGTGGGTAAGTTTATACTAAAGTAGCGATTCTGCAATTTCTTTTTCTATGAGGTCTTGCATACTTGTGAACAGATGACACCTGAGCATCACTATCTCGGAGAGTAGTCCACCACAGTGTGAGAACCACATACCAGAGCTTTGTATTTTGGCTCACTGAAAAGTTGAGGAACTAAAAAACAGTGGCAGGGAGCACACATAAGTGACAGTGTTGGATCATTAATCACAATAACCTGTCTTCTGTAATATTCTGTTTACACTAGTAGAATTTCAATCAAATTGTTTGGCTTTAAGAAACAAATACAAATTCTAACCATGTATGCGCTTTTCAAGTGGGGACATCCATTCATGGTATAAGCAAGCAAAAATGTTAAAGTACTCTATTTTGAACAACATTCTAAAGTTAGTACTTAACCCTGTACTGAGTATTGTAGCACAAATACTCCTATAAATGTTCCTACAAATGCTAAATCAAAAATCTACTAGTGTACAGCCAGCTTAACCACTTGCCTACTGGGCACTTTTACCCCTTCCTGCCCAGGCCAATTTTCAGCTTTCAGCGCTCTCACACTTTGAATGACAATTGCGCGGTCATGCTGCACTGTACCCATATGAAATTTTTAGCATTTTTTTCACACAAATAGAACTTTCTTTTGGTGGTATTTAATCACCTCTGGGTTTTTATTTCTTACAAAATAAAAGAAAAAACATAAAATTTTGAAAAAAAAAAAAAAAAGTTTTTCTTATTTTCTGTGAGTAAATTTTGAAAATAAATACATTTTTCTCCTTCATTGATGTGCGCTGATGAGGCGGCACTAATGGGCACTGATAGGCTGCACTGATGGGCACTGATGAGGTGGCACTGAAGAGGTGGCACTGATGAGGAGGTACTAATATGCCGTACTGATAGGCGTCACTGCTGTGGCACTGAGAGGTGGCACTGCTGGGCGGCACTGATGGGCACTGAGAGGCGGCACTGATGGGCACTGATGGACACTGATGGGTGGCACTGATGGACATTGATGGGTGGCACTGATGGGCAGCACCATCAGTGCCCACACTCAGTGCCCTTAGTGCTGCTAGTCAGTGCCTAGGTGAGCAGGCACTGATGGGCACTGACTGGCAGCACTATGGGCACTGATTGTGGGCACTGATGGGGGGGCACTGTGGGCACTTATGGCATTTTTTCCCCCTCTTGTGTAATCAGGGCACTGGTGATCAGTGCCCTGATTACATTCCTCTGTGTCCCCTTACCTCTGATCACCTCTCCTCTTCCTCACACTGCAGTCTGTGTGAGGAAGGAGAGCTGGCGATTAGAGATGATCTCATATGTTTACATATGAGATCATCTCTCATTGCACGGTCCGATCACATGGTAAATGGCCGCTGTGATTGGCCATTCACCACGATCTGTGATGGGCTGTGTCCAAGGGACACGGCCGACACAGATTTTCCCCGATGCGCGCTCGTGGGAGCGCAGGGGGAGCCTGTCACTGGGAGGCCGTTTAAAGACGGCCTCCTGGAAATTGGAGCCCGCGCTGTAGCCATCTTTCGGCTATAGCGTGGGCCGGAAGAAGTTAAAGTCTTTGTTACCCCAACAATTCATATTCCTGATGTGTGTCTATTGTACCATGTACTTATGTTAGAAAGTATCCTGTTCACTTCGTGTGAATTACCCGGAGATCCTGACAGTTCCCCTGCTTTCCTATTTCAAACTGACCATTCTAGGCCTGGAAGCTCATCCCTCCCAGCGTGGTCAGTTTTCCGACTGCTGGGAGCACAGCCTGCCTGACCTCCAATTGTCAGGTTTGACATGCCCCCTGCACAGCCATTCACCGGAAAGATCAGTATACTGCAGTTCTCTGCCTCTTGCCCCACCCCCCGCAGTCTCCACCCCCAGCTCACCAAGCCCCTTATGCAGCTGAGAACAGGTTATGTGATCACTTTAATTTTTATTTTTAAGCTATATACACCTTTTACCATTTATTTGTTTATACTGAATGGACTGTGAGGGTTCACATATACTTTGGTACTTTTCAAATGTATCCAGTGATAAATATGGTATGTTATTCTACATGGTGAGTCCTGTCTTTTTGCCTGTATGCATTTCTCAGTTTGATTATTTAAAAATGCATGATCTGACTGCAAATGAAACAAAATGTTGCCAGGACATCAGTATTCTGTTGTTGCTGTTAAACTTTACAGTATTTTCAGAGACAGATATACACTACATGGCCAAAAGTAATTAAACATCTGGCTATCTTACCTAAACCATAAGGCCAAACCTATGTGGACACCCCTCCAATTATTTTTTTTGTACAATTTCTGGTTTTGGAATGGAATGTCCAATTAACTCAGTTATGATCCCCAGTAGTCTACAAACCTTTGGCCCTTAATATATACGGCTAGAACCTGGAGGCACAGGACCCCTGGTATACCAATCTGCTACTTGGAGGACACTTCTCTTTTAAATGAGGTTGCTTTGCTCATTGTGGGCAAGTGTAACTGCAATACACATTGCTGGAAGCAAGTGTGTAAAATCTGCCCTATGGTCTCAAGTTCCACAAATTTGTCTAGACATTTGGCTATATGATCTGGAATAGCCATCTCTGTTAAGGTGTTTCTGGGTTGCTGCTACTATTCTTTTTTTTTTTTTTTTTTGGAAGTGTAGTGTTCTGTTTATGATCCCTTTTTGTTATGTTCTACATGTTGCACCCTGTAAATAAAAAATATTAAAGTTTAGAAGTTGCCTTTCAGCATACAGTATATTGTCTCCATGTACATGCTCATTGAATCACACTGATTCTGGCAAAATGCCTGAATAAAGTTAAAGTAGAACTACAGGCAAAACTTGTAAGGTTTATTTTTGTCATCTTTGTCCCATTGGGGAGATTTACCTGCACTTTCTGCCCCTTAGCCAAACAAAGTGAGAGGAAATCTCTGCAAATTTAAGGGAATCTTGTGGGGATCCCTAGGTCACCAGAAACATACCTCCCAACTTTTTGAGATGAGAATGAGGGACACCTATTAGAAAAAGTATGTAGGTATAGGACACACACCCTGCCACATCCCCTTGAGGGGGAATTATACAAAAAAAAAAAAAAAAAACTAGTTAAACCCACAATTTTTTTTTTTTTTTTACCACTACTATTCCTTTATACTGGCTTTTGAAATTTACAGATGCACCAATTTATGAATTGGATGAAAGGTTTAGCACTGTGAAACACATTTTGAAAGATATAAAAAGTGCATTTTATATAAAATTATATAGATCAGACCATAATGTGAGACAAATGAGGAGGACAGAGGGACTTTGTTCCAAATCGGGGACAGTTGGAAGCTATGCCAGAACTAGTGTCCCCATTGGAATATTTCCCCTCTATTACTTTTCTGGGGACTACCCAAAATATGGGGTTTGTCCTTTTATAAAGGTAAGCAGGACAAATGGAGAGAGTAGAATGGTAAGCAGGACAAATGGAGAGAGTATATCTCCCTAACAGGGAGCAATACAAACACAGGTGTTCTAATCCATCTCCACTTTTTCCAAAACGACAAAAAACTACAAAAATAAATTTGCCTGTGTAGTTCTACTTGTCTTTTTCCTTTGGTGTTGCTTCCTCACTTGCTGGACCTGTGAGAGGTCGCTCCATTCTGTTCCCTAGCTTGCAAATGGGATTCTGAATTGTGGCCAGTGAGGGAGCAACTTTAGGTAAAGCAAAGATTTACTTTTGTGACATCAGCCTAATCAGAGAAACAAAAATTCTTCTACTGCCATGTGCAGATGATGGCAGTATTTAGGGGTTCTATGCACATAGTTATTTTAAATCAAGAACCCAGGCATTACAATCTGTTTGCTCCCTAAGGTTGGCCCATCTTCCCAGGCACTAAAGTTGGTGTCACACCATGTAAGAATGTCATTATTGTACATTATGGGAGGAGTGAGATCACCTGGAAAGGAGACAGAACTGTAAATGCTGATAGGAGAGTACCTGAGAGATTAAGGAGTCAGTAAATGAAATGGCATACTATGGCTAAAATATCGGTTTTGGGTAAATTGCCTGTTTTTTACCCTTCAAATATTTGCTAAAGAACTTTTATGTTTTATCAGCTGCTGATGGGCAACCTATTCGGCATTTAAAAAGTATTAGGCTTACGTTTTTTGGCAAAAGGTATGGTACATACATAGAATGAATGAAAAGTGTTCTTCAAAGTGGTGCCGGCTCTCTCAATTAAAATCTTTAGTCCTTTGCTACCCCACCTGCAGTAGTAAGGTAATCCTCCAGTGCTACGGTGGGTAATATGAGGTGCTGGACCTGGTATAATCACTATGAAAGGTCCACCTCCTTTACTCATAAAACCTTTTTCATTGTTGGAAGCTATGGTACAGCTGTTATGAATGGAGGAGGAGGGGGGGGGGCAGAAAGGCCAGCCATAGTTGGCACTCTTGACAAGTGCTTATGGCAGGTCTAGTGGCTTGTTTTACCTCCCACAGCACCAGAGGATTTCCGCTGCAGGGGTATGGGAGAATAAAAGATTTTTTACTAAGGACAGCCACCAGCACAAGGGACAATTTTCATTCAATAGAAGGACCATCCCTTATGCTTAATATTAAAGCTTGTTTGGCTGTACTTCTCCTGTGGATCACAGAAATGCAGTTTGTTTTGCATTCCTGTGACCTGTTTTCAGCAGAAGGTGGGCTGAAGTCCGCTCTCTCCTGTGGTCATTCGGTCCAGGCTTGAGTGTCATCATGACCATAGAGTTGGGATCCGCCCACATGCCTGGACCGACACCTGGCTCAGCCTCTCAGTGGGCCGCTGAGAGCCTGGGCCAGCAGCTCCTGCCTCTCTCCACAGCTCAGTAAGCGGGGAACGGGCAGACCAGCTCTCTGCTCCCGCAGCTGTGAGAACCGAGCGACAGACAGCTTGGTTCTCGGTATTAGAGGGGTGGGGGGGGACAGATGCTGCATCCGCCTAGATAAGTATGAATCGAACACAAAAAAAAAAAATGTACATCTTTTATTATAAAAATATTTATTACAGGTCGCCTCTGAGTTACAAACATCTGACTTATGACTCATGCAGAAGAACGAAGGCAGCGTGCCATCACGCTGGTCCTGGAAACCGCCGGGAGGCCATCTTGTTGCTCACTGCATGCTGGCACTTGCTCTCCGGCAGACCAGTTGGCAATCCCACATCACTGCATGGCTAGTTAACCCTTCCCTTTGCAATCCAAAACTTTAAAAAAATTTGATTGGAGTTACACTTACAAAATGTACCTGTTCCAATTTGCTTAATGTACCTGTTCCAATTTGCATACAAATTCAACTTAAGAACAAATCTAAAGAACCTACTGTATCTTGTTCATAACCCTGGGAATGCCTGTATTTGTGTGTGTGTATGTATGTATGTGTGTGTGTGTGTGTGTGTGTGTATATACTGTATATTATATATATATATATATATATATATATATATATATATATATATATATATATATATATATATATATATATATATATATATATATATATATATATATATTTTTTTTTTTTTTAGTTTACCTACATGACGCCCGCGCTATAGCCAAAAGACGGCTACAGTGTGGACCTAAATTGACATCCTCCCATGCACTATCGGCCTGCGTGCTCCCTGCGGAGCGGCCCGGCTCGTTCTGTGATCAGCAAGTAAATGAGACTCACCTGATCATAGATCGGAATAAGGAGGCGGTCCCACCCTCTTGCCATGTGATCAGCTGTCAGCCAATGACAGCTGATCATGTGAAGTAAACAGCAGTCGGCGATCAGCTGTTTTTTTCTCCTCACACTGTCAGTGTGATGAAAAGAAAACAATCGCCGGTTGCTGTCAGAGGGACATCGGTCCCAAAGAGGAGAGGGCAAATTGTGCCCACCAGTGCCATCTACCAGTGCCCACCAGTGCCATCTGCCAGTGTCCACCAGTGCCACCTTTCAGTGCTCACCAGTACCACCTATTAGTAGCAATCAGTGCCCCATCATAAGTGTGACCAGTGCCTATCATTGCCCATCAGTGCCACCTATTATTGCCCATGAGTGATGTCTATCAGTGCCGCCTTTCCAGTGACACCTTATCAAGGCCGCCTTATCATTGCCCACCAGTGCAACCTATCAGTGCCCATTAGTGCCGCTTCATCAGCGCACATCAATGAAGGAGAAAAATTACCGGTTTGCAACATTTTATAACAAACTATAAAAACTGTTTTTGGGGGGGGGGGGGGGGGTTTCAAACTTTCCTGTCTATTTTTTTGTTGAACAAAAAAAAAAAAAAAACTCCAGTAGTGATAAAATACCACCAAAATAAATCTCTTATTTGTTTGAAGAAAAAAAATTATAAAAATTTCATTTGGGCATAGTGTTGCATGACCGCGCAATTGTCCTTCAAAGTGCGACAGCGCTGAAAGCTGAACATTGGCCTGGGCAAGAGGGGGGTTAAAGTGCCCGGTAGGCCAGTGGTTAAGTAATAGTTCTATATTATTCTCTCACACAGAACTGCATAAAGGACAATCTAATACGTTCAATATCAGAATGGCATGGTTAAGGTCCCTTCAGACCTGTGCATTTATAGTAACATCCAGTAAAAGGTGCTTGATATTGCAACATCCTTATGCACTTTGGTGCCATTCATTTGGAATACAATTCAATGCAAAAGTATAATAGTTGTCAACTGACTCATGCTTAATCGTACAGTATGGGATAACGCGCTAAAGGACTTCAAGTAAAAAAACTTTGAGCTGCTCCAAAATGTCAGTTTATTGCAACTTTTATTGAAAAAGTTTGTTCAATGAGTCATCAGTAGTGTAGCCGGCTACAACTATTGACCGCTATCAGTGTGGTGTGAAGCATTGTGTATTTCTCAGTTTAAGGACATGGTTTATATTACATTAGATGTGTTATGCAATCTGTTCATGATTCCAATCCTAAAGTTTCAGGTTGAGTTTCTTTTATGGTTTTTTATTCTGCATTGGTGAGATTTGATACCGAGATTTGCACATGCAGTAAGTAGTTGGTTTGCAACTAATGATATGTTAAAAACACAATGTATAAGTTTTGAAACAAAGCATTACAGAGTTGAAATTTCAAGAGAGAATGATATAGGAAAGGTTCTTCATGTGTTGGCATTCATTTTTTGGGTCTTATATGAATTTGGGAACCTGCCTGGAAAGGCTAAGGCCCTTTTTCACTTGAAGGGTCCAATAGGGGTCCGCCTGTTGGTTTTTTAGGTGGACCTGATCAGACCCACTATTCACCCCTATGGACTTGTATCCTATTACACCTGCCTACCTTCAATCAGTCCACTAGAAAAAAAAAAAAATGAAAGGGGGAGTCCATTTTACATCCGACCACCCATAAGCAGAGCGGGTTATGTCCATGTCCGCTCTGCATAAACCTGGCAGACACAGATCTGCCATTTGTCTGCTCTGTCCTGATCCGCAAGGGATCAGCAGACAAATCCCCTGCTGATCCAAATGGAATGCACCTGTGTGTGAAGGCTCCTTTTAGAATTCAAACCTTGTACTCTAAACGGAATCCTCTGGAGCAATGTTCAATTAAGTTTGTTGCATTTTTACCAGGTTTTTTATGAACCCAACAAGTCCTACTTTGGTATATCTGAACTGACTTTATTCCTTTAGTCCCATATAAGGAAATGTGAATGCAAAAAACTAAACTCCCCCCACATTTCAGGTAAAGTACATTTACCTGAACCCATAGTGTCTTTGGCTTTTTTCCCAGTCTGATGCCCACACAAACCCATATTCTAGTCAGGGACACAGATATTCAGCCATTTTCTACCAGCCTTTAATCGCAAATGAGAAAAAAAATAAAGTCGGCCTATGGACTCTCTGTATCATATGAGTCGGATCATTTCATTTGGTTTAGAATGATCATTAGATTTTTTTCAAGGGAAAACTGGATTCAGCTGCAATTAGTGATTTTGCTGCCTTAAAGTCAAAATGAAAATATTTGGTTTAAATTGGTTAAATACATTCTATGTACATTCTAATAAAGAGTGTTAATTTTAAAATCTTAGGCTGGGTTCACACTTATGCAAATTAGATGTGGGTTTCCCTGCATCCAAGTCGCGTGACAGGAGACTGTGACTGGCTCTCAATAGAGCCAATTCACACAGCTCAGGGACGGCCGCAGTCCACACTGGAGAAGGGTCCAGTGCATCTCTAACTCCATTTCAGGTACAAATTCAGGCAAAAATTGGGACCCGATTCGCACCTAAAACCTCAAACGGGGAGGCATCGGAGCCCCTGCTCTGACCCCCCCCCCGGCCACAGCTAGTGGGAACCCGGCCTTAGACTGAGTTCACAATACCTTTTGCGGTAACATGCACACATTGTGTTTTGCTGCAGTTCCATTTATTTTAAATGCCACCCCAAAGCACTGCCATGCTTGCAGTGCATTCCTGAAAAAGGGTCTGGTGTGGTTTTGACTTCACCGGGCTGCATTGGTAGCCCTATTTAAAAATTAATGGGCTGCCTTAATGTGCAGTATGTTAATGTTGCCTCAAGTTGTAATGCATGTTACCATATTAATCCATGTGGAAGCAGTGGGGTCTATGCAGAGGTCCATCATGCCCCCTGCTAAGTCAGAGCTACTTAGATACTCAGTGGCACTACAGCAGAAAATGGTGGGAAGTGTTTTATTAATGACTTATCTGAAAATGCAGGTAGAGGTTTAACAAAAGTTACAGTGCATCCGGAAAGTATTCACAGCACTTTACTTTTTCCACATTTTTGTTATGTTACAGCCCTATTCCAAAATGGATTCAATATTTCTCCTTCGTTCATTGACTGACATGGCTCCAGATCTTCTTAAACCTTGGGTTTATGCTGCCCCCTACAGGAGTAGGACACTAGGCAGAAAAAGTTCGGCTATGCCTATAGGGCAATCCCAGGGGGTATAATCCCACTTCCTGCTATAGGTCTTTAGTTTTTTTTCTACCTAGTCAGGACTTGTGTTTTGGAGTTTTCCCAAAGCGATGTAGATCAGCATTTGGCCTTTGGTACTATCACAGGCCAAATTTCCGCCCTGGCGATTTTTTTTTTTTTTTTTTTTTTCTTTCAGTGCCCATTGGCCACAAATTCCTTGGTTCACACCTTTGTTCAGGGGGTCCGCCAGCTGGCTCCCTCCCCAGTGAGATCTCCGTTACCTCCGTGGGACCTCAATTTGGTGCTGTCGGCTCTTCGGAAACCGCTTTTCCAAAAATTTGTGAGGTTTCTCTGCTTACTCTGTCACAGAAGGTAGCCTTCTTGGTGGCTACTACTTCTGCGTGCAGGGTGTCAGGGTGAATGACAAGATAACGCAGCCAACTCCATCTGGTGGTTCAGAGACAAAGTGGTGCTTCGTCCCTGCCAGTTGTTTCTTCCTAAAATCGTCTCTGGTTTCCATTTAAATGAAGACATGGTGTTGCCTCCCTTGTGTCCTAAGCCTCCTAAAGAGATTGCCTTACATTATTTGGATGTGGTTTGGGCAATCAGGGTGTACCTAGAGCCAGAGGCGACTGAGTCGTTCCGAAAATCTGATTCTCTTTTTGTCCACGCAAGGGGCTGGCCGCACCTGCTGCGACCATTTGTAGATGGATCAGACAGATGGTGGTGCAGGCTTATTCCATTATGGGTCAGGATCCTCCTTTTCCTGTTAGGGCGCATCCTACGACAGCGCTTAGTGCTTTTTGGGCCTTCCGTCATCAGACGTCGGTAGTGTAGGCTTGCAAGGCGGCCACCTGGTTGTCCTTTCACAAAATTTTATAAGGTGGATGTGTTGTTATCTGCGGATGCTTCTTTTGGTCTCAAGGTTTTGCAGGGCACTGTTAGAGGATTAGTCCTCTTTGAGGGTGTTTTTTTTTTTTGTAAGGTGAGCTCCAGTTGTTCCTGGCTGAGCTCCTGTTTTACCTGGTTGGCTTTGTTTAGCCTTTGGGAAGTGTGTTTTCTTTCCGTGTTCTTCCCATCCCTCATGTTGACAATGCTGTGGGACGTCCCAAGGGTCAAGAAGATCTGAAGCTGTGTCCTGCAGTGAACGAAAGAGAAAACTGGATTTTTGTCTTGCCGTTAAATCCTTTTCTCTGATGCTCTTTGACGGACACAGCACCTGCCCCTCTATTGAGTTGGATTTTATGTTCTTCTGACTCTGCTTGTTACAAAACTGAAGACCTATAGCAGGAAGTGGGAGTATACCCCCTGGGACTGCCCTATAGGCATAGACAAACTTTTTTCTGCCTAGTGTCCTACTCCTGTAGGGGCAGCGTAAACCCCAAGGGTCAAGAAGGTCTGGAGCTGTGTCAGTGAACATCAGATAAAAGGATTTTACGGTAAGACCAAAAATCCATATTTTTTATTTTATTTTTTTTCAAAATTTTACAAACCATATCCCATAATGACAACATAAAAAAAGTTTGTTCTGAAATCTTTGTAAATTTTATTTAAAAATAAAGTCCCATGTACACTGTATTCACAGCCTTTGCCATGATACTCCAAATTGAGCTCAGGTGCATCCTGTTTCCACTGATCATCCTTGAGATGTTTCTACAACTTGATTGGAGTCCACCTGTGGTAAATTCAATTGATTGGACATGATTTGGAAAGGCACACACCTGTCTATATAAGGTCCCACAGTTAACAGTGCATGTCAGAGCACAAACCAAACCATGAAGTCCAAAAAATTGTTTGTAGACCTCCGAGACAGGATTGTATCGAGGCAGAGATCTAGGGAAGGGTACAGAAAAATGTCTGCAGCATTGAAGGTCCCAATGAGAACATAACCTCCATCATCACTAAATGGAAGAAGTTTGGAACCACCAGGACTCTTCCTAGAGTGAGCCACCCAGCCAAACTGAGCAATCAGGGGAGAAGGGCCTTAGCCAGGGAGGTGACCAAGAACCCAATGGTCACTATGACAGAGCTCCAGGATTTCTCTGTGGAGAGAGGAGAACCTTCTAGAAGAACAACCATCTCTACAGCACCCCACCAATCAGGCCTGTATGGTAGAGTGGCCAGATGGAAGCCACTTGTGACGGTACTCACCGTCACTGGGAGTGAAAGACAGATACTTAATGGACACTGAGAATATGGTTTGGATAACTTCAAATGGGAGAGTAATATTTATCAACAATATCTCTTAAGAAATATGAAGATTTGATCCCACTTTACACTGTGAGACCTATAGCCTGTTGCCATGAAGTCTGTGACTCCTAAATAATCAAAGCAATGCTTTAGATGTGTATGCTATGTACTTCAATGTAGGAGACGGGCAGACTGTCACTGGCAGGCTCTCCCTATTGTCTATCTGTTGAGGTGTGATGTGGATTGTGTTAAGTTTGTCTGTTCCATTGTTAAATGTTAATGACCTCACATTGTTTTTATCCAGATGGCTAGATAATTCAGGTTAATTCTATTTCTGTATACAATTTCATCTGCATATGATAATGTAATCAGGCAACCCCTGACCTGTGTTTGGTCATTTGATCAGGAGGGGGAGGTCCATGCTGTATATAAATTCTGTGTTCAATCCACTACAAGCTAAGTTGTTGGCTAGCTTTGTATGAGGGCAGCTGGGAAAATCTGATATCTATGTTCATGACTGGGAGGAAGCCGATGGAAGTCCAGAAGTACAGTGTGGGTTGAAGTTCCGTTACACCACTCCTCAGTAAAAAGGCACACGACAGACTGCCTGGATGTTTTTCAATGGCAGGAACTGGGAGACTAGTCAGGATCGAGGGAAAGTTGAATGCAGCAATGTACAGAGACATCCTTGATGAAAATCTGCTCCAGAGTGCTCTGGACCTCAGACTGGGGGGAAGGTTTTACCTTCCAACAGGACAACGACCCCAAGCACACAGCCAAGATAACAAAAGTAATGGCTACGGAACTACTCTGGGAATGTCCTTGGGTGGCCCAGCGAGAGTCCAGACTTGAACCCGATTGAACATCTCTGGAGAGATCTGAAATTGGCTGTGCACCGATGCTCCCCATCCAACCTAATGGGAGCTTGAGAGGATCTGCAAAGAATAATGGGAGAAACTGCCCAAAAATAGGTGTGCCAAGCTTGTAGCATCATACTAACAAAGTATTGAGCAAAGGCTGTGAATACTTATGGACATTGGATTTTTTTTTTTTATTTGCTTTTCATTTGCAAAGATTTCATGTAAACTTCTTTCACGTTGTCTTTATGGGGTATGGTTTGTAGAATTTTGAGGGCAATAATGAATTTAATCCATTTTGGAATAGGGCTGTAATATAACAAAATGTGGAAAAAGTGAAGCGCTGTGAATACTTTCTGGATGCCCTGTAAATCCTTGAATATGTTTTCCCTACCGCTGTTGTAGTTTATGGGTGAATTTGAGAAGTCACTAAAGCCATTTCTAGTACTGTTGCAGCAAATTATGGTTTTATCTCAATTCATTACTAGGATCTGATTGGTAGGTCTAGCTTAAAAAATCAAGCTTCTTTGTTTTCCTGTGCTTGATGCAGCATGAGGCTTCATAACACAAATAATCTCTTCAAGAACTAATCAAATTATTCTGCGTTACATTTCAGGTTCGATGACATTGACATGCCATCAGCTGTGAAATATTTAATGGCAACTGATGCCAATCTCCAGGTGCTAGGAGCAGCCTATATACAGCACCGCTGTTACAGTGATACAGAAGCTAAGAAACAGGTGAGTGATTGTTTACTTCTGGGAAGTTTCATTATAATTAGTTTAAACCCAAAATAGCTTCTAACCCGTCATGGGCTTTACATGATTATACTCATGGTAGCTTCATATTGCGTATATTGTTTAGGCTCGAAGTTTGCAGGCCATCCCCAAGCTGGTGAAATTGTTCAATCACTCCAACCAAGAGGTGCAGCGCCATGCCACAGGGGCAATGCGCAATCTGATCTACGACAGCCCTGACAACAAGATGGCGCTGGTGGAGGAAAATGGCATCTATGAGCTTCTAGTGGCACTTAAAGAACAAGATGATGAGCTCAAAAAGAATGTAACTGGTACGCTTTCACTTTTCTAATTCTAAACTGTTACAGAGAATGTATTATGCTCAGTTTAAAGCAGCAGAATAATTTGTGATTAAACACACAGTTCTTCCTACCCACTATGGGCAGCACAATCTTATGTATTGAACAGCATAGAGAAGGTGAAGTCAAGTTGTCCTTCACAGCCCCAGGTCAAAAACATGACAAGGTTCTTATAGAGCCAAGGAGGTAATGCCATATGTGACCCCCCCCCCCCACCCCCACTCCGATTCCCAACCTGGTTTGAGTATTCCATGTCAGACTTGGCAATGAAACAAAAACCTAAAGTAACAAGCCCAAGTAGACCTAGAAAGATAAATCATTACGTTTTCCATCTATGCAAAATGGGGTGGATGGAGGAGTCTTCCCTGACGGCTATTTTACAGACAGCCTGCACCTGTAGTTTTCAGGATACCGAACAGTGACTGCATATATTTGGATGCAGCTGCTGTTTAGCCAACAAATTTCCTCCTTCAAATTTCAGATGGCCAGAATGCTAACATGGCCTCAAATTTTATCCAGTTTATCAGGAACCAGACAAAATGCACTCCATGTGTGGCCAGCTTAAGGAAATAAATGACACAACCAGGAACATTTTTAAGGGGGAGGGGCTGCTACAGTGGGGTTGTTGGGGATTTTATTTGGGGTGCCTCTTTCCCATTGCAGACAGTTAGACTGGAGTTTGCAACCTTGCCTACCTATGGGTTCACTTGGCCCTGACTTCTCTCTGCACACATAAAAGGCCTGAGGAGTGCTTGGAGATGGAGATGAGGGCTTAGCTGTTGAATTTAGACAAAAAAGTTACAATTTGCAAATCAGTCACAATAGTGTTTAGTTAGGTTGGACTGCATGTTTTGGAGAAAGAAGAAAAGTATTTTAAAAGGCTGATGGTGCAAAATCTGAAGGTATTATAAAGTCGAGACGCTTGGGAAATTGAAAGGTTCACTTTATACATGCTCACAAATGCGGAGTTTATCTAAACTTAACCACCACATACATCTAAACTTGACCGCAACATACAAAGTATAACAAGCCCAAATACTAGGTGTAACAACCCCCTGCCTCGCATAGGGTTGAGGAGCAGACTCTTCTCCAGCAGGGACAAGGCTAGCATCTACCTCGATGTAAATAGGATAATTCCCCCACCTGATTTTGACCCACCCATGTAGTAACACCGAAGAGTCTACGTCTCAGTAGTAGCCCCTTTTGTAAATGGTGAACATCCTGAAATTGCTCATTGGACTAAAGTATTCTCATTCAGACACCAGCAGATAGTGATAAAGGTATAGTCAAAACTATAGGCCCTGGTTTGACTAATGTTGGTAATAGATTATTTTTTAATGGAAGTCTTCTCGAGAGGGAGCACTCCCACAATGAACGATAATTCAGCTGATCCCTGCTGAATCGACTGAATTTTGACCCATCTATGGCCAGATTAAGACCATGAAAAGGGTTTCTCTTACCAATGGCAAAGCTTCCTTTAACCACGTGACGAACAATCATGTACATCATTGTGTTCACACTAAGGCCATGGCTGCAGCTGTCAGCCATACCCCCCCTATGAAAATTTTCAGCTGGCAATTCTCGAACCTGTAAATATGGTTGATTAGCCGTTGGATTACATTTACAAGCAGCATTGATTAGCCGCCGGATCACATTTACAAGTACTGCTCTCCGGTGTGCATACCTTGTTTTTCAGGCTCTCCCATCACCCTGCCAGATTGGAGCCTGAGATCCAATATCACAGTTGAGGCCGCTTATAATAGAGGTGATCGAGGACCAGAACGTCCTCGATCATCTCTATGGTCTAGGACAGGGGTCTCCAAACTTTCTAAACAAAGGGCCAGTTTACTGTCCTTTAAACTTTAGGGGGGCCGGACTGTGGCCAGTGGGAGTAGAGAATGACCTGGTGTCAGTGGGAGTAAACCGTGCCCCATCATTCTAGGGGGAGGATTAGTGCCCCATTGTTGGGGTCAGTGGGAGGTATAGTGCCCCATTGTTGGGGTCAGTGGGAGGTATAGTGCCCCATTGTTGGTGTAAGTGACAGGAATAGTGCCCCATAATTTGTGTCAGTGGGAGGAATAGTGTCAGTGAGAGGACCACTGCTGCTTCATTGGTGACAATAGGAGGAATAGCGTGGCAGGAACTATGCCCCACTGTTGTGGACAGTGGGGGAGTAAAGTCCCAAAGGCTGGATAAAAGCAAGTAAAGGGCTGCAGTTTGGAGACCAGAAGCAACAAGCATGTCGTCACTAATGGTTAGGGAGTATGTAAACCAGGCAATTTTTTTTTTATTTATTTTCAGGAAGTGTGTGTGTGTGTGTGTGTTTTTTTTGTCTTGTTTTGTTTTTTTCTTTTTTTAGGCTGGGCTCACACTCCCCTGTCATGCAAATTGAATGAGGGTTTCCCCGCATCCAATTCGGAATAGTGTGAACCAAGCCTAAGGGCTCTTTCACACGGGCGGTCCGATCAGATCCGCCTGTCAGTTTTTCAGGCGGATCTGATCGGATCCTCCATGCAGCTCTATGGGGCAGCGGATGTCAGCGGAGACCCCTCCGCTGACACCCGCTGCCATCCGTATCCGATCCTGTCCGTGAAATCTGGACGGAATGGAAACCTATTTTTCCATCTGTTCAGGGATCGGATCGGATGAGAGCGGACAGGGGGTCCGCTCTCATCCGATCCCCCATAGAGAGAAGCGGGGGTTGTGACACCTCCCTCTCCGCACTGCAAGCGGAGACGGAGCTGTCATCCGCCGGCTCAGCGGGGATAGCGGATCGATCCCCGCTGAGCAGCACGTATCCGCCTATGGAGGCAGGCCATGTGAAAGAGCCCTAAATGTGATCCTTTCAAGGGTAGAGGACTATAAAGAGGACCTGTCATGCTTAACTGCTATCACAAGAGATGTTTACATTTCTTGTGACCGCAAAAAAAGTGATCAAAAAATGTTTTTAAAGCACCCCCGTCCCTCCCAGGCTCACGCACAGAGGCCAACTCATATGTAGGTGGCGCACGCATATGTAAATGGTGTTCGTACCACACATGTGAGGTATTGCCTCGAACGTTATAGTGAGAGGAATAATTCTAGCTCTAGACCTCCTTTCTTACTCTGAACTGGTAACCTGTAAAAAATTTTAAAGTGTCACCTATGAAGATTTTTAACTATTGTAGGTTGTCAACATTCCACAAGCATGTGCATTTTTACAGAGTGAAATGTTTGGCATGCATTTACTCAGCGTAACATATTTTATATCTTACTATAAATTAGATTATATATTGTGGGTTTTTGCAGCGACCACCGTTTTGTCTTTTAGGACATGAGCCTTAAAACTTTCGAAGCAAAGGGCCAGCATACTGTTCTTCAAACTTTAGGGGGGCCGAACTGTGGCCAGTGGAAGAAGAAAGTGTCTTGGCGCCAGTGAGGGTAAACCATCCCCCATCATTAGTATTTAGGGAGGAATAGTGCCCCATTGTCGGTCTTAGTGGTAGAAACTATGCATCACTTTTGCTGACTGTAGGGGGAAATAACGCCCAAGGGCCAGTTGAAAGCAAGCAAAGGCCCGCATCCTGTCCTCAGTTTGAATACCACTCCTCTAGGGCCTCTGTTAAAAAAATTATACCTAATATTTGAGGGTTCTAAGTAATTTTCTAGCAAAAAATACAGATTTTTACTTGTAAACAAAAAACTGTCAGACCTGGTCTTCAAGTGGTTAAAAGCCTAATTTAATTTTTTCCACTTCTTCTTTTTTTTTTTTTTAGGAATTTTATGGAACTTGTCTTCCAGTGATAACCTGAAATCAAGACTAGCACGTGATACTCTAAGTCCCCTGACAGAGAGGGTGCTGGTTCCACTTTCTGGGTCATCAGGATCTGCACTCATCCAGCAGAATGCATCAGAGGCCGAGATATTTTACAATGCCACTGGCTTTCTCCGGTATGAATGAAATTTGCTGGGCTTTAGTAGGTGGGTTGGAACAAAATTGATTATTTGTCAGATCCATGTTATGTATTCTTCTAAAGGAACCTGAGTTCTGCCAGTGAGGAGACCCGTCAGAAGATGCGAGAGTGTCCTGGGCTGGTGGACGCCCTGGTTGGATACATAAACCAAGCTCTGCAGGCTGGCAAATCTGAAGACAAGGTGAGGAGCAATCGCCACTTTTTACAGCTCATGTGCATTTTTAACACACCTTTAGTGGATTTAAGCTCTGACCAAAGCTAATGCTCTGTGCATCAAAGCAATTATCTTTTTTGTTTAAAAAAAAAAAAAAAAATAGTTTTTACCTTTTTTTTTTTTTTTGATAATCCTTTGTTGCACTCGGTGTTGCTGATCCCATGCAGCCTTTTTTCAGTCCTTCCTACCTACACACATGCAATCCAGAACGGCTGCATTGCATTTTTCAGTGCAGATTTCCTGATGGTGACAACAATGGATCGTGTGTATTCCAATTGTAGTCTTCATTGAAAGCTTGATTGACAACATAGGAGTACAAATTGGAGTGTTTTCACTTTTAACCACTTGCCGACTGCCTAACGCCGATCTACGTCGGCAGTCAGCCCCTCACAGGCAAAGTGACGTAGGGCTACGTCACTAGCTTGTGAGGGTCTAGGGAGCGAGCGCGCGCCCCCGGAGGCGCGCTCCCGCGTGGTCACGGACCCCCCCGCGCGTGTGACCGGCGGACCCGATGTCCGCCGGTCACTCGGCGATCGGCGGGGGAGAGGGAGAATGTCAGGCAGCTTGTGTAAACAAGCCACCTGTCATTCTCCTTGCTGTTAAGACACTGATCACTCGGATCTAGTATGTAGATCCGTTGATCAGTGTCCTTACAGCTGAAGCCACAGCCAATCACAGTAGAAAGCACGCCCCTAGGGATACACACAGCCCCTCCCTTCCAAATAAAGTTAACCCCTTCACTACCAGTGTATTTTTACAGTAACAGTGCATATATATAGCACTGATTACTGTAGAAATGTCACTGGTAACCCCAAAAGTGTCAAAAATGTCAGTCAAGGGTCCGATCTGTCCGCCCCAATGTCGCAGTACCGCAAACAAAATCGCAGATCGCCGCCATTACACGTTAAAAAAAAAAAAACAACAAAAATGACA
The DNA here is from genome assembly GCF_965119305.1 of Pelophylax lessonae. Classification (NCBI taxonomy): domain Eukaryota; kingdom Metazoa; phylum Chordata; class Amphibia; order Anura; family Ranidae; genus Pelophylax; species Pelophylax lessonae. Next base: position 76,443,536 of record NC_138777.1, read on the forward strand.
AAAATCTTTCCCTTTGTTAGTAAACGCGATAACTTTTGCGCAAACCAATCAAAATACGCTTTTTGCGATTTTTTTTTTTTTTTTACCAAACATAGGTAGCATAAAACAAATTGGCCGAAAAAGTTAAAAAATTTTGATTTTTACATTTTTTTTTTTGGGGAATTTCATATAAAAAAATGTGAAAAATATTGCTATTTTTGCAAAATTTACGCTCTTTTTTTGTTTATAGCGCGTGATCAAAAAATCGCACAGGTGATCAAATACCACCAAAAGAAAGCTCTGTTTGTGGGGAAAAAAAGGACGCCAAATTCATTTAGGTACAGCGTCGCACGACCGCGCAATTGTCCGTTAAAGTCACGCAGTGCCGAATCGCAAAATACCCCCTGGTCGGAATGGGGGTAAAATCTTCCGGGGCTTAAGTGGTTAAGACAGTAATGGATTAAAAGACCTTCATGGCAGAATAACCATGGATTTTATTGAGAGCTGCATATTTAAAGCTATTAAAAATGATTTGGTTTACATTTACTTTAGCTATATGCTATATATTTAACACAGAGCTGAAGAATCTACTGCTAATACAGTATACTTGGAACTGGCTGTGAACAGCACCAGGATGCATTTACTCCATCCCAGACTTATGGTCCAGGCACTATTGGAGCACAATGCAACCTCGATGCAGAATGATGACAGTCCCTGGGATTGCATGTGAGCTCCAGTGGTTCTCTTGGAACAGAGCAGAGCTGCTCTGCCAAACTTTCCTGTAATTCAATAAACCAGTAGTGATCCATTGCTGACACATAATAATTTATGCTTTTAGGGAGAGTCGCAATTGAGCATGTAAGCTTGAGCTCTGTTTAGCATTTTTGCAATAAGTTTTACAGCAAAAGCTGTTTTTTCTCCTTTGTATAAGAGGTAAAAACTTTAGAGTAGAACTATAGGCAAATTTTTCTTTTTTTATTTTGAATCATGTAAGGGAGGATAGTAACCCCTGTCAGATTTTTTTTTCACCATCTGTGTCCTATTGCAGAGATTTCTAGTCACTTCTTGTCCCATAGCCAAGCAGGAAATGAGAGGAAATCCATGCAAATCAAGGGAATTCCTTGGGAACCCCCCGGGCACCAGAACTAGTGTCTTCATTGGAAGATTACCCCTCTATTACTTTGCTGAGGACAACCCAAAATTTGGGATTTTCTTTTACTTTCAATGATAAAGATAAATAAGACAGAGAGAGTGAATCTTCCTAATGGGGGCACAGACAACAATAAAAACTGACAGGTTTTCTAATCCTACTCTATTCTATCCAAAAAGAGGTTTTTTTTTTGCCTTAAGGTATACTTTAAACTTTGACTTTTGTACATAATCTGCTGTGCGCTGTAAAAAAATCTCACCTTGCGTTTGCATGTTTTATTTAGGGGAACATAAGTGATGAACTACTGGAAAATTATTATTTTTTTTTTTTTTCTTGATAAAACTTCTAAAATTAAAATGCAGCATTTGACTATTACCAAACCTTTTAATTCTCTTGCAAAAAAATGCAAAGTCTAGAAATAGAATGTCTGTCTATTTTGTCCATATATAAATATAATCTATTGAAGCATAGGGTTACAAGGCTTTGCTCTAGAAGCTAATCAAGAAAGTGTGCAAATGGCACTTCATCCATTCCTTGTTTCTTTGGTACCAATGGTACGGAGATCATTTTTGGTCATGGCAAACCGAGAGCGAAATGTAACTATAACTAGGATGAGCATGACTGAGGCTATGGCTCTTACTATGTTGATTTATCCAAAGGGTTGGCCATTTTTTGTAAATACAACTTCATATACCTTTCTAGAGTGTTGAAAATGCAGTATGTGTGCTCAGAAACCTGTCCTACCGATTGTATGATGAGTTGCCACCATCTACCCTGCAAAGACTGGAAGGAACCCAGAGGGGACGCACCGCGGCAGGAGACGCTGTGGGTTGTTTCACCCCTCAGAGCCGAAAACTGAAAGAGGTAATTTTTTAAAACTCACTGCCATAATCTATTGGACACAATTTTACTAAGATATCACCAACTTTAAAATTGCAGGTAATAGCATAGGAAATGTCAAGTAATCCTTACATGCAGTGTATTTTCTTTAAATTATCAACTTGCATTGTGCTTCTTACCTTGCTGGAAAATTTGAATACTCTAAATCGTTCGATCCCTTCCTTGTTGCATGGCATAGGCCTCCTCTCTTTTGAAGAGTGTCTAATACTCTGTGCTGGCCCAGCTCCTGTACCCCTCCCTTCACCTCCCTACATAGCCTTTTATGTAGCTTCTGGGGAAGGAGCAAAGGAGAATACTATAGAATGTCGAGTGAGCGCTCTGAGTGTACTAGAGCTGCTGATCTCACACCCAAGGTGGTGGTGTTGGTGCCTAGCAGGGCTTTTGGATCTTTTAAAGGTAAATAACGTGCAACAAAATATGTTAAAGTGAAACTAAAGTTCTGCTGTCAGTGAGCAGACAGGCTCTTTATTGCAGAAGAGACATTAAATGTTTCTTCTGCAATAAGGTGCACCTACATGCCTACTCTCGGTTTCCTCAGGCATGTTAACTGAGCTGTGCACATGCAGCTCAGCTTACACTGCTATCCCTGGTTTCTGTGTGCTGGGATGACAGCCTCCTGCGGGATGTATTCAATAAATTGGAGGGTTGCCTTCGCACACAATGAGAGTCCTAAAAATACTATACCGGGAGGTCCCCAAAACCATTAAATAGCAGGAAAGAATACTAAAGTTACCAAGCTGGGTGACCTGCTGGTATTTATGTAGTTATCCAATTACACAGACTCTTATATAAAAATGACAGCCTCCTGCACGTGCACAGGAGTGACGTCATCCCACTCCGACCAATAAGGATGGCCAAAGACCTACACACAACAGAAGATGTTGACTAGGAATGAGACTGTCGGAGAGAAGGTATGTTTAGTTCTGCTTTAAAAATGCCTAACATTTTTCAGGAAGATCTTTCTTGAAATGAATGATCTGGTGACAGGATCTCTTTTATGTACAATTATGTCATCCTTGGGTCAGTGATTGAGCCTTGTAGAACAATTGTTATGCTTCTGTTGCTTATGGAACACCCAAAACTCCCATATGGTCATAGATGGCAAATATGTCAGTGAGGACTGGCTATTAGTGTATCCGAGACTTGCAGGAAGCCAGAGGCTTACTTGGCCCACCATGTTCCAGCTAGAAGCAAATTCACACTTTTGGCTGACTTAATTAAAGGTTCACCACACAGATGATCTATGTTTTTACCTTTCATTGTTGCTCATTACCAGACTCACACTGTACCTCACTCTTTCTTACAGCAACAGGGCACAGACCTTGCCACTTTTGCAGAGATCTCAAAGGATCCGAAGGGGGTGGAGTGGTTGTGGCATCCACAGATTGTCCATCTATACAACCGACTACTGCAGCAATGTGAACTCAACAGAAACACAACAGAGGCGGCAGCAGGAGCACTACAAAATATCACAGCCGGAGATCGCAGGGTATGCAATAACCTGTTTGAGCGAATACTTGTTCAAAGCCTGAAAATGACTACAAGAATTTATAATGTGATCGCTTGATTAGAGATAAACTGGCCTGTGTATTTTTTTAAGGTCTTGGTAGAAATATGCCCTAAGAGGAATACTACAATATAAACTATTAACATAATAACCAATATCTTGTGGAAAAAACGTGTGTGTATATATAACATGTAGAAGGTATTCAGTGTAGTAGCAAGTGGTTAGAATATGAATGGGGTGTAATCAGGGCCGGTGCTTCCCCTAGGCAAACTAGGCAGCCGCCTAGGGCGCATTGCCACCTAGGGGCGCATCCACGAGGAAGGGAAGGGAGCCCACCAGAGTGCTGCCTGCATGATGATCCTCTTTGTCTGGAGCTGAGTGGCATAAACCCTGGGCAGGATGTAACTCTCTACACTGAGCTGGTGGGCAGACATTCATTTCCCTGGGTCGGTATTAAGCAGGGAGCAGAGGAGAGCTGAACCTGACCCGGAGCTCGCCACTGGAGGGCGGTACCTTTACTGGAGCAGAAGAGACAAGGCAGACATCAGGGTCCCCAGGTTTGACATGGAGGAATATGGGGGTCCCTGTGCATTACATGGAGTAACCATCAGATCAGGGTCACTGGATATGACATAGAGGAGTTTTTAACCCCTTCTCTTTTTATTTATTTTGGGGGGGGGGCGCGCAAGTAGCTGGTCTTGCCTAGGGTGTAAAATGGTGTAGCACCGGCCCTAGGTGTAATGTAGAAATAGCTGAGAGATGTCCTTTTGACATGACATAAGTCGTTGTAGGGGTGTGATGGGTATGATATATATTATGATAATCAACTTTCTGAAATGTGCAGGTTTAGAGCTTTGTATGTAAATATGTTTGTGTTTTAACAGTGGGCAGCTGTCATGAGCCAGGTGGCACTGGAACAAGAACGAATTCTGAACCCCGTTCTGGACCGTCTTAGAACTGCAGATCACAGCCAGCTGCGTTCCCTAACAGGGCTCATCCGCAATCTATCAAGACATGCCAGGAACAAGGATGAGATGTGTGAGTGCTCAAGTTTCTTCTCATATTTGATCATTTTGTTTACCATGTATGAGGTTTTTATTATGCTGATTACTGACCACGTGTTATCCATTATACTGGATCTTGTTGCAGTAAAACAACTTTTCTTGGCTTAGAGAGCCTCCAGGTGGCAAATAAATCTAATTGCCTGTCTATCCAATTTAAGAAATATAGTAACTTTGATAAGGTCAGAAAGTTTACTGAGTTATATAAATTTGCATTGCACCCACATGAAGCAGGGTTTTTACAGTGCCTCTGCTTCTTGGGAACTGGTCTGACTGCCTCCAGCAGGTTCACAGTGAAAGTTTATTTTCTCAGTTTGGCATCTCTTTTCTTAAATCTTACCTTGCATTACTCTGTATCAATAGAGTTAGAATTTATAGGGGTATATAGAATTAGATGGACTGTGGTCTTTCATCCTTGCTAATTATGTTATTGATGTTACAGCCACCAAGCTAGTCAGCCATCTTCTGGAGAAGCTTCCTGGGGACAGCAATGATAAAAGTCCTCCTTCTGAAGTCATCGTGAACATTGTCGCTGTGCTCAATAACTTGACTGTGGCTGGACCTCTCGCAGCACGGGATATAGTATATTTCAATGGGCTCAGCAAACTAATGTACATCAAGAAGAATCGAGATGGGTAAGTGGTGCTAGACAAGATAAGTACACAGTACATTGTATAAGGCTAGGTCTAGTACCAGAACAAGAGGTGAGATCTAGGTGGTAGCAGTAGCACACATTATTTAATTAAAAAAAAGTGGCAGATTACTTATTCACTCATATTGTACCTTTATGCGAAGTACTTTGTAATGTTAAAATAGATAAAACTAGATCAAACACGTGAGGCAGAACCCCAACACTGTTATAAGTTGGTGTATAGCTGGATCAGGATTTTGCTATATTTAGATTCATTGACCTGTCATTTAAGAGGTCACTTTCCTAAGCTCTGATCGGCCCAAAGAGGGAGGTGCCTGAAATGAAAGTAGAATGAAGAAACCACCAGATGTATGGTTGGCAGTCCAGTTCAAATTTTATTTTACTGATTTCAGGTCTTTACAGATCCCACCAGTGGCGGCGCAAATGCAAAAAAAAAACTAAATTAAATGTAATTTTACATTTTACACAAAAAAAAATGGGCCTTTCAAGGCCTCCAAGGGCATAGTCGATTTGGGGCCATCTCGCCCTCCCTTAGCTTCCTGCCCATCCCTCCAGCACATCAGATTGTGAATATATATATATATATATATATATATATATATATATATATATATATATATATATATATATATATATATATATATATATAGCAATATTTCCAGGCATTGGGCCTGATGTGGGTCTGCCATTGTTACCGGTAACACTTCCAATACATTGAAGTTGAAAAGCCAAGTGTGAGAGCTGAGACAATAACCATTCCGGCATCTTTGGTTTATTTTGTTTATTTTATAATAGAGATGGGAGAAGGGAATGAGTGGGGGACTCCTCCGGTTCAACTAGGTTTAACCGGGACACTCTGAAAAAAAGATGCCTGTTGGCGCTATCCTGACGCCAGCTGAATGCCGACCAACGCTTCCTGGCGCTTGAATTACTGTTCTGCTGAAAGTGCTGAAACTTCGACTTTAACTCCTTGGTTGACTCAGAAGATCCAGGACTGTAATAATCCTTGACTCTTGACACTCTGTCTAGCTCAAAAGTCCTGCGTATGACTCCCTCCAGCCCTTCACTGACTGAGGTAGCTTCTCATAACTGCTTGTGCTGCTGCAACTCCTAACACTGCACACTTGACTTGACTCTTCAGGGCCCAACCGCTGGCGCCCCCTCTACACTTCCAGGGTCCTCTCACTAGGCAACCCCCTTAACACTTCAGGGTCCTTTCACTAGGCAACCCCCTTGACACTTGCAGGCTCCAGGATCCCTGGGACCTTCACTGGAGTGGTCCCCTCTACACTAGGCAGACCCCCTGGAGCAGTTCACAGTACTCACGACCTTGGGAGGCTTTCCTGGATCTGAACCCCTCTTCCTCCGCTGGTCCTCGGCACACCGGATCCTTTCTGCAGCTCAGCTCAGCTATCCTTTCTGGATTCTCAGGCAGCCACCTGAGACAACCGATCCTTCTGACAGGAGGGGAGACAGCCGTACTCCCCCCCCCCCCCCCCCCCCCCTGGGACTCCCACCAAAGATGCTGCATCATGCGTTCCCCTCAAACTTATACCCACTTCCAGAATCCTCTGCGGCAGAATCTGCCTTCTGGGGTAGATACAGGCCTGAATGGGCCACTGATTGGGTTTCCTCCACTGCCCAATGAGAATTCTCTCATGGAGCCAGTGGGGAGACTCCCCTCTCAGCAGCCACACCTGGGAGACATGACAGTCCAGCTGAAAATCATGGCCCTGCTGTTAGGCAGCCAAAGCCCATTATGCGTTTACCTAGCACCTACTTTGTAGGGTGCTATTAAGACCTTTTTCTATATGAATAATCTATTCATATTTTCTGAATGATGTCACTACTTTCAATAAAGTGCTAAAAGCCGACAATCACTGGACCAACCAGCTACAAACTAAGATGTTCATTCCGGTCATTTGTATTCCTCTGTTGCCTTGGGTGTAATCCTGATATAAACACACTTGTCATAAATCAGACTTGGACAGAAAAAAACAATCAGTATATTCTATGTATGATGTCACTACTCTGATAAGATACTGAAAGCAGATGCTCCTATACCCATGTCCTATAAAGACATGTTATGGGGGGGGGGGGGGAACCAGGAGCCAGCAAGCAGCTGGGATGACTTCAGGACATCATATGCCCATGCCTCATATAGGGGGAAGTGTATAGGTACAACACATGAAGGGGGGTTGGCTGACCCCCAATGAAATCACACACCAGCCAATCCACTATGATGATGGGAGACAGCTCCTGGGGTCACACCAGGACTAGATGAACTCATTCATGCAGATCTCCTATCTTGGGGATGCAGGGTAACCATCCCCATGCATAATTAATTAAAGGTATTTGAAGCTTATTGGAATCCCTGGATGTGCGGCTATTTCTTTTTCTACAAGTGTTCCCACGGAGGCGGGCCGGGGCCAGCACTCTATGGGATATCCTATCTTCTGGCAATTACTACACACCATACACCTGGAGCAGCGTCTTTCTTTCTTCAGTATCCCCATGCATAAGATGCCAATAGTTCCATTATGGTAAACAATATTATGTGCTGATGCTGCATAGGACATAATAAAATATTTGCCTGCAACGCCCACACACCCATGATTGCTAATGTGAAATAATTATAAGTGCAATAAAATAAGGGATGGGGGGGGGGGGGGGGAGGGGCGCGCACTGCAGTCCAATCAACACCCGTCCCACAGATAGCAAAGTCACTTCCCGAAGTACACTGCAGCGCAGCAGCAGCAACACACAGGAAGTCGAGGACAGCATGACTGGTGGGCTACTGCGCCAACTGGGCCAACTCCGAGAGGCTCAGGCCTTGCATTCCACTGTGAGACCAAGATGAGTCGACTCAAGAAACCAGAAGTTGCGCAGTTCAGCTCAAAGCACCGCCCTACGTCCTACGGACTGCAAATCATAAATCACCACATGAAGCTGAATGCAGCAGTGGGAGTTTTCAGGCCCATCGCTCTGCCCCCCGAGGACACTCTAAAGGAAGCCAGTTTCTCGAGGGCAGGGGAGGACTGGCAAGGGGGGCAGGGTGGCAATTGCCCCCCGGGCCACTCTGAAAAGTAGTAAAACCTGGTAAAAAGGCCTCACTCAGGGCTGGATTAATGTAGGGGCCAGACACTGTATACAGCTGCAAGTCCAAAACCAGGTGGGCATGGATGGTAAGCTGATTCGATGGTTCAATGGGCCACTTGACTAGACTTGCCCCCCAGACCTAAGGCTGCCAGCCCTCCCCTGCTCGAGGGGGCGGAGAGCTGAAGTTACATCAGTGAGGAGAGCTATGAGAACTGATTGGAGGAAAGGGGCACACCCCTTTTATACAGCACACAGGAACAGAGCTGAGGCTGTCAATCAGTTGGAGCTCCCTCTCCTGTCATCATGTTTTTCTTGGTGTCAGGTAAACTTGTCAGCAATAACTCATGCTTCTAGCAGAGAAACGAGGCAGTGGACAGAAATGACACTTTGGGGGGGGGGGGGGGGATTTACTAAAACTGGAACACAAAAAAATCTGGTGCTTTTTAAAAGCCTTGCCCATGGAGATTTTTAAGTACCGTAGTTTGTCACCATTCCACGAGTGCGTGCAATTTTTCAAGCATGACCTGTTCGGTATCTATTTACTCAGCGTGACAAAATCTTTCACATTCTACAAAAACAATTAGGCTAACTTTACTGTTTTTTTATAATTTATGAAAGTGTATTTTTTTTCATAACAATTGCGTATGGAAAACCACTGCGCAAATACAGTGTGACATAAAATATTGCAATGACCGCCATTTTTTTTCTCTAGGGTCTCTGCTAGAAAAAAAAAATGTTTGGGGGTTCCAAGTCGTTTTTTCTAGCAAAAAATGATTTTTAACTTGTAAGCAAAAAGTGTCAGAAAAAGGCAAAGTCTCCATGGAGTTAAAAGCAGAAACCAGTTGGAATCTGTTACAATTTTTGTTAAAATCCTTGCAATGTACATAGACCATAGGGAATTTTTTTTTATTTCCCCCCCCCAAAATTAAAGTTACTCTGTGAAGAATTACAAGAAATGAGAAGGTATTCATCTATAGTTGATTAGTATCTGTAGGCTATAATGCTAGAGAGCAACACATTATGATGAACATGTCTCTTCTTTAGTCCAGACAGTGAGAAGGCCTCCCGAGCAGCCTCCAGCCTCCTTACCAATATGTGGCAATACAGCAAGTTACATCGGGACTACAAATCAGTAAGTAGATTTTGTACAGCACTTTTACATATACCATTGACCTCCCCATATAATCTACATTGTTCCAGCAGTGAGGTGAAGAGTGAAGGTCATGACTCGGTACAAGGGTTTTTTTTTTATATTGTGTGCCTAATATGTTAACTCTTATAAAAGGGGGTTTATGTGCTGAAAAAAAAGAGACTGCCTGTGTGGATAGCAAGACTGAGTTTGCTGACCTCTTGAAAATGCTACCCTCCTGGCTGCCATACTGATCCCTGCACATACATTAAGTGCTTTCTGAATCAAAAAAATATGCAAATTTGGATTTCTTACCCGACTGTATGCTTGTTGCTTATTTTAAAGAATTCAGAAGTGACAGCTACGGGCATCTCCAGGAGCAGGTCAGCAACTGAAATGGTCCTAGTTCCCTCCAATTCAGGTTTTCTTTTTTTTAAGATAAACTGTATCCCCAACATCCCTGACATGTAATATTTTCTTAATTGGAAGCAAAACCTTAAAGTGTATGTTTAGCCAAATGAAAAAAAAAATTATCAATTTTTGTCTCTTTTAACCAGAGCAATTTTTACGTTTCTGCTATGGGCCCGTTCTTCAGAAGAATTGCTTAAAATAACAAAGTAATACAGGACAAAAAAGGCTTTCTTTTGGTGATCTTCTCTTGAATTCTTTTATTATTTATGCTAACCATAGACACGTGACAAAAAAAACACACCTTTTCTACTTTTGATGGGTGGTAATTTAAAAAAGTTATTTTAAAAATCTATGATTTCTTTTACAATTTGTCCTGTTTGCAATGCTTTGTACCAGAACAAAATTTAAGTGCCATTTTAAAGGCATTTCCATTTTTTTTATGCAACAATTAAAAAAAATGGATAAAAACAAAAAAAAGTTTAATTTATTAATGGCTAAAAATAGAAAAAAAAATCAGCAGTAAAATAATAGCTAGAGGCAGAAGGGGAAGGAGTTGTTTGGGGTTTTAATAGGAACACGTTTATTTTTCAAAGAAAAAACGTTTTTATTTGTTACTTGACGTGTAGCGTTAGCCCCCGTTCACACTCAGGCGACCTTTCATCCTGAACGCGTTTACCCGCGTTTAGCGCTTGCGTTTTCATGAGGCCTTTTTATTTAATTATATATATATATATATATATGTGTGTGTGTGTGTGTGTGTATATATATATATATATATATACATACCCCTAACCCAAAATCTGCATAGTTGGGTCACCCTGGCATGGCAGAGTCAGGTCACCCTGACATAGCAGAGTGGGGTCACCCTGGCATGGCAGTCAGATCACCCTAAACTCCAGTCACCCTGACATGGCAAGAGTGGGGTCACCCTGGCATGGCAGAGTCGGGTCACCCTAAACTCCGGTCATCCTGACATGGCAGAGTCAGGTCATCCTTACATGGCAGCTGCATGACCCCACTCGGCCATGTCAGGGTGACCGGAGTTTACAGCTGCCATGTCAGGGTAACCTGACTCTGCCTTGCCAGGGTGACCCAACTCTGTAGATTTTGGGTTGTTGTTGGTTTGATGACACGTGTCTACAAGCATTACACCGAAGGCCTAGGCCTATGCATTAGGCATTACATGTGTAAAGCTTGTAGACATATGTGTCTACAAGCATTCCACATAAGGCCTAGGCCAACGCGCCATCTGTGTTTTTCCTATACTTGCAGTCGACTTGGACATCCCCAGTCTGTGGAAGGCAGCAGGGAATGCATTATCCACATACATTAAGGTGTCAAGATAAGAGTTTGATACCACGTTGGGACTTACTGTACAGTGCAGGAGAGTGATTATTGTGGTATCTTCCGAAGCCAATGAATGCTGCCACGGAAACAGCAGGGAAAAGGACAGGGCATGCTATATGCACCACTTGGTGTATTTTATTTACCTTTTTTTTTTTTTTTTTTCTAGTGTGGGTTGCATGGTCCAATCTTGTTAGTTCTGCCAGAAAGCCCATGAACTGACAACACTAATTCTGATGCACTAAAGTACCATGCATTTTTTTTTTTAGCCCTGCCCAAGTTCTTCTCTACTAGACTACCTCTCATCCCTAAACCATAAGAGGGAGGTCAGCAGCCTCTGGGTGCACACCACATAGCTCATGCAACCTACCAGTCCAATACATATTGATGGAACAGCTAAAAGAAGTTTGTACCATTTTATTGGATAGTGTGTGGTCTCTTAAAGGGCCTGTGTTGATGGGCTTTTGTGAACTTCTACCTTATCAGTATAATAGGAATAGAAAAACCCGTTGATGCAGTTTAGGAAATTAACTATAGCAGATCAAATGCCTCTGTCAATAAACTCTCCATATGTAATTTCTGAAGCATTTTAAACTGATCTAAAAAAATGCAGAATGCAGGTGAAGGCAAGTTGCATTTACCCATCAGCATAAGGCCGAAGTGTGAAACCTGTTTGGATCACGGTACATGATCCTATTGTCAGGACTATACTGCTAGGTGGATTGACAATTGGGCAGGGGATAGTGGAGAGGTTACCTCCTTTGGGGGATAAGAAAATGTTTCAGTTTCTAGTTATAGATTTATATCCTATATTTTATATTGCAATATTCTGCTGCACTTGGGAGACTGTTCCTGATCAATTGCATTATCTGGTCCAAGGGAGTTTCCAAACTAATGTTCCTACCTCATATAGACACATACCAACCTGTAGGCCAGGGTTTCTCAGCCAGGGTTCCATGGAAGCTTAGGGTTCCCCTAAGAGGTTGCTAGGGGTTCCTTGAGCAATAGGCAGTTTTTGCCCCTCAGAATAGTTCCTACTGACACCAGCTTTCTGTAAGGGGGTACTTCTTTCCAATGACCACAAGTCCTAAGGAGAAATCTTTCCACTGACCATCACACTAATGTATCATGAGTTGTAGGTAAAGTATTTTTTACCAGGGATTCCCAGAGACCAGAACATTACTTCAGGGGTTCCTCTGTGTTGAAAGGTTGAGAGGCTGTAGGTAGAAAGTGATTAGCCTATCTGTATATTTTAGTAGTGTCAAAGAAAACTGAAACGCTTCAAGAATTTAGTGCTACTGGCATTATCTGAATCCAGGACCTCAGTGTTGTAAGACATCAGGGCTAACCAATACACAATCATTCCCACTAGTTAGATGTGCCTCCTCACTGAACACCTTTTTTTTGTTTTACAGAAGGGCTACCGGAAGGAGGATTTCCTTAGCTAATGATGCAGCATCCAATTTTCGCCAGTCTTCGCGCCGCCTCAGAAGATCAGCAAGAAAGCACTGACCGATGGACTACTTTCCTAGCCATTCCTACTCTCTCTCCTGTGTACACCTAAGCACTCTTGATATGGCACAGCAGAGACTGAGGGGGACAGTTTATGTAGCTAGGTAGAATATTGAATAGCGTTAAGCATGTGTGCGAATGTATTTTGTAAGAAAAGAAGAAAAAAAAATAAAATGAGTTTATGGGATTGTTCGTGAACACGGGTGAATGTGCGTGTCTTGGTTTGTAGAGCTAATGCAAATACATGTACTATAACAGAAGCGATAACCTGTGCCTTTCTACTATTGTTAGACCTCAACACCCAGCAGGCTGTACTGGCCTCAGGGGTAGTGATTATTTTTTTTTTTTTTTTTTTAACTCCTAGATTTGCTGCTTGGAAGTAGTATGGGTCTGATATACCCTCAGCAGTTTATTTGATCCCTTTGACAAATAGATGTCCCTTTTTAGGAAAGAACCATGCAGTGTCCAAGAGCCAAACTGTATTCTGATCATGTAGAGAACTTTATAAAGAAATTAGGGTTGGGCAGTATGTCCTTGGTGTGAGTGCATGTATGTGTGTTGCTATGTACAGATTGGTTAACTGCAGATGAATTTGGTTCGGGGTGATAGTCCCCCCCCTAGTCCCAGATTTGTTTTTTAAAATGAAAAGACAAATGTTTCCGATGGCTATAAGCATTGGAATCACCTTTTGAAGAGAACTACACGTCTCTATTTGCTTCTCACAAGTGGTGCTTTATTGGGTTCCATTATTTGTACAGATTGGGTTGTATAGGGGCACCCTTGGCCCTTTTTATATAAAGATATATAATGCAAAGAGAAAAAAGAATAAGTTATAGCACATTTTTAAAAAATGTGTCCAAAACACAACGGTGAACTTTAAAGAGCGTCTTTCCATTGTTGTGTGTATTACAGAGCACAATATTCATTGTATAATGGCATTCGGCTTGCTTAATAAGGCAAAACACCATTAAATTTTCTTTATTTAGAAAGTATTCCTTGGTAATGGGATATCCGGTCACTATGAATTACTGAACTTTGCATATCACCCTAACACTGCCTTATTAAATAAGCCTGTATACATCCATTACTATGCAGATTTGGGTTTTAAATCTCAGGGGAGCATTCCGGTTTTTGCGCTTATGTCCTTTTTAACTGACTTGCTCAAATGTGCCTTAGCCCTTCGCGGGCTCTTGTAAAATATAGCACAGTGTTTTCGGTACTTAGTAAATAAAAAAATGTTGAATTCAGAAGTTGCTGTGTTTTGTTCTTTCTCGTGATGAAAGGGTTAAGTGTGGGAACTTTACATAGGAGCAGTCCCTTGCATTCCTGGGCGGTGGTGGAATCTCGATTTGGCTTTGCTGGGGCTTGTTCTTCACCAGGATCCCCAGGGGGTGAAGACTGCATCAGACACACGTATTCCCTTAAAGTGCCGATCTGTTACATAGAAACATATATGCAATAAACAGCAATAGCATTTGACTGTGCGCCCTCTTCTGCCATCCTCCTGTGAAAGCCAGATTTTTTTTTTTTTTTTTCAATAGAATAAAAAGGTTAACGCGTCACTAAAAAGGTTATCAGCAAGTGCAAAGGAGTAAAGCAAACCCTTATTATAGTATACACTGATGGGGAGATCGACTGACCAAAGTGGTCAGGCTAGATGGAGAATCAGATGGGCATCCGCAGAACTTTTTTCAGGGGGGGGGGGGGCATGATTTTTTTGAGGGGGTGGGGGGCAGCATTTCATTCATGGACCCAGGCAGCACAATGACTTAGGCCAGCTTTGGGGGCATGCTCCCATGCTACACAGCGCAGATGGAGGAATCTCCCGCTACAGCTACTCTGTAGCGGCCACCTGTCAAATTTCCAGAACAGCGGCTGAATCTAATTTGATACAGCCATTGTTCAGATGACCATTCTCTGCCAGGCTCCTTCAATTTTTCAATTGAAGGATGTGGGGCAGGAGGAAGCCGTTGGGGCCAGCCATGTAGTACATTTCATCAGCTGGAAATTCATATAGTGTGTACCCAGGTTTAGTCATGAAATACTATACTCAGACTATATACTGCTTTACTAATAAGTTACTCATTACATGTCTGGAACATATATTGCCTTTTTCTAAAACTGAAGTCTTTTCTCCACCTACATACTTTTTCTTCTACTGAATTTAAAGTTTGTTTTCCTTTCTGTACAATATAGCCTGAATTCCTTTCATGACTGGTTATCAGTATATAGAAAATGTTTTTGTGGTGATGATAGGGGTTGCTAGGAAAGCTATAATTATGGTGAAATACAGATAGCATTTTACATAAGTCACAGAGCTCCTGAGGCTATCAGACACACTACACGGTGAAAGTCATTCTGCAGAGTGTCTAGTCTAGAAGTTCCCAGACTTTTTATCACCAAGACCATTCTTATCACATATGACATCTGAGCCTCACCCATAATATGTCATACTTCGCGTATTGGTGAAATAATATAAAGAGATGTTAACCTTCAGCTTACATACAGCTACATTACCAATGCTCTAAAGCCTAGTACACACAGGCAAATATCGGGCGGTTCAATAGAAATTGGCCGACGTTCGGCCCGCGTGTACAGCAGCTGGTTAATCTTTCGACCGTCTTCTGTCAAAGGGGCATGACCGAAAAAGTTCTGCATCCAATCAGCGCTCTCACCCAATGGCTAAGAATGCTGATTGGTGTGTTCTGGCGGGGGACCGCCCCCCCCCCCACTGTCAGAACACAATAGGACAGCAGGGGAGAGCGCTGTACTAACATCGCATAGTACAGAAGCTCCTCCCGAACTGTCTGTTTTTTATTTCTGTTCAGCCTGCTGGGTTGAATGAAAAAAAGGTAGTAGTGTGTATTAGGCTTAAGTCTATTTACACTGCCCAAAAAAATTAAAGGAACACTTTTAAAACACATCATATCTCAATGAGGAAAAATCTCATGCTGGATATCTATACTGATATGGACTGGGTATTGTGTTAGAAATGAAAGGATGCCACATCGTTTGATGGAAATTAACATAATCAACCTACAGAGGGCTGAATTCAAAGACACCCCAAAAATCAAAAGTGAAAAAATGATTCAGCAGGCTAGTCCATTTTGCTACATTTTCATTGCAGCAACTCAGACTGGTTCTTAGTAATTTTTATGGCCCCCACGTGCTTGTGTGCATGCCTGAAAAAGTCGGGACATGTTCCTAATGAGACAACAGATGGTGTCCTGGGATATTTCCTCTCAGATCTTGACCAGCACATCACTGAGGTCCTAAACAGACTGAGGTGCAACTTGGTGGCGTTGGATGGATCGAAACATAAAGTCCCTGAGGTGTTCTATTGGATTTAATACAGGCGAGCCATTCAATGGTATCATTTCCTTCGTTCTGCAGGAACTGGCTGCATATTCTCGCCACATAAGGCCAGGCATTGTCGTGCACCAGGAGGAACCCAGGACCTATTGTACCAGCGTAGGGTTTGACAATGGATCCAAGGATTTCATCCCGATTCCTAATGGCAGTCAGGGTGCCATTGTCTAGCTGTAGACATCTGTGTGTCCCTCCATGGATATGCCTCCCCAGACCATCGCTGACCCACCACAAAACCGGTAATGCTGATGTAACGGGCAGCATAACTTTCTCCACAGCTTCTCCAGACCCTTTCCCGTCTGTCACATGTGCTCAGGGTGAACCTGCTGTCATCTGTGAAAAGCACAGGTTGCCAGTGATGGACCTGCTAATTCTGGTGTTTAATGGTAAATGCCAATCAAGCACCACGGTGCTGGGCAGTGAGCACAGGGCCCACTAGAGGTCGTCGGGCCCTCAGACCACCCTCATAAAGTCTCTTTCTGATTGTTTGGTCAGAGACATTCACACCAGTGGCCTGCTGGAGGTCATTTTGTAGGGCTCTAGCAGTGCTCATCCTGTTCCCCGTGCACAAAGAAGCAGATACCAGTCCTGCTGATGGGTTAAAGACCTTCTATGGCCCTGTTCAGCTCTCCTAGAGTAACTGCCTGTCTCCTGGAATCTCTTCCATGCTCTTGAGACTGTGCTGGGAGACACAGCAAACCTTCTGGCAATGGTACATATTGATGCACTGCCTGTCCAATCTCTGAAGGGTCCAGGTATCGCCTTATGCTACCAGTAGTGACACTGACCTCAGCCAAATGCAAAACTAGTAATAACAGTCTGAAAAAATGAGTGGGGAAAAAAATTTCAGTGGCCTCCATCTGTAAAACTATTTCCGTTTTTGTAGGTTGTCTCATTGTTGCCCATCAAGTGCACCTGTTGTTAATCCATTTCAGCTGCTTTGGTGTTAGTGAAATTAACAATCCTCTCTGCTACTTAACTGACCAGATAAATAATCCAGTAGTTTAATTGACCTGAGGCTGTACTCTAAATAAAAAGTGTTCCTTTAATTTTTTGGAGCAGTGTACTTACAGTACATCCCTAGAAACATTTAAATGAATAAATTAAAGTAGTTTTGTTTTGCTAACTGAGCTGCTTAAAGCAGAGCTTACATTCTCTTTTCTCTTGGTTTTTATAAATGTTCTCCTTTTGAACTTCCTCTTCATATTGGCCCCTGGCCACACTACCTGACCAAGGTATGTGGGTGCCCGCTGTGCAAGCTGGGACCTATGGAGTCCCATTGGAGTCTCCACTATGTGTGTGCTTCTCGTTGAAACTAAATCCTTACTTTTTTTTTTCCTGTTTGTTGTCCTAGTGCGCTCTGCGTTTGATAAATAAAAATAAGCTGCGCTAATGAGAACTGATGGGTATGTGCAATAAACCAATCACAATAGTATTAAAGTGATTATGGAATTCACCCACAATGAATAATATTAAATGAGCACCAAGTGCCAGGTGGGCAACAAAAATTGTGAATATGTGTATATCTGGTGACCATTGGATCACAAACATATGAATAAGTATTGAATGAATAAACCTAAAACAGTAAAAACACTGGATGACCAGTGAAAAGCAAAAAATAAAGTGCAATGATTGTGACCGTAAAATCACAAACACAGGAATATTAAGGTGAACAATAAATCAAATAAGGTTAGTCCATAATAGAACTTAATAGAGTCCCAAAAATACAATCCAGAATCAAGGTGATGAGTGAAGTGAATGGAAATGATCCTGTAATGCTAATCACCACGGTGCTCCCACACAAGTGACATGCATATCTCCTTACCAGATTCTGGTATAAATGAGCCTCTATGTATGGTTCCTCACAGCGCCACTCTGAAGAGATCCCAACTCCAGCAAACCCCCAGGTTACGGCCAGAAGTGGATAGTAGTGCCAGTAATGTCCACAAGATGGCGCTCAATATACCATAAAGAAAAAAGTGGACTAGATAGTGTGATACTGTAAAGCATTTATTAAATAAATATAAAATAACACTCGTATGATACAGATAAAAACTCGCATGTTCAAGAAGCCGGTCGGCTCTCGTGTAGCCCGTCCTCAGTGCAGCGCAGTGACGTCAGCACGCCGTACCCTACGCGCTCGTCTGCAAAGACTTCTAATGGGGAAGTTTATGTGTAATGCTTAGGTTGTAGAACCATAATGTTAAGAAGTGGTCAGAAACAATAAATTGGCCTTGTTCTTGATTTGAAACATTTTATTTCTAATAAAAATAAATGAATAAAAAACCCCCCCACAAAGGTACAATCTTATGTGCAGCCATTCGTAGTACCACAGACACATGCAGAGAGAGAGGGACACAGAGCCACGTCTCTCCTTCTCCTCCACAGCAGTGATTCAGGTTGGGTTCACACTACTGTGAATTGGATGCGGCTTTCCTCGCATCCAAGTCGCAAGTTAGGAGACTGTGATCGCTCACATATCTCTGGAGCGGCTCTGGTGCAAATTGCACAGGTGTCCTGTGCGTCTTCTGGTTTTTCAGGTCTGAATTTAGCCAAAAACTCAGACTGAAATCAGACCTAAAATGGTGAACAGGGACGCACCGGACCCCTGCTGTGAGCCGCTCTGTGCGGCAATGTGAGCCCAGCCTGAGAGTGGCTTTCGAGCCAACCTGATTTTTGCTGTGTGTCCTTTTTGGGAATGGCTGCGTGTAAGGTTGTAGTTCTAAACAGGAATGTGCAAGTAGAGGAGACTCTGCCGGGGCTCTATCGGAGGATACAAAATATAAAAACTAGAGCATGTAAGTTATGCTATTAGCATTGAATTAAAAAAAGAAAAAAATGTAACACCTTCCCACCGACTGTACACATTTCTGGGGGGGCGCATATATGTGTACATGTGTTTGTGCTGGGAGCGTGCGGCACAGAGACCAGGCTCTCATTAAAAAGCCCCAAATCCAATACAATGAAGAACCGGGAGGCCCTGTTTCAGATCACCTGTTCTGACAGCCTCTGATTGGCTATCACAGTGGTCAATCACTATACAGCCTGCCCTAGTGTGGTTTTTCTTTTCTTCTCTTGAATGGAGAAAAAAATGAATTGTATGTTTTTCTCCTTGCTAGAGGAGAAAAGTGTAAAACAAAGGAAGTGTGTGTTTAAAAAAAAAAAAAAGAGAGGAAAAAATAAATAGAACAGGATTTGATCTAGGTCAGGGCCATGGTAAGACTCGAGTCAAAACCAGGAAGTGGCAGAAATCGGTTGTAGGAAATCAGCAACACTGAATGGAAAAAAAGTTAAACCTGGCAAGAGTTTAAGATATACAGTACAGTGCTTTAGCAAAGTAAATGTCATCTAGTTAGGGTTTACGTCTATATAAGGGAAATTTTTATAGCAAAAACAACCGACAGATGAACACCAGGTTCTTTGGACACTGCAAAATGATCTATAGTGATGGTGTTCGGCTGCCTTGATCTGTTTGGTGTTTTTTTGCAGTTGAATGCTGTTTGAACTTGGCTCAGACAATTTAGGCCTCTTTCACAAAGATCGATGGTAAAAACAGGCAGTTGAGCCACGGTTTTAGCACCCACCTAAGACCTGCAATACAATGAAAGGGGACTGTTCACATGCTGCCACCACAATGATTTGCGTTGTGGCCCCAGCAAATTTACCACCGCCTGTTAAACTCTGCCACTGAAGTCTATAGGGTCATGCCACAACCCTGAGCCAAATACTTGGCTTGTGGTTATGGCATGTTAGCCCCATCAAAAATTGCTGATCAGCAATACTGAACGTACAGCATTTAGGTTCCTATCTGTGCACCCGCTTCTGCCCGCATGTCAATTTTGACATGTGACTGTGTCTGTGCAGCAACTACATCTGCATCCACTTCTATGGTCTGCCTGCACTGATCTCTGAGGTGGATTCAGATGCAGATAAAAGTGTCTCCGTACGAAGGACGGATCTTAGCACCAATCTGAATGAGCCCTTATATTGGTGGCTAAAGCTAGTGCAAAAATATGAAGAATGCATAGTGCAATATAAATAGTAACAGATAAATGATACATTTTTTTATAAAGTTCTCTAAATTTGGAGCTAAAAGAAGAACACTTGGGGAGGAATGAAGGACCGGGTGATTTGGTTCTAAAAGAGGGACTGTTGGGACTCTTTGCTTACTGTCCCTGGAGGGAACACAGTTGTCCTAGCTTAATATGAAGAAATACTACAATCAGAGGAGGGCAACATGGAGACATCTGTCAAAGATTAGAAAAACAAACCCTACAGTTGTAAAATGTGTCATTTTTATTTGCTTCTACAGCATTGTCCTGAAAACCTGCACAAAGGTGAAGTGAACTGCAAATGTACGTGCAATAGTCTACATTGCCATCTTGTGGTTATATAGAGTATTACATCTTCCAACAACATCAAATCAACATAAAAAGTCAAATAAGGCTTCATGCAACATGCCCATACAGGGTGCAGAGCCTGTGTAGTGACATTCCTGGAACCCGTTGCTGCCACCTACAGCCAATGATTGAGATGCATTAGAAGAGGTGGCAGTACACGATTGTACGCCGAGGGTTGGTTAATGGGAGGCATGCACACTGATGTATGCTCCAAATGCAGCGGTATGTGTTCAGAGGATATGTCTGTGCACATGTAGGTCCTTTTCAAGGGCACAAGTTTGTGCAGCTGCCTCTTTTAATGCAGTTCAATAGGGGCCTGTACAAGGCGGTAGGGGGTCCCAGGAATGTCATTACGCAGGCTCTATATGGTGTACAACATGAAGCCTAGGCAATTTCACTAGTGTTTTAACAATTTTTCTAGCACAGGTCACATTGGTATTTTTTGTTTAATTAGTTCACTATTTTTTTGGTGATTCATTTCACTTCTCCACTTCTTTCTATGTGGTCAAAGACATAGAGCTCGGATTTAGTTATTTTTATAGTTGAAATCCTGGCAAACAGCTTAATAATACCCACATGTCTTACCTGTGAAAGGATTTGTATTTCTGTCCATCCTGTCTTGAGCTTTACAGAGCTCTGATACACATCAAAGTCCTATCAGGCAGGGGAGCCCACTCGGTACCACTTACACATCTTGTTCTCCCTCAGCCTATGACTGGACTCTGAAAGGAGAAGCAGCAGACTAATTGAGCTCCTCTACATAGTTACAAAGTTAGTCAGGTTGAAAAAAGACACATCTATCTAGTTCAACCAATAAAAGGAAAGAAAAAATAATTTTACAGTCCTATATACGTCCCATACCCACAGTTGATTCAGGGGGAAGGCACAAAAAAAAAAAAAACCCAATAAAGCATGATCCAATTTGCTACAGCAGGGGAAAAAATCCTTCCTGATCCCCCAAGAAGCAATTGGATATTCCCTGGATCAACTTTACCTAAAAATGTTAGCATCCAGTTATATTATGTACATTTAACAAATAATCCAGGCCTTTTTTAAAGCAATCTACTGAGCTGGCCAGAACCACCTCTGGAGGGAGTCTATTCCACATTTGCTCAGCTCTTGCTGTGAAGAAGCCTTTCCATATTTGGAGATGAAATCTCTTTTCCTCCAGACGTAAAGAGTTCCCCCTTGTCCTCTGTGATAACCTTAAGGTAAATAGCTCAACACCAAGTTCACTATATGGGCCACTTATGTATTATGTATACATGTTGATCATATCCCCCTTATCTCCTCTTCTCAAGAGAAAATAAATTCAGTTCCTCTAATCTTTCCCCATAGCTGAGCTCCTTCATGCCTCTTATCCGTTTGGTTGCCCTTCTCTGCACTTTCTCCAGTTCTCTCATAACCCCTTTTTGAACTGGAGCACCAAAATGAACTGCATATTCCAGATGAGGTCTTACTAATGATTTGTACAGGAGCAAAATTATATCTCTCTCTCTGGAGTTCATACCTCTCCTAATACCAGAGATGTATAGTAACTAAGTAGAACTACTTCACAACTGTACTTAAGTACCGAAAGTCGGTATCTGTACTTTCCTAGAGTAGAAATTTTTCCTCCTACTTCCACTTTTACTTCACTACATTTTTTCAATGATTTCAATACTTCTACTCCGATATTTTTTTTGTGCTGCATAGTTTTTTGTTACTATTATAAAAATTACCACTGCCAGAACAGTAGATGGCAGGTTTCATGAAGCTCAAAACATGTGTATTATCAGCGCATACGAAAATAAATGCTACTGTATGTATAAATAAAAGCTGCATTTGAAATAATAAAAAACAAAATGATGTTCAAACTTTTGACTTCTTTCTTTAATAACTACATAACACAGTACTTGTACTTTTACTTTCAGTACTTGAGTAGCAAAATTTAAAAAAAAAACTACTTGCAATACTTAAGTACAAAAAATGTTGAATACTTTAGTACTTCTACTCAAGTCACTTTTTGATTGAGCACTTCCACTTCTACTCAAGTCACTTTTTGATCGAGCACTTGTACTTTTACTCAAGTATGGGTTTCGAGTACTTTATACAACTCTGCCTAATACAAGAAAGGATTTTGCTCACTTTGGAACCTGCAGCTTGGCATTGCATGCTATTATTAAGGCTTATTATCTACAAGAACAAACACCCAGATCATTCACCATTTACTCCCTGTAGTATGTATGATGCATGCATATTCTTAGCTCCCAAGTGGATAATTTCACATTTATCAACGTTAAACCTAATTTTCCACATAGTTGCCAAATAAACAGTGCATTGAGGTCGGCTTTTAAGTTGGAGACATCCTGTAAGGAAGTTACTCCACTGCATAGCTTGGTGTCATCTGCAAAGGCTGAAATGTTTAATCCCAGACCCTATATCATTTATAAATATATTAAAAAGTAGGGATCCCAACTCTTCTGTCTTTCATGAATCCATATTGTCTGTTGCTAAAAATATTTTGTTTTCCAGCAAGAACTCATCCATGTGGTCTTTTATTAAACTCTCCAGTATATTCCAGACTACAGAAGTTAAACCAACATATAGTTACTTGTCAAAGACTTTGATCCCTTTTTAAATATAGGCACCACGTTGGCCTTATGCCAATCCAGTGGTACTATTCCAGTCTTAAACGAGTCCCTAAAAATTAGAAACAAAGGCTTTGAAATGACAGAGCTCAATTCTTTTAGGATCTGTGGGTGTATGCCATCTGGTCCAGGTGCTTTATTTACCTTTATGCTGTCTAAATATATCCGGACCATATTCATTTTGAGCCATAGTGGATCATTTGGGGCTGTGTCAATACCATCCCCATTACGGACTTGAGCTTCCCCATGCTGCTTTGTATATACAGAGCTGAAGAAGGTATTTATTAAATTTGCCTTCTCTTTGTCCCCGTCACCTACTCTAGATTATTTACTAATACGATTACCTTTTTACTATTAATATATTTGAATAATTTTGGGGGTTTATCTTACTATCTTTTGCAATTCGTTCATTTTGAATTTTTGCGACCTTGATTTGCTTTTTACATATTCTTTTATATTCTTAGTAACATTTAAATGATGATAGTGTTCCTTCATTTTTATTTTTTTTAAAAGCTCTTTTCTTATTATTAATAACTTTTCTAGCTTTGGTTGTGAGCCACATAGGTTTTATTTTTAGCCTTTTAAACTTATCGCCCATGGGAATTAACTTTGCAGTGTGTTCACATACAGTCTTTTTGAAGAATTCCTATTTCTGTTCTGTGTTCTTCAATGCCAATATTCCCTCCCAGTCTAAGACTTGGAGAGCAGCCCTCATCCTTGGAAAATGTGCTTTCTAAAAGTGTGTTTTTATATTTCCAGTATGAGCTTGTTGCTTACAGCTTACATTAAAAAAAAAAATCATGTTCTGGTCACTGCTACCCAGATGTTCTCTTATATGAACATTAGTAACAGGCTCTGCATGGTTTGAGATTACCAGGACCGGCAGAACATCATTCCTAGTTGGGGCCTCTATGAACTGTACCATAAAGATGTCTTGTAATTGAAAAGGTACAAGATTATAGTGTTTTTAAGGTGCAAAAACCCTACCATCTTGTACCTTTTCAATTTAAAAATTTTCAAGGGTGTGGTGCAGTTTTCTCTTGGACACTCATCTTTATTACTTTATACTTATCTTGTTTATAATTTTTTGCCCTTTAACTGTTCCAGCAGTACCATTACTCCAGTCAATTTCCAGGTAGTTAAAATCCCCCATTATTATCACTTTCCCAGCCCTTGTAGCCCTTTC
This sequence comes from Pelophylax lessonae, assembly GCF_965119305.1. Lineage (NCBI taxonomy): Eukaryota > Metazoa > Chordata > Amphibia > Anura > Ranidae > Pelophylax > Pelophylax lessonae. The sequence goes on from NC_138777.1 coordinate 76,467,865, forward strand.
TATTTGTGCGAGGAGCTGAGTCTCCACCTCATTAACACTGGGAGGTCTATAACAAACTAATGATTACCTTTGCAGTAGGCACACCCATGTACAATTCCCTCCATAATGCTTCAGCTCATCACACTCTCCATCAACTAGGTCCTCTTTCACACTCACTTTGAGATCACTTCTCACATAGAGACAGACACCACCACCCTCCGTTTTACCCTGTCTTTCTGAAAGAGAGCATAGCCAGGAATTTTAATAGCCCAGTTATGTGAAGAATGAAGCCAAGGTTCAGCAATACCAATTAAGTTATACTACTCTTCGTGCACCAAAGCTTCCAACTCACCTATTTTGCTTGGCAGACTTCTGGCATTGGTGAACAAACACTTTAATTCATTGACACAGTTTACACACTTATTTTGAATATTTTTTATTTTAGTGCAATTAGAGCCATTTCCAATGATTGTTTGTTACATGGGAACCTTCATATCACCTGCCATAGCCCTTCCCCCATTCCACCCACCAATAGAGACTAACACCAGTCTGACCTGTTTGCCCCATTATAATCAAATTCACCCTCCCCCCCCCCCAATCCTGTACAAAGTTTCAATCAGGTACTTGCACCATTAACTATTGATAAAAGGAATTGGGGTATTGACATTCACTGTCATGGGGTTATGGGGATAGGGAGATTGACTTTCACTGCCAAGATCTTCAATGGGGGGCAGGAAGGAGGGTTATTTTTAACTGCACCTGACCACCCATGTGGGGGTGTTGGTTGGTAAATTTCACTCTAACCATGTGGAGGGTTTAGCACTCACTAGAAGCATAACAAAAACAAGAGAAGGGCGCGACGACCTAGTGCAATTTCATTAAGCATTTACCGAAAAATAAAACAAGCGATGTCATTCATCATACTCACAAATGTAAATGTTCAATACACATATCAAAGCACTGTATGGATAAATCTCCTGCAGGACATGGACTGTTCCAATGCTGCAAGGAGGTCAGATGGCATCTATATAGATTGGTTGACGCGTTTCAAGGGAGAACCCTCTTCTTCAGAGCCAGAGACACAAATGACCCACCACACACATATACTTATATATACCTTCAGATGGGGCTGCCCTTTATTATTTAATCCCCCCCCTCACATATCCTTAGTGATGTATATTGTTTAGAGGCAACAAGCATCATCTAAATCTGGATATATTATGCAACATATCATAAGCATAGTTCTTATAGTACAATGTATACATATACATACATATGGCATGTAGGTTTGTAAGTGATATGTTTATAAGCACATATCCGTTTATGCTCAGAAATCCACAAAAAACCCCAGCAGTGTACCCATTGTTAGTATTCTTCAAAACCTTCACTCTGTTCCTTTAGTGAAGGTTTGCTTATGATATGTTGCATAATATATCCGGCTTTAGATAATGCTTGATGCCTTTAAACAATATACATCACTAAGAATATGTGAGGGGCGGGACTAAATAATGAGGGCAGCCCCACCTGAAGGTATATACAGTATCCCACAAAAGTGAGTACACCCCTCACATTTTTGTAAATATTTTATAATATCTTTTCATGTGACAACACTGGAGAAATAACACTTTGCTACAATTTAAAGTAGTGAGTGTACAGCTTGTATAACAGTGTAAATCGCTGGCAACAAAAATGAGTACACCCCTAAGTCAAAATGTCCAAATTGGGCTTAATTAGCCATTTTTCCTCCCCGGGGTCATGTGACTCATTGGTGTTACAAGGTATCAGGTGTGAATGGGGAGCAGGTGTGTTAAATTTGGTGTTATCGCTCTCACTCTCTCATACTGGTCACTGGAAGTTCAAGCTGGAACCTCATGGCAAAGAACTCTCTCAGGATCTGAAAAAAGAAGTGTTGCGCTACATAAAGATGGCCTAGGCTATAGGAAGATTAGTGAAAAAAGTCTGGTGCGCTACAAATTATGTGCAAATATAAATCAAGACATTTGCATGTGTATTATATATAAAAACATATATTCAAATATTCAAAATCCAAAATTCTATAAAATATGAATAAATCCAAATAGAATGAATTATTCCAAAACTGGTGATAAATAAAGTCCCAAAATTCCAATTTAAATTTCCAACAAGTGAGTGTCCAAAACGTGAAATGATGATAGTGGTGTTCAAGGGATTCTTAGCAAGGAATGTCACAGTTTCCTCATTTACTTCTTACCAGAAAAAAATATGTATAAGGGCATTAGTAGCAATCAATCCAGATGGATCCTCTTATGTCACCACGGGTGAGGGTGAAAATAAAGCGCCTTCACCTATTATATACAAATAGCCTCTTACCAGATTATGGATTTTGGAGGGCTTTGAGGTGTATATTCTTGTTATCTTGCACTGGCAGTGGTGAAGAAAGAGGAACTTCTGGCATATGTACTCAATTCAACATCCATGATTAATCCACATATGGGAACAAGGAAGGAAGCCAAACATAGTGCATTATCCCCAAAAAAAGGTTTTATTATAGGTATAAACACTTACATTTAGTTCAGAAAACAAGTGCCTCTGGATGTCGCTGTCCGCGGTTGTCTGCAGCTCAAACCACGGTGTAGTGTATGACGGCGCGGCTCCTCCTTGCTCTGACGCGTTTCTTCCCTATTGGGCTTCCACGGAGATAGGAGGGATAGGAAGATTGCCAAGACCCTAAAACTGAGTTGCAGCAGGGTGGTCAAGAGACCATACAGCGGTTTAACAGGACAGGTTCCACTCAGAACAGGCCTCGCCATGGTCGACCAAAGAAGTTGAGTGCACATGCTCAGCGTTATATCCAGAGGTTGTCTTTGGGAAATAGACGTATGAGTGCTGCTGTCAGGAAAGGAATCAGCATTCAGCAACAATAGAATGCTGGATGCAGAGCAGGTGTGTCACCACGCCCATCTCCCCAGCCCTGGCCCTATATAAGTTCCTATGTTCCTGTTTATCCCGGCTAGCTCCTTTGACTTACCTGCATCTCTCCTTCGTTTGACCTCGGCTTGCCTGACCACCCCTTACTCTAAAAGACACCTCTGCTGGATCTCCTGTGTACCGACCTTGGCTTGGATCCCACGGACTCTCTCTCTTGTGCGGCCCTCTGTACCTTCATCTCCTCGGACTGATTATCTGTGTATGACCCTCGGCCTGGCATTAACCTTTGTCTCTTTTCTCTGAGCATCTATAGATCTCCTGGAAGCGGTCCTGAATCACCATCCATCCATCCATCCGGGATCCATCCGCATCCAGTGCTCCTTGGGACGTGTCATCTCCTGTTTCACCACCAGGGGTGATCCGCACCGAGCTGCAAGGGAAGCCCTCTCAGCACTTTGGCCTCCACCAAGGTAACTGACAGCATAAACCAGCCATGTCAGAGGCCGACAGAGGTGCTTCCCCGCTCGAGGCTCTGTGCCAACAGGTTTCAGCCCTGACCCAGGCCGTACAAAGACTACAAGATGGTTACTTCCAGCTGGAAGGTCGGGTACTTAACCTAGCCGGCTCCTCCTCCCCGACGGACCCTACTCAGCCTGCCACTAGCTCGCTACCGGCTCCGTCCCAACCGGATCAAGCTAGCTCCGCCCATTCAGTTTCAGTTCCGCCACCAGAGCCACGGGTGCCCACGCCAGAACGCTTCCGTGGGGAGCGAAGGAAGTTCAGGGCCTTCAAGAATGCCTGTTTGTTATATGTGGCTCTCCAGCCCAGGACCTTCTCCTCTGAATCCATTAAAGTAGGGTTTATAATTTCCCTATTGGCTGACAAACCTCAGACTTGGGCACACAACCTCCTGGAACAGAAGAGCCCGATCCTAAATTCCGTAAGCTCCTTCTTTGAGGCTATGGCCCAATTATATGAAGATCCCCAGCGCACGGTCACCGCAGAGTCTGCCTTACATGCCCTACAACAGAACAAACGCCCGGCCGAGGACTACACTGTAGATTTCCGTAGGTGGGCAGCCGACACGGACTGGAATGAGGCAGCATTGAAGTATCAGTACCGACATGGCCTCTCTGAAGCTCTAAAGGACGAGCTTGCTCGAGTAGAGACACCAGCATCCTTGGAAGATTTAATCTCCCTTGCCATCCAGATGGACAGGCGTCTCCGGGAAAGACGCTCAGAATTCGTTCCTCCCTAACCCCCGAAGAGCGACAACGTCGCCGCCAGGCGAACCTCTGCCTATACTGTGGAGCTCCTGGCCATTTTCTCCGCAACTGTTCTGTGAGGCCTAGTAAGTGCTATTCACGGTCTGTTCTGAACTGTCAGGTCTCTGAGCCGTCCCCTGCTCACCTTACCCTTCCTGTCTCCCTACAGGTAGCCGAAGAGAGGATCTAGCTGACGGCAATTATTGACTCCGGAGCTTGTAGTTGTTTCCTGGACTGCACTCTAGCTAAGAAACTAGGAGTCCCCCTGCAAGTTAAGGAGCAACGGCTTCAAGTCTTTCTGGCCTATCCGGTTCTTACTATAACAACCCCGGGCCATCAAGAGTTCATCCGCTTCAATGTCTTGTCCTCTCCCTTATTCCCGGTAATCCTAGGCCTACCTTGGCTCCAGGCTCACAATCCCCACATTGATTGGGTAAAGAAGAAGATCTCCTTCTCATCCAAATACTGCCAGGATCACTGCTTCCCTCCTGGACCCAATGCCCCTGCCGCTTGTCTAGCCGTCCAGCCGGTCCCAGACCCCATTGAAGACCTTCCTGAAGCTTATCGGGACTTTAGGGATGTATTTGACAAGAAAAAGGCTGATGTTTTACCCCCTCACAGGCCCTACGACTGCCCTATTGAACTTCTCCCAGGGACAGAGATGCCTTTCGGAAGAATATTTCCCCTGTCTGAGAAGGAATTGGAAACTCTTCGAACCTATGTCAATGAAAACTTGGAAAAGGGGTTCATCAGGCCCTCGTCCTCTCCAGCGGGTGCTGGAATCTTCTTTGTTGAGAAGAAAGATGGCACATTAAGACCCTGCGTTGATTACTGGGAGCTCAACAAGGTGACCATCAAGAACCGCTATCCTCTCCCTTTGATTCCAGAGTTGTTTCAGCGCTTCCGGACTGCCCGGGTCTTTACTAAATTAGACCTCCGAGGGGCATACAACCTTATCCCCATCCGAGAGGGGGACGAGTGGAAAACAGCATTCAGGACCCGGTTTGGCCACTTCGAATATATGGTCATGCCCTTCGGGCTGTGTAACACCCCGGCCACTTTTCAACATTTGGTGAATGACATTTTTCGAGAGTTTCTGGACAACTTCCTAATTGTGTACCTAGATGACATCCTGGTCTTTTCTTCCACTCTGGAACTCCACCGGATCCACGTTAAGAAAGTACTAGCCACCCTGAGGAAACATGGGCTCTATGTGAAACTGGAGAAGTGTGAATTTGAGAGAGAGTCCATCCAGTTCCTAGGGCTCATTATCTCAACAGGGGGTGTATCTATGGATCCGCAGAAGGTGAAAGCAATTTTGGAGTGGCCAGCCCCCACAGACAAAAAAGGAGTTCAGCAATTTGTGGGTTTCGCTAACTTTTACAGAAGGTTTGTGAAGGGGTTTTCAACAATTATTACACCCATCACACAACTTACGCGCCAGCAGATCCGCTTCCGCTGGTCACCGGAGGCTCAGTCAGCCTTCGATGAGTTAAAGAACCTGTTCGTGACCGCACCTATTCTCCAACATCCGGACCCAGCTTTACCCTACATCCTCGAAGTGGATGCCTCGGAAGTAGCCACAGGGGCTATCCTGTCCCAGCGACAAGGCCCAAAGGCCTTACTACATCCGGTAGCGTTCTTCTCTCGGAAAATGTCACCCCCAGAGAGGAATTACGATGTGGGGGACCGGGAACTCCTGGCCATTAAATGTGCCTTAGAAGAATGGAGGTACCTGCTGGAAGGTGCAATGCACCCTATTATGATATTCACGGATCACAAAAATCTAGAATATCTCAGGGCCGCTAGACGCCTAAGACCTATGCAAGCCCGGTGGGCTTTATTTTTCTCACGCTTCAATTTCCATATCACCTACAGGCCAGGGTCGAGGAATGGAAAAGCGGATGCCCTGTCCCGGATGTTTCCAGACTCTCCCAGCACAACGGAGCCCAATACCATCTTGTCAGCTCAAAACTTTTTTCTGATCCACGCTGACCTACAAACCTCAATTCAACAAGCCTCTACCCAATGTACAGGACTTGAAGCCGAGTCTCTAAAGAAACGGGATGGACTCCTCTGGTACCAGGAAAAAATTTTTGTTCCCGCACAAGTGAGATTGATGGTCCTCAAAACCTTTCATGACCACAAACTTGCCGGACATTTTGGGGTGAGAAAAACCTACGAACTTATTCAACGCCGCTTTTGGTGGCCTCAACTGCACCAGGACTGCAGAATGTATGTGAATTCCTGCATTACGTGCCAACGGAGCAAAGGGGCAAAAGTCAAGTCATGGGGCCTGTTGAGGCCATTACCGATTCCAGAGCAGCCCTGGAAAGGTTTATCTATGGACTTTATAGTTGAACTACCGCCCTCAGAAGGGTTTACCACCATCCTAGTAGTCGTAGATCGACTTTCAAAAATGGCTCATTTCCTGCCCATGGTGGGCACTCCTTCTGCCTTGGAAACAGCCAACGCATTCATCAAAGAGGTGGTCAGGTTACATGGACTTCCGAATAATATAGTATCAGACCGAGGCGTTCAATTTACCTCTAGATTTTGGAAGGAGCTCTGCAAGGCCTTGGCGGTTGGAGTGTCCCTGTCCTCTGCCTACCATCCACAAAGCAACGGGCAGACGGAAAGAACAAATCAAACTCTAGAACAGTACCTCCGATGCTTTTGCACCAGCTCTCAGGACAACTGGGTCTCCCTGCTCCCATGCGCAGAATTCGCTTACAATAATTCTGTACACTCCGCAACCAACCAAACCCCCTTTTGGGCTAATTATGGCTTCCATCCTTCTTTCTTGCCCAACTTGGACCAGGAAATCACGGTTCCCGCAGTCCTGGATCGTCTGGCTGCCATTAAAGCTAATTTTCAGTTACTACAGGACAATATTCAGAAAGCCCAACAGGATTATAAGAAATTCTTTGACCTCAAACGGAAGGTGAACCCTGCACACAAGGTGGGAGATAAGGTCTGGCTCTCATCAACTAATTTAAAACTTTCTTGCCCATCCAAGAAGTTGGGGCCAAGATTCATTGGTCCTTTCGAGGTCAAGAGAGTGGTGAACCCTGTGGCCTTTGAATTAGTCTTGCCCGGTTCTTTCAAAATTCACCCGGTGTTTCATGCCTCGCTACTGAAGCCCGCAATACCGAGCCCATACCCGGGGAGAGAAGAGGTACCACCTCCTCCAGTTGCAGTGGAAGGGGAGCCTGAATTTGAGATTGAGACTATCTTAGATTGCCGACGGAGAGGCAATCGCACTCAATACTTAATTAAATAGAAAGGATACCCCCCGGAGGACAATTCCTGGGAACCATTGGGTAATATCCATGCTCCTAAGCTTCTGAGAGAATTTCATAGCAAATTTCCGGAAAAACATGGTCAGAGGGCATCCAGAGGCTGCCCCTCGGGGGGGGGGGGCACTGTCAGGAAAGGAATCAGCATTCAGCAACAATAGAATGCTGGATGCAGAGCAGGTGTGTCACCATGCCCATCTCCCCAGCCCTGGCCCTATATAAGACACTCTCTGGCTGTGCTTCAGTGCTGGTTTATCATCAGCTCCTGTACCTGTGACCTGTTCGATTGCCTGTTGTTCCTGTTTATCCCGGCTAGCTCCTTTGACTTACCTGCATCTCTCCTTCGTTTGACCTCGGCTTGCCTGACCACCCCTTACTCTAAAAGACACCTCTGCTGGATCTCCTGTGTACCGACCTTGGCTTGGATCCCACGGACTCTCTCTCTTGTGCGGCCCTCTGTACCTTCATCTCCTCGGACTGATTATCTGTGTATGACCCTCGGCCTGGCATTAACCTTTGTCTCTTTTCTCTGAGCATCTATAGATCTCCTGGAAGCGGTCCTGAATCACCATCCATCCATCCATCCGGGATCCATCCGCATCCAGTGCTCCTTGGGACGTGTCATCTCCTGTTTCACCACCAGGGGTGATCCGCACCGAGCTGCAAGGGAAGCCCTCTCAGCACTTCGGCCTCCACCAAGGTAACTGACAGCTGCCATCAGTGCTGCAGAGGTTGAAGGGTGGGGGGTCAGCCTGTCAGTTCTCAGACCATATACCTCACACTGCATCAAATTGGTCTGCATGGCTGTCATCCCAGAAGGAAGCCTCTTCCAAAGATGATGCACAAGAAAGCCCACAAACAGTTTGCTGAAGACAAGCAGACTAAGGGCATGGATTACTGGAACCATGTCCTGTGGTCTGATGAGACCAGGACAAACTTATTTGGTTCAGATGGTGTCAGTGCTGCCAGCATTGGGGAGCTACAGTTCACTGAGCGAACCATGAATGCCAACATTTACTGTGACATACTGTTGCGGAGCATGATCCCCTCCCTTCGGAGACTGGGCCACAGGGCAGTATTCCAAAATGATAACGACCCCAAATACACCTCCAAGATGACCACTGCCTTGCTAAAGAAGCTGAGGGTAAAGGTGATGGACTGGCCAAGTATGTCTTTAGACCTAAACCATATTGAGCATTTGTGGGGCATCCTCAAACAGGTGGAGGAGCGTAAGGTCTCTAACATTCACCAGCTCCGTGATGTTGTCAAGGAGGAGTGGAAGGGGACTCCAGAGGCAAATAATGGTGGCCACACAAAATTTTGACACTTTGGGCCCAATTTGAACATTGTCACTTAGGGGTTGACTCACTTTTGTTGCCAGCGGTTTAGACATTAATGGCTGTGTGTTGAGTTATTTTGAGGGAGCAGCAAATTTACACTGTTATACAAGCTGTACACTCACTACTTGTAGCAAAGTGTCATTTCTTCAGTGTCACATGAAAAGATATAATAAATTATTTACAAAAATGTGAGGGTTGTACTCACTTTTGTGAGATATTGTATATGTAGATTTGTGAGTATGATGAATGACATTGCATGCTTATCTTTTCAATAAATGCTTAATGGAATTGCACTAGGTTGGTGCGCCCTTCTCTTGTTTTTGTTATCCTAATGGGATGGTAGGAAGGAGAATTGGTCATCTAACAACCCATCTTAAATAACCCTATATACCATACCTTAACCTGTATGAAAAAACACATTTTTTTTTTTTTTTTTTTAAATAAAGGCACTCGGACTACAGATTGGATAAAACGGCCGCGGCTTCTTTATTGACTGGTATTCAAAAATAACATAACCATCTTTATAAATATCAATATAAATAACAGACCAACCCAGTCATAAAAAACTCGGGTTGTCATTCACAGAAGATCAAAACAATTGATCAACATCCACCATACATCACCAACATAAATCACCAATATAATAAAAGTACACGTCCCCCTCAAACAGAGGTGACCCAAACCAGTCAATTTATTAGAAGCCGCGACAAACCAGGGGAGGGGGGGAGGGAAAATCCAGATGAAAGGTATGAGGAGATTGAGCCCCTGAGGGGCGGGAAGCCCCTTAAATATGCTTCTCCCTGAGGTAACCTCCACCCCATAGGCTGAGGTGAGCGGGCGGAGAGAGGGGCTCATTCGCTAATTCCCTTGAGAGAACCACTAAACTGCCTGACAACTACCTGTTTATCTAAAAGACCCCACTAAACCTGCCTGGTAACTCATCCTGGCGGGAAAACTAGCTGAGCTATGGACCTCATTCACTAAACTAAAACCCTGCTCTATTTCAGTTTTAACCCTTCCACCATCCCATATTAAAGAGGGGCTAATTTAGCCCCCTTTCCAATATGGGATGGTAGGAAGGAGAATTGGTCATCTAACAACCCATCTTAAATAACCCTATATACCATACCTTAACCTGTATGAAAAAACACATTTTTTTTTTTTTTTTTCTAAATAAAGGCACTCGGACTACAGATTGGATAAAACGGCCGCGGCTTCTTTATTGACTGGTATTCAAAAATAACATAACCATCTTTATAAATATCAATATAAATAACAGACTAACCCAGTCATAAAAAACTCGGGTTGTCATTCACAGAAGATCAAAACAATTGATCAACATCCAAAAGACAGGCAATGCCTCATTGCCTGTCACCATACCCCCGAAGCGCGGCCAATTCAATTAAAGAACCCAAGTTAGCATTGAATATGTCAAGGCCAATACCTGAGAGGTGAACACCATCCTCCCGGTGCAACCCAAGAATACCACCCTCCAAGTCCGAGTGCCTGTATGAAAGTACACCCACCTGTGCCAAAAACTTTTCCAAAGCACGATTGACTCTTTTTTTAATTTTACCATATACACGCCAACGGCCTGATGACCAGTCCAGCCTGTGTACGATCTCCGAAAACATAACCACCATTTCCGGGAATCTCAACTTCAGACTGCGCAGGTCGTCCCGAATCTGAAAAATCAAATCTAGTGTCCTCACTTTACCTATATCATTACCCCCCAAGTGTACCACCAGAATGTCAGGAGGGGGTTGGGATCCAAACAGATTCTCCAGGCTAGGCAACAACTCCTCCCATCTCATGCCCCTCTTACTGAACCAGGAAACTTGAAAACGATGTTGGTCCAAGCCAAGGAGTTCGGAATATATCCGTCGCCTCGCTCGTTGCTGGGCCCAGAACACAAAAGAGTGCCCCACAATCCACACCTGCAATGGATTACCTGAAAGGAGCAAATATGAGGTTAGGACGAACATAAGAGGTGTAACAATCTGATTTCCATCTACCAATGTGTTTAATCAATCCAACCTCCAAACCCGCCCTAGATGCCTCAGTTGCAGCCCCGATCCGAAATGAATGGGACGAGAACCGCAACTGACCCAAACCAAGCTACTGTAAACACTTCCGAAACACAAAATCAAATTGGTATCTAGTAAGTGTCTTACCATTCGCATGTATCAAGAAATATACATTATCACCTGTCCTGACCCTTAAATAGTCTGAAACCAGCATCACCGGGCAAACCGGAGAACCCCTAAACCTGTTCAGATGGCACCAATGTCCCAAACCCCTCTGATCCGTTTTGGATTTGGCCAAAAACAAACTCACTCTGTCCACTGTACAGCAAACATTGGTAAATTTAAGACCCGAGTCAGCAATAGCGCGCACTGGGATAATTTCCGATATTCGCAAAGCCGCAAAAAACAGCAAGGAAAAAATTGCCCGGAAAAGAATGGCTTCATACGTCGAAAAACATATACCCGACACTGCGGAACATAGACTTTGCAAAATGTCCAACGTAATAGGGCGACGCAAATCCGCATGAGCCGTTCTCCTTCTGTAACCCTTCATTGCCTGTTGCACCGAGAAAAAAGATGCGCAAGCCGGATGACCCCGCAACTTGACAAAGAAGGAAACGCCTGCCAGCAGTTTATTGATATGTGACCAGGAGTACCCCTTCTCAAAAAGTGAGTTAAGAAAAAGCAGGACCAACTCCTCTGAGAAGGACTCCCGAGGGCTGTACACGGAAGCAAGAAAGGACAACCACACAGCAAACGCCGATTGGTAGCCCGACCAAGTGCTGTGCACCAAGGAATGCTGTACATTGTCCATCACCAGCTCTAAACCAAATCCCACAGGTGAGTCGGGCAAGGCACGCCTACAGAATCCGCCTCTGGGAGGAGCTGAAAGAATCTCTGAACCTGGAAACAAGATAAAGAATCCGCCAGGTCATTGCTTTTCCCAGGAACATGGGTAGCCTTAATCCATACATTCAGCTTTAAACATTGGAAAACCATGTACCGGAGCAAAGCAATGACCGGCGGAGACCTAGACGACAGGCAATTGATGGCGTACAGAACACCCTTGTTATCCGTACTAACCAACAAACGCCTGTTTCTAAAGAAATCACCCCAAACCTCCAACGCCACCACAATTGGAAATAGCTCCAGTAAAACAATGTTTTTAATTAATTTGGATCGTCTCCATCTCTCACACCAACCGAGTGCACCAGTGAGTCCGCCAAATTGCGGCGAAACCCACCGAGCCCGCAGCGTCAGCGAAGAGCATGAAATCCGAATCCAAAACAAACTCCTCCTGCCAAACAGCTCTCCCGTTAAAATTAAGCAGGAACTGTAGCCACACCAACAGATCCTCCCTCATATCGTGTGTCACTCTAACGTGCGCCGAGGGGGACTTCAAACCCGATATCGAAAGGTACAGCCTCCTGGAAAAAGCCTTCCCCACAGGTATTACCCTGGAGGCAAAGGCCAATAGCCCCAGAAGCGACTGCATCTCTCGCAAACATACCTTTTTCTTTCGCATTACCAGGTACAACATACCTCGCAGACGTCGAATCTTGTCCTGAGGCAGCCGAAATTCCATCAGATTTGAGTCCACGGTGATGCCTAAAAACTCGATACAGGTGCAAGGCCCCACCGTCTTTTCACCCGCCAATGGGATACCAAATTTCTCACAAAGCATGAAAAAAGTATTAATAATGAATTCACAATCAGAGGTGTTCGCTTTCCCCATAAACAGGAAGTCATCCAGATAATGAATTATCTGGGACTTACCTGACACCTGCTTCACCACCCATTCCAAAAAGGTGGCAAAGCACTCGAAATAATAGCAGGAAAGCGAACACCCCATAGGAAGACACCTGTCAAAATAGTATTGTCCCTCAAAAAATATACCCAGAGAGCTGAAACAGGAAGGATGCAAAGGCAGTAAACGAAAAGCGGATTTGATGTCCGCCTTTGCGAGTAAAGCCCCCTTACCCAAACCCTTAACAATGCGCAAAGCATCTTCAAACGTAGAATAATGCACAGATGCATCGTCTAAAGCAATCTGGTCGTTTAAGGAATCACCCCGCGGATGCGACAGGTGATGGATCAAACGAAAAGCATTCGGTTCCTTTTTAGGAACAATACCTACAGGGGATATTCTGAAGATATCGAAAGGGGGGGAACAGAACGGACCCACAAACCTACCTTCATCCAATTCTTTATTAATTTTATCCAAAACTACATGGGACATACCAACAACAGATGGCAGATTGTTAACAATAGTGCACCCCCGGCCCGAAAATAGTGGAAGACGGAATCCTAAACTAAAACCATCAATTAGCAGATCCGCCTTCCAGCGGTCAGGGTATGCTTGGAGCCACGGCAGCAGCTCTGCCAGCCTCACCGGCGTTTGGGCCTTTTGGAACACCTCCCTGCTGAGCTCCCGCCATCCGCTTGAAACATTTGGCCACCGGGTGAGCCCGGCGCAAAATGCGCATTTATGCCGGTATTTGCAAGTACCCGGCCATCGACACTGCGCGTCATTAAATGCAAAGCAGATCCCTCGCTTGTAAGCCGAGGGGCTGCTGGCTGAGGCACCTGTGCACCAGGTGCTGCACGGGGCTGAAAGGGAAGAAATAAATCCAGCCAAAGTCCAACATCCTTAGAACCCCAAGACAGACCCGGATGCACTGCCATTTTCTGCCTAAAGGCCACATCGTAGTTATACCACGCCACCCCCCCCCGAACCCCTTATAAGCTTCCAGAATGATCTCGACGTGGTGAAACAGACCCACGCTCCTCTCTGGAAACTTCTCACACAAAATAGCAGAGTAGATGCAGAAAGCTTGGATCCAATTGAAAATTGATTTAGGGACAAACCGCTTTCTATCATGCTCCTCCTCCTTCTCACCCTTGGACATAAACTCCCTAGAAGAAGGCAGCAGGGACAACAAATCTATATAAGCCCCTTGCCATATCCGTTCCTTTAAGGAGTCCGGTAAATGCATACCCAGGGGTGACACCGTACATGTCATAGGCTCTTTCATTACAGATTCGGGGAGATTTTGGGATTTTGCAGCATCAAAGATGCTATTCCTACTCTGCACACTAGCGGGCGCCCAGACATCACTAACCTCCGGCACCCCTTCCTCTGGTTTGGACAGGGGAAAATTCTGGCAGAAATCCCTAAATGACTGAAAAAATGTATCCGGGCTAGTTACTCCCGGCAACTCACCACCCGGGAAAGCCTGTCTTCTGGGGGGATGTGGATCCTCCGGCTCGGACGCCTCCGCCTGTGCCTCTTGATAGGGAAAGTAGATCTGATCGCTGACCTGGAGGGGCGCACCCTGATCAGCAGCGGGCGGCCTCCCTCCAGACTGACGTCCCGCAAGCAGCGCCTCAGAAGATCTTGACCCCGTCGCTCCGCTCCCGCGATCCAATGCAGCCGCTACCGGACGTCCAGCTGGTGGCACCGAAGATGAACTTGATCCCGCCGATCCGTTCCTACGGCCCGATGCGGCCGCTCCCGGACGTCCTCCTCGGTCCGCGCTCTCTGCTCTCTGCCCGGCCTGGCGCCTCGTATCCACCGGAGAGAATCTTCGTCTCGGTGTCCGCTTCCGCTTCTCGGGGCCGACTGCCCCGGAAACGCTCCGAAAAGTCCCGTCACCGCCTACGTCACCCGACCGGTGACCGGTGTCTACATCCGGTGGATTCAAAACCACTTGACCCGCGGTGAACTATGACCCGGCCGTAGATCCACCGACTCCTTCCGCCGGCAACACAGGCATATTCCCCGACGGGCCCGCTACCTCCGTATCCCTCGGCAGCTGCAGACATCTCCGGAGCCAGTCCTCTCCTCCCGCTTCACCCGCACGCTCCAAAAGCTGCCGAATAAGGGACATAGGAGCAGTGGCAAACAACAGGCACCAGAAGTAGAAGAAATCCGGATGAGGGAAACAGCGCAGATGAAATCCAGATGAAAGGTATGAGGAGATTGAGCCCCTGAGGGGCGGGAAGCCCCTTAAATATGCTTCTCCCTGAGGTAACCTCCACCCCATAGGCTGAGGTGAGCGGGCGGAGAGAGGGGCTCATTCGCTAATTCCCTTGAGAGAACCACTAAACTGCCTGACAACTACCTGTTTATCTAAAAGACCCCACTAAACCTGCCTGGTAACTCATCCTGGTGGGAAAACTAGCTGAGCTATGGACCTCATTCACTAAACTAAAACCCTGCTCTATTTCAGTTTTAACCCTTCCACCATCCCATATGAAAGAGGGGCTAATTTAGCCCCCTTTCCAATATTCTTGAAGACACCCATGGTCCTGAGAGGGCAACGAGACCGTAGGCGCCTCGAATAAATTAAAAGTTATACTTTTTCCTCCTAAAAGCATAAAACCTGAGCACAGGAGAGTAACTGTTTGGGGTTTAGCACTCACACCAGTGCTGGGGGCTATTATTGTGTTCAGTGACACCAAAGTTGGGGGGTTTCTATTATTGCATCCACTCACATTAATGCTGGGAGTTAATTTTGCGTTTGCTGACCAAAATGCTGTGGGTTATTATTGTGTCCACCGAGACCAATGTTGAGAGCAATTATTGCACTAACTGACAGTAATGTTGGGGTATATTATTGTGTCTACTGACACCAATGTTGGGATTAGAGTTGTGTTTTGTTGGTTGGAATGTGCCTAGACTGCACACGAATTTTCTCGCCCAACAAAATTCTACTTCAGAAGTGATGTCATGTGTTGGTTTGCTTTCTTTGTGTTCTTTCTTCTCTGAGCATGCCCAGACTTGCTCATCAGATTTTTCCCTGTCGAAATCTGTACTGACTGCACGAAAATCGGCCGTTGTGTTGACGGCCAACAAAAATGTTATAGTCTGCACACCAGATTTTTTTCAGCCGAAAAGTCGGAATTGGTTGTCGGAAGCATCATACTAACAAGCCGAAAATCAGCGGATCGGTCGCCGGTCGAAAATTCCCTGCCAATTTTCGACGCGTGTGTACGGGGCTTTACTCCCAAGCCTCTTCCCTGGTTCATCATTGCCAACTCACCTGTGACACGGCACAGATTAGTGGGTCCCTATGAGTGATTTGGTTGTCTCTGCAATGCTGGACCTCCTGACTGAAGGGTCATCTGATCTGGGTTCAGTCCAAGCGCCCAGGTTCAGTCAGACAACGCCATAGTAGTGGCATATATTACTCGTTTGGGCAGAAATCAGAACTTTCTCTATGGCAAGAAAGGCTAAGAAGACCCTGTCCTGGGTTGAACCTCATGTTACAGCCTTCCTTTGCCATTTACATCCTGGGTGTGGACATTTGGCAGGCAGACATCCTTAGTTGGCAGTGACTGGATCTAGAGAAATTATCTCAAACCACGGAGGTGTTCCAGGACCTGCGTCAGGTTAAATGTTGAACTCCTGGCCTTCAGGTTCAACAACAAACTGAACAGGTTTGTCTCAAGGTACAGGGATCCTTTTCCAAAAGCAGCTGATGACATGGGATCAGTACGCCTTTCCTCTTCTGAAACAACTTCCTCATCTACTTTGTAGGATCTGAGATTTTTTTGTCTTAACATTATAATGACATATCATTCATTTCTATTCACTGCAGTGCATTGCGGATTGGTATTACTGTGTCATGTTGAGCTACTGTAAAAAAAAGTATTGAATATAGTCCTTTTTTTGTAATGCATTTCACTGCACTACAGTGTTGTGAACTGTCACTATAGAACAGCCTTTTTGAACCAGGGTGCCTTGGCAAAGTGCCTACAAACTGGCCTTAAGTTGTATGCTGGTGGGTGGATAAAACCTGCCTTTTAGTTACACGAAGCCGCAGGTTGTCATTGCACACCATTACAACCTTCTAACTGCCAACCTCCTATCGACCAATGACATCATCAGTTGATTTCAGTTACCTGCATATCATCCTTGTTTGACCCTTCTCTGCCTCTCTCCTTCAGCTTTGGGGTCACATTAGCTATGTGATAGAGAAAAACATTGAGTGAAAAAGTGAGGGAGAAGAGAAACATTGGAATACTAGTCAGTACCAGTTTGCAAAAGTGTAATTGCTTTGGAAGAATAAATCTACGTGTATTGATGTTGCTGCATTATGTAAAAGGATTAGAATAGTTTTTACATTTTAAATTGGGGTGCCTCAAAACCTCAGTCCATAATTTTGGAGGGAGCCTCGAGATGGTGTGGAATTTTAAATGGTGCCTTGACTGAAAAAAAAGGTTGAGAAACACTGCTATAGAAAATAAGGCAATTTGTCTCTATGCGTTGAACTGCAATCCCAAAGCACCTGGTGTGAACAAGTCCTTAAGATCAACCATTCTTAACATCACTGACTTCACTAGCTGCATGCTCATTGTGGGTCAGTGTTTAAAGAGTAAGTAAAAACAACACATTTCTTTTATTTTGCTCCATTTGAAATAATTTTACTAAATCTGTTGATCTGATAAAATACAAAAAACACCCATTGATGTGCCAAAAAAGCTTCCTGTGCTCTCTACCTGTGTGGACTGATCACTTACACTGTTCTCTACAATCGCTGAGCACTACAGAACCCCAACCCTTCTGTATATGAAAGAGGCTGGGTTCTGTAGTCCTATCTTTTTTGTTGCCCTAATACAGTAGGGTGAGTGTTTTCACCCTAAGACAGGAAGTGTGTTACTGGAAGAGACACCAGGTGAAAATAAAGATAAAAAATACCTGAAAAAAAGAAAACAAATGTGGCCATCGGTTCTAAGGACTTAAAGAGGAGTTCCGCCTGGAGAAAAAAAAAATTAAAAGTCCGCAGCTACAAATACTGTAGCTGCTGACTTTTATTATATAGACACTTACCTGTCCAGGGAGCCCGCAATGTCAGCACCCCAGTCCTTTTTTGGATCGGCTGCCGGGTGCTGTCGCCGCCATTCTTTCTAAGGGAAACCGGCAATGAAGCTTTTCGGCTTAACAGCAGGTTCCCTACTATGCAAAGCGTGCTGCACATTCTCATAGGCTTGGCGGCGGGGGAAGGAGAAGGTGGATGAAGCTTCTGGTGGATGGTGCTGCGGCGCTGTCTCCCGGAAGTGGGGAAGGGTACCTGTCAAAAACCGTTCCCCCCTCCCACCTGAAAGGTGACAAATGTGGCACCGAAGGGGGCGGGGGAGCAAATGAGTGGAAGTTCCACTTTTGGGTGGAATTTCGCTCTAAATACGCTTTAGGAAAGTATAGAAACCAGAGACAGCCAGGCAACTAGCATTTATATATGGAAGGTGAGAAAGCCACCATATGTTTTTCGATGCAGGTTCCTTTTGAAGCCAAATTATATTTGTGGGACAAACACAGATTAATACTCAGACAAAAAAGTAAACATAAACTTTAAAAAAAATGGGGCAGACTTGATGGACCATTTGGTCTTCTGACGTCACTCTTCTATTCATCTATGTGTGCCATACCCGATTCTCGTTTTGCACAACAGTGCGTATTCAGGGGCCTTTGAGGATGCACTATCGTGCGAAAAGCACATCGGATAGAGCTTGTGTGGTGGTGCCACGCCGCCAGGAGGATGTAGGTATAAGCAGGGGAGGACAGGGCCAGGGGGCAGGGGGGCAATTGGGGCTCTGATGCCCGTAAAAAAGCTGCACTGCTTCTGCCACAGACACGCCTAAAGGATTCCTGGTGAAGAGAAGTAAAAAGTCCCTGCCTCTGACCTACTGAGTGTGGGATGAAGATAAGGCCAGAGTGCAGGCCACCCCCCTAGCATGGATAGTGTAAACTGTGTCTGAGCAGAGGCTGGTTCCATGCCCCACTAAGGAATCTTCTCCCCTGGCCAGCCCCAACTGAGCTGTCCCAGCTCCCCCCAACCGCCTCCTGCAGGGCCAGGTCAAGAACCCAGATTCAGCCGGTAATTAGAGAGTATTTGGAGCAGGACTTCAGCTTGGAATGGGGGTCTGCACCATTGGCCTCTGGTTTGTACTTGCTCTCTGGGCCGAAAGTTGCCAGTCTGCCCCTGGGTATAAGACTGGAGATTTCCTCAGATTAATGTCTGCGTTTATTACCACAATGCAAGCTATTTATGAGGCACATTGATTTGGCAGCTAAAAAGGCAGTGAATGTATATTGCATGCGGGTGGAGGCTGGTGTTTTTGAAGCACTTTTTTGCAGAGTGGCACTTTATTCACGTGCCTGGTGTGGAGTGGATGTTATCCCTCAGTATTACGCTATATGTTCTTCTCCTGAGTTCAAGCTGCTAAAGAATTCATATAGGGTAACTGGTTTGAATCGTCAGAAGTTGTCTTCAACATTAACAGCTTATTTGCATTTATGCTGCACTTGAGTGAGCAGCCTGTCTTTCTGGTGAGTGTGGAATACAGCCATACTGGAACACCGGTGCACTCAGAATCTGGTCACTGATGAACTTTATTTTTGACTATTTATTAATTTATTATATTTCCCTGGTCTGATGAATTTGACATCCAGCAGATGCATGCATAATGTGATCACTGTTTTTATTATTTAACCACTTCCGGACCGAAAGGTTTTACCTCTTTAATGACCAGGCCATTTTTTTGCGATACAGTTTTTTTTATCTGCGCGTTCGTGCGGCACTGTACCCAAATATAATTCACATCCATTTTATTCCCCACAAATAGAACTTTCTTTTGGTGGTATTTGATCACCCCTGCGGGTTTTTATTTTTTGCTCCTATAAGCAAAAAAAGAGTGATCATTTAAAAAAAAAAAAACAATATTTTTTACTTTCGCCTATAAATAACATCCAATAATTTTTTTTTTAAAAAATCAAATTTTTTCATCAGTTTAGGCCAATATGTATTCTGGTACATATTTTTGGTAAAAAAAAGTCCCAAAAAGTTTATATTGATTGGTTTGTGCAAAAGGTATAGCGTCTACAAATGATGCAATATTTTTATGGAATTTTTATTTCTTTCTTTTACTAGTAATGGCTGCGAATAGCGATTTTAGTGGGACTGCAATATTGTGGCAGACAAATCAGAAAATCTAATGGACACTTTTTGGAGTCCAGTGACACTAATACAGTGATCCATGCTAAAGAAAAATGCACTGTTACTGTACTAATGACACTGGCAGGGAAGGGCATACTTGCCAACTGTCCCTTTTTTCCTGGGACAGTCCCTGCAAATAGGAGCCTGTCCCAGGTAATTTATATTGTCCCTGGAAGCGCCTGTTAATCGGGCTGCCCATAAATGTTACGCAGAAGTAGTGCAGCTGAATGGGAGACTTATTCCAACTCTGCTACTGTGGCCTTAAGTTTAAAATTCCCTTTTTAATTAACTGTAATTCTCTCTATATTGAGTAGACTCTATAATCTGATAAGTAGGCGAGATTAATTATGCAGAGTGGGTGGAGCTTCTGTGAAATGGATGTGTTAATTGATAGCTGTGCTGCAAAGTGTCCCTGAAATTTTTTTTTAAATGTTGGCAACTATGGAAGGGTTAACATCAGGGGCAATCAAAGGGTTAAGTGTGTCCCTAGGGGGTGCTTACTAACTGTGGGGGGTTGCACTGATTGGGTGAAGACAGAGATCCAGGTTCCTGCTTAGCATCTCCATCTTGTCCCCTTGCAGAACGGCGATCTGCCTTGTTTACATAGGAAGATCACTATTGTACCTCTCCCGGGGATGATCGCGGGTGGCCGGCAGACATCGGGTCCGCCAGACCCTTTGATTGACATCCCCACTAGCCAATGACAGCGTGATGGCACCATCTAGTAGCTATTGACTGAAACAACGTACAGATGCGTTTTTTCGCACAATAGCACCACTTTGCTGCAGTAAATACACAGCGGCTGGTCTGCAAGTGGTTAAATGAATGAATTTCATATTTTTTTATTTCATTCACGTATATTTCATGGTATTTAGAGCTCTGCGATTTATATGATTTTTTAAAACTAAAAGGGAGAGTATACTACCTCTACTTGCTAGCAGCTCCGTTCAGTGTGTAGCGCTGACTTTTTGACATATTTTGCTCTATATATATGCGAAAAACAATGGGGGGGTGTGACAGTATTCACCGTCACTGGAATTTAAAGACAGATAAGTAATGGTTTGGATTGCTTTATATTTGTCAGCAATATCTCCATATAGAAATATTAAGATTTATTCCCATTTGCCATGAAATCTGTAATTCCTAAATGCTGTGTATATTACATATCTTTCAATGTCAGAAAGGTTTTCCTTTTGTTTGTGTATTGAGAGGGAATGTGGATTGCCCTGTCTCATTGTTAAGTGCTAATGACCTCCCATTGTTCTGTCTGTCTGCCTTAAGAGAAATGTATTATGGGATGTATAAAGATATGTGGATTGGATGCTATGGGGGAGGGGGGATTGTCCCACATTGTATATTTTTGTGTACACTGTATGAAAATGTAAAACTCTGTTCCGATTGGATGGTGAATGTTGAGTACAGTCTTCAACAAGGTCCACCTGGGTGGTACCTTTTGGGTGAAAACTGTGTATAAGTCTGTTCAATAAAGTTGTTCTAAAGTTAGTTCACCCTCATCTAGAGTCCTGTCTCTTATTGGGGGAATCTGCTGCAAGGGATTGCTATGGTCCTCCATACTCCCTTAGGCTGCATTCACATGTCAGCGTGTGGATCGCGGGCAGAATCGCCGCGATTCCGCCCCCGCGATCCGGAGATTATTGCAAATCGCGGGACGCCTGTGCGTTGCCCGTGATCTGCAATAGCCCCCCAAACGCTGAGCGATGTTGCCGCGATTTCCGCCTGCGGAATCGCGGTAACATCGCGCAAAAAAAATCGCAGGACGCAATATGCTTCAAAGAAGCTCTTGTACTTTTTTGGGCGTAATGCGTCCCGCGATTTTTTTTTGCGTGATGTTCCCGCGATTCGGCAGGCGGAAATCGCGGCAACATCGCTCAGCGTTTGGGGAGCTATTGCAAATCACGGGCAATGCACAGGCGTCCCGCGATTTGCAATAATCTCCGGATCGCGGGCGGAATCGCACCGCGATCCATACGCTGACATGTGAACGGAGCCTTAGAGAATCACTAAGCTCTTGTAAGAGCTTGTGTAAGAGCTTGTTCGTGCTGCACTCTCTGGGGAAAGGATGTTCACCCACAGGAACCTGGAGCCTCGTCGTAGGTCCAGGGTGGGTAGGAGATTGCGAGACCCTAACCAAGCTGCGGCGGTTCGTGGGGTCTGAAGTGATTACGGTGTCTGGTGGAGTGCTTGGAGCCCCTCGGGAAGCACTAGGAGCATCTGTCAACGGAGGTACGCGGTCAGGGGTGCCCTGTTCCGTTACAGGGAGATTTACTAAAATGGGTGAAGCCGTGCTTGGTAACCAATCAGCTTATAATTTCAGCTTGTTCAATTAAGCTTTGACAATAACACCTAGAAGCTGATTGGGTACTACTACTACTACTACTCAATACTTCCATATCAAGCCAACAGAAAAATAAATGGATATCTAAGATGTATAATATATGTTTTACTTTATCTTAAATTACATTACACATTGATAACATATGTTAATAAAAGGAAAAATTACATTTTTTATAGCAATATTTCTTTATATACAAACTATATTAACAAAAAAATAAAATAAAATAAATGATACATATACACATTTTTGTAAATGTGCAACTGATTCTTTGGTAAATAATGACTCACAGTATAGACAGCATGGTTAATAGGTGACTGTTTTAGCATAGACTGGGAATTCTTCATTACAAATTGTGATTTATTATTGAGTAACAGCTGGTTCATACTCCAGTCACATGATACATTCCTAAAAAAATGCACAGACTCACGGCAATATTTTACACATATTACCTTACCTCCCCCCAAGGGCCATGGCTCTCATTCCAGCTTACATTTTTCTGTTGTGTAAAGGACCAAGAATTGTTCTGTAAGATGTCTTTCTAAACTGTTAAAGCAGGGGTCCTTAAAGCCCAGCTTCAGGCAGGACTTCCTTCACAGGTTTCAAGGAGGCAAACATTTTTGTTCATCGTTGATAGGACCTCACTTTAATGGAGGCATAATTCTATGTCTTACAAATCAGTTTACATAGTGGAGGAAGCCCAGCTCAAGCTGTACTTCCTGGGCATTCCAGCTGTAAGGGCTGCAGGTCTCATAGACTTCCAACACTACGGTCACATCTATGCCCCCTTTTCCTCTAGCCCATTCCCAAATCAGGTCCTAGAGAGTGTATGTTATGAATGGTAAGGAGGAGAGGGTGGAAGAGATGTGACTGTAGCATTGGGAGTCTATAATACCTGCAGCACTTATAGCCAGGGCGGCCAGGAAGTGCAGTCAGAACCAAACTAAAGCTGGTCATACATATATAAAATTTAATTAGATAATTTTTTTTTTTAAGAACATTCATTATTTTCTGATTGTTAGTAGGGGTTGAATCCGCATTCGTTTTCAACAAAAAATTCAGAAGGAGCGGCATGAAAATTTCTAACAGTGTATGTGGTTTTCATTTTGGAAATTATACTATATCACCAAAAGTATTGGGACGCCTGCCTTTACACGCACATGAACTTTAATGGCATCCCAGTTTTAGTCTGTAGGGTTCAATATTAGGTTGGCCCACCCTTTGCAGCTATAACAGCTTCAACTCTTCTGGGAAGGCTGTCCACAAGGTTTAGGAGTGTGTCTATGGTAATGTTTGACCATTCTTCCAAAAGCGCATTTGTAAGGTCAGGCACTTATGTTGGAGAGAAGGGCTGGCTTGCAGTCTCTGCTCTAATTCATTCAGGGGGTGTTCTATCGGGTTGAGGTCAGGAGTCTGTGCAGGTCAGTCAAGTTCCTTCACCCAAAACTCACTCATGCATATCTTTATGGACCTTGCTTTGTGCACTGGTGCACAGTCATGCTGGAACAGGGAGAGGCCACCCCCAAACTGTTCCCACTGTTCTTCTGGAAGAATGGTCAAACATTCCTTAACCTTGTGGACAGCCTTCCCAGAAGAGTTGAAGCTGTTATAGCTGCAAAGGTTGGGCCAACTCAATATTGACTAAGACTAGGATGCCAATAAATTTCATGTGCGTGTAAAGGCAGGCGTCCCAATACTTTTGGCAATAAAGTGTACATGTAAACCAAAATTGAATGTTTAAAGCAAAAAAACAGTGGGGGTGTGCACATGCCACAGCAGGAATTATACCTCCTCTTGGCCACTCTATAACTGCGGCATTCAGGGGTTAAATTAGGCAGTGAGGAGGCAAGATATCACCTTCTCACTGCCTGTCAAATGCCTCTGAAAAACTATCCCAGCCACACACATGGACCTTAGCTCTTGATCCCCTCCACCTTTTACTTACCTTACACTTCACTACCCGCAATACCCCACAACCCTCTCCACCCCCACCCCCCAACTGGCGCTCTCCTCTACCCCCTGATGCTGATGATCCTTAGGGGTTGTGGGCAGGCTGTTAGCATCCTCACTTACAATGCAGAACTGCTGGTCCTACATTGTACTAGACAATAGTTACAGTATGACCGACAGACAGAGCGCAATGGGGAGGAGGCTTTTGGAGACTAGTTGCACTTTGAGGAGGAAGTCTGTGGGAAATTCCTCTTTAAAGTGGTTCTTAAGCCACGTTATACCCTCCTGTCTGGTCTGTTTAATAATCCTGTGTGCCTGTGCCCCTGTGTCTGTGTTTTAAAAAAATAAGCCGTTCTTTACCAGTTTTCACAGCGCCGATTGCTGCTCACGTGACCCGCCGGCTCTCTCCTCTCCCCATATGACAGCTGCCTGCAGTGGACAGGGCTGAAGATTCCCCACTGATGTCAGTCGGGAGGGGAGGAAACGGGGAGGGGGAGAGGAGGAGAGAGGCCGCGGGTCACGTGAGCGGTGAGTGGCGCTCTGAAAACTTGTAAAGGATGGCTTATTTTTATGAAACACAGACACAGGGGCACACAGGATCATTAAACAGACTATAGACAGGATATGAAACTTTAAAAGAAACTTCAGCAGCAGGAGGGGAGGGGGCGGTCACTGACACAGGAGCAGAAAGGCAGGGAGGGAGGGGGGAGAGAGGAGGAGGACAGGGAGGGTGCAGATGACAGAGGCATGTACACTGACCACAGTGTCAGGGCTCAGCAGCCATGGTATTCCGTGGTCAGTTTACATAGGGGAAGGACATAGCCAGGCAGCATCAGCCAGGTATTTTAGGTGATAGAAGGGGCCAAATTACACAGCACAAACATTGTGCTGTATAACATGCTTTAAGGGAGCAGGATCAATTTTTTTTAGGTTAACAAACGCTTTAAAAATAAATTCTGCCGTTTCCCCTGTTAAAATAAATACTCACGAGTCGCACCTTCATGACATTGTCGAAAAGCAGCGGACCTTAAAATAATGCCCCCGAAAAAAGTTTTGCAGATGCCCATGGTAGTCCCACTGCAAAGGCAGTTTTTTTTTATTTTGCCCTGCTTCAGGAGAGGAGGTAATGTATGATTGAGTAAAAAAAAAAAAAACTCTTTTCTATCATTTCCACTAAAATATTGTCACATTCCTGGGACTGGGAGCTGTTTAGGAAGCTCAGAGTTCAGGCATCAGTCAGAAGAATAAAGGAGGAGTGTCAACATTTTAGATAAATAATTGCAGGCTCATTGGAAAGACTCAGAAGTGCACTGTAATTCTGTAACACAAGTCAAGCACTGCCAAGCAAACAAAATCAAAACACAGAGAATGATCTATAACTGCATGAAATAGTTGATTTTTTTCCCCCAGTATAGTTTTGTTTTCCCTACTGTATTCAGCACTGAGTAAATTCCAGACACAGAGGATACTATGAATTTACTAATGCTTTTGGAAAAATGCAGAATTTTTAAATTCTTAGGACTCATGCACATGGGCGTAACATTTTCTGTATTTTTTACGTGTAGCGCCCTGTCCAGGTCAGGCTAAACTTAGTTTTTGGCTCTGCTGTACTCGTGATGTAGCAATCTGTTTTTTGGTCTGGTCAGGTTTCCCTAGGCTTGGTGGTTGACTCCTCCTGCCTGCCTCTGTAAGAAGCTTCCAGAAATAGCTGGAAGAGTCAGCCACTGAATATTTATCTGACCCCCTGCTGCACCCCTGGAGGCAGGCGGTGTACTGAAGAGCAGCTTTTCGGCCTCAGCATGTACTTGGCTGAGGGCCTGAACTTGGACTGAAAGATGCCCTAGACCATGAGTGTCAAACCTTTTGGCTTCTCTGGGCCACATTGAGTGTAGAGAAATTTTCTCAGGCCGCATATAAAATATATACTATAGTTAAGGTATATAAGAAATAAAATGCTGCCGCGCCCTTCCCGCGCTGCCGCACAATCTGCACTAATTTAACACAACTAGAGAAAGATCAAATGAAATGGAATCAGTATACAGAGGCTTACTTCCTCTGAGAGATATTAAAGGAACACTCTAACTACCATGACCACTTCAGTGATTTGAAGTGGACATGGTGGTAGGAGTCAGAAACACTGCACTTGCTCGACCCCCCCCCCCCCCCTCTGAGGCAGCCTCTGCCTACCGTTAGTTGGAAGTTGCTGTGGCCATGCCCCCGACCCGACTTCCTTCCTCCCTAGCAAAAAAAAAATTGTCAGGGGGCAGTGGGCCACATTGCCTACGGTTCCGGGCCGCAGGTTGGACATGCCTGCCCTAGAACATGGATGCTCAACCTGTGGCCCTCTAGCTGTTGCGGAACTACAATTCCCATCATGCCTCTGCCTTTGGGAGTCATGCTTGTAATGGTTAGCCTTGCAATGCCTTTTGGGACTTATAGTTCTGCAACAGCTGGAGGGCCACAGGTTGAGCACTCATGCCCTAGACCAGGGGTCTCCAAACTTTATAAAAAAAGGGCCAGAATACTTTCCTTCAAAGTTCAGGGGGGCTGAACAGTGGCCAGTGGGAGTAGAAAATGTACAGGCATCAGTGGGAGTAAACAATGCCCAATTATTGGTATAAAGGGGTAATAATAGTGCCCCATCATTGGTATCGATTGGAGGAATAGTGCCCCATCACTGGTGTCAGTGCTGGGAATAGTGCTCTAGCACTGGTGTCAGTGGCAGGAATAGTGCCCCAACATTGGTGTCAATGGGAGGAATAGTGCCCCTGTATTGTTGTCAGTAGGAGGAGTAATGTCCCATTGTTGGTGTCAGTGAAATGAATAGTGCCCCATCATTGGTGTCAGTGGAAGAAATAGTGCCCCATCATTGGTGTCAATAGAATGAATATTGCCCCATTGTTGGCATCAAAAGGAGGAATAGTACCCCCATCATTGATATCAGTGGAAGGAATATTGCCCCATCATTGGTGTCAGTCATGGGAATCATATCACATCGTTGGGCTTAGTGGCAGAAACTATATCCCACTGTTGCTCACAGTGGGAGGAATAATGCCCCAAGGATAAATCCAAGCAATGGACCACAACTGGCCCCGGGCTGCAGTTTTGGAGACCACTGCGCTAAACTGAGTCTGTTGATGTGCTTAGAACTTGTGCCTAGGCCTGACAAACTCTGAACAAGTAAGGGAGACCTGAGTTATTTTTAGTGGCGAATTTGAGGTTAAGCGCTACATGCGTTCTTATGTTTAAATAAACCCTATTTGCCCACACTGTTGTTCAGGGCCAACATGTAATTACCAACAATGTGTGTCCAGCAGCACCACTGCCACTGATTATACACTCCCCTGAATGAGTCGTTCTTGTGATGGCAACGCATGCCCAGAATTACCTTGGCCTTCAGCCATTCATATCGGCCTGAGGTCCTTCTGTTCATATGTGCTGCTGCTGCATTCATGACTCATTTAGGAAGAGATGTAAACATCAAAAGTTTGTAATCAGCAACAGTTTTGCTGCTGGCTCTACATTGTTTATATTTACATGTTGGCACTGGGCAGTGGCGACAGCCAGTAGGGTCCATGTGTGCTGGCCACATGTGAACGGTGCACGCACACGTAATGCAAACAGGGTACAGACAACTTTTAACGCAGGATCTTGCGGGAAGCAAATAGTATTATGCCCATCTGTATGAGCCTTAAAATTGTAAATATACAGGGGCTGCATTGGGGAGACACCTTAGCTACTGGAACCTGTTTTTCTAAGGGTGCACTCATACTAGCACTTTGAACCGATCCAGGGTGTGGGTCAGCCCCTTTAGTGGTCAGTTTGGGTAGTATGAGGTTCTGAAGTGATCCGGAGTTAAGATTACCGTGCCCGGGGCCACTTGGGTGAGGTAGTCCTAGGCACGGCTCACTTGTGGTCCAGAGCAGTTCGCTTTGTGAGTGCAAAATATGCAAGAGCACAATTATCTCTATTAAGGACTTTGTACTGAAACAGGAATCACTGGTCTGGTTAGCAGGGGAGTACTGTTCCTTAATAAAAGTGAGTGCAGACCAGTGGGGCATTGGGGAAGGTGGAGAATCGAACTCGGATGTGGTTCAGTTTAACCAGTCCCAGTATAAGTGCACTCTTTAAAGCATATATAATATAATATAATATAATATAATATAATATAATATAATATAATATAATATAATATAATATGTATCCCTAAGTCGTCAAGCAGCTTGTGTCTGAACTGGAGGTGCATTGGTCTCAATTGCTGGGAATTTTTTGATTTGTGACAGATGGTTTAAAAATAAATGACAACATACACCAAATATGGTTAAAACTGGTCTCAATTCAAAGCTGACTGACGAATATAAAAAAAACTTTTCAGTTCTATCGCTCAGCCTGCAAGCCCCGGGGCCAATACAGACAGTCTTTGTTTTCCTTACCAAGGTGCTTTCCCAAGCCAGTGAAGAAAAATACTTGTTAGATTTGCTTCTAGCAGTTAAATGGTTTGGTTTGTTTATTTCACACTATCTTACTTTTTTGTGCCGTCCATCTCTTTTCTCTTTAATGTTTTTCTTCTCTGATCTTTTATAATTATTCTTGCAGAGATAAATATCAAATGTATCAAAAGTACTTTAAGGGAGCTGTAGGGAGCACAAATGTGAAAGCATTGATTTGTAAAGAGGCTGTAACAGCAGTGATCTTCAGTATAGAACCCAGCTGGGAGAGCCACCAGGAAGCTTTCACTGTACTTGGCCAATCATAAGCGGCCAAGGCATTCCCCGCACTTCAGATGCATGTATACATGTCCCTTGTATATGTGCAGCTGTGGGACAAGGAATGCCTTGGCCACTTATGATTGGCCAACTACAGCCTGGAGGGATCGCTCAGCTGGGTTCAGGCTGGGATCCCAACATGGATGAGATCACCCTAATCTTTAGCAATCTCGAGAAACATATCTCCAGCCTATGACTATCTTTTGAAGCAAGTCCCTTACCTCCTGTATTTTGTTCACAGTCTCTGACAATCTCTTGTTGCATGTCTGCAGTCAGATTCCTGTAGTATTGGGTTCATTTAATATTACACTGAACAAAATTCTAAACGCAACACTTTTGTTTTTGCCCCCATTTTTCATGAGCTGAACTCAAAGATCTAAGACTTTTTCTATGTACAAAAAAGCCCTATTTCTCTCAAATATTGTTCACGAATCTGTCTAAATCTGTGTTAGACCCCTTTCACACGGGCTTTTCGATCAGGTCCACCTGTCAGTTTTTTCAGGCGAAACTGATCGGATGCTCCATGCACCTCTATGGGGCAGCGGATGTCAGCGGAGACATGTCTGCTAGCACCCGCTGCTCTCCGATCTGATCCTGTCCGTGAAATCCGGACGGATGGAAACCCTATTTTTCATCTGTCTGGAGGATCGGATGAAAATGGACAGGGGCTCCTTTTCATCCGATCTCCCATAGAGGAGAGCGGGGCTCTGACAGCTCCATCTCTGCAAAGTAAGCGGAGACGGAGCTGTCATCCGCCTGCTCAGATCGGCAGATCGATCCACGCTGAGAAAAACTGAGTCCGCTGAGTGCACCACTCGTGTAAAAGGACGCTTATGGCACTTTTCCACTGCAAGTAGTGGCTCGGCTCCACTCGGCACTGCTTGGCACTGTTCGGCCCTGCTCAGTTTGCTATTCCACTGCGTAGTACGAGTCGGCACATTTCAGCATTGTATAGGCTCTACTTGGCTCGGTTTGCTTTTCCACTAAAGTAGTAAGTGGATGGGATTACAACGATTCTCTGACCAATCAGTGGCTAGTGGTGACAAACAATCAAGGCTGCATGCAAAGGATTGTGGGATATGGTATAGGTACGGCCCGCTTGGAACCCCAACCGAGGTGGTACTGTTTAAGCGAGCCATACCGAGCCGTACCATGTAGTGGAAAAGAACCGCTGTACCAAACCGTACCGAACCATTCTAACACGTACCATGTGGTACCATGCAGTGGAAAAGCGCCAAACCGAGCCAAACCGATCCATTCCATGCAGTGGAAAAGCCATTAGTGAGCACTTCTCCTTTGCTGAGATAAATCAATCACCCTCACAGGTGTGGCATATCAAGATGCTGATTAGACAGCATGATTATTGCACAGGTGTGCCTTAGGCTGGCCACAATAAAAGGCCACTCTAAAATGTGCAATTTTATCACACAGCACAGTGTCACAGATTTTGCAAGTTTTGAGGGAGCGTGCAATTGGCATGCTGACTGCAGGAATGTCCACTAGAGCTTTTGCCCGTGAATTGAATGTACATTTCTCTACCATAAACCGTCTCCAAAGGCGTTTCAGAGAATTTGGCAGTAAATCCAACTGGCCTCACAATCACAGACCATGTGTAACCACACCAGCCCAGGACATCCACATCCAGCATCTTCACCTCCAAGATCGTCTGAGACCAGCCACCCGGACAGCTGCTGCAACGACCGTCTTTCATAACCAAAGAATTTCTGCACAAATCGTCTCAGGGACGCTCATCTGTATGCTCATCATCCTTATCGGGGTCTCGACCGGACTGCAGTTCATCGTCGTAGCCGACTTGAGTGGGCAAATGCTCACATTCTATGGCATCTGGCACTTTGGAGAGATGATCTTTTCACGGATGAATCCCGGTTTTCTTAGATCTTTGAGTTCAGCTCATGAAAAATGGGGGCAAAAACAAGTGTTGTGTTTAGAATTTTGTTCAGTATTTATATGGCGCTTTGTAGATGCCAGGGGCTGTAGCTAAGGCCCCCTTTACCATACCAAGTCATTTGACCAACACTGCTTTACAAAACTGTTGGCAAGTACAACACAATTATAGTCTCACAAATCACTATCAGCTGGATCAACACCTCTGCGACCCTGTGTGTGTCTATTAGTGGGATCTATCAGACATTTTGCTTGGAGTGGAAAAACTGGGCTGTGTTTAAACTTTAAAAACTCTATGAAGAAAAGAAAAAAAAAAGGGACAAAATCACACCCATACCATTATTTCCTGGTAAACGAATAGGATCTGAACTCATAGGAATACAAAAGTAATTACACCTTTATAAATATAGCATATATTTTCACATATATGTGTGCTCTATAATCAAGGCATCCAGTCATACTGCACACATTTCTCAGATTATATCTACATAATAGTAATGGTAGAAATAGTATAAGGTTACTAAATTTTCAAAGTGAAGTCCAGAGATACCCTACTCTCCACACCCACTTTTAACCAAATACCCTAAAATCAAATCCCAATTTGTAGCCACACCCACAAAATGAGGCCCCAATTTTTAACATCCTCAAACAATTAGTTGGGGACTTTTGGAACAAGACGCAGACATTCAAGGTGTAAAGACAAACAGATTTCAAATAAGAGGCAACAATAATTGTATGTATAGTAAGGAGGTAGGTAATACAAAAGAAAAAACACAAATGGCTCCATTTTGGGTTGGCACTTGCGCAGTACAATGTGTTTCAGGGACATATTTTTCTGGTCGCAGACACCTCAAAACAGGGACTGTCTGTGGGAAATGGGGAGGAATGGTAACCATACATCAGGGGGACTAATCGAGGTGTGCTCAAAATTTGATTACCCAGAGATCTCATGATTGAATTTTCCAGAAACAAGCATCCTCAGATCAGCTATTAGTGTTTTTTATAGCTAAGGAGGAAGAAAAGAGAAGGACAGGAGAACATACCTTGAACAAGCTTTTCTTTGGAAATACTATACAAATCTCCCCCACCAAATCCAGAGTGGATGATTTCTATTTTTCTGTACATTTCCCACATCTATGGCTACCAGCAGACCTCCACATGGAATGCTTGTAGAGGTCTGGTGGTAGCCATAGATGTGAGAAATCTATGGGTTACTAAAACTAGCATCATTAAAAAGATAATAGGGTATACAATGAATTTGCTGTGACAGGAAACCCACGCAGACACGGGGAGAACATGAAAACTCGAGAAAGGTAGTGCCATGGTTGGGATTTGAACCAACACCCCTCGTACTGCCATGCACAAGTGCTAACCACTTAGCCACTGGGCTATTTTAAACTAAGCTTGCAATAAGGAAATTGCTGACCTCTCCTTCTGATAATGCTAGCTCCTTGACTGTAATTCTGATTCAATTGCTTCCATATTGACTTACTGATCCAATTGCCTTTGGGAAATCTGACTTTCCTGATTTGTCTGTTTGTCCAGTAAATCAAAGTATTGAAGCCTGACACAGACAGGCAACTAGCTCTATTCCATCTGATCCCCCAGCAGCTACATAAAAGAGGTGGTGAGGGGAGGGGCGGAGGAGCTTGGCCAGCACAGATGGTAATTATACACTCCCAGAAGAGGAGACGGCTATGATGTGCAAAGAGGGAGGAGCCAGTGCTAGGAAATTGACTCTTCTTAAAAAAGCCAAATTTTCTAGCAAATTTAAAGGCACATTGCAAGTCAATAGAAATTATTAACGGAAAGGAAAAACACAACAAGGCAGCATTTACAATCTTTGATTTTGCTATGCTTTTACCTGCAATTTTTTGGTTGGTGACAGGGTCTCTTTAATACTAACCATGCACACAACTATTTCATGCACTTCCAACCAGATCTTTCGTCGTAAAAACAACAGTATGCATCAAGTCTACCTACGACCAACACTTTCTGTTAAAACTATTTAACAATAAATTGTGTTGATGGTGCTCTACATTATCAAAGTGGTCAATTTTCAGAATTAAAACCAGGTTTGAAATAGTGCTTAATTGCTGGTGTACAGTCAGCATATATGTAACAGCTCTTAATGATAGGAGCAGGGCTGTAACCAGCTTTACCTACGAGTGGTCTTACTATGAGTACTACACAACAGGTGGTCAGAAGGGGCAGCTGATATCTACCGGCTTATAAAGGAAGGGGATATCCCAACAAGGCATGACTATGCAATGAATATCAATAATAAACCTGAGACACTTTTACACATTGAGGCCCCTAACTTACTATGTCCTCCACTTGCCATATCAGCCATTGCAACACCCTCATATATTTCACAGTTTTATCCTCCACTACTCTTGGTGCTTCTATCAAAAACAAATCCATACCTGGAACATTGATCTATTTTCAACACATATAAAGGTTCTGTTGTGTATTAAAAACAGTTTTTTTTTTTCATTATTAAATTATAAAGAGAGTAGTTAAGGGCAAACTAGGTAGACATTGGAAAACATAGGATGGTAGGAGCTCCTACCAAGAGATTTTGACTTTAGTTTTTGTCTATGTAGATTTTCTTGTATTTCACATGTTCATATCCCTGAATGATACACGAGAATCATCAGAGCAGTCATACAGACATAAAATGATATAAAGTATAGTGCAATAAGCATTGGTATTGTGAATTTTACCTGTGTCATATGGTTACTGTTCCTCGATTGCATACAACCATGCATTAAGAAGAAACCTAACCAATATTGACCACCAATGATTACCAAGGTCTCTGCTTGTTTTAAAATAAAATAATACTCTCTTCCTTCCATTTCTCGCTATGTCCACACCAAGGTCTTTAGTCTTGCTGTTTTTTTTTACATGTTATACAGTCTTTATCTTCCCTCATTTCTCTAAAGGTCGGGTTCGGTCACCAGACAGTAATAATCTGCTCTGGCTGAGTAGTTCCGAGATCCTAAGTCGGAGATGTCTACATCTGCAGCGTTCTCCCTGTTTCCCACTTGCCTCACTGGAGCCATCCGAGGTGGTGGAGCTTTATAAAAAGTCCTTCGGACTCCTGGAGGGAAAAGATCACTTTAGTGGGAGAGCAAAAACACAAGACACAAAGTGGTACATAGAGGTAAAGCATGCTTGGGTCAGGTGGTACCTAGGTCTCCATCAGGGTCAGGATCTGCAGTCTCACTGTTTATAGTCAACATGGGGTCCTTATCATCTTGATTCTGTAGCTGTGGGTCCCCTCTCCCTTCTGGTAAAGGCATTTTCCGAGGCAGAGCAAGGCGCAACTCCTTCCAGAACTCACTTGCAGGAGACTACAGAAAAGAGGCAGTGTCACTAGTTATGCAAATCAATACATGTTTTACTTTGGGGAAGCAAAAATCTTGAGCTTTGAAGGAACTTTGAACACAAGCTTCCTTATGTAAAAAACAAAAGTTAAAGCAAAACTTTACCCATACCAAAAACAAAAGTTAAAGCAAAACTTTACCCATACCAAAATGGTAAAAAAATAATGTTCTATATTAATAATTAAGCTACCAAAATGAGTGTGTGCTGTAAATTGCCTCCAGCATTGCTCCTGTTTCTTTTTGCTGGAGGCTGCCATTTTGCTGAAGCTCAGGGCCCCTGAGCAGCAGTAAGTCTTTGCTGTCAGTAGATCCGCCTCTACATTTTCGGCACAGTGCTCAAAAATAGACAGCAACCAAGCATGTACAGAGCAGGGTGAGACAGTTTATTACTGGATTTTAAACATTATAGACACTTATTTTTAAAATGTTTACATAGCGATACTCGCAAAAGGGGCCAGCATGAAGTGATCTAGCATGACTTCATTTCTGACTACAGTTCCACTTTGAAATACATTTAGTATGTGAGTCTGTTGCACATCATAACTAAATACTTTTCAGATACAGATTTGACTTGGTACTGCTGGCAGGAATCTAAAGTATGTATGCCTAAGCAAAATGTCAGATATATATGTACATATGCAGTACATATCTCCACTACACACACATTTTTCCATTTTTATTCTCTTTAAATATGCTGTAAGTACATTAAAATACCTGGCAGAAATCCAGTGAGATGGTACTTCCTTTGCTGCACCTACCAGCCCCATCAATCATCATCTCTGACCGGTTCACTAATGTCTCATTTCCACTGAGTGGTACGGTACGGTTCGGAATGGTACACATTGCGTTTCCACTGCCAATAGTACCCTTTCATGATAGGCGTGGTGTAGCAGGAAAGCTGTGATAGACGATTCTCTGTCAACCAATCAAAGTTCTGCAGAGTATAGCTCCACCCTGTTGGTACGGTACTAATGTGCTTGGTACCCCAACGAAAGGGTACCAAAGAGTGGTACGGTACGGTTGGTTCGGAATTAGGGTACCATTCATAATGGAAACGGCATAAATAGCGTACCGTACCGAACCGTATCAGAAAGCTCAGTGGAAACGAGCCATTATATGGACTACGGAGCATCTCCCCCTGTACTATGGGGATTAGGATAGTAGGGTCTGTTCTGTAGTCTTAACACACTTTCTGCCCTAAGGTGCTCCTTCATAAACTAAGTACAGCAAATGAGCATTGCTACCCTTAGACAGAAAGTGTGTTACTAGTAGGATCACCAGGTTAAAATAATAAAAAATAAAAAAAATATGATAAAGAAAACCAAACACAGCCACCTCATGTAAGGACTAGTAAGCTGCAATATATTAAATGTAGATGCTTGGGTTTAGATAAACTTTAACTATATACAATTGAAGCAGAACTGCAAAAAAAAAAAAAAAAAGATAGAAAAGAATAGCCGAATTAAGAAGCACAGGAGATTTTTAACTTTTATAACACCCTACACAAGGGTTTCTCAGCTAGAGTTCCTCCAGAGGTTGCCACTTTTTGACACTTCTTGAGGTGGCGTTCTTCCCACTGACCATCACACTAATGTATCATGAGTTGTAGTTCTAGTCATTTTTCGCAGGGGTTTCCTGAGAACAGAAATGTATTTCTCGATGTTGAAATGGTTGAGAATGGCAGGATATACGGGCACAGATATGACTCATCCTGGACGAAGATATACCCGATAACCCTATGCACTTTCTTTTGCATGTGCCGCACACTCCTCTTAGCCGCTATCGCAAGAACGTCTTGCCGCATCTTCTGAATGCGGCTCGCCGCCTGGTCCCCATTTATTGGAAAACGGCGCAGATCCCATCTCGGGGCGCATGGATCAAAATGGTGAATGTTATCATGGCGGCAGAGGAGTGGATGGCCCACTGCAAGGATAGATATGCAAAATGGGCAGTCTGGCTGCATTACCCACCTCCTGCAGTCACGGACGGTGCACTCCCTAATTCCTCAACTTGATGCATGTTCCTGGTTATTCCCCATACCTTAATCTACCTCTAGTTCACCAACACCTTTCCATCTTCCTTTTACCCCCTTGTACCCCGATCTCCCGTCCCGCCCTCTCTACCTTCCTTTCCTGTCCCCATCGCTTCCCTGCCTCTTTCACGCCTTACCATGCTGCTATTTTCCCCCCCTTCCTCCCCCTGTCTGAAGGGTACCGTCGGGAGTTTGAACCCGCTTCCACTGAGAATGTTCTTTTTTCATGATATTATATGCCAACTCAGGACTGGTATTGCCCTTTTGCCCCTTGTCTGCCCTGATTTTATATGTTAGATTCTTAGCTTTGTTTTTTGTGATTGTTTCTTGCAAATGTTTTACTCCTTTGTTTGCTTAAACATAAATAAAGATTACTTAGAAAAAAGAAATGGTTGAGAAAAGTTGCCTTACACACTCCCCAGTTACCTCCATGGGTGATACAGTTGCATGCAAAAACCAAGCTCTTCCTTCTCTAGAGAGGCAACGACAGAACTGAGTAGTTCTGATTGGTCAGCGTGGTCATGTGCTGGTGCTGACTAATAACAACCCTTCTGATCCATCCTGGTCACCATCTATTTTTTTGGGATGCTGACTCATAGATGACCAATGATGTAAATCCTGCTGCCTGTGCAGTTCTTGGCTATGTTCACATAAGTCTGCCACAAGCCAGTCTCCTGCTGTGGCCCACCACTTACATTGTTGCAGTCTAATGCCTCGTACACACGCAACGATTGTTGGCCGTGAATTTTCGGCCAACGTCCGACCGGCCGATTTTCGGCTTGTTAGTATGATGCTTCCGACAACCGACAACCAGCCGAACAAAATCTGGTGTGCATGCTATAAAATTTTTGTTGGCCGTCAACACAACGGCCGATTTTCCGTCAGTCAGTACAGCATTCGGCAGACAAAATTCAGATGAGCAAGACTGGGCATGCTCTGAGAAGAAAAAACACATGGAAAGTAAACCAGCACATGACATCACTTCTGAAGTTTTTGTGTGCAGTCTAGAGCACATTCCAACCAACACAACAACACTGGACAAAAGACGGCCGATCGGTTGGCCGATAATCGTTGCGTGTGTACGAGGCTTAAGGCCTGCAGAAGACTGATAACATCATATCAAATCAACTAGACTGGAACTCAAGAATGTTTTTTTCAGTGATAAAGGGTACAGCTTTTTTTTGAAAGCCTCTCCACAACACTTATCCCAATAAAGCCTTTAGCTAAAAATTAAACCTAATAGCTAAACTAAACCCCAGACCATTAACATTACCCAAACTCCTGAATGAATCCCTAACACGAACTAACCCCTTTTTCTTAATATGTAACATGTTCTGCATTAGGACCTGCTGCTGTGAAAGTTCGCAGTGACTTTGCTAGAAGATACCAGCACCAAACGCCCACATACTTATCGGAGTTTCCGTTGTGTGTCCTTCAAAAGGTTAAATGGCTTCCATACACAGTACATTGACTTTATTTTGTGTTTCCGCCCTCCAGGCTGAGGGTTTTTCTACACCATCTCTGCCGGGTGAGCAGTTATGTAAGCACTACTATTGTTATTACATGGATGAGGGGCTTGCTTCTTAACTATTCATTTCATTTTTGCATAAGTCTACTTGGAATTTTTATCCTTTGTTTTGCTTTTCCCAATGCATGGACTACAGTTTGTTTTATGGAATATACTTTTTTCTTGATTTTATTTTTTGTGATATGACAAATCTTTTTGTCACTTTCTGGAACCAACTATGGATGTTGTTTTAAAATCAATTGGCTCTCCAACAAAGGTGATCTGCACAGCCACTGAACTGAGAACATAGGTTCCAAGTGCTTCTTAAAGATTGAAACTGTTGTGTTATAATTTATTTTGTGTGCATATGTATGGCAGTGGTGGGAGAATTTGCTTTTAAGTTCCTTTGTATACAAAGACAGATGTTAATATTTTAGTGTTTTCTGTAAAGTGCTGAATTTAAAAAAATGCTGGCCCTTTATGAATGACAAGGATTAAATAATATATGTATGCCACGATTACCATTTGCTAGGTATTTTGTCAGTTTTGGGTCATTGTCTGTACAATCTTGGAATTGTTGTCATGCAGTGACATGATAAAGATCAGTTTTCCCCCCAAGTGCTACCATCTCTTCTCACACATACCACAGAGTCAGCCTTCCAAAGCAGCACTTTTAGTAATCCTCTCTGGGAATTCAGCAGTTGGGTGACTTCTGTCGGCAGTTCCTTGTACTGGTTCTCAAACAGAATAAAGACCGGCCTGCGGGAGAGTTCCAGCAGGCGTAACAAACCATCCCTGAGGATAAGAACACACATTGGTCACGATCATGGCATCATTAGTGCAGACTGCATACAAAAGGTTGATTACTTTTGGCAAACCTACCTGAAGCTGTTTTGACACCATTCTTGCTCTAGATACGCCAGTGACAAAATCACTATCAATCGACGGCAGCGGCTGACATTCATAAGCAACTCAGCAGAAGGTTCTAAACATAGAAATGTGTTAATAAACCTTATAATCCACATTGCCTGTTAGGTTAAGATATTTATGTTGAAGCCTACCTTTTGAGCCTGTAAAGTGGAACTTTACCCAACCCCTCTAAAAAAAGATGTTGTTTTTCCTCTGCCCACCTGGTGCGGTGTTCTACACAGGAAGGATATTCACCTGCCCAGTGGATCAAGCATTGCCCTGCTGCGATTCCCTCTCTGTAGCTAGCACTCAGGTCCCGTGCCACTATCTTGTTCCGGGATGTCATCGGGAGGCACAGGCACTCTTCTCAATGACATGCCACTAGCCCCATCCCCTTCTACTTTAGTGAATGGGTGCTCCCAGGTGCCTCTTTACCCGTCAAATTTCCCAAGAGGCCAAGAGGTAGCAGAGAGTACTGACATCTATTTGCCTAGGTGAATGACAGAAGAGGGGGTCGGGAAGAAATCAGTTTTTATGAAAATATTAACAAATAAAAAGAGAAAGAAGATAGCTGTGCAGTGGAGGGGGCAGGATGGAGAGGAGGAAACTCATCAAGAAAGGTAAAGTTCTGCTTCAAGAGACTGGTGGCTTCATGTAGAGGTCACCTAGTACAGTTTTATCATTGCAATTATAGATATGAAATTGTGGTACAAGGCTCAACTACAGCCATTCTCAACCAAGGTTCTGTGGAACTCTAGGGTTCCTTCAGAGGTTGCTAGGGATTCCTTGAGCTGTGGCCGATTAACTTCCCATTTGATGGTGTCCACCTAGTTTCAGGTCCAATGCCACTTGGCAGAGCCAGTTTCGTAACACCATTGATCTTTGGCAATCTTACCACTGGTCACCAATGTAAGGAGCATTTTTCCCACTGACCACAAATTTTTTGAGGGTAAGAAAGGCTGCTCCACTATATAATCCCACTAAAACTAAGGATATAGCCACAAGTCTAGAAGATGTGAATAAGTGCAGTTGACAGTTTATCATCTGCCATATTGCTGAGGACACAACTATGTTCTTAGCAATATGGTGGCAGACAGTGTCCTTGACTGAAAAAGTGAACAGCGCTTGTCTACAGCAGCATTATACAGGCAAAGTCAGCAAGTAGATCAATCCGAATAGTCGGAACAGCAATTCACAAAGATCAGTCTGGCTGAGGGAGTTAAGAGGACAATTGTTCCTCTATAGTTTCCTGGGTTGCTGGGGGAGCTATCCGATTGGATTTTGGTGCCCCATGTGACTCTGACAGCTATGGTATGTCTATTTAGGACCCTGCACCCGGGTTTGGCGCACATTTCCAGTGTGGGTAGTGTAGGGACATGTCACCTATCTGTCAGGGACAGTAATTAGTGGCAGGGAGAGGTTCCAGATGAGTAGGGAAAATGCAGGGACACATCATGCTTCCTGGAAGCCTCCCCACTTAAGTAGGGACTGGCCAAGCTGTATCCACCCCTCGAGACAGATGTTGTTGCACACCTGAGACCTACTGCTACACCCAATCCTGTAACTTTCTGCGAGGGTGTCCGGGCGGGTTGTTTCCCTGCTACAAGAACAAAATTGGTGACCGCACTCCAACGTGGATAGAAGCAATGAAGTTTTATTCATCACCACATAATTCATACAGAACTGACACATCATAAGACAGGTACATAGGTTGACGCGTTTCACAACACTATGATCGCTTACCCATAACCATGTTGTGTCAGTCCTGTATGAATTTTGTGGCGATGAATAAAATTTCAATGCTTCTATTAACATCGGAGTGCGGTCACCAATTTTGTGCTTGAAGTGTTATCTGGACTATGGATCCGACTCACACCTGATTCATAGCCTCACCTGAGCGGCTTGCCTGTTTTTGATGTGTACATGTTTCCCTGCTAGGTCCCCACAAGTCTGCCAGTCTACAGTCCAATAAAGAAGAAAGCAACAAAGAGGTGCTGGGACTTACTAGCTCAGGGTAGACTGCTCATAACGGGTAAGGCTAACCTCCAGTGGGAACCCCAGCAGGTTTCTAGAAAAAACATGTGGAAATAGTGCCAGACCCAAGGATAAAATAGTCCAAATTCAATAATTAAAAATATAAAAGAAAGGAGGCGCAAGCACCTAGTGCATTACCCTTGGACACCTTTAAAATATTTATTAAAATGCCAAAAGCATACTCACAAACATGAAGAGCAAAAATTGCATAAAATGAGTCCACCACGATGTGGAAAAGACATGTCCCTATATTAGGGCCATTGATGAGTTTTGGGAGGTACGCTCCCTTCCTCAGAGCTCCAATTATTAGTTTGTACTAAAAAAAACACCACATTTTGGGGTCAGAAAAAACTCTCCCTTCATCGGGGCTTCGGTTAAAGTAAGATCCTTGAATCGGCTCAAAATAGAACTTTCCTGTGTGAATCTGGGTAGGGAAGCTAATTGCTGGATGGAGAGTTACTGGTCAGCAGTATCTGCAGGAGCACTTAAGAAAGCTCTATTTTGAGTCCACTTAAATTCTTATAAAAATATTTGATCCCCTGCTGATTTTGTATGTGGAATAAGTATTTGACCCCTTTGCAAAACATGACTTAGTACTTGGTGGCAAAACCCTTGTTGGCAGCCACAGAGGTCAGACGTTTCTTGTAGTTGGCCACCAGGTTTGCACAAATTTAGTTTTTTGTCCCACACCTCTTTGCAGATCCTCTCTAAGTCATTAAGTTTTGACGCTGGCGTTTTGGAATTCGAACCTTCAGCTCCCTCCACATATTTTCTATGGGATTAAGGTCTGGAGACTGGTTAGACCACTCCAGGACCCAAATGGGCTTCTTCTTGAGCCACTCCTTTGTTGCCTTGGCTGTGTGTTTTGGGTCATTGTCATTCTGGAATATCCATCCAAGACCCATTTTCAATGCCTTGGCTGAGGGAAGGAGGTTTTCATCCAAGATTTGACAGTACATGGCCCTGTACATCGTCCTTTTGATGCAGTGAAGTTGTCCTGTCCCCTCAGCAGAAAAACCCCCACGAAAAGCATAATGTTTCCCAATCCATGTTTGATGGAGGGGATGGTGTACTTGGGGTTATTGGCAACATTCCTCCTCCTCCAAACACGGCAAGTTGAGTTAATGCCAAAGAGCTCAATTTTGGTCTCATCTGCCCACAAAACTTTCACCCAGTTCTCCTCTGAATCATTCAGATGTTCATTAGCAAACTTCAGACAGGCCTGTACATGGGTTTTCTTGAGCAGGGGGACCTTTCGGGCACTGCAGGATTTCAGTCCTTCGCGGCGTAGTGTGTTACCAATTGTTTTCTTGGTTGCTATGTTCCAAGCTGCCTTGAGATCATTGACAAGATTCTCCCATGTAGTTCTGGGCTGATCGTTCTCATGATCACTGAAACTGCACGAGGTGAGATCTTGCATGGAGCCCCAGACCGAGGGAGATTGACACTTTTTTTGTGTTTCTTCCATTTGCAAATAATTGCACCAACTGTTGTCAAACTTGTCACCCTCTCACCATGTTTCTTAGCAATGGTCTTGTTGCCCATTCCAGCCTTGTGTAAGTCTACAATCATGTCCCTGACATCCTTGGATAGCCCTTTGGTCTTGGCCATGGTGGAGAGATTGGAATCTGATTGATTGATTGATTGCTTCTGTGGACAGGTGTCTATTATACAGGTAACAAGCTAAGATTGGGAGCACTCCCTTTAAGAGAGTGCTCCTAATCCCAGCTTGTTACTTGTATAGAAGACATCTGGAAACCAGAAATCTTGCTGATTGATAGGGGATCAATTACTAATTTCCCTCATTAAAATACAAATCATATTATAACTTTTTTTAAATGCTTTTTTCTGGATGATTTGGTTGTTATTCTGTCTCTCACTGTTAAATAAACCTACCATTAAAATTATAGACTGATCATTTCTTTGTCAGTGGGAAACATACAAAATCAGCAGGGGGTCAAATACTCTTTTCCCTCACAGTATAAGACCCCTGAAACGCATTGGCTGTATTTTAGTACAAGCTAGTAAATTAATTTGAATTCTTATCCTTTGGTCTGGCATTCCTTCCATTTGTGCATGTTTTTTTCTACTAATCTACAGTGGCTGCATAGTTTTTGCCCCATACCTACACAGTTATAGTCCGCTGATAAATTGATTCCCCAATGGAAAGTGACTGTATGGTACTTACACCAACATACTCCATTGACAGTTTTCCCTCAAATATGTGCTTTGCCATGATATTTCTGATTAAAAAAAATTTCAGGCCTTTATGGTGTTCTTGGCAAAATTACAGTGGAGAGCACCGTTGAGAAAAGTACGTGTCTGTGTCGCCACTATACAGTCACCATGGGGTCGTGTATTATTAATCAGCGTTGTACAGATTACAGGAAATACATATACATATTTTAAAAGGATCATGAGATGAGCTAACACGCAAAAAAAATATATGGTGAATACTATCTTTTGTGAAGCAGTATACATTATATATTTTAAAAAAAAAAACAAGAAAAATAATAAGTGACACTGTATGGCAAATTGGGTTTAATTTTGAGAAATGTAAACTTATGCATTGGGGAGCTAAGTATATGCATGCATTATAGATACTAGTGGGTGTAAAACTGGGGGAATCCATAGTGGAGAAGGATCTGGGGGTTTTGGTAGATTATAAGTTTAATAGAAGCATGCAATGACAAGCTGCAGTTTTCTTGTATTAGGGGAGGTTTGGACAGCAGAGAGAGAGATATCATTTTGTCCCTGTACAAATCATTAGTAAGACCTCATCTGGAATATGCAGTTCAGTTTTGGGTGCCAGTTCACAAGAAGGATATCGGGGAACTGGAGAAAATGCAGGGAAGAGCAACCACACTGATAAGAGGCATGGAGAAGCTCAGCTGTGAGGAACGATAAACTGAACCAAACGTATTCTCCCTTGAGAAGAGGAGATTGGGGGGGGGGGTTTATGATCAACATGTACAAATACATAATTGGTCCATATAGGGAACTTGGTGTTGAGTTATTCACTTTAAGGTAATCACAGAAGACAAGAGGGCACTATTTTGGTCTTGAGGAAAGTAAATTTAATCTCCAAATACGGAAAAGCTTATTCACAGTAAGAGCTGTGAATATGTGGAATACACTCCCTCGAGAGCTGGTTCTGGCCAGCTCAGTAGATTGTTTAAATAAAGGCCTGAATTATTTCCTAAATGTATATAACATAAATGGATACCAATACTTTATAGGTAAAGTTGATCCAGGAAAGATCAGTTTGCCTGTTGGGGGATCAGGAAG
Organism: Pelophylax lessonae; assembly: GCF_965119305.1. Taxonomy (NCBI): domain Eukaryota; kingdom Metazoa; phylum Chordata; class Amphibia; order Anura; family Ranidae; genus Pelophylax; species Pelophylax lessonae. Next base: position 76,511,814 of record NC_138777.1, read on the forward strand.
GAATTTTTTCCTCTGCTGGAGCAAATTGGATCATGCTTTATAGGGCTTTTTTGTCTTCCTCTGGATCAGCTGTGGGTATGTATATGGAAGTTTTCTATGTGTGTGTGTGTGTGTGTGTGTGGCTGAACTGGATGGACTTGTGTCTTTTTTCACTATGTAACATTGGGGAGAATTTACCAAAACTGGTGCATGCCGATTCTGGTGCAGCTGTGCATAGTAACCAATCAGCTTCTAGGTTTTATTGTCAAAGCTTAACTGAACAAGCTGAAGTTAGCAGCTGATTGGTTACTATGCACAGCTACACCAGATTCTGTATGCACCTGTTTTAGTAAATCTCCCCCAATGTAACTATGTAAGTGTTCACAAAATTGAAATCCTTATGTAAACCATGATATGTTTTCAAGAAACACATTGTACATGTTTCAAGGGGCAACATAATTGAAGCCAACAGAAGTGGCAACATTCATATAGACCAGGGATCCTCAAACTATGGCCCTCTAGCGGTTGCGGAACTACATATCCCATGAGGCATTGTAAAACCCTGACATTCGCAGGCATGACTAGGCATGGTGGGAATTGTAGTTCCTGAACAACTGGAGGGCCATAGTTTGAAGACCCCTGATATAGACCATAAAGCCGTTGACTTTGCTGTTAAGGGCTTAGTACAATATAGAGGACTACTATAGGGTAATAAGATCAGGGTTGCTGTTAGAAATCGCGGGGCCCCGTACAGACTACCTGGCAGGGCCCCCCCAAGAAAATATTAAAGATATATTTAGCTAAAATTACAACAAAATCACTATTAGTAGACACAAATATAACATAACTCACATAATTCCTGCTAAATCTAAAAAAAAAAAAACTATGTTAATAAATAAAAATTAAGATGAGATGAAAAAAAATATACAGGCTGGGCAGTTGGAGCTCCTGGATTAGAGAGACAGAGGGAGAGAAACAAAGTTACAAATAAACTACTGAGCAGAGATAACATTAGAGCCAGTGCTGGGAGGGGGGCCACAAAGGAAGGGGGATTAGAGGAACAGAGATCAGATTCAGGTGCTGTAGGAAGATTTCTGTATTTGTTGTCCATCACTAATCCCCCTCCCTGTGTGGGCCCCCCTGTGTGCTCAGGCCCCCTACAAGAGGGCTGGTGGTCCCCCCCCCCCCCCCCCCCTATCAGCGGCCCTGAGTAAGATGCTTGGATGCCAAATGAATTTACCTGTATTAGGCAGGAGACTTCTCTCATCCAAGTGCAGTTTGTACCCATATCTGTTCTCCAAATGGGGTTTTAGGATAAAGTTTGTGAACTTTGTGTCAATGTTTGATGGACAGAAGGAGACATAAGCATCGAACAGACGTCCATCTGCAGGCAAACACAGATGTGAGTTCTTGTGCATCCACCATATATAAAATTCTGAGTCATTCTGTTCATACAGTGCTTGTCAAGTCAAAGCTATAGGACATTTAGGAAATATATTGGAAGAAAAACACAGAGACTTCTATTGCTGACCTGTCTTTCCAAAAAATGCTAGCTGTCTGGCTGTCACACGGATCCTCTTGCTTTGAATCCGTGACCCTAAACAAGTATGTAGATAAGGGTTTCTGATGTTTCCCCAACTCCTGAGCGGCATACTTGTTCTGGAATAGTGTTCAAGTCACCAGACAGCTAGCATTTTCAGAAATTGCTCTGCAATATTAATCCAGTGTGATATAATTCTGTTATAATAAAATAAATATTCTGGATATTTTTCCCCAGTGTAAGCATTCAAAATGGCTTTAACTATAAGTTGGATATACATTTTTTATAAATTATATGATTTGTGTTACAAACTTATTTCACCAAAGCAGTGACTGTAAATCAGTTATACTGAATATACGCAATTTATTTCGAATGTTATTTTGTAGTGTATTATCTTTACTATTTTTCTGTGCCATGAAATGTACAGTATAGAACTTATATAGTACTTTTTTTTTTTTTGGCTGGTATTTAAAACTTGCACATTTTTTGTTATGTTAAATGCCAACTTTTGTGACATTAAATGCCAACTCAGGCCAAAGTTGTTGTTTTTTTTTTTTTTTTTTATTTCTGACAGTATCCCCATTGAAAAGATTATACCTCTTCCCATGACATGAGGCAACCTGTTACCAGGACAGGATACAAAGTGACACACAAACCTCAATTAGGACCTGACATAGGATATAACCCTTCTCTTTTCTACCCAAAACTATAAAAAGAAAAAACATTTTGGAATGGAGTTGGACTTTGAAGTGTATGTAAACACTAATGGCTCTTTCACATTGGCAGTAAAAACAGGCAGCTGAGCTGTAGTTTTACCACCCCTGGCTGCCCCATCATAATTCTAACATTACAGCCTGACAGGGATGTACACCTACCAAGGCCGTGATGCTTTGTGGATGCAGCATTTTTAACTTGAATGTGACAGATGGCACTCCCTGTCAACTTTGCCCATTGACATCAATGGGGTTGCACCGCAAACACAAACCAGAGTACAAAAAAATAAATAAAAGCAGACATCAGGAGGCAGCAATAGCTTCGTGAGTGTTTGCCTGCCAGAGCTTTAAAGCATTCTGAAAAGTGATCCACTGTGGAACGTTTTTCGGAAAGCAGTAAGCAAACCGCTTGTCTGAAAAAGCACTAAGGATGAATGTCTCTCATTTGTCTGCTTTTGTTTTATAAGCTACATTTGCACATGTGACTAGCGCCCAGCCGAGCAGGAATCTGCTAATTACTGCAGCTGTTTCTACCATCTATGAGCAGCTAGCTGTGTCCACCGAGCTCTGTACATTACAATGTCACAAAGTGCATCAGCAGCGATCACCGCTGGTAATTGCTGGATGCATTGGCAGCCACATGTAGCAGGCTGTAGCTAGCTGCTCACAGGTGGCAAAAACAGCTGCGGGAATCAGCACATTCCTGCCGTTATCATTCATTTTAGCACTAGCCGTCTGTGCAATGGTAGCCCTAATTATATTCCATTTAGTGTTTTGTTATATATGTTTATTAAGGGCCCTTTCACACGAACGATCCGATCAGATCCGCCTGTCAGTTTTTTTAGGTGGATCTGATCGGATCCCCCATGCATCCCTATGGGGCAGCGGATGTCAGCGGAGACATGTCCGCTGACACCCGCTGCCATCCGCATCTGATCCTGACCGTGAAATCCGGATGGATGGAAATCCTATTTGCCATCCATCCAGGGGGTGGGATGGGATGGGATTGGATGAGAGCAGACAGGCGGTCCACTCTCATCCGATTCCCCCATAGAGATGCATGGGGCTCTGACACCTCCCTCTCCGCACACAGAGCGGAGAGGGAGCTGTCACCTGTGATCTGTGTATCGATCCCCCGCTGAGCAGCACAGATCTGCCTACAGAGGCGGACCGTGTGAAAGAAGCCTAAGTTAAAAAATACCGGTTAATCCTGCCGGAAATCTAGTGCTGCCTTGTGCACCCTACAACGTTATCTCAAGCAGTCTAATTAGCCCTCCCAGTTCTTCTCTTGTACAGCAGAACACCTACAACTAAAGCCTCGTACACACGCAACGAATTTCCGCCGACCGGTCGTCCGTCTTTTGTCCAGAGTGGTGTCTGTTGGTTGGAATGTTCTCTAGACTGCACACGAATTTTCCCGCACAACAGAATTCTACTTCAGAAGTGATGTCATGTGTTGGATTGCTTTCTATGTGTTCTTTCATCTCTGAGCATGCCTAGTCTTGCTCATAAGATTTTTCCCCATAGAAATCTGTACTAATGAGACGAAAATCGGACGTGTTTTGATAATCGACAAAAATTATATAGCCTGCACACCAGGATTTTTTCGGCCAAAAAGTCGAAATCGGTTGTCGGAAGCATCATACTAACAAGCCGAAAATCGGCAGATCGGTCGTCGGACGAAATTTCCCGGCCGAATTTCTACTCGTGTGTACAAGGGCTTTAGGCCCCTTTCACACGGGCTTGCCGATTGGGTCTGCTGTCAGTTTTTTAGGCGGACCTGATCGGATGCTCCATGCACCCCTATGGAGCAGCGGATGTCAGCGGTGACATCCCTGCTGACACTCGCTGTTATCCGATCCTGTCCGTGAAATCCAGACGGATGGAAGCCCTATTTTCCATCCGTCCGGAGGATCAGATAGGATCGGATGAAAACAGACAGGTGGTTGTTTTCATCCGATCTCCCATAGAGGAAAGCGGGGATCTGACAGGTCTGTCTCTGCAAAGTAAGCGGAGACGGACCTGTCATCCGCCTGCTCAGTGGGTATTGATCCCCACTGAGCAAAGCGGAGTCTGCCGGGCGGAAAGCCCGTGTGAAAGGACCCTTTGTTAGGAAGATGAGGATCAGGGGAGCAATTCATTAGTCCTAACACACTTCTTGCCTTAGGCTCGGTTAACACTGGGGACGGCTTCAAAGTCGCCCAATTCTGAAGCCGCCCATGCATCGTGACTTCAGCGGGCTTGCAAAGGACTTCTTTAATAGAAGTCAATGCAAGCCGCACCTAAGTAGTGCAGGAACCTTTTTCTAAGTCGGGGCGACTTGAGTTGCTCCGATTAGAACGTTTCCATTGCACTGAATGGAGCACGATTGTCAGGCAGCTGAGTCGCAGACAAGTTGCCCCAGTGTGAACCCAGGCTTATGGTGACAACCCCTCCTCCTTCACAGACACAGTACACTAAGTGTTGTCAACCCAGGATAAGAAATATGTTACAGGCAGGATCACTAATTAAAGAGAAAGAAAAGAATAGCCTGAAAAAAAGAAGCAGTCACAACATCTAAGGACTTGTAATTTGCAATATATTATGTTTTTATTCTTGGATTTACAGTCAGGTCCATAAATATTGGGACATCTACACAATTCTAATATTTTTGGCTCTATACACCATCACAATGGATTTGAAATTAAACAAACAAGATTTGCTTTAACTGCAGACTTGCAGCTTTACTTTTAAGGGTATTTACATCCAAATCAGGTGAACGGTGTAGGAATTACAACAGTTTGTATATGTGCCTCCCACTTTTTAAGGGACCAAAAGTAATGGGACAGATTAACAATCATAAATCAAACTTTCACTTTTTAATACTTGGTTGCAAATCCTTTGCAGTCAATTACAGCCTGAAGTCTGGAACACATACACATCACCAGACGCTGAGTTTTATCCCTGGTGATGCTCTGCCAGGCCTCTACTGCAACTGTCTTCAGTTCCTGCTTGTTCTTGGGGCATTTTCCCCTAAGTTTTGTCTTCAGCAAGTGAAATGCATGCTCAATTGGATTCAGGTCAGGTGATTGACTTGGCCATTGCATAACATTCCACTTCTTTCCCTTAAAAAACTCTTTAGTTGCTTTCGCAGTATGTCTCGGGTCATTGTCCATCTGCACTGTGAAGCGCCGTCCAATGAGTGCTGAAGCATTTGGCTGAATATGAGCAGATAATATTCCCCGAAACACTTCAGAATTCATCCTGCTACTTTTGTCAGCAGTCACATCATCAATAAATACAAGAGAACCAGTTCCATTGGCAGCTATACATGCCCACGCCATGACACTACCACCACCATGCTTCACTAATGAGGTGGTATGCTTTGGATCATGAGCAGTTCCTTTCCTTCTCCATACTCTTCCCTTTCCCATCTCTCTGGTACAAGTTGATCGTGTTCTCATCTGTCCATAGGATGTTGTTCCAGAACTGTGAAGGCTTTTTAAGATGTTGTTTGGCAAACTCTAATCTGGCCTTCCTGTTTTGAGGCTCACCAATGGTTTACATATTGTGGTGAACCCTCTGTATTCACTCTGGTGAAGTCTTCTCTTGATTGTTTGACACACATACACCTACCTCCTGGAAAGTGTTCTTGATCTGGCCAACTGTTGTGAAGGGTGTTTTCTTGACCAGGGAAAGAATTCTTCGGTCATTAAACCACAGTTGTTTTCCATGGTCTTCCGGGTCTTTTGGTGTTGCTGAGCTCACTGGTGCGTTCTTTCTTTTTAGGGATGTTCCAAATAGTTGTTTTGGGCACACCTAATGTTTTTGCTATCTCTCTGATGGGTTTGTTTTGTTTTTTCAGCCAAATGATGGCTTGCTTCACTGATAGTGACAGCTCTTTGGATCTCATATTGAGAGTTGACAGCAACAGATTCAAAATGCAAATAGCATACTTGAAATGAACTCTGGACCTTTTATCTGCTCCTCGTAAATGGGATAATGAGGGAATAACACACACCTGACCATGGAACAGCTGAGCAGCCAATTGTCCCATTACTTTTGGTCTCTTAAAAAGTGGGAGGCACATATACAAACTGTTGTAATTCCTACACCTTTCACCTGATTTGCATGTAAATACCCTCAGATTAAAGCTGAAAGTCTGCAGTTAAAGCTCATCATGTGTGTTTCATTTCAAATCCATTGTGGTGGTGTATAGAGCCAAAAAGATTAGAATTGTGTCGATGTCCCAATATTTATGGACCTGACTGTAGATATGCTTTACACTTTTTATCTATGGTGTCTGAGTAAGATTGCTGAGAAATGATTAACAGCTGTCTTTAATCAGAGCGGTTTTATAAGGCAACCTCTCTGTACTCTGTGGGAGTTCTGGCTTCCTGTGATATGCCGTTATCATGACCTCAATTCCAATAAATCTTTGAAAGAGCACCCATGCGAGTGCTGAATTCTTATTACACCTTGTAGAGCTGTGTTTAAAAGTACACCTGAGTGGCTTTTATAATAATGATTAAAAAAAAGCTCCTTTTTTGTGAAAATATCAGGATCACTTTGAACAATGGGAAACTCTATTCTTTATACTCTCCATGTTGGATGCACATTTGTGTGGGTGAACCCTGATGTGCCGTTGTTTGCAAGAGCATTACAGTGTACAGCTATTCAGCTTTATGGCAGTCTGTATGCAGCACATGTAGTTCTCTGGGCACGGGAAAGATTCAGGAAATTACACTAGGCAGGTAAAATACCTATAAAAGCCCAAAGTGCATTAACCCTTAATCTGGTAATATATCCAGCTTTTAGAAATTAAGGAAAATACTTATGTTGCATTGATTTATTATCTAACTTAAAAAACAAAAATCAGATACTTTATAAATAATAAATAACATCTAAATCAGAGGTAGACAAATTAATAAAATGTTCAGGTAACCATCCAGCTCATAGCTGGATCCAAATGGCCTCATGTTATTCTATAGAAGTTAGAAAATAGTAGTGTTTTAGAAGAAATGGAGTTCTCACCATTAATTTCCAAATCTGCGTATTTATCTCTGTACCAGAGACGTACATTCAGGCGACATTTGATATATAGAATGGTACCAACAACAAGAACGGCAAGGACGCTGAGTGCGAACAGGACAGCCGCTATGTGTCCTGCTTTATCTGTGGAAAGAAAATGACAAATACTTTGATGATTTGTTGAAGGATCTCATTTTAAAGAGGACCATCTGTAATGTTACAAGTATTATTAAAGTGGTAGTAAACCACTTGATTGTTTAACAACCAAAAGACAATTGCCTTATGTAACTTTGACCTGTATAAGCTTACAGTTTCCTCTACTTTGTAGAAGTCTTTGTCGACTCGTTTATATGGTATATTTGTCTCCTGTGACAACATAATATGGACTTTTTTATTACCTATGTACATTGCAAATACCCAAATTTGTTCAATAAAGTTACTTTTTGACCTTGAAAGTGGTAGTAAACCCTCTGTTTGTATTTTTACCTACAGGTAAGCTGATATAAAAGCCTCAAATAGCGATATAATGCAGTGATGTCAAACCTTGACACCCCAGATGTTTTGGAACTACATTTCCCATGATGCTCATGCACTATGTATTGTAGATGAGCATCATGGGAAATCTAGTTCCAAAACATCTGGGGTGCCAAGGTTTGCTATCACTGATATAGTGCATTAGATCAAATGAACGTGATAAAGTCCATGTGGAAAATTCAAACAGAAATTGTAAAATACGGTAGTGTCCTAGTGCTCAAATGAAACTCAGGTGTCATCAAGTTGATTATCCTCCACCAAATAGAAAGAACATAAACTCACCAGAACCGTATACTGACAGCAAACACATAATATGGTATAATAGATGTCCCTCTGGAAATCAATGATGTCAACGGCAGAGATTACGTGCTCTCACACATTCAGAACGGTGTCATCAAAAAGATATTCAAACCGGTCAGACAGGATGAATCACCAAGCATGAGAAAAAATGGAATCTCATTGTGTAGTATTTATTAAAAATATATAAAATGAAAAAAAAAAAACATAGACTCACATGAGTCAAACACCAATGATAAACAAAGTCTGGTTGTAAAATAACATGAACAAGGTCCAAAAGTGCAACAAAACTAATGGCTCGTTTCCACTGAGCTTTCTGGTGCGGTTCGGTACGGTACGCTATTTATGCCGTTTCCATTATGAATGGTAATTCCGAACCGTACCGTACCACTTTTTTGGTACCCTTTCGTTGGGGTACCAAGCACATTAGTACCGTACCAACAGGGTGGAGCTACACTCTGCAGAACTTTGATTGGTTGACAGAGAATTCTCTATCACAGCTTTCCTGCTACACCACGCCTATCATGAAAGGGTACTATTGGCAGTGGAAACGCAATGTGTACCGTACCGAACCGTACCGTACTGAACCGAACCGTACCATACCACTCAGTGGAAACGAAGCATAATTTACTGTGAATGCCGCCAAACTAAATCTAGGATGGCGGCTGGACCTCAGACGTGTATCTCAGCTCTGAGCTTTAGATTTAGTTTGGCAGTATTCAGAGTAAGGCTAAATGTACACAGGACGTTTAACCACTTAAGCCCCATAAGATTTTACCCCCTTCCTGAACAGGCCCTATTTTGCGATTCGGCACTGCGTGAATTTAACGGACAATTGCGCGGTTGTGCGACGCTGTACCCAAATGAAATTGACATCCTTTTTTCCCCACAAACAGAGCTTTCTTTTGGTGGTATTTGATCACCTGTGTGATTTTTTGATCATGCGCTATAAAAAAAAAAAAAAAAAAAGAGCTACAATTTTGCAAAAATAACAATATTTTTCACATTTTTTTATATGAAATTCCCCAAAAAAAAAAATCTAAAAATCTAAATTTTTTAACATTTTAGGCCAATTTGTTTTCTGCTACATATGTTTGGTAAAAAAATCGCAATGAGCGTATTTTGATTAGTTTGCGCAAAAGTTATTGCGTTTACTATCTAAGGGAAAGATTTTTGTCATTTTTTTTTTTAACCTTGCTAGCGGTATCCCCGAGCGTGACTCGGGCTAGGAATTTTCTGCTATTAGCGGTATTCCCGAGTCACGCTCGGGGTGAATGGCAGAGCTATGCAGACAGCGCAGCGGAGCGTCTCTTACCTTAACCTGGCGATCCAGCGATGAGCTCTCATTGCTGTGACCGCCAGCCGAGATCTCCGCCGCTCGTCTGTCGGTAGGAGGACTTCCTAGTTCCGTTCCCTGCAACAGGTATATATATATATACACACACACACATATATATATATATATATATATATATCTATATACACACACATATATATATATACACACATATATATATAATATATAACGCATGAATTATAATCTAATCAATAATATAATTTTATTATATATATTATATATTAAATAATAAAATAATATTATTGATTCGATTATAATTCACTTGTTTGTGTTTCAAATTTATCACATCTGGGATGTCTACTAGAGACTTGTTTTGGTCAGGTTTAAGTCAGTAATTACTAAGAATTGTAGGCCTATAATACATAACACCAAATTTCCATGAAAAGAATTGTACCGCTTTTGGAACAGAATTCCTGACAGAATCATACCGCCAGGGAGGTTAACAAGTAATGGCGGCGATCTGCGTTTTTTTTTTGCGGGACTGCGACATTGTGGCGGACAGATCAGACCCTAGACTGATATTTTTGACACTTTTGGGGGTACCAGTGACATTACTGCACTAATCAGTGCTAAAAATATGCACTGTTACTGTAAAAATGACACTGGCAGGGAAGGGGTTAACTTTATTGGAGAAGGAGGGGCTAAGTGTGTCCCTAGGGACGTGCTTCTAACTGTGCAGGGATGTGGTTGGTTGTGTAACAACAGAGATATACGATCCTGCATAGCAGGACCGTATGATCTCTGTTCTTACACAGGGGAGAATGACAGGCGGCTTTGTTTACATTAGCCGCCTGCCTTTCTCCTGCTGTAACCGACGATCGCGAGTGACCGGCGGACATCGGGTCCGCCGGTCACACGCGCGGACTGCTTAGGGAACGAGTGGCACACGCTCGCCCCCTATTGGCTCACAGGCTAGTGACGTACCCATACGTCACTTTGCCTGTGAGGGGCTGACCGCCGCCGTACAAAGTCGTGTGGCGGTCGGCAAGAGATTAAAAACCTCCTTTGAAAGCTGGAACTTAACAGCTATGGAAACGACGTTTAAAACGTCAGTTGTATCGCGTTTGCATGCCGCATTTAGCTGCCTTTGCACTCAGATCCTTTTTTAGAGGTAAAAAAATCCTTCCCCATTTAAACAGTAAAAACGCAAGCGCTTAACGCGGGTAGCCGCGTTTGGCATTTGAAACGTCAGTAAACACACGTTCTGAACATCCTGAACGCAAATAATTGCTTTCCAAAAAACGACACTAAACTCAACTGCCTCTAAATGACTGTAAACGACTCAGTGTACATGGACAGATAAGATAACATAGAGGAGAGTTCAGGGGCTTCTGAAAAAAACGTCAAACTGCTCCTAAACGTCCGTTTTCAAGTATCAGTGTACATGAGGCCTAAGTGCATCAACATTGTCTGCATTCCTTTTGTTGCACTTTTGGACCTTGTTCATGTTATTTTACAACCTGACTTTGTTTATTATTGGTGTTTGACTCATGTGAGTCTATGCTTTTATTTTCATTTGATATATTTTTAATTAATACTACACAATGAGATTACATTTTTCTTATGCTTGGTGATTCATCCTGTCTGACCGGTTTGAATATCTTTTTGATGACACCGTTCTGAATGTGTGAGAGCACGTAATCTCTGCCGTTGACATCATTGGTTTCCAGAAGGACATCTATTATACCATATCGTGTGTTTGGTGGAAGATAATCAACTCGATGACAGCTGAGTTTCAATTGAGCATTGGGACACTACCATTTTTTACAATTTCTGTTTACATTTTCCACATGGACTTTATCAGGTTCATTTGATCTAATGCTCTCTATCATCATACTTGCCAACTGTCCAGTTTTTGCCGGGACAGTCCCGGCAAATAGGAGCCTGTCTGGGGTAATTTACTCTGGGGACTGTCCCGGCAAATGCGCTTTTTCGCCGAAGCAATTCCATGTCATGTCATCGCTCGGGGTCACCTGGCTCTGTCTGTATGAACTCCCGCTCACATCCTTGCCCCAGCTCTGTGACACGCGCCTGCCATCTGGGAGCAGCTGCTATTGAGAAAGGTACTGGCTCTGTCTGATTTCTTTTAAACATACATTTAATACTGCAATTAGTCAAAATAAGGGCTTTTATTCACATCTAAAATAAGAAAAGAGCTTTCTGTGTCTGTAATCCAGCAGCTAATAGATTCCTCCGTGCTGAGAATCTATTAGATTCTGGATCACTTTTCAACAAGTGACTCAGCTAATTTCCAGTAATTCTCTCTTTATTGAGTAGACCCTATAATCTGATGATAAGTAGGCGGAGATTCCTTATGCGGAGTGGGTGGAGCTTCAGGGAAGTGGTTGTGGTACATTTTCAAGTAAGTAATTGATAGATGTGCCTGGAATTTTTTTTCGTATGTTGGCAACTATGTATCATTATTTGAGACATTTGTTGTGTCACACTCAGTTTGTGATTCCTAATATCAGTCACAGCACTGCAACCTTATATTGATTTATTACTATTAGTGTTGGCACTATTTTGCACGCTGCTGACCACATATTGTTTTGGGCGCTGACAAATATTTTCTTGTTTTAAAAAAAAGCCTGTAGGTAAAATGAATATCTTCTAAATGTGCACCGTCTAGAACAGGAATGGGCAAACTACGGCCCAGCGGACCTTTTAATCCAGCCCGCGGAGCGCAGCGGGTCCTCCCGCTTCCTGATTGGCCAAAAGGCAAAACCCATGCCATTGGCCAAGGAAGAGGCGGGAGGACTGAGGAGACGCCAGGGGACTGAAGAGAAGCGCTGCCTGAGGTAAGTGAGTGCCCTGGTCTCGCGGGGGGGGGGGGGCCTGGCATATCTGCATTGAAAGGGGGCACAGTGGCATATCTGCATTGAAAGGGGGAACAGTGGCATATCTGCATTGAAAGGGGGCACAGTGGCATATCTACATTAAAAGGGGGCACACTGGCATATCTGCATTGAAAGGGGGCACACTGGCATATCTGCATTGAAAGGGGGCACACTGGCATATCTGCACTGAAAGGGGGCACACTGGCATATCTGCATTGAAAGGGGGCATGCTGGCATATCTGCATTGAAAGGGGGCACACTGACATATCTGCATTGAAAGGGGGCACGCTGGCATATCTGCATTGAAAGGGGGCGCACTGGCATATCTGCATTGAAAGGGGCCACGCTGGCATATCTGCATTGAAAGGGGGCATGCTGGCATATCTGCATTGACCACACCGTCCATCTACTCTTGGTCCGGCCCCCGGGTCCAATATATGAGCCCATTGCGGCCCTCGAGTCAAAAAGTTTGCCCACCCATGGTCTAGAAGATATTCTAAATAGCAGCAGCCGGTGACATCACCGCCACATGCACTCTGAAAGAACAACATGCCCATGTTGTTTCTTTAGAGCTGTGCGCTGTTCCTGAGTGACTTCATTGCGGTTCTGCCAGTTAGATACCCTGAGCTCGCAAACCCAGAAGGAAGAAAGTGTAAAGATGGAAGCTTCTGCAGCGGTGACAGCGTGCCACCGGAGGGCTTAACCGCCTTAGCGGTAATCCCGAGCGTGACTCGGGGTTGATTTTTCATTGCAGGAACGGTAACCCCGAGTCACGCTCGGGGTGGATTGCAGAGAGCGCAGCGGAGCTTCTCTTACCTTATCCTGGCGATCCAGCGATGATCTCTCATTGCTGCGACCGCCAGCCGAGAGTCCCGCCGCTCCTCCGTCCCTCCGTCGGTACGATCACTTCCTAGTTCCGTTCCCTGCAGCAGCAATGCTGCATGGGAGCGGAACTAGGGAGGGAAATTCAAAAAAAAAAAAAAAAACGTTACACAAAACACACTTTATATTATATTATATATATATATGCATATATATATATATATATATATATATATATATATATATATATATATATATATATGCATATATATATATATATATATATATATATATGCATGCATGCATATATATATATATATATATATATATATATATATATATATAATATACTCACACACACACACACATATATATATATATATATATATATATATATATATATATATATATATATATATATAAAATTATATTATTGATTCAATTATAATTCATGCGTTATATATTATATATATATATGTGTGTGTGTATATATATATATATATATATATATATATATATATATACACACACACATATCTGTATATAATATATAATGCATGAATTATAATCTAATCAATAATATAATTTTATTATATATATTATATATTAAATAATAAAATAATATTATTGATTTGATTATAATTCATGCGTTTGTGTTTCAAATTTATCACATCTGGGATGTCTACTAGAGTCTTGTTTTGGTCAGGTTTAAGTCAGTAATTACTAAGAATTGTAGGCCTATAATACATAACGCCAAATTTCCATGAAAAGAATTGTACCGCTTTTGGTATGTAATTCCAGACATAATCATACCGCCAGGGAGGTTAAAGGAGTTGTAAAGGCAGAAGGTTTTTCTATCCTAATGCATTCTATACAGTATTGTGATGAGGCTAACCCAAAAGAGAAATATTTTAATGTACACTATCCCAAGAACATTACGGAACATTCAAAATGTACATTTTAAACTATGGTAAATAGTCTTGCAATATTGTTCAAGACAACACAAAATAATTTTACAATAGTAAAATACCAGATTTGTGAAGAGTAAATGAGGCATATACGGTCTGATATTGGCAAGTAAAGTTCCCATAATCCTCTTCTGTGGTGAGATTAACATTCAAAATGCTGGTAAGGAACCTTTCAGAGCTGTTGAGAGTATTCCTGGAAGTAAAGGTTATTTATTATTCAGCTAAGTTAACTTAGTGTATACATAGATTCTGTTCTTATACTCATTAATTCTGGATGCCTAAAGAGGAACTCGGCTAAACAATATCTGCACCTAAACTGACTCCATATGATAACCCTACTGCAGTTTTTGAAAAAAAAAAGAAGCCCTTTTCAACCAGGTTTTTATGAAGTTTTAGGTTGTCTTTAGATGTTGCTAGGGGGTTTCTTGAGTAGTGAGCAATTTACATGCAACATCAATGTCACTCCAGTGATGTGACCAGTAGATCCTTTCCTCTTGTTTCATTGGTCAGTAACCACTAAAACCTGTGATGTCTTAGCATCTTCAGCAGGGCATTCTTCCCACTGATCACCAATGTAAGAAGCATTCTTCACACTGATCACCAATGTAAGGAGAATTCTTCCCACTGATCACCAATGTAAGGAGCATTCTTCCCACTGATCACCAATGTAAGAAGCATTCTTCCCAATGATCACCAATTTAAGGAGCATTCTTCCCACTGATCACCAATGTAAGGAGCATTCTTCCCACTGATCACCAATGTAAGGAGCATTTTTTACACTGATCACCAATGTAAGGAGCATTCTTCACACTGATCACCAATGTAAGAAGCATTCTTCCCACTGATCACCAATGTAAGGAGCATTCTTCCCAATGATCACCAATGTAAGGAGCATTCTTCTCACTGATCACCAATGTAAGGAGCATTCTTCCCACTGATCACTAATGTAAGAAGAATTCATCCCGCTGAAAACCAATATAATTGGAATTCTTCCCACTGATCACCAATGTAAGAAGCATTGTTCCCCCTGATCACCAAAATAAGTGGCATTCTTCCCACTGATCACCAAAGTAAGAAGCATTCTTCCCATTGATTACCAATGTACAGAGCATTCTCCCCACTAATCACTAATGTAGGGGGCATTCTTCCCACTGACCACCAATGTACACTAAAGAATTCTTCCCATTGGCCGCAAATATAAGTGGCATTCTTCCCACTGATCACTAAACCAATGTAAGAAGCATTCTAACCTCTGATCACTAATGTAGGGGGCATTCTTCCCACTGACCACCAATGTAAGAAGCATTCTTCCCACTGACCACCAATATAACTGGAATTCTTTCTACTGATCACCAATGTAAGAAGAATTCTTCCCACTGACCACCAATATACTGTAAGTGGGATTCTTCCTACTGACCAGCAATGTAAGGGGCATTATTCCCACTGACAACCAATGTAAGTGGCATGCTTCCCAGTTACCATCAATGTAAGGAAAATTATTTTCATTGTCCACCAATTTAAAAGGTGTTCTTCCCACTGATTACCAATGTAAAGGGTAATCTTCCCACTTACCACAAAAGAAAGGAGCATTCTGGCCACCAATCACCAATGAAAGGAGCATTCTTTTTTACTGACCAGCAAGAATAATTGAATACTGTTCATGATACTTTTTTTATTCATACTAACATCCTTCTCAATAGGCCAAGCAGTAAGTACTGGGGACTGAAAAGTGTACATTTCCTCCTAACATGACATTGTACAAGTTCCTATAACCTTTTCCTATAACCCTGAAGAATGGTTTCCCTAAAAGGGGTACTAACCCCTGCTTACAAATGAGACTACTTTCTGTATTCATACTCCTAATTCCTTTGTATGCCATATGTCAAGATATGTACTTGTATAATCATAGATACAATAAGCAATTGTACTCACATAATATATTGCTTGTTTAATCAAAAGCTTAT
This sequence comes from Pelophylax lessonae, assembly GCF_965119305.1. Classification (NCBI taxonomy): domain Eukaryota; kingdom Metazoa; phylum Chordata; class Amphibia; order Anura; family Ranidae; genus Pelophylax; species Pelophylax lessonae. The sequence continues at coordinate 76,527,835 of NC_138777.1, forward strand.
TGAAACAGAAAGGTACAGACTGCGGCAGAGTTTATTTTCACTGGTTATCCACTGGTAAAGCGTTTATAAGCATAACAATTCAGATTTGGCAATGATTTTTATAAACCATCCAAAATCCACAATCTAGATTCTTACCAAAAACTCTGTTCTCTGTACACCTCTGGGGCTGGGTCTCCATTCTTCAGCCAGGTTAGGTTAGCATTACATGAGTCAATAAAGCGCAGTGTACAGTTCAGGGACAAACTGGAGCCCAGGTGTGGCCATAATTCCTGTTCTCCAGAAGATGGTGCAATCAAAACTGGCAGAGTCCCACATTCTGTGGCTGTTGAGGCAGAGAGCCATGAGCATTCATTCCAACCATTGTAAGATAACAGTACATTCATTATTGAAATACCCATACGGCAGATAAAAAAAATGTATTTGTATTTAAAATTGTATATATATGATTATTCATGTTAAAATAATAAATAGATCAGCAAATCTCGAACAAACATGCTTTGGCTCACATTTTAGAAGTTTCTATATCAGAAAGTAAGAAAGCCCTTACTTTAGGAGTTATATGTGGCAATTAGATTGCATTGAAGGTGCATTTCTGATTGGTCAGATGATGAGTCTGGGATGCCTACAACCAAAAACGTAAATGTATTTTATTGGTATTTTATGAGATAGACCAACACAAAGTGGCACATAATTGTGAAGTCGAAGGAAAATGATAAAATGGTTTTCGAAATTTTTTACAAATAAATATCTGAAAATTGTGGCGTACATTTGTATTCAGCCCCCTTTACTCTGAAACCCTTAACTAAAATCTGGTGGAACCAATTGCCTTCAGAAGTCACCTAATTAGTAAATAGAGTCCACTTGTGTGTAATTTAATTTCAATATAAATACAGCTGTTCTGTGAAGCCTTCAGAGGTTTGTTAAAGAGCCTTCATGAACAAACAGCAGCATGATGGCCAAGGAACACACCAGACAGGTCAGGGATACAGTTGTGGAGAAGTTTAGAGCAGGGTTAGGTTATTAAAAAAATATCCCAAGCTTTGAACATCTCACAGAGCACTGTTCAATCCATCATCCGAAAATGGAAAGAGTATGGCACAACTGCAAACCTACCATGACATGGCCGTCCACCTAAACTGACAGGCCAGGCAAGGAGAGGATTAATCAGAGAAGCAGCCAAGAGGCCCATAGTAACTGTGGAGGAGCTGCAGAAATCCACAGCTCAGGTGGGAGAATCTGTCCACAGGACAACTATTAGTCGAGCGCTCCACAAATCTGGCCTTTATAGAAGAGTGGCAAGGAGAAAGCCATTGTTGAAAAAAAGCCATAAGAAGCCATGTGGGGGACACAGCAAACATGTGGAAGAAGGTGCTCAGGTCAGATGAGACCAAAGCAAAATGTTACGTATGGTGTAAAACTAACACTGCACATCACCCTGAACACACCATCCACACCGTGAAACATAGTGGTGGCAGCATCATGTTGTGGGGATGCTTTTCTTCATCAGGGACAGGGAAGCTGGTCAGAATTGATGGGAAGATGGATGGATCCAAATACAGGGCAATCCTAGAAGAAAATCTGTTAGAGTCTGCAAAAGACTTGAGACTGGGGCAGAGGTTCACCTTCCAGCAGGACAACAACCCTAAACATACAGCCAGAGCTACAATGGAATCGTTTAGATAAAAGCAAATCCATGTGTTAGAATGGCCCAGTCAAAGTCCAGACCTCAATCCAATTGAGAATCTGTGGCAAGACTTGAAAATTGCTGTTCACAGATGCTCTTCACCCAATCTGGCAGAGCTTGAGCTATTTTGCAAAGAAAGGGCAAAAATGTCACTCTCTAAATGTGGAAAGCTGGTAGAGACATCCCCAAAAAGACTTGCAGCTGTAATTGCAGCGAAAGGGGGTTCTACAAAGTATTGACTCGGGGGGCTAAATACAAATGCACGCCACACTTTTCGCATATTTATTTGTAAAAGATTTTGACAACGATTTATCATTTTCCTTCCACTTCACAGTTTGGTGCCACTTTGTGTTGGTCTATCACATAAAATCATAATAAAATACATTTATGTTTTTGGTTGTAACATGACAAAATGGGAAAATTTTAAGGGGTATGAATACTTTTTCAAGGCACTGTATATAGAATCTATTTATACAGCACTTTTATTTAATGGATCTATTTTACTTCTGAAATTGCTCTTCAGGTCAATTCACAAAAGATTATCAATCAAAAGATTATTAGTCCATAAAATGACACTCTACTTTAATAAAAAAAAAAAATATATATATATATATATATATATATATATATATATATTCAAGTTTGTATTCTTAATTTGGCCACCAAATCTCCTAGTTCCTTTTTATTTTTGCTGCTGTGATCCGACTTAGGGATAAACAGGCATTCTCTTAGGCTGACCATAGATGAGTCAGTATTTTTTGTTCAACCAGCCAATACTGTATATACAGTAAGTCCCCTACTTATAAACCGGGAGCTCATTTGGAAGTCCAACTTGTTTGTAAGTCCAACAAGGATCAGAGCTTGCAGACAATGGCTGCAAGTGCTGATCAGTGTGTTCTGGTGGGGGGAGTCCCCCTGTCGGAACACAAGATCACAGCGGGGGAGATCACTCCACCAACATTGGTTGTGTTAGTATTAGGCATCGACCGATTATCGGCAAAGCTGATACATCGAGGGCCGATATGCACTTTTCCCAATATATCAGAATCGGCCCCTGAAGTTACCGATATTTCGGGATAGTGCTTGTACCGGAGTGATGCCTGCAGCTAGAGGCATCACCCCGGTACCGGCGTCCATAGCCGACGGTCGGCTGTCTTGTAATGACAACCAATACGGCTGAGAAGCCGCTCGGCTGTCATTACAAGGAGCGGGAGGGGACGTCCCCTCCTCCCGCCATCTTCCGTGGCTCGCCCGGGTCTCCCATCCCACCATACTTGGCGTTTTGAATGCTTTTAATTGCAAAGGAGGGTTTTGGGGTATTTTAGACCCCCAGATCCCTCCACAAGAGTACTTGTTAAAAATAAATAAATAAATACATTTTTTTTTTTAAATGTACAAAAATATCGGCCAATATTGTCCGATACCGATATGCATTGGCCAAAATATCGGTATCGGCAACGAAAAACCAATATCGGTCGATCATTAGTTAGTATAGCAATCTGTCAGGTTTTTTTTTTTTTTGCGTTCATCCTGCTGGGTTGAATGAATAAAAAAACAAAAAACTGAGTTTGTGTATCCAGCTTTGCACAGTTGGACATGCAAACACACGTTTGCATCTTTGAAAGATCGCACGTTGAACGTTCATATGTAGGGGACTTACTGTACTGTATAGAAATGGCAAAGGATACACAAATAGGAGTGATGTCTCAGAGGTACATTCAATAAATAATGTTCATTGCAATTAACTAATGTATGTGAAGTACATTTACTAATATTTATTGAATATAAAGCATGATTGTAATTTGTTGGATGTCTTCTCTGCCACCTAAAAAGTCCCATCCATATAAGTTTTTGCTTTTTCATAAAACCAGCAGGCCTTACTTCACCACATTTATTTTCATTGGTTATATATATACTTCTATTACATAACAAATGCCACAGCTTATTTTTGTGTAATGGCAATGAATAGCTCAATATAAAAGCTATCATTATGAGCTCTAAGGTATATTATTTTCAAGACCCTTGGCCCTCAGACCTAATATATAGTGGAGTGGTAAAATAATTTGTTTTGCAATAGCAATTCTGGAGTCCTGGAAAAAACACCGATACCCGATCTCCAAATACTTGTTAGGTCAGAAAACATACATTACACCAGACATCAGAGATGTCGACCTAGCAGAACAGTTTAGAACAGATTTTCTCAACAAGGGTTCTATGCAACCATAGGGCTCCACCAGAGCCGTGGTTCTCAACTCCTGTCCTCAGGACCCACTAACAGGCCAGGTTTGCAAGATAACTGAAATACATCACAGGTGATATAATTTGCTGCTCAGTGATTGCAGTATTCTAGTCTGCATCTCCTCAAAGTAATACTTAAAACCTGGCCTGTTATTGGGTCCTGAGGACAGTTGAGTTGAAAACCACTGCTCAAGGTTGCTAGGTGTTCTTTGAGTAATAAGCAACCTCAGCCTCAACCACTGACACCAATGATCTTTTTAGCTGTAAGGAGGAATTCCTCCCAATGACCACTAATGTAAGGAGCATTCTTCCCAGTGACCATACCACAAACGTACCATGAGCTGTTGATATAATAATTATTAGCACAAGTTCCCTGAGCTTGGAAAGTTTATTCAAAGGTCCCCCCATGTGGGAAAGTTTAAGGAAGACTGGTTTAGAGGGTGATCAGAAAGTGGTATGTATTAACCACTTGCCGACTGCCTAATGACTATTCACGTCGGCAGTCAGCCCCTCACAGGCAAAGTGATGTAGGTCTACGTCGCTAGCCAGTGAGGCTCTAGGGAGCGAGCGCGCGCCACCGGAGGCGCGCTCCCGCTCGCTCACGGACCCCCCCGCGCAAGTGAGCGGCGAACCCGATGTCCGCCGCTCACTCGCGATCCTCGGTTACACCGGGAGAAATGCAGGCGGCTGAGGTAAACAAAGCCGCCTGTCAATCTCCCCTGTGTAACAGCAGAGATCATTCGGTCCTGCTATGTAGCTGTTACATCACTAGCCACATCCAATCACAGTTAGAAGCACGCCCCTAGGGACACACTTAACCCCTCCTTCTCTAATAAAGTTAACCCCTTCTCTGCCAGTGTAATTTTTACAGTAACAGTGCATATTTAAATGTCACTGGTACCCCCAAAAGTGTCAAAAATGTCAGTCAAGGGTCCGACATGTCCGCCGCAATGTCGCAGTCCCGCAAAAAAAAAAAATCGCAGATCGCTGCCATTACTCGTTAAAAAAAAAACAATAAAAATGACAAAAATCTTTCCCTTAGTTAGTAAACGCAATAACTTTTGCGCAAACCAATCAAAATACGCTTTTTGCCATTTTTTTTCCCAAACATATGTAGCAGAAAACAAATTGGCCTAAAATGTTAATGTTTTTTGAGGGGGAATTTCATATAAAAAAAATGTGAAAAATATTGTTATTTTTGCAAAATTGTCGCTCTTTTTTTGTTTATAGCGCATGATCAAAAAATCGCACAGGTGATCGAATACCACCAAAAGAAAGCTCTGTTTGTGGGGAAAAAAGGACGTCAATTTAATTTGGGTACAGCGTCGCATGACCGCGCAATTGTCCGTTAAAGTCACGCAGTGCCGAATCGCAAAATAGGCCCTGGTCAGGAAGGGGGTAAACTCTTCCGGGGCTTAAGTGGTTAAATCACTTCTAAGGTGCAAGTACCATTCAGTCTCTATTCAGACATAATAATATACAGTATACTGAGAGTAATATCTAGCGCGCACACAGCACAACAAATAATATTGTGCAGACTATATACATACAAAACAGATACTGAGAATTATACCCAGCATACAGAATACATGAAGATGTACGGTTGTGTTTACATGCAAAGGACAAAAATAGAATTATATCTATTTCGTATAACATAAATACTATGCAAGTAAATATTGTAATTCTTTTAGAAAAGTAACCAAAACAGCAAAAATCCAGACTATGTGGCAAAATATAAGTGACCTGACAACTATTCAGGGGAGAAGGCCAGGCCGGGTCTTTGGTGAATGAGAAGAATCAAGGGATATTGGTACATCAAGCATGTTGGAAGGGGGAGAGATGTAAGAAATAGAGATTTTGGGGTGTGTTGATATGGTTGTATGCAAACACAGCATGATAGCGTGCAATACCCCACTGTTGGTCCTATGCACCGTATATTTCCTCATTATGGCATAACTTACCTCTATATAGAAACTATCCAGCCTCCAGACATTGTAGATAGGGTTGTCCCTGGAAAGTATTTTACTAGCCTGGCTGGTGAAAAAATAGCTTTTTACTGTAAGGTCCCTGCATTACATTGTAGTGTCCTAGTCTAAATTTGGTGCTGCTGGGCTAAAGTCAGCCTGAGCATGGATTGATAGTTCTGCTTTCCTCAGATTTTCCCTAATCTTGGTGTTACTCTATACTTCTGCCTGCTGTTGGGGAGTGTCCCTATCAATAATTTAATTATTCTAAATTGATCTAAATATCACCCTGGAAAACCACTAGGAGATTTATTGCCATTTGTGAATACTAGGTGAGGATATAAATACTTGGGGTGACCTTGATAAGCTATTTTCACCTCCAGGCTTTTCCTGGTGAGGAGGTAGGTACTGTGGTGTTTCCTGTCCTCCCAAGGCTACTGACTGGGAAGAGTGTGCTGAGTTAAGAAGATGCCTAATTCCAGGGTCCTGAAGGATTTATAACAAAGTAAAGCAAGACATAGGGCGAAATTTAAGAGTAGATTTAGGGACTTTAACCACTTCTGGAATGAAAGGGTTTGCCTCCTTCATGACCAGGCCATTTTTTGCGACTCAGAGTTACTTTAACAGACAATTGCGCCCTTGACACTATACCTAAGTAAAATTGATGTCCTTTTTTTTCCCCACAAATAGAGCTTTCTTTTGGTGGTATTTGATCACCTGTGCCATTTTTATTTTTTTGCGCTATAAATAAAAAAATAAGTGACAATTCAGAAAAAAACAATATTTTTTACATTCTGCTATATAACATTCTGAAAAAAAAAATGTAAAAAATCAAATATTTTCATCTTTTTAGGCCAACCTGTATTCTGCTACATATTTTCGGTAAAAAAAAAATTAAAATTGCAATAAGCCTATTTTTATTGGTTTGTGCAAAAGTTATCAAGTCTACAAACTAGGGGAAAGATTTATGTCATTTTTATTTATTTATTTTTTTACTAGCAATGGTGGCGATCTGCGATTTTTAGCGGGACTGTAACATTGTGATGGACAGATCGGACCCCTAACTGACATTTTTGACACTTCTTTGGGGACCAGTGACACTAATACAGTGATCAGTGCTAAAAAAAAATGCACTGTCTCTGTACTAATGACACTGGCAGGGAAGGGGTTAACATCAGGGTCATTCAAAGTGCTCCTAGGGGTGCTTTCTAACTGTGTGGGGGTTGGCTTAATAAGAGGAAGACAGAGATCCGCGTTTCTGTTTAAAATAAGCACAAGATCTCCATCTTCCTCTCTGACGGAATGGCCGCCTGCCTTGTTTACATAGGCAGACCACCGTTCTGCCTGTCCTGTGAACAATCGGCAGGTCCTGGCGGACATTGCTTCCCCGTCCAATCCAATCACAGCGGGAGCGGGTCACTGGCAGCATGCATGTGCGCCCCAGAACCTGTGCACGAAATCACGTACAGGTGCGTGAAATCACGTACAGGTACGTGATTTCGCACAGGAGGACCGCCTTGCCGCGGTATATCTGCGTGGGGCGGTCAATAAGTAGGTAAATCACAATTAGTCTGGGCCTTGTCTTACCAAATGTCTAAAGGTCTCTGGCTGGAGTTCCTATTGGTTGTAGAAGTGTTCAGGATTTGGAATGTTGTAATAATAAATACAGTACACAGCTTTGACCTTTAATGAATTGTGTACTGTGCATACTCCCAACTGAATTATTATCTCTCTGTTGCCTTCCCTTTTATTATATAGTATATCATATGGTAACTCCATTGATCTGGGATATTGTGAAATGACCATTGTACAATTTGAAAAATCAGCTGGACTACGGGGAATGCCTTTTACAATGTTGGCTACACATCATGAAACTTTGTCAAGCAATGTGACCGAATTTAGCCCTTATTTTAAAGTGTTATTGGATCCAGAACTGATAAATCAGTCTCTAGGTCAGGATTTTTCAACCAGGGTTCCGCAGAACACTAGGGCTCCATTAGAGGTCTCCAGGGGTTATCGGTCAGTTGCAGGTAACTGACGGGTAGATCGTATCCCCTGCATGCAGAGCAGTGCAAGGAGTTTCTGCACTGTTACCCACTGGTCCCTCCTCCCCTCCTGTCCATCCCAGGTGCCATCTCCTCGGATGGACAGGAGGGGAGGATGGGCGGGTGGGGAACAGCGCACCACAAAAGGAATGATCACAGCCGTTTCCCTGCTGTGCTCTGCTTATTAAGGAAATTGGTACTGTAACGTGCCCTATGTAATATGCCCTGCTGTGTGCCCCATAATGTACTCTGCTGTGTGCCCAATGTAATGTGCCTTGGGCCCTCTCACGTGGGCTTTCCGCCTGGCGGCGGGGATTGATCCGCAGATCCCAGCTGAGCAGGCGGATGACAGCTCTGTCTCCACTTACTTTGCAGAGACGAAGCTGTCAGATCCCCGCTCTCCTCTATGGGGAGATTGGATGAAAATGGACCTCCTGTCCGTTTTCATCCAATCCCATCCAATCCGATCCTCCAGACGGATAGAAAATAGGGTTTCCATCCATCTGGATTTCACAGACAGGATCAGATCAGATAGCAGCAGATGTCAGAGGACATGTCACCGCTGACATCTGCTGCTCCATAGGGGTGCATGGAGCATCTGATCAGGTCCTCCTGAAAAAACTGACAGTGGACCTGATCAGAAAGCCCGTGTGAAAGGGGCCTTGCTGTGTGCCCCATAATACTCCTGCTCCCACGTATTGTGCCCTGCTCCCATGTAATGTGCCATGCTTTCACATTTTGTGCCCTGTTTCCACGTAATGTGCCCTGTTCCCACATAATGGGCCCTGTACCCACTTAATGGGCCCTGTTCCCACATAATGGGCCCTGTACCCACTTAATGGGCCCTGTTCCCACGTAATGGGCCCTGCCCCCACACAATGTGTCTTGCTGCCATGTATGTGCATTGCCCTCGTGTATATACAGTTACATAGTTAATCTGGTTGAAAAAAGATACAAGTCCATCCAGTTAAACCCAATAAAAAGAAAATACGCGAAACGAAACTTCCATATATATTACCCTATACCCACAGTTAATTCAGTGTGCCCTGTGCTCACACAATGTGCCCTGCCCCCACACAATGTGCCCTCCTGACCCCCTGTACACTGTTTATCTAACGTTGCACCCAGAATTGAGTATTTCTGCAGAAAATGCAAATCAAAGCTTCACATTAAATAGGTATTACCAACTAACGACGTATCAATACTTTGCTTGACTTTAAGCGGTTATACCGGGATGATGCCTGCAGCTTTCTTTTGGTGGGTTTTTTATTTTTTGCTAAATGAGCAAAAAAATATCAAATATTTTACTTGTACAAAAAACGTTTCTGGTATACAAGTTTGCAAATAACGAATCTTTCTTCATAAATTTAGGCCAAAATATATTCTGCTACATTTCTTTGGTAAAATAACCCAAATCTGTGTATAATATTTAATCTGTGTGAAAGTTATAGAGTCTCCAAACTATGGTGTATATATTTGAAAATTGATCAGTAATGATGTATTGATGGCCTATCTCATTGCTTGGGGCCCTAAATCAGGGGTCTTCAAACTATGGCCCTCCAGGTGTTCAGGAACTACAATTCCCATCATGCCCAGGCATGTCTGTGAATGTCAGAGTTTTACAATGCCTCATGGGATGTGTAGTTCTGCAACAGCTGGAGGGCCATAGTTTAACCTCCTAGGCGGTAATCCCGAGCGTGACTCGGGGTTGATTTTTCATATCAGGAGCGGTAACCCCGAGTCACGCTCGGGGTAGATGTGCAGAGAGCGCAGCGGTGTTCTCTTACCTTATCCTGGCGATCCAGCGATGATCTCTCATTGCTGAGATCGCCAGCCGAGAGTCCCGCCGCTCCTCCGTCCCTCCGTCGGTGTGATCACTTCCTAGTTCCGTTTCCCTGCAGCAGCAATGCTGCATGGGAGCGGAACTAGGGAGGGAAATTCAAAAAAAAAAAAAAAACGTTGCACAAAACACAAAACACATTTTATATTATATATATATATGCATATATATATATATGCATATATATATATATATATATATATATATATATATATATATATATATATATATATATGCGCATATATATATATATATATATATACCGGTATATATATATATATATATATATATATATATATATATATATATACCGGTATATATATATATATATATATATATATATATATATATGTATATATATATATATATATATATATATATATATGCACACACACACATATATATATATAAAATTATATTATTGATTCAATTATAATTCATGCGTTTTATATATATATATATATATATACACACACATATATCTATATATAATATATAATGCATGAATTATAATCTAATCAATAATATAATTTTATTATATATTTTATATATTAAATAATAAAATAATATTATTGATTAGATTATAATTCATGCGTTTGTGTTTCAAATTTATCACATCTGGGATGTCTACTAGACTCTTGTTTTGGCCAGGTTTAAGTCAGTAATTACTAAGAATTGTAGGCCTATAATACATAACGCCAAATTTCCATGAAAAGAATTGTACCGCTTTTGGTATGTAATTCCTGACATAATCATACCGCCAGGGAGGTTAAGGATCCCTGCCCTAAATAGTCAGGACAGTACAAACACCCCCCAAATTACCCCTTTTTGGAAAGTAGACAGTCCAAGGTATTTAGTAAGAGGCAGCTTTGTATTGTAGCCAATCAGCTTCTAACTTCAACTTGACAATAAAACCTGAAGGCTGATTGGTTTCTATGCAGAGCTGCACCAGATTTTCCATGCTCCAGTTTTAGTAAATCTCCCCCAACTGTCATGATCAATGTGATTGGTCCTGGTGATCACATGGTCCTGGTTCCAGCCTGGTACAATGATCTGTCACCTGCTGTGTCTGGTGTACACAACAGGTGACAGATTGCACTGCAGGGTGGCCAATCACTAGGAGGATGTCACAGGATGTCCACTCAGGATGAAAGAGCTCCCGCTCGGCCGTCATTCTGCTATAGGCCCGAAGGGAAGCAGTTAAATATTTTTGGTTTAGTCATACTTTAACTAAACCACCCCCCTCAAGAGGCAGAATATCACCCTAAGGCAAAGTGACATGGATCTGATCTTTAGACTTACACCAATGGAGAAATGATTACTGGCTGGATTGTGAAGAAATAAGAAAATAAAAAAACAGAAAAACAACTTTCTAAAAAAGTAAAATATAGTAGTACTTACAGTATCTCACAAAAGTGATTACACCCCTCACATTTGTGTAAATATTTTATTATATCTTTTCATGTGACAACACTGAAGAAACGACACTTTGCTACAATGTAAAGTAGTGAGTGTACAGCTTGTATACCAGTGTAAATTTGCTGTCCCCTCAAAATAACTCAACACAGCCATTAAAGCGGAGTTCCACCCTGGATTTTTTTTTTTTTTTTTTAATACCCCCGGGACAGTCAGGGCTAGTACATTCCACAATGGCTAGCCTCTGATCTGTCCCGGGTTGCACTTACCTGTTAGGACAAATACTTACCTTGCAAACGTCTTGTCCAGCGCTGCCATCTCAGATGTGGGCAGCTTGAAGCCAGCGAGATCCCCTTCGGCGTCTTCTTCCGCCTTCCTTGGTCCCACGATGCTCTGCGCCGGCCCCGACGTCACTTCCGGGTCGCGCGCGTCATCCCTCTACAGCTTCTGGGCATGCCCAGAAGCTGTTTAGAAGGGGATGACGCGCGCGACCCGGAACTGACGTCGGGGCTGGTCCAGGCGCAATGATTCCTGGGAGCTATGACGTTCAGCTCCCAGGAATCATTGCAGAGCCAGGAAGTGACGACGGGCCGCGGCCGAGGAAGGAGGAAGAAGGAAGTAAGGTAAGTATTTTTTCTTCGCTACGAGGTAAGTAAAAAAAAAAAAAATATGCGATTATCCATTTCTTTTTCAGGTGACCCAGAGCGAGAAGATGGAGGTAAGTATAAAAATAGGGTGGAACTCCACTTTAATGTCTAAACCGCTGGCAACAAAAGTGAGTACACCCCTAAGTGACAGTGTCCTCGCGAATCACAGGTCACACTTACAATCCCTGTTACTTCTAATGGCACCCTGATCACAGCGCGATTTTCACGCGATTGTTACCCTACAAATCACGGTAAAAAAGAATCACGGCGATTCCACCCGCAATCTGGGATGCCTAGATGTGAATGAAGCCTAAGGGTCTATTAGAATTCATGTTCTGATGTTTAGTAACTGTGGAGCTTAAGACAGGTATGAACCTGGAAGAGCTCACAGCTGAGCACTCCTGGGTTCATTCCTAGCAGAGCAGGGACCTCCAATCTACTCCACCTTCTGGGCTATTCTGAGTGCCCCTACACGAGAGCCCAGAGACCAGGAGGAAGGTGAAGGGGGGGTGGCACTGTACCACCACTTCACGTGCACAAGTGATTGGGTGGCTGTGCAGTAGAATGGATCACTTCAAAATCAAACTGTTAAGCCGCATATTTAAATAAAACAAACCTGCGGCCATTATTACAGTCCTGGGTTTGTTTTAATCACTCCACTGATCATGCATTATATCAAGGGGTCTTAAGCCCTCAAAAACAAGCAGGCATGTGAAGGAATGTTTAATAATTTACAGAAGGGGTGGGAATTCTAAATTGCTTGAAATTTTTTATTGGTATTGTCAATATACAGTAAATACCATGAATACATTTATTGTGTTTTTATGGACACTACTTTAGGATAGGTGCACTGCAGGTATTAATCGAGGAACTGTCAGATAGCTGTGAGCTTCCTCTTTGTCATTTTATGATCCTATGGAGAATCACCAAACATATATTTGAATACTGGAACGTTTACCTCTTCATTATGCAACTCAATCCTAATAAACCATTTAATACAGTCTTTTATTATATGTCAAGGCAACCCTACAAAGGCCATGAGCCAAGTTAAGTTTTATTAGATGTAATTATTAGAAAATTGGGCCCTATATATAACAATCATAAATCTCCACTAACTGTTATTTATCCAGCTGGAAACCTTGTCATATTACACAATGACTACATGTAATTGTGTATTGAATACAGTATGTGAAAATTTTCCCTTGTATAATCTGGCAATTCAACAGGTCTGCTGAATGGCCAGCTCATACAAACTGGCTAATGTACATGGGTTGGGATCTTTACATATGTGGCTAAATATAAGGTGCCCATACACAACAACAAATATTGAAGATGAGACATGCTATATCTCTTTTGCAGTAACACAAACATACCTGCCTGCTGTCAATCTTTTAATGAATGTACACTGAGTTGCGCATGCACAGCTCAACATGCTTTCCCAGCACACTTCGGCTGTGTTGACTGACTTCCATGTGCATGATGATATTACCCCCCACTTGCCAATAAAGAAAGCCAAAAACCAAGCACCTAGAAGTAGCCCGAGGAGAAGGTGACAGCGGCTGGCAAGGGACCAACACCAGCAGATAACATGGCTCCCCAAATCATCACGGACTGTGGAAAAGTTTGCATTTCATTTGGAAATCAAGGTCCCAGAGTCTGGAGGTAGAGTGGAGAAGCACAGAATCCAAGTTGAAGTTTTCACAGTCAGTGATGATTTGGGGAGCCATGTCATCTGCTGGTGTTGGTCCACTGTGTTTTATCAAGTCCAAAGGTAAGTGCAGTCCTCTACCAGGAAATTCTAGAGCACTTCATGCTTCCCTCTGCTGACCAGCTTTATGGAGATGCTGATTTCATTTTCCAGCAGGACTTGGCACCTGCCCACACTGCCAAAAGTACAAATACCTGGTTTATTGATCATGGTATCACTGTGCTTGGTTGGCCAGCAAACTCATCTGACCTAAACCCCATAGAGAATCTGAGAAGATGAGAGACACCAAACCCAACAATGCAGATGAGTTGAAGGCCACTATCAAAGAAACCTGGGCTTCCATAACACCTCAGCAGTGCCACAGTATGATCCAATCCATGCCTCATTGATACAGTAATTCATGCAAAAGGAGCCCCGACCAAGTATTGAGTGCATACTATACTGTACATGGACATACTTTTCAGTAAGCCAACATTTCTGTATCAAAAATCCTTTTTATTTTTTTGATCTTATGTAATATTCACATTTTCTGAGATACAGATTTTTGGGTTTTCACTAGCTGTATGCCATAATCATCAAAATTAAAAGAAAGAAATGCTTGAAATACATCACTCTTTGTGTAATGCATCTCCAAAAAATATACGAGTTTCACTTTTTGAATTGAATTACTGAAATAAATTAACTTTTTGATGATATTCTAATTTTATGGGATGCACCTGAAGTTCTGCTTTAAAGTGGACTATCGTTCAATAGATGCACTGGGCGCCACTGCACTTCCACCGATGACAAAAACCCAATATTTTTGCTTAGCTTATTTTTTTTAGTCTGCCCAATGCATGCCCCAGCCACCATTTTAACCTAAGCGAGAATTACGTTTTCTCCTGTTTTAAGCCTCCTGGGACATGCCACATATTCCAAGAGGCTGCAAAAGCAGGGACTAAGAGTGGCTGGTGGGGAGAGCTGGTATGCATCAGCGGGGGACGTCTGCCTGAACCTGTGTTCCGTGAAAAAAACCTACTCGTAAAAATTTCATACCCTCGTCACTTCTGGTGCACCTACGTCAGCACCTACGTCATTGAACAGCTGAGGAGCTGACTAGTGCGCATGCTCGGAGGGTATGGATTTTTCACGGTAGTGTGTGTAACGTTACACCCCCTCAGCTCTTACATTAAAAAAGCTCGGCTGCAATATGAGTCATCTCCGCTCCTATCCCTGTCACTTCCCTGATCTGGGCTAGTAAATATAAAAGCGGCGGCGGGTGTATGAAAAGATAAATCACGGAGCCGAGATCTCCGTCATTTAGATTTCATACACCCACCGCCGCTTTTATATTTAGTAGCCGAGATCAGAGAAGTGACAGGGATAGGAGCGGAGATGACTCATATTGCTGCCGAGCTGTTTTAATGTAACCGCCGCAACATCTGATGCGGTGTAACGTTACACACACTACCGTGATAATTTCATACCCTCCGTGCATGCGCACTAGTCAGCTCCTCAGCTGTTCAATTACGTATCCGGGGCTGTGAGCATGCGCACTGCTACTCTGCTCAGCTGTTCCTCACAGGAAGTGACGTGGGTATGCAATTTTCACGGGGTATACTTTTCTAACGTTACACCTGCAAGTGGCAGCTGTGCTCCTGATGACAACAGAGAAGAATATGGTGGTGCGGGACTCTTGAACAGAGGATTGCAATAAGACAATGCTGGATTCCATGGGCAGGTGAGTATGTTCATTGGGGATAACCCTACATAACAGCTAAAACTAAGGGGAAAGTAGTGAAGTTCCTCTTTAGGGTCATTTACTCAGGTATTGAATAGCCAGAATAAAATAATTGAAGATTATGCTGTAAGAGGGCCTTTTTAGAGCATGTAGGTTGTCCATGTATGACTTCCCTATTTTTGTTTTGTACACTCCGGGCAGTCAGTGTGTAATATCTGAGCAGGTGAGAATAAGGCTAGGTTCAGATCTTTGCATGTCGGGAATGCACACAAAATCTTGCACTTTTCTGGCATTTAGAAAAATGTGCTGCCTTTTAGCAGACACGCCGTGGTGTCATAAATTGTTAATGCCCCCCCCCCCCCATTTGCACACGCCAAACTGCATGGTGTCGCAGCATGAGGTTCGGTGTGGCACATTTTTGGAAAAGAGTCAAGGACTTATTTTCTGCATTTCTCACGCATACGGCAGTTTAATAAAATGAATGGGCTGCCCTACAAGCAAAGCACAAAAAACGCACAGAAACACATCCATGCTTGGTCACACCAGTAGGATTAAACCAAGCCTTATGCCCCATACACATGATCCGAAAATCAGACAACAGATCATCTGACTTTTTTTTGCTTGCTAGTCGCATTTTGAAACTGAATAGGTTACTAAGGTTATGAAAATTCTCGTACAACGGAAAAAAAAAATCGGAAGTGATGTAATGTATTGTATTGTATTTGTATTGTATTTTTGAACCAAAACTGTACTGATTTAACGAAAGTCGTACAATCTGGTATCGTACGAGAAAAATTTGCCCCTTTGGATAATATCAGATGAACCCTTGGGATTGGCTCTCGAAAGCTGTGTATTAACGGTCAGATTATTATATGCTTCAAAAGCAGTATTTGACGTCCGATTTTCAGATCGTGTGTACTGGTCATCACTGTTAGGCCACTTTCACATGATCGGACTGATCGAGTCTGCCTGTCCGGTTTTCAGGCGGACTTGATCAGGCCATCATTCTCCTCTATGGGGAGGCGGATGCCAGCGGACATTCGTCCACTGACATCCGATTTGACAAAATCGGCTGAAAACGGACGTATGGCGATATGTTCACCATTCGTCCAGTGGGTCGGATCGAATGAAAACGGACAGGCTGCCCATTTTCGTCTGATCTCCCCTCAGAGGACAGGTCCATCTTTGCACAGTGAGGGGAGACGGACATGTCATCTGCCCACTCGACGAGGATCAGTAGAGCGAAACCCGCTGAGCAAGCAGAGTCCATCAAAACAGAATGGCCTCGTGTGAAAGCAGGCTAGGTGGCTAAATCATTTGTAGAATGTAGCAAAGATTGAGAAGTGTTGAGTGGAAAATCTGTTAGTGTATGCTTATTGTGAAATCAGTGGCATAGATATACTGTAAACACAAAATCAATAGGCTTGTACTGTAGCATGAGCAAGGGGCATGCAGAAAGTAAAAATGTAAACGGGTGCCAATTCTCACCGGTCATTTTCCTGGGATGTCACTGGTTTTTCTCTCACAAGGGGAAGTTTCGGTGCTGTTGACAGACAGAGAAGAGCATGTGACACCAACACCCATGACACACATATATCAATGGTGACAGTAAAATCCAATCTGGCCACATATAAAGCAACGCCAAACACATTTGTCTGCTTACACAACAAATTAACAAAAAAAAAAGAGATAATAGGAATGTGACCAGCCCAAGGTCACACAAACATTCCAGGTGCACTCAGCCAAGAATCTTCTTTCGCTGTTACCACCCTACTCAGAGATGTTTCGCAACCGAAGCAAAATTTGCAGAAGAGATAGGGGGCCATTCACAGCACATTGCATACAATGGACAGGAGAGGCAGAAACTGAGCATTCTACTATAAGCAGACATACGATCAAGGCAAGGGAAGAATGCACAGGGTCTATTAGGAAAGTAATGGAGATAGAGAGAGAGAGGCGCAGACAATTCAGAAGTTTCCCAGGAAATAAAAAGTGCAAGGTAGCTGTACGCAGAAAGGACCACCCAAAATACTTACGACTGGAGACATACAGCTATTACTTACCACTGATCTCGTCTGTACTATGCTGAACGCCTGCACCCACAACACCTGTGAGAGGAGGAGCAGGAGCAGGGGGAGGAGGAGAAGCAGGAAGTAATATCTCTAATCTACCTGTGTACAGTATACTGAATGGACTTCCCCTGACTGCACCATGCTGTGCACACACACTGCCTTATCAATGTCACTGCATCCCTCTATTCTGTTCTCTCTGTACAGATACTCCCCGCATTTCATCAGGGTTGTGTTCCCCACCCCAATTTGTAAAGTCAAACATGATAATTACTGCTTCTTTTTTTAACTAGATGCAACATTATAATTATATCCATACTGTATATAGCATTGTTCACAAGGAGTGATTTGATCCGTGCCCCGTGCAGGACCGTGTGTTTACCAGTACAAGTATGCAAAGGTGTCTGTGAGTCCCAATGGGGTAGTCCCATTCATATCTATTGGGACACAGCGACTGTACGGACACAGCGAATGCACAGACACAGCAAATGCACAGACACAGCGAATGCACAGACACAGCAAATGTACGGACACAGCAAATGTACGGACACAGCGAATACACAGACACAGCAAATGCACAGACACAGCAAATGTACGGACACAGCGAATACACAGACACAGCGAATGCACAGACACAGCAAATGCACAGACACAGCGAATGCACAGACACAGCGAATGCACAGACACAGCAAATGTACGGACACAGCGAATACACAGACATAGCGAATACACAGACATAGCGAATGCACGGACACAGCGAATGCACAGACACAGCAAATGCACAGACACAGCGACTACACAGACACAGCAACTGTACAGACACAGCGAATGCACAGACACAGCACTGTACGGACACAGCACTGTACGGACACTGTACAGACACTGTACGGACACAGCAACTACACAGACACAGCGCGACTGCACAGACACAGCAAATGCACAGACACAGCGACTGTAAGGACACAGCGACTGTATGGACACAACAACTGTACAGGCACAGCGAATGCACAGACACAGCAAATGCACAGACACAGCAAATGCACAGACACAGCGACTGTACAGACACAGCGACTGTACAAACACAGCAAATGCACAGACACAGCAAATGCACGGACACAGCAAATGCAGACACAGTGACTGTACAGACACAGCAAATGCAGACACAGTGACTGTACAGACACAGCAAATGCACAAACAAATCGACTGTACAGACACAGCGAATGCACAGACACAGGGAATGCACAGACAAAGCGACTGTACAGACACAGCGAATGCACAGACACAGCGACTGCATGGACACAGCGAATGCCAGGATACAGGGAATGCCAGGACACAGTGATTGCCAGGACACAGCGACTGTACAGACACAGCCAATACATGAACACAGCGAATGCATGGACACAGCGAATGCACGGACACAGCGACTGCACAGACACAGCGACTGCACAGACACAGTGACTGCACAGACACATAAAATGCAAAGACACAGCGACTGTACAGACACAGCGAATGCACGGACACAGCTACTGCATGGACATAGCGAATGCCAGGATACAGTGAATGCATGGACACAGCAAATGCATGGACACAGCAATTGTTCAGACACAGCGAATGCATGGACAATGCGACTGCACAGACACAGCGACTGCACAGACACAGCGACTGCACAGACACAGCAAATGCATGGACACAGCGACTGTACAGACACAGCGACTGTATGGACACAGCAACTGTACAGGCACAGCGACTGTACAGACACAGCAACTGTATGGACACAGCGAATGCACAGACACAGCGAATGCACAGACACTGCGACTGTACAGACACAGCGACTGTACAGACACAATGACTGTACAGACACAGCGAATGCAGGGACACAGCAAATGCACAGACACAGCGAATGCACAGACACAGCGAATGCACAGACACAGCGAATGCACAGACACAGCAACTGTACAGACACAGCGACTGTACAGACACAGCACATATACGGACACAGCGAATACACAGACACAGCGAATGCACAGACACAGCGAATGCACGGACACAGCAAATACACAGACACAGCAAATGCACAGACACAGCAAATGCACAGACACAGCGACTGTACAGACACAGCGAATGCACAGACACAGCGACTGCATGGACACAGAGACTGCACGGACACTGTACAGACACTGTACGGACACTGTACAGACACTGTACGGACACAGCGACTACACAGACACAGCGTGACTGCACAGACACAGCGAATGCACAGACACAGTGACTGTACGGACACAGCGACTGTATGGACACAACAACTGTAGTGATTTGATCCGTGCCCAGTGCAGGACCGTGTGTTTACCTGTACAAGGATGCATAGGTGTCTGTGAGTCCCCATGGGGTAGTCCCATTCATATCTATTGGGACACAGCGACTGTACGGACACAGCGAATGCACAGACACAGCGACTGTACAGACACAGCAAATGCACGGACACAGCGACTGTACAGACACAGCAAATGTACGGACACAGCGAATATACAGACACAGCGAATGCAGGGACACAGCAAATACAAAGATACAGCAAATGCACAGACACAGCAAATGCACAGACACAGCGACTGTACAGACACAGCGAATGCACAGACACAGCGACTGCACGGACATAGCACTGTACGGACACTGTACAGACACTGTACGGACACAGCGACTACACAGACACAGCGTGACTGCACAGACACAGCGACTGTACGGACACAGCGACTGTATGGACACAACAACTGTACAGGCACAGCGAATGCACGGACACAGCAAATGCACAGATACAGCGACTGTACAAACACAGCAAATGCACAGACACAGAAAATGCACGGACACAGCGACTGTACAGACACAGCGACTGTACAGACACAGCAAATGCACAAACAAAGCGACTGTACAGACACAGCGAATGCACAGACACAGGGAATGCACAGACACAGCGACTGTACAGACACAGTGAATGCACGGACACAGCGACTGTATGGACACAGCGAATGCACGGACACAGTGAATGCACAGACACAGCGACTGCACAGACACAGCGACTGCACAGACACAGCGAATGCCAGGACACAGCGACTGTACAGACACAGGGACTGCACAGACACAGCAAATGCGTGGACACAGCGAATGCACGGACACATCAAATGCACAGACACAGTGAATGCACAGACACAGCAAATGCACAGACACAGCGAATGCACAGACACAGCGAATGCACAGACACAGCAACTGTACAGACACAGCTACTGTACAGACACAGCAAATATACGGACACAGCGAATGCACAGACACAGCGAATGCACAGACACAGCGAATGCACGGACACAGCAAATACACAGACACAGCAAATGCACAGACACAGCAAATACACAGACACAGCAAATGCACACACACAGCAAATGCACAGACACAGCGACTGTACAGACACAGCGAATGCACAGACACAGCGACTGCATGGACACAGAGACTGCACGGACACTGTACAGACACTGTACGGACACTGTACAGACACTGTACGGACACAGCGACTACACAGACACAGCGTGACTGCACAGACACAGCGAATGTACGGACACAGCGACTGTATGGACACAACAACTGTAGTGATTTGATCCGTGCCCCGTGCAGGACCGTGTGTTTACCTGTACAAGGATGCATAGGTGTCTGTGAGTCCCCATGGGGTAGTCCCATTCATATCTATTGGGACACAGCGACTGTACGGACACAGCGAATGCACAGACACAGCGACTGTACAGACACAGGAAATGCACGGACACAGCAACTGTACAGACACAGCAAATGTACGGACACAGCGAATATACAGACACAGCGAATGCACAGACACAGCTAATGCACGGACACAGCAAATAC
Organism: Pelophylax lessonae; assembly: GCF_965119305.1. Classification (NCBI taxonomy): domain Eukaryota; kingdom Metazoa; phylum Chordata; class Amphibia; order Anura; family Ranidae; genus Pelophylax; species Pelophylax lessonae. The sequence continues at coordinate 76,549,066 of NC_138777.1, forward strand.
AAAGATACAGCAAATGCACAGACACAGCAAATGCACAGACACAGCGACTGTACAGACACAGCGAATGCACAGACACAGCGACTGCACAGACACAGCACTGTACGGACACTGTACAGACACTGTACGGACACAGCGACTACACAGACACAGCGTGACTGCACAGACACAGCGACTGTACGGACACAGCGACTGTATGGACACAACAACTGTACAGGCACAGCGAATGCACGGACACAGCAAATGCACAGATACAGCGACTGTACAAACACAGCAAATGCACAGACACAGAAAATGCACGGACACAGCAAATGCAGACACAGCGACTGTACAGACACAGCGACTGTACAGACACAGCAAATGCACAAACAAAGCGATTGTACAGACACAGTGAATGCACAGACACAGTGAATGCACGGACACAGCGACTGTACAGACACAGTGAATGCACGGACACAGCGACTGTATGGACACAGCGAATGCACGGACACAGCGAATGCACAGACACAGGGACTGCACAGACACAGCAAATGCGTGGACACAGCGAATGCACGGACACATCAAATGCACAGACACAGTGACTGCACAGACACAGCAAATGCACAGACACAGCGACTGTATAGACACAGCGAATGCACAGACCCAACGACTGCACAGACACAGCGACTGTACAGACACAGCGAAAGAACAGACACAGCGAATGCACAGACACAGTGAATGCACGTACACAGCGACTGCATGGACACAGCGAATGCCAGGACACAGCGAATGCCAGGACACAGCGATTGCCAGGACACAGCGACTGTACAGACACAGCGAATGCATGGACACAGCGACTGCAAGGACACAGCGACTGCACAGACACAGCGACTGCACAGACACAGCGACTGCACAGACCCAGCAAATGCACAGACACAGCGACTGTACAGACACAGCGACTGTACAGACACAGAGAATGCATAGACACAGCGACTGCACAGACACAGCGAATGAACAGACGCGGCGACTGCACAGACACAGCGACTGTACAGACACAGCGAATGAACAGACACACCGACTGCACAGACACAGCAACCTCACAGACACAGCAAATGCACAGACACAGCGAATGCACAGATATAGTGACTGTACAGACACAGCGACTGTACAGACACAGCGAATGAACAGACACAGCGACTGCACAGACACAGCAACTTCACAGACACAGCAAATGCACAGACACAGCAAATGCACAGACACAGCGACTGCACAGACACAGCAAATGCACAGACACAGCGAATGTATAGACACAGCGAATGCACAGACACAGCGACTGCACAGACACAGCGACTGTACAGACACAGCTAATGAACAGACACAGCGAATGCACAGACACAGTGAATGCACAGACACAGCGACTGCCAGGACACAGCGAATGCCAGGACACAGCGAATGCCAGGACACAGCGAATGCCAGGACACAGCGACTGTACAGACACAGAGAATGCATGGACACAGCGAATGCATGGACACAGCGACTGCAAGGACACAGCGACTGCACAGACACAGCGACTGTACAGACACAGCGAATGCACAGACACAGCGACTGCACAGACACAGCGAATGCACAGACACAGCGACTGTACAGACACAGCTAATGAACAGACACAGCGAATGCACAGACACAGTGAATGCACGTACACAGCGACTGCATGGACACAGCGAATGCCAGGACACAGCGACTGCACAGACACAGCGACTGTACAGACACAGCGAATGCACAGACACAGCGACTGTACAGACACAGCGAATGCACAGACACAGCGACTGCACAGACACAGCGAATGCACAGACACAGCGACTGTACAGACACAGCTAATGAACAGACACAGCGAATGCACAGACACAGTGAATGCACGTACACAGCAACTGCATGGACACAGCGAATGCCAGGACACAGCGACTGCACAGACACAGCGACTGTACAGACACAGAGAATGCATGGACACAGCGAATGCATGGACACAGCGACTGCAAGGACACAGCGACTGCACAGACACAGCGACTGTACAGACACAGCGAATGCACAGACACAGCGACTGCACAGACACAGCGAATGCACAGACACAGCGACTGTACAGACACAGCTAATGAACAGAGACAGCGAATGCACAGACACAGTGAATGCACGTACACAGCGACTGCATGGACACAGCGAATGCCAGGACACAGCGACTGCACAGACACAGCGACTGTACAGACACAGCGAATGCACAGACACAGCGACTGTACAGACACAGCGAATGCACAGACACAGCGACTGTACAGACACAGCTAATGAACAGACACAGCGAATGCACAGACACAGTGGATGCACGTACACAGCGACTGCATGGACACAGCGAATGCCAGGACACAGCGAATGCCAGGACACAGCGATTGCCAGGACACAGCGACTGTACAGACACAGAGAATGCATGGACACAGCGAATGCATGGACACAGCGACTGCACAGACACAGCGACTGCACAGACACAGCGACTGTACAGACACAGCGAATGCACAGACACAGCGACTGCACAGACACAGCGAATGCACAGACACAGTGACTGCACAGACACAGAGACTGTACAGACACAGCGAATGAACAGACACAGCGACTGCACAGACACAGCAACTTCACAGACACAGCAAATGCACAGACACAGCGACTGTACAGACACAGCGAATGCACAGATATAGCGACTGCACAGACACAGCGAATGAACAGACACAGCTACTGCACAGACACAGCGACTTCACAGACACAGCAAATGCACAGACACAGTGACTGCACAGACACAGCGAATGCACAGACACAGCGAATGCCAGGACGCAGCGAATGCACGGACACAGCGAATGCACGGACATAGCGAATGCACGGACACAGCGAATGCACGGACACAGCGAATGAACAGACACAGCAAATGCACGGACACAGCCACTGCTCCCAATATGACATCGGTGTGAGTGCATGTCCCTGAACTCACTCTGGGTGCATTCAGGGCCTTGCATCTGCTCCCATACGGATGTCACATTGGGAGGAACAGCTCTGTCTATGCAGTCGCTGTGTCCCAATAGATGGCTTTGGGACTGCTGGTATGGAGATGCATGAAAAATTACAAACAACTGCTGAAATATGAAGGCAATGCCTACATCCCTATAATCTGAAATGTATGTACAGATCTCCCTCGGTGGGATTTTTCAGGGCATAAATCAAAAACAGTTAAAAAAAAAAATGCACAACTTTTATTACATGTATCTTGCATGGAAATAACAATGATCAACAAATCGGAGCCACCTGACATGTGCGCCAGCTTCCCTGCTGACGTGCAGGGGCAGAAACGCGCCACCAGAGCGACCGATGCCTGCCCGGGAGCGGCTGCCTGCCGCATTAAATCTGCGGCGGGCGGTCGTAAAGTGGTTAATTGTTGTACAAACATAGCCTGAATGAACTGTTGGTAACAGAGATAAACACCAAACGCGTTTCGAAAAATCTAATTTTTTTTCTTCTTCAGGGTATATGGCTACATATCTCATTAATTCTGTTGTGTGAAAAAACAAAATATAGTCAAAATACAAACAGTATGGCCCCGTTCACACTGGGGCGACGCTACTTTGCCGGGCGCCAAAACGCTTTAGGACAGTTGTGTTTTTGGTGTGTTTTTTAAATCATGTGTCCTTTTTTCTCAGGTGCAGGCCAATGTGAGGCCATCACAAAATTCACCGAAAACATGGCAAAAAAGTATATACGTATTTACCGCGTTTTTGCAACAGCACGTTGTGAAATCACATTTCAAGTATGGTGTGCGAGAAGAATATATGCCATGTCTTTTGGATCCAAATCCCTGGGTCCCTCTTTTCTTTTAAGTTGTCCCTCTTTTTGAACCCTTTAAAGCTTAACTCAGGAATTCTATTTTTTGCATACTTACTGTACATTGGGCCAGCTTGGCACGATGTAAGTATGCATATCTGACATCCAGAGGGCAACACAGTGGCTAAAGGCCCGTACACACGTACCGATTGTCGGCCGTAAATGTTCGGCCAACGTCCGATCGGCCGATTGTTGGCTTGTTAGTATGATGATTCCGACAACCGACTGCGACTTTTCGGCCGAACAAAATCTGGTGTGCATGCTATAAAATTTTTGTTGGCCGTCACCAGAACGGCCGATTGTTCGTCAGTCAGTACAGATTTCAGCCGACAAACATCAGATGAGCAAGACTGGGCATGCTCAGAGAAGAAAAACACACGAAAAGTAGACCAGAACATGACATCACTTCTGAAGTTGGTTGTTGTTGGCCGACAAAATTCGTGTGCAGTCTAGAGCACATTTCAACCAACACAACAACACAGGACAAAAGACGGCCGATCGTTCGGCCGACAATCGGTGCGTGTGTATGGGGCTTTAGTGGTAATCATTTCTGCCTTGCTGCAGTAGAGTCCTCAGCTTGAATCCCAACCAGGACACAACCTGCATGTTCTCACTGTCATGTTCTCATACTTCAAAGACATTAATTAGCTCATATAATTGTGAGGCATAAACCTTAGATTGTAAGCTCCTTGATGGCAGGGTTTAATAAGAATATACAGTATGTAAAGCACTGTGTAACGTGTTGGCGTTTTATAGAAAACCTATAATAATAAGATATGGAGGGTTGCTAGGGATGCTGTAAATCACTGTAGTAGCCTGTGCTACATGCAGTCATTGGCTAGCCATGAGCCTCCAAGTTCTGTGTGAGCGGCTTTCCTCTACATACTTACCATAGGAGGTTACTTGCTCAGCACTGCCGCCATTTGTAGAACACCTTGTATGTTTTCAATGAAGACATTCTCTGATTGGATGAGGTGAAGAAGAGGGGTGGTGAGGTCACAATCTCCACCTTATCCAATAAGAATACACCTTGTATTCACTGAAAAATGGTGGAGGCGCTGAGCAAGTGACCCCCTGTGGTCAATGTACAGAGGAACCTGGATGTTGGCTATCACTGTATGTAGCATGGCCCTTTACAGTCCTCAGCAGCCTTCTGGATATCAGATATGCATACATTCTTCTGGCCCAGTGTAAGTGCAAAAATAACATACCTTGACTTCATCTTTAACTAATAAAAGTGTTATATCAGCCTTTCCTTTTTGTACTGCATTTTTTAAATGTTTTATATAGGAAAAGTAGTGGTGAACATGTGCACATGAGGGGTTTACCCAATTTTTTCAAAATACATTTTTCATGGTCAGCATAACTAGTAGCATGCCAGAGACATGTTCTTTACCTACTTTGTACTAAAAGGTGTCCCTCTGTTTCATCTCAGAATGTTATGAGTAAGTTATTAGGCACAATGGACATCTCTTGATTGCTAAGATCTGATTTTTTTTTTCTTATGTGTGTAACGCTACCCCCATAGGAGCCGCTGGAGTATTACCCTGACAGTCCTTACTACTTCACTGGCAGCCAGGTGCAAGGTATTTTCTACAGCCAGGCACACATACACTTAGGCTCAATGTAGTTAAAGACCAGTCTAGGGGTGTTGTTTTGTAGTTTTATTGTGTAGGAACTTGGATAGAGTAGGGGATTTTAGTAGGATACTCTGGATAAAACTATGCACAACTTGAGGACTCTAGCTGATCTAGAATTAGGTAGTAGGTGAAGTCCCTTGCTGATGAGCAGATGGCGGACTTCTCCTGTGTAGCAGTGTAGAAATCAATAGCATGAGCAAAGTCTCTTGTAATACTGGACAGGTAGACAGAGCTTTTCAGTTACAGCAGATTGCTTGGCAATCCAAAATTAGTAAAACTGAGCAAAGTCCCATGCAGTAATCACAATTGGGCAAGCTCTTCAGATCACTAGCTAGTGATGCCTTTTAGTTGGACCCTTGGCTGACTGTTTTAGCACACAGGGGTAGCCAAAAAGAACAGGCCCCTCGATCACTGGTCTGTACTCACTGGAATTGCAAACAGATCCTCAGGCACAGCTCCCCCTCATCCAGCTCTTCAGTAGCACCAGGGTCGCTCATTTACTTTAGCTTTAGACCCTCAGGTCAACCACCTGAGGCCGCATGGCAGCAAGTAGCAGGGGTGGCAAACCTGCCTCACCCCCGGCTGGTGCACTCCACCATCTGGGAAGGGAAGGACCCAGAGATCGCCTGTCTTCTGAATATAAAGGCCTATCCCAGCATGCTCAGGGGAACCTCCCCTGTAATTGGCTGAGACTGCTACATACACCTGCTGCCCATTGGTCTAACTCCCACCCATGTTCCAGAAAGCTCTACTAGTTTCTATAAAGTGGGAGGAGTCCAAGCAAACTCAACAGCACCAGAACACAGGACCAGCCCTAACTAATAAATTGCAGCATTCTGTTAAGCAGACCTGCTGAAGATAAATTTGCCTCTAGCCCCACCGTTAGGCAGAAGAGAAAATTACACCAATCTAACTATTTACATCATATAAAAAAAATAAGGCAAATAGGAAGAGTAGCCTAAAGCACCAAATGTAATGAACCTCCGGGGAATGGTTACAGAAACATTTTAAAGCAACCTACAATGAGTGTAGAAAAAAGTATCACATTTTATTTTACATACAACATAAACAAAATCCAACACGTAGAGATGTTAGGTAAAACAAAACACCTTCCCACCATCACCATTAAAAAAAAAAAAAAGACCACACGGTGCACCAGACACCACACGCTCACATACACAGGAAATCAAATCATAAATGTTGAAAATGCTAGAAGCAATAATCCAATAAAAAGTGCATGGAATTCACCAATTTTGACTCATTGAATGGTGCAGGAGGTATAGAACAAATACAGATCAATTAGAATAACCATAAAAAATAAAGGTAATCAATGTTCTAAAGATACTGCAACATTGAACTGAGTCAGTGGATGCGTGCCAAGCAATAGCATATAATGGACACTAAACCTGCTGAATGCATGTGATGAAGCAAAAACTCCATTACCACAACCCAGAGAAGTGAAACTCTAAACAATGAACTGGGATGCCAGACAACAGGTGTCCATCTGATGAAAGGCAATTAACAAGACATAAAGCTAAGTAGGGCAGCAGTAGCACGAAATAGCAGGTAAGTGGCAGTGGAAAATCAATAGCGAATGACAATGCAGTAGTTACATAGTTACATAGTTTGTGAGGTTGAAAAAAGACATCAGTCCATCCAGTTCAACCTATGATGTGTGTGTGTTTGCTGTTAACCGTACATTGAATACCCCTGTATGTTGTGGTCTTTAAGGGGCCCATCTAATAGTTTTTTGAAACTATCGATGCTCCCTGCTGATACGACTGCTTGTGGAAGAGAATTCCGCATCCTTACTGCTCTGACAGTGAAGAACCCCTTACGTGTTTTAAGGTTAAACCATTTTTCCTCTAGTTTTAGTGAGTGGCCACGTGTCTTATTGTATTCCCTTTCTCTAAAAAGTTTGTTCCTTATGCTAGGGTCATCACCAGTACAGTATTTGTACATTGATATCATATCCCCCCTCAATCGTCTCTTCTCCAGCGAGAATAAGTTCAGTGCTTGTAGTCTTTCCTCATAGCCGATGTCCTCCATTCCCCTAATTATTTTTGTTGCCCAAGTATTAAAGCGGAGTTCCGGCCACAAAATCGACATAATCGATTTTGTGGCCATCCGCTTCCTATTTGTCACCTGAAAAAGAAATGGATAGTTATGATTTTTTTTTGTACTTACCTTGTTATTGTAGAAAAATATACTCACCTTTCTTCCACTTCCTCCCTCGGCGGCCCGTGCCGTCACCTCCCTTTTGCAATGATTCCTGGGAGCTGAACGCCATCGCTCCCAGGAATCAATGCGCCGGCACCAGCCCCACTCGTCACTTCCGGTGCGGCGCCGCATTCCGTGCTAAACAGCTGCTGGGCATGCCCAGAAGCTGTGGAGGAATGCGGCACCGCACCGGAAGTGACGAGCGGGGCCGGTGCAGGCGCATTCTGAGAGAAGAGGACACGGAAGAGGATGCAGAAGAGGATCGCGCTGGCTTCAGCTGCCCACATCCGAGATGGCAACGCTGGAGAAGAAATTTTAAAAGTAAGTATTTCTTCTTGCAGGTAAGTGCGAACCGGGACAGATCAGAGGCTATCCATTGTGGAATGTACTAGCCCTGACTGTCCCGGGGGTATTTTTATTGAAAACATTTTTTCGTGGCCGGAACTCCGCTTTAACCATGGACCAGAGTGTCACAAGCTCATCACATGTAATACCAGCATAGGTGGCCAGTGAGCAGTATATACCAGTCAGAGCAGCAGGTGAGTGGCAGAAGAGGATATATGTCAGAACAATTGAATAGTTGCAGCAGAGTACGGCACCAATAGGCAAAGTACGGAGAATTTAGCAAGGTGACCACTCAGATTGTTAGGCAAAGCCCGTAGTATATGGGTCTCGATTCAAGGTCTACACTCCCTCATAAACCAGACAGTCCAAGTGTAAAGAGCTGATCCTCTCACTTAACTAGGTGGCAATAGTCACAGCCAAATCAAACTGGTTCCTGGTCCCTGGTGTGTCCGTGTCTCCTTCTTTCACATGCTTTCAGTATGCCCCTGCCATCTCCATCAGAATATATTGTGAATGCAATCCCACCATGCCTTGAAACGGATGTGTAGTAACCGCTCTACACTGCATCTCCCACTGCTCCTACCGTGGCTGCTCCCGTGGCATGCTCCAAAGTTATTGAAAATGATGACCAGCGTCATCACTGGCATCTGAAGCAGTAGAGCATAGCATCTACATGTTTCTCTGATAAACCAGCTTCTTCAGGACGTGGCGCCCCCTAGCTGGACCATGTTTAAATACACTTCCTGCCCAAAACTTAAAATTGCATTTTAAGGGCACATGCAAGTGGTTAACAAATCTATATACAAATAGTTTTTTAAGAAAGAAACAAAATATAGCACATATAATGTCCAATCAAACATATTTAGTAAACGTAGTCATGCACCAAAAGCCTCAAGGGGCCATTTTTTTATTTAAAAAAAAAACAGAAAAACTGTTTTTCTATATAGCAAGAAGAAGGGAAAAAGGGGAGAAAAACGTTTCATAAAGAAAAAGATAGTACAATGTCAATCTCAGAAGACCTGTAAATTCATATTTATTCAGCCCATTGGGTACAAGAGTATTTAATTTATATATCCATATTTTTCTTTTTTAAGGAGAATCCTATCAAAATCACCATGTCTATTGCTAAGTCTTAGAGCAAGTGAAAGTCCTAAGACACTTGATCCATGAAATTGGAGAAAGTGCTGTGCTAATAGGCTTTTAGGTTCTTTTTTCCTTATATCTCTAAGATGCTCACCGATGCGGATGCGCAACTGCCTCTTTATTTTGCCTGTATACAACTTATTGCATGGGCACTGGATACTGTAAACCACACAAGTAGTAGCACAGTTAGTGAGGTTTTTGATAGACTATACATGTGTTCCATCTGCATCAGTGAAAACATTGGTTCGTTCAACATGCGTACAGATCTGGCAATAACCACACTGGACCATCCCTACTGTTCTGGGAATTGAAGAAAGCCATGTGTCGTCCTGATAGTGCACGTACTCTGATTGGGTCAACCTATCAGAGAGAATGGGGGCTCAACGATTGACCATGTGGGGATAATCGCCTACAATTTTCGATTGAAGAGGGCATTGGTGTAAAACCGACCAGTGGGATGTCAAGATCTCCTTAGCATTATTCCATTGTGCCCCGTACTGTGTAATGAACCTTGTTGGTCGGGGGGCCTCCTTGGGGGAATGGCAGACTACTTTAGTAGTAGGGTAGAGCGGTCTCTGTCTGAGGCCTCTTTTTTAGCTTTTTTTCAGGACTCTATTAATGTAGCCAGCTCCTTGAATCTATTGTACACTTCTTTTTTTAAGTCTAATTTTTTAGTGCAATTCCTACTTATTTAAAGGAATTGGCCCACAGGAATACCTTGTATTAACGGCAAAGGGTGGAAACTGTCTGCATGTAATAATGTGTTGGCCGCAGTGGGTTTACGGAATGTAGTAGTTACCAATCAAATACCTTCTCTGGGGATCTGGAGGTCCAGGAAAGGAATCGTCACATGGTCATGCATATAAGTCACTTTGATGTTATGATCATTAAGATTAAATTCATTAATTAACTCATGTAGTTTATCCTACCGGCCCCTCCAGACCATAAGGACATCATCAATATAGTGTACCCATAGGGCCACATGTTTCATGAAGGAGGGCAGATTGTATACACTTAGTTCCTCCCACATGCCAAATGCAGACATGCATAAGATGGTGCCCAAGGAGCCCCCATGGATGTGTATGAGATCTGTTGATAGTCAATCCCATCAAACTGGAAAAAGTTATTATTCAATGCAAATTCCAGAAGATCCAGAACAAATTCATTCTGGTGGGCCATTTAAAAAAAAAAAAATAAATGTTTGAATATAAAGTGTTCCATAGCTCTCAGGCCCCATGTATGTGGGATTGATGTATACAATGATTCAACATCAATGCCAACTATAATACAGTTGTCATCCATAACAAACTTTTCCAGCCTGCCAAGTACATCCATGGTGTCTTTAACAAACTATTCCAAGAGGGGGACCATAGGTTTTAATAGTTCGTCAATATATTGCCCAACCTTCTCTAAAGGTACCATTAATTGCAGATAGAATTGGTCTTCCTGTGGGATTATTGAAATCTTTATGAAGTTTCGGAATCACATATAAAACTGTGGTGTGAAACTCTTGGGCTTTTAAGGTGGTTAAGTTCTCTTTTTGAAAGGAGTCCAGCTTCAAATGCCAATGTTAGTCTGAAGTGGAGTTCATCTACAGTTTTCTGAAAGGGGAAAGAGCTAACTTTAAGGTATACATCTTTGTTACTAAGTTGTCTCCTAACTTCTTTACCACAATTTCCTCCTTAATAATAATCACATTTCCTCCTTTATTGTTTTTTTTTTTTTTTTATTATGATATCCTTAGCCCTACTTAATTCATGTAATGCCAACCTCTCCGACCTAGATACATTATCTGGTCCTTTTGATTTCCAATCAATTTTCTTAAGATCAAGTTTAACTTGCTCAATAAATTGATAAATCCATTTATTTTTAGAGAGTGGAATCATTTTTTCAGAACTGATATTAAATTCAACCTGCCTTATGGTAAGGGTATACCCATCGCTTGTAAGATCTTCATCAACTGTGCATTTCTCCAGTAAAGCCAATAGATCTTTTAGGGCCTGCTGGTCCTCCTCCTGTACTACTGCGCTTCCTCCACCCAGAGTATAGTCCCTCTGTTCATGTAAATACCACAACAAGACCTTGCGTAGAAACAAATTAATATCCTTATATACCTCAAATTCCTCCATGTTATTTTTAGGGGAAAAGGATAGGCCCTTATTGAGTATATGTCTCTCCTTGAGGGGAAAATTGTTATCTCCTACTGGAGCTAAAGGGACACAATATATCTTCTTTTCTGATTCTTGGTTCTGTTCCTTCGATCTATTTCTATTTTTTTTTTTTTGTTCTTTTTGTGTTTTCCTTCCTGTTTTGAGTACCTGGTTGTTCAAGAGAGCCCCTTTCTGATGGAAATGTGCTTTCTTTGTCCTTATCTAAAAAAACCAACACACCGTGAAGTCCCTTCAATATCTGTGTCACTAACTGTAACCTCTGTTTCTGACTGTGAGTTAGGTCTAGACCTTCTGCGTCTAGAGCGGTCTCTACCTCTCTGGGAGGATAGGTCAAAAATATCCCCTCGTTCCCAGTCAAATAGATCTCTTTTGAATTTAGTTTGTTTTGTAATTCTTAAATTTCTTTGTACCTTCTCTACCTCTCGCTTCACAATCTCGTTTTGCCTAGCAAACTCCTCATAATCTTTAAGGGGATTTAGGTCCAATGTGCTTTTATCAATTTCCACTTTAAGGTCCTCTACTTGTATTTTCTCTTCTTCAACTATGAGTTTCATTAGTTCAATCCCATGTAAAAAAACACAAATCCTTCCATTTTGGTAAGACGCTATCATTGTGGAAATGCTCCACAGGTATCACTCTATCTCTTAAGCCCCTGGGGATGATTTTTTGGCTATATAAGTTTCCAGCGAGGAAACATCCCATTTGAAGTTCAGATGTCTAATAAGTAATTATTTATGTATTTTAAATGTCCTCCTAATCTCTTCTTCTTAACTTTCTGTATTAATCTGATCTCCCCTTAGGACAGCTCTAATTTCTACATCCACCTCCTCACCTAGAACATAAGCTATAGGATTAGATATGGAAGAAAAGAAATTAATAAGAGAAAGCAAAAAGGAATTTTCTTTTTAAAATAAAAAAATGGCCCCCGTGGGGCATTTGGTGCATGACTACATTCACTAAATATGTTTAAATGGACATTAAATGTGCTTTATTTACTTTCTTTCTTAAAAAAACTATTTGTATATAGTTTTGTTGACCACCTGCAAAAAGAAACATTTTGGATATTCAAATTAAATACTCTTGTACCCAATGGGCTGAATAGCGAGATTAATTTACAGGTCTTCTGAGATTGACATTGTAATATCTTTTTCTTTATCAAACGTCTTTCTCCCCTTTTTCCCTTCTTCTTGCTATATAGAAAAACTGTTTTTTTTTTTTTTTATAAAAAAATGGCCTCCTTGGGGCATTTGGTGCATGGCTACATTCACTAAATATAATGGATTGGACATTATATGTTCTATATTTTGTTTCTTTCTTTAAAAAAACTATTTGTATATAGATTTGTTGACCACCTGCATGTGCCCTTTAAATGCAATTTGAAGTTTGGGCAGGAAGTGTATTTAAACATGGTCCAGCTAGAGGGCGCCACGTCCTGAAGAAGCTGGTTTATCAGCGAAACATGCAGATGCTATGCTCTACTGCTCCAGATGCCTGTGATCACGCTGGTCATCATTTTCACCAACTTGGGAGGGTGCCACGGGAGCAGCCATGGTAGGAGCAGTGGGAGATGTAGTGTAGAGTGGTTACTAAACATCCGTTTCAAGGCATGGTGGGATTGCATTCACAATATATTCTGATGGAGATGGCGGTGGCATACTGAAGGCATGTGAAAGAAGGAGACAGGGACACACCAGGGGCCAGGAACCAGGTTTGATTTGGCTGTGACTATTCCCACCCAGTTGAGCAATAGGATCGGCTCTTTACCAGTGGCGGCCCGTGCATAGGGGGCGCCAGGGCGCCGCCCCCTTAAAAAAAAGGAAAAAAAATGACAAAAAAGAACAATAAAGTTATAGAAAAAAAATTGGTTCGCCGGCCTATGTGGTGGCTAAAGGGGGGGTGGGGTTTACGACCCAGAAAGGCGCCGATTGGCTGCCTTCTGGGGGCGTAGCCTGGGCGCAGGAAAGAGCGCTTGGCCACCCCCACCTTCGTGATATCCTGGCTGTGATTGGTCCAGTCTCCAGCCTGGACCAATCATCATCCAGGACATCCGATCGCTGATGTCGCAATGGGGGCGGTGCCGGTGCATGCGTCAGTCACTCACTGTCACCGCCGCTCACCTTCCCGCCGGTTCCCGCCGCAGAAGAGGACTTCCCACTGCCGCAGAAGAGGACGAAGGATCAAGGAGGGGAGAAGCCGCCGCCGATAGCCGAGCCGCCGCCGCCAGGTAAGTGCATTGGGTTGAAGGGAGCATGCACGCTGGTCTCTGCATTGATTGGGGGACAATGCTGTGGGCACTCTGCAATCATTGGGGTACAATGCTGTGGCACTCTGCAATCATTGGGGTACAATGCTGTGGGCACTCTGCAATCATTGGGGTACAATGCTGTGGGCACTCTGCAATCATTGGGGTACAATGCTGTGGCACTCTGCAGTGATTGGGGACAATGCCGTGGTGCTCTGCAGTGATTGGGGACAATGCTGTGGCGCTCTGCATTGAAAGGGGCTCGCGCGCTGAACTCTGCATTGATGGGGGCACGGAACAGTGTTCATTGCATTGAAGGGGGCACGCACGCTGAACTCTGCATTGTGGGGGCACAGCACAGTGTTCATTGCATTGAAGGGGGCACAGAACAGTGTTTATTGCATTGAAGGGGGCACAGCACAGTGTTTATTGCATTAAAGGGGGCACAGCACATTGTTCATTGCATTGAAGGGGAAACAGCACAGTTGCATTGAAGGGGGCATGCACGCTGAACTCTGCATTGTGGGGGCACAGCACAGTGTTCATTGCATTGAAGGGGTCACAGCACAGTGTTTATTGCATTGAAGGGGGCACAGCACATTGTTCATTGCATTGAAGGGGGCACAGCACAGTTGCATTGAAGGGGGCATGCACGCTGAACTCTGCATTGTGGGGGCACAGCACAGTGTTCATTGCATTGAATGGGGCACAGTGTTTATTGCATTGAAGGGGGCACAGCACAGTGTTTATTGCATTGAAGGGGGCACAGCACAGTGTTTATTGCATTGAAGGGGACATAGCACAGTGTTCATTGCATTGAAGGGGGAACAGCACAATATTCATTGCATTGAAGGGGGCACGCACGCTGATCTCTGCATTAAAGGTGGCACGCACGCTGGTCTCTGCATTGAAAGGGGGCATGTACGCTGGTCTCTGCATTGAAAGGGGGCATTTACGCTGGTCACTGCATTGAAAGGGGGCATGTACGCTGGTCTCTGCATTGAAAGGGGGCATATACCATCTCCTGTACCATGACCTGTGCCATGCCTATACCATATCTGTGCCATGCCTATACCATATCTGTGCCATGCCTATACCATCTCCTGTACCATCACCTGTGCCATGCTTGTACCATCACCTATGCCATGCCTATACCATCACCTGTGCCATGCCTGTACCATGACTTCAAAGTCACGCAATGTTTTACTGCGTTTTTTTGACGCAAAGCAATACCTATTACATTTTTCTTTTTGCGCCCCCCCCCCCAAAAAATTTTGAGCACCAGCCGCCACTGCTCTTTACACTCGGAATGTCTAGTATATGATGGAGTGTAGACCTTAAATCGAGATCCATACACTATGGGCTTTACCTATCAATCTGAGTGGTCACCTTGCTGAACTTTCCGTACTTTACCTATTAGTGCCGTACTCTGCTGCAACTATTCAATTGCTCTGACATATATCCTCTTCTGCCGCTCACCTGCTGGTCTCTTTGTCCCTGCTGCTCTGACTGGTATATACTGCTCACCGGCCACCTATGCTGGCATTACATGTGATGAGTTTGTGACGCTCTGATCCATGGTTAATACTGCTGCATTGTCATTCGCTGCTGATTTTCCACTGCCGCTTACCTGCTATTTCACGCTACTGCTGCCGTACTTAGCTCTATGTCTTGTTAATTGCCTTTCATCAGATGGACACCTGTTGTTTGGCATTCCAGTTCATTGTTTAGAGTTTCACTTCTCTGGGTTGTGCCTGAGTTATTGCTTCATCACATGCATCCAGCAGGTTTAGTGTCCATTATATATTGCTTGGCACGCATCCACTGACTCAGTTCAATGTTGCAGTATCTTTAGAACATTGAGAACCTTTATTTTTAGCGGTTATACTAATTGATCTGTATTTGTTCTGTACCTGTTGCACCATTCAAGGAGTCAAAGTTGGTGAATTCCATGCACTTTTTATTGGATTATTGCTTCTAGCATTTCCAACATTTATGATTTGATTTTCTGTGTATGTGAGCGTGTGGCGTCTGGTGCACCGTGTGGTCTTTTTGTTGTCTATTTTAATGGTGATGGTGGGAAGGTGTTTTGTTTTACATAATATTTCTACATTTTTTGTTGAAATTGTGTTTATGTTGTATTTCAATAAAATTTGATACTTTTTACTACAATCATTGTAGGCTGCTTTGATATGTTTCTATAACCATTCCCCGGTGGCTCATTAGATATGGTGATTTAGGCTACACTTCCTATTTGCGTAATTTTTTTATATGCTGTTTTTTTGCCATAGAGCCCCACTCTTTAATCTACGGTGTATTTAACCGATTGCCGACCGCCGCACGAGTATTTACGTCGGCAGTCAGCCCCTCACAGGCAAAGCGACGTAAGGCTACGTCGCTAGCCTGTGAGGCTCTAGGGAGCGAGCGTGTGGCGCCGGAGGCGCGCTCCCGCGCGGTCACGGACCCCCCCGCGCGTGTGCCCGGCGGACCCGATGTCCGCCGGGCACTCGCGATCGTCCGCTACACCGGAAGAAAGGCAGGCTGAATGGAGATCAGACGGTTCTACTATGTAGGACCGTTGATCTCTGTTCTTACACTAGTAGCCACAGCCAATCACAGTTAGAAACACGCCCCTAGGACACACTTAACCTCGCCCTCTCCAATACAGTTAACTCCTTACTGCCAGTGTCATTTTTACAGTAACAGTGCATATGTATAGCACTGATTACTGCAGTAATGTCACTGGTAACCCCAAAAGTGTCAAAAATGTCAGTCAAGGGTCCGATCTGTCTGCCGCAATGTCGCAGTCCTGCAAAAAAAATCGCAGATCGCCGCCATTACTCGTTAAAAAAAAACAACAAAAATGACAAAAATCTTTCCCTTAGTAAACGCGATAACTTTTGCGCAAACCAATCAAAATACGCTTTTTGTGATTTTTTTTTACCAAACATATGTAGCATAAAACAAATTGGCCGAAAATATTAAAAAATTTTGATTTTTACATTTTTTTTGGGGAATTTCATATAAAACAATGTGAAAAATATTGTTATTTTTGCAAAATTGACGCTCTTTTTTTGTTTATAGCGCATGGTCAAAAAATCGCACAGGTGATCAAATACCACCAAAAGAAAGCTCTGTTTGTGGGAAAAAAAGGACGTCAAATTTGTTTAGGCATAGCGTCGCACGACCGCGCAATTGTCTGTTAAAATCACGCAGTGCCGAATCGCAAAATAGGCCCTGGTCAGGAAGGGGGTATCGTCTTCCGGGGCTTAAGTGGTTAAGAGTGAATGGGTAGGTTACTAAAGGTTGTTCACTACACCCTAATTTACTAGCATTCCTATTTTTCTTTTTCTAGTTAACTATTTACATCCTAGCACCTAAACTAGAAGCAAGGATTTTTGCTGCCGTAGGCAAAATAAAAATTGCCACCCCCCCCCCCCCCATATGCTCTCCCACCCCCATTCCAAGTTGCTGAAGGGGTTAAAACCCCTTCAGTGACTTACCTCAGCGCTGGGTCAGGCTCTGCCTATTCTCCTCCTCCGCCGATGTCAGCCGGCGGGGGAGACCTAATGCGCATAGGCGGCAATGGCCTTGCACACGCATTAGACCTCCCCATAGGAAAGCATTATTCAATGCTTTCCTATGGGGATTTCGGCAGCGCTGGAGGTCCTCACATAGCGTGGCTTGCTGAAGCGCTCAGGTGGCACAGCATAAGGAGTGCCGCACTGGCCGGCGGCCAGTCCATTACTGATTCCGGGTGCAGGATGCCGGCGCCCCCTGCTGAGTTGCGCCTTAGGCGGCTACCTAGCAGTGGCGGCTGGTACATAGGGGGTGCAGGGGTGCCGCCCCCCAAGGCAGAAAAAAAAGGTGTTCCTTTAATTGCAGCGGGGCGCCGGCCAATGCTGCTGCTATGGAGGGGGTGGGGTTTTTGTCCTCATGTGCTTTTTTTCCTGAAGCTTATTGGCGGCCTTTAGAATGTGCTCGGGGTGCAGAGCGATGCGCCCCGAACACTCTCACCTCTTGCTTGCCATCCTGTGATTGGTGCGGTGGCGGTGGGCGGTGCATGGGCATCACCGCCACCGTCTCCTTCCCGCCTGAGCCGGCCCAGACGACAAGAGAGGATCCAGAGCCAAAGCATTCCCGTCCCGACTCCTGACCCCTGCTGCCTGCTGTGAGCCTCAACCTGACTGTCTTCAGTACTGTAAGTGACTACTTCGTTCGTGTTTCAGCCAAAAGGCTAGGGGCACGCTGTATTAACTCTTCATTGAATGGGGACACGCTGTATTAACTCTTCATTGAATGGGGGCACGCTGTATTAACTCTGCATTGAATGGGGGCACGTTGTATTAACTCTGCATTGAATGGGGGCACGCTGTGGTAACTCTGCATTGAATGGGGGCATGCTGTGGTAACTCTGCATTGAATGGGGGCATGCTGTAGTAACTCTGCATTGAATGGGGGCATGCTGTAGTAACTCTGCATTGAAGGGGGCATGCTGTATTAACTCTGCATTGAATGGGGGCACGCTGTGGTAACTCTGCATTGAATGGGGGCACGCTGTGGTAACTCTGCATTGAATGGAGGCATGCTGTAGTAACTCTGCATTGAATGAGGGCATGCTGTAGTAACTCTGCATTGAAGGGGGCATGCTGTAGTAACTATGCATTAAATGGGGGCACACTGTGGTAACTCTGCATTGAATGGGGGCATGCTGTAGTAACTCTGCATTGAAGGGGGCATGCTGTAGTAACTCTGCATTGAATGGGGGCACGCTGTAGTAACTCTGCATTGAATGGGGGCACGCTGTAGTATCGCTGCATTGAATGGGGGCATGCTGTAGTAACTTTGTATTGAATGGGGGCACGCTGTAGTAACTTCGCATTGAATGGGGGCTCGCTGTGGTAACTCCGCATCGAATGGGGGCACGCTGTGGTAACTCTGCATTGAATGGGGGCACGCTGTTGTAACATTGCATTGAATTGGGGCACGCTGTAGTAACTCTACATTGAAGGGGGCATGCTGTAGTAACTCTGCATTGAAGGGGGCACACTATACTTTGATTACAGAAGGTCCCTTTCACACTTTTGTGACCTCAAAGTCATGCAATTTTTTGCCACGTTTTTTTGCCGCAAAGCAATGCCTAGTATTTTTTTCTGTTTGCGACCCCCCCAAAATTTTTGAGCACCAGCCGACACTGCTGCCTAGGTCACCTTACAGGTAGCACCGAGGTCGCCTTACAGGTAGCGCCGGCCCCGACTAGAAGGGTGCTACGTGTGTACATATTTGATGACTTTGAAGAACCAAAACCACTTTGATATAGTGAATGCAGGTCATACAGGGCTTTGTAAGAAAAAAAAAAAAAAAAAAGGCTCCAGCTGAGGTCCACCTAGGAACTCCTTTTCTGTTAAATACAAATGTGAACTAGTGTAGGTAGATTTATTTGGTATTACTCATGTTAACTGTGTGAGTCTGTAATTAGGTCAGGTTACTGTAGGTCAGGCTGGATGGCTCTACAGGGCAGGGCTCTGGTAACTCCCTCTGGATCTAGAAGCTTGGAGAAGCTTCTGGAAGATAGTCAGAGGAGGCCAGGAGTCTCTGATCTGAATACTTGAGGTAATCTGGCCAATCCTCAGGCAAAAGGCCTAGCATGGTGACTGGGTCAGCCCTTAAATTTGGTGGAGCCTGGCCAGCAGGAGAGTCGGATGGGAGATGGAGTGCTGAGGGGGCTGTTATGTGGCCTAGGAGGGGACCCTAGGTTTGGGGTTGTGTCTCCAGGCTTGGAGCTGAGGAAAGGAAGAAGAGGAAGCCTAAGAGAGAAATCTCCATTACCTTTGGACATCTGGGCTGGCATTGGAAGATTTGATCAGTTGGAGGCCTGAACAGAAGTCTTGCCCAGTGCAGTGGGCAGCAAAGGACAGTATGAGTGCCTCAGCCCACCCAGGGCATACAAGGGGAAAGACTGCCAGACATAGCATACTTTCCAAGGACAGCATTGTGTCCCAATCCCTTGTCCTGGGGAGTTCCTCAGAGCACGCAGGTGGGCTGTTAGTATTTGCAAGTTTCAGAACAGAGTGAAGTTCTGCTGAAGAAATACAATATTCCTGATTACAGTTAGGACTTTGTGCTATTTAACTATAGGGGACTGAGAGCTCCTGGTTCATAAAGAACTTTGCCACTAATCCATAGAGGCTGCAATTTTTCTGTAGGGAGTACAATCAAGGATCTTCATCTCTTTTTTGTACATAGAGAAGGAAGTTTGTCCTCATTTGTTGTTCTTCAAGTCAAGTTGGGCATCCTATAATCCCATACTCTATCCAAGTTCGTTTCCCCAATAAAACTGCAAAAACAAGCCCATAGACTGATTTTTTGTGTCTGGATGCAAGTTGGAAATGTGTGTTGCCTGGCTGTGCAGGAAAAGGGAGAACCAGTAACCAGTGGCTCCTACGGGGGTAGCGCTACACAAACTGGACGTTTCCATGATTTTTAACACTCTGATGGAGTCAAGAGTGCAGAGATTTCCCGTAGCATGCTGGCATTAAGTGTGCCAGGAAAAATATATGTCATATACACACAAATACATACAGCAATGATTACATTTAGGGTAGGCATAATGCTTTTTGGCCTCATCCTTTCAGGCCGCTGAAGCCCCTGAACCAAATACTGTAAAATAATAAAATGGAAGCTGTTAAAATCAATTTATAACTAGCAATAATCCAGATTAGACTACTTTCAGTTTATTTATTGCTATTTATGCCACCAATATGGGTAACAAGAACTAAAATTCTGAATTCTGCAAATTTCTGTAAATATAAAAGAAAATTAGAGGAAGATATCTTAATAACTAGGTACTACGTATACTATTATGTATTGTATAATTCCTTTATTTTGTAAAAGGTTGTGATACATAACATGAAAAATAGTGCAATAAGAAAAATGGCATGGTACAGAACATACATTGTTGACAGATACATTGCTCCGCATAGCTCCAGAGCAAGAAAGCAATTCGAAAAAGGGTATAACGTAATTCCAGGAAGGATGTATGTTTGAAAACATGTACCGCATAAAAGTGGCATTAACAGATGTAAGAAACAAAATAATCGACAACCAATTTTCGAGATTATCATGTGTGCCGGTGACAAACGTGACACCGGCGGGCAGACTCCTAGACAATCACTGGTGTAGAAATCTATTTCAAAACCAAAGAGTCAATCAAAATACATGTGGGGATTAGAGACAATTAGATGGAAAGGTCTCACGTGACAGAGACACAGTGCTAGCAGTGTTGTATTTTGGCCAAGGCCAACAAGGCCCAGGCCCAGGGCAGCACTTTGCAGGGGGCAGCTAAAAAGCCAATCCCCTCCACCTGACACTCTATTGGCCATTGGTTTCTAGAACCGCCTCTCTCACCCTCCTCTCTCTCACCCCCTCTCTCTCTCTCTCACTCACCCCCTCTCCCCCCTCTTCTCTCTCTCCCTCCCTCTCTCTCACCTCCCTCTCTTTCACCCCTCTCTCTTTCTCTATCATCCTCCTCCCTCTCTCTCATCCCCCCTCTCTTTCTCGCTCTCCTCCCCCTCTCTCACCCCCCTCTCTCTCTAATCCCCCCTCTCTCTCATCCCCCCACTCTCTCTTCCCCCTCTCTCTCTCTCACTCCCCCTCTCTCTCATCATCTCTCTCTCTCATGCCCCCTCTCTCCCATCCCCCCTCTCTCTCTCTCTCTCATCCCCTCTCTCTCTCTCATCCCCCTCTCTCTCTCTTTGATTCCCCCCTCTCTCTTTCTCACCCCCCCTCTCTCTTTCATCCCCCCTCTCTCTCTCCCTCCCTCACCCACCCCCCTCACCCACCCCTATCTCTCTCTCTCTCATCCCCCTCTCTCTCCCTCCCTCACACACCCCTCTCTCTCTCTAGCCCCCTCTCACCCCCACCCCCCCATGAGATCTCAGGGGTTCATGCTGGGACTTGTACTCCTTCAGTTTTGGATGGAGTCACATCGGTTAAAAAAAGGAGTGGGGAAATTTTACATGGAGGGGAAAGGGGGGCGCCCAATTTTAGTCTTGCCAAGGGCAGCACAAAACCAAAATACACCACTGAGTGCTAGATGCATATGGAAGGGTCTACTGACATAGGTATAAGGCGAATAGTGGAAAGATAGGAACAAGGAAAGAGGAGACAATGGAAGAAGGAGAAGGACTAGGGAAAATAAGACAGAAAGACAGAGTGACACCCAGGCCCCCCAGACCCATCCCCCCGCCACCCCTACCCCTCAGCCAGGATAGGGGAACTCCGGCAGGTATGTGTCAGTGGGGGTAAAGTAGTCCCATGGTCCCCATTTGTCCTGGAAGATGCCTTCCAGTTAGAAAGAGTAGCTGACAAACCCTAAGCTCATTAACCTTGGGAAACCACAGAGACCTCGCAGGTGGAACCGCTGATCTCAAACAGAGGGTTTAACATGCTTTGGCAGCGACTACTATTATGTATTTAATTACAGGAATAAAATTCCAAATTTTGCATATATCCCTTTCCTTTGCTTCAGCTAGAGATGTAAATAATTAAATAATTAAAAAAATAAAATAATAGATTAAAATGTCAAAAGCAATCATACAAAGCCCACGTGGCAAATTAGCCTGGTTAGTGTTGATAGTGATGTGCAATCTGTTGTATTAACAGCAATTTAACACCTATCCCTTTTTCACATGTTTATTCTGACTGTTAAATTACAGAACTTGTTACCATATCGCTCAGCAGAGGCTGCTCCAAAATATGCCAGCATTGAGCATGTATGATTGTTCTGCCCATATTGGTCAGTGCTGTTGCAGATTATACTGCAATGTTGTTGATGTTGCTGCCATCTAGTGGTCAGAGTTAGTTATTTGCCAGAGCTTATAGTAAGTAATGTTTTCCCTCATAGGAAGAGGCTGTAACCTTTAACCTGGAAGTGTATTTGCTAGAGATTGACAGGAAAAGGTATTCCCCTCAGAGGGAAGGTCAGTAACCTTTAACCTGGAACTGTATTTCCTCCATTTCATAACTATTCCTGACAGCATTCAGAAGAGCTCTTATCTATTCCAGGACTAATGAGAGAATTGTCTGTAAGTACATCCACTGATGGAGTGAGGCTGCTGTATAATGTTTAATGTACTGACACATATGTTTTGTTTATGCTTATGTTGTAGTTTTACAAAGTTATTCAGAAAAAAGAATACATACAGATTTGATGTCTCCCGTTTCTTGACTTCTGAATTATTGTTAAGCTGTCTGACTAGTGTTATACAACAGTTCAATAACGCGAAGCAGAACAGTAAAAAGACAACTACATCCGGTCCGGAATAAACTGAGACGCCATTACTGCAGCATGAGTCTAAGATCAGGAACAAAGTACAAGGCTGATGTCACGCCACCGCCGACACAGCAAGGCAGGGAGAACATTCCCGGCGCCCAGCAAGACGATGCACAATCGCATGCATCCAGATCTTCACGGGCTAGCAAGATGTCCTCATCAAGTTCCTCAGCGGATAGAGCTCGTGCCAAGGCAGAAGCTGCCCGTGTCCAGCTACAGTACGCAGAAAAAGAAGCCAAGATGATGCAGGAGTTAGCAGCAAAGAAAGCCAAGATGATGCAGGAGTTAGCAGCAAAGAAAGCTGTCATGGCACAAGAAGATGCAGAATTAGAATCAAAATTGCTCATCCTGCAGCGACAAGCTGCAGTTGCAGTTGCTCAAGCAGAGGCCGATGCCTACATGGGAACAAGTCGATCAGGAAGTGAAAAATCATATAAAGGCGCAGAGGTTCCAGAAAAACCTCTATTCTCTGCAGATCGTACAAGTGAGTACATCCAGAACCTTACTGATGCGCATACAAAGGAACAGTCTCTTAAACCTGAAGCAAAGGAAGTCAGGCCGAGATCAACAGACCCCCTGAGCAGGCCCAATCAACCACATGAGGTCAACGGCTGCCAGCAAATCAAGAATGAAGCACCAGAAACCCCTAAGAACAAAAAACAAGTGTTCCCATCGCCTCAACCTATAGATTACATGCGCGAACAACAATGTGCAGTGGACGTCACCAAATATCTCATCCGCAAAGAAATGGTTAGCTCAGGCTTTCTCCAATTCGATGACTGTCCTGAAAACTATTGGGCATGGAAATCTTCCTTTCTGAATGCCACTGAAGGCCTGAACTTATCACCAGCAGAAATGCTTAATTTAATGATAAAATGGCTTGGTACCGAGTCAGTAGAGCATGCGAAGAGGATGAGAAGAGCAAACCTGTTCAATCCTAAAGCAGGACTCAACATGACCTGGAAAAGACTAGAAGAAACGTATGGATCCCCAGAGGTAATAGAAGGAGCACTGTTGAGAAAACTTGAAGTCTTTCCCAAAGTGGGCTACAGAGACAACGTGCGGCTACAAGAACTAAGTGATCTTCTACTAGAGATAGAATATGCCAAAGAGGATGGCTACTTACCAGGACTTTCATATCTAGATACAGCTAGAGGCACTAATCCCATAGTAGAGAAACTGCCCTCAAATCTGCAAGACAAGTGGATGTCTGTGGGAGGTAAATTCAAAGAAGATTATGGAGTTGCCTTTCCCCCTTTCTCTGTGTTTTCTAGGTTTGTCCGACAGCAAGCGAAAATCCGAAGTGATCCCAGTTTCGCCTTCACCACCAGCGGCAATCAATCGCACAGACCTGAGAGACCTCACAGACCTCACGGTAGGACCTCTGTATCCACACACAAAACAGCTGTACCTTCAGAAGTCACAGACTACCAAAGCACCCACAAGGTACACACCATAGAAAACCCTGATAGACAATGCCCAATACACAAAAAACCACATCCACTAAAGAAATGCAAAGGCTTTAGAAGCAAACCCATTGCAGAGCGGATGTCCTTCCTTAAACAAAACGGCATCTGCTTCAAGTGCTGCGGGTCTACTTATCACATTGCCAAAGACTGCAAAATACCAGTAGAATGTACAGAATGTGGCAGTGAGAGACATATTGCAGCTTTACACCCTGGCCCTGCTCCTGCTCCACTAGAGACTGTAGAACCCAGGAAAGATCAGGGCAGGGAGCAACAAGAGACCCCACTCTCCTCAGTAATGTCTAATTGCACTGAAGTATGTGGACAAGGCAAGAGTGCACGATCATGCTCAAAAATCTGTTTAGTGACCGTGTATCCCACTGGCAAGAGAGAAAGAGCAGTGAAAATGTATGCAGTGCTAGATGAACAGAGCAACAGATCCCTTGCAAAGTCAGATTTCTTTGATATCTTTAACCTCAAGGCAAGTGCTGTTCCATACACTCTAAGGACATGTGCGGGGACAATTGAAACCACAGGGAGAAGAGCTACTGACTTTACCATTGAATCCTTCAATAAGAAAGTGCAGTTCCCGCTTCCTACCCTAATAGAGTGTGGCATGATACCTGACGACAAAACTGAGATTCCCTCTCCAGAAGTAGCCCATCACCACCCTCACCTCCGCTCAATTGCTCACCTTATCCCAGCTGTTGAGCCAGATGTTTCTATCCTTCTACTTCTTGGGAGAGACATCCTTCAGGTACACAAGGTGCGCCAGCAAATAAATGGACCTTATAATGCCCCCTATGCACAGAGACTGGACCTGGGGTGGGTCATTGTAGGAGAAGTTTGCCTGGGGACAGTGCACCAGCCTGACAACATTAGCACTCTGAAGACGTCTGTGTTAACAAATGGACGCACATCCCTTCTCAGTCCCTGTCACAATAGCTTCGTTGTCAAGGAAAGCTTTGGCAGGTCAACACAACACTGTGACTCTTTTACACTATATGGTAAAGAAGAAGTCAATTCCAACATTGAAACAGACAATCTAGGGATTACAGTGTTCCAGAAAACTAAAGATGATGACAAACAGGCCCTCTCTATAGAGGATCAGACCTTCTTGCAGATTATGGATAGAGAGGCTTACCAAGATGACAATCACAGTTGGGTGGCCCCTCTCCCCTTTCGCACACCCAGACGTGTTTTGCCTAGTAACAGGGAACAAGTCATGAAGCGTTTGCATTCACTTAGAAAAACACTGCAGAGAAAGCCAGAGGTGAAAAAAGATTTCATTGAATTCATTAAAGGGATGCTAGACAACGATCACGCTGAAGTCGCAGAACCACTTGAGACAGACAGGGAACACTGGTATCTACCGATGTTTGGTGTCTACCATCCACACAAACCTAACCAAATCAGAATAGTTTTTGATTCCAGTGCAGAGTATAAAGGAGTCTCTTTAAATGACGTACTTTTGAGTGGCCCTGACCTAAACAATACTTTGCTAGGTGTCCTCATGCGCTTCAGAAAAGAGCCTGTTGCTTTCACAGCAGATGTGCAACAAATGTTTTATTGTTTTCTTGTCAGAGAAGACCACAGAGACTTTCTACGTTTTCTCTGGTACAAAGACAATGATATAGACAAAGAAATTGTCGAGTACAGAATGAAAGTGCACGTATTTGGCAATAGCCCATCTCCTTCTGTCGCTATATACTGCATGCAAAAAGCTGCCCAGAAAGATGCAGAGCGCTATGGACAAGAAGCCAAACACTTTGTATTGAGACATTTCTATGTAGATAATGGACTCGCTTCTGCTAGCACACCTGAAGATGCAATTTCCATCCTCAGTAAAGCAAAGCAAATGATGGCAGAATCCAACCTGTGTCTTCATAAAATTGCTTCCAACAGCCAAAAAGTAATGGAAGCCTTCCCTGTAGCAGACAGAGCTAAGGACCTT
Organism: Pelophylax lessonae; assembly: GCF_965119305.1. Lineage (NCBI taxonomy): Eukaryota > Metazoa > Chordata > Amphibia > Anura > Ranidae > Pelophylax > Pelophylax lessonae. The sequence continues at coordinate 76,575,469 of NC_138777.1, forward strand.
AAAGATCTTTGCCTGGGTACAGACACTCTTCCCCTGCAGAAAAGCCTAGGCCTAAGTTGGGATCTAGAATCAGATAGTTTTGTTTTCAGAGTTTCCTCAGAGGAAAAGCCTTTTACACGTAGAGGCATTCTATCTACTGTAAATAGCCTCTATGATCCCCTAGGGTTTGTATCGCCTGTGACAATAAGAGGTAAGGCCCTAGTTCGGGAACTGTCATCTGGGAAAAGTGAATGGGATGCATTGCTTCCACAGGAGAGACTAAGTGAGTGGGTTCAATGGACAGAATCCTTGCAAACGTTAGAGCACCTAAAGATAGCCAGATGCTATGTGCCCGTATCTCTATCATCAGCTTGCAGGAAGGAACTGTGTATCTTTTCAGACGCATCCACCACAGCTATAGGTGCAGTAGCTTACTTGAAGGTAGTTGATGCAGAAAATGTGTGTCATGTTGGATTTGTCATGGGAAAGTCCAAATTAAGCCCTAAACCAGCCCACACTATTCCTCGTTTAGAGTTGTGTGCTGCTGTACTTGCAGTCGAAATGTCTGAGCTAATCAAAGATGAACTAGACACTGACTTTGATGCTGTGAAATTCTTCACTGATAGCAAGACTGTCCTAGGGTACATTTGCAACACCACTAGGAGGTTCTATCTGTACTTGAGGAGATTCTTCTCAATTCGTGGCCCAGCAAAACTGTTCAGTTCTGACAAAGGAACAAACTTTGTAGGAGCCTGCAAAGAACTTAACATTTGTGACAGTGAATCACAATTGCAAGACTTTCTCCAAGACAGAGGATGTACATGGGTCTTTAATCCTCCACACTCCTCACACATGGGTGGTGTCTGGGAGAGACTTATAGGTATTGCCAGGCGAATCTTGGACGCTATGTTGCTACAAACCAAACTTGCTAACTTGACCCATGAGACTTTAAGCACCTTTATGGCAGAAGTGACAGCTATTATGAATGCCAGGCCTATAGTTCCTGTGTCCTCGGACCCAGATACACCTATGGTCCTTACCCCAGCAATGTTGTTGTCTCAAAAGGTGAACTCTTTGTCTGCTCCATCTGGAACCATAAGTACAACCCAAGTCCATGCGAAACAATGGAAGCAAGTACAATGCTTGGCAGACACCTTTTGGAAAAGATGGAAGAGAGAGTATCTGTCAAACCTGCAACGCCGCAGGAAATGGACTAAGGATCGCCCAAATCTAGAAAGTGGGTGATGTTGTTCTGTTGAAGGACAGCCAAGAGAGCAGAAACGAGTGGCCCGTAGGACTTATTGTCAATGTTCTACCTAGCAGGGATGGCAAGGTTAGAAAGGTTGAGGTCAAGATTGTAAAAAATGAGACTGCCAGAATTTATCTCAGGCCTATAACTGACATTATAGTTTTGATCTCAGACTAAGTAGGATTCCATTTACCTGTTTATGTTTTTTCTGCATAGCAGTAATTGTTTGGGTAGTGACATAATAAATTATGCCAGACAGGGAGTGTTCTGCCCATATTGGTCAGTGCTGTTGCAGATTATACTGCAATGTTGTTGATGTTGCTGCCATCTAGTGGTCAGAGTTAGTTATTTGCCAGAGCTTATAGTAAGTAATGTTTTCCCTCATAGGAAGAGGCTGTAACCTTTAACCTGGAAGTGTATTTGCTAGAGATTGACAGGAAAAGGTATTCCCCTCAGAGGGAAGGTCAGTAACCTTTAACCTGGAACTGTATTTCCTCCATTTCATAACTATTCCTGACAGCATTCAGAAGAGCTCTTATCTATTCCAGGACTAATGAGAGAATTGTCTGTAAGTACATCCACTGATGGAGTGAGGCTGCTGTATAATGTTTAATGTACTGACACATATGTTTTGTTTATGCTTATGTTGTAGTTTTACAAAGTTATTCAGAAAAAAGAATACATACAGATTTGATGTCTCCCGTTTCTTGACTTCTGAATTATTGTTAAGCTGTCTGACTAGTGTTATACAACAGTTCAATAACGCGAAGCAGAACAATGATATATACCCAAAAGACCACAAGAGGGCACTCGCAACTTGGTCTAAAGGTGGACCAGAATCAATGACACAAAAATAAAGTAAAAAAAAAATAATAAAACAGAAAATGTAACTTACAAGTAGCTGAAGCTACGAAAATCCACTGTTGCAAAACAGCAGAAATAATGAAAAACTAGGCTGTGTGCATGCAAACACTTTCTGCTAGAGCTCAAGGTTTATGGTCACCCCTTGCTATTGATTGCTACCTATGTGGTTGCATGTAATTGCACAAATTTAGAACAGTGTGTGAATAAGCACTACCACATGCCACATTGTACTGCTGCATATGTGAAATAACTGGCAGTCATTTATCATGAATCATGACTAATGAAGATTATCCATGTGTGCTCAGCCTTTATAAAGTTGAGAAAATGGAATTTAAAAAACTGACAAAAATCGAAATCATAGCACATATAAAATGCAAGGCTGATCTATGTACACAGGCATTGCAGGGATGCATTATGTAGCTGCTTGTCATGTACCTGAATGGAGATCATGCTGAACAGGTGGGCTTCTCTTGCACTTCTTGTCCAACATCCCTAGTAGTGATGATGGTGGATGTGAGGACACAGAATGGCACCAGGGCCAATGTTGCAGGTAGAATCAGCTGTCGCCTGTGTGGGACAAACAACTGTTGACCATCAGGTAAGTGCCAGATGCAGGAACACGATCAGCAGATAGAAAAGCAGCCAGGACACAAGCTGAAAGTGTTATTAAATCCAAAATCAAACATTTAGTACATTGACACTTACAAATTCTTAGATGTAATGGCTGCATTCGTTTTCTATTTTCGGCGTTTTTTTTTTCTATTTTCATCTATTGATCCAGCCAGTAAGGGTCCTTTCACACGAACCATCCGATCAGATCCGCCTGTCAGTTTTTCAAGTGGACCTGATCGGATGCTCCATGCATCCCTATGGGGCAGCGGATGTCAGTGGAGACACCCGCTGCTCTCCGATCCGATCCGTGAAATCTGGACAGATGGAAACCCTATTTTTCCTCCGTCCAGCGGATCGGATGGGATCGGATGAGAACGGACAGGCGGTCCTTTCTCATTCGATTCCCCTATAGAGGACAGCGGGGATCTGACAGCTCCATCTCAGCACACAGAGCAGAGAAGGAGCTGTCATCTGCCTGCTAAGCGGGGATCGGCGGATCGATCCCCGCAGAGCAGAACGGACTCCGTCGGCGGATGCGGGCCATGTGAAGGGCCCTAAGTCTGTTGTTTTTCAAAAGTCAAAGCTCTCCAGCATAATGTATCAGTTTACATGGGTGACATAAACCACTTAACACTGGCAGGGGCAATTAATATGATCATCTTTTTTTTATTCATATGAAAACCCTTGTCCCAGAAGGAGAAAAACTGTTTGCTTTAACTGATTATAAAGTGTAAGCTGGAGATTGGGTTCAAATTTGTTAGTGTATTTAAAGTGTTACTAAACCAAGGAGCCTGCATTCACTATATCTGGTCTCTCATAGTACACAGAACATGGTTTTGCAAATATTTTAGTAAATACAGTATAAACTGCTAAATACATTTTCTTATCAGCAGTATATAGCACTTTTGTGACTTCTATCAGTATCCAGCCAAGTACTGGTTAAAGCGTGTAGTAGGAGTTTTCTGACAATCCTATGAGACTGCAAGACCCCTGACCCTCTGTCTGGACAGCACTGATTGGCCCTGTGCTGATCACATGCATCTTCCCATGAAAAAAAAAAAATGATCTAGCAATACACACCAAACTGAGCATGTGCAGCCTGACTCCATAGACTCTTTGTTATCAGGAAATTATTGGGGACAGTGGAAGGAGGGGAGGATCAGAGTAGACAGGATCAAACAGCTTTTTTACACAATGCGGAGGATTAACCCCTTAGGTTTCAGAGTGAGTATAAGTAGCATGCTTTACTGCATATACAGACTGATTTTACTGTTGTGGGTTTAGTAACACTTTAAATCTGATAATATATTTAACACTCAAAGCAGGAAAATTAGCCGGCAACTTGATAACTCTTTAGTATAATTGTTTTTTGTTTTTTTTGGCTACATTATATACACAGGAATTGTTAACATTGATCCTGTGTATATAAAGGATTATACCAAGGAGTTATCGAGTTGCCAGCTAAATTTCTGCTTTGGATCTTCGAATAGGTGAGTCGGGATCCCCCGTCTGAGCACCAAATCTCAGCAAGTATTTTTTAATTGTGCGGTTGAGCTTTGGTATCTTTTGTTTGTATATTCATTTAACACTACCTTCCCCATAGACTGACATAGCTGCGGTCTGCTGTGCCTTCACCAGGTAAAAAGAGAGGGGAAAAGCCAAAGAGAAAAAGACGAATACAGCCACCACATCCTATGAGTGGTAAACTGCAAAATAAAACATTTTTGGTTTGGGGTTTAATATGACTTGAAGGCCATCATCAGCCAGGAAACGAGGTACTGACTCTGAAGGAAGTCAAAAAATCAACATTTGGGGAATGGTGTGGGGGCCGAGGGGTCACCCATAGTTGGACAAGTGCAAATATCCTTTATATCTGTACCAGCAAAGAAATAGTCACACATGTAAACAGAAAGTACAAAATGGGAATATATTTTGTCACACGTGTTTGGACCCCTCGCCACATTAGCTAATCATATTATTTTAGCTGACTGATCTCAACTTACCATGGCGACTCATGTCCAAGTCAGGCCCCACATACCCCCTTCCCCTCTCCCTTCTCTCCGATCCCCCGGTACCGACTCGCTAAGGACACCCATCCTACACCTCTTCTACTCCCTGGCCTCCACTTACCTTAACCCCTCCCAGGACCCTTCTGTGTTGGCCCTCTTTCTATTACTTTCTTCCCACATCCCACATTTACAAAGGGAACAAAGCCCTTAGTGCCGGTTCACACTGCAGCGGCACGACTTCGGGGGCGACCTGTGAAGTCGCGTGCACCACGACTTCGACGCGACTTGCACGGACTTCATAAAATGAATGTCTATGCAAGTCACTCCAGGTTGCCCCGAAGTAGTACAGGACCCTTTTTCTAAGTCGGAGCGACTTGTGTCGCTCCTATTAGAACGGTTCCTGTACTACACTATGGGACGCGATGGACCGGGACTTGTCAGGCTGACAAGTCGCGGTCCAAGTCGGATCAGTGTGAACCGGCACTTAAAGTGTTACTAAACCCAGGAGCCTGCATTCACTATATCTAGTCTCCCACGGTGTCTGGTTTAAGTTTGTAGGAGGATTTTTCATTCTCTTTTGACTGTCCTAGGAGGCTGTAGGACCCCTGACCCTCTGTCCGGACAGTGCTGATTGGCCCTGTGCTGATCACATGCACCCTCCCAAGAACAAAAAGAAAAATCTCTTGCAATATTCACCAAACTGAGCATGTGCAGAGTGCCTCCAAGGGCTCTGTACTAACAGCAGATGAATTGAGGTAGGCTATATCGAAGAATTGTGTTCCATGAAACTGGTCCCTGGTGGCAAAAAGATTGAAGAGTGCTGTGATAGAGAATGTCCAGCTGTACAGTAAGACAAGGGAACCTCATGAAAGTTTAGATGCATTGTACTTGCAATAAGCATAATGTGCAGTAGAGGGCAGCACTTTACTGCTTCTTATCCCCAAGTGGCTAAATCATTAGTGTCCCCAGAGAGCAAACAAGAGTGAATGTTTGAGAACACTGTGGGGCAGAGGTGTGTGAATGAGCAGTAATAAAATAGCAAGTAATGTCATAGACTGTATGGGCAGCAGTATCATATATCAGTGGCTGCATGCAGGGACAGGTGGGGCTTAGTTCAAGAATAGGACAGGGGCTTCCCTACTAACGCAAGACAAGCGACTTGAGACACTGGCATCACCTTTTTTTTTAACAAGTCTGTTTGAGTAATAGGAGGTGACCCTAAAACCAAAAAAAATTCTTAAGTATTCATCCAGGGGCAATCAAAAAATGAAAGGATTTTAGTAATCTAGTGCCACTGCAGAGCAATCAAAGGGTTAAGATGTCTTAAGATGAGCTGGGGTAGGAGGTCCTGAGTATTTGTGTCTCCTGCCACGTGATTGGCTGGTGGGGGTTTGCATGTCCTTACTGAGCTAGACATCAAATGACCAGGGCTCCCCCAGCATATTAATACCCCCCTCAATGTCCATCACTTACAGTCCAACCCCTGCTTCATTCTGAGGGCTCCGTCCACAAGGGACAGGTAAGAAAAAAGCCAGCCCAGCGAAATAAGGCACCCTAGGGCTTGTGTTACAGCAAAATAATCCTCAGCGACAAATGTATGCACTCCATGTATATATCAGGGGGGAGACAGAATGGCTACAAAACAGCTGGCAAGTGGGCAACTGTTATCTGGCCTTAGGTGCATAGCTTAGTAGGACCAAGCCTTGACCATTCCCTAATACCAAGAATACAATCGTATCATATTCCCTATCAACATATTCTTCTTACAACACCAGTTTCACAAGATTACCGTTTCCTGATGAAGGACATGCAGTTGCATAAGGGTAGATTTCATATTTAAAATGAGTTTAAGGAAGAGTTCATAATTAACTGATGAAATTACCAACATAAACACACACACACACACACACATATATATATATATATATATATATATATATATATGTATATATATATATACATATTGCAATTAAAAAAAAATTCATATGCCAAATAGAAATTAGAATTACGACTACAGTAATTACTATTCATGATTTATCTCAGGTTCCATTTTTTCACCCGGCTGATTAGAGATGAGCAATGTATGTGTGTTGAAATTGAAATTTGTCATCAGGTTTATAGGACTGCTAGATGTACTGTATAACACATTCATGGCCGTTCACAAAACTGGAGACAGCTACATTTTTGCTCTTTACTAAAAAGTGCTATTTTGCGAATTACATATCTTATATGACAGTTAAAAACGTAGTAAAATAAGGGTTTATGTGTAAGAGACAGGCTGTAAGAAAATAAATACAACAAGCAGAAGCTACCTGCGTACGTTTTATAAATGGTCATCATTTTTTTAAACTCTTTTCATGAATTCCTGGAAAGCTGGAGCTGGGGAAACATTTTTATGGTATGACTTGGCGTAGGGATCATAGCATTGGGAGAGCTGTGTTGGCACTGTAAGAGATCCGACACTTTGGAAAGTTTCATGCAATATGCTCAGTTGATTGATAGATAGATATGGGCAGGGATAAAAAGGTATAAACTGGCCCTTATGATGCTACCTTTCAATCGGTAGTGTAGAATCAAAATCAATGATCAGTAATCATTGATTGTACAGGGCTCAGATAATTCATAATATTAAGATTGCTATACGTCCATCTAGCTACCTTTAATCTTGAGGTCCAAAGACTGGAGTATATCAATTCTTGGCATTCCAGGTTAGAAAATTAGTGAAATAAATTACTATTTATAATTAAAATAATTGATTAGACAGTTCATAATATTCAGATTGCTATACGTCCATCTAGCTACTTTTTAAACTCGAGGTCCAAAGAATGGAGTATACCAATTCTTGGCATTCCAGGTTAGAAAATAATGAGTGAAATAAATTACTATTTATAGTTAAAATGATTGATTAGACAGTTCATAATATTCAGATTGCTATACGTCCATCTAGCTACCTTTAATCTTGAGGTCCAAAGAATGGAGTATACCAATTCTTGGCATTCCAGGTTAGAAAATGAGTGAAATAAATTACTATTTATAATTAAAATAATAGATTAGAACGTTCATAATATTCAGATTGCTATACGTCCATCTAGCTACCTTTAATCTCAAGGTCCAAAGACTGGAGTATACCAATTCTTGGCATTCCAGGTTAGAAAATAATGAATGAAATAAATTACTATTTATAGTTAAAATAATTGATTAGACAGTTCATAATATTCAGATTGCTATACGTCCATCTAGCTACCTTTAATCTCAAGGTCCAAATACTGGAGTATATCAATTCTTGGCATTCCAGGTTAGAAAATGAGTGAAATAAATTACTATTTATACTTAAAATGATTGATTAGACAGTTCATATTATTCAGATTGCTATACGTTCATCTAGCTACCTTTAATCTCGAGGTCCAAAAGCTGTAGTATACCAATTCTTGGCATTCCAGGTTAGAAAATGAGTGAAATAAATTACTATTTATAGTTAAAATAATTCATTAGACGGTTCATAATATTCAGATTGCTATACGTCCATCTAGCTACCTTTAATCTCGAGGTCCAAAAGCTGTAGTATACCAATTCTTGGCATTCCAGGTTAGAAAATGAGTGCCACTAAAAAAGTTAAAATGATTGATCAGACAAATGTATTATGAGCATGTATGCATATACTGTACAAAGTGTCGTATCTCTTATTAAAAGCATTTGTCATGCTTGTAGGAGTTCTCAGGTTCTTCAGATTTGGTGTATTAAGCATGGCAGAAGGTCTTTATTGTTTCTGCTACCTTGTTTTCTTAAAACAGTAGAGCAAAGTTAATATAAGAGTCAACATAGTGGGCAATTGGCTATTCTTAGTGACTCTGTTTTGCTCAGGGAATATTCACTATGCCTTTAGAAAACCAATTCATCTAATTAGCTGTTTTTCGACACCCAAAAATAAGTTTTTAGCCTTATCGGCCACTTAAAGACTTTGCAACATGTTGGGTATTTAATATCACCGTAGTTGCGTAGCTAAGCTGTTGTTTTTGTATTAGCAACATGAATATTTTGCATGTCAGGTATAGTGTTTCTTGAAACTATCGAATCACAAACCTCAGCGTGCTTTGGGGTGTGCTGGGAATTGTCACCCTGCTGCTATGGTTCTGGAACCAATTGTGGGTCGCATTGCGTGTTCAATATACATAGGATGCAGATATGAACTTTTTTAGTAGATATATAAGGAACTTTTCAGTGTAGAAACTGATTAGAGAAGTATGATGTTCACCACTTGTCGTAAAGGCCCCCTTTGTTTACACATTACATGCAATGTTGGACCCAGTGGCATTATGTAATATGTGCAATAACCCTTCAAGATTAGTCAAAAATCATGGATTAGGCAAAACTGTGTTGCGATTGGTTGCTAAGGGTTCATTGCTCTTGTACTTTGTTATTAAATAAAGTCAAAGCAATTGACCATGGTGACTCTGGGTAGGCACACAGAGCTACTTAGCATTTTTAAGAGAGTACAGCATGTTCTTTATTTGGGGTATGAAATAAGACCTCCCTAAATATGTCTAGTGCCAGGATCAAGCAGCAGGAGTATATAATCCTCACTATTTTCACCTGTGCCCTCTTTATGGTCTGAGGGCTGCCAGTGAAGATTTGCTGGTCAGTCACAACTTGGATGAGGAGAGACAGCTGACGTTCCTTAGAGGTTCTTCAAGATATTTTGGGAAAGTCTTACAGTTTCTCATACTTCCCATGAGATCGAGTGACTTAAAAGAGGAAGCAGGTGTCAGTGTCTCTAAACCCCCAGCTGTGGTCTATTTAGGGGGTGGGGAGAGACTGAAAAAGAAGAACAGCCAAGGATTCAGTTTAGAACTTCGAGATTTTTGTAGGCAGAAGTCAGGACCAAAGTTTACTCCGGAACTTATCGGTACATCCTGGGTGGTTTGTCGGCATTGATACTGTTATAATGCTTGCCTTATATCAGAGACAGTAAACGAACTAACAGTAATATTCTTGGTGTTTCATTTGCAGGTATCACATAAACCGCCAAGATGTCTAAAATGTCAAATTCCCGTAAAACGCACCTGAAGGTAAGGAAAATTGGAAAGCAATGATTGCTTGCATAAGAAAAAAAAAAACAATACGATGTAGGTTAACTTTGTAGATTTAATGATGGTTTTCTAATTTAACTCTAAATTATATACACAAATTTGTGATACATATGCGCTATGATATCTTTTTGTGCGAGCGCATGTTACTATGTGTGGGTAAGCATGGGTCTGTAATTATCAACATTACTATGTGAGTCTTGCTTTCTCTTTGCAGTGTCACTGTAAATCAATAAAACACAAAGGGATTGATTTAATAAAACTGGAGAGTGCAAAATCTGGTGCAGCTAAGCATAGTAGCCAATCAGCTTCTAACTTCAGCCTGTTTAATTGGGCTTTGCCAAAAAAAAAAAAAAAAAAAAAACCTGGAAGCTGATTGGTTTCTATGCAGAGCTGAACCAGGTTTTGCACTCTCCAGTTTTGGGAAATCAACCCTACAGGTTTGTTGCCTAATGTACTGTATGTAGCACAATAGGAAGTGGTGGGCAGTAGTCACCCATAGCAACCAGTTCAATATCAGCTTTCGAGGATCTGTCCTTCTGTTATTTAAAATCTGTTTTCTGATTGGTTGCTATTGGTTACTGCAAACCCTTACAGCTTGTGCTTTGTTTAATGTCTATCTGATTACATTTTATATTACTTTGGCTCAAAGTGTGAATGCAACAATTATCAAAGAGACCACAGCAATTGAAAAAACACATATTTGCAGAATAATATTAATAAATGTTCTTGTTCAATAACTGGAGACTATAATGTATTTTCAGAGGTTTTGTTTTTTTATTGCATATACTGCCTGATCGGTATACCTACTTTTTTGTACTATTATGCTCCAAAGTATCGACAATGCCCATGAACAGGTCACATTAACCCAGGCCTTATGGGCCATACACACTATACAATTGTCTTTAGATTTTTTTCCTTTAGATTTACCAAAACCATATAATACGAGGTCAAACCTAAACACTTTCAATTTGTATGCAATCAGGCAGGCTCTTGCACTACATAGTTGAAGGTAAAGCCTCGTACACACGCAACTAATTCCCGCCAAACGGTCGTCCGTCTTTTGTCCAGAGTGGTGTCTGTTGGTTGGAATGTGCTCTAGACTGCACACGAATTTTCCCGCACGACAGAATTCTACTTCAGAAGTGATGTCATGTGTTGGATTGCTTTCTTTGTGTTCTTTCTCTCTGAGCATGCCTAGTCTTGCTCATAAGATTTTTCCCCATCGAAATCTGTACTAATGAGACGAAAATCGGACGTGTTTTGATGGTCGACAAAAATTTTATAGCCTGCACACCAGGATTTTTTCAGCCGAAAAGTCAGAGTCGGTTGTCGGAAGCATCATACTAACAAGCCGAAAATCGGCAGATTGGTCGTCGTACGAAAATTCCCAGCCGAATTTCCACTCGTGTGTACGGGCCTTAAATCTAAAGGAAATCTAACAACAAAAGTTGCCTTAAGCTGGATACACACTATACAACTTTTGTTGTTAGATTTCCTTTAGATTTACCTTCAACTATGTAGTGCAAGGGCCTGCCTGACTGCATACAAATTGAAAGTGTTTAGGTCTGACCTCATATTATATGGTTTTGGTAAATCTAAAGGAAAAAATCTCATGAAAATTGTAGAGTGTGTATCCAGCTTAAGTAGCAATATCTTTGCTACTAGGAGAAACAACCTGTTACTCATCACCTCATTAGCAGCACAATGGGATTGATTTACTAAACCCAGAGAGTGCAAAATCTGGTGCAGCTCTTCAACCACTTAAGCCCCGGAAGATTTTACCCCCATTCCGACCAGGGGGTATTTTGCGATTCGGCACTGCGTGAATTTAACGCACAATTGCGCGGTCGTGCGACGCTGTACCTAAACGAATTTGACGTCCTTTTTTTCCCACAAACAGAGCTTTCTTTTGGTGGTATTTGATCACCTGTGCGATTTTTTGATCACGCGCTATAAACAAAAAAAGAGCGTCAATTTTGCAAAAATAGCAATATTTTTCACATTTTTTTATATGAAATTCCCCCAAAAAAAATGTAAAAATCAAAATTTTTAAAAATTTTCGGCCAATTTATTTTATGCTACCTATGTTTGGTAAAAAAAATCGCAAAAAGCGTATTTTGATTGGTTTGCGCAAAAGTTATCGCGTTTACTAACAAAGGGAAAGATTTTTGTCATTTTTGTTGTTTTTTTTTTTAACGCGTAATGGCGGCGATCTGCGATTTTTTTTGCGGTACTGCGACATTGCGGCGGACAGATCGGACCCTTGACTGACATTTTTGACACTTTTGGGGTTACCAGTGACATTTCTACAGTAATCAGTGCTATACATATGCACTGTTACTGTAAAAATACACTGGTAGTGAAGGGGTTAACTTTATTTGGAAGGGAGGGGCTGTGTGTGTCCCTAGGGGCGTGGTTTCTACTGTGATTGGCTGTGGCTCTAGCTGTAAGGACACTGATCAACGGATCTACATACCAGATCCGTTTTATCAGTGTCTTTGCAGCGAGGAGAATGACAGGCAGTTTGTTTACACAAGCTGCCTGACATTCTCCCTCTCCCCCGCCGATCGCCGAGTGACCGGCGGACATCGGGTCCGCTGGTCACACGCGCGGGGGGGTCCGTGACCACGCGGGAGCGGGAGCGCGCCCCGGGGGGCGCGCGCTCGCTCCCTAGACCCTCACAAGCAAGCAACGTAGCCCTACGTTAGTTTGCCTGTGAGGGGCTGACCGCCGACGTAGATAGTCGTGCGGCGGTCGGCAAGTGGTTAAAGAAACCAATCAGCTTCTAGTTTTTTTTGTCAAAACTTAATTGAACAAGCTGAAGTTAGAAGCTGATTGGCTACCATGCAGAGGTAAATCAGCTTTTACATTCTCCAGTTTTAGTAAATCCCCCAAAGTATTTTTAGTTTGTTGTAAATTATGTTATTGTGAACAAGAAGAGACACATCTTAGTAGTAAAGAGATTAAAAGTGTTATGTATAGTCAAAACTTCTTTTTATTTTCAGTTTTGGATAGAGTAGGGAAAGTTAGAATCCCTGCCAGGTTTTTAATGCGGTCTTTGTAAATCCACCTTCCGTATTTCTTCAGTGACTACTGTGATTAGAGATGCCACCCCATCCCTTTAAACCAGGACACACATTAATTACACAGGTTCTGAGGCTGATTAAGGTGGTAATTAAACTCACTTAGTGCCTTATGTGCATTATATCAGCCTCAGAACCTGTGTAATTCATATGTGTCCTGGATTAAAGGGATGAGGTGGTCCTGGCTTCATGTACACGGGACGTTTAAAAACCTCTCCCGCAACACTGGAACTTGACAGCTAGCAACCGACGGGTAAAAACGTCAGATTTTTTGCATTTACATGCCATGTTTGCATTTAGAAGCTTTTTTACATTGTAAAATGGTCAGAAACATATCCCCATTGAAAACACCTATAACCGAAACGCTCAAAAATGCGAGTTACCGTGTTTAGACGTGTTTACACGCTGTTACAAGCATTTGGCATTTCAAATGCCAAAAAACTTACGCCTGAACGCATTTTTTTTGCTTTAACAAAAAATGCCACTAAACTCAACTGCCTCCAAACGACTTTAAATGTCTCAGTGTACATGGACAGATAAGATAACATAGAGGAGAGTTCAGGGGCTGCTGAAAAAAACGCCCAACTGCTCCTAAACATCCATTTACCATCAGCAGTGTACATGAGGCCTAACTGTGATGTGTGTGAAAGTGATGACACATCCAAATGTTATAGTTGTTGTCACTAGAACAGGAGGTGGGAGTTTGTCTTCCATTGGGGACATCTGTTTGGGTGACACCTGTCTAAGGGCTTAGTTACACCATTTCAGTAATGTACGCTATGTGCGTTGGTGTTCTGTGGTGCCATTCATTTTGAATGCCCACCCAAGTACCTCCACCTATGCGTGTTGTGGTGTGCTGCGTCAGAAAAAAATACTTTTTATAGCTTTTTCTGTCAGCCCTGGTGCATTTGCAGCACACTCAAAATGAATGGGCTGCCAAGTGGAAGTAAACTCCCTTGGTTGATTTTTACCTATAGGTAAGCCTATGATAAGGCTTACCTATAGGTTCAGTAAATATCTCCTAAACGTGCACCATTTAGGAGATATTTACTTGTGAAATCGATGGTGCTCCTGCTGTTCCTTCAGAGCCCTGTGCGGTGAACAGTGACTCCCATTCGCATGCATAGGAGTGATATCATGGCGGCTCGTCCATTTAGAGCAGGGGTCTTCAAACTATGACCCTCTAGTTGTTCAGGAACTACAGTTCCCATCATCCCTAGTCATGTCTGTGAATCTCAGAGTTTTCAATGCTTTTACAATGGGATGTGTAGTTCCGCAACAGCTGGAGGGCCGTAGTTTTAGGATCCCTGATTTAGAGGATCAGAATCAGAGCTGGCAAACCCAGAAGGGAGACGAGGTGAATATGGAAGCTCGCAGCAGTGACAGCAAGCCACGGGAGGGCTTCGTTTTAAGGTAGGTTTCACATAATGTGCCAGTATGAGATGCATACTAGCACATTATAACATTGCCTTGCAGGAGTAAACATTTTTTTTTGTTTACTGAGTTTACTACCACTTTAATGCAATGCAATGTCGTATGCAATAAAGCAATGTACCAAAGCAAACAGATATGAATCGGCCCTATGAAATTAGGGCTTCCTCTTACTTCCTGTTGTGCCTTAGGGACATAATGCAAAGGTAAATATCCTCAGCTGGACATAGGAAACAAAAGAAGAAACCAACAAGACTTTTTGCCCTTTCCTGTTCTATCAGAAAAAGGAAAAAAGTTTTGGCTATACATACACGATAATCATGAGCCGATGAAGGCCTCACTGTACTTGAAACATTGTACAGTTTTGGGTCCCTGATGTAGAATACATGAGATAGCCATCAAACAGCTGTGATGTACCCCTAGTTTTTAATTGGTATTACATTAGAGGCCTGAGCCCAATCTGGTCACAAACAGCTGGATCAGGGTCATCACATATCTATGGCTAAGATTATTCTTTTGATCTATGTCCTCTCTTAGTCTAATGCCCCGTACACACGCATCGATTATTGGCCGGGAATTTTCGGCCAACGTCCGATCGGCCGTTTTTCGGCTTGTTAGTATGATGCTTCCGACAACCGACTCCGACTTTTCGGCCGAAAAAAATCTGGTGTGCAGGCTATAAAATTTTTGTTGGCCATCAACACAACGGCCGATTTTCCGTCAGTCAGTACAGATTTCGGCAGACAAAAATCTGATGAGCAAGACTGGGCATGCTCAGAGAAGAAAAAACACATGGAAAGTAAACCATCACGTGACATCACTTCAGAAGTAGATTTTTGTTGGCTGAGAAAATTCGTGTGCAGTCTAGGCACATTCCAACCAACAAAACACCACTCTGGACAAAAGTCGTACGATCGGTCGGCCGATAATCGTTGCGTGAGTACGAGGCATTAGGCTGGCCATAGAAGAATAGAATTCCGAAAATTCATAGGAAAAGAATGTTCTAGGAAAGTTTGTTTGTTTTTATAATCATTAGCTAGGAAAAGTCTTAGCAACATTCATACGAAAATTCTCAGTACAATTTTCAAAAAATTCTAATGGCATTTAACATTTGATTTTTGGAATAAATGAACATTCATGAAAACCACATACATTGCTAGAAATTTGTTTGTTCAAGAAAAAATTTCCATCCTGCTCTTTCCAATGTTCTCATTGCAGTGGTCAAAAATAAGGCCCCTTTCACACCTGGCGGTCCGTCGGCGGACTTTGTTTTTCTCAGCGGGGGAATGATCTGCCGACCCCCCGCTGAGCAAGCAGATGGCAGCTCTGTCTCCGCGCTGTGTGTGGAGACAGAGCTGTCAGGTCCCCGCTGTTCTCTATGGGGGAATCGGATGGGAACAAACCGTCTGTCCGTTCTCATCCGATCCGATCCGCTTGACGGATGAAAAATAGGGTTTCCATCCATCCAGATTTCAGGGATCAGATGTCAGCGGAGACATGTCTCCGCTGACATCTGATGTCCCATAATAGTGATGCATGGGGCATCCGTTCAGATCCACCAAAAAAATGGACAGGCAGATCTGAACTGTGTGAAAGGGGCTTTCATGTCAATTTGACCAGCTAATGATTATAAAAACAAACAAACTTTCCTAGAACATTCTTTTCCTATGAATTTTCATTCCAAATTCTACCCATCTATCACCAGCTTTAGTCACCACTCTTACAGAACTTTCTAGTAATACAACTACCACGTCTGGTGTATTCAGTGCCGCAATACAAAGAGCATCAATGATGTTAAAGTGCATGTATAGCCAACACTTTTTTCTTTTAGTTTTGAATAGAATAGGAAATAGTTTGAAAACTTGCCAGGTTTTTATTGCTGTATTGACTCTGAAGAGATTCACCCTCTCTACTTGTCCTGGTGACCATTAACATCCGAAAAATCAAAAATTTTACACCTGTCACCTGAACAAGAGGTGTGGGTAAATCTTCCAATGGGGACATCTGTTCCGGTGACAATTAAGATTATAATTCTCTGTTTGTAGAGCTTTCCTCTCACTCTTCATCTCTGGGACAAGAAACAAAGAAAAATATCCCCAATGGGGCATAAAATGACAGGGTAACCCTTCCTTGCTCTATCAAAGACTAAAAAAATAAATTTTGTCTATACATGCACTTTAAAATATGACTTGCACTGTACAAATACCTGTTGTACTTTGTAGTGCTTATTAATCTAGCCTGTATGTTTTACTACTAGGTGTAATCTAGGTGTACTTGGATGTCAACTCAAGACTTCAACAACTGAGCATCCATACACTAGCTGCACCACCAGGGCTGCTGTTAGAAATCACTGAGCGCCATACAGTCTACCTGGCAGCCCCCCCCCCCAATTTATCAAGACAATATTTTTACTAAAAATACACTGAAATCATTATTAGCGGACACAAACATAACAGAGAACCTGTGTGAATTAGCCCTTTTTTAATTGTTTTTTACATTAAAAAAAAAATGTAAAACTTTTTTTTTTTAAATGTTAAAAAGTTTTACAATGATTTTATTTTACAATTTAAAAAAAAGGGGGCACATGGGAGGGGGGGGGTCAGAAGCAGGCAGAACAAGGAGGGGGATCGATGTCAGAGAAGGAATTACGGGTATGATGCCCTGTGTCTGTGTCTCTCCCTGTAGCAGGTGAAAACTGGCAGGAGGAGGGGAAAATGGCTTTCAGCTGCTGCAGAGATCCACACAGGGCTTCCTTCTGTAATTGCCCCTCTGCCCGACTGCACCGATTCCTAGTGCTGTTGGGGGAGCCCACTACAGGAGGACTGGTGGTTGCCCCCTATCAGTGGCAATGTGCACTGCCATCCCACTCTACTAGATGGGGAAAAAAAAAAGTGCTTTGGATCTCACAGTCCTTACTCCAAAACCCACAATGTAACTTACACTTTAAAGAAATATAAAGTGTGCAGCTTCCTAACACTCTTTATTTTCTATGGACAGAGCTTGATGCTCCAGGTGGCGAAAACTGCTCTAGAGAAAGAAGAGGCTGACGCAGCTGCTGACAAAGAACGTTACCTGTCTGAAAACTGCCCCCCTCTGAGCCTCCCAAGTTCCTTGCAAGATCTTCAGGTACCATAGGATTTAACACTCCTTATCTTTCCGTTAGGAAGTGGTTTCTCATAGGTTGCCATTGGTGATTTCTCTTTCTTAGTGAATAAGACTGACAGCGCCAGTCTTCATTAGCAAAGATATTGAGGAAATACAGTCTGCATTGTGCATTGAAATCAGTCAAATTCTCCTTCCATACCTATGTTACAGATTCATTTCTTCTAGGTTTTGATAAACTAGGCAAAGTGATCTGATTATTAACACAATGTGGTTTCTACGGGGTACAGAAGGTTGAACAGATCAACGTTCTATCAGTAGTAACAGCTCAAGCTAAAAGTAGATTTTACTATATGGTACTGGCTTGGATTATCTAAATTTAAAAGTACAGTCATAAGGAAAAGTAAGAACGCCCATAGAAATTGTTGACTTTGTTAACATATTGGAAGAGGTAAACATTAGATCTTGATTCAAGTAGTGCTTAAAGATAAAGGTGACATGCTTGAACAAAAAATGCATGCAATTGATATGGTATATTCATTTTAATTATCTAAATTAACAAAAGTGCAGATTTATCATATGGAATAAGTAAGTACATCCCTACATTTACCACCACTTCAAATCTATCCAAGTAGAACCCAGTGTTTCACACTGGATGTAAATGTTTAGAACCTCCTAATGTCCGCTGTTCTCATTTCTATTGACATGTGTGGTGTTATCATGCCAAGATCAATAGGGCTCTCTGGGTCCCTCAGAAAATAAGTTGTGGATGCCTAAAGTCAGCCATAGACGGATCAAAATTTGGCAGGTCCAGCAGAAACTGGCGGAATTTCATACCTGTCTATGGGCAGGCTTCTTGTACTGAAGTTGATCCATCAATCAACTTCAGCACAACTAACCTGTCTGGGTTTTTTTGCCTGATCACTGTCAGGTGGCTATGTCCACCAACAGTGGTCATTGTATTCTACCCATATGGAAGGCTTCCCAAGCTCCATGTCAGCAGAACACAATTGCGCTGTGGGGGGATTCAACACAGTCAGTGTTGATGGGGGAATCAAGCAATTTTCTTTTCTTCAACATGTAGTTGAAAAAAAGAAATCTGCATAATGTATGGCCTGTCTTAAGGCATTTTTCTCTCTCATGCTCAGCGATCATAACCATTTTTAGTTGACAATATATAATGTTCACGAAATTTCTCGTCCAATTTTTTTTGTTTTTTTTTGGGACGTTTGTTCCTAGACTTACGGGTCGTCAGCAACTTCAGATCATGCGCGGTCTTTTGTATCCAATTTTTTGCGGATGTACTGCATCCACATTAAACGAAAATTGGTCGTGCTGGGGACGGAAGATAAAAATTTTGGTGTTTGTCCCTCCGTTTTTTTTTTTTCGTTGAAAATGTCGGCATCGGCTGCTGAAAGTTGTGTACACACTAACCGAAAATCGTACAATTTTACCTCGGGCGGGAATTTTCGGCAGATTTTCTACTAGTGTGTACCCCACTTAAGAGTCTGGTATCAATCAATCAACTGCAAGGACAATACTCCGCAATCATCATAGATTTCAAACACCTGATAATTAAACCCAAGAGCTGACAGGTTCATTTTAAAAGAAGTCCCCAAAAATCCTAAAATATCATTTTAGGGTGGTCAGTCAAAGTGCATGCAATCAGAAAGAGATTGCACCAATGCAACTTTCATGAGAAGTGTGTTAAGAAAAAGAATTTGCTGTCCAAAAAGAACATTAGAGTAAGGCTGGTCATACATGGATATGTGGGTGAGGTGGAAGGGGGAATTCTTCCCGCAATGCTTTTGTATTCTGATAGCAGGGATTTTTCCATTGTCAAAATACATTGATCAGCACTGCAGCCTGTTCCAGTCTCTGCGATTGAAAATTAATATCGATTTGACCCCGCTAATGATTACAAAAATGAACAAAGGTTCTTACATCAAAAAATGTTGAAGTAAATTCTACTTGTGTATACCTAGCTTTAGAAATACATTTTGTACAGTAATAGCTTTTCTAACAGTTTAATCTATTATTAAGAATAAAAAAAAACATTTCTTGGTAAATCAGTTAGTGTCATGTAGATTTTGATTACCTGTTGTGTATAAATCTACAACAATTCAGTTAGTGCAGAGTTAACATAGTTTTTTTTATTTATTTTGTTTGTTAACTTCCTTATCTTCATCCAGGAATTCTGCAAGAAGTTACATGCCAAAATTGATGTGGTTGATGAGGAGAGGTACGACATGGAGGTCAAAGTCCAGAAGAGCTCCAAAGAGGTACATTTTTGACTTATAAAGTCATGACTTTCTTCATAACTTCGTTATTATCAGACAGACTGCCTCTGAACTCTTAGGGGAAAACGAGCAGTTAGAAGTGGTTGGTGATGTATACGTACAGTGGTTGATAATGTATACTAATCTATAAATCAGAGGAATTTATCGAAGAACTAACAAGGACTGCAGTGGGTTCCAATGACCAGGTGACTTAATCAAGGATGGCCAGATATGTCCTTACACCTTGTTCTTGGGGGATATTTGCATCTATATTTATGGTTAAGTTGCTTTGGTAACCTACTGGATATACATTGACATTTTCAGATTGTATTGATTAGGTTTTTAATGATACCACTGTGAAAAACCTAATTAACATGCAATGTTTATCTGTGTATATGATTGCTGGGGTACCACTGCTTAAAGCAAACCAGTGTTAGGGAAAACAGGACAGTGCCACGCATAGATCAGGCAACTCCAGAAACCTACACATTGGGTATGATTATTTTCAGAGAGTCCACAGTCCTGATAAAAAGGATCCTCTGAGATTTAGTAAGCACCCTGGTTGAATGTGTCTTGCCCACCCTGTGTGCATCACTATTAGTTGGTAAGGATGCCCATCTTTGATATGCCATAAGGGTGTTGGAAGGGGCAAGCAGTGCTGGTGGATACTTGTATTGGTCACTTTTTATTCAGTTTTGGGGCTATTGGGGCACTGTACAAAAAAGGAGACCTAGGTGGGCACATCTGATTGTAGAAGTGGGAGGGAGCAGGCAGAGCTATTAATTAAATTAATGGGTTTTGAGCACTATACAGAGAAGTAGACACAAGCCAATGCATCTGGGAGATGAAAAGGGGCAGGGAGAGCTGGTGCCCATATGATTTGGTTGTTTTTTTCTATCAATCTAGTTTATGGACAGCCTATAGCAGCCTTTCTCAACCATTCCAAATAACTTTCCAGGCTCAGGGAACCCCTTAAAAAATACTATATCTACAACTCATGATACATTTGTGTGATGGTCAGTGAGAAGAATGTTCTTTACACTTGGGATCATTGGGAAGAATTCCCCCTTACAGATCGCTAAAAAGATTAATGGTGTCAGTGGGAACTTATCTGAGAGGCAGAAATTGCTCATTGTTCACCCTCCTCCCTTGCAACCTCTGAAGGAACCCTAGGGATCCATGGAACCCTGGTCTACAGGGAAGCAGACCTAGGCAAGCCCATGCTGTTGTATCACCCACTGCTTCATTTATCTTGACGAGGTATCACTTTCATGCTGCTGGATTCCCCAATAGATCTTTTTTTTTGTGTTGTGGAAAATCTATAAAAGTAGTGTTAGCCCCCGTTCACATTAGGTCGCTCCGACTTCTGGGGCGACCTGTGAAGTCGCGTGCACCGCGACTTGCACGGACTTCATAAAATGAATGTCTATGCAGGTCGCCCCGAAGTAGTACAGGACCCTTTTTCTAAGTCGGAGCGACTTGTGTCGCTCCTATTAGAACCGGTCCTGTACTACTCAATGGACCCGACGGTGCGCGACTTGCCAGGCTGACCAAGTCGCCTGGCAAGTCGTAATAGTGTGAACCGGCTCTTAGACTCTTATTATCTTATTATATAACTTTGTAATGGACATGGGAACTAAGCAGAACTAAAAATTCTAGTGACGATATGTTGCCATTTAAAGGCTATATAAGAAGCCAGCATGTGTATCAATTTGCCAGCAGCCACACAAAATTAAAATATCAGTCACGTAAAAGAAATGTGGTCTTGGAAGAGGGTGAAGAAAAAATGTATTTGGGATCTATATGTTTTGAAGCACTTTAAGTTTATTGGTTTCTAGTGTTTTGTGGCTCAATACAATCTGCCTTTGTCCATGTGTCAAAGAGTAGCACAGGTACTAGGGGCAAACAGAGAGAAATTATGATATATAAAATCCAAATTTGCACAACACTTTAAGGGAAGGAAAAAAAGTACAGAACACGTTTAGTAAAGTGAACAGAAAAAAGCTTTGTGCACCTTAATATAACTTCATAAAAGAATGAAACGATCTTAAACTAAAACTTTCTTTGATTCTGTTCACAGCTGGAAGACTTAAACCAGAAAATCTTTGACCTGAGAGGTAAATTCAAGAGGCCGGCACTCAGACGTGTGCGTATGTCTGCTGACGCTATGCTCCGTGCCTTGTTGGGTTCCAAACACAAGGTCAACATGGAGCTCCGTGCCAACCTCAAGCAGGTCAAGAAAGAGGACACTGATAAGGTGAGACTTCAGCCAAACACATTCCACCATTTTACTGAAACAATTTTTCCCCGTGTCCAGTTATGGAGATTCACCCTCTCTATTTGTCCTGGTGACTACTGTCTCTGGAACAGCAATAGAGGGGAAATCTTCCAATGGGCACACATGTACCAGAGACTTGTTCGATTTCCTTTCACTTACAGATTTGTCTCAACACAAAAAAAGAAAGGAATTGAGATAATGATGGCAAAAAAACCTGAACAGGGTTGCCAACTTTGAGTAAATTTACAAACAGTTTGTAAAATCCCTAATTTTTGCATCTGTCCATGAACGTCCATTATGGACATGCAGACTGCATGTCTTTAATAGATATTCATGGACAGATGCAAAAAAAAAAATGGGATTTTACATACTGTTCATAAATGTAATGAAAGTTGGCTACCTTGAACCTGATAGGGGTTTTAACTATTCTCTACACAAGGAGTCTCCAACCTTTCTAAACAAAGGGCCAGTTTACTTCAGACTTTAGGGGGGGAAGACTGTGGTCATTGGAAGTTGAAATTGTCCTGGCATCAGTGGGAGTAAACAGTTCATCGTTGGCATTAGAGGAAGAAATAGTGCCCCATTGTTGAGGTCAGTGGGAGGAATAGTGCCCCATCCTTGATATCAGTAGGAGGAAAAATGCCCGATTGTTGGTGTCAGTGGGAGGAATAGTGCCCCATCATTGGTCTCAGTGGGAGGAATAGTGCCCCATCTTTGGTGTCAGTGGAAGGAATAATGCCCGATTGTTGGTGTGAGTGGGAGGAATAGTGTCTTGCAGAAGTGGGGAGGAAGAGTGCCCCAAGGGCCGGATACAAACTAGCAAAGGGCTGCAGTTTAAATACCACTGCTCTACACTTTTTCAAAATAGAAAACCATTTCTTGACTAAACTAGATATTCTGTAATGGGCCTTTAGGTATGGAAAGGACAAGTATAATGAAGACAACTGTGCAACCAGTCAGGACACATTCAGTAAATGGTTGGAGAAAATATAACGCTTGAATATTTCTCTGTCCACAGGAGAAGGATCTCCGTGATGTTGGTGACTGGCGTAAGAACATTGAAGAGAAATCCGGCATGGAAGGCAGAAAGAAGATGTTCGAGACAGAAGCTTAAGCCGCTTTACCATGACCATAGTTATCTTCAACCCCAAGCTGCCAAAGACACCCGCTTCACCATATCACAGCGTTTCCCTGGCAACCCGAGGGTTAACCCCTCTGCTGCTCGGCTTACACACACTTTACGGCAGCCAAGGGGTTAATGAAGTCTTACTTCTTCCTTCTACTCTCCTCAATTTAAACCCAAGAGAAAGTCTTACAGTATGTTTTGGACTGCTGAGGGGGGCTGCAGAGTTCCCCTCTGTTTTAGCCACAGTCTGGTTCTGCAGGTGCTGTGTTATGTGGACGTAAGAACCGTGTAAATAAAGCTTGTGACGTCCTTTATGGTTTGTGATACCTGATGCGTAGATGACGTCACTTCTAATTTTTCGGGGTCACTGGCCGTGTCTCCTCTTTTCATTTCTGTCTGATGTCAGATCTTACTGCTGGAACCACCACCACTGCCACTGGAAGGAGGAATTGATTCTGGGGATAAGAAAACTCTGGGGCTGGGAAGGTGTCTTTCCTGAGTACATCAGTAATTACCAGGGCAATGTTTTATGGACAGTTTGGCGTTTATATGTCAAAAGCATATGACGCACAGGGTAGAAGATATATATTAAAATGTAAACAATGTAGCATGGAGGGTCATAGTATAATAGTGATAAATAACACCCCTTTCTTGGAATATCTGAAAATGCTGTTTGTAAATGGCTCAATACCGGAGTGTGCACCTCCAAGCCTGAGGATCGCTTACATGGCTAATCTTATGGGCTGTGCACATCCAAGGGCCTAATGCATAACAGAATCCTGTACATATGTGAAAAAGCCGGGGTTAACGCTAGCACTTAGAAATTCAGCTCAATACTTCTTTTGCATGCAGTGTGCCCGGAAGCAATTATAAGCATCAAGAAAGTGCACCCAGTGCCCTTTTTGATGCCTTATTCTAATCACACTGTATGTTTAATTTCTTTGGTCTTTTTAAATTAGTCATAACATGTACTGACAATGTTCAGAGCGCTGATTTCAATGACAAGCACTTAGAATTTATTACTTACAGATCTGACTACAGTAAACTTTCATATTATTGGCATTGCCGAGTCATTCACAAGGCAGCCTAGGCAGGAGCCCAGGCCCTAGTTCAGTGGTCGCCAACCTTTTGGATCTCATGGACCACAAAACTTAAAATTTTGAATCCCGCGGACCACTAACAAGAATTTTACATGTCTTACACACACAATGCTTCAGCTCTCTGCCCCCCTCGCACTCTGCATCACAATGCTGCCTTACACAGACTTATTGGATCTCACCTCCTTATCCAGCCTTGGATCTCACCTCCTTATCCAACCATATGCTCAAGCTCTGTGCTCCCTTCCACAGTTTGTGATCAGCACTGCTTTTGGATGTCCCCTCCTTCTTCACCTCCCACTCTCTTCAGTACTCCCAGCACCTCCCTCTGAGTTTAAAGGTGCTGGAACTTCAGAGGAGGTATCAGGTATCAATGCGCTCTGACAGTATTGACTGTCAGCGCACATTGAGAACAACACTGAAAGCAACATTAGGCGGTATACATCTGCCACATTTTTGATTTGCGGTGGAACCTTTGGGGGCCACCAACATTTTCTCACAGACCATCAGTGGTTCACGGATCACTGGTTGGGGACTGCTGCTCTAGTGAATGTCCAGGGGGCCAGCTACAACCTCAGTCTCAGTAAACCAGGGGGATCAAAGCTGTGCATCCACTTTTAGGCACTTGTGACTGATGGGGCAAGCCATTCCAGTACAGAAGACACAGACAGGGCAGTTTCAATGTGCATTGTAAATCTCTTATCAATTTTATTCAAAGGGATATTGGGGTCAAAACTGTCACCTTGCCCAAGGACCCATTCTGCCTTAATCCATTTCTGCTTATAGAAAGCCTGTCATAATAAAAATATATGGACTGCAATTACTTACCTCCTTTTAAAATTGTTAGTTGATTAGTTATCAAGCTGATCCTCTGCGTATGAGTCACTGATCAAGAACAAATTTGCAGCAAGCGAAGTCATAGCTCCTTATAAGCATACTTGTTCCAGGTCAGTTGTCGTATTAAAATTAATCTTTACTATGAGAAATATGAAAGCTGCCATTGCTGATCTCCCTTTGAAAATGCTATTTACCTGGCTAAGGTATAACATTTTGCAAAGAGATATAACATTTTGCAAAGTGTGGTTAAATAATACTGCATATAAAGCTAGCTATTCTTGCTAGGCCAAAATGTAACTCATTAAACCTCCTCTAGAGGAAATACGCTGCTCTCATATAAAAAGAGACAATCACAAGTCAGAGAAAATGTTCTGCTCCGCGAGAACATAGATTTGTGTGTGGGAGAGAGGTGAGTAAATCTACAGGTTCAAGAAAATACCTCTACAGTATTGCACATATGTCAGTGAACCTTCCTGTACTCATGAATGACGATAGGACATGTACAAACATTACACACTGAGAACATAGGTGTGCACAGCCTATTGCATTAGGGTGTGCACTCCAAAGCTGTGTGTGTGTGTATAGGTATATACTGTATATATACACAGTAGGGCAATGGACAGTGTCACTAGGGCAGTGGACGATATCAGTAGGGCAGAGAATATTGTCTGTAGTTTAATTGTATTATTATTTTTTTATGATTACTTACCATTTTATTTTTATTATTTTTTACAATTTTTTTTACAATCATTTTTTATAATTTTTTAATTTTTTACAATTTTTTAGGAGCCCTATTGGGGAGCTTTGGTAAAATGTCAGGGCTCTAAACAGACCTGATGTCTCACTTTTCAAAAAGAGATTCCCCAGTCCCTTTCTCTGCAGCCAAGCAAGCAGCAGAGGAAATCTGTGCAGCACAGGGTGATTAGGGTGTGCCCAGGCACACCTGGCACACCCTGTGCGCACGCCTATGACTGAGAAGTAACTCAAAGTAATAAAAAGAAAGAAAACCAACAGTTTTTTAAAATATATATATATTTATTTATTACAATTGCTTATAATAGCGCCATCAATTTACACAGTGCTTTTTACATAAATATAGTACATTCACATCAGTTCCTGCCCTCAAGGATCCTACTATCTAAGGTCCCTAACTCAGCATTCATACATACACATACTAGGAAAAATTTAGACATGAGCCAATTACCCTACCAGCATGTCTTTGGAGTGTGGGAGGAAACCAGGGTACCCGGAGGAAACCCACACAGGCACAGGGAGAACATGCAAACCCTGGGCAGGTAGTGCTATATATATATATATATATAGATATACACACATGTATACACACACACACTGTTTTTTTTTTTACTAAAGGCAAACCCACTGTACACTACACTTGGAAGTGCAGTCGCTGTGGATCTGAGGGGGAGATGCAAGGAAAATAAAAAAAAAACAGCATTTTTGCTTGCACATGATTGGATGATAGAAATTAGCAGAACTTCCCCTCATTTCGATCTTCCCCTCAGATCTACAGCGACTGCATTTTCAAGTGCACTTGTAGTGCACAGTGGATTTGCCTTTAGTAAATCAACCCCACTGTATATATAATACTTGAGTAGAGTTAAGGGCATCCTGATAGCAACCAGCCTCATTCCATTTGACATTTTGATGATGCAAGTTACAAAATCAGGATATCCAATTTTTTTAATCTGGGCAACAAACACGAGGCCATTATGTAACCATAGAAACATAGAAACATAGAATGTGTCGGCAGATAAGAACCATTTGGCCCATCTAGTCTGCCCAATATATCTGAATCCTATGAATAGTCCCTGGCCCTATCTTGTATGAAGGATAGCCTTATGCCTATCCCATGCATGCTTAAACTCCTTCACTGTATTTGCAGCTACCACTTCTGCAGGAAGCATAAATGCTATTTACTTCCAAAATATTTTTAAGAAATTTTTAGAGGAATCTGACTGGCTGCTCTGGGCAGGAACCCAGTTCTTTCACTTTAATAAATTCCACTGGCTGAAGGTTCATAGAGCAGTAGTCTGCAGCCAAACTGCAACCCAGGGGCAAGATGCAACCCTTTGCTTGCTAATATCAGGCCCTTGGCACTATTCCTCCCACTGACACCAACAATGGGGTACTAATCCTCCCACTGACACCAATGACAGGGCATTATTCCTTCCCCTGATACCAACGATGGAGCACTATTCCTCCCACTAATACCAGTGATGGGGTCATGTTTACTCCCATTGACGCCAAGTCATTTTCTACTTTCACTGAAAGACTGGCCACCAAAAGTATGATAAACAGTAAACTGGCCCTTTGTTTGGTAAGTTTGGAGACCCCTGATCTAGAGCAGCCTTTCTCAACTAGAGTTGTTCCAGAGGTTGCTAGGGATTCCATGATCAATGAGCAATTCCTGCCTCTCAGATAAATAACCCTTGAAGGCAATGATGTTTTTAGACCCTTGTAAGAAGGGGATTCTTCCCAATGACCATCAAAGTATTGAGCTTTCTTCACACTGACCTCCATGATTATGTACCATACGTTGTAGATACAGTAAATTGTCAGGAGTTCCTCCATGTTAAAAAGGTTGAGAAAGGCTGATCTAGATATATTTTTGTCATTGAGTGAACATTTTGTTGAGGAACTGGGGAAGTTTACAACTCTGGGAGCTTGGAGACTGATAAATGTTAACATAAAATACATTATATTACCAAAAGTATTGGGACTTTACACACACATGAACTTTAATGGCATCCCAGTCTTAGTCCGTAGAGTTCAATATTGAGTTGGCCCATACTTTGCAGCTATAAAAGCTTCAGCACTTCTGGGAAGGCTGTCCACACGATTTAGGAGTGTGTCTATGGGAATGTTTGACCATTCTTCCAGAAGCGCATTGTGAGATCAGCCACTAATGTTGGATGAGAAGACCTGGCTCACCATCTCTGCTCTAATTCAAAGATGCTCTATCGGGTTGAGGTCAGGACTCTGTGCAGGCCAGTCAAGTTCCTCCACCCCAAATCCGCTCATCCATGTCTTTATGGACTGGTCCAAATCATTTGGTGGAGGTGGGGATTATGGTGTGGAGTTGTTTTTCAGAGGTTGGGCTTTGCCCCTTAATTCCAGTGAAGGGAACTCTTAAGGCAGCATACCAAGACATTTTGGACAATTTCATGCTCCCAAAATTGTGGGAATAGTTTGGGGATGGCCCTTCCTGTTTTAACATGACTGCGCACCAGTGCACAAAGCAAGATTAAAAAAGACATGGATGAGCAAGTTTGGGGTGGAGAAACCTGACTGTCCCTATGGAACACCATTAGAATGAATGAGAGCGGAGACTGTGAACCAGGCCTTCTCTCCAACAACAGTGCCTGACCTCTCAAATGCTCTTCTGGTCAAACATTCCCATAGGCACACTCCTAAACCTTGTGCACAGCCTTCCCATAAGAGTTGAAGCTGTTATAGCTGCAAAGGGTGGGTCAACTCAATTTTGAACCCTACAGACTTAAGCCCCGTACACAGGATCAGATTATTGAACGATCTGTCGTCCGTTTTTTGTGGCATGCTAGTCTGATGTGAAAAGTGAAGAGGTTATTTTCATACGAATTTTCCCGTACGACAGAATTCTACTTCAGAATTGATGTCATGTGTTGGATTGCTTTCTATGTGTTCTTTCGTCTCTGAGCATGCCTAGTCTTGCTCTTAATATTTTTTTCCATGGAAATCTGTACTAATGAGACGAAAATCGGACGTTGTTTTGACAGACGACAAAAATTTTATAGCCTGCACATCAGGATTTTGTCGGCCGAAAAGTCGAAGTCGGCTGTTCAAAGCACCATACTAACAATCCGAAAATCAACAGATCGGTTGTCGGACGAAATTTCCCTTCAGATTTTCTTATCGTGTGTACGGGCCTTAAGACTGGGATGCCAATAAATTTCATGTATGTGTAAAGGCAGGCGTCCCAATACTTTTGGTAATATAGGGTATATATTCCTCCATCATTAAATGTCAAAAAGGATACAGATCAAACAAAGTTCTCCAACTAGAAAGGCATAGTCGCTCATCCATCACATGACATGTGATACATATTTTTGTATATCTAGGGAAAAAAATAGGAACTGTGCTAAAATAAAAGATTATGTCATGTTAGGAAATGTTTGGTTGCTGAATAATCATATTTGCAGCAGCATATTGAGCTGGTTACAGTCACCAACTTTAGCGACTACAACTTTTATCGTTGTCTTTCAAGATTAAGACCGATGTCATGTAGGCTACATTTACACTTTAGTGTTTTTCATGCGGTACTATGACAATACAGCAAGTTTGTAGCGGTTTCAGATCATTGACACTAAATTGCATGTTTAAGGGGGTTTTAAAAATAAACGTAAAAAATGAAAACATAATATATAAAAAGAATAATGAGAAATGAATATGTAACAAAATATTTATATTCAAAGTAGAACTTAGAGCCGGTTCACATTCATGCGGCTGCGGCGTTCGCATGTAATGTCGGAGCGCACTGCTCCGACATTACATGCGATTGGCTGTGCGGTGCGAGTTTAGCCATACACTTTGTATGGCTAAATTCGCACCACACCCGCAGTAAACATGCACAGGACCCTTTTTTTGCTGCCGCATCAGGATCGGATCGCACAGCGGTTCACACTTGTGCGATCCGATCCCGTGCAAACTGCAAGATCGCACTGCGATATGCGATCAAACTGGGGGTGTCGTTAAGATTACATTGACACCCCCAGCGTATCGCATATGGCAGTGTGAACTGCCGGGGGTGCGTTTGCGATGCGGGAACAGGCTGCGAATTCGCAGCCTTCCCGCATCGCATAAGTGTGAACCGGGGCACAAAGTTGCACATTATGCAGCAAAATTAGCAAGATTAATTGATATAATCTTAAAGCTTAATGGATAAGTCCACCCTAAAACGAAAATCAATGCATCTATAGACCTCCACGTTGTAACACTAACCTATCTAGCCCTGTAAAGAAGAAATCAGTATACTTACCTTTTTTGAAGCCGATCCGACCCGATCCCACGCAGAGCTGTCAGCTGCGGCTTTACTGTGGAGGCGGGTGCAGAGGACACAGCCGACAACGGAAGCCCTATAGTAAGTCTATGGGTGACGTCACAACAACCCATTCATTTCACAGCCGTTGTCGGCCGTGTCCTCTGCAGAGCTTCTGCCGCTGGAAATTGGGTTGGATCGGCTTCAAAAAAGGTAAGTAGTACAGTACACTGATTTCTTCTTTACAGGGCTAGATAGGTTCGTGTTAGAACGTGGAGATCTATAGATGCAGGGATTTAGTTTTAGGGTGGACTTATCCTTTAATTTCAGACAAACAAATAATATACATACAGTAAACGCCCCTCCATTGCGGGGGTTACGTTCCGGACCCAGCCGCGAAAAGTGAAAATCCGCGAAATAGAAAAACCCTATTAAAATGCATTGTAGGCATGTCACTGTACGTGTAAAAGCATTTTAAGGTCTTTAAACACACTTTTAAAACAATAGAAACTCATTTGAACACATAAAAGATACTGAGAGACATAGCAAGAGCTATGGAAAACACAAAAATATTTCATTTTTAATGATTTATATAGTAAAATAACATTACAAAAAAAACCGCAATATACCGGGACCGCAAAAACTGAACCGCAATGCAGCGGGGGTTTACTGTAATGGGATATGTTTTACCTGAAAAAGGATTTGTGCTACTGTCCTGTTCTAGGTTTTCCACTGCTCTGCCACACAGTCCAGCCCTGTCTGAGTTTAACCAGTTGCAGTTCAAGAAGAAGCAGCAGACTGAAGAGCCCATCTCTTGGTCATTCTGCTCTATCCTTCTATCAGCACATGAGCACTGTGACCAGAAGAGGATTGGGTTGGAGGTCAGGGGGGCATTTGCTGCCTAGCCCAGTCCAACAAACATATATTTGGCTAGTTGCCCTAAGTAATGATACATTTCCATTTAACATTAAGTGACGCATGATGGAAATGATACAGCTCCTCTCTCCTTGTTCAGACCTGTGATGATGGCAGCTGGCACTGAGAAGCCTTCCAACTTGAACTTCCTTTGCAGCTCCGAAATAATTTGTGACTAATGCCAAGGACTGCAAGGGAAGCTGATCTTTGGAGATGTGATTTTGTATTATGAAAGAATCATCTAGAATGTATTTGACCTCAAATCAAACGTTTTCGGTCCTACCCTGAGGCCTGGTTTACACCTATGTGTTTTTCAGTGCGTTTTCAATTTTGCAGAAACACATTACAGTCCATTTAACATGGTTTCCTATGGGTCATATTCACATCTGTGCGTTTTCCACCGGTGCTTTTTTACACTGATCGTCGGCCGAACGATCGGGCGTCTTTTGTCCAGGGCTGTCGTGTCTGTTGAAAATTGCAAAAGACTGCACACGAATTTTGTCGGCCAACAACAGCCGACTGCAGAAGTGATGTCATGTGATGGTTAACTTTCCTTGTCTTTTTTCTTTTCTGAGCATGCCCAGTCTTGCAAATCTGCTGTCTGTCGGCCGAAATCTGTACTGACTGGCGAACAATCGGCCGTTCTGGTGTTGGCCAACAAACATTTTAATGCCTGCACGACAGATTCTGTTCGGCCGAAAATGCGCTTCATCATACTAACAAGCCTACAATTGGCCGATCGGTCGTCGGCCGAATATTTACGGCCGACAATCGGTACGTGTGTACGGGGCTTTAGACTTACCAAAACCATATAATATGAGGTCAAACCTAAACACTTTCAATTTGTATGCAATCTGACAGGCCCTTGCACTACATAGAAAAGGTAAATCTGAAGGAAATCTAACCACAAAAGTTGGATAGTGTGTATCCAGCTTTAGGAACAAAAAATGCAACCTGCTGCAGGCAAAAAAGTCCCTGAGGCCTAGTTCACACCTTTGCGTTCTTCAGTGCATTTTCATTTTTTGCAGAAACACACTACAGTCCATTTAACATGGTTTCCTAGAGGTCACATTCACATCTGTGCTTTTTCCACTGGTGCGTTTTTTAGAAAGGGTCAGGGACTTTTTTTTGCAGGTTACACTTTTTGTTCCATAGATTTCAATGGAAATGCAGCAGAAACATATCAGAAACGCAGTGCTTGCATTTTTAATGGATTTCTGCTGCATTTTTGCTGGTGACTCCCGCAAGACAGCAGACACCTCCCAAAAATGCAAAACACTTAAAAAATGCAATAAAAATGCATCAAAAATGTGTGTGAAAAATGTAAAACGCACCCGGAAAACGCATCAATTGCAGCCTGCATAGGTGTGAACTGGGCCTGATGGCAGAACAACTGATTGGCTCATGCTGCTTCTCTCTCTTCAAGTCTGAGAGCTTTCATACTTGGGACTGCAAGAGGTTGATATCAGGTTGAATTTTATTTATTTACACTGTTTTCCTAAAAAATGCATTTAATGACATATAAGTCAACACAGAATTTGCCTGGAGTTCAACTATATACTGTAGATACCGTCCAGTCAGAATTGCCAAATAAACCTTGAGGCCCAGGTTCACACTGGTACGACATACGCTCTGACTTTAAAAGCAGGTCGCATGATGTGTATAAATCAATGGTTCCTTATGAGAGCCATCTTAAAGCAGATCGTCACTGCATCTGAGCACCAAATACGCTATTCATTCAATTTTAATATTAAATGCAAGCTCCCCCATCCATCCCTGTCTCCATGCTTAATTTTGGTGAGAAATCACTTTGAAAACCCCCACCTAGCATTTCTGGCCATGGCAATCTTGAGTAAAGCCCCTTACACACGTACCGATCGTCGGCCGAAAAGCTTCGGCCGACGACCGATCTGCCGATTGTAGGCTTGTTAGTATGATGCCTCCGACAACC
Organism: Pelophylax lessonae; assembly: GCF_965119305.1. NCBI lineage: Eukaryota > Metazoa > Chordata > Amphibia > Anura > Ranidae > Pelophylax > Pelophylax lessonae. Next base: position 76,608,403 of record NC_138777.1, read on the forward strand.
GACAGCGCACATTCGGCCGAAAAGAATCTGTCATGCAAGCATTAAAATTTTTGTATGCCGACACCAGAGCGGCCGATTGTTCGCCAGTCAGTACAGATTTCGGCCGACAGACCGCAGATTTGCAAGACTGGGCATGCTCAGAAAAGGAAAAACACAGGGAAAGTTAACCATTACATGACATCACTTCTGCAGTCGGCTGTAGTCGGCGGACAAAATTCTTGTGCAGTCTTTTGCACTTTTCAACCGACACCGACAGCCCTGGACAAAAGACGTCCGATCGTTCGCCGATGATCGGTACGTGTGTACGGGGCTTTAGGGCAGATGATTTATGTAGCATTTACTTCCTGCCCTTAGCTCAAGTATGCATACAGAAAAGTGTGCTTAGCTGAGAAAACCCCTCCTCCTCTCTTCACCTCCTGAAGACTCCTGGGATGTATGACATCATTTTCCTAGGCAGGAAACCAGGAAGTAGCTGAAAAAATGTAAAAATAAAGTTTAGAACAAGTAAATATGATATACTTTCCTATCTATTTACTAATGCTAGCAGCATGAAGGTTAAAAATAATCACTGTTAAGTGGGAGAGTGAAGTTCACCTTTAACTCGTCCAATACAAGTCGGTCCGACTTTAAAAAAAAGTTTGCTGCACTACTTTGGCCTGACTTTGGTCCATTTTCAGCCCATTGAACATCACTGAAGTCGGAACAAAGTCAGGTCATCATCCTAACCAATGTGACTTGTGGCATGCGACTTGTGCTCTGAGGATCTTGAACACCATGCCAAAATGTAAAAAGAAAGCGGCGTGGGGTTCCCCCCCCCCCCATTCCATACCAGGCCCTTTGAGTCTGGTATGGGTCTTGAGGGGAAACCCCACGCCAAAATAAAAAAAAAATGGCAAGGGGTCCCCCCCAAGACCATACTAGATCGAAGGGTCTGGTATAAATTTTAAGGGGAACCCCCATGCAAAAAAAGAGAAAATAAATGGCATGCCCCCCCCAAATCCATACCAAACCCTTATCTGAGTAAGCAGCCTGGCAGGTCAGGACAGGTGGGGGGAGAGTGAGCTCAAAGGGCCTGGTATTGTTGGATCAAAATCAGGTCCCGTTTATTGAAGTTGCATAGAAGTTGGACATGAAGTCGTAGGGCAAAATCGGATCAGAAGTCATCTGACTTCCATGTCGGAGCAGTGTGACTCCGGCCTGATATGCATACAGAGAGCTATACGTGTTCGCACAGGGTCTGGCTGCTGACAGAACATCCTGATGGAAGCCACTGAAGTTACTGAGATTGCTCAACCTGAAGGCCCAGGTCAGTGCAGTCCACCACCTGTTATAAAAAACACTCTTGACAGGAGAAAAGCAGCTTCAAAAACGTTCAAGTTTTTGCAAATGCATTTAGACACGTTTAGGCGTGTCAAGTGCTTGTGTGTTTTTATTGACTTAATTGGCCAGAATAATAATTTATTCTAGCCACTCCAATAAATAAAGGCTCAAACACTGGCACTTAGGCCTATTTACACGCGTTTAGGTGTTTTTACAGCCAAAAACGCTCCTCTCTTGAATGCACAAGTGATATTTTTTTTTCTGATGCTTAACTCTTGTAACACCTATGTGTGCATGAACACATAGACTAGCATGCAGAGGTGAAAAAAAAAAAAATTTCAAACGCCCTCAAAAAAGCCGTTTTTTTAAGCTCAAGTGTGCATGAGGCCTAAACATTCAGATTTCACCATGCCTATCATGTTAGCATAGGCGTGCTGAGGGGGTGTGCCTGGGCACACCCTAAGCACCCAGTGAGGCGCAGATTCCCCCTGCTGATTTTTCACCAAAGCCCCCCAACAGGGCTCCTAAAAATTTTTTAAAAATAATACGAAAATAAAATAATAAAAATAAAAAATGATTGACACCAACCGCTACCTTTCTGATACGTCCATGTTTTGATTTGAACATTTTAAAATGTTTTTTTACATGTATTCATAAGAGTGTGTGTGTGTGTATACGCATATGTTTCTGAGCTTCGGGGTGCACATCCTAATGCCTTAGGCTGCGCACACCTATGCATGTTAGTTAGATACATCTTACAGTATATCTCATGATCAAATTTGCTCAATTTCAGAGCACCTCCAATAACTTACTCACTACCATTAGGCCCCGTTCACATTGCAGCGACCCGACTTTGCCGGGCAACCTCATAGGTCACGGTGCGCTGCTCGCCCCACGACCTCGGAGCGGCCGGCACGGACTTCATAACATTGAAGTCTATGCAGGTCGCTCCGGGTCGCCCCAAAGAAGCTCCGGACCCTTTTTCTAAGTCAGAGCGACTTGTGTCGCTCCTATTAGAACGGGTCCGCAGCTTCTCTATGGAAGGCGACCTACGGCGACCTGTGAGGCGACCAGGTCGCCTCACAGGTCGCCCCAGTGTGAACGGGGGCTTATAGTTCTTTTTTTTTTTCTTTTATTCTTTATTTTTCCTTTTTCCAAGGGACGTGTGTGGAATCACAGTGCACATAGGCATGATACATTGATACATTGACAAAATGAATAATGCAAAGCACAGGACAACCTTCCATAGGTCTAAATAGGAAATCAGCAGAACGGTTCTCAAGTGGTAATCATTAGTAAACCACAGCAGTCCAATTCCAAGAATCAACTGTCAGGCTCCATTCACACTTGTACGACTCCAAAGTTGCAGCGACTTTAGAGTGCAACTTTGACACAACTTTGGATGGGTGCAACTTGGGTACATCTTTGGCTTTGACCTGTGATAATAGACAAATGTTGCACACAAGTTTTGTATAACATGCAGGTATGTATTTCATGCAACTTCTGAGGGTTAACATTAAAGTCTATGGTCCTCAGGTTGCATGAAAGTCAGACCAAAGTAGTGCATGAACTACTTTGAAGTTGCTGCAACTTTAAGCTGCGAATTTATGAATAGTTATCATTGGAAAACATGGGGAACGGCTTGTCATGCAACTTTGATGTCCAAAGTTACATGACAAGTCGCACAAGTGTGAATGGAGCCTTGACCAGTATCGCACATTCTTCAAGAGTTCTATTTTTTCCCCTTTCTCAAAATAATCTCAGTGTGATCACCCTGCCATAATTCCTAACCTTTTTCCTGTTCACCAGAGAGTTTCGGATCTTCCTGACTTCCTTTGCATGTTCTAACTTTTCCTGTTGTATTGTACAAAATGTAAACGTAGCGCACCCCACGTAGGAGCAGCTGGTGAATAGGGATTCCCCACCCTGCACAGCCAGGCACACCAAATGGCTACAGTATCCCAGAGTCAAGAAGCAGTTCAGTGCTTGTTTTTTTATGTTTTATTGAGAGGATAAAACTTGGATAGGGAATAGAGAATACATGGGATGCCCACTTGACTTCAGAATTCTTCACGGACATTTTTGCTATTTACAGTCTATATTCACTCCATTCCTCCAGCACATCACTTATTTGCAGAAAACAAAACAGACCCAGCTGGAACACTCTTTGATGAATCTGTCAAGGCACTCAGGGGCCCCTTTGGTTGTGTAGAGAAAAGTCCAGTGTCCAGCTACATTCCTGTGGCTACTAATCCCAGCACCACTGCTTCAGGCACTACCAGCCCCACCTGGCTGCAGCTGCCTCTCTCACTAGCCCTCCTGGCTACTTCCCACAGTCCTCCCAGACTGCACACTCACCAGCCCACCCTGCTGACTTCTCCTGGAGACCTTTATGGTTGTGCTGACTCTCTCCCGTTGTCCTCACACCTGCTCCTGTGCATCCAGGACAAGATTCCTCTGTGTGTTGTAGAAGACCCCTCCAGCACCTGAGTCCCAGACTTAAGCCCCCCCCCCCAGACTAGGAAGCACCCTCAAGGGCCACTGACAACCTCCTCAGCACTCCATCTTCAACTCTACTGCTCTTTGCTGGCATGACCCTAGAGTATTTAAAAGGTGCCTGCCCCCTGCCAGCCCACTTGCTGGGGATTGGCTGGACCCCTCCTCAATACTCCAAGCAGCTCCCCCTAACCTCCTACCTATTCTTCTGGAACCTTTTCCAAGGTTCCAGCAAGTAGGGGGAGGTACCAGATGTGCTGCCTGATGAGTCATCCAGCCTCCCCAAATCACTCACCCTGACCCAGATTTAACATAAGCTTGGCTGCCAGCCAAGCCAAATTTACTTACACTAGCATAACTATATGAAACTAGCACACTAAGCTAAGGTTGCTACATTAAATTATTTAAAAAAAAATCTAAAAGTGACTGTGTGAACCCCTCAGTTGTGCAGACACTGCAGACCCATGAAACTCAAGAGCAGAGATTGTATCAATAGAATCTCCATGCAATATAGAAAAACGTTTATGTGTTAAAGTGACTTTGCTGCCACCAACAGAATTTTTGAAAAAAGCTGCATGGAAAAGAAGACCTGTCCTGCTGCTTACAGCTCAGATTTTTCCTGTATTCAAAAGTTTCTGCTCCTGAAGAATCTTCTGTATGAGTACCTAGTCCCCTGCTGCACACTGTGGTTCTATTCCTTGGTCAATACATCCAGGGCCGTCCCTACCATGGGTCCCGGTGGGACCATGGGACCCAGGCGACCCTTAGAGAGGGGCGGCCCCCGGCCTTCTTTTCTTCGGCTAGCTAAAAAAAAAAAGGGTCCGCGGCCGGCCTGACATGCACACTGCGCACTGCGCATACGCCGCCGCCCCCGCTCAGAAAAGCCCATAAACGTTCAACTATTTCCGGGAATAGCCGAACATGTACGGACTTTACCGAGCGTCGGCGCAGTGTGCATGTCAGACCGGCAGCGGACCTTTTTTTTGTGGCGCCGGGCGGCGCCATTTTTAAATCCTAAGGCGCCTTTTAGGAACAGGTAAGTGAGACTGCTCCACACACAGCCACACTACCTGCCATTATGCAGGGCTGCAGGCATACTACAGAAGATGCAGTGCTGCGGGCATGGTACATGCCCACAGCACTGCATCTCCTGTAGTATGCCCGCAGACCTGCTTTCTCCTCTACCATGCCTGCAGCACTGAATTCTCTTGCACCATGCCCGCAGCCCCGCATTCTCCTGCACCATGCCCACAGCCCTGCATTCTCATGCACCATGCCCGCACCCTGCATTCTCCTGTACCATGCCCGCAGCCCCGCATTCTCATGCACCATGCCTGCAGCCCCACATTCTCCTGTACCATGCCCGCAGCCCCGCATACTTCTGTATCATGCCCGCAGCCCCGCATTCTCCTGTACCGTGCCCGCAGCCCCGCATTCTCCTATACCATGCCCGCAGCCCCGCATTCTCCTGTACCATGCCCGCAGCCCCGCATTCTCCTGTACCATGCCCACGGCCCCGCATTCTCCTGTACCATGCCCACGGCCCCGCATTCTTCTGTACCATGCCCGCAGTCCCGCATTCTCCTGTACCATGTCCGCAGCCCCGCATTCTCCTGTACCACGTCCGCAGCCCTACATTCTCCTGTACCATGCCCGCAGCCCTGCATTCTCCTGTACCATGCCCGCAGCACTGCATTCTCCTGTACCATGCTCGCAGCCCTGCAGGGCACTGTGGCACTATAGACAGTAGAAAGCCTGGTGCGCTCATCTGCCCAGTGTCTACTGCTCTGTCCTGCTCTTGCTGTCACTCCGTACACACTCACACTCCTCTGACTGCTTTCATAGTCCTATAGAATGTGGGGGCCTCTTGGAGGGCGTGAATTTTTATTTTTTTTTTTGGGGGGGCAGCATTTCATTCTCGGACCCAGGCAGCACAATGTCTTTGGCAAGCCCTGAATACATCCATACTCTGTCCTAGGATCAACAGATGGACCCACAGAGTATAGAGTAGACAACCAACTCTCCTAGAAGTGTCTAATGTAGAGGATCCTTTTGACAATGGTTTCTCTTGAATACAGGGAGCAGCATGGGGAGCACAATAGAAAAGTATTAAAAGTCTTCTTATTTGCAAGTTTTTTTTTCTCTCTCTCTTAGGTGGTACCAGGGTCTCTTTAAAGTGGTAGTAAAGTCTGTTACACCACTTATACCTACAGGTAAGCCTATAATAAGGTTTGCCTGTAAATATTGTAAATATCTCCTAAACTTGTACTATTTAGGAGATATTCTGAGTGCATGCAGCTGGTGACCTTCAGAGCCCCTGCCCTTGCACACAGGCCGGGAGGAAGACTGGGGGAAGATGGAACCCCTCACAGCGGTGACAGCGTGGCGCTGGAGGGCTTCGTTCTAAGTTTCTCATAATTTGCTAGTCTGCGATGCATACTAGCACATTATGACATCGCCTTGCAGAGAATTTTTTTCACCAGCTACGTTTTTTTACCGCTTTAACTTTCCAAACTGAAATATTAGCTTTTATTGAACTGACTGTATAAAAGAGAATCAAAGAAATCATATCTAGTGGTCTATCAACAATTGGACTTGCTTTCTTTAGTGCAGGGTTCAATCCTTCAGGTATCCTCAGTCTGTACAGATTGAGGATTAAAGCAGTATTAAACCCAAAAGCAAACACATATTTTATTACAGTTTACCAGTTCTTAGCTGCCTGGTATGGCTGCATTCATTTTCTTTTTCAAGCTTTCTTTCCTTTATTTGTATCTGGTGATCCTGTCAGTTTGTTGTTTTCCAACAGAAAAATCTCTCCTGCTCTATTCCCTCTGTTTCCATCCCATCCTCTCTCTTCTCCCTCCTTTATGGTCCCCTCTCCTCTCCTTCCCCTTACATCCCACCCTTCCTTCTTCCTTTTCTTCTATCTCTTCTATTCCCTCTGTTTTTATCCCATCCTGTCTCTTCTCCTCCTCGATAGTCCTCTCTCCCCCTCTTCCACTTCACGTCCACCCTGTCCTTCTTCCTCCTCCTCATCTCCCTCCTCTCCCCCCTCATAATCTCTCCATGCAATCTTCAAATGTACTGTATTCTTCTGTCAACCCCTTTGCCTCCTCCTTCTTACCCTCTACTTCCCTCATAGCCCCACCTTTCTTCTTCCACCTTTCTCCTTCCCTGTCCTTTATTGTCCACCCACTCCTTCATCTTCTTCTTCTATCTATTCTTTTTCCTTTGTTTCTATCCCATCCTCTCTCTTCTCCCTTTCTGATAGTCCCCTCTCCTCCCCTTCCCCTTCACATCCACCCTCTCGTATCTTCTTCTGTCTCTTCTATTCCCTCTGTCTCCATGCCATCCTCTCTCTTTTCCCCTTCGATAGTCCACACTCCTCCCCTTCTCCTTCAAGCCCACCTTCTCCTTCTTCCTCTTCTTTCATCTCTTCTATTCCCTCTGTTTCCATCCCACCCTCTTTCTTCTCCCTCCTTTATAGTCCCCTCTCCTCTCCTCCCCTTCCCCTTCACATCCATCCTCTTGTATCTTCTTCTGTCTCTTCTATTCCCTCTGTCTCCATGCCATCCTCTCTCTTTTCCCCTTCGATAGTCCACACTCCTCCCCTTCTCCTTCAAGCCCACCTTCCTCTTCTTTCATCTCTTCTATTCCCTCTGTTTCCATCCCACCCTCTTTCTTTTCCCTCCTTTATAGTCCCCTCTCCTCTCCTCTCCTCTCCTCCCCTTCCCCTTCAAGTCCACCCCTTCCCCTTCAAGTCCACCCCTTCCTTCTTCCTCTTCTTCTATCTCTCTTCTATTCCCTCTGTTTCCATCCCATCCTATCTCTTCTCCTCCCTTGAGAGTTCCTCTTTCCCCCTTTTCCACTTGACGTCCACCCTGTCCTTCTTCCTCCTCCTCATCCTCTCCCTTCTCTCCCTCCCCCCCCCCAATAATCTGCCCATGCAATCTTTAAATTAGTGATCGACCGATATAGTTTTTTTTAGTGCCAATACCAATACCTGATATTTTGGTCATCGGATATCGGTATCGGCCGATATTGGTCGATGTTTTTGGACATTTAAAAAAAAACATTTTTTATTTTTCACAGATACTCTGGTGGAGGGATCTGGGGGTCTAAAAGACCCCAAACCCCTCCTCTGTACTTAAAAGCATTCAAAACGCCAAGTTTGGCTGTTTTGAATGCTCACATTTTATTTAATTTGCCGCCGAGTACCCGGAAGTGATGTCATGACATCACTTCCGGGTTTTTTACATGGAGACCCGATCAGAGCCGAATTTGACTTTGATTGGATCTTATCTTCGGCGGGCGTGCAGGTAGGATGACCAGGTCTCCCGGTGGGACGGGAGACCCGGGCGAGCTGCGGAAGGCGGCGGGAGGGGGGGAGACGTCCCCTCCCGCTCCTTGTAATAACAGCCAAGCGGCTTCTCAGCCGCATCGAATGTCATTACAAGACAACCGACTGTCGACTATGGACGCCGGTATCGGGGTGATGCCTCTAGCTGCAGGCATCACTCCAGTACAAGCACTTTCCCGAAATATCGCCAATATCGGTAACCTCAGGGGCCGATTCTGATATATCGGGGAAAGTGCATATCGGCCCCCGATATATCGGCATTGCCGATAATCGGTCGATCCCTACTTCAAATGTACTCTATTCATCTGTCAACCCCTTCCCCCCTCCTTCTTTCCCTCTACTTCCCTCCACCCTCCTTTTTCTCTTTCCCCCATAGCCCCACCTTTCTCCTTCCACCCTTCTCCTTCCCTGTCCTTTATTGTCCACCCTCTCCTTCATCCTCTTCTTCTATCTCTTCTATTTTATTTGTTTCTATCCCCTCCTCTCTCTTTTCCCTTTCTGATAGTTGTAAAATGTAAATAACTGCGCTAAGCTAAACAAACAAGAAGCTGCAGCTGTAGTGGGAATCACTATAGATAAATATGTAGATGGAAAAGCTGCGCTACACAATTGATGCACTGAAAAGTCAATCAGCAATAGTTCAAATGTTCAAAAATCATAATAAAGTCCAGGCAAATAGCACAGATTGAACATGTGTATTAAAATAGGACAGTCCAAGAATAAGGATTCCAAAGTGTATATGAAGAGATGGTAAATCCGCCACCAAGGGTCACTTCTAACAGCCGCAGTGAAGCATGCTTATGGGTATGCGCTTACCAGATGGAAAAGGGTTAACAGCATTATGTACTCTCAGAATAACCAGCTGCAAAGGGGACACCTCTCCTGACTGGGTCCTGTTGTGTACAGGGAACCGCCACGTCCAGCAAGAAAAAGCATCAGCCACCTCGTCCAAATCAATGATTGGCCATAAATATGTAGAGAAAAAAGGGGGCCACAATAGTGCAGATGGTAGAGAAACAGTTGCGGGTAGCAATCCAACAGCGCCTGCAAGAAGAGGGCGGTTTGAACATGTGTTGGTCACTTCAGATATGAAATCATTCTTTCAGCCGACCCATCGACATCTGTACTCTGGATCCAGCATCAGGGAATGCCTAGACCGACAGGTGTGCGACTACATTAGGTTAACGGCCAATGTGGAGCAAAGGTAAGGATAGAAGCCAGGGTCAGTCTGGAACACACACTTAGGAAACAGGAACAAAGTCTGTCAAACAGGAACTATCTGGAACATAGATCAGCAACAAGGATCAGCAATGAATTGATCTATGTTCCAGATAGATCCTGTTTGACAGACTTTGTTCCTGTTTCCTAAGTGTGTGTTCCAGACTGACCCTGGCTTCCATCCTTACCTTTGCTCCACATTTGCCGTTAACCTAATGTAGTCGCACACCTGCCGGTCTAGGCATTCCCTGATGATGGGTCGGCTGAAAGAATGATTTCATATCTGAAGTGACCAACACATGTTCAAACCGCCCTCTTCTTGCAGGCGCTGTTGGATTGCTACCCGCAACTGTTTCTCTACCATCTGCACTATTGTGGCCCCCTTTTTTCTCTACATATTTATGGCCAATCATTGATTTGGACGAGGTGGCTGGTGCTTTTTCTTGCTGGACGTGGCGGTTCCCTGTACACAACAGGACCCAGTCAGGAGAGGTGTCCCCTTTGCAGCTGGTTATTCTGAGAGTACATAATGCTGTTAACCCTTTTCCATCTGGTAAGCGCATACCCATAAGCATGCTTCACTGCGGCTGTTAGAAGTGACCTTTGGTGGCGGATTTACCATCTCTTCATTTACACTTTGGAATCCTTATTCTTGGACTGTCCTATTTTAATACACATGTTCAATCTGTGCTATTTGCCTGGACTTTATTATGATTTTTGAACATTTGAACTATTGCTGATTGACTTTTCAGTGCATCAATTGTGTAGCGCAGCTTTTCCTTTCTGATAGTTTCCTTCTTCCTCTTCTTCTATCCCTTATATTCCCTCTGTTTCCATCCCATTCTGTCTCTTCTCCTTCCTCGATAGTCCTCTCTACTCCCCTTCCCCTTCCCATCCAACCTCATCCTCTCCCTTCTCCCCCCCCCCCCCCTCCCATAGTCTCCCCATGCAATCTACCATCAGTCTCCACATGTAATCTAATCTTTACCCTACTCTTCCCTCAACCTCTATTCTATTTCATCTGTTTCCATCCTATCCTCTCCCTTCTCCCCTTCCAATAGTCCCCTCTCCTCCCCTTCCACTTTACATTCCACCTCTTCTTCTTTCTCTTCTTCCGTCTCTTCTATTCCCTCTGTTTCCATCCCATCCTCTCTCTTCTCCCCCCTTAATAGTCCCCTCTCCTCCCCTTCTCCTTCCTGTCCACCGTCTACTTCTTCCTCCCACCCATCCTCTCCCTTCTCCCCTACCCCCCTCATAGGCTCCCCATGCAATCTTAAAATTTACTTTATTCTTTCCTCAACCATTTTGCTCCCTCCTTCTTTCCTTCTACTTCCCTCCACCCTCATTCTTCCCTTCCCCCCATAGCCTCACCTTTTTCCCTTCTTCCCTCCTCCTTCCCTGTCCCTCATTGTCCTCACTCCTCTTCTTCCTCTTCTTCTATTTCTTTTGTTTCCATCCCATCCCAAACCCCCATCCAAAAGTCCCTCCTCCCCATCCCTGTTAGGTCCATTCTTCCTCTTCTTCTATCTGTTCTACATACTTTGTTTCCCTCCCATCCTCTCTCTTCTCCCATTCCGATAGTCCCTTCTCCCCCGCTTCCACTTCATGTCCACTTTCTCCTCCTTCCTTAAGCTCAACCTCACCCTTCCCTTCCCTATAGTCTCCCCAATCCATGTTCAACCTTACTCTATTATTCCTTCATCCCCTTCACCCACTCATTTTTTCCCTCTACCTTCCTCCAGCCCCTCCTTCCCCCATAGCCCCACCCCCCACTCCTTCCATACCCCCCATTGTCCACTCTCTCCATATTCCTCCCCTCTCAATAGTCCCCTCTCTTTCCCTTCAACCCTACCAACCTAGTTCTTCCCTTACCCCCATTGTCAACAATCTCCTTCTTCCTATTCTTCCCTCTCAACTGATCCCTCCCCCCCATAGTCCCACCTCCTCCTCCCCCCCACCTTGCTTTTCCCTCTCCCTCATCATCCACCCTCTCCTTCTTCCTATTCTTCCCTCTCACCCACTCCATCGTCTTCTTCCCTTTCACTCTCTCCTTCATTCTATTTTCCACTCTCATCCTCTCTATTCTCCCCCTTCATTCTCCCCTCCCCTGACTTCCCCACCTTCTTCTCCCCCACTCATTCTTTCCTCTCCCTCTACTTCCTTCCATTTTTGCCTCAGTCTCTAAGCCCACTCCTTCTACCCTTCCCGTCCTTCTCCCTCCACCCCTTCTTCCTTCCCTCCCCCCTCCCCCCCCACCTTCTCCTTGCCTTACTCATTCCTTTCCCCATTGTCCACCTTCTCCTTTTACCTCCCTTACTTCCCCTTTTCCCCCCTACCGCTTCTTCCTTCCTCCATGACCACTTCCTCCCCTCTTTCACTTCTCCTTGTCTTCCATTCTTCTTCCCCCAATCCCTTTTTACCACCCCACAACTCCACTCTCCCCTCCAACATGCCTTAATTCCTCCGTACTTTCTCCACCCTTACCCCCACCCCCACTTCTCCCCCCTCCACCCCTTCTACCTCCTTCACTCTCCTTTCCATCCCCCTTTCCACCCACTTCTCCCCCCCCCCATAGACCCACCTCCTCCCCTCTTCCCCCCTCCTTCCCTCTCCCTCATCGCCCACCCTCTCCTTCTTCCTCTTCTTTTATTTCATCTGTTTCCATCCTATCCTCCCCTTCATGTCCACTCTCTTCTTCCTCCTCTTCTTCTGTCTCTTCTATTTTCCTCCTATCCTCTCTCTTTTCCCCTTCCACTTCACTTCCACCCTCTCCTTCTTCCTCTTCTATCTCTACTATCCCCTCTGTTTCCATCCTATCACTTCCCACCCCACCCTCTGGTAGTCCCCTTTCCTCTTTTTCATTTCCATCCTCTCTATCTACCTCTTCTTCTATCTTTTCTACTTCCTCTATTTCCTTTCCTTTCCCCTTCCAAAAGTCTGCTCTTCTCCCCTTCCACTTCACGTCCACCCTCTCCTTCTTCCTCAAGCTTAACCTCTCCTTTTCCTTCCCCCATAGTTTCCCTACCCAATCTTCAACATTACTCTATTCTTTCCTCAACCCCTGCTTTGCCCATTCTTTTTTTCCCTGTACCTCCCTTGACGCTCCTTCTTCCCTTCCCCCTGTTGCCTGCATGCAGGGGAAGGGGGGTGGGGGGAACCCACATCTTTTGAAAGAAAAGAAAAACTATATGAAATGCTCATAGTAAACAAAAACAATGTGGCATTATCCTCAACAATGGGTTCTCAAAGATGGTACTAAAGTACAGTACTATTGGTGATAGAGTCATCTCAATGTGTCTACAGGGAAGACCAATCAATGTCACCCTCATCCATGTGTATGCAACAACAACAGACGTTGAAGAGGAGGATGCAGTATTGTTTTATGAACAACTTCAAAATACAATGGATCAAACAGGGAATTAAGATCTACTGATCATCATATGGGACTTCAATGCAAAAGTAGAATGTGCATCTGAAGATGCAGTGGTTGGAAAGTGTGGGTTAGGAGAAAGAAATAAGGCTGGTGATAACTTTGTAGAGTTTTGTAAAACTAAAGCTGGATATACACTATCCAACTTTTGTGGTTAGATTTCTTTCAGATTTACCTTTTCTATGTAGTGCAAGGGCCTGCCAGACTGCATACAAATTGAAAGTGTTCAGGTTTAACCTCATATTATATGGTTTTGGTAAGTCTAAAGGAAAAAGTCTTCAGAAAATCTTATAGTGTGTATGGCCCATAAGAAACAGTCTGTCATGAATACACAACCCCAGCACCACAAGCATCGGCTATACATAGGAAACCTCTCCAAATGGCAAGCATTGTAATCAAATTGACTACATCTGCATAGGACAGAGGTGAAAATCTGCAGTTTTGACAGCAAAGACTAAATCAGGAGCTTTACGTTCACAAGCTTTTGACATGCAAGATCATGGTAAAGCTTCTTAAAAAGATAATTGAAAGCCCTACCAGATATAATATTGAAAATATTCCACAAGATTACTGGATTAAACTGAACAACAGATTTGCGGAATGACATCAAAACCATAATTAGTGAAGAAGCTGAAAGAACAATACAAATGAGGAAAAAAAGCCAAGCAGTCACCTTGGATTTCAATAGAAAAGTGTCAAAACAAAGAAGACAAGCAAAAAAAATTTCTGCCGATTGAGTAAAAATAGCTCAAATGAATTGAATGATGCAATGCCACATTCAGAAAGATAAAGAACGATAGCTCAAGAATAGCTGAGAATGTAAAAGGAAAATCCACACTAGTTTTTACGTGCACTGGCCCAGATACAGACAGTGTGCATTGAGAGCTACCCACCTGCACGCCTGTCAAATTAGGATCTGCGGCACACATCCAAAATTCCATGAGTGACCCCCCTTCCCGCTCTGAAATAGGGCAAAAGACATATAAAATTGCCAAATAAACATCAGATCTAGTTCTGCTGGACATAGTAGCGGGAGGTAAGGGTTTGGGGGATGCATACCTAAGATTCAATGGGTGATCCCCTACTTCTGAAACAAAAGAAAAAACACATTAAATGCGGTTGAAATATTGGCAGAGTAACTAGAAATGAGGGTCTGGGGTGCGCACCTAAAATTCTACGGGTTAACCCCCCTTCCCCCCCCCCCCCCCCGCTCTATATAAAAGACAAATTAAATGCCCAAGTAAACATAAGGTCTAGCTCTAAACATAGATGCAGCAGTAGCAGGGAGGAAGGGGGTAGGGGGACATGCACCTAAAATTCCACAAGTGACCTCCCCACTTCTGAAATAGAAGTGTAGCAATATTTCCAAGCATTGAGCCTGATGTGGGTCTGCCATTGTTACCGGGAACACTTCCAACACATTGAAGTTGAAAACCCAAGTGTGAGAGCTGAGACAATAACCATTCCGGCATCTTTGGTTTGTTTTGTTTATTTTATAATGGGGATGGGAGAAGGGAATGAGTGGGATACTCCTCCGGCTCAACTAGGTTTAACTGGGACACTTTGTAGAAAAGAAGCTTGTTAGCGCTGTCCTGATGCCAGCTGAGTGTTGACCAACGCTTCCTGGCACTTGAAATACCGTTCTGCTGAAAGTGCTGAAACTTCGACTTTAACTCCTTGGTTAACTCAGAAGATCCAGGACTGTAATAATCCTTGACTCTTGACACTCTGTCTAGCTCAAAAGTCCTGCGTATGACTCCCTCCAACCCTTCACTGACTGAGGTAGCTTCTTGTAACTGTTTGTGCTGCTGCAACTCCTAACACTGCACTCTTGACTCTTCAGGGCCCAACCGCTGGCGCCCCCTATACACTTCCAGGGTCCTCTCACTAGGCAACCCCCTTAACACTTCAGGGTCCTTTCACTAGGCAACCCCCTTGACACTTGCAGGCTCCAGGATCCCTAGGACCTTCACCGGAGTGGCCCCCTCTACACTAGGCAGACCCCCAGGGGCAGTCCACAGTACTCACGACCTTGAAAGGCTTTCCTGGAACTGAACCCCTCTTCCTCCGCTGGTCCTCGGCACACCGGATCCTCTCTGCAGCTCAGCTCTCTCTCCCGGATTCTCAGGCAGCCACCCGAGACACCTGATCCTTCTGACAGGAGGAGAGACAGCCGTACCCTCCCTCCTGGGACTCTGCTTCCCGCCAAAGGCGCTGCGTCATGCGTTCCCCTCAAACATATACCCACTCCCAGAATCCTCTGCAGCAGAATCTGCCTTCTGGGGTAGAAACAGGCTTGAATGGGCCAATGATTTGGTTTCCTCCACTGCCCAATGAGAATCCTCTCATGGAGCCAGTGGGGAGACTCCCCTCACAGCAGCCACACCTGGGAGAGATGACAGTCCAGCTAAAAATCATGGCCCTGCTGTTAGGCAGCCAAAGTTCATTCTGCTTTTACCTAGCACCTACCTTGTAGGGTGCCACAGAAGAAAAAAAACACATGAAATGCTCAGATGCTTCCAACATATTGACAAAGTAACAAGACATGTGGGGCGGGCATGGGCATCTAAAATTCCACAGGTGACCACCCCACTCCCCGTTCTGAAATAGGGCAAAAGTTTACTCTCGCAGTTGGCCGTCAAACATGCATTGGAAATCATATGAACCAAAAATCCCTGTTTTCATGCAGAGTTTGCTAGAATATGTAATGGGTAGAGGTGTTCAATCAGATTTTTGTGTCAATTGGAATTTCATTAGCTGCGGGGATCACTGAAAATTCATCGGAGAATAAAAAAAAAATTTTAAATTTAATTTTGTTGTCTGAAGTCTCCCTTTTATCCAGGTCAATGTATATCTTGTGGTGATTAATGTATAACTAAAGGCAAAACATTTTCTTTTCTTTCAATAGACTGGAGAGGGATTAAATCCCGGCTAGGTTCTTAATGCCGTCTTTGCCCCTGTTAGGGAGATCCATCCTCTCTGTTTGTTCTGTTTACAGTTATCACCAAAAGTGAAAGAAAATCCCAAATTTTGGGCTGTCGTCAGAACAAGAATTGAGAAGAAAACTTCCACTGGGGACACTAGTTCTAGTGACAACCAGGGATTCCATCACTTCTTTCACTTCCTGTTTTGGCAATGGGACAGGAGGTAAAGAGAAATCTCCCTAGTGGGGATACAGATGGCAAGAAATGGAGAATTTATATACAGAAAATGATTGGTCAAACCTACAAGTGTTTTTCATTCATCACTACTTTTCCTTTATGTCAGCTATTTACTGTAACAGATAGTAACCCCCCCCCCCCCCCCCCCCCGGTTCGCTCCAGAACTCTTGAACATCGCAAATGTCTATGGGACCCGAATTTGAAAAAACAAAAGTCACCATTTTGAAGGCTTATATGCAAGTTATTGGCCATAAAAAGGGTATGGGGGCCTGGGTACTGCCCTGGATGACATGTATCAATGCAAAAAAAAAAAAAAACTTTTAAAAAAGATTGTTTTTTGAGGAGCAGTGATTTTAATAATTGAAACAATAAAATTGAAAAATTCCAACTTCCGGTTCCGGCGCCCATGTAGGAGGCAGCGCGGGACATCGGCTCCAGGACAAACCGGCCACATAGCCTGCATACTTGCCCATCCGCACTCGCTCTTGCTGCCATCGGCCAGCCAGTGACCCGGGACCCCGATCGCTATGGATCGATTCCTCCATCACGGCGGCGCTCCGCCGGCGGCCCAAATCAAGCCCGCGGCTTCAATTGCGGCCTACTCTGAGGAAGACATGGCAGACGCCGCCCCCCCTCAGGCGCCACTGACACAGCCACACCAGACCACCACATCCATCCCCGAGGCACAGATATCCTCCCTGGCACAGGCTGTGGCCACCCTGCTGTCCCCCACGATCAAGGACGCTGTGGACAAAGCCATCTCTGAGGGGATTGCCCAGATAAAGAAGGAGATAGGAGACCATGCACATCGGCTGACAGAAATAGAACACAGAATGTCTGACCTGGAGGACGAGCTACAGGGTTCTTTTGCGATGGACCAGCAGGCCAGGCAGACACAGAGGTATCTCCTAGATAAAGTGGATGATCTGGAGAACAGATCTAGGAGAAATAACCTCCGGATCATAGGACTGCCAGAGACCTATGGAGCAGAAACTCTGTGTGACATAGCTTCAGCACGCCTCCCTGCGGCTCTGGGGATCCAGGTGCCATGCTCTGTGGAACGCGCTCATCGCCTGGGGGCCCCCTCCAATGACAGACGCACACCGCGATCGATCATCGTGCGATACCTGAATTATATGGACCGGCAGAATATTCTAAAATCCTTCCGCAACTCCAAGGCTCTGCAAGTCAATGGCCATAAGCTGCTGATATTCGCAGATTACTCCCAGGAGGTTTTCCGCCGCAGGAAGGCCTTTCAACCGATTTGTCAGGCCCTGTTCCACAAGTCTATTAAGTTTACACTGGCATACCCAGCCATACTTCGCCTAGCGGACCTATCCGGAGAACAGAAATCCTTCTCGGCACCCGACGAGGCCTACCACTTTCTGGAACGCCACTACAAACTCACCCTGGACCCCCCCGTCCACACCGTCACCTCAACGCCCCCAGGGGGCTAGGGGACAGCAGAGCCCCAGAAAGGATCCAGCAAAGAAGCAACGGATCTCTTACCGCCACAGACCACGCTGATGGCCCACCTGATGCCGGACTGATAACTGTCTACTATGCTCCAACGAACTCGCTCTGTGCATATCCTGTGCTTCCCAACGTCGGTACCCCAGTCTGGTACCTGGTAACTATACGTGTCTAATATGGTTACACACAACTGTCATTTTCTTTATTCTTTTACCAGTTACGCTAGGATGAGTCGTAGCTAGTTCAGTATACCTGTCATGGCTGTTTGACCCCTTACGGGTCTCTTTACTGCATATTTGTTATTAGATGCCGTTTTAAATGCATAGGCCCGACCCGCCTGCGTGGGATATACCGTGCACGCGGGTCGCCGCCATTCTGTAGCTTTCCCTCTCCAGTGTTGTGTGACCCTGCTACTACTTCGGGGACCTCCCGCGTTTGTTCTAAGCAGCATCCCTCAATTACTGCTTATTGATCATCCAAGGCGGGGCATACCACACTGGACCTGGTAACGCTGTCCGATGCGTGAGCTCATTTACATGAGGAAAAAAGTGAAGTTCTACATGTTTATCTTTTGTTCCTTGCTGGTTTACCCTTTGGCTCACGTTGGTCCTACCCTTCTACCTTTGCCTATTCCCTTGGCATCTACCTTCACCTACCGTTCGTTGTCCTCCTTATCTGACCTATTTGACCAGTTGGGCATCCCGTCACGAGGCATAACACTAGGGGCGCTCCCACAGATAACCCTTAATCGTCACGAGTTGTCTCTCCCGTGGGACCCTCCATGAGTGTCATATCTTGGAATGTTAAGGGACTTAGATCACCTAACCAAAGGATGGCAGTTCTCAGACACTTGAAGCGTTTGAAAGCTGACATTGCGATTTTACAGGAAACGCACTTGGAAGCAAAGGACTTCCATCGTATGCGCAAGTTGTGGGTGGGACAGGTTTTTGGCTCTCCGGCAGTGAAGGGCAAGGCAGGGGTCCTAATACTCGTTCACAAGAACTTACAAGCTACCATCAAACACACGGTATCTGACGCGGAGGGACGCATAGTGATACTACACCTAGACACAGCGCGCCGGGAATGGGCAATTGCGGGTGTCTACGCCCCGAACACGCCCTCGCCGCCTTTCTTTCAGTCTTTAACCCAGACATTAGCTCCCTTCCTTCATCTACCGCTTTTAGTAGCGGGAGACTTCAACCAACTAATGGACCCGGCAGAGGACAGATCCCTCGCCGCTAGAGCCCTCCAGAACCCAAGTTCACGTCACTCCTCGTTGCTGCGGGAATTTGCAGATAGCGTACACCTCTCCGATGTGTGGCGATTACACAACCCTGAAGGGAGAGAATACTCCTTTTATTCTCACCCCCACCAGTCGCTCTCCAGAATCGATTACATTTTTGCGAATCCCACTGTACTTGCTTATGTGACATCCCCTCTCATACATGACATAGCGATATCTGATCACGCCCCAGTCTCAGTTGGCATCACCCTATATAACTCCACTCCTGCTGCGAAATGTTGGCGCTTTCCCTTATATCTCGCTAAAGACCCGGGGGTCTCCTCCCTCATCAAAGCTGCCTGGACGGAATTTGTTACACAAAACGAATCTCCCTCGGTATCTCCCACCCTTCTTTGGGAGACAGGGAAAGCAGTCCTAAGAGGTCGTCTTATATCTTATGCCGCGGCATATAAGAAGACACTATCCAAATCTTTTGAGATGGCCAGCTCTTCACTGAGAGCGGCCCAGGCTGCGCTCCACAGCCGCAACTCCCCTGAAAACATAGTCCGCTGGCGGTCTGCTAAGGCAGTCTTTGATGAGTGGGCCGAGAAGAGGGAACAGCTATATAGATCACACCAGGAATGGAAATTCCACTGTTATGGTAACAAACCGGGAAAGCTCTTGGCCTCTCTGTGCCGAGGTCCCTTTACCCCTACTCAGGTATCTGCTCTCAGAGACACTGATGGCCAAATAGTGAACGACCCAAAAGACATCAATAAGGTTTTTGCTCAATTCTACCAAAACCTGTACAGCCATGAGCCTATGGACGAGAGGATGGCCTCAGAGTGGCTCTCCAGAATTGGCCTCCCGACTATTACTCAGGACCAACTATCGCAGCTCAATGCCCCATTGACTTTGGAAGAATTGACCAAAACCATCAAATCACTAACACCGGGGAAATCACCGGGCCCCGACGGGTACACGCCAGACTTTTACAAGCTAGCAATGGAATCGGTAGCACCGACACTGCTGTCTGTATTTAACCATATACTGGATGGCCATCCCTACCTTCCTACGGGCAGCCAAGCCCACATCAAACTGATACACAAAAAAGGTAAGGACCCACTAGACCCGGGCTCTTATAGGCCGATCTCACTACTTAATGTAGATTCCAAATTGCTATCCAAATTGATGGCAGACAGATTGGCATCCATAATGCCTACTCTCGTTCACCCCTCACAGGCGGGGTTCACGAAGGGTAGGTCAGCGACTTCCAACATCAGGAAAGTTCTTCTCGCACTGGAGAAGGCAAAATCAGACCCAGGCGCAGACACAGCGATCATAACTCTCGATGCCGAAAAGGTGTTCGATAACGTTAATATCCAATGGTTGGATCGCGTGCTTCTCCAATTGGGCTTCTCCGGTAAATTTCTCCACCTGATCCGCGCGATGTACACGTCCCCAGCAGCACAGGTGGTGATAGCGGGACATATGTCCCCGTCCTTTCGTCTATTCAAAGGGACGAGGCAGGGGTGCCCGCTTTCCCCGCTTTTGTTCAACTTGGCGCTGGAACCGCTATCTAGGGCCCTCTTGGCACACCCAGACTTACATGGTATTGGGGTGGGCACCGAAGAGCTTCGTATTGCAATGTTTGCTGATGACGTCCTTTTATTTACATCGGCTCCGGGCCAGGATATACCCACAGTCCAATCCATATTTGCTGACTATCGTCTGTGCTCGGGTCTGCGCATTAACTTTACCAAGAGCGAAGTCCTGCCCCTCAACACGACGAGTACCCCGTCGTGGGCAAACACCTCAACCCTCCGTATAGCAACATCTCACATAACTTACCTTGGGGTCAAAATAGGCCGTTTCCCCTCATCAATTTATCACTTAAATTTTACGCCAGTCCTCGATAAAATGATAGCTGAAATGAAAACTTGGGCCAACTTACCGCTGTCCTTCTTCGGAAGATGCCATCTTTACAAAATGACTACCTTCCCCAAGTTATTGTATCCGCTGCAAACCATTCCCTTGCTTTTAAAACACACTGATGTCACTAGACTACACAAAGCGCTGTCCACCTTCCTATGGAAGGGGAAGAGACCTCGCATCTCCCTCATCAAACTACACCTACCGAAAAGAGAGGGGGGAGTGGATCTACCTAATACGAGATTATACAACATAGTATGCCTCTTGAGGGGATGTCTAGATTGGCTCAGCCAGGATTCGCGTTACACCAACTCGTCGCTGGAGACGCAGATGGTGGCCCCATGTGACCTCATAGCGCTGCTGCACTGTGGGATGGGGGATATACCGCAACCCCTTCGCAACAACATCTTGATAAGAGACACAGTGGCGGCTTGGCGAGAAGTGCGGAAGAAGCTGGGGACCCCCCAGCGGTTGTCAAGGTATCTACCCATACACCGCCACCCCGGGTTCCCACAGGCGCAGCAGCACTCAATTTATGAAATGTGGTCATCTAAGGGGATCGAGCGGTTCCACCAACTGTTTGATGTGCACACGGGCAGACCGTTGGCTTTCGCCAGCTTTGCGGAAGCCTACGGCCTTCCTCCAGGGCATTACCTCTATTTCAGGCAATGTATAAGTTATGTATCTGACCTGTGTAATACTCCCTCACAACGTTTTCGCTCAAACCTTTTGGACACATGGATACAACAGGGAAAGCACAGGATATCACAGCTATACAAGCCTCTAAATCAGGAACTCTTGAAAGGGATTTCGGCTTCCATAGCCAAGCCCTGGAACAAGGCGCTCCACTCCTCTGACGCACATCGGAAGATCCTTCAAGGATACACCACCACCCGTTTGTACGTCTCCAACGAATTCTGGAGGGAACAACAATTTAAAATCCTACATGGTGCGTACCTCCCGCACATTCGGTGGTCCACTGACGCCGCCCACCACTTTTGTACTCTATGCAATGAATAATTCCCTTCCCTTCTTCACAAGCTATGGTCGTGTATCCACATATCATTCTTCTGGGATAAGGTGACTAGGTATGTTGCCAAAATGACCGGGGTACTACTCCCCCATGATATATACCCTCTACTTTTTAACTGCTTGAACAAAAACTCCACCTCCTTGTCTCAGTCAAATTGGAAGCTTTTGTCCTTGCACAAATCCTGGATAGTGTCCTGCCTAATGTCGGCCCGCAGGCTGATACTCCGTCATTGGCTTTTGGACTCTGCCCCCACAATTTCAGAATTGTCCACTGCCATGTCTGCATTGAGAACCACAGAATCTGTGGGTCTCTCCATCG
The DNA here is from genome assembly GCF_965119305.1 of Pelophylax lessonae. Lineage (NCBI taxonomy): Eukaryota > Metazoa > Chordata > Amphibia > Anura > Ranidae > Pelophylax > Pelophylax lessonae. Next base: position 76,630,366 of record NC_138777.1, read on the forward strand.
ACCCAAGTCTGTCTCACAAAAAATTTGACAACAAATGGAACTGTCTATCGTCCACCTGCCCCATGAGAGCTGAAGGATACTTAGCTCCCGTCTCTGTTCGATCTAAGATCCCACCACTACTGACTTAGTGGACTACAACGCACCGGTGTACAGCACTCTCCACAACTGTAATCTCCCTATGTAGTATGAATAAGTTTTAGCCTCTTTTTACTGCCTCACTGTATGTATAAGTCTGTTCAGGTGACAACGGGCTCCTCTGAGCTTTCATGACTGGGCCGCTCGACTACAGTGGGCAGCCCAGTCCCAAACGAATAGCAACGGCGGTCTTGATACCCTACCAATACTAAATATGATGCCTACCACCCATCCTCCCTCCCCTCTCCCTCATCTCCCCCCCCCCCCATGTCATTCCTTGACACCAGGCTATACTTTGCTCCTTTTCTGTAAAGCCTCCCCCCCCCCAGAGTTACACAAAACACCCTAGGCTTTGCAGAAAATTGATCCTGCGATTTCACCCAGGAAATTCCTTGCGACCAGCATTGGCACTTGGCAGAGCGCGTTGTCACTAGTATTATACCGTTTGAAGTACTTTTGCTCCACTGCTCACAGTTTTGTTACTTGTAATGCTTTGAATTTCAATAAAATATTGTTTAAAAAAAAAAAAAAAAAAATTGAAAAATTCCTTTAACCTTCCTAGCGGTATTCCCGAGTGTGACTCGGGGTAAGATTTTAGTGCCAAAAGCGGTAACCCCGAGTCACACTCGGGGTAGCGCTAAGAAGATAACAGATGACATTTCATCTGAAATTCGATCAAATTTGAAAATAAATTTGAAATATAAACATATTGCTGATTTCCTTCAACGGCTATGTGTATTAATGTTAGAATATAGCTGAAATTCTAATTTTGAAAAGCATAGAACATAATAATACAGAATAGAGTATAATATAAAAGAATAGAATAGAAAAGCAAAGAATAAAATAGAATAGAACAGAAAATAAAGACATAGAATAGAATAGAATAGAATAGAATAGAAAAAATAGAATAAAAAAAAATAGAATAGAACAGAATAGAATAAAAATTAAAGAATATAGCCATTTTCTGGAATTTGAATTTTGAAAAGAATAGAATAGAATAAAATAAAAAATAATAGATTAAGGGCCAGTTCACACCAAATTCAGTCTAGTGCTTTTTTTTCTGCATCAGAAACGCATGGATAGTAGGTTATATGGTTTTCTATAGCATAGTTCACACCAGTGGGGTCAATTCCAGTGCGTTCCAGCTCCAGAAAACAAAGTAGAACATGCTGCATTTTTACTGCACTGGATTGTACTGGAATTTTGTAAAACGCATCAAAAAATGCACCGGAACTAACCTAAATGCACCAAAAATGCACTGGAACACACATGTCCTTATTTACGGTTAACATCATCAAAAATGCACTAAAAACAAAAAAAAAAAAAACCCACTAAAAACGAATCACAAAAACACACTGGACACACCCGTGCCATCTTAAGAGCATTATAGGCCCCGGGCAATGCAGTGCACTAGGGCCCCGCCTTCACAATCACCCACGAGAATAAAAATGCAAATTATCGATAAGGCGACATTTATTGATACAGCAGTGCAAGGCTAATGACAGCTTCCAAGTTGTGTGGGAGTCAGACCCGACTCTCCTGTGTGCGCCTGTTCCCGTGGAGGTGAACAGGCATTCTTGCAGTTGTGGGCTCCCCCTCCATAGCCCAAGTGGCCTGACAGCAGCGCAGGGCCAACAGGCGCTTGTTCCCTGCTAAGTTTGGCGGGATGCACATGGGAATCGGGACTAATGCTTGGCTGGGGCTGGGTCCCTGGACAGGTGGGGCACCCGGGCCCATTCGGTAAGATGGCCCTGACTGGAACGCATCAAAAACACATAAAAAATGTGCATGTGGAAAAGCATCTGAAATGCATCCAGACTGCATTTCCATTGTGTGAACTGGCCCTTAAACAGAACATAAAATAAGAGAATTTAAAAAAAAAGAATAGAATAGAATAGAAAAAAATAAAACAGAATAGAAAGAATGTATTGTCTTCCGAAATTCCAATGTCATATAGAATAGAACCAGCTATTCTTTACAATGAATTTGAATTGATTTGATATTTTGGATTCAAATTCAAATCAAATTCGATTCCAATACTTCTAATCCATTGGAAAATTTTTAATCCACTTCAAAATGAATAAATGAAACAAAACTAAATGAAACACATTTCGATATGAATGTATCAAATGAAATAAGTAATTTAACAAATCAATCTAAAACGAAATACATTTTTTTAATGCTGTACATGTCTAGTGTTCAGGCCTGATATTGACCGCTCTGGCTTAAACACTGTAACACATGCGCTCCTCCATAAGCATGAGCTCCAACAAAGCCATGAATGGTGAGGGGCCGTGAATCAGTTAGAATGCTGTTTGATGGGGCAGTTTGCATTCATGAATCATGAGGCTTTGTCCCTGTTTGAGCAGGTGACAGCGTCTCTTTCAGCAGTGCCCTGTATGTGAACCTTATTTGTTCATTACATATGCAACATATGTCTATTAGTCTACAAAGTCTGACATCAATCTATGCTATTTGCATTGTAGTTCAACCTCTAATATCAGTATTTATTCAGTAAGGATGTTGCATTCACTACCCAATATACAGATAATAAGTAGAGAGAGGAACTACAACCCTAGTATAGGAGGCAGACATGAAAATGCGGAACTGCAACCAAGTAAAATGTGAAATTTGTTTTCATATTAACCACATGACCTCCAGAAGGTTTTACCGCCTTCATGACTATGGTGTTTTTTGTTATTCAGCACTGTGCTACTTTAACTGGCAATTGCGTAGTTATGCAACACTGTGCACAAATGAGATTTATATCATTATTTTACACACTGAAAGTTTTGAAAAAAACAATATTTTCTACTTTTTGTTAAAAACATATCCAATAAAATCAAATTTCTTCATAAATTTAGGCCAAAATGTATTCTGCTACATGTCTTTGTTAACCGCTTGCTTACTGCCTACAGTATATTTACTGCAGCAGTCCGGCTCCTACAGGCAAAGCGACGTAAGTCTACGTCGCTTGCCTGAAGGCAGCTAGGGGGCGCACGCGAGAAGCCTCTGGGGGTGTCAGGTGGCTCCGATTGACGCCTAACACCGGCGATGGTTCCCCGCTGAGAGAGAAGGACGGTCGGCTATTGTAAACACATCCAACCGTTCTTCTCCCTGGAATGATCACAGAGCCCATGTGATCCTTCTATATAGGATCACATGTCTTTATGGTCATCTCAGAAGCCACGCCCCCCCACAGTTAGAATCACTCCCCTAGGGTCACATTTAACCCCTTGATCCAGGGCTGTATTTTGGCCTAGGCCAACAAGGCCCAGGCCTAGGGCGGCACTTTTCAGGGGGGCAGCAAAAAAGCTGCCCCCCTCCACCTGAGACTCTATTGGCCACTGGTTGCTAGAGCTGCCTCTTATCCTCCCTCTCTCTCACCCCCCCTCTCTCGCTCTTATCCCCCCTCTCTCTCTCTCACCCCCCCCTCTCTCACCCCCCTCTCTCTCTCACCCCTCCTCTCTCTCTCACCCCTCCTCTCTCTCTCACCCCTCCTCTCTCTCTCTCACCCCTCCTCTGTCTCTCACCCCTCCTCTGTCTCTCACCCCTCCTCTGTCTCTCACCCCTCCTCTCTCTCTCTCACCCCCCTCTCTCTCTCACCCCCCTCTCTCTCTCACCCCTCCTCTCTCTCTCTCTCTCTCACTCCTCCTCTCTCTCTCTCTCACCCCTCCTCTATCTCTCTCTCACCCCTCCTCTGTCTCTCACCCCTCCTCTCTCTCTCTCTCTCACCCCCCTCTCTCCCTCTTATCCCCCCTCTCTCTCTCACCCCCCCTCTCACTCTCACACCCCTCTCTCTCTCTCACCCCTCCTCTCTCTCTCTCTCACCCCTCATCTCTCTCTCTCACCCCTCCTCTGTCTCTCACCCCTCCTCTGTCTCTCACCCCTCCTCTGTCTCTCACCCCTCCTCTCTCTCTCTCTCTCTCTCACCCCTCCTCTCTCTCTCACCCCTCCTCTGTCTCTCACTCTCTCATCCCCCATCTTGCTCTCTCTCTCATCCCCCCTCTCGCTCTCTCTCTCATCCCCCTCTCGCTCTCTCTCTCTCTTATCCCCCCTCTTGCTCTCTCTCTCATCCCCCCTCTCGCTCTCTCTCTCTTATCCCCCCTCTTGCTCTCTCTCTCATCCCCCCTCTCGCTCTCTCTCATCCCCCCTCACTCTCCCCCCTCTCTCTCTCTCCCTCACCCACCCCCCCTCTCAGGGGTTCATTCTGGGACTTGTAGTCCTTCAATTTTGGAGGGAGCCACATCCGTTAAGAAAGGAGTGGGGCAAATTTACATAGGAGGGGGAGGGGAGGTGCCCAATTTTAGTCTTGCCTAGGGCAGCACAAAACCAAAATACACCACTGCCTTGATCACCTATACTGTTAACCCCTTCCCTGCCGGTGTCATTATTACAGTAACGGTGCATATTTTTAGCACTGATTACTGTAGTAATGTCACTGGTCTCCCCAAAAGTGTCAAAAATGTCAGTCAGGGGTCCGATCTGTCCGCCACAATGTCGCAGTCCTGCAAAAAATTGCAGATCACCGCCATTACTAGTAAAAAAAAAAAACAATAAAAATGACATAAATCTTTCCCGTAGTTAGTAGACGCAATAACTTTTGTGAAAACCAATCAAAATACGCTTATTGCCATTTTGTTTACCAAAAATATGTAGCAGAAAACAAATTGGCCTAAAATGTTAAAAGATTTTGATTTTTACATTTTTTTTTGAGAATGTCATATAGCAGAATGTGAAAAATATATAGTTTTTTTTTTTTCCAAAATTGTCGCTCTTTTTTTGTTTGTAGGGCAAAAAATAAAAATTGCACAGGTGATCAAAGACCGCCAAAAGAAAGCTCTATTTGTGGGGAAAAAGGACATAAATTTTATTTGGGTACAGCATCGCACGACCGTGCAATTGTCCCTTAAAGTAACTCAGTGCCGAATTGCAAAATAGGGCCGAGTCAGGAAGGGGGCAAATCCTTCCAGTCTTAGGCTCGGTTCACATTTATGCGATGCGGGAAGGCTGCGAATTCGCAGCCTGTTCCCGCATCGCACACGCACCCCCGGCAGTTCACACTGCCATATGCGATAGGCTGGGGGTGTCAATGTAATCTTAACGGCACCCCCAGTTTGATCGCATATCGCAGTGCGATCGTGCAGTTCGCACAGGATGGGATCGCACAAGTGTGAACCGCTGTGCGATCCGATCCTGATGCGGCTGCAAAAATGCCTCCTGTGCATGTTTGCTCCGGGTGCGATGCGAATTTAGCCATACAAACTGTATGGCTAAACTCGCACCGCACAGCTGATCGCATGTAATGTCGGAGCAGTGCGCTCCGACATTACATGCGAACCCGGCACTCGCACAAATGTGAACCGGGGCTTAAAGTGGTTAATTCCAATTTAAGACGTATAAGAATCCAGGGGTTGACTCAATCCGCCGAGACCCCTCTCTAACTAAATTATGCCATTGTGGCATGCAGAGCAATACAGAAGAACCAATCTATTGCCATATTTGTCTGACCTGATTAGTGTAAATCAAACCAGAATGCCTCTAATCACTTAATGCACGTTGTTCTTGCACTCTCAGTTTATAGACATTGTGATGCACTTTGTCTTTTTATATTGAAATATTGAAGAGACGTCCCTTTGTACTCTGATCTACTCTTTTCCCTATTTTATTTCTTTTGGCCCCCGTAGCCTGGGAAGCCTTTATTATGATGTCTCTATGTCTCTTGGCCATTCTCTATGCAGCAGACCCCACCCTTACATCCAATCTATGACTGTTTCCCAGCTTACAGCTAACGTATGATTTACTCCCCCGCGTTTACACCACATAAATTGCTACCGTGCAATCAACATGCAACTTGCCATACTTATTGCTCCTAATTTTAATCACCTTTATTATGTCTAATGACTTACAGATGCACTCTTTTATGTTGGGTATGTTTGTATGGGTTATGCTATGTATTCTATAAGACTTCAATAAAAAACTTATTGAAAGTGAAACCTCCAAGAGATATAAGTGCAAGGACTGGAAATCTAGACAGTAAAAATTGTCTTCCTTGACAGCCTAGCCCTGCCACATATGTTAGAATAATCATCTGGATTGCTTTCCTTTTATGTGCCACATAATGCTAGACTCTGTTCAAACTCTGCTGACCGGTGACGTTTTGTGAAACCATATACTGCTCTGAGACTAAGGGGGGTGTACGATCTATACTAAAGTCCAGCCAACTTGTTTTTTTTTTATCAGCAGTTACAGATATAAGATGAAAAGGCAGGAACTTGAGGGGAAGTGCAGAGGAAACAGAGGTAAAGTAGTGCGACTCATTACTGCTTTGTGGTCAGCAGCAACAGCACAAAAAGCAAATGCACAAAGGTCTCTGCAAGCTTAAAAAAGCAAATGCACAAAGGTCTCTGCAAGTACAAAAAGTAGTATGAACATAGCACTTTGCAAAAACAGATCAAGGAGAACAGTAAGGTTCAGTTTTGCACAGAGTAAGATATACACTATATTACCAAATGTAATGGGACGCCTGCCTTTACATGCATGTGAACTTTAATGACATCCAAATCTTAGTCCGTGGGGTTCAATATTGAGCTGACCCACCCTTTTCAGCTATAACATCTTCTAGGAACGCTGCCTACAAGGTTTAGGAGTGTGTCTATGGGAATGTTTGACCATTCTTCCAGAACTGCATTTGTGAGGTCAGGCACTGATGTTGGAGAGAAGACCTGGCTCGCAGTCTCCGCTCTAATTCATCCTAAAGATATTCTATCGGGTTGAGGTCAGAACTCTGTGCAGGCCAGTCAAGTTCTCCCACCCCAAACTTTCTCATCCATGTCTTTATGGACCTTGCTTTGAGCACAAGCCCAAATCATTTGGTGGAGGGGGGGTTACGGTCTGGAGTTGTTTTTCAGGGGTTGGGCTTGGCCCCTTAGTTCCAGTAAAGGGAACTCTTAGGGCATCAGCAGACAAAGACATTTTGGACAATTTCATGCTCCCAACTTTGTGGGAACAGTTTGGGGGAGGCCCCTTTCTGTTCCAACATGACTGCGCACCAGTGCACAAAGCAAGGTCCATAAAGACATGGATGAGCAAGTTTGGGGAGGGGAAGTCCTGACCTCAACCCAATATAACCCCTTTGGTATGACATGGAGCAGAGACCACGAGCCAAGCCTTCTCATCCAACATCAGCGCCTGACCTTACAAATGCGCTTCTGGAAGAATGGTCAAACGTTCCCATAGACACACACCTAAACCTTGTGGACAGCCTTCCCAGAAGAGTGGAAGGTGTTATAGCTGCAAAAGGTGGGCCAACTCAATGTTGAACCCTACAGACGAAGACTGGGATGCCATTAAATTTCATGTGCATGTAAAGGCAGGCGTCCCAATACTTTTGGTAATACAGTTTATAAGCTCAAGGTTCAACTACAGCCAAGGGTGCAGTCCCTTAGTAGCAAAGGATTAACCATTTGTTAAAGTTGAACTTAAAGCGGAGTTCCGGGCACAGAAACGATCCTCTTCTGCGTCCTCTTCTCCCAGAATGCACCTTCACCGGCCCCTCTTGTCACTTCCGGTGAGGCGCCACATTCCTACACAGCTTCTGGGCATGCCCAGAAGCTGTTTAGCAGGGAATGCGGTGTCGCACCGGAAGTGACGAGCGGGGCCGGTGCCATTGCATTGATTCCTGGGAGCGAGGACGTTCAGCTCCCAGGAATCATTGCAAACCGGAAGTGACGGCGCGGGCCGCGGCCACAGAGTTAGGAAATGAAAAAAGGTGAGTATTTCTTTCTACAATTACGAGGTAAGTAAAAAAATAAAATAATCCTAACTATCCAATTCCTTTTCAGGTGAAGCAAAGCAAGCGGATGGGCACAAAATCGATTAGGTCGATTTTGTGCCCGGAACTCCGCTTTAATGCATATCTAAACCCAAGAACAAAAATGTATAGTATTGCAGTTTACTGGTTCTTAGATGTGGTGGCTGTGGTATTTTTCTTTTTTCAAACTTTTTCTCCTTTATTTTAATTATGTAATTCTGCCACCCTAGGGTGACAATTGTACTAAGCAGTGTTGTCATAGGCCCCATTCGTCTGCAACCTAGACTTGTCCAGCGAGCAGGTGGTCATTGAGATGTGCTTACTGCTTATCAGTACCATCTGTGAGTACTTAGCCAGTTGGCAGGAGATTCATTGGTTACAGATATATAGTAAGTTACATAACTTGTTAGGTTAAAAAAGACATACAGTATCTCACAAAAGTTAGTACACCCCTCACATTTCTGTAAATATTTTATTATATCTTTTCATGTGATGAAACTTTGCTACAATGTAAAGTAGTGAGTTTACAGCTTGTATAACAGTGTAAATTAGCTGTCCCCTCAAAATAACTCAACACACAGCCATTAATGTCTAAACTGCTGGCAACAAAAGTGAGTACACCCCAAGTAAAAATGTCCAAATTGGGCCCAATTAGCCATTTTTCCTCCCCGATGTCATGTGACTCGTTAGTGTTACAAGGTCTAAGGTGTGAATGGGGAGCAGGTGTGTTAAATTTGGTGTTATCGCTCTCACTCTCTCATACTGGTCACTGGAAGTTCAAACATGGCACCTCATAGCAAAGAACTCTCTGAGGATCTGAAAAAAAGAATTGCTGCTCTACATAAAGATGGCCTAGGCAATAAGAAGTAGTGATCGTCCGATATTATTTTTTTATTGCCGATACCTATACTGATTGATATTTTGGTCATCGCATATCGGTATCGGCCAATATTTTCGTACATTAAAATTTTTTTTTTTGGACAGGTACTCTTGTGGAGGTATCTGGGGGTCTAAAAGACCCCAAACACCTCCTCTGCACTTAAAAGCTTTCAAAACGCCAAGTTTGGCTGTTTTGAATGCTGTTATTTTTTTAATTTGGCGCTGAGTACCCGGAAGTGATGTCATGACATCACTTCCAGGTTTGTACATGGAGACCCGATCAGAGCCGAATGTGGCTTTGATCGGGTCTCCTCTTCGGCGGCTGTGCAGGCTGGTTGCCCGGGTCTCCCAGTGGGACATCCCCTCCCGCTCCTTGTAATGATAGCCGAGCGGTTTCTCAGCTGCATCGGTTGTCATTACAAGACAGACGACCATCGGCTATGGATGCCCGTACCGGGGTGATGCCTCTAGCTGCAGTTATCACTCCGGTACAATATCGGCAATATTGGTAACCTCAGGGGCCGATTCCGATATATCGGGGAAAGTGCATATCGACCCCCGATATATTGGCTTTGCCGATAATCAGTCGATCCCTAATAAGAAGATTTCCAAGACCTTGAAACTGAGCTGCAGCACGATGGCCAAGACCATACAGCGGTTTAACAGAACAGGTTCCAATCAGAACAGGCCTTGCTATGGTCAACCAAAGGAGTTGAGTGCACGTGCTCAGCATCATATCCAGGGGTTGTCTTTGGGAAATAGACGTATAAGTGCTGCCAGCATTGCTGCAGAGGTTGAAGGGTTGGGGGGTCAGCCTGTCAGTGCTCAGACCATACGCCGCACACTGCATCAAATTGGTCTGCATGGCTGTCATCCCTGAAGGAAGCCTCTTCTAAAGATGATGCACAAGAAAGCACGCAAACAGTTTGCTGAAGACAAGCAGACTAAGGTGATGGATTACTGGAACCATGTCCTGTGGTCTGATGAGACCAAGATAAACTTATTTGGGTCAGATGGTGTCAAGTGTGTGTAGCAGCAACCAGATGAGGAGTACAAAGACAAGTTTGTCTTACCTACAGTCAAGCATAGTGGTGGGAGTGTCATGGTCTGGGGCTGCATGAGTGCTCCCATCACTGGGGAACTACAGTTCATTGGGGGAACCATGAATGCCAACATGTACTATGACATACTGAAGCAGAGCATGATCCCCTCCCTTCGGAGACTGGGCCGCAGGGCAGTATTCCAACGTGATAACGACCCCAAGCACACCTCCAAGACAACCACTGCCTTGCTAAAGAAGCTAAGTGTAAAGGGGATGGACTGGCAAGGCATGTCTGCAGACCCAAACCCTATTGAGCATCTGTGGGGCGTCCCCAAATGGAAGGCGGAGGAGCGTAAGGTCTCAAACATCCACCAGCTCTGTGATGTCGTCATGGATGAGTGGAAGAGGACTCCAGTGGCAACCTGTGAAGCTCTGGTGAACTCCATGCCCAAGAGGGTTAAGGCAGTGCTGTAAAATAATGGTGGCCACACAAAATATTGACACTTTGGGCCCAAATGGGACATTTTCACTTAGGGGTGTACTCACTTTTGTTGCCTGCGGTTTAGACATTAATGGCTGTGTGTTGAAGGGACAGCAAATTCACACTGTTAGCCCCCGTTCACACTGGGGCGACCTGTCAGGCGACCTGGTCGCCTGACAGGTCGCCTGGCATAGAGAAGCTGTGGACCCGTTCTAATAGGAGCGACACAAGTCGCTCCGACTTAGAAGAAGGGTCCGGAGCTTCTTTGGGGCGACCTGGAGCGACCTGCATTGACTTCAATGTTATGAAGTCCGTGCCGGCCGCTCCGAGGTCGTGGTGCGAGCAGCGTGCCGCGACCTGTGAGGTCGCCCCGGAAAGTCGGATCGCCCCAGTGTGAACGGGGCCTTATACAAACTGTACACTCACTACTTTACATTGAAGCAAAGTGTCATTTCTTCAGTGTTGTTACATGAAAAGATATAACAAAATATTTATGTAGCACCCTCTTAGGTAGGTGCTAGGTAAAAGCATTGTTTGCTCTGCCTGCTTCACAGGGGAGCCTGATTATTAGTTTTGCCTGTTACATGTGTCTATGTGTGATTCAGTGGACAGTGGAGGAAACCCGGCCAATGACACACAGGTTTTTGTGGCTGTCCCAGAGGGTTGGCACAGGAGTGGTTCATCCTCGGATCGGTGATAAAAGCAAGGGACATATGTGACAGGGGATCTTTGGGTGGGAAGCCAGGTCCCAGGAGGAGGGTGACGGCTGTCTCTCCTCCTGTCAGTGTAGAAAGTGGTCACAGGCGGTCGGCAAAGTGGAGTGTGGAGTCCAGGAGTGTGGTGCTGAGCCAGGAGGTCCGGTGGAGACTGACCAGTGGAGCTGAAGGCAGAGTAACCCAGGGAAAACAGTATCCGTGAGTAAAGTGAGAAGCTTGCCAGGGGTCTGCCCAGGAAGGGGACCGCTCCAGAGGAGAGTCAGTGGACAGGGGCTAGCACACACAGCAAGTTAGGAAGGGGGTGCCAAGTTGAGACCCTGAAGAGTATCTTTAACCACTTAAGCCCCGGAAGATTTTACCCCCTTCCTGACCAGGGCCTATTTTGTGATTCGGCACTGCGTGACTTTAACGGACAATTGCACGCTGTACCCAAATGAAATTGATGTCCTTTTTTTCCCACAAACAGAGCTTTCTTTTGGTGGTATTTGATCACCCGTGCGATTTTTTGATCATGCGCTATAAACAAAGAAAGAGCGACAATTTTGCAAAAATAACAATATTTTTCACATTTTTTTATCTGAAATTCCCCCAAAAAAATGTAAAAATCAAAACTTTTTAACATTTTAGGCCAATTTGTTTTATGCTACATATGTTTCGTAAAAAAAATCGCAAAAAGCATATTTTGATTGGTTTGCGCAAAAGTTATTGCGTTTACTAACTAAGGGAAAGATTTATGTCATTTTTATTGTTTTTTTTTTTAACGAGTAATGGCGGCGATCTGCGATTTTTTTTGCGGTACTGCGACATTGCGGCGGACAGATCGGACCCTTGACTGACATTTTTGACACTTTTAGGGGTACCAGTGATAACTACAGTAATCAGTGCTATACATATGCACTGTTACTGTATAAATGACACTGGGAAGGAAGGGGTTAACTTTATTGGAGAGGGAGGGGTTAAGTGTTTCCCTAGGGGCGTGTTTCTTACTGTGATTGGATGTGGCTTTGTGTGTAACAGCATAGCAGGTGTAACAGCATATATCCTACATATGCTGCGTAACAGCATATATCCTACATAGCAGGACCGAGTGATCTGTGCTTTTACACAGGGGAGAATGACAGGCGGCTTTGTTTACATTAGCCGCCTGCCTTTCTCCCTCTCCACCCGACGAACGCGAGTGACCGGCGGACATCGGGTCCGCCGGTCACACGCTCAGCAAGGCCCGAAGCGAAAAAAAAAAAAAAAAAAATAGCGCAGGGCAGACATGACCATGTGAAGAGGGGAGACAGGGCAGGTGTGAGTTAAATTAAATTGTTTTGAGTTGGGGGGTATTCAGGGATTGGTGTATCAGGTTTGGGAGGGGTTGAGGTACAGTTAGGAGGGGTGGCCCCTCAGATTGGAGGTCAGTGGAAGTTCAACGGACGAAGGAAGAAGAAGCTTGGTCACCCACCTTTTTCACTGCAGAGCATCTCACCTCAGCTTCCCTGGTCTGTGATGGCGGATTTGGACGTTTTGCTGGAGCAAATTAAGGCCGCTGCCGCGGTGAAGGGGACTGAGTGGCTCCGGTCCCAGGTCTCCACGTTGATGGGGGTTCAGGACTCTGCACAGGATTTGGAGGGGCTTGCGGTCCCGCGGGCTCGGCGGTCACGGCCGCCGGAGCGTTTTTCACCGGACCCTTCCCCTCGAGCTCAGCGTCATCCTAGGAGCCCCGACAGGGACCCTTCAGGGCCGCCGGCTAAGCGTACTCCTGCTGCGGCCGTGCGCGCCTCTGGGAGGAATCCTCTGCATGGACGGAGCTCTGGGGGTAGTGGGGGGAGGCGGCCTTCGGTCTCTCCCCGTCCCTCTCGCCGGGGTGCTACTGGACTGGCGGGCTCCCCTACTGGCGATGCTCCGGTCGGAGGGGTGCCTCGGCGTGGGAGCGGCTTCATGGCGGCCGGTGGCAGCAGTGATCGGCGGGACTCGGAGTCGGCCTCGGCTGGGCGCAGAGAGATGACGCGGCGGGGCAAGTCACGTGGCCGGGTCATCGGAAGTTCGGCTGGTTCACAGAGGTCTCTGTCGGGCGGAGCTGGAGTACGGGGGCGTGGACGCCTGTCGCTCGGCTCTGCAGATGGCGGGAGTGCGACACCTGGTGGACGGATGTCGGCGGTGCCCGGGGACGATCGTTCGGAAGGCGAAGTGTCCGGATCGGATGTGGAAGAGGATGTCGGTGGTCGGTCGGCGACGAGGGAGGCTGGATCGGCGGCTGGGGGCGCCCCCCCTGGGCAGACAGGTGAGGTCACAATTCCTTCTCTGGCTTTGTCTGATTTGCGGGGCTTGTTTGATGTGGGGGGTGGGAGTGCTGGAGGGGCTCGGGGGGTGGGGGTGTCCCGGCCAGTGGGGGCGGGGACCCCGGAAGGGGGTGATAATGGGGGTTTGAGGGGCTTCCTCCTGGGTCTACGGGACCTCTTGGGGCGTTTGCCCCCGGGGGACGGGGGCCGCTTGTCTCCAGCGGCGGCTTGGGTGCCTCCGGCGGGGGGCTCGGGCACGGAGCCGGGGGGGGCCCCGGGGCTGGCGGGGCCGTCTTCCACGGGGCTAGTTGCGGGGGGGGCTGGGGCCCCTCCCCAGGTTGTTGGTGCTCCGGCAGTGGTGGCGGTGACGGCCGGGGCGACGGGGGACAAGACCGGGACGGCGAAGGAGGGGAAGGCGGACGCTGTTCGCCTGGACGATTCAGCGAAAGGTGAGGTATATGTTTGTTTTGAGGGCCCGTTGGGGGCACATTTGAAGCAGGAAGTCCGGGAGAAGATCTGGAAGGGTGAGTACGTGGAAATCTTCACGCTGTTGCCCCTCGAGAAGTTTCACCTGGACAGGGTTAAACCGGAGGAGCGCAAGAAGGAGGACGAGGAGGCGCGACGCTATCGGCTTATCCCTCGGACCTTCGCCAATTGGCTGCAGGCCTTTGCCATTCTGGCGGGCGTCATAGGGGAAAAGGCGCCGGAAAACTGCTCGGCCCTGTTCTGCTACATGGACGCTGTAGGGGAAGCCTATCGGGTTTACGGGGGGTCGGCCTGGCTGCGGTACGACGAACAGTTCCGGCAGCGGAAGGCGGTTAGGCCGTCCTTGCGGTGGGACCACAAGGACATCAGCCTGTGGATGCGGCTCATGTCGTCTGCGAAGGCTCCGAATCAGTTTTTTCCAGGGGGGGCCGGTGGTTCTGCGACCCCGGGACAGCCGGCCGCAAAGAGGAGGGGTTTCTGCTGGCAATTTAATGAGGGTTCCTGTAAGTTCGGTGGCACATGTCGCTTCAAACATGAATGCTCCGGTTGCGGAGGTTCCCATTCCTTGGCTCGGTGTTTTAAGTCCGGAAAAGGGCGGTCCGGAGAGCCTTCGCACAAAGGGGACGACGCCGGTGAGGGTGGAAAGGCTGCGGCCTTTTCTAGATAGGTACCCCGATAGGGCGGCTGCTCGACTTCTGTGGGAGGGTTTTGCGGTGGGTTTTCGTATCCCTTGCTCTTTGGCCTCGGTGCCGCCGGTGGCGAGGAATTTGCGTTCGGCATTGCGCCACCCTTTGGTGGTGTCGGATAAGTTGCACAAGGAAGTGGCTCTCGGTCGCATGGCGGGCCCGTTCTCGGAGGTGCCGGTGCGTGACTTGGTGGTTTCGCCGTTGGGGGTGGTTCCCAAGAAGGAACCCAACAAGTTTCGCCTCATTCACCACCTCTCCTTCCCGAAGGGTGGGTCTGTGAATGACGCCATCGACCCGGAGGCCTGTACGGTGTCTTACATTTCCTTTGACGCCGCGGTGGCCTGGGTGCGACATTATGGGCGGGGGGCCTTGATGGCCAAATCGGACATTGAGGCGGCGTTCAGGTTGCTCCCGGTTCACCCGGACAGTTTTCGATTGCTGGGCTGCCGGTGGCAAGGGGCGTATTATGTGGATCGCTGCCTTCCTATGGGCTGCTCCATATCGTGCGCGCTGTTTGAGACCTTCAGTTCCTTTGTGGAGTGGGTGGTTCGGGAGGTTTCCGGTGTGAATTCGGTGATCCACTATTTGGACGACTTTCTGTGTGTGGGCCCGCCCGCTTCCAACGGGTGCGCGATCCTGCTTGCCACGTTGCAGCATGTGGCCGGGAGCTTCGGCATTCCGTTGGCCCCCGACAAGACGGAAGGCCCGACCACGGTGCTCAGCTTCCTGGGCATTGTCGTGGATTCGGAGGCCATGGAGTGTCGCCTACCGGAGGATAAATTGGGGGCTTTGAGAGCTGAAATTGAAGGGGTGCTGGGTTTGCGCAAGATTCAGTTGCGCAGCTTGCAGTCGTTGCTGGGTAAATTGAATTTTGCCTGCCGCATTATGCCCATGGGCCGGGTTTTCTGCCGACGGCTGTCGGCGGCGACTTCGGGGGTGAAGTTGCCCACTCACTTCGTCAGGCTCAACAGGGAACACAGGGATGACTTGCGTCTGTGGCACGGTTTTTTGGCCACATACAATGGTAGATCCTTGTGGATGGCCGGGCCGATCAGCAACTTTGATTTGGAACTGTTTACCGATGCTGCTGGTTCGGCGGGGTACGGGGCTTTTCACCGGGGGGCGTGGAGCGCCGCCCCTTGGCCGGGGGCATGGCAGGTGGCGGGGCTGGTCAGCAACTTGGTGTTGCTGGAACTGTTCCCGGTGGTGGTGGCCCTGGAGATTTGGGGGGCGGAGTTCAGGAACCTGAAGGTTCGCCTCCATTGCGACAATCTCGGGGTGGTTCAGGTGATCAACCGCGCGTCGGCTTCGTCTCAGCCGGTGGTGCGCCTCCTCAGGTATTTGGTTTTGCGGTGTCTACGGTTGAATGTTTTCCTGTACGCTGTGCACATTCCGGGGGTTAAGAATGATATTGCTGACGCGCTGTCTCGTTTTCAGTGGGACAGGTTCCGGGAGTTGGCACCGGCAGCGGAGCAACGCGGAGTCACGTGTCCGGAGTGGCTATGGGGGATTGCCTTGGGGTCCTCGCTGGATGGATCAGGAAGTCGGTGAGCGAGTCCACGTGGTCGGCTTATTGCAAGGTATGGTTGGAGTGGCTCGAGGTGTTGCGGGTGGCATCGGTGGATCCTCTGGGTCCGGAGGTCAGGTGGGTGTTACTTTCTTTTGTCTCTGATCATTTTGAGAGGGGCGCGTCGGCTTCCGCTGTGGCTCGCAAGTTGTCCGGCTTGGCCTTTCTGTTTAAATTTCTGGGTTGTCAGGATTACACGAAGGACTTCGTGGTGAGACAAGCGTTACGGGGCTATTCCAGGGCTTATCGGAGGAGGGACACTAGGCGCCCGGTGTCCTTCGCTCTTTTGCAGGACGTCTGCCGGCAATTGGGGGAGCACTGCGCCTCGAGTTACGAGGTGGTGTTGTTTAAGGCGGCCTTTTCTCTCGCTTTTTTCGGGGCTTTCCGGATTGGGGAATTGGTCAGTTCCTCCCGGACGGTGCCGGGGGGCCTATTGGGTCAGGATGTCTCTGTCGGTCGGGAGGGGGTTACTATCCTCCTTCGACGGTCCAAAACGGACCAGAGTGGCAAGGGGGTCCGTGTCCGGTTGTTCGCGGTGCCGTCTTCACCGCTGTGCCCGGTAGGGGCGGTTCGGGATTACTGGGCAATCCGCCCTTCGCGGCCCGGTTCATTTTTAATGCATGCGGACGGGTCGTCGTTATCTCGTTTTCAATTTGTATCGGTGTTCAGAAGGTGTGTGGGCTCTTTGGGTTTGGATGCCAGTAGGTTTGCATCTCATTCCTTTCGGATCGGGGCGGCCACTGAGGCTGCACGCTGGGGATTGAATGACGATGCGGTCAAACGCATTGGGCGCTGGGAGTCTAGGAGGTTCTTGTTGTACGTTCGTCCACAGCTGTTGGTGTAGGGTATGTACGGGGGGTGGTTTTGTCGCTGGGGGGGTGTGGGCCCGGCTGGTTATCTGATTATTGGTTGGTTTTCTTTTCCTTTTGTCCCCTTTTCTTGTAGGTTTGGAACCCTGCCTTGTTTGGATCGTGGGACACTCGTATGTTTTCTGGGGGGCCCGGGGAGCTGATGTGCGTCCTAATGGTAGACAACTTGGTTTTTCTCGGCACGAGGCTTGTGTCAGGTGGCTGGGGGTGCCGGGGCTTACTTGGGGCAGGGTCCTTCCCGAAGTGCATCGTTTCGCCCGGTTGGACAGGCAGCCAGATGTTTTGGTGCTGCATGCCGGGGGCAACGATTTGGGGGCTAGGTCCGCGCGGGCCTTGATCAGGGACATAAAGTTGGATTTCCTTCGGCTGCGCACGGCTTTTCCGGCGCTGCTTGTAGTTTGGTCGGATATGGTGGCCCGCACGTCCTGGCGCATGGCCAGGTCGGTCGCGCGCCTTAATAAGGCTCGGATTAAGTTGAACAAGGAAGTGGGGCGCTTTGTGTGTCGGAATGGGGGGTTGGTGGTTCGCCACCTGGAGTTGGAAGTGGACACATGGCGGTATCTGCGGGATGATGGAGTCCACCTCAATGCGGTGGGTATAGATTTATGGGCCCTGGGATTACAGGATGGGATCCAGCGAGCCTTGAGGGTTTGGAGGGGCACGCAAGGGTAAGGTGTCACCCTTGGGTGCTGGTGGCGTTTTGTTGGTCTTTGCTGGCGGGGGAGGTGAACAGTTTAGGATAAGGGTATGGTTGGGACTCATCGTTGGTATGGGTCCCTATGGTGCATTCCATTTAATGTCAGTTTAAATGGAATTCAAAATGGTGGCACTGCGGGGAGTGGTTTGTCTCCGAGCCGGTGACGCGGCTGGAGGCCTATCAGGGCACAGGTCCCGCAGTGCAGGATTTGGAATTATTTGGAGGAGCCTCAAAGACCAACAGGCCTAATGACTGATTGTTTTATGTTTGTAAGGAATGTTTTTTCTCCTTATGTTAATTTTAAGGTAAAAGGGTTAATAAAATGGCTGCTGTGGCCAATTAACTCCAAGCACGGTGTGGTCTCAATTATTTAGGTAAAGGGAAAGGTTTATGGCATGGGGGTGGAGCCTTTGGCTTTAAGCAGCCTAAGAGTTTGGGGGTGACATCTATTCTACATTGGTCAAGCAAGGCCCGAAGCGAAAAAAAAAAAAAAAAAAATAGCGCAGGGCAGACATGACCATGTGAAGAGGGGAGACAGGGCAGGTGTGAGTTAAATTAAATTGTTTTGAGTTGGGGGGTATTCAGGGATTGGTGTATCAGGTTTGGGAGGGGTTGAGGTACAGTTAGGAGGGGTGGCCCCTCAGATTGGAGGTCAGTGGAAGTTCAACGGACGAAGGAAGAAGAAGCTTCCCACCCGCCCTCCCTAATTTCTGGGACTGTTATGGTTGATTTTGATTCATGTCTTTTGTGCTTTCTGTCCTTTCTGGGGGAATTTTATATTGTCATGGCAGCTGGGCGTTTTGTTGGTCTTTGCTGGCGGGGGAGGTGAACAGTTTAGGATAAGGGTATGGTTGGGACTCATCGTTGGTATGGGTCCCTATGGTGCATTCCATTTAATGTCAGTTTAAATGGAATTCAAAATGGTGGCACTGCGGGGAGTGGTTTGTCTCCGAGCCGGTGACGCGGCTGGAGGCCTATCAGGGCACAGGTCCCGCAGTGCAGGATTTGGAATTATTTGGAGGAGCCTCAAAGACCAACAGGCCTAATGACTGATTGTTTTATGTTTGTAAGGAATGTTTTTTCTCCTTATGTTAATTTTAAGGTAAAAGGGTTAATAAAATGGCTGCTGTGGCCAATTAACTCCAAGCACGGTGTGGTCTCAATTATTTAGGTAAAGGGAAAGGTTTATGGCATGGGGGTGGAGCCTTTGGCTTTAAGCAGCCTAAGAGTTTGGGGGTGACATCTATTCTACATTGGTCAAGGCTTCTTCGGGTACGAGCGGGGGCAGGAGCGCGCCTCCGGCGGCGCGCGCTCGCCTCCGGCGGCGCGCGCTCGCCCCCTATTCGCTCCCAGGCTAGTGACGTACCGGTACGTCACTTTGCCTGGGAGCGGCAAGTGGTTAATAGGAGCATATTCAGCTATCTTCACTTCTGTGGCAAAGGTGAAGCAGCGGCCTTGCCGAATACACTGCAGCTATAATTCAAAGTTGGAGTATCCCACTCATCCCTTCTCCCATCCAAGTTCTAAAATAAAACACAAATCCCCTGGACTGTTCATTGTCTGAGCCATGTCTTAAAGTGATAAGTTTTACAGACTGTTGCTATGGGTAACCCAGGGGAATCCACACTCAGCAGCTCCCTAGGGGGCAGTGCTACATATACAAAAATGTGAGGTGTGTGCTCACTTTCGTAAGATGCTGTATATCTATTACCTTTAAAGCAACTCTGCACTTTGCCCACACCATCCCACACAGTCCTATTGACAAAGTCCATTATAGTAAGGGACAGGCCACCCCAGGTCTGGGTTATTTAACCCGTTTCTAACCTGGGCATCTAAAACTAGCCTTGCAGAGTTGGAGTGGCGTGGCCAGATATCCTCTTAAGCGCACCTGTGGAACCTGCCTGGCCACATCACTAACAGGCCTGCTATCACTAAACCACTACCTACTCCAATCCATCTGCTTCAACACTTCCAGGTATAGGGTGAGCTATTGGCCTCCTTCAGGCCTTTTCTAGCATCCCACTTGTGCAACACAATAATGAGGTGGTCTTTACTGAAAACAATTCAAATTAATAGTAACATAGAAGTCCATGTCATTGAGCACCACATTTTTGGTAAAAACATTCAAGATTAACAAAGAAAATTTCCAAATATTGATTTAGCTTAGGGATCGACCGATTATCGGCAAGGCCGATATATCAAGGGCCGATATGCACTTTCCCCGATATATCGGAATCGGCCCCGGAGGTTACCGATATTGCCGATATTGTTGTGACATCATTGCGTATGTTGCGCCACGCGCCCCTGCACACTGGGACACCAAAGGGTGCCAGCCAGCCAGCCACCCAACACAGGGTGCCAGCCACCCACCAAAGGCTGCCAGCCAGCCACCCACCAAAGGCTGCCAGCCAGCCACCACAGGGTGCCAGTCACCCAGCCATCCACCACAGGGTGCCGGCAAGCCAGCCACCCAACACAGGGTGCCAGCCAGCCACCCACCACAGGGTGCCAGCCAGCCACCAACCACAAGGTGCCAGCCAGCCAGCCACCCACCAAAGGGTGCCAGCCAGCCAGCCACCCACCAAAGGGTGCCAGCCAGCCATCCACCACAGGGTGTCATTCAGCCAGCCACCCACCAAAGGGTGCCAGCAAGCCAGCCAGCCACCCACCAATTTCAGTAACAGATTTGTGTCAAAAATTGTGTTTATTTTGCAAAACTTTAAATGTTCAAAATATCGGCCCATATCAGCCGATACCGATATGCAATGGCCAAAATATCGGTATCGGTATCGGCAACGAAAAACCTATATTGGTCGATCCCTAGTTAAGCTGCTACAGTCTCTGTGCTATATAAGCTATAAAGGACAGGTTGCTGGAACGGCACCAGCGGCCGTTCCTTCAGAGCGCATGCGCCAGTGACGTCACTGGCTGCATGTAAGGTAAATATCTCCTAAATGGTACATGTTTAGGAGATATTTACAGTACCTATAAGTAAACCTTATCATAGGCTTACCTATAGGTACAACTTGCAGAGGAGGATTTACTTCCTCTTTAATTCGCACCTGAACCGGACCCAAACATGAATCAGACCCTTTTGCAGTCCGGCTGCCCTGGACATGTGTGAACCGGCTCCACTGAGAGTCAGGCACATTGGATGCGGGGAAACCCGCATTAAATTTGCATATGTGTGAGCCCAACCTTTGAGTACGGGAAATCCAATCAGCAGAGGAGTGGCGGTATCAATGCATTAATAAGTATCCCCAGTAATATGAGATTGGGCATTGTGGATTGAGTTCACTACCTCTGACAAATATAAACAGCTGATGATGTACATTTTCTGTTGGATGTAAATTATGCTATACACACTGTATGTTCCTTATCGCAAACTTCATGATACTTCACAGGGTACTACTTGCATTGTTTCAATGCTCTATTATCTGTTGTGTGTTATTTTTCCTACCGACCAAGGTAGTTTAAGATTTGTTTTGTTTCTTGTTCCTTTATTTTATCATTTCTTGTCTCTCTTCTCCTTTTTCTTTAGATCTCTTTCCTGCTCCGGCTCCATACCCCTTGGTTTGTAATAGAAGTGGGAGGCCCCGGCATTGAATCCTTATCGGGTTTTCATTAACATATACTCTTTTTCCTTTCTTGATAAGCCCTACATACTACTTAGCTACTAGTGATGTTATATTATGCACCATTTTTTGGATTTTTGTAAACTGTTCGCTCCTGCCTGAGTGATCTCTACCTGGAGTTGGCCTTTAGCCTTTGTCAACTGCATTACATTGGAGTATGTTGTTCTTTAAGATTTCTTTTTTTTTTCCAAACCAAAGTTTATTGAACAAAAATAAAGGGAATAGTACATAGTCAAGGATGGGGTATACAAAATCCAGATTTAGGAATACAGTATCTTAGTCATGTGGTCTAGCAAATCTTATGACAATTAAATATAATACAATATGGAGTATGCAAGTAATAGGGGATAATAAGACAACTGATACATTAACAAAGCATCTTATGCTATGAGATATAGTTGGTGGGGTATACACCTCACTTTATCAGGTACACCTGTTCAATTGCTTGGTAACACAAATTGCTAATCAGCCAATCACATGGCAGCAACTCAATGTATTTAGGCATCTAGACGTGGTGAAGACGACTTGCTTAAGTTCTAACCTAGCATCAGAATGAAGAAGAAAGGCGATTTAAAGCGGAGTTCCGGGCACAAAAACGATTTTTTTTTTGTGCCCCTCCGCTAGGTAGAGCTCACCTGAAAAGGAATTGGATAGTTATTTTTATTTTTTTTGTTTACTCACCTTTTTATTGAAGATCGTAAATACTCACCTCTGACTGCTTCCTCCCTCGGAGCCGCGGCTTACCCCGTCACTTCCTGCCTCGCGATGATTCCTGGGAGCTAAACGTCATAGCTCCCAGGAATCAATGCGACGGCACCAGCCCCTCTCGTCATTTCCGGGCGACGCCGCATTCCCCTGCTAAACAGCTTCTGGGCATGCCCAGAAGCTGTTTAGGAATGCTGCGCGGCACCGGAAGTGACGAGAGGGGCCGGTGCAGTGCATTCTGGGACACGAAGACGCGGAAGAAGACAGAGAAGAGGACCGCGCCGGCTTCAGCTGCCCACAACAGAGATGGAAACGCTGTGGAAGAAATTTTCTAAGTAAGTATTTCTTCTAAAAGGTAAGTGCGAACCGGGACAGATCAGAGGCTAGCCATTGTGGAATGTGCTAGCCCTGACTGTCCCGGGGGTATGTTCAGCAAAAAATTATTTCTGTGCCCGGAACTCCGCTTTAAGTGACTTTGAACGTTTCATGTTGGTGCCAGACGGGCTGGTCTGAGTATTTCAAAAACTGCTGATCTACTGGGATTTTCAAACAAAACCATCTCTTGGGGTTACAGGGAATGGTCCGAAAAAGATAAAGTATCCAGTGAGCGGCAGATGTGTGGAGGAAAATGCTTAGTTGATGTCAGAGGTCCAAGGAGAATAGGCAGACTAGATGATAGGCAGTTCTAGATGATAGAAAGGCAACAGTAACTCAAATAACCACTCGTTACAACAAAAGGGTGCAGAATACCATCTCTGAACGTACAACACATCGAACCTTGAAGCAGATGGGCTACAGCAGCAGAAGACCACACCGGTTTCCACTCCTGTCAGCTAAGAACAGGAAATTGAGGTTACAATTCGTACAGGCTCACCAAAATTACACAACAGAAGTGTAGCAAGGTTTCCAGGCCTGTGGTCTGATGTAGGTCTGCCATTGTTACCGGTTACCTCTCCAGCCCATGTGAGCTGCGGCCCTGGGTGTGAGAACTGACACATTGACAACTCCGGCATCTTTGTTTGGTTGTTTTATTATAGTTTTTAGGGGATGGAAAAAGGGAATGAGTGGGATACTCCTTTGGCTTGACTATGTACAATTCTGGGACTCTTGTAGCAAAAATGCCCGTTAGCGCTGTCTTGATGCCAGCCGACGCTAGCCAACGCTTACTAACTCTTTGAACACACTGTATCTCTGAAAGCTGTGCTGGAACCCCGACTTAAGTCTAGCAGATCCAGGACTGTAGAACCTTGAACATCTGACACTGCTTGCACTGCAAGGTCACTGACTACTCTCTCCAGCCTTGCCCTGGCTTGAGGTAGCTTGCTGTGTATTCCTGTATGGCTACAACTCTCAACTGATGCACTCACACCGTGCATTAACTGTTCAGGGCCCATACTGCAGGCACCCCCTTTACTGCTTCAGGGTCCTCTGACTAGGTACCCCCTTTACCACTAGCTGACACTTGGATCCTAGAACCTTCTCCGGAGTGGTCCCCACTGACTCTAGGCAGATCCCCAGGGGCAATCCTCAGTACTCACGACCTGTGTAGGCTTTCCTGGGACTAGACCCCTCTCTCTCTCCGCTGGTTCTCGGCACACCGGATCCCCCTCAGCTCAACTCAGCACTCTCTGGATTCTCAGGCAGCACCCAAGACATCCACCTTCCTCAGACAGAAGGGGAGACAGCCGTCCTCTCCCTCCTGGGACTCTGCTTCCCGCCAAAGACAATGAGTCATGCTCTCCCTCAAACTTATACCCACTCCCAGAATCCTGTGCAGCAGAATCTGCCTTCTGGGGTAGTTACAAGCCTGAATGTATCCCTGATTGGGTTTCCTCCACTGCCCTATGAGAAGCCTCTCACAGAGCAAATGGGGAGACTCCCCCTTCAGCAGACACACCTGGAAACCATGACACCCTACTAAAAAGAAATCATGGCCCTGCTGTTAGGCAGACAAAGCCCACTATACATTTACCTAGCACCTACCTGTAGGGTGCTACAGAAGATTGGAAAAATATTGCCTGGTCTGATAAGTCTCGGTTTCAGCTGCGACATTCAGATGATAGGGTCAGAATTTGGCGTAAACAACATGAAAGCATTGATCCATCCTACCTTGTATCAACGGGTCAGGCTGGTGGTGTAATGGTATGGGGGATATTTTCTTGGCACACTTTGGGCCCCTTAGTACCAATTGAGCCACGCAGTAGCCTATGCGCCTTTTAACTATTGTTCCAATGGAGTCACGGCCTACCTGAGTATTGTTGCTGACCATGTCCATCCCTTTATGACTACAGTATACCCATCTTCTGATGGCTCCTTCCAGCAGGATAATGCACCATGTCACAAAGCTCAAATCATCTCACCACTGGTTTCTTGAAAATGATAATGATGTCACTGTACTCCAATGGCCTCTACAGTCACCAGATCTCAATGCAATAGATGTGGTGGAATTGGCATCATGGATGTGCAGCCAACAAACTCGCAGCAACTGCGTGATGCTATCATATCCCTATGGAGCAAAATCTCTGAGGAATGTTTCCAACACCTTGTTGAATCTATGCCATGACAAATGAAGGCAGTTCTGAAGGCAAAAAGGGGTCCAACCCGGTACTAGCAAGCAGTGCCATCTTAAGACCATTATAGGCCCCCGGGCAATGCAGTGCACTGGGGCCCTGCCTACACAATCACCCACGAGAATAAAAATGCAAATTATCGATAAGGCGATATTTATTGGTACAGCAGTGCCAGGCTAACGACAGCTTCCAAGTTGGGCGGCTGGGTCCGGTGAACACACACACACGGACAGGAGTCAGACTCGACTGTCCTGTGTGTGCCTGTTGCCGTGGAGGCGGACCAGCATTCGTGAAGTTGTGGGCTCCCCCTCCACGCCCAAGTGGCCTGACAGCAGTGCAAGACCAACATGTGCTTGCCACCTGCTAAGTTCGGCAGCGGGATGCACACGGGAATCAGGAGTAATGCTTGGCTGGGCCCCCCGGGCAACTGCCCGGCGTGCCCATTCGGTAAGATGGCCCTGCTAGCAAGGTGTACCTAATAAAGTGGCCGGTGAGTGTATGTGAATCTACCAGTTTGATAGTAGAGTTTAATTTCAAACAAGGTTCTTTAAGATTTCTTATTGTATTTTTTGTATACTCATAAATAAAGATTAAAAAAAATAAATGAAGCCACTCTGGGAAAGGCCCAAATATCCAATATACACGTTATATGTAGTAAAATGGCCTTTCATATGGCAGTGATTAGTCAGCAGTCCCACCATATGTGTAATTAAGTACCACACTCCTCCGAGCATTTCCAGCAAGAGCTTGGTGTTGATGTGTAAATGCAGCTTAGCTCTAAAGGAGTCCGGCACCATAGGGAGTTAATCTTGTAATAATAAAGAGGTTTTACTAACTAGGTTTACACATCCTTGAAGCGTAGTTGCTCTGAGCCCCCCAAATCTGAAGACATTTATCATGCCTGTTACACATCTTGTTTTCTGAGATTTGCATCTCCCAAGCTGTGCAGTATAAAATACAGAAGTTTGATATGTCCACAAAACCACATCCTGCATCTCTGCGAAGAGGTGGGGGGTGGGCAAGGAGGCTCACGATTGTGACACAATACAGGAAAGAAGAAAGAGGAGTTGTACACCGTGACACGACTCATATATATCCAGAGGCAACCGAGAGAGAGAAATTTGCAGAATAATACAATACGGTTCGAGCTGAGCCGAGCAAAGCCTCAGAGACAGCAGACACACCCGTATTGTCACTCTCACACAGAACTGTGTTGGCTGCAATAGAATAAAAGGAGAAATCTGAAAATTTGCTAACACCCATTCAGACGAGCACAAATCTGGACCACAGTACGACACATAGAATTCACACAGTCTGCCGCACCCTCACACACGGTCTGTTACATTGTGCCACACTGACAAGACAAGATGTCTGACAATGAGGAACCACAGAGAGAGGAGGGGTGCGAGGAGCAGATGTTTCAAGAAAGACTCGAGGAGACCGAGAGGTGAGCAATCTTTACACTTTATTTATTTGCCTATTATAGCTTATAGATTTTTTATTTTTGGTAAAACAACAACAATCCTATTGTGCAATAACCCAGCCTAACCCTGAGGTAAATCAATGAAAATTGAACGTGTGTCTAAAGTCAAAACTTTTGGTTTTGAATGAAGTGAGGGTTTTATTGCTGTGGTCATTCATCGTCCTTTGTCCTGGTGACCATTGTCACAGGATGAAAAGTGTGGGAAAATGTAACATTTTGAGAGGAATATAAGGTGGGGGGAGCAATCAATTTGCACCACCCCCACCTATTGGAGCATGGCAGACACAGATTGTTCTGGAATAACGCTGTTAGGTCATATAGCGTGCATACTTACCTGTGATCGGCTTGAAGACGTGTCACACGTGGAGAAAACGGTCCTGACACCTATATAAAGAAAATACATTACGCAGTTATAGGGGGATTTACTAAAACTGGTGCACACAGAATCTAGTACAGCTGTGCATAGTAGCCAATCTGCATCTAGGTTTTAGCCCCAAGTTACACAGCCGCAACTTGCCATGCGACCGACTTGAGAGTTCAAAGTCGCAAGACAAGTCACACCCCCTTAACGGCAATGGAAACTTTCTAATTAGTGCGACTCAAGTCGCTGCAACTTATATAAAGGTTCCTGCGCTACTTTTGGAGGGATTTCAACAGGACTTGCATTGACTTCCGGTAAAGAAGTTGTAGGCAAGCCGCTATGAAGTCGCACAGGGATGTGGGATTCAAAGTCGCAGCAATGTGAACATGGGCTAATTGTCACTTCACTCTCCCAATCAACAGTGAGTATTTTTAATCCTCATGCTGCTAACATAGTAAATAGATAGTAAAGAATAATATATTTACTTGCTTTAAACTATTTTTTTTTACATTTCTTCAGTTACTTCCTGGTTTCCATGCATAGGGAAATTATGTCATCCATCCCAGGAGTCTTCAGGAGGGGAGGAGCTTTTTTTTTTTTAGCTAAGGGCAGGAGTTAAGGGCAGGAAGTAAATGCTACATGAAACATTTGCCATTACTGAAGATGGCCAGGGCCAGAAATGCTAGGGGGGTGTTTTTCATAGAGATTTCTCACTAAAATAAAGCATTGAGCCATGGATGGATGGGGAAGATTGCTTTGAATATAAAAAATAATGAAACATAATTTTTGGTTTGTGGTGCTCAGATGCAGTGAAGATCCTCTTTAAAGTGGATGTTTTCTAATGCATTCCATGCATTAGGATAAAAAAACCATCTGTGTGCAACAGCCCCCCCTAATACTTACCTGAGCCCATCTTGATCCAGCGGTGTTGTACGAGAGACTCGGCTGTCAGGGACTCTCCCTGCTGATTGGCTGAGACACAGCAGCGGGTGCCATTGGCTCCCGCTGCTGTCAATTAAAGTCAGTGAGCAAATGAGGAAAGAGAGGAGGAGGGGCCAGAGTCTGAATAGAAACACGGAGCTGCAGTTCGACTCGGGTGCCCCCATAGCAAGCTGCTTGCTGTGGGGGCACTCAGCAGGAGGGAGGGGCCAGGAGCGCCAAAGAAGGACCCGAGAAGAGGACGATCGGGGCTGCTCTGTGCAAAATCAACTGCACAGAGAAGATAGGTATAACATGTTTGTTGTTTTCATACAAAAAAAAAAAAAAGAGACTTTAGTATCACTTTAACTGAACAAGCTTAAGGCAGATTTCACATGGTCCATCTGTCAGGTTTTCAGTTGGATTTGATCAGGACCTCCATTCTTCTCTATAGAGCGGCGGATGTCAGCAGACAAGTGTCCACTGATGCCCACCGGCATCCGATCCAATCTGGTCCGCTAAATACAGACACATGGGAATCCGTTCCCCAACCATCCGACGGATCTGATGACAATCGGATGGATACGAACAGGCAGTCAGCTTCCATCCGACTGCCCCATAGAGAGCGGGCTGTGGCCATGTCTGCTCTGCATTTTCTGGGTTGGACATGGAGCTGTCATCTTCCTGCTCAGCGGGCATCAGAGGTGAGATCCCCTGCTGAGCGGGCGGATCTGCTGCCGGCGTCTGCCCTGTGTGAAAGGGGCCTAAGTTGGAAGCTGATTGGTTACTATGCACATGCATCAGATTCTGGGTGCACCGGTTTTAGTAAATCTCATCCTCAGTGTCAGTTCGGTGGTTGACAACACAGAAAAAAGAAGTATCCCGCTCTCTCACCTTTGCCGTGGGTCTAGTTATGTGGTTTTGTCCCTTTCTTTCGAAAAGGGGCAATATTAATTATCAAGCTTATGTTACCTTGAGCTGTATTGGTTTAGTTATACATACATATATTGGTATAGAATAGTATATCACTTAGAAGTAGAACTATAGGCAAAACTTTTATTTTCATTTTGGATAGGGCAAGGGAGGGTTATAACCCCTGTCAGATTTTTTTTCGCCATTTGTGTCCCATTGAGGAGATTTCCCTTCACTTCCTGTATCATTGCCAAACAGGAAGTGAGAGGAAATCCCTGCAAATTAGGAGAAGAATTCTTCAGGGCCCCAGGTCTCCAGTACTAGTGTCCCCATTGGAAGATTTCCCCTCTATTATTTTTTTGGGGACAACCTAAAATGTGGGATTTTCTTTTACTTTCACTTTCAATGATAAGAATAAACAGGACAAAATAGAGAGGGTGAATCTCCGTAACGGGGGCACAGACAGCAATGAAAACCTGGCAGGAGGGCTAATCCATCTCCACTCTGTCCAAAACTAAAAAAAAAAAGTTTTGTCTTTAGTTAGACTTTACAGTGTTTACTTACGGTATATATTATTGATGTTTGTTACACTATATTGCCAAAAGTATTGGGACGCCTGCCTTTACCATACTTGCCAACTGTCCTCTTTTTGCAGGGACAGTCCCGGCAAATAGGAGCCTGTCCCGGGTAATTTACATTGTCCCGGCAATGTACTTATTTACACTTTGCACTTATTTAATGTACTTATTTACACTTTATTATATTTACATATTACATTTTATGTATGGTCACACCTGAGCACATTTGACACTATAGAATTGCAGGGAATATTGATGAGAATTTTAAACTTTAGGCAGAAGTAGTGCAGCTGAATAGGAGAATTATTCCAACTCTGCTACTTTGGCCTCAAGTTTAAAATTCCATGTCAATCACTTTGAAAGACACCCCCTAACATTCCTTACCGCAACCATCTTGAATAAGGGCAGATAATTCATGAGGCATTAGCTTCCTGGAATCCACCTGCCCTTAGCCCAGACATGCATGTAGGAGGGTGTGCTTTGCTGAGAAAACCCATCCTCCCCTTCTGAAGACTCCTGGGATGGGTGACATAATTTGCCTAGGCCTGGAAACCAGGAAGTAACTGAAGAAATGTAAGAAAAAAAACTTTAAAACAAGCTGATATATTTTGTTTATCTATCTATTTATTAATACTAGCATGAGAAATAAAAATAATGTTGATTAAGAGAGTGAAGTTCCGCTTTAATATGTACAGTGTGGAGGAAAGAAGGGAAAGGGGAGACATGGTTGACACATTTAAATACATCAAGGGGGTTGAATAAGGTTCAGGAGGGTAACATTTTAAATATGAAGCCAAGTTCAAGAGCATTGGGGTATAACCCCAAACTAGCAGGAGGAAAGGAAAAGGCTAATCCTAAAAGGTATTATTTACTGAAAGAGTAGTAAATGCTTGGAATAGACTTCCAGTAGAGGTAGTGAGTCAGTCAACAGTAATGGCGCTTTTCCACTGCATAGAACCGTACCGGCTCGGCACGCTTTTGTGCTTTTCCACTGCGGTACAGGGTCGGAACGGTTCGGTACGGTACGGTATAGGTTTGCTTTTCCACTGCATGGAACCGAACGGTACGGTACGGTACGGCTCTGAAAAAACAGTACCTACTCGATTGTGGTTCCAACAGGTACCAAACTGGTACCATATCCCACAATGCTTTGCATGCAGTCACTACTAGCCACTGATTGGTCAGAGAATCACACCCACCCCGTTGTTATCCCACCCACTTAACTTTAGTACTACTTTAGTGGAAAAGCAAACCTATACTGTACCGTACCGAACCATTCCGACACTATACCATGCGGTACCGCAGTGGAAAAGCAAACCGGGCCAAGCAGGGCCGAGTAGAGCCGAGCCGGTACTAGCCGGTACTTGCAGTGGAAAAGTGCCATAAGTGGATTCAAACATGCTTGGGACAAACAAAGATCTATACTCAATAGGATAAGTCAAGATACAAGTCCCCAAACCTCCCCATAGGAGGAAAGAAGGGAAAGGGGAGACATGGTTGACACATTTAAATACATCAAGGGGGTTGAATAAGGTTCAGGAGGGTAACATTTTAAATATGAAGCCAAGTTCAAGAGCATTGGGGTATAACCCCAAACTAGCAGGAGGAAAGGAAAAGGCTAATCCTAAAAGGTATTATTTACTGAAAGAGTAGTAAATGCTTGGAATAGACTTCCAGTAGAGGTAGTGAGTCAGTCAACAGTAATGGCGCTTTTCCACTGCATAGAACCGTACCGGCTCGGCACGCTTTTGTGCTTTTCCACTGCGGTACCGCATGGTATAGGGTCGGAACGGTTCGGTACGGTACGGTATAGGTTTGCTTTTCCACTGCATGGAACCGAACGGTACGGTGCGGTACGGCTCTGAAAAAACAGTACCTACTCGATTGTGGTTCCAACAGGTACCAAACTGGTACCATATCCCACAATCCTTTGCATGCAGTCACTACTAGCCACTGATTGGTCAGAGAATCACACCCACCCCGTTGTTATCCCACCCACTTAACTTTAGTACTACTTTAGTGGAAAAGCAAACCTATACCGTACCGTACCGAACCGTTCCGACACTATACCATGCGGTACCGCAGTGGAAAAGCAAACCGGGCCAAGCAGGGCCGAGTAGAGCCGAGCCCGTACTAGCCGGTACTTGCAGTGGAAAAGTGCCATAAGTGGATTCAAACATGCTTGGGACAAACAAAGATCTATACTCAATAGGATAAGTCAAGATACAAGTCCCTAAACCTCCCCATAGGGAAAGATTATGGGAAAAAGGGATTTTTAAGTGCCTGAAAGTAGTAATTACATAGTACAATATATATATAAAAAAAATCTCACATTTTATTTATACAAAGTTTAAAACATATAATTCCATAAAAACATATTGTAACAACACTAGAAAATTAATGTATTGCTTGTATTATTCATCAGCTATTAGACTTACCAATATTGCAAAGTGGATCCTGAAGAAGCCCCTCATCTGGGAGAAACGTGTTGATCCATACACATCATACCACACATTGTTACACAAAATGGTTATACTATATATTTATAGTGTTATTACATTTTTGTTCATGGAATTATATGTTTTAAACTTTGTATAAATAAAATTTGAGATTATATTATACATATTGTACTATGTAATAACTACTTCCAGGCACTTGAAAATCCCCTTTTCTCATAATCTCTTCCTAAAGGGCGGTTTGGGGACTTGTATTTTGACTTATCCTATTCCATATAGGGGTAGTGCCAGAGTTCTATACAAGACCCCCCCCCCTCCCCACCAATTGTCCAAAGATCTATATTCAGACAAAAAAAGTAAATTATAAAAGGAAAAAAATAATAAATAAAACGTTTGGCAAATTCAATGAACCACTTGGTCTTTTTTTCTGCCACCACTCTTCAAAGTTTCACCTACAATGGTGAGATTTCCTGTTGTTTCTATAGGACAGGAAGTGGTGACAAATTTCATCAATGTGACACAGATGTAAAAAAAAAACTGTCAGGGTTTCAAACCGTACTTTACTTTGTACTTTGTACCAGCATTTTTCTTTTTTCTGTCTCGGCATTCTTTACAAGTATGCAAATTCTCAAGACGCAGAGTTTAAAATGTAATAAACATACATTGTACTTGCCATCAATGGGATGGGATTGACCACCAGACTCTAGTTATTTCTTACATGACCAGATGTTTTCAAGAGGAACCATGTTGTTTTGTCACTTTTACCTATTGCCCTGTGTATGATGACTTTCATATCCCTATATTACGGACAACAAGATTCTATATTTGACTGATATGATCCCTGGGCAGCCTGGCATCACCCTCATCTCTCCTTTCACTATTCTAACAATAACACTTCAATTCCTCTTAGCACTCCTGTCTGTTTGCTAACTTATCTGGCAACCAATCAGAGCCCTTCTCTTATCTGCCACAGTGCTGCATGCAGACATCATCTGCATTAGTGATTGGCTCCCTGCTCGCTGCTTGTCCATTGGCAGGTAGTGGGCATGTGGGTGGCCTTCGTGCAGCAGGCAAGTATTTGCAGAGTGAATATGTATCTCTGGCAGCACCCAGTGTGTACAGCATTTGTTACAGAGCAATGCCCATGGGTGATGCCCCACTCGAGAAAGGCTGCTCCAAACAAAATGAAAAAAAAAGTTTAGGTTTTAGATAAACTTTAATTTAAGATTTGTTTCTAAAGGCTGCTGCAGATGCTGTTTGTCCTCCTAAGGCTCCATTCACACCTATGCACGATAACTATGTCCACCGCAGAGAAGTCTCATTACTTCCTGTCCCCATGCCCATTGTCATAGGATTGAACTTGTGGGAACGTACAAGATTTTAAGTAGTTACTGGAACAGTAATTAAGGTGATGTCCTCTAATGGTTTAAAAAAATGCTGTATAAAGTTGGTAGCCCTCTGAAGAATGATCTACTGTGAATTGCCTTTCAGCAGGCGTTTGAAAGGCAGTAAGTGGCATTGTGCCGTTTCCTCACTGCCTGTTTTAACCCCTTAAAGCATAGCACACAGTTGCAGCGCAGCCTCCTTCACTTGAATGGGTCATGCTTGGCAACTTAAAGGAAAAGAATAGCCAAAGCTTTTTTGGCTGTACTTCTTCTATGGATGACAGGAATATAGTTAGTTCTGCACTACAGTAAACCGTTTTCAGCCGACAGCGGGCAAAGCCAATCCAGGCACTAAAAAAAGATTCAGACCATATGGTCAGGATCTACCAAGATGCTTGGACCAGCAACTGCCTCAGCCTATCAGCGAGCCGCTGAGAGTCTGAGCTAGAAGCACCCGCTCCCTCCACAGCCCGGCGCTCCAGTGAGCACTGGAGGGGCAGAGCAGAGAGCCAGAGACTGACAGTCGCCACTCTTTGCAGCCTGAAGACCGAGAGGTGAGTGATCAGCAGTGTTTGATTACTCCGTTCTCAGTCTTAGAGCCGGTGGGGGAAGGATACAGTATCAGATCGATGCTGTATCCATCTAGGTGAGTAATTTCTTTTGTTTTTACCTATGCCCATACTTCTCTTTTAATGCAACATGTCATCAAATGTAAAGCCATAACCAATTTTTTGGGACATACAGCCCCTTTTCATAGATGACTATGCCCACCAGAGAGATTTCTCACCACTTCCTGTCCTAACAGGAAGTAAGGGAAAATCTCCCTAAAAAGCTTTAAAATGCTCAAATGCTTCCCCGCTCTCCCCATAATGAAGAAAACACTTTTGACTGAAGTTTGGTGGTAAATAATAATGATAAGCTGATTTTTTTTTTAATTTAAATTCTTTATTTAAAGCAGTAATAAAGCCCGCTTTGTGATTTTTACCTACAGGTAGACTTGTAATAAGGATTATCCGTAGGTAAAATGAATATCTCCTAAATGTGCACCATTTAGGAGATATTCACCCTGGATGCAGCAGGTGACATCCCTGGCGCATGCGCTCTGAAGGTCCGGCATACCTTGCCGGACCTTCAGAGCTTTGTGCCAGAATCGAGGGTTCCATGACGCATGCGTGGGAGTGACGTCATTGCGGCTCTGGCCACTCACACCGCAAACCCAGAAGAAAGGTCAGGGGAAGATGTCAGCCTTCTTAGTGGTGACAGCACTCCTCTGGAGGGCTTCATTCTAAGGTAAGTATTTCATAATGTAGAATATATATAGACCCCACTGAAGAAGTTAGTTTGAGAACGCAACGCGTCTGGAGGCAGGAGCTGACATTTGGCTATACCCACAACTATTGCTGAATTTTACGGCTGAAAGATGATATATACTAGGAGTATATTACAGCTGGCACGACTTTGTGCTACATTATGTGAGTGAGCTCTTTTCATTTGTGTGATAATAAAAGTCTTTACAGAGAGAACTAGATATATAGTTTTTGTTCCCTATGGTGGACCATTATGTATGAGGAAAAAACTGGGATCCAGAGACATCCATCCAATCCATTCAGAGTTTGACCATCCCTAATGGGGAACAGCGTTCTTTGACTCTCTGGTGAAACACGAGTCAAAGCTGGAGGAAAAACTGGGATCCTGATACATCCAGAGATATCCATCTATTTATCCATTCATTCAGAGTTTAAAGCGGTAGTATCCCGCTTTTTGACACTTTTACCTACAGGTAAGCCTAAAATAAGGCTTACCTGTAGGTACAATTAATATCTCCTAAACCGGCACGGTGTAGGAGATATTTGCAGTGCATGCAGCCGCTCACGCGAGCGGCGCATGCGCTCTGAAGGTCCGGGGGAACCTTCAGTTTTCCTTGCCGGGAGCTTGCCAGGAAAATCACTCCCTCGCGCATTTTTTTTTTTGGGTTTACAACCGCTTTAACCATCCCTAATGGGTAACAGCGTTCTGTGACTCTCTGGTGAAACAGGAGTCAAAGCTGGAGGAAAAACTGTGATCCTGATACATCCAGAGACATCCAGCCATCCATCCATTCAAAGTTTGACCATCCCTAATGAGGGACAGCGTTCTGTGACTCTCTGGTGAAACAGGAATCAAAGCTGGAGATGAGCTGCTAGGAATCACTGGTGGTGGAGTCTTTTTGAGCGCCTGTTTTTTTTTAATTGATTTAGGATCCTTTCACACAGGATTTCTGCCCGACAGACTCCGTTTTGCTCAGCGGGGATCGATCTGCTGATCCCCACTGAGCAGGCGGATGACAGCTCCGTCTCCGCTTACTGTGCAGAGACGGAGCTGTCAGATCCCCGCTCTCCTCTATGGGAGATCGGATGAAAACGGACCGCCTGTCTGTTTTCATCCGATCCTACTTGAATCCTCCAGTCAGATGGAAAATAGGGTTTTCATCCATCTGGATTTCATGCACAGGATCAGATCTGAGAGCAGCGGATGTCAGCGGAGATTTCACAGCTGACATCTGCTGCTCCATAGAGGTACATGGAGCATCCGAACAGATCCGCCTGAAAAACTGACAGCAGACCTGATTGGAAAGCTTGTGTGAAAGGGGTAGCAGGATTATCCGTTGATCCTTTGGACTGATTACATTTATTATCCCTCACAGAGGTAGCAGGATTCATTTGTGTATTTATTTATTTTTTTTTTTGATCAATTGAATGTCACTGGAGACTTTTTTCCTTTGAGAGTCGGTTCACACTAATCTGACTCGAAGCCGCCCTGACTTTGGGCGACTAATGAAGTCGCCCGCGCAGCGCGACTTCAGCGCGGCTTGCAACGACTTCTCATAATAGAAGTCAATGCAAGTGAGCGACTTGATTAGAACCACGTTATTTCTGGTCCGACTCTGCAGTGGCAGCTCCTTCAGTCCGCGCTGCTCGCGGGAAGAAGGCATACGGCTGTGATATCTTTCTGGTGGACATCTCGGAGTACCCCCGGCCCATAAGAGGACATTAGGACCCACTGCCATTCTAGGAATACCCGCAGTTAGGATCGCTGAGACCATTTTCCAGAGACCTACCGACCCAGAAGGAGGGGAGATACTGGGATTCTTTGATCATTATACACCCGCCTTATACCCCTGTGTGGGGTGGGTGCTTCTGGTGAGTGTGTCTTTCTACCAGAAGGGATCACCTAGCACCTCACCGCCTAGCACGGGGTCACCCCTCTAAGTTCACCTTCTCAGTAGTGTGTTTCCCACCTGATTATCCACCTGTCTTGGCTTATACCTTTTCACGTCATACATAGCCATTGGACTCTAGAGATTTCACCATATTGGACTGCTGAACCTTTTGTTGCACACTATTGCCAATCTGGACTGTGTCTTCATACTTTTTATAACCTAGAGTCAATTGCCTTTTTACTAGCACTTATAGCACTTATACCATACTGTTTGATACAGTTGAGGACTTTTTTGCACGTGCATGCCAGCACTTTATTTGTTAAGCACTTTATTTGAATATCACTTGAAGTGTGCACTTTATAAGTTGTGATAATATTTGCACTTGCCACTTTATCGCATTACCACTTTATATGTTTACATTATACACCGATTTCTTTATAAGTTGTGATAATATTTGCACTTGCCACTTTATTGCATTACCACTTCATATGTTTACATTATACACCGATTTCTTATTTACTTAAGGCAGCGCCAACACCCATCTCCTATTTATATCACATTCAGGCTCGGTTCACACTAGGGCGACCTGTGAGGCGACCTGGTCGCCTCACAGGTCGCCGCAGGTCGCCTCCCATAGGGAAGCTGCAGACCCGTTCTAATAGGAGCGACACAAGTCGCTCCGACCTAGAAAAAGGGTCCGGAGCTTCTTTGGGGCGACCAGGAGGCGACCGCCATAGACTTCAATGTTATGAAGTCCGTGGCGGCCGCTCCGAGGTCGCGGCGCGCTGCTCGCACCGCGATCTCGGAGGTCGCCCCGGGAAGTAGCGTCGCGGTAATGTGAACCGGCGCTCAGTCTCCGGACTAATATTCTGGGAGGCTGCAGCCTTATAACTACCTTTTATATTTATATATTTATATTTTCATCTATCACACACTTGCATTTTATATATTTATACTTCCACATTGTCACTTACATCTACACTTTTTTGTCCTTTGCACATTCAAATAGAGACTTTTTGCGCGAAGTTTATACCTTCGACTTGATTAGAACGGTTCCATTGCACAGCATTGGAAGCTACAAGTCGGATCAGTGTGAACCGGCAGTGAACATGTTGTAATAGATACTTTGTATGTTTATTTCACTTGGAGTTTTTTGTATTTAGCCACTTTGTATCGATCCTTACTCACGATACTAAAAGATCTTTTTATGTGGAAACAGTGTTGATTATTCACAGATGAGTTGAGATTGCACTGTATTTTTATTACAGTAATATTTCATAATGTGCTAGTATGCGATGAATACCAGCACATTATGCATCTGTCTTACAGGTTTTTTTTTTTCTTAAACTCTGCCGCGGTTTACTACTGCTTTTGGGATGCAACAAGACAATGTAGTATGACATGACCGCCTGTTCTCCATGATAACCATCAACAGTAATATATTATACGTGTACAAACAAGGGGTTAAATGACAGCAATAATGCAATAGATACAAGATCATTTACCATGTAAAGGGTAATGTATTGTGCGCAGTTAGCTGTAACAACCAATCAGAAAGCGCTTTCCATCGTTCTGATGCTGCAAACTGCTAAATGATGAAATGTGATGGGTATTGCGGGCTATTTTATTCCATTCCTATGGGCACTGCCCTGCTAGACAACCCAGACGGATGTCCGCCATAACTAACATATCATTGGGGTCTGATAGTCTGAGACACACTTTGTTGAACTCCATCCAGAAACCAGAATCTGTATGCCATTGGCTGTTGAATGACGAAGGGATGAAAGTAATTTGAAGCCATCTTCTTGTAGGGCGCCACCACATATCTCCAGGAGGATTCTGCCACTTGCTTCGTAGACAGCTGAATACACATCTATACATATGTGGGGTCATGGGGAGAGGTAAAGGGGACATTTCCAGCCTTGTAAAACCCAAAACACTCAGTTCATTATTTATCTGATTGACACACCCTCCATGATTATAACATGGCATGAAATCATACAAACATTGGGTGCAGAAAATGAAAACCACTGTGTAAGGCTGTAAGTCTGTCTTATATTAAACTTTCAACTGTCTAAAGCCTCGTACACACGAATCGAAAATCAGCAGGGAATTTTCGTCCGACGACCGATCCGCCGATTTTCGGCTTGTTAGTATGATGCTTCCGACAACCGACTCCGACTTTTCGGCCGAAAAAAATCTGGTGTGCAGGCTATAAAATTTTTGTCCTCCGTCAAAACACGTCCGATTTTCGTGCAGTCCGTACAGATTTCGACAGGGAAAAATCTGATGAGTAAGTCTGGGCATGCTCAGAGAAGAAAGAACACAAAGAAAGCAAACCAACACATGACATCACTTCTGAAGTAGAATTTTGTCGGGCGAGAAAATTCGTGTGCAGTCTAGGCACATTCCAACCAACAAAACACCACTCTGGACAAAAGACGGAGGATCGGTCGGCCGATAATCGTTGCGTGTGTACTAGGCTTCACTGTTAACTACGTGGCTGCTAATTTATAATCATACTGGATAGTCCCTTCTGGGACTTCAAGTGGAAGAAAAGCCTCAGTCTAAGCCCCGGTTCACATATGTGTGATGACAGACATCGCATGTGACACGGAGCGTGCTGCTCTGCAAATCACAAGCGATGTCTGTGCGATGCAAATTCAGCCATACAGATTGTATGTCTGAATTTGCATCGGATTCGGATACAACTCGCACAGGATCCTTTTTTGGGTCTACACCAGAATCGGATCGCATGAGTGTTCATACCTATGCGATCCGATTCATGTCCGAACTGACAGTTCGCACTGCGATATCCAAACTAATCTGGGGATGTTGTATTGACTTCCAGCGATTCGCATATGGCAGTGTGAACTGCCTGCAAGCTGAATGCGATGCGGGAACCCGCAGTGGATTGGCATGGTTCCCGCATCGCATATATGTGAATCGGGACTTAAGGCGCATGTATTTTTAAGGTAGGGATTACTAATTACCTTTCCAAACCTACCTACCTTTTTTTTCACGCAAAAAAATATTACAAATATGTGAAATACAGTTATAAAAATATGGAACAGCAAAAAAAAAAAAAAAAAGTGTAAGTATTTAATTGCACAGGTGTGTCCCTTACATTGGCCAGTTAGTGCGTGTTCCAAACCACTGGCTATGGATGTAAACTGCATCCAATGCCGCTCAGAAGCCCTATTCACATGTAATCACTGGTATGAACAGTGGCAGCCCCAGCTATTGATTTACATGGGGTAAAATTGTGGCTGTGGCTGTTCACACAAAAGGTGTAAGAATTGCAGATTCTTGCTGGTAGACTCCTATTTGAATGAGCCCTAAAGCTCCATTCACATCTGAGCGATCCGAATAGTGGGAGGAATCGCCATGATTCTGCCCACAGTTCAAAAATGCGGCAAATCGCGGGTAGGCTTGTGCAATGCCATTACTTCTCAATGCACACCTCCCAACTTTTTGAGATGGGAATAAGAGGTATCTATTGGCAAAAGTATGTAGACATAGGACCCACCCCCTGCCACGCCCCCTTAAAGGAGAATTAAATGATTGGTTAAACCCACCTGTGTTTTTTTATTTTTTTCGTTAACCACTACTATTCCTTTATATTGGCTTTTGACATTTACAAATGCAGCAATTTAGAAATTGGATGAAAGGTTTAGCAGTGGGGAAACACTTTTTGATAGATAAGTAGTGCATTTTATTTACACCTATATAGATCAGACCAAAATGAGGGACAAATGAGGAGGAAAGAGGGACAGAGGGACTTTGTTTCAAATCAGGGACAGCCCCTCGAAATCAGGGACAGTTGGGAGCTATGTCAATGGTACCCCAATCGCAGCGTGATTTTGCCACGATTGTCGCCCGAGAAATTGCGGTAATATCACAGAAACAAAATCGCTGGATGCCTGTCGCCCAAAAGAAGTTGCGTTTTTGGTTCCATAGACTTCAATGGATCAAAAACGTGTATTGAAAAATACAAAATGCATCTGGAATATGCATCAACTGCAACCGGCATAGGTGAGAACCAGGCCTAAAACTGTGAGCACATATTCCCTTTTGATATTTAGTTACATGTCTCATGTACCATGACGGGTCATCAACATGCCATTATAGCAGGATTTCTAGGCCTTGAGCCTAAGATGGGTCTGCCACTGCTACCAGTGACACTTCCAACACACTTGACTCCTGACACTGCTTTAGCTCAAAAGTCACTGAACAGCTCCCTCCAGCCCTGCACTGGCTGAGATAGCTCTGTGTAGATACTTGAGCTGCTGCAACTCTTAACCTTGTACACTCCACACTGTACACTGACTCTTCAGAGCCCAAACTGCAGGCGCCCCCTTTACACTTCAGGGTCCTCTCACTAGGTACCCCCTCTAATACTTCAGGGTCCTCTCACTAGGTGCCAGTGGCGGCTGGTGCGTTGGGGGCACGGGGGCGCCGCCCCCCCTATCCATTCATCCGGCCCCCTAATCTACATGCGGGGCGCTGGACACATGGAGTTCAATGGGGTTTTTTTTTCTGAATCACCTGCTTAGAGCCAGAGGCTCTAATAGGCTTCAGAAAAGGGTGGACCCGGGGCGCAGAGCACTGCGCCCTAGCCCACCCATTTGTGTGACAGTAGCGAATGAAAATTCGCTAAAAATCGCTATTGTCATACGGATCCTCCTCCTGGCCAATCGAACGAAAGGCGAACCCATGCCATTGGCCGAGGAGGAGGTGGGAGGACTCGAGGAGACGCGGGGGACTGAGGAGAAGCCGCCGCTGCAGGTAAGTGCACTGGTCTCTCTGCATTAAAGGGGGGGGGGCACGCTGGTCACTCTGCATTGAAGGGGGCATGCTGGTAACTCTGCATTGAAAGGGGCACACTGGTCACTCTGCATTGAAAGGGGGCACGGCACGCTGGTCACTCTGCATTGAAGGGGGCACGATGGTCACTCTGCATTGAAGGGGGACACGCTGCTCACTCTGCATTGAAGGGGGCACAATGGTCACTCTGCATTGAAGGGGGCACGATGGTCACTCTGCATTGAAGGGGGCATGCTATACCTTGATTACTGAAGGCCCCTTTCACACTTTTGTGACCTCAAAGTCACGCAATTTTTTACAGCGTTTGTTGCCGCAAAGCAATGCCTATTACATTTTTCTGTTTGCGCCCCCCCCAAAAAATTTTGAGCACCGCCGCCCCTTTCACAACTAGCTGACTCCTGGATCCCTAGAACCTTCTCCAGGGGCAATCCACAGTACTCACGACCTTTGTAGGCTTTCCTGGAACTGGACCCCCCTCTCCCTCTCCACTGGTTCTCAGCACACTGGATCCCTCTGCAGCTCAGCTTCACTCTCTTTGGATTCCCAGGCCGCCACCCGGGACACCCGCTTCCTCTGTCAGGAGGAGAGACAGCCGTACTCTCCCTCCTGGGACTCTGCTTCCCGCCAAAGACACCGTGTCATGCACCCCCGTCAGACTTATACCCACTCCCAGAATCCTCTGTGGCAGAATCTGCCTTCTGGGGTAGTTACAAGCCAGAATGTGTCCCTGATTGGGTTTCCTCCACTGCCCAATGAGAAGCCTTTCATAGAGCCAGTGGGGAGACTCCCCTCTCAGCAGACACACCTGGGAACCATGACAATCTACTGAAAATCATGGCCCTGCTGTTAGGCAGCCAAGACCCATATACTTTACCTAGCACCTACCTCTAGGGTGCTACATCAATATTTCAGAACGCAGCATTCTTCAACATACAATCCTACCCACATGCATCATATTAATCCTTTAAAACAGGGTTTCTCAACCAGGATTTCATGGAACCTTAGGGTTCCTCCTGAGGTTGCTAGGGGTTCCTTGAGCAATGGGCAATTTCTGCCTCTCAGATATGTTCCCAATGACACCATTGTTCCTTTTAGCTATCTGTAAGGGGGGGATTCTTCCCAATGATGACAAGAGTAAGGAGCATTCTTCCCACTGACTGTCACACTAATGTGTCATGAGTTGTAGAATTTTAAATTTTAGCAGGGGTTCCCCTAGATCAGAAATTTATTTCAAGGGTTCCTCTGTGTTGAAAAGGTTGAGAAAGGCTGCTTTAAATTGTAGAAACACCTCCAAAGCATAAACCTAAAAATGATCCTGATGCAGATACAGAGGAGTTGTTGATGTCAGCCACTTTATGCTCTTCCTGCTCAGGGCTGGACAGATCGCGGCGTCCCGCTGGGCGAGGTGTATTTTGTGCTGATACCGACATTTTTAGCCTAATTGCTATGGCATACGGAGAATGGACACCCTTCCTGGCTCTTTAAAATGTCACCCTGTCCCTGTGTCCTAAATTTGTCTGACATGGTCCTAAAGTTAAAGAGCACCTGTCTCCCGGTGCTGACGGGGGTGGGCTTTTTTTCTTACAAGCCTTAGCTGAACGCTATAGAATATAAGGGCAGCAAGTAAAGGAGGGGGCATCAACAAGCTTCAAAATGTACAAATTGTAAAGACCTTTTTCCTTATTTTTTTCAATCTTCTTATGACCTCTGGATAGTTGTAGCAGGTAGCAGGATTCAGCACAAGAACTGTAGGGTGCAGGGGTGATAAGAGGAGTTACAAGACTCTTTATAGATCAGGAAAAAAAAATCATGCTATCTCTCCGCTGTAATTTTTGATGGAATGTACAGTTTAACCTTAAGCCCCAGAAGGTTTACCACCCCCCTCCCCTTCCCACTTCATGGCCAGGCCATTTTTTGCAATACAGCACTGCGTTACTTTAACCACTTAAGCCCCGGAGGATTTTCCTGCTTAAAGACCAGGGCCTATTTTGCGATTCGGCACTGCGTGACTTTAACGGACAATTGCGCGGTCGTGCAATGCTATACCCAAATGAAATTGACGTCATTTTTTTCCCCACAAACAGAGCTTTCTTTTGGTGGTATTTGATCACCTGTGCGATTTTTACATTTTGCGCTATAAACAAAAAAATAGCGTAAATTTTTAAAAAATAACAATATTTTTCACATTTTTTTATATGAAATTCCCCACAAAAAAAATGTAAAAATAAATTTTTTTAACATTTTAGGCCGATTTGTTTTTTGCTACATATTTTTGGCAAAAAAAAAATCGCAATAAGCGTATTTTGATTGGTTTGTGCAAAAGTTATTGCATTTGCTAACTAAGGGAAAGATTTATGTCATTTTTATTGTTTTTTTTTTAACTAGTAATGGTGGCAATCTGCGATTTTTTTGCGGCACTGCGACATTGCGGCGGACAGATCGGACCCCTGACTAACATTTTTGACACTTTTGGGGGTACCAGTGACATTACTACAGTAATCAGTGCTATACATATGCACTGTTACTGTAAAAATGACACTGGCAGGGAAGGGGTTAACTTTATTAGTTAATAAAGCAAGGGGTTAGGTGTGTCCCTAGGGGCGTGATTCTAACTGTAAAGGGGCGTGGCTTGGGATGTAACCACAGAGACATACGATCCTACATAGCAGGATCGTATGATCTCTGCAGTTACACCAGGGAGAATGACAGACGGCTGTGTTTACATCCGCCGCCTGCCTTTCTCCCTCTCCTGTGGGAGATTGCGAGTGACCGGCGGACATCGGAGCCGCCGGTCACTCGCGCGGGGATGTCAGGGAACGAGCAGGGGCATGGTGGCGCGCGCTTGCCCCCTGCAGGCTCCTGGGCGAGCGACGTAGTACTACGTCGCTTTGCCCAGGAGGGGCAGACTGCCGCAGTAAATATAATATGGGCGGTCGGCAAGTGGTTGACTGACAATTTTGCAGCCCTGCGACGCTGTACCCAAATAAAAATGATGACTTTTTTACACAAATAGAGCTTTCTTTTAGTAGTATTTGATCACCTCTGCAGTTACATTAGCCAGTTAGTGCGTGTTCCAAACCACTGGCCCTGGATGCAAACTGCATCCAATGCAGGTCAGAAGCCCTATTCACATGTAATCACTGGTATGTACAGTGGCAGCTATTGATTTACATGGGGTTAAATGGTAGCTGCGGCTGTTCACACACAAAGTGTAAGAATCGCAGATCCTTGCTGGTAGACTGCCGTTTGAATGAGCCCTAAATCTCCATTCACATCTGAGCGATCCGAATCGTGGGAGGAATCACCATGATTCTGCCCGCGATTCAAAAATGCGGCAAATCGCGGGGAGGCTTGTGTAATGCCAATACTTCTCAATGCACACCTCCAAACGTTTTAGGATGGGAATGAGGGACACCTATTGGCAAAAGTATGTAGACATAGGACACGCCCCCTTAAAGGAGAATTAAATGATTGGTTAAACCCACCTGCGTTTTTTATTTCTACCACTACTATCCCTTTATATTGGCTTTTGACATTTACAAATCCAGTAATTTAGAAATTGGATGAAAGGTTTAGCAGTGGGGAAACACTTTTTGATAGATAAGTAGTGAATTTTATTTACAACTATATAGATCAGACCAGGCTTGTGCAATGCCAATACTTCTCAATGGCACTCCAATCGCAGC
The DNA here is from genome assembly GCF_965119305.1 of Pelophylax lessonae. NCBI lineage: Eukaryota > Metazoa > Chordata > Amphibia > Anura > Ranidae > Pelophylax > Pelophylax lessonae. Next base: position 76,674,719 of record NC_138777.1, read on the forward strand.
ATGATTTTGCTTCGATTGTCGCCTGACAAATTGCGGTAATATCACGCAAACAAAATTGTGGGATGCCTGTCGCCCGAAAGAAGTTGCATTTTTGGCTCCATAGACTTCAATGGATCTAAAATGTGTACCGAAAACACAAAATGCGTTTTTTATTTTTTGCGCTATAAACAAAAAAAGACCAACAATTTTGAATAAAAATATATATTTTTTCATTTCTGCTATAAAACATATCCAATAGAAAAAAAAACGAATTTCTTAATAAATTTAGGCCAATTAGTATTCTGCTACATATTTTTGGTAAAAAAAAATCCCACTAAGTGTATATTGATTGGTTTGCACAAAAGTTATAGCGTCTACCAACTTTGGAATGTATTTAAGGAATTTTAATTTTTTTTTTTACCAGTAATGGCAGCGATTAGCAATTTGTAGCGTGACTACGACATTGCGGCGGACAAATCTGACACTATGGGCCTAATTCAGTATAAGTTTGGAGTAGAGCTGCTCACTTCTCCAGAAATAACTCCAGCCTAAACTCATTGCATCCTAATTAGGTAAGTGGCTGGAGTTAAACCATCAACTAGATGCTTTAATGAATTCGGAGTTGGAGTTAACTTAGACTGAATTCGGATTTGGAGTTAACTTAGGCTGAATTTGAGTTTGGAGTTAGCCAAATTCCCTTTGTGTTTTTCATAAAAGGAAATTTGTCTATTCTGAATCACTATTACACAGCAATGTAATTTATTATGGTTTATTTTAATTTTAAGGTATAGTTATGTATCTTATGTGTTTTAACCTTTAGATTTTCTAATAGCAGACTACACAGCTGTCTAATTAGCAGTCTTCATTCTTTATTCATCTGAAACTTTCAGGCATATCTGATTGTATTCAGCACTTTGGTGTAGTGGGCTAAGCTCACAGCTAAAGATTGCTAGGTCATGAGTTCAAGGCCCAACCATGATAACACCCTGTGTGCCATAATTTTTTTTTGGCCACATAGTAATACATTGGATACATCACCTAAAATTGCATGTCAATGGCCTTGTATATTCAAGAAACAAACATGCATATGTGCAGGGTGCAATTATGCATTTGCCAAGTTTCAGTATTTATTTATAGCTGTCAAAAATTTAAGAAGGTGATGGCACACTTGGGATTTGAACTCATGCTCTCAGTGTTTATAGCCAGGAACACTAACCACTAAACCATTGAGCTGAGCATGATTACCCCTGGAATATTTATTCCCATGTTTCAATAGTTAACCACTTCCTTACAGGGCAGTTACACCCCTTCCTGCCCAGGCCAATTTTCAGCTTTTTATACTGTTGCATTTTGAATGACAATTGTGCGGTCATGCAACCCTGTACCTAACACAAATGTATGACAGTATTTTCATAAAAAATAGTGCTTTCTTTTGGTGGTATTTGATCACTGCAAGGTTTTTTTTCTATTGGCAAAAAGAAGACCTAAATGTTTGACCCCTAAAATAATGTGTTTTTGTTTATGTAATAAAATTTGGTAAATCAATATGTTTTTTGTTGCACTGACGAGCATTGATGAGGCTGCGCTGGCAGGCACTGATGAGACACTAATATGCAGCACTGATAGATAGATAGGTGGCACTGATATGCAGCATTGATGGGCATTGATAGGTGGCACTGATGGGCAATGATTGGCACTGGTGGGCAGCACTGAAAGATGGTAATGATGGGCAGCACTGATGAGGAGGGCACTAACAGGTTCCCTGAGCACTGATTGGCATCAATGGTGGCATGGGTGGGCATCCCTGGTGGCTCTAGTGGCATCCCCCAAGGGTCTGCACTGGTAATCAATGCTCTGATTACAAGCACAGACCCCCCACACACACACACACTTACTTTGCATATGAATGCCATTTCTTCACAGCTGAAAGTGGCCCTCACCATGATTAGCCAGTTGATTGTGACCTCTTGCTGGAATGTGTGCAAGCCAATTTGGTGTCATTTCTGGTCCAGGGCGAACGCCAATGTGCCATTTGCAATTTATTGTAAAGAGATTTTGCTTTATTTTAAAAATGGCGCACACAGACAACTAAAATGTATTGGAAATGTTTTACCTAGGCCAGTGATGGTAACCCTTAACCCCCCCCCCCCCAAGATGTTTTTGCCCTACATTTCCCAAAATGCTCATGTACTCTGCAGTGTAGGTGAGCATCATGGGAAATGTTACAAAACACCTGTGTTGCCAAGGTTCATCACTGACCTAAGCCAACTAAAAAGGTGAGTGAGCGCTGTAGCAATCTTTTATTTAGTAATCATTTTTAGTGATTTTTTTATTAAATGTTTTGGTTACATTCATCCACAGCGACTGAATGGAAATTTTGTATTATTCCTTAATTTATATATTTTTAGCTAAATATATACATAAACACTTTAATTTTTTCTTACAATTTAGCCCACACACACACACCCCCCCCCACACACACACACCACCCACCCACACCCCCCCCCACACACACACACCACCCACCCACACCCCCCCCCACACACACACACCACCCCCCCCCACACACACACACACACACACCACCCCCCCCCACACACACACACACACACACACCACCCCCCCCCACACACACACACACACACACACCACCCCCCCCCACACACACACACACACACACACCACCCCCCCACACACACACACACACACACACACCACCCCCCCACACACACACACACACACACACACCACCCCCCCACACACACACACACACACACACACCACCCCCCCACACACACACACACACACACACACACACACACCACCCCCCCACACACACACACACACACACCACCCCCCCACACACACACACACACACACACCACCCCCCCACACACACACACACACACACACCACCCCCCCCACACACACACACACACCCCCCCCACACACACACACACACCCCCCCCACACACACACACACACCCCCCCCACACACACACACACCCCCCCCACACACACACACACCCCCCACACACACACACCCCCCACACACACACACCCCCCACACACACACCCCCCACACACACACCCCCCACACACACACACCCCCACACACACACACCCCCACACACACACACCCCCACACACACACACACCCCCACACACACACACCCCCCCCCACACACACACACACACACACACACACACACACACTTCGCTGGAGTAAATGGAGAAACCCTACCCAAGTTCATACTGTACTGCCATTGCACACACAAAAAATACAAGAAATGGATTACATTCAACAGACACAAAAGATATCTGAATTACATCTAGACAAATAAGAAAAGAAAACAAAAAACCAGGAGCTGTGTACAAATGAATAAGCTTTATTGAACATGTATAAAACATCAGTAATCACTCAAGCAAGCATGTGAAATGTGAAATGTGAAATGTGAAATGTGCAATGCCCCCCCCCCCCCCAAACCCCCAAATCAAGTAATTTTTATTCAAATTACAGTGCAAAGATACAACATATGATGGATAGATAGAGCTTACAATATCCAAAAGTCAAGCAAAATAAGTTGTAGACACCTTAGTATTAAGCATAAAACATACCCAACATACTTTTATGTTAATTGTTTGCATGAGCCTGCCTTTTCATTTAAATACCATCAAATCAGTAGAACATACAGCTACACAGAGGCATGAAAATAAAAAAAAAAAAACATGTATAGAGTACATAAAGACACACTTTGCAAAAACTATACCAAACAGTTAGAGCATGAAAAGTATTCATCCAACAGTATACACTTACTGCAATATGGATCATTAGGCATGCCAGCAAACCCCCACCCCAAAAGCAAATTCGGACATAAAGACCTGTGGCCCTTCCACAGGCCAAATGATATGATCTCATACATCCCTTTATATAACCTTGGTTAAACTACACCCACCCAGTATAGGAAACGCCCAGCAAAGTAATTAATTGGGTCTGTTGGTTCCTAAACCAAAATCACCAGTTCACTAATGAATGAGTGTTTGGCTGGCCATCCATGATCAAAGTTTCTTACAAGTCAACACACATAAGAAATGCTTTCAATAATCTCAGCATGAGCACAAAGTGGCTTTTTCATTTAGACTAATGCCTCGTACACACGTACTGATCATCGGCCGACCGATCGGCCGTCTTTTGTCCAGGGCTGTCCTGTCTGTTGAAAACTGCAAAAGACTGCACACGAATTTTGTCGGCCAACAACAGACGACTGCAGAAGTGATGTCATGTGATGGTTAACTTTCCGTGTGTTTTTTCTTTTCTGAGCATGCTCAGTCTTGCAAATCTGCTGATTGTCGGCCGAATTCTGTACTGACTGGCGAACAATTGGCCGTTCTGGTGTTGGCCAACAAAAATTTTAATGCCTGCACGACAGATTCTGTTCAGCCGAAAATGCGATGTCGGCTGTCGGAAGCATCATACTAACAAGCCTGAAATCAGCCGATCGGTCGTCGGCCGAATATTTACGGCCAACAATCGGTACGTGTGTACGAGGCTTAAGGCTGGCCATACATGTTCCAATTTTCTTACAATTTTCTGTCCAATTTTCTTGAAATTTACCTTCAAGTATGTAGTACAAAGGCCTGCCTAATTAGATACAAGTGAATGTGTTTTTTTAGCTTTGACCTCACATTATGTGGTTTGTGGTAGATCTACCAGAAAATTGTACAACAAAAGTTGAACATGTATGGCCAGCTTAATGGGCCATACACACTATAATGCCTCGTACACACGTACCGATCTTCGGCCGTAAATATTCGGCCGACGACCGATCGGCCGATTGTAGGCTTGTTAGTATGATGCTTCCGACAGCCGACAGCGCATTTTCGGCCGAACAGAATCTGTCATGCAGGCATTAAAATTTTTGTTGGCCAACACCAGAACGGCCGATTGTTCGCCAGTCAGTACAGAATTCGGCCGACAATCGGCTGATTTGCAAGACTGGGCATGCTCAGAAAAGAAAAAACACAGGGAAAGTTAACCATCACATGACATCACTTCTGCAGTCGTCTGTTGTTGGCCGACAAAATTTGTGTGCAGTCTTTTGCAGTTTTCAACAGACAGGACAGCCCTGGACAAAAGACAGCCGATCGTTCGGCCGACGATCAGTACGTGTGTACGGGGCTTAAGATTTTCTGAAGACTTTAGTCTAAATGAAAAAGCCACTTTGTGCTCATTCTGAGATTACTGAAAGCATTTCCTATGTGTGTTGACTTGATGTAGTAATTTTTTTATATATATATCTACATATCTTTTTTTGGGTTGTTGAATTCTGAGTTCTGGGGTTGCACTGCATATGTTCAATCAATTTGCAAATTCTCAGATTTGCAAACTCAAACACTGCTATTTTTCAGAGTGTAATGTGGCTCTATATAGGAAGCAACAGTAATATGGCCCCCCACTCAACAAATATAATAATTTCACACATATACAATGTTTTATTTTTGGGGCGTTGCTTGTCATATATAACAACAGACAGTTGTAGGTAGTTCAAGGATTTGAACACCCAAATACATTATTGCAAGGCAGCTGTGCTAACCACTTGGATATTTTGGTCAGTTTATTTAATCAAGCTCAAGCTCAATACATATTTGCAACATTTTTGCAAAACACAATTTACACAAACATAATCACTTTGTTACATTTATTTCATAATATATGCCACTGATAGTTTCTTAGCCTATCAATTTAAGTTTAAAATACTAATTTTTCACAGAAATAAATGTTTTAAACACCTATATATAATTTCCAGCATGCAGGATTATTTTTAAAAATTTGTTGATTATATACAGTTTTACTAAACTAGGTTAATTATTTGGGAATTGTGGTCTCTGAGGTTTTTTTTTTTTTTTTTGTTTCTTGTTATCTTTATACCAAGCATACATGCACTGGCACCTTAAGAGCCCATTCACATTGAGGCGACACGACTTCGGGGGGTGACCTGTGAAGTCGCGTGCACCGCTGTGCACCGCGACTTGCAGAGACTTCACATACTGGAAGTCTATGCAAGTCGCTCCGAGGTTGCCCCAAAGTAGTACAGGACCCTTTTTCTAAGTCGGAGTGACTTGTGTCGCTCCTATTAGAACGGGTCCTGTACTACTCAATGGACCGTGACATACCGCGACTTGTCAGGCTGACAAGTCGCCTGACAAGTCGCGCTAATGTGAATGGGCTCTAAAAATTAATATAGTTTGATTAAATTAGTCCATCAAAAAATTTTAATAAATAAAAATTATTTGAGCTTGAATTGGGTCTAAATAGAATATATATATATATATATTTTTAAAGTACAAATCACACATGCTTTGAAAAAAATGTCATTAGCTTTAGGTAGTTAAGTGGTTAGCACCGCTGCCTTGCAACAGTGTATTTGGGTGTTCGAATCCCTGAACTACCTACAACTGTATGTTGTTATATATGACAAGCAACACTAATACGGCTTCTCCCCAAAAATGAAACATTGTATATGTGTGAAATTAATATATTTTTGGGGTTGGTTAGATATAGGAAGTAACAATAATATATTGTTTTTTGCATATATATATATATATATATATATATATATATATATATATATATATGCAAAAAAACATATATTATTGTTACTTTCTATATCTAACCAACCCAAAAATATATTAATTTCACACATATACAATGTTTAATTTTCGGGGAGGAGCCGTGTTAGTGTTCCTTTTCATATATATATATATATATATATATATATATATATATATATATATATATATATACATACATACACATAGGCAAATCAATAAATAAAAAACATATATATATATATATATATATATATATATATACATACACATATAATTATTTTTTGGGTATCTATATATATATATATATATATATATATATATACATATATATATACACATACACACACACACATATATATCTATCTATATATATATATATAGATATATATATATATTTATTTTTGTGATTCATATATATATATAGACATACATAGATATGTGCAAAAAAAAAAATTAAAAAAAAAAAAAATTAAAAAAAAAAAAATAAAAAAAAAAATTTTTTATTAGCGCCGGAATAGCGCCGTTTTACCGCGAATTTGCGGCGGTATTTGCCGCAAATTCAATAAAACTCCCACTAACGTTTTCAAAAACGTTATTTTCAGCCTAGTTTTTGGTTTGGAGCATGCTCACATGAGCTATCTGCCAGAAATTGACTCTGGAGCTATTTTTGCAATTTACACTTTTATTAATATCTTTTTTTCTACTTAACATTTTCACACAGTTTAAAAGCAGTTTAGCTCAAAATCATATAACACATCTTTCCCACACATTTTTTATTTTTTTCCTGCCATATTTTGTGATTTTGAAAAAATTAGTCCACCTTTTAGCTGGACTGTTTTTAAGTCCAGTCCTGACATTAGTTGATCTTAATGAATCTCACAGTTGGCTTTATTTTCCGCCCGCCGTTCTTTGAATACCAATTTCAGACTTAAAAATTCACCGGTTCACAAAATCCAGCCGAAACGCCAATTCTCCGTACTATGAATCAGGCCCTAAGTGACAGTTTTTGGGGACCAGTGACACCAATACAGTGAGCAGTGCTAAATAAATGCGCTGTCACTGTATAAATGACACTGGCAGGGAGGGGGTTAACATCAGGGGCAATCAAGTGGGGTAAATGTGTTCCCTAGGAGTGCTTTCTTACTGTGTCAGGGGGGTGCTTTGACTGGGAGAAGATAGAGATCTGTGTTCCTGCTTATCAGAAACACAAGATCTCCATCTTCCCCTTTTGTTTACATAGGCAGACCGCAGTTCCGCCTCTAAGAACAATCGCCGGGTAACATTAGGTCCGCCGGACCCGCTAATGGGCTCCCGCTGTGTCCAATTACAGCGAAAGGGGGCAGGTGGTGTGTGCGCGCCCAACACCTACTGCACAAAATCACGTACCTGCTGCCCTGCCACAGTATATCTGCGTGGGGCGGTCTGGAAGGGGTTTAAAAAAGTGTTCTTGTAGATTTTTTTATTTTAGGTATTTATATAGCACTAACAGTTTACTCAGCACTTTACACATATACTGCACATTCACATCAGTACCTGCCCTCAAGGAGCTTACAATCTAAGGTCACTAACTCACATTCATACATATACTAAAAAGGGACAATTTACTTACCAGCATGTCTTTGGAGTGTGGGAGGAAACCAGAGTACCCAGAGGAAACCCACACAGGCATGGGGAGGACATGCAACCTCCAGGAAGGTAGTGCCAAAGTTGGGTTTGGTTGGGCCAAGCAGAAGTGCTAACCACTTAGCCACTGTAAAACACAAACCACAGGCTTAGCACATTCTACCATTAGATTTTACTAAAACAATCACATGACACAAAGGGCGGAGCTTGTAAAAAAAGGACATCATCAATCAGATGTAACTAGTGCTGAACTTCATCTATTAACCACTTGCCAACTGCCTGCCCGCAATGTAATGCAGGCAAACTCACACATCTCTGCCATTTACTCATACGTCGCTGCCAATTACTCATACGTTGTTGCCAATTACCGGGTTTAGGGCGTGCGCATGAGCCCCCCCACCCCCAGCTCCTGCTGTGATTGCACACAGCAGGAGCCTGTCAGCAAATAATTAATGGCCGGGACCTGCTGATCGGCTGTATGCAATCACAGCCTAGAGCTCTGTGTTGGTAAACAACACAGAGCTCTGTAAGAAGGGATCTGTCAGTTTCTCATCCCTGCAAAGGGATGAGAAACTGGGAGATCAGTTAGTAAAAGCAGCACTCTGTATACATTACACATAGTTAGACATATATTTAACCCCTTGATCGCCCCAGATGTTAACACCTTCCCAGCCAGTGTCATTATTACAGTGTATAGTATTATCACTGATCATTGTATTAATGCCACTAGTGATGTCAGTGGCAGTAAGTCAGTCCCCCCCTTGCATCAGTTAGTGTCAGATTGACCGCCGCAGTATCGCAGTCCCGTTATAAGTTGCTGATTACTGCCATTAGTAGTTTATAAAAAAATACAAATTCCAGTGTATACAGTATACCAAAGGTACACAAAGTCTGCTTTAAGTCCCTAAGGGCTCGTTCACACCATCCCTGCTGAACGCATCACACTACATAACAAACAGCAGCGTGCACATGTTATAGCCTGGGGGGGCGCTGTGAATAAGCCCAAAGGATTATGGGTATTTCCCATAAGTGGTAGGAATGTCTGTATAATTTTAGACCTGACTTTTAAATTGGGGGGAATATTTGAATTGCAAATGAGGGGAGAGAAGAAGAGAAGAATGTAATAAACAGGAAAACCTTCATTTACATGTGATCTGGTTATCTATTTATCGGGGCTATTTAGGCCGCAGTGGTTTCCTCTGGGCTCTTCTGCAGCAATATTTCAAATTTGGAACATGAAGTGGTTTGGGTTATATGCGACTACCTATCCGCTGTGATCTGACCCTGAGAAAGGATTATTCATATTCTCATCACATCCAGCATATTACATAGCTCTGTATTGTAACATTACTGAGTGCTTGTTAACCCCTGATAGTGGAACTGCAGCCATAGCCTTGCTTCACTCACTAACCTACTGTCCTGAAACTGTTCCACAGATTTATTTGAGTTCATTTAAGCACAGTTAGAATTCCAAAGCCCTGATGAAGGGGGAATATGTGTGGCCTCTGAAACCAGTTGTTTTTTTTTATGCTAGGTATTCATTTAATTTTAATAAAAACCTTGGTACTGAAGCGTGTTGCGTAGATAAGAATGGGCCACATAGACATTTATGGGATTCCTCTGCTCATGAAACAAACCGCAAGGTATGAACAGGGACTTAAAGCGGAGTTCCACCCAAAAGTGGAACTTCCGCTCTTTTGTTTCCTCCCCCCCCCCTCCAGTGCCACATTTGGCATCTTTCAGGGGGGAGGGGGAATGGGTACCTGTTTTTGACAGGTACCCTTCCTCACTTCCGGGATACGGCGCCACGGCGCTGTCCCTCTGAAGTTCGGCCCCCTCCTCCTTCCTCTGCCGCCGAGCCAATAAAAATGTGCAGCGTGCTTTGCGCATGCGCAGTATGGACCCGCCAGTGAAGCAGCAAGGCTTCATTGCCGAGTTCCCTTACCCGCAATGGCGGTGGTGGCAACACCCGGCAGCCGATGGAAACATCAGCTGCGGTGCCAACATCGCTGGACTCCAGGACAGGTAAGTGTCCTAGTATTAAAAGTCAGCAGCTACAGTATGTGTACAGTATTTGTAGCTTCTGACTTTTAATTTTTGGAGGGGGTGGAGGGGGAGGCAGAACTCTGCTTTAAAGCGATATGAAACCCAAAATCAAAAATGTGATATTTTGCACGTTACCAACAATCCTTAGATGTGGTGGCTGCTTTAGTTTTGTTTTTTTTAGGCTTTTTTTGTCCTCTGTTTTCACCTGGTGATCTGGCGAGTAACACACCTCATGTATTAGAGCGCCCCCACTCTGGATGAAAGAGTACAGGAGGCACAAGGACAGAAGCATTGTCAGTCTGGGGGGGGGGGGGGGGAGTGTTAGATGTACAGGCAGATTTAGATACACTAACAAATTAAAGTCAAACTCTAGCTCACATTTTCTTTTTTAACAATTCTTTATTTAAAGGTATGCCCAAAAAAAAAATACAGCAATTGTGACAAAACACAGGATCATAACACACAATACAGAAATATCAGTATGGGACCTGAAGTAGCTCACATTTTCTAAGCAGCAACAGTTTTGTTCCTTTTGCAATAAAGGTTTTGCATAAATAAATAAAAGCTGATCGTTGTGAGCACCCCTGTCTGATCCCTGTCAGCTGTAAATAGTTTGTCTCATCCCTTCATCTGCTACATATGCAAGGCAGCTTGTTCTGATGAAAAACAACAGACTTACTGGTCAGATCACAGGGTGAAAATAAAGGAAAGTAAGATTAAAAAGAAAATTAATACAGCCACCACATCTAAGAATTAATAAGCTGCAGAATAATAAATGTTTGCTTTTGTGTTTAATACTGCTCTAAAAACAAGCTTTGTAAATAACTTCAGCTGTATATCTCTGGATCCACTGACCATGTTAACATAAAGGGGTTGATTTACTAAAGGCAAATAGACTGTGTAAGGCTAAGTTCACATGTAGGCGTTTTTGGGGCATTTTTCTGCTCTAGGATCAGCTCAAAAAACGCCCAATAAGACAAATCCTATTCATTTCAATGGCCCCTGTTCACATCTGAGCGTATTTTTTTTCCATTGGTCACTTGTCAACCTAAAAACGCCTGCACAAAAACGCCTGTAAAAACGCCTGAAAAAACACCCATAAAAACGCCTAACAAAATGCCTAAAAAACGCCTGTAATTAGCAACGCCAAGATGTGAACGTAGCCTTAGGCTACATTTACACCTGAGCGATTTTACCGCGATTTTTACTGTGATTTACAGGCATTTTTTGTGCAGGCGTTTTAAGATTGACTAGAGACCAATGGAAAACGCCTGTAATCTGCCCAAAAAGAAGCTCATGTACTTTTTTGAGCATTGGGCATTTTGATCACAGCGTCAAAACGCTCAGATGTGAACAGGGACCATTGAAATGAATAGGATTTGTCTTGTTGGGCTTTTTGAGAGCTGATCCTAGAGCAGAAAAACTCCACAAAAACGCCCCAAAACGCCTACATGTGAACGGAGCCTTTGGCTGCATTCACATGTCATTCACATGTCACATGGCAGAATCGCCACGCGATCCAGAGATCATTGCAAATCGCGGGACGCCTGTGCGTTGCCCGTGATTTGCAATAGCACCCCAAACGCTGAGCGATGTTGCCGCGATTTCCGCCTGCCGAATCGCGGTAACATCGCGCAAAAAAAATTGCGGGACGCAATATGCTCCAAAGAAGCTCTTGTACTTTTTTGGGCGTAATGCGCCCCGCGATTTTTTTTTGTGCGATGTTACCACGATTCGGCAGGCGGAAATCGCGGCAACATCGCTCAGCGTTTGGGGTGCTATTGCAAATCACGGGCAACGCACAGGCGTCGCGCAATTTGCAACGATCTCCGGATTGCGGGCGGAATCGCGGCGATTCTGCCCGCGATCCATACGCTGACATGTGAATGCAGCCTTAACCCCGCTAGCGGTAAACCCGAGCGTGACTCGGGGTAGGAATTTTCTGCTATTAGCGGTATCCCCGAGTCACGCTCGGGGTGAATGGCAGAGCTATGCAGACAGCGCAGCGGAGCGTCTCTTACCTTATAAACAGGCAAAAAATTTGGGGGAGCATACCCATGTATTTCTAAAGCTGCTGCAGCTATGAACCAAAAGACATGTATATTAAAAAAGAATAGCGCGCAAATGCAAAAGAAATAACTACCAAATCTGAAGACAATCCATAAATAAATAAAAATGGATTTATGGATTGTCTTCAGATTTGGTAGTTATTTCTTTTGCATTTGCGCGCTATTCTTTTTTAATATACATGTCTTTTGGTTCATAGCTGCAGCAGCTTTAGAAATACATGGGTATGCTCCCCCAAATTTTTTGCCTGTTTATTATGTATTCGGTCTGACCAGACTATCGAGGTTGAGCAACCCTCCCCACCCCCCCACACACACCTGTACTCAATCAGTGTCCACCATCAAGTGGATATAGGAGGAGTCCCCTGTAGTGCATTTGCACATCCTTCCCAGCAAGGAGTATTATCTCCAAGGGTTAGAAAGGCTGGATTCATCTCTTTTTCATGGATAGTGTAGGACCCACTGATAATGGGGTACTTTGACGCAGTAGTGGGCTTGAGCACGATATGGCCATATGGTGGGACCAAACCCTCTTTTTTATTTATGGATCGTCTCTTACCTTATCCTGGCGATCCAGCGATGAGCTCTCATTGCTGTGACCGCCAGCCGAGATCTCCGCCGCTCGTCTGTCGGTAGGAGGACTTCCTAGTTCCGTTCCCTGCAGCAGCAATGCTGCATGGGAGCGGAACTAGGGAGGGAAATTAAAAAAAAAAAAACGTTGCACAAAACACATAACACATTCTATATTATATATATGCATATATATATATATATATATATATATATATATATATATATATATATATATATATATGCTAAACATTTCAATCTGCAGCTTTTTAATAGGGATAGACCGATATGGTTTTTTCAGGGCCGATACCGATATTTTGGTCACAACGTATCGGTATCGGCCGATATTTTGTACATTTAAAGTTTTGAAAAATAAAGACAATTTTTTACACAAATCTAGTACTGAACATGTTCATTTTTGTTTAATGCTTAATGGCTGGCTGGCACCCTGTGGTGGGTGGGTGGCTGGCACAGGGGCTGTGGGTGGCTGGCTGGTACAGAGCCTGTGGCTGGCTGTTACAGGGCCTGTGGGTGGCTGGCTGGTACATGGCCTGCGGGTTTCTGGCTGGCTGGTACAGGGCCTGTGGGTGGCTGGCTGGTACATGGCCTGCAGGTGGCTGGTTGGCTGGTACAGGGCCTGTGGGTGGCTGACTGGTACATGGCCTGCGGGTGGCTGGCTGGCTGGCTCGCTGGTACAGTGCCTGTGGCTGGCTGGTACAGGGCCTGTGGATGTGGGTGGCTGGCTGGCACCGGGCTGCTGTGGGTGGATGTATGGCTGTGATACACTCCTGCGAGACCAGTCCTGACTCCAGACAAGGCTGAGGGAGGTGGCCTAATAAGGCAGAATGACGTCACAAAAGTATCGTCAATATCGGTCAATTCCAGGACCGATACTGATATATCTGGGAAAGTGCATATCGGCCCTCGATTTATCGGCCTTGCCGATAATCGGTCTATTCCTACTTTTTAATCTAATTTTCTGAAAATACAATGCAATATGGCTACCTGGAGCTGTTCTGTACACAGAATTTGTACTGACCACACCCAGAAACATCATTTCCTGCTTGTGTGATTGGCTCAGCAATTTTCCCAGAAGTCTGCATAAGATACAAGTCAGATTTCTGGAATCCCCTGCAACAAAAATGTCATTTTTGATGATACTCCCAATGGGAACACGTCTAAAGGGATGCAGGCCCAGTAGCTTTCCTCATTAGAGCCCTGCAGCTGCCACAGCTGACAGATAATTATAAAACCACTCCCATTTGACCCACTCAGCACAGAGGCACAAACAATGATTTCTTCAGAATAACAAAGGGTCCTGTAGCCGCCTGCAACCCTTTTGGGCTGAGGTTTTACGCATCGCACAAAAATTCACAGACCATGCCCTCACTTTGGATCCTGCTCTCTTTCTCCTTCACCACAACAGTTTCCCGCGAGCATCCTACAAAAAATCCATTCTGCCGCTGCTCTTCACGGCTGCCAAGAGCTGTATCCCTCTTCTCTGGAAGCAGACCCAGCCACCTACAGTAGCTATGTGGTTGCGGAAAGTAGCTAGCATTAATGAAATGGAGGACCTTGTGGCTGCTGAACGGGGCACGAGGGAGAAGTTCCTCAAAAGATGGTACTACTGGCATGAGTTCAGTTTCTCTGCGGAATACAAAGACCTGGTGATCTAGCTCGTTTTTGGCGGGCCGGGTGGCCATCTCCCTCCCCCCCCCTTTTTTCTATCCCCTGTCTCCTCCTTCATCTCCCCCCCTCTCCCCCCTACTGTTTTCACCCTCCTGTCTTTCTCTCTCGTTGGGTGGGATCTCCCCACCCTCTTTGGGATAATATTAAAATATGAAAAGGAGAGGAAGGGAAATGTTAATCACCCTGCTTTCTTTTTTTTTTTGTTCCTCGATCCTTCCCTCACGGGCATACATGCAGGGGTTTCGCATAGCTGGCTGTGGGGAGATGGGCAACCGGGGTTGTTTTTTCTCCGCCTCCGTAGTCCGGCCATGTGACAGATGCCGGTGGAGGGGGAGGCCTCTCCGGGGACCTATTCCCCTGTGGCGGTCAGATACGACGTCTGATACCACTGCCCTCTGGTTTAGGGGCGGCTTTTGCTGTCAGTTTATGCTTGAGACTCTGAGCTGTTTGTCGCTATATTTGATGTATATGGACTTGTACTGCTGATCCTGCCTGTACTGTGTGCCTTTTCCTCTTCTAATAAACTTGTAATGTACAGAGATCACTCAGAGGGGAATGTTTTTTTTTTTTTCAACAAAAGTGGAGTTACTCTTTAAGGAAGTTGTGAAGCGATAGAGTACTAGCATGAAGTCTATTCTGGAAGTAGTACATAGCAGATGTATGTGATACGCCTGGTAACCTTCCTTATGCTGGATCAGCTGAAGTGCTCTATAACAGGCTCAGTAGTGGGTGGATGATTTGGGATGAACCCGCCACATGTTCACATCTGGATGCCTCCACCCTGCACTCAATGACTTCATCAATGACCTCACTGACTCAGCTGTTACATTACCATTGCATTAACTCTTTTATGGCCATGGGCGTGTACTAATTGTCCACCCAATATGAATACAGCCTATCTCTGCCCTATTGTTATTACTGACGGCTTCATATAAATGATCTGCTTGTAAAAAGTCATCCCTTTACATAGGAAGTGATCATATAAAATGGATTTAAATAACCTGACACCGCTGAATGTATAGGAAAGCTATAATGATGACACTGCAACATGCACACATAAAAGAATAGGAAGGACAATGCTTACCAAAAGAGCTAACACTCTAAAAGGTGAATGGCTGTCTACAAACCTAAAGGGGATGCACCAGTAGTATTTGTCTTAAAGCTAATAGTGTGATGATGAGGAAACGTGCCAGGGAGGTCCTAAGAGTTGTATCTCTGATCTGTAATGTATTTCCTATGGTTAAAGTGTTACTAGACCCAGGAGCTTGCAATCACTAAATCTGGTCTTTCACAGTACACAGAACATGGAAATGCAATTATTCTAGTAAATATAAACTGCTAAATACCTTTTCTCATCAGCAGTATACAGTAAACCCCCCTCCATCGCGGGGGTTACGTTCCAGACCCACCCGCAATAAGTGAAAATCCACCAAATAGAAATACCCTATTTAAATACACTGTAGGCATGTTTTTATAACTTTCACTGTACTATTAAAAGCATTTTAGTGCCGGTTCACACTCTTGCGGCTGCGGCGATCGCATGTAGTATCGGAGCGCACTGCTCCTTCATTACATGCGATCGGCTGTGCGGTGCGAATTCAGCCATACACTTTGTATGGCTAAATTCGCACTGCACCCGCACCAAAGTCGCACAGGACCCTTTTTTTCAGCCGCATCAGGATCGGATCGCACAGTGGTTCACACTTGTGCAATCCGATCCTGTGCGAACTGTAAAGATCGCACTGCGATATGCTATCAAACTGGGGGTGTCATTAACATTTCATTGACACCCCCAGCGTATCGCATATGGCAGTGTGAACTGCCAAGGGTGCGTTTGCGATGCGGGAACAGGCTGCGAATTCGCAGCCTTCCCGCATCGCATAAGTGTGACCCGACGCTTAAGGTCTTTAAACACAATTTTAAAACAATAGAAACACATTTAAACACATAAAAGATACTGAGAGACAGAGCAAGAGCTATGGAAAACACAAAAATAATTAACAATGATTTAATTTGTAAAATAATATTAATCGGTCTTACAGAAAAAACGCAAAATACCGGCACCGCGAAAACTGAACCGCAATATAACGGGGGTTTACTGTACAGTAAAACCTTGGATTGAGAGTTAGTTTTTTCAGGCGGACCTGATCGGATCGGATGCTCCATGTACCTCTATGGGGCAGCGGATGTCAGCGGTGACATCTCCGCTAACACCCGCTGCTCTCCGATCCGATGTGGTCTGTGAAATCCTCCGTCTGGAGGATCGGATTGGATCGGATAAAAATGGACAGGCTGTCCATTTTCATCTGATCTCCCATAGAGGAGAGCGGGGATCTGACAGATCTGTCTCTGCAAGCTCTTATTTAGGAACACAGGTGTTCATTCAGCAAGCCCACAGTTAGAAAGCACCCCCTAGGGACACATTTAACCCTTTGATCTCCCCTGGTGTTAACTCCTTCCCTGCCAGTGTAGTACAGTAAGACCCCGTTCACACTGGGGCGACCTGTCAGGCGACCTGGTCGCCTGACAGGTCGCCTGCCATAGAGAAGCTGTGGACCCGTTCTAATAGGAGTGACACAAGTCGCTCCGACTTAGAAAAAGGGTCCGGAGCTTCTTTGGGGCGACCTGGAGCGACCTGCATTGACTTCAATGATATGAAGTCCTTCCGGGCCGCTCCGAGGTCGCGGTGCGAGCTGCGCACCACGACCTGTGAGGTCGCCCCGGCAAGTAGCGTCGCCCCAGTGTGAACGGGGTCTTACAGTGCATATTTTTAGCACTGATTACTGTAGTGATGTCACTGGTCCCCCCAAAAGTGTAAAAAATGTCAGTTAGGGGTCCGACCTGTCCGTCGTAATCCCGCTAAAAATCGCAGATTGCCGCCATTACTAGTAAAAAAAATAAATAAATAAATTAAAATGACATAAATCTTTCCCCTAGTTTGTAGAGTGATAACCATTGTGCAAACCAATCATTATACACTTATTGGGATTTTTTTTTTACTAAAAATATGTAACAGAATACAAATTGGCCTAAAACTAATTTTTTTTTAAATGGGAATGTTATATAGCAGAAAGTAAAAAATATTGTTTTTTTTTTTTTTTAGAATTGTCGCTCTTTTTTTTATCGCGCAAAAAAATAAAAATCGCACAGGTGCTCAAATATCAGCAAAATACATCTCTATTTGTGGGGAAAAAAAGGACATCAATTTTATTTTTGTACATCATCGCACGACCACGCAATTGTCAGTTAAAGTAACTCAGTGCTGAATCGCAAAAAACAGCCTGGTCATTAAGGGGGAAAATCTTCTGGTCCAGAAGTGGTTAAGGAATGATGTACTAGTTGAGGAATTCATAATAAATTATGTGGCGTTAGTCTATTTAGTGAAAGGTTCCATCAGAAGGTGTTGCAGTTGTGGTATCAGCTTCTTTACCTCCTTATCTCTTCCTCCCGTCCAAGCCGGGGAGTGCTGGATGGCTGAGCCGTGAGCCACTGTCCTCCTCCAGCCGTGTCTCTTCGCTTCTGCCTCTTCCTGGCCACTGGCCAATAAGATTGCTTCTCTTTTTGGCCAATCAGGAAAGGGGTCTCACAACCCTCTTCCTGATTGGCTGGGAGGAGAGTCAGTGTGACAATAGCGAATATTCATTCGCTATTGTCACACAATGGGTGGGCTAAGGACACAGTGCTCTGTGCCCCAAGCCCACCCTCTTTAAAGCCCATTAGAGCCTCTGGCATGCTTAAAAAAAAAAATCCCCCATTGGAATCCATGGATGGGGGGGGGGGGCGGCGCCCCTCCGCCCCTAATGGACGGGCCGCCCCTGCTGTAAACGCACCTCTATGTTAGCCTATGTGTCCATGCACACATTGACTTGACTTGTACAGAGTGTTTACAGACAGAAAAAAAATCACCAGCGCATTTAGGAGAGTAGTGTCTGTGCAGAAAAAACGCAGAATGCATCTAAACGATAGATACATTTGTGTGTTTATACATTCTAATGGCCAAAATAAATGAATATTCTGGCCACCAGCATGCAATAATGCACATTTGTGCAACTGTGCACCAACACTTGTGCTATATGGGACTTTTACTGTGTTTTCAAGCAGCTTTTCACCTGCCAGGATAAATGCATTCAGAGAAGCTGAGCAAAAGCTCAGAGTGCATGAGGCCTAAAGCAAAGTCGCACCTCTGATCTACAATGTGTTGTCAACTGTTAAAGAGTAGCTGCAGTCAAATTTCTGAAATTTAAGTCAGCAGTTACAACAACTTTGGTCGCCGATGCCGGCATCTTAACTGTGGGCTTGCAGCTTCCCAGCTGGCTGCCCACTGTGCATGCGCGAGTCGTGCTTTGTGAATGTTCCTGCCGTCTTCTGAGACCTGCAGAAAACTGCGGGGAGGTAGGAGCAGGGCCACTGATGGGGGGGGGGGGGGGACCACCAGTCCTCCTGTAGGGGGCCCAGGCACACAGGGGGGCCCCAACAGCACAGAGAATTGGTGCGGTCGGGCAAGGGGATAATTACAGAAGGAAGCCCTGTGCGGCTCTCTGCAGCAGCTGAAAGCCAATTTCTCCCCCTCCTGCTAGCTTTCAGAGAGAGACTCAGACACAGGGCGTCGTTCCTGTAATTGCTGCTTCGACACTGATCCTCCTCCCTGTTCTGCTTCTGACCAGCCCCCCCCCCCCGTGTGCTCCCCCCTTTCACTATCACGCGGCACGCCCCCCCCCCCCCCCCCAGAGCTTGCAGGCTTCCCTGTCCTGTAAAAAAAAAAAAAATTCTAAAAAAAATATTAAACAATGTAATAAATAATTTAGGAAAATTGTAAAATAAGATAATTGTAAACATTTTTAACATTTAAATTTTATTTATTTTTTTATGTAAAAAGCAATTAAAAAGGGCTAATTCACAGAGGTTCTCTGTTGTGTTTGTGTCCGCTAATAATGATTTTAGTAAAAACATTGTTTTGATATATTCGGGGGGCCCTGCCAGGTAGGTTGTACGGGGCCCCGTGATTTCTAACAGCAGCCCTGGGTAGGAGACGTGGGAGGGGGTACCTATCAAGACCAGATATCCTTTTAACCAGATACCTGCTCCCCCCCAAGAAAGAAAAATTGGCAAATATTGCAAGGATGGAGGGAGGAGGAGGAGGAACAGCGGCACTTCTCTTTTGGGTGAAGTTCTGCTTAAATTAGGTAATTCCTTACTGAATGACATTTTGTTTGCTGTCCTTTAAAAAAAAGCACCTAAAGAAAAAAGAATAAATCGTCTTCAGAGGCCAAGAGGCACAGGACTTTTAAGGATGTGGAACTGTCACTGAAGTGAGCACACAATATTCTCATAAAAAGCTTTGCTTTATTATAAACATTAAAACGTTAAAATACAAATTGTAAAAACATTGTAGTTTATACAAACATGTATTGGGCACCGCGAGTCAATGTTACAAATTGAAAGTGCGTTATGAGGCCAGTGTTTGCTTCAAGTTACTCAAAATTCCAACGCGTTTCACAGAATACTTCTGCTTCTTCAGGGAATCTTTTTAATTATGTCTAAACATTATCAAAGTTCAAAAAAAGAAAGAAAAATTATATTACACTTGGTCATTTTTGGATACATTATTACAATATCTGGAATCATAACCAATTGATAAAATAGTGTGCCAGTCACAGTGGTAACATGATTGCCGATCCTTCCAGCCCCTCTGGACATTTAGAACTATGTGAAGGGATGCCGGGTGGGGCAGGAGGGGGTTAATCATAGCTGCACATAGATATTAGTATTTTACTCAGTCCAAATATTTTTCGAAGCTCTTATACGTCGATCATGTGACTTTTCCCTATACCTCTGCACCTCACTGTTTGATAGAGTGGTGGAGAGCACTTTCAGTGTCTGATGGGTCTTAGCAGGACATTCACCTCTTTATCCCCATGACCACAAAGAGCCTGTTGGCCAGCAGATGACAAATGTTTTTACAGGGACCACTATTACTCACAATGGTGAAGCCTCCCCACAGACAGAAGAAGAGGGGTCAAATGGTAATGGCTGCCACTCACAATGCTGGAGACACCACTCAGGCAGAAGAAGAGGGGGTCACATGGTAACCACTGCCACTCACAATGCTGGAGCCACCACTCAGGCAGAAGAAGAGGGGTCAAATGGTAATGGCTGCCACTCACAATGCTGGAGACACCACTCAGGCAGAAGAAGAGGGGTCACATGGTAACCACTGCCACTCACAATGCTGGAGCCACCCCACAGGCAGATAAGGAGGGGTCAAATGGTAAGGGCTGCTACTCACAATGCTGGAGCCACCCTACAGGTAGATGGAGAAGGTCACATGGTAACAGCTGACACTCACAATGCTGTAGCCACCCAACAGGAAGATGAAGAGGGGGTCACATGGTAATGGCTGCCACTCACAATGCTGGAGCCACCCCACAGGCAGAAGAAGAGGGGTCAGATGGTTACTGCTGCCAATCACAATGCTGGAGCCACCCCACAGGCAGAAGAAGAGGGGTCACATAGTAACCACTGCCACTCATAAAGCTGGAGCCACCCCACAGGCAGAATAAGAGGGGTCATATGGTAACGGATGCCACTCACAATGTTGGAGCCACCCCACAGGCAAAAGAAAAGGGGTCAAATGGCAACAGCTGGCACTCATAATGCTGGAGCCACCCCACAGGCAAAAGAAGAGGGGTCACATGGTAACGACTGCCATTCATAATGCTGGAGCCACCCCACAGGCAGCAGAAGAGGAGTCACACGTGACCTGCTGCCACCCATAATGCTGGAGCCAACCCACAGGCAGAAAAAGAGGGGTCACATGGTAACGACTGCCATTCATAATGCTGGAGCCACCCCACAGGCAGCAGAAGAGGAGTCACAAGTGACCTGCTGCCACTCACAATGTTGTAGTCACCCCACAGGCAGATGAAGAGTGGACACAAGTGACCTGCTGGGGTCACAATGCTGGAGCCACCCCACAGGCAGAAGAAGAGGGGTCACATGGTAACCACTGCCACTCACAATGCTGGAGCCACCCCACAGGCAGAAAAAGAGGGGTCACATGGTAACGGCTGCCACTCATAATGCTGGAGCCACCCCACAGGCAGCAGAAGAGGGGTTACAAGTGACCTGCTGCCACTCACAATGCTGGAACCACCCCACAGGCAGCAGAAGAGGGGTCACAAGTGACCTGCTGCCACTCACAATGCTGGAGCCACCCCACAGGCAGATGAAGAGGCAGATGAAGAGTGGACACAAGTGACCTGCTGCCACTCATAATGCTGGAGCCACCCCGCAGGCAGAAGAAGAGGGGTCACAGGGTAGCCACTGCCACTCACAATGCTGGAGCCACCCCACAGGCAGAAAAAGAGGGGTCACATGGTAACGACTGCCATTTATAATGCTGGAGCCACCCCATAGGCAGCAGAAGAGGAGTCACAAGTGACCTGCTGCCACTCACAATGTTGGAGCCACCCCACAGGCAGTTGAAGAGTGGACACAAGTGACCTGCTGCCACTCACAATGCTGGAGCCACCCCGCAGGCAGAAGAAGAGGGGTCATAGGGTAACCACGGCCACTCACAATGCAGGAGCCACCCCATAGGCAGAAAAAGAGGGGTCACATGGTAACGGCTGCCACTCATAATGCTGGAGCCACCCCACAGGCAGAAGAAGAGGGGTCACAAGTGGCCTGCTGCCACTCACGATGTTGGAGCCACCCCACAGGCAGAAGAAGAGGGGTCACATGGTTACGGCTGCCACACACAATGCCAGAGCCTATAAATAATAAATAAAAACATACAAATACATAAATAAAAATGACATAAATCTTTCCCCTAGTTTAAAGAAGCAATAACTTTTGCGCAAACAAATCAATATACACTTATTGGGATTATTTTTTTTTTAATTATTTTATTTCTTTATTATTTTCCATAAATATTGCATACATTATACATCCACTTCAAAAAGAGAGAACAAAAAAAAAAAAAAAACACTAAAAATAGTTATACATACATTACTCTCTTAACCATACCCTATTTTACTCCCCTTTTCTCTCTTCCAATCATTTCCACTACCCTGTGCTTCCCTAATTTCCCTCATCTCCTTTCCTCAAATTGATATATTCCCTTACTTTTTTAAACTCCCTCCAGTTTTCCCAGATATCTGCCCAATCGCCTCATCCACCCCATTATTCCTTAAATATTCCAGATTTCTCTTTTAATCCATTCTCCTATTGTCGGAACATCTTCTTTTTGCCAATATAGGGGAATTAAACCTTTCGCTGCATTCGTCAAATGTGGGATTAACGTTTTTTTTTATATTGTTTTACTGAGCTTTTTATACCATGAAATAAAATTGGGATTTTTTTTTTTTTTTTTACCAAAAATATGTAGCAGAATACAAATTGGCCTAAAAAAAATATGATTTTTACATTTTTTTTATTGGGATTGTTATATAGCAAAAAGTGAATCACATTGTTTTTTATTCAGAATTGTCGCTCTTTTTTTGTTTATAGAGCAAAAAATTAAAATTGGTGATCAAACACACCAAAAGAAAGCTCTATTTGTGCGAGAAAAAGAAGATCAATTTTTTTTAAGGTTCAGCGTTGCACGACCATGCAATTGTCAGTTAAACTAATGCAGTGCCGAAACGCAAAAAATGGCCCGGTCATTAAGGGGGAAAATCTTCCAGTCCAGAAGTGGTTAATGCATAGAATGCATTAAGATTAAAAAAAAAAAAACCTTCTGCATTTACAACTCCTTTAACCTTCCTAGCGGTATTCCAGAGTGTGGCTCGGGGTTAGATTTCAGTGCCAAAAGCGGTAGCCCCGAGCCACACTCGGGATACCGCTAGGAAGAACGCTGGATCCTGGTAGAGGGGTTACTTACCTTGTCACCGGGATCCAGCGATGTATCCCGGCGGTGTCCGGTGGCGGATCTTCCTCCCAATGCTCTGTGTGTCCCGGCTTCCGTCTCCTGCGACGTGACGCTCGCAGGGGGGTGGAACCGGTGGCAAATTCAAAAGTAAAACACACCGAACACACAGATACATTGAAAAATAAAATAAATTCACATTAGATTGCCCCCCAGTGCCCTTTCCTGCAGTTTTACTGTACTTTTTATGTATATATATATATACACGTGTGTGTATATATATATATATATATGTATATATATATATATATATATACATATATATATATATATATATATATATACATATATATATATATATATAATATATATATATATATATATATATATATATATATATATATATATATATATATATATATAATATGTATACGTATATATATATATATATATATATATATATATATATATATATATCTCTATGTATATATACAGTATATATATATATGTATACATACATACATACTTTAACTTATTTATATTTATGATTTTGTGTTTCAAACTTTATCATACCTGAGATGTTATAAAGAAGAATGCACAATAAAAAAAAAAAAAATCATATATAAATAGTTGGTTTGGGCTGCTCATTCTTAAGAATTACATGCAAAATAATTGTACCGCTTTCAGCACCTAAAATCGGAAATAATTATACTGCCAGGGAGGTTAAAGCAAAATGTGGTCTGACATAATACTGACATAAGGGGGGTGATCCTTTTTCCAACTCAGTGATTCTGTTTTTTTTATTTTTTATTTTATCCTGACATGTTGGTGTTATGTCTTTCACTTGGATATTATAGGTTGCACTAGTAAATACAGCTGGATAAAACAAAAACTGTGTCTTTCTTCATTTCAGGCTGCAAAGCAACAACATCTGATTATTTTAAGGGGGGGGGGGGGGATTCTTTTCCATACCCACTGTACAGTACAACATTGTTTACAAACAATAGCAGTAAATCGATGTACTGAAGATGTGAATGCGCCATTGAGGAGGAAGAAGGAGATAATACAGGAATAGAAATGAGGACTAATAGCAGTCCTCCCAGCATGCTCCGCAGCCACAAGCCTGTGTTGAGCTCCCTTATGTTATACTTAGTAACGTCTCTCCTAAGGCATGTGTGGAGTTTTTTGGAAGGGGCAGTTTAAGGAGATGCTGAGACATTGGGGACATATGCATCCGGCGGTGACGGACAGTGACACAAGGCTGGCCAGGCAGGGATATCTTGCCAGCTCTGCAGATCTTAGCTCTGTGGCCTTACAAGGAGAGCGCAGTAAGGGGGGGTTGGAAGGAATGGTGGGTGATGTAGGATGAGAACACAGATACATGTTTGAGGTGGTGGGTAACGTTCTAAAATTTCCCGCTGCTGTCAATATTTTACTGCCATTGCACTTTTATTGCCACTACAGGGAGAAGCGTTAGATTGTAAGCTTTTCAGCTCATGTCTTCCAAGAAAGCAACGTATACTGGGGGGGGGGGGGGGGGGTAGGGGAATAAGGATGGAATACCATGTATAAGTTTTCCAATCCCATCTTATGTCTTCAGCCTAAACAGGGTTAATGATGTCTGGCCGATCTCCTGTTCTAACAGATGGTAATGTTTAAAAAAGAATAAAGCAGTTCCTAATATATCACTTTCTACGAGCAGCTGTCCCAGCCTGGGGGTGACGGGATGATGATAACTTAGCAATCTTCAGTCTTGGCTGAAATAAAATGATTACTTTTTTTTTTTTGTAACGTATTCTTGCCAGTCATCACTGTACTTTTCCAAAACCACAAAAATGAAGAAGGAAAAAAAGTTTAAAAGTTTTAGGATCTAAGATGGCTGCAGTTGGCCGCAGTAGAGAAAGCTGCCATGATATAAATGAATAGCAGGATTAGCATTAACTAATCTAAATTGATAATTGTGCACATTGTATAAGGTTAATGTGTATGTAAACCCAAAATGATTTTTTGTTTTACATGTTTGGGGTCAAACAGTAAATGCATACCTCCCAACTTTTTGTCATGGGAACGAGGGACACCTATCAGCAAAAGTATGTAGGCATAGGACACACCCCCTACGACACCCCCTTAAAGGAGTATTATACAGAAAAAAACAGTTAGCTAAACCCACAAAAGCTTTTTTTTTTTTCTTTTTTTACAACTAGCATTCCTTTATATTGGCTTTTGAAATTTATGAATGCAGAATTTTAGAAATTGGATGAAAGGTTTAGTACTGAGAAATGCTTTTTGAAAGATAAAACGTGCATTTTATATACAACTTATATATATTTTATATATATATTTATATATATTTATATTTTATATATCTTTTATATACAATGTATATATAAATACAGAGCAAAGAGGTACAGAGGGACTTTGTTCAAAATCAGAGACAGTCCCTTGAAATCAGGGTCAGTTGGGAGCTATGTATACGGTTGTTTTTGTGAATCTGTTGCAAAGCATTATACTTGAAGATACTGCCAGTAACAGAACTTCCAGGTTGGCAACACTAGGCCACTGCTTGGTAATCAGCAGGGTGTTGTCAGCCTGACATCTGTGCAAATTCATAGCTCCCAACTGTCCCTGATTTTGTGGGACTGTCCCTGATTTCGAGAGACTGTCCCGAATTTGAGGGACTGGCCCTGATTTTGAGGGACTGTCCCGGATTTTGAGGGACTGCCTCTGATTTTAAGGGACTGTCCCTGATTTCGAGGGACTGTCCCTGATTTCGAGGGACTGGCCCGGATTTTAAGGGACTGTCCCGGATTTCGAGGGACTGTCCCTGATTTGGAACAAAGTTCCTCTTTCCTCCTCATTTGTACCTTATTTTGGTCTAATCTATATAGTTGTATATAAAATGCAAGTGAAAAACGGATAACCCCTGCGCTATCTTGAAAAGGTGAAACAATATGAAAATAAGAAATAAAGCTGCAACCACCAATCAGCCCATGCTAGGCTGAAACAATTGAGCTAAACAAGAAATTCAGCGTAACACATTTTCTTGTGTATATAAAATGTACTGTATATAAAATGCACTTTTTATTTTTTAAAAAGTGTTCCCCAGTGCTAAACCTTTCATCCAATTTCTAAATTGCTGCATTTGCAAATTTCAAAAGCCAGTATAAAGGAATGGTAGGGATAAAAAAGCACTTGTGGGTTAACCTAATCATTTTTTTTGTACAATTCTCCTTTAAAGGAGGCGTGGCAGGGGGTGTGTCCTATATCTACATACTTTTGCGAATAGGTGTCCCTTATTCCTATCTCAAAAAGTTGGGAGGTATACTAATTCAGTTTAGAATAAATACAGACACTCACCTTAGCTCTACCTCATAATGGAATGAATATGGAGCTGAGTGTCGGTGCTCAGGCTGCAACGTCCAGATGCATGCAATTGCTTCCAAGTAACAAGAAATGCCAGCACACGAATGCTTCATTTTGATGCGATTTAGTCCAGCATGACAGCATTCTAACGCATTTCAGCCATAGCCTTACTAATAGCTATGATGCTATGAGTAAGGTTATGACCAAAACGCGTTAGCATTTTGCTATGTTGTATAAAAAACACTTTCTGAAAGAAAAAAAAAGTGAATTTTATATACAACTATCTAGATCAGACCAAAATGAGGGACAAATGGGGAGGAAATAGGGACAGAGGGACTTTGCTCCAAATCGGGGACAGTCCCTCGAAATCAGGGACAGTGGGGAGCTGTGCACATCGGATTGCAAGCTTCAAATACCCTTAGACTCTGTTCATTTAAGTTTGTGCTAATGCATGTTGTATATACTGTACATACATAATATGTTGTATTTTTATTTTTTTTAATTGCTCATTAACACTGATATGTTTTACCGCACATTACCACGCTAACCATGGACTTAAATGGTGCCAGTCCACTACTGTGTGCCCGAAAAGCTCAATGTCCACTCTTTGATATGTCAACACACGTCAAAGGGTCTATTGTTGACAATGGCTATGCATGTACATGCGTTTTTTTAAGTTGTTTTGATGTGATTCCTTAGAAGTCTGAAGCCAAAAACGCACCATGACGTAAAAAAAGTCTCCGCACATCTTTCCAAAAAAGCGCACCAGTGCAAGCTGCATAGATGTGAACCTGGCCCATAGGAATGTTAAATGGACTGTAGTGCGTTTCTGCAAACACACTGCAAAACGCATAGGTGTGAGCCTAGCCTTGGCCCAATGCAATTTAATGTATTGGGGTGAACGGGTCCCATCTTTCTCACTCACTCTCTCTCTCTTTACATATATAGGTTACATGTAGAGTTTAACAGATTCAACATCCAACTAGTGCATACAGTAGGAGTAGGTAACTCTCTATCTCTAAGGTGCACTTACCAGCAGCAACCACAGGGTGGAGCACTTTGTCAAGTTTTTCCACCTATTACCCTCCACCCAGATAAATCACTTATGGTAGGGTACAGTAGACTCAATTCACTAAACTGGAGATGTAATAGTCATTATTTTTAGCAATAACAGCCAATGAGGGCTGAAGATATTCACATAGTTTAAAATAATAATTATTTATTCTAATAACACATGCAAAATAGCTTAGTGAATGAAGCCCCCCAATGACAATAGATGAAATGCTCACAGTCTGAACTGCTAACTGGAATGAAAAGAAAGCCCAGATACAGTGATCAGCACAGTAAGGGTAAATGCCTCTGACTTCAGGAGCCTAATGGGGAACAGATGTTAATAAGTGTCGCTGTTCAGATATACACACAGACTTGTGTCTCAGCTGATCTGCAGAGCCATTCCATTGCATGCCTGTGATCTGATGGCGAGACTGCCTGAAGGCAAACAATACAGTAGTGAATAGTTGAAATAATCTGGCTTTTTGGATTTCTACCCTTTAAACGGTTCTGTTTAAATTGCATTTCCACTCTTCTAGCCAAATTTCGGATATAGTACATGTGCGGTGTGCATGTTTAATGTGCGTTTCAGTGCATTTTTTGACATTTTTCTTGTTTTTTTTGGACTTTATTTTATTATGATGTGGCGCGGAGTGTTGCAATGCCTTACAGTGCAATGCAGCAAGCTGTCCGCTACAAAATGAAACATGTCCATATTTTTCCAACACACACCAAATGCACAGAAAAATAGAAAAAAAGGCTATTTGCCTTGTCCTTGTGTTGGGAATGTGTCGGAACTATCTTGGGCTACACAACCCAATGCATCCCAACACTGCTGGTGTGAACAAGCCCTAATCTGTACATTTTGGATGTTAAAGTGATTGTAAATGATCACCATGTAAAACAACCTATTCAATTTAAAATAGAAATCAAAGGCAAACCGTCTGTGTATAGGTATATAAGATAGATTATAAATACCTTTTTCCCCTTTTTTTTGAAGTGATCACATTCTCTCTGTTTTCATTAGAGCTGGGGGGAGGAGAAGCAGCAGCACACTGAACTTCCCAGTGAATGGCTGTGCAGTGGGGGCGTGTCAGGACAAGGCTGATCATTGGAGTGTTGCAGAGTGTGATCACTGGGTGCAGCGGAGTCCATTCAGATTGTGGAGTAAACAGGAACTGGCTTCTTTATTGGAACATAACACATAAAGCAAAGATGTCACCTCATTGTAATAAGAACAACAGACAGGAAGAGATAACCAACAAGTTCAGTACAGTGTACAGGATATTACAACACATCATAGAAATGCATAGCATATCACTGAGCATTAGCGACATCTAGTGTCCTATTTGTGAACTGCAGTTAATCTGCTAAGCTGAAAGCTGTTGTATCTCCAACATGGAGGAGAGCAGGCTGAGTTCCCTGTACAGCTAGAGAATTCACCATGGTGTATTGTCCTGCTTAGTGTGGTAAGTTATTAATAGGAAAACAGAGGGAACACCAGGGATTTCACATAAAGAAAGCAATACAAAGAGAACAGGATACTTTCTCATACAAGTGCATGGTACAGCCAGGGCCACTGATAAGGCAGTACAACCAACCCTACTGTGCTGGGCCTGAGCCCCATTAGTTAAAAAGGGGGCCCAGGCACCTGCTGAGCAAGAAGTCCAGCTGTACTGTCTTATTGCAGACACCAAACCATCTTCTGCCTCCCCCTCAGCGCTGCCAGCTTCTCCTCCACTTTCTCCCTCCGGCTGCACTGCAGGAGGGTCCTGGCACATGTGCCTCTTCCATTTTCTGTCCAGACCTCCCATGTGCCCCTTTCCCCCACAACTTTGCCGGCCTCCCTCCTCTCCCGCCACAAGCTACTATGGGCACACAGGGAGATGTTTCAGGATGGAGAGCAGGGGAAGGGGCCAGTAAATATGTAATTTACGGACCCCTTCCTTTCCTGAATGAACACAGTGAGCAATTTGTATCTATCACTATTGTGTTCATTCATCACTGAAGCATAGTAAACTGTGTCTATTATGCTTCAGTTTGTGAATGAGCAGGAAGCCTCAGAGCGCTTTTCCTATTCATTCATCTGTGCAGTTGAGGCTGCAAAGAAAGGAACTGATAAATCTAGGTCCTCAGTCACTTTCGGCCAGGGAGGGCCTGTCAGGTAGGCTGTATGGTGTTCTGTAATTTCTAACAGCAGCCCTGACTATAGCAGGCACATATCAGGAATATGAAATGTTGGGGTAACAAACACTTTAAGTAATACCCTTTATCAGGGCTGGGACAAGGGGTGGGCAGGAGGGGAGGTTGCCCTGGGTGCAGTGGTTTATTGCAGGGATGGGGGGGCACCTTGACCCTAACCCTAAGAGAAGAGGGGTCGCAGCTTGCCATCCTTGCCCTGGGCACTGGATGACCTTGTCCCAGCACTGCCCTTTATTGTCAAACATAAAGCAGAATAAAGTCCCTGCTCTTTAGTGCAAAAGAGACCTGCAATGATTCTTCTTCTTCAACCCTGCCCCTACCTGCCTGCAGCTCAGTTTACATTCTGGCAAAGCGCCTGTGAGCTGGGATGATTGTACTTCTGCACATGTGCAGGGTTGACGTCATCCCACGCTGGCTAATGAAGATTAACGCAGTTTGGCACCCAGAAGAAGCCAGGTAGAAGATGCTAGTGCCAGCAAGGGAGGTCGGATATCAATAAAGGAAAGGTACATTTTAGAACTTTGGATCTGTTTTAAGGTAATAAAGTTGCAGGTATTTAGAACCCAATGGGTTCCTTTCTTGAGCATTATTCAACTGTCACCCAAGTGGGGAGCATGCATAACCCCATTTAAGCTTTTTTCTCAAATAGTTGAAACTCAAACTGTCCATAGTTAGTCTTTTTTCATTCAAGCACCAGATTGCTTAACTAATAGCCAATCCAAACAATTCCTCCATCCACACAATCGAGGTTCTGTGGAATTTCACCCCCATTGTATTCTGCCAGCAGCAATCACAGCAGTTAGAATATAATGATCAGTATGGGAAAAACAAATTCCCCACAGGTCCCTTCAACAAACATCAATCAAGCAATTGACTTCTGTTGAGGAGGGATGGCCACACTCTAATCAAAATATGGCTGGTGCCTGCTAAACCAGCCAATTTCGATCAGTCTATGGCCAGCTTTATACAGAAGATTCCTGAAGATCTAGCAGTGGATGAGGGTAAGGCAGGCCATAGATTATGTGCTTTTCTTTCCTTCAACAAAAGAAAATCGCTTAATTCAGTCAGTGTTGATGGGGGAATCCCTTCCTTGCGTCTATTGTGTGCTCCCGGCAGGAGAGGAGTGGGAAGCTGTGGGGAGCCATCCTTGTCAGGATAACACAATGATTATTGCTAGTGGCTAAAGCCGGTGGCAAAATTCCCATGCTAGAAATCCAACATACTGGTTGTACCCAAGTCGATCAGTCAATCCGCCTGCCCATAGATGGATCAAATCTCAGCTGGTCCATGCTCAGCCATCTATTGCTGGGTTAAGACTCCTTTCACATGGGCGGTGCGTCTGACGGAGTCCGTTCTGCTCAGCCGGGGATCGATCCGCCGATCCCCCGCTGAGCAGGCGGATGACAGCTCTGTCTCTGCTCTTTGTGCAGAGACAGACCTGTCAGATTCTCGCTCTCCTCTATGGGGGATCGGATAAAAACTGACCGCCTGTCCGTTCTCATCCAATCCTATCCAATCCGATCCTCCAGTCGGATAGAAAATAGGGATTCCATCCGTCTGGATTTCACGGACATGATCGGATCGGAGAGCAGCGGGTGTCAGCGGAGATGTCTCAGCTGACATCCGCTGCCCAATAGGGCTGCATGGAGCATCCGATCCGGTCCGCCTGAAAAACTGACAGGCAGATCGGATTGGAAAGCCCGTCTGAAAGGGGCCTAAGAGGGTAGCACTGCAATGGTAAGACACCCCGGAAGAAGTCAACCTATGACGAAACTAGTCGGGTGGTTCCAGACGTGACGCAGCCACGCCCCCAACATTCGGTCGAAGCATTCATTGTATCTGCGGGACGCCGCAGCCTTGTATATGCTGTACACGCCACGATGTTTTCCTGTTACACGCTGATATTATCCTTTATCCAGTAAGTGTAATTTTATAATAAATAGTGTCACATTTTAAACAGTATCACGCTATGTGCTCCTTTCTTTCCTCCTTGGCCCATGCATGGGCTATACCTATATGAGAAACTCCCCACCCTTCCAATATTGGACCCTGGTGCCTTTGTGGGAGAAGTGTGTTTCTGATGAGCTCCATACCTGAGATACAGTATCTACCTGTCTGTGGTTACATATATGCCCGAAGACCTTAAGGGTCTGGTAAGCAGTTCTATATATCATTTTCCCACGGGTGATACACAAGGATTGTTTTTCATCGGATTTCACTGGGATTATGTGGTGCTTCTTTTTATTTCTGATTTGAACACATCCTTTTCATTTCCTTCTTTGGTTCAATCACATCAGAGGACTTTATCCCTTGTTATTCACTATGAACATTTATATATTGTTTTGAAGGAATAATTCACCCTCACTGGTTATTGTATGATTTTTGAATTTTTAGTGTTCATCAATCTATATCAAAATTTTGGTTCACAAAAAAAAAATAATTTTTTTTTGCACGTACATTAGCGCAACACAAATTGTTTTATAATGGTAAGTATAAGATGTTTACTTTACAATGCTTACTCTACTACTGCTCCAAAGTGAACCTGTTACTTTCTCTACCATGGGTTCACTTCAAGCTCATTTTCAAAAGTTTTTACCGAACTTTCATTTTAATCTTGCACATTACTTAGCGGTTTGTAGCTGAGCATAATAGATTATTACACGCCACTTCTGCCACCTCTGCTTCTCGCCTGCAGCTAATCTCTTGCAGCTAATCTGTCTTCTTCTGGCTCAACTTTACATAGTGTAGAAGTATCACTAGAAGAGGGCTGTCACCACTCAGGGAGTTTGTCCCTCTACAACACAGCAGATAGCTGAGCTCAGACAGATAAGGAATGGACACAGATTTACACTAAAGGACATGTTTCTGGTTTGCTCTGCTGTCAATGTACCTGATAATGTACTTTCAGAACTCTCAATAGTAAGTTATGCCAAGCATCGGTAACCCATGTTCCTAATTGCTTCAAGTGTCTGACTGTCATTCCAAAGGGTGCAGGCTGTAGTGTTTTGTTCATGTCACAACTGTTGTTAACAATAGGACTTATGTGCTTGGATGAAGCAATGCCCCATACCAGCCAATTGGGATATCTACTGTCACCAGAATTCAAAATTCTTGAAATGCATAGAAGAAATGCAGCCAATCTGGTTAGAGCTTCCATTTTTCTTTTAAGTGTTACTAAACTCACAACAAGAAAATCAGTCTGTATATTCAGTAAAGCATGTTTATTATACTGAAAGCAAAAGATAAAAAGAGGGCGCAGTGGCCTAGCGCACTATCCTCAATAAAAAGGTTTTATCAAATAAATTACAAATTCATACTTAGAAACATGAGTTTTGACAAAGGCGCATCAGTATTCATGTTGTACATCAAGATTGGCGCATCACAGATGTATAGTGCAATAGCGACTGGCTAACGTGTTTCGAGGCTTCGCCTCTTCCTCAGAGCCTATTGTACTGTATCGCAACTTCTCTACTTATACAACCAGACTGATGACAGAGAGATGGAGAACAGGGGCTGACCCCATCCAGGTGGGTGTGTAAGTACCCTATGGCAGTGGTCCTCAACTCCGGTCCTCAGGGCCCACTAACAGGCCAGATTTTAAGAATTACCTTGAGGAGATGCAGACTAGAGTACTGCAATCACTGAGCAGCAAATGAGATCACCTGGGATGTATTTCAGTTATCTTGCAAACCTGGCCTGTTAGTGGGCCCTGAAGGCCAGGGTTGAGGACCACTGCCCTATGGGACCACCCACCAAGTGTTGCCATGCACCCTTAGACCCCAAAATACAATTGCACATACTATGTGTAAATAAGAACATTGTCAGAGAGATATTTTAAAAAATACTCATACATACTTAAAAATGTTTTAAAAGCGTTTAAACTTATGAACAGTGTACAGATCCACAAATTGAATAGTTTGAACCATAGCCTGGCTGCAGTACTGCTTTAGAAAGAAGTCCCACGTTGGAGGAGCTTATACTGCCACACTCCACCGCTTTCATCAGGGCTGTCTTGGGATCTAAATCAAATCCCTTTGGTACCATGGACCCACTCCGTGTCCCAATGCTGGGTGCTGGAGTGCTCTTCCCAGCAACCATTCCCGGTATTTGAATGCCATACATTTACCCCTCCCTAAATTCTCCCAACTTCTGTTGGGAGGTGTGGAAGAGCTCTATGTATTCTGGATGCCTGGATTTACCTTTCTAAGCTGACTATAGACATTAAAGAGTATAGTGTTGTCAGAAAACACTGTCATTTTGTAATAAAGAGATGACATCCTCTCAGTTTAATGGGGTTACCTGCATACAGTAGGGATTAATAGAGTGCAACATTACCATTACATTGGTGAAAATATGTAAAGGATCTTCTTTTTTTTTTTTTTTTTTTTTTTGGTGTTTTGGGGTGTATTTAGAGCAGTATAGTGTTCCCTGTATGTGTTTTGTGTATTTAATTGTTATGTGTGTACTGTTGCTTCATACATTTTATTTTGTTATTTTTTCACTTTTTTTCTTTCTGCTAAAAATGAAATGACTAGGTTAATTTACGGTCAGGTCCTTACCACAAGAATGGGTACAGGAGAGTTGAAAGAAACTTCTTTAACTTTCAGAAGTTACTTAAAGCCCACTGCACACTTATCACTCTTTCATTTTGCCTTCCCCATGGACCATTTCCTCAAAATGGTGACTTTTTGCCGGAAATCTGCTTATTTTCAATAATTTTGCAGAAATTAAAACTTTCAGTTTCATTCATCCTTGCTGAGAAAAGGAAAGATGTACTTGGAAATCAAAGAATTAGCTTCACTCTAGTCTCAGGCAGTGATCTGGGCAAGTGGCATATCCTCATGGGTTGAGGTTTCAATCCCTACAGACAGCCGGAGCAGCCTGAAATAAATAATACGCAGTAAACGTTGCATTATAAAGTCATGGGTACCATGGTAACAAATTGCAAATTCCTGTCAGTCTGAGCCAATGTTTGACTCTCAATGTATATTAGGTATATTGTAAAGAATTTTTCATCCAAAACCTTGGATTTAGAACGTGAGAGGTCACCCCAGAGTCCAATGACCTGTATGAAGGATCTGGGTCTAGGGTACAGCCGAGTATTTGGTGTGTTTCGGGTGTAGTAGTTTCCAGCAAAATGCAACCTTCATAAAAATGAACTGATATGCACTTAAAATTCACTGCACCAAAACAGCACAACATGAAATGAATATATGAATATAGCACCCTAATGCTTTGAATTTCATACATGAGCTCTTCTTGTTGCCATAGCAGCCATTCAGTCTCTATATTCTTTTTCCCCAGGAAAGTATGAGAGCAAAAAGCTTGCTAACTCTTGTAGCTTCAAACCTCACACTTACCTTTTCTGTAATCCTAGAACTAGCCCCTCCATAACCCTACACCTAACCCTACCTGTAACCCCAAACCTTACACTAACCCTAGTTTAAATGTTATCCTAACACTAACTCTCTATTTAACCCCCAACCCTAACAATACCCCTCCTTATAAACCTTACACTAACCCTCTCTGTAACCTTAACGCTGACTCACTAACCATCCCTGTAATCCTAACACTAACCCTCACACTAAACCTCCCTGTAATCTTAACATCAGCCTTCCTTGTAAACCTTATACTAGCCATCTCTGTAACCCCAACACTAACCCATCCTGTAACCCTCAAACTAACCCTCTCCTTCACCCTAACACTGACTCACCTACCCTCCCTGTAATTCTAACATTAACCCTCCCTGTAACCTCAATACCAACCCTCCTTGTAACCCTCATAAATAACCCTCTCTGTAACCCCAAGACTAACCCATCCTGTAACCCTCCCACTATCCCTATCTATAACCATAACACTATCCATACCTGTAGCTCTCACACTATTCCTCCCTGTACCCCTATCACTAACCCTTCCTGTGACCCCATACTAACCCTTTTTGTAATCCCAACACTAACCCATCCTGTAACCCTCCCATTATCCCTATCTGTAACCCTAACACTATCCTTCTCTTTAACGCTTCCATTATCCCTATCTGTAACCCTAACACTATCCCTTCCTTTAACTCTCACACTAACCCTCCATGTAATCCCAACACCAACCCCCTTGTAGCCCTCATATTAAACCTCTTTGTAACCCTAAGATTAACTCACCCAGTAACCCTCACCCTCTGCCTCAGCAGGTCCTGGCAGAATATTGTTCATTGTATGGGACCCTCATTTTACAGAAGTTGGTCTACAGATTTACTTCTGTACAACCAGGCTGTCGGATAAATGCTGCTCGATAATCACTGCCATCAGAACACAATAGCTCAGCGGGAGTGATTTTCCCATCCACATTGAGTGTGTAGATGGGGGGGTTTCATTAAACCCACTGGCTGATTGAAAAAACAAACCCATCTATGGCCAGCTTTAATCTAACCACAGACTGAACAGAAGAAAATCAATTGATTTCTCCCTTAATGCTAAAGAGTGTAAATGGGGCAATCTGTACTGCCAGCTATTGTACCCAAGCACCCACAAATGCTGAACACCTGAATAGTGACTGTATCTGATAGGATGCAGCCACTGTTTAGACAATAACTTTTCCCTGGATAAATCAATTTTTAAAATTGTGCTTGCCAATTTTGCTCAAATTTTGGCCAATTTGGCAGTAATCGTCATAAATTCAAGCAATGTACGGCAGGGACTGACTGGCAACTTTCGGCCCAGGGGGCAAGTACAGTCCAGAGGCCCATGGTGCAGTGACTCGGCCCCCCCTCCCACTTTCCCTCTTCCTGGCCTCCTTCTGATCCCCATTCCAGGCTGAAACTCCGCTCCAGGTACTCCCTACCCACCGTCCAAATCCGGGTTCCCAACCTGGCCAGCAGGGAGCGGTTGGGGAGAGCTGGGACAGCTCGGTTAGGGCTGGCTGGGGGAGAGTCTCCAGTGGGGCATGCAACTGGCCTCTGCTCAGACACAGTTTACACCATCCATGCTGGGGAGGGGCCTGTGTTCTGTCCTTTTCTTCACCCTGCACTCAGTAGGTCAGCAGAGGGAACTTTTTACTTCTCTTCACCAGGAATAATTTAGGCATGTCGGTGGCGGAAGCGGTGCAGCCTTTTTACAGGGCATCAAAGTGGCCCAGGGGGCAATTGCCCCCATGCCCCCTGGCCCAGTCCTCCCCTGATGTACAGCCAGCTGCACCCTACATACTGCTAAGTTAACCTTGTGTTTGCATACTCACCTCATCTGCGCTGAAGTTCAACCTTCCTTATGGCAAATTATATTGGCGGCGAATTCCGGTAAGGGAATCCACAATATACAACGTGTGAGGCTCTGACTGATGATTACCAGCTCCAGATGTAAATAAACTATACTGTGACTGTGTGGTATGACCATGTGCCCATACCACCAGTTTACCTCTCCACTGTCTCAGGAAGCCACATAAGCACTAATATACTGTAGATTGACAGACATAACAATTGTTAACAAGACTTTATGAGGCTATCTAAAAAGGGTTGTCTCACCACTTTGGAATGGAAGCACAGAATACTTGGCTTCATATAGACTAAGTGAAATACATTACTGAGTGACAAATGTAAATACCTAATAAAAAAAAGGCTTATCCACTCTTTTAAACACTGATTTTACCAGCAGATGAGAACCATGTGGTCTAGGCATGTGGGCTTACAAGGAGGCTGAAGTACTGATTTGAACTGATTGTTCTTTATGTTGGTGGTAGGAGCACCAATCCCTATGCTCACAGCACATACAGTATATGCCATAGCAAGGCATCCACCTACCACTTCATGTTGCCTGTTAGGGAAGGGGGCAGGGGAGGACTGGCAAGGGGGGCAGGGTGGCAATTGCCCCCCGGGCCACTTTAAAAAGTGGTAAAAACTGGTAAAAAGGCCGCACTCAGGGTTGGATTAATGTAGGGGCCAGACACTGTATACAGCTGTCAGTCCAAAACCAGGTGTGCATGAATGGTGAGCTGATTCAATGGTTCAATGGGCCACTTGACTGGACTTGCCCCCCAGGCCAAAGCAAAGGCTGCCAGCCCTCCCCTGGAAGGGGGTCCTATGCAGGGTGGCAGTAGTATCTGATCCTCTGGACTCCATATATTGTGTAAAACTGGCCATATACCAGTAGACATTTGTTTGAAAATGTTAATTTTCAGGACATTTGATTATCTAATCATGTAATGGTTAGTGGGGTCATATTGAAGTTAGTTTTTTGACTGTAGTGGCAGGAAAACTCAAAGGAGCAGAATTAAATATTTATTTGCTTTTATTACTCTTAAAGCCCAACAGGGCCAATATACCAGAGGTAAGTATTACATCTTAATCCTTATCCTCTACCCTTAAAGAGCATTTAAGCCTTGCAGTGCAGGGGGGGCCCCAGTGCAAGGGTGTTTTTTTTTGTATTCCCAGGGGTGGACTGTAAGCTGGCCATACGCAGCCTACATTTCAGCCATGGGTGGCCTTATTGGCACCAACTGGCATGACAAAAGTAGATCTAAAAATCAACTTAACTGGGTGGAAAAATATTGGCTGAACAGTGACTTTATGGTATCAGATGTAGCCACTGTTCAGGTATTTAGGCAGCCATGGGTGTCACAGCTGCTTGAATACAATACCTGTCAGGGAAAAACTCATTCATCTAGAGAACAGATCCCCCACTGATCAGAGCAGAGCTGGCAGATGACAGGTCCGTGTCCATTCAGCCCGCTCTGCTCTATGGGTAGCTGGAAGTTAACTGATTCTGCTGTCCGTCTACACTCCGATCCAATCTGTCTAAATAGAAGAGGACTGCTCCCCTTAAGTGCCGGTTCACACTAATACGACTTGTAAGGTGACTTGGTCAGCCTGGCAAGTTGTGCACCGTCGCGGTCATTGAGTAGTACAGGATCGGTTCTAATAGGAGCGACACAAGTCGCTCCGACTTAGAAAAAGGGTCCTGTACTACTTCGGGGCGACCTGGAGGCGACTTGCATTGACATTCATTTTATGAAGTCCGTGCAAGTCGCGCTGAAGTCGCGCTGCACGTGACTTCACAGGTCGCCCCCAAAGTCGGAGAGACCTAGTGTGAACCGGCACTCAGTGTTTTTTTAAGAAGACCGGATCAGACCCATAGGTAGGTGGGTGTAAATACATTATATTACCAAAAGTATTGGGACGTCTGCCTTTACACACCAATGAACTTTAATGGAATCCCAGTCTTAGTCCGTGAGGTTCAATGCTGAGTTGGCCCACCCTTTGCAGCTTTAACAGCTTCAATTGCTTTAACAGCTTCAATTCTTCTGGGAAGGCTCAACATTGAAGCCTACGAACTAAGACTGGGATGCCATTAAAGTTCATTGGCGTGTAAAGGCAGGCGTCCCAATACTTTTGGTAATATAATGTAGACACAAATCCATTTACATTCGCCTGTCCATAGGGGTGAATGAACTGTCCAATCAGGCCCACCGAAAAGAAACTGACAGGTGGACCTGATCGGACCCGCTGTGTGAAAGGGGCCTAACTTTGTATGGCTAGCCTTAGGTGATACTAAATGAGATTGCTGAGTAATTAATTGCAAAGTAGTCTTGTGAGATCAACTAAATCAAGTACTTTAAGATCTTTCTTGCATAAAATGTGCATTGCAGGGGAGTCAATCTCCTAGTACAATTTCCCTCCAACATCATAGCCCCCACTTTTCTGGAAGTGTCCAATTACTCACTGTGCTGGCCCAGCTCCTCCTCCCACCTTTCTACAAAACCTTTTATGTAGGCAGCCAGGGAGAAGCGATAGGGAATACTACATATAGAGTAGAGGTCTCCAAACTTTCTAAACAAAGGGCCACTTTACTGTCTTTCAGACTTTAGGAGGGTCGGACAGTGGCCAGTGGAAAT
The DNA here is from genome assembly GCF_965119305.1 of Pelophylax lessonae. Lineage (NCBI taxonomy): Eukaryota > Metazoa > Chordata > Amphibia > Anura > Ranidae > Pelophylax > Pelophylax lessonae. Next base: position 76,714,661 of record NC_138777.1, read on the forward strand.
AAAAAATGCCTGGCATCAGTGGGAGTATACAATGTTTCAAGCTTGGTGGTCAGTAGGAAGAAAAAAAAAATTGCATAGCACTTGTGGTCAGTAGGAGGAGGATTCGTGCCCCATCATTGGTATCAGTAGAAGGAATAGTTGATATTAGTGGGAGGAATAGTGCCCCTTCATTGGTGTCAGTGGGAAAAATGATGCCTAATGCCTCGTACACACGCATCGATAGTTGGCTGTGAATTTTCGGCCAACGTCCGATCGGCCGATTTTCGGCTTGTTAGTATGATGCTTTCGACAACCGACTCCGACTTTTCGGCCGAAAAAAATCTGGTGTGCAGTCTATAAAATTTTTGTTGGCCGTCAACATAACAGCCGATTTTCCGTCAGTCAGTATAGATTTCGGCAGACAAAAATCTGATGAGCAAGACTGGGCATGTTCAGAGAAGAAAAAACACACGGAAAGTAACCCAGCACATGACATCACTTCTGAAGTTGGTTTTTGTTGGCCGAGAAAATTCGTGCGCAGTCTAGAGCACATTTCAACCAACACAACAACACTGGACAAAAGACGGCCGATCGGTCGGCCGATAATCGTTGCATGTGTACGAGGCATTACTGTTGGTGTCAGTGGAAGGAATACTCCCCCCATGGTTGATGTCAGAGGTACAATGCCCCATCCTTGGGAAAACTTATGTTTTACTGTTGGTGTCAGTGGGAGGAATAGTGCTCCAAGAGCCATAAAAAGGCAAACAAAGGGCTGCTCCTGGCCCAAGGGCATTAGTTTGGAGACTACTGCTATAGAGTGTCACTAGAGTATCTACACAAGGGAGACTTTTACAAGTAAATAACATGCATTAAACATATGAAATACTCGTTTAATTTCTGGGAAAGATTGTTTTTGAAATAAAAGGCCTGGTGACAAGGTCTCTTTTACAAGTGGACACTTAGGGCCTAATTCAGTATAAATTTGGATTAGAGCTGCTCACTTCTCCAGAAATAACTCCAGCCTAAACTCATTGCATCCTAATTAGGTAAGTGGCTGGAGTTAAACCATCAACTAGATGCTTTAATGAATTCGGAGTTGGAGGTAACTTAGACTGAATTCGGGTTTGGAGTTAACTTAGGCTGAATTTGAGTTTGGAGTTAACCAAATTCCCTTTGTGTTTTTCATAAAAGGAAATTTGTCTATTCTGAATCACTATTACACAGCAATGTCATCTATTATGGTTTATTTTAATTTTAAGGTATAGTTATGTATCTAATGTGTTTTAACCTTTAGATTTTCTAATAGCAGACTACACAGCTGTCTAATTAGCAGTCTTCATTCTTTATTCATCTGAAACTTTCAGGCATATCTGATTGTATTCAGCACTTTGGTGTAGTGGGATAAGCTCACAGCTAAAGATTGCTAGGTCATGAGTTCAAGGCCAGACCATGATAACACCCTGTGTGCCATAATTTTTTTTGGCCACATAGTAATACATTGGCTACATCACCTAAAATTGCATGTCAATGGCCATGTATATTCAAGAAACAAACATGCATATGTGCAGAGTGCAATTATGCATTTGCCAAGTTTCAGTATTTATTTATAGCTGTCTAAAATTTAGGAAGGTGATGGCACACTTGGGATTTGAACTCATGCTCTCAGTGTTTATAGCCAGGAACACTAACCACTGAACCATTGAGCTGAGCATGATTACCCCTGGAATATTTATTCCCATGTTTCAATAGTTAACCACTTCCTTACAGGGCAGTTACACCCCTTCCTGCCCAGGCCAATTTTCAGCTTTTTATACTGTTGCATTTTGAATGACAATTCCGCGGTCATGCAACCTTGTACCTAACACAAATGTATCACAGTATTTTCATTAAAAAAATAGTGCTTTCTTTTGGTGGTATTTGATCACTGCAAGGTTTTTTTTCTATTGGCAAAAAGAACACCTAAATGTTTGACCCCTAAAATAATGTGTTTTTGTTTATGTAATAAAATTTGGTAAATCAATATGTTTTTTGTTGCACTGACGAGCATTGAAGAGGCTGCGCTGGCAGGCACTGATGAGACACTAATAATATGCAGCACTGATAGACAGATAGGTGGCACTGATATGCAGCATTGATGGGCATTGATAGGTGGCACTGATGGGCAATGATTGGCACTGGTGGGCAGCACTGAAAGATGGTAATGATGGGCAGCACTGATGAGGAGGGCACTAACAGGTTCCCTGAGCACTGATTGGCATCAATGGTGGCATGGGTGGGCATCCCTGGTGGCTCTAGTGGCATCCCCCAAGGGTCTGCACTGGTAATCAATGCTCTGATTACAAGCACAGACCCCCCCCCCCCCCCCACACACACACACACTTAATTTGCATATGAATGCCATTTCTTCACAGCTGAAAGTGGCCCTCACCATGATTAGCCAGTTGATTGTGACCACTTGCTGGAATGTGTGCAAGCCAATGTGGTGTCATTTCTGGTCCAGGGCGAACGCCAATGTGCCATTTGCAATTTATTGTAAAGAGATTTTGCTTTATTTTAAAAATGGCACACACAGACAACTAAAATGTATTGGAAATTTTTTACCCAGGCCAGTGATGGTAACCCTTAACCCCCCCCCCAAGATGTTTTTGCCCTACATTTCCCAAAATGCTCATGTACTCTGCAGTGTAGGTGAGCATCATGGGAAATGTTACAAAACACCTGTGTTGCCAAGGTTCATCATCACTGACCTAAGCCAACTAAAAAGGCGAGTGAGCGCTGTAGCAATCTTTTATTTAGTAATCATTTTTAGTGATTTTTTTATTAAAATGTTTTGGTTACATTCATCCACAGAGGCTGAAGGGAAATTTGGTATTATTCCTTAATTTATATATTTTTAGCTAAATATATACATAAACACTTTAATTTTTTCTTAAAATTTAGCCCCCCCCCACACACACCCCACACACACCCCACACACACCCCACACACACCCCACACACACCCCACACACACCCCACACACACCCCACACACACCCCACACACACCCCCATACACACCCCCATACACACACCCACACACACACCCACACCCATACACACACCCATACACACACCCATACACACACCCATACACACACCCATACACACACCCATACACACTTTGCTGGAGTAAAGGGAGAAACCCTACCCATGTTCATACTGCACTGCCATTGCACACACAAAAAATACAAGAAATTGATTACATTCAATAGACACAAAAGGTATCTGAATTACATCTAGACAAATAAGAAAAGAAAACAAAAAACCAGGAGCTGTGTACAAATGAATAAGCTTTATTGAACATGTATAAAACATCAGTAATCACTCAAGCAAGCATGTGAAATGTGAAATGTGAAATGTGAAATGCCCCCCAAATCAAGTAATTTTTATTCAAATTACAGTGCAAAAAGATACAACATATGATGGATAGATAGAGCTTACAATATCCAAAAGTCAAGCAAAATAAGTTGTAGACACCTTAGTATTAAGCATTAAACATACCCAACATACTTTTATGTTAATTGTTTGCATGAGCCTGTCTTTCCATTTAAATACCATCAAATCAGTAGAACATACAGCTACACAGAGGCATGAAAATAAAAAAAAAACATGTATAGAGTACATAAAGACACACTTTGCAAAAACAATACCAAACTGTTAGAGCATGAAAAGTATTCATCCAAAAGAATACACTTACTGCAATATGGATCATTAGGCATGCCAGCAAACCCCCCACCCCCAAAAGCAAATTCGGACATAAAGACCTGTGGCCCTTCCACAGGCCAAATGATATGATCTCATACATCCCTTTATATAACCTTGGTTAAACTACACCCACCCAGTATAGGAAACGCCCAGCAAAGTAATTAATTGGGTCTGTCGGTTCCTAAACCAAAATCACCAGTTCACTAATGAATGAGTGTTTGGCTGGCCATCCATGATCCAAGTTTCTTACAAGTCAACACACATAAGAAATGCTTTCAATAATCTCAGCATGAGCACAAAATGGCTTTTTCATTTAGACTAATGCCTCGTACACACGTACCGATCGTCGGCCGACCGATCGGCCGTCTTTTGTCCAGGGCTGTCCTGTCTGTTGAAAACTGCAAAAGACTGCACACAAATTTTGTCGGCCAACAACAGACGACTGCAGAAGTGATGTCATGTGATGGTTAACTTTCCGTGTGTTTTTTCTTTTCTGAGCATGCCCAGTCTTGCAAATCTGCTGATTGTCGGCCGAATTCTGTACTGACTGGCGAACAATCGGCCGTTCTGGTGTCGGCATACAAACATTTTAATGCTTGCACGACAGATTCTGTTCGGCCGAAAATGCGCTGTCGGCTGTCGGAAGCATCATACTAACAAGCCTACAATCGGCCGATCGGTCGTCGGCCTAATGTTTACGGCCGACAATCGGTATGTGTGTACGAGGCTTAAGGCTGGCCATACATGTTCCAATTTTCTGTCCAATTTTCTTGAAATTTACCTTCAAGTATGTAGTACAAAGGCCTGCCTAATTGGATACAAGTGAATGTGTTTTTTAGCTTTGACCTCACATTATGTGGTTTGTGGTAGATCTACCAGAAAATTGTACAACAAAAGTTGAACATGTATGGCCAGCTTAATGGGCCATACACACTATAATGCCTCGTACACACGTACCGATCTTTGGCCGTAAATATTCGGCCGACGACCGATCGGCCGATTGTAGGCGTGTTAGTATGATGCTTCCGACAGCCGACAGCGCATTTTCAGCCGAACAGAATCTGTCGTGCAGGCATTAAAATTTTTTTTGGCCAACACCACAACGGCCGATTGTTCGCCAGTCAGTACAGAATTCGGCCGACAATCGGCTGATTTGCAAGACTGGGCATGCTCAGAAAAGAAAAAACACAGGGAAAGTTAACCATCACATGACATCACTTCTGCAGTCGTCTGTTGTTGGCCGACAAAATTAGTGTGCAGTCTTTTGCAGTTTTCAACAGACAGGACAGCCCTGGACAAAAGACAGCCGATCGTTCGGCCGACGATCAGTACGTGTGTACGGGGCTTAAGATTTTCTGAAGACTTTTTCCTTTAGATTTACCAAAACCATATAATATGAGGTCAAACCTAAACACTTTCAATTTGTATGCAATCTTGCAGGCCCTTGCACTACATAGAAAAGGTAAATCTGAAGGAAAAAGTCTTCGGAAAATCTTATAGTGTGTATGGCCATACATGTTCAATTTTTGTTGTACAATTTTCTGATAGATTAACCACAAACCACATAATGTGATGTCAAAGCTAAACAACACTTTCACTTGTATCCAATTAGGCAGGCCTTTGTACTACATACTTGAAGGTAAATTTCAAGAAAATTGGACAGAAAATTGTAAGAAAATTGGATCATGTATGGCCATACACACTATAAGGTTTTCTGAAGACTTTTTCCTTCAGATTTACCTTTTCTATGTAGTGCAAGGGCCTGCCAGATTGCATACAAATTGAAAGTGTTTAGGTTTGACCTCATATTATATGGTTTTGGTAAATCTAAAGGAAAAAATCTTCAGAAAATCTTATAGTGTGTATGGCCCATTAGTCTTAATAAAAAAAGCCACTTTGTGCTCATTCTGAGATTATTCAAAGCATTTCCTATGTGTGTTGACTTGATGTAGTAATTTTTTATATATATATATATATATATATATCTTTTTTTTTTTTTTTTTTTTGGGTTGTTGAATTCTGAGTTCTGGGGTTGCACTGCATATGTTCAATCAATTTGCAAATTCTCAGATTTGCAAGCTGAAACACTGCTATTTTTCAGAGTGTAATGTGGCTCTATATAGGAAGCAACACATATGGCTCCCCACTCAACAAATATATTAATTTCACACATATACAATGTTTTATTTTTGGGGTGTTGCTTGTCATATATAACAACAGACAGTTGTAGGTAGTTCAGGGATCTGAACACCCAAATACATTGTTGCAAGGCAGCTGTGCTAACCACTTGGATATTTTGGTCAGTTTATTTAATCAAGCTCAAGCTCAATACATATTTGCAACATTTTTGCAAAACACAATTTACACAAACATAATCACTTTGTTACATTTATTTCATAATATATGCCACTGATAGTTTCTTAGCCTATAAATTTAAGTTTAAAATACAAATTTTTCACAGAAATAAATGTTTTAAACACCTATATATAATTTCCAGCATGCAGGATTATTTTTAAAAATTTGTTGATTTTATACAGTTTCACTAAACTAGGTTAATTATTTGGGAATTGTGGTCTCTGAGGTTTTTTTTTTTTTTAGTTTCTTGTTATCTTTATACCAAGCATACATGCACTGGCACCTTAAGAGCCCATTCACATTGAGGCGACACGACTTCGGGGGGTGACCTGTGAAGTCGCGTGCACCGCTGTGCACTGCGACTTGCAGAGACTTCACATACTGGAAGTCTATGCAAGTCGCTCCGAGGTCGCCCCAAAGTGGTACAGGACCCTTTTTCTAAGTCGGAGTGACTTGTGTCGCTCCTATTAGAACGGGTCCTGTACTACTCAATGGACCCCGACATACTGCGACTTGTCAGGCTGACAAGTTGCCTGACAAGTCGCGCTAATGTGAATGGGCTCTAAAAATTAATATAGTTTGATTCAATTAGTCCATCAAAAAATTTTAATAAATAAAAATTATTTGAGCTTGAATTGGGTCTAAATAGAATATATATATATATATAATTTTTTTTTTTTAAAGTACAAATCACACATGCTTTGAAAAAAATGTCATTAGCTTTAGGTAGTTAAGTGGTTAGCACCGCTGCCTTGCAACAGTGTATTTGGGTGTTCGAATCCCTGAACTACCTACAACTGTTTGTTGTTATATATGACAAGCAACACTAATACGGCTTCTCCCCAAAAATGAAACATTGTATATGTGTGAAATTAATATATTTTTGGGGTTGGTTAGATATAGGAAGTAACAATAATATATAGTTTTTTGCATATATATATATATATATATATATATATATATATATACACACATATGCAAAAAAACATATATTATTGTTACATTCTATATCTAACCAATCCAAAAATATATTAATTTCACACATATACAATGTTTAATTTTCGGGGAGGAGCCGTGTTAGTGTTCCTTTTCATATATATATATATATATATACACATAGGCAAATCAATAGATAAAACATATATATATATATACATATAATTATTTTTGGGTATCTATCTATCTATCTATCTATCTATCTATCTATCTATCTATATATATATATATATATATATATATATATATATATATATATACACACACACATATATATATATATATATATTTATGTATAGATATATATTTTTTTGTGATTCATATATATATATATATATATATATATATATATATATATATATATAGACATACATAGATATGTGCAAAAAAAAATTTAAAAAAAAAAAAAAAAAAAAAAAAAAAATTTTATTAGCGCCGGAATAGCGCCGTTTTACCGCGAATTTGCGGCGGTATTTGCCGCAAATTCAATAAAACTCCCACTAACGTTTTCAAAAACGTTATTTTCAGCCTAGTTTTTGGTTTGGAGCATGCTCACATGGGCTATCTGCCAGAAATTGACTCTGGAGCTATTTTTGCATTTTACACTTTTATTAATATCTTTTTTTCTACTTAACATTTTCACACAGTTTAAAAGCAGTTTAGCTCAAAATCATATAACACATATTTCCCACACATTTTTTATTTTTTTCCTGCCATATTTTGTGATTTTGAAAAAATTAGTCCACCTTTTAGCTGGACTGTTTTTAAGTCCAGTCCTGACATTAGTTGATCTTAATGAATCTCACAGTTGGAGTTATTTTCCGCCCGCCGTTCTTTGAATACCAATTTCAGACTTAAAAATTCTCCGGTTCACAAAATCCCGCCGAAAAGCCATTTCTCCGTACTATGAATCAGGCCCTTAATAACTATTTTTCAAACACTCTCCTGTGTTATCAATACCTATATATGTATATTTTTAATTTTAATGATTTACTAATACTGCACATTTAGGCTGCACTGTAACAGGCAGAATTCCCCTCGGGTCCATCACTCAGGACGATTTTTTCTGTGGCTATGTTGCTGGAATTTATTAGAGCAGCAAAGAGTGAAGGCACGGAAAAGAACATATACACTGAAGGCAAACAAAGCGTTCTAATGTGAAATAACAATCATCATCTGATTTAATATGGCACAAAATATGAAGAGCTAGGATTTTGGTTTGTTTTTATCTCATCATTGCGCACGCATACCATACCCACAACCCACAACTTTCTGAGATGGTAACGAGAGAAAGTATGCAAGGAACGGACATATTCCTTCCATTCTTGCATTACATGGACCATGCAAAAGTAGTCATCGAAAACATCTGGCCAAAACCCAGGGCATTTTTCAGCAAGAACGTGGGGAAACGGGTGGGCAATCGGTGGGGTGAGGAGCCAGGAACGCCATTACAGGACCTGAGAAGAGGAGGAATGGGGACAAAACATTGCACAGAGCTGGTGTGACATGTTGTTTTTTATTTTGTTTTAGTTTGAATATTTACAATCACTTTCAGGCTAATCATGCATGCACAGATTTCCCTTAGCCCCGGTTCACACTAGGGCGACCTGTGAGGCGACCTGGTCGCCTCACAGGTCGCCGCAGGTCGCCTCCCATAGGAAAGCTGCGGACCCGTTTTAATAGGAGCGACACAAGTCGCTCCGACCTAGAAAAAGGGTCCGGAGCTTCTTTGGGGCGACCAGGAGGCGACCGCCATAGACTTCAATGTTATGAAGTCCGTGGCGGCCGCTCCGAGGTCGCGGCGCGCTGCTCGCACCGCGATCTCGGAGGTCGCCCCTGCAAGTAGCGTCGCTCATATGTGAACCGGCGCTTAAGCCCCATACACACGCACCGATTGTTGGCCGTGAATTTTCGGCCAACGTCCGATCGGCCGATTGTCGGCTTGTTAGTATGATGCTTCCGACAACCGACTTTTCGGCTGAACAAAATCTGGTGTGCATGCTATAAAATTTTTGTTGGCCGTCAATGGAACGGCCGATTGTTCGTCAGTCAGTACAGATTTCGGCAGACAAAAATCAGATGAGCAAGACTGGGCATGCTCAGAGAAGAAATAACACACTGAAAATAAACCAGCACATGACATCACTTCTGCAGTTGGTTGTTGTTGGCCGACAATATTCGTGTGCAGTCTAGAGCACATTTCAACCAACACAACAACGCTGGACAAAAGACGGCCGATCGGTCGGCCAACAATCGATGCGTGTGTACGAGGCTTTAGTCTGCAGGCAACAGAAACCAAATAAAATGCTCCATCCATGCTAAACTGCTTGGATGAAGGAATCTCCACTGCTGGCTATTGTGTTCTGACAGCCAACACCCACGGCTTCTGGCATTCCTGGACAGACATTGCTGGCATCTGTTTGGCCAACAATTTTCCACCAATTTCTCTTTCGAAGTTTCTAGAGCCTCACAAGATTTCACAGATCTCTTACTGACTTTGTAGACTTCTGAGTGGATTTATTCATAGACGATATCTGGAAAGGGAATTGCCTCTAACCACCCCTCTCCTACCTCTTTTCCTTCTTCTCTTCCTTTTATCCACCCCCCCCCCCCCCTTTTATCTATTTATTTTTTTGTTTTTTGTTTTGTTCCTCCTTTACATGCCTTACCCCTTTGCTTCTTCTTCAACACCCTATGTCCTCTTCCTTCAATATCCCAGTATCCCCTTTTGTCTGTTCTCCTCCTTCTGTTCTTACACATCTATTTCTTCCTATCCTCATCTAGCCCTCTATATTTAGCCCATCATATTAGCCACACCTTCAACTATTTTTGTTGAGGGCTCCTCACTCAAACCCTGTGTGACCTGATCCCAAGGAGATAAAACATTTCTTTTCTTTACTGCTATAACTTCATAATCTTGGTCTGATTATTTGTTTACACCTCCAATTTTCATGAGTGACCAAACTGAAACATCTCCATACCTTGCTTTCCATCTTTGCATACTACCTTTATCTGTGTATAAAACTTTTACATATATATATATATATATATCCACATGGAAGAAAAATATATTTAAAAAAAATTCATTTTTTCCCCCAAATATATTGGAAATATATTTGAAATGCTACAATTTTGGCCATATTCAATATATTTCTAAAAATGTTTCCCTAAATATATTGGAAATATATTTTTCTTCCATATGGGATATATATATATATATATATATATATATATATATATATATATTGTCAAAAGTATTGTGACGCCTGCCTTTACACACACACATGAGTATCCCAGTCTTTGTCCGTAGGGTTCACTATTGAGTTGGCCCACCCTTTGCAGCTATAACAGCTTCATCTCTTCTGGGAAGGCTGTGCACAAGGTTTAGGAGTGTGTCTATGGGAATGTTTGACCATTCTTCCAGAATCGCATTTGTGTGGTCAGACACTGATGTTAGGCGAGAAGGCCTGTCTCGCAGTCTCCACTCCAATTCAACCAAACGTGTTCTGTTGGGTTGAGGTCAGGACTCTGTGCAGGCCAGTCAAGTTCCTCCACCCCAAACTCGCTCATTCATGTCTTTATGGACCTTACTTTTTGCACTGGTCCAAATGATTTTGAGGAGGGAGGATTTTGGTGTGGGGTTGTTTTTTCAGAAGTTGGGCTTGGGCTCTTAGTTCCAGTGAAGGGAACTCTTAAGGAGTCAGCAAACCAAGACATTTTGGACAATTTCATGCTCCCAACTTTGTGGGAACAGTTTGGGGATGGCCCCTTTCTGTAACAACTAAACTGCGCACCAGTGCATAAAGCAAGGTTCATAAAGACATGAATGAACAAGTTTGGGGAGTCCTGACCTAAACCCAATAGAACACCTTTGGGATGAATTAGAGTGGAGACTGTGAGCCAGACCTTCTCATTCAACATCAGTGCCTGACCTCACAAATGCACTTCTGGAAGAATGGTCAAAAAAAAAAATATATATATAAATATAAATAAATATATATATATATATATATATATATATATATATATATATATATATATATATATATATATATATATATATACATATATATATATATATATATATATATATATATATATATATATATATATATATAGTCAATGACTAACAGAGCTTCACCCATAACTAAATATTAGTTTTGGGTGGACTGATCCTTTAAAAATATGCTCTTTAGTGCCAAAAACCTGTTTCCCAACCTCTGTGATGCAGTCATACGATCTGTTATTAGATGGCGATAAGACTTCTGGTCAACATAAACATTCCAAATGGAATTTTGGTGACCAAATGCTTTTCCATGGAAAAGAAAACAAAGCTTTCTGCACATCTGAGCTCCATCCACATGTAGGATGTGTAGCAGGGAGGGGATTAGACAGGTCCAGGTGCTCTGATGTAGGACAGGATAGACAGATGTCTTATCACCAGTCCTCACAATGAGACATCTGTTCCAATAAAGCCAAGCTTATGTTGCTCATACACAGTGCAAATTGTAACCAATTCTGATAATACAAAACAACTAAAAACATAAAGGCAAACTACCACCAACCTACCACCAACAATCTACCACCACCAGTATAGAACTATGCTAGAAGTGAGTTGTTTTAATCTGTTCAATAATTGTGATAAAAAGCTGCAAGTGGTTGAAATTTCTTGTAAATTACTTTGATGGTGGCCAGGACTTTTTTTCAGCGGGATCGTGGGGGAATACAGTTCTGACACCCCAGCTCTGACTGTATGCAATGGCAAGGGGTGCTGTAGTGTGCTGCAGGGTCTATGGATGCTGGCTGCTGGGGGATTTATTCCAGCAGGAGGGAATCTATTTTTGCAGGGGGGTCCCTTGTTGCTGAAGAGGTCTGTTGTTGCTGGTGGGGGACCTACTGTTGCTGGGGGGGGGGGGTCATTTGTTGCTTTGAGAGATCTACTGTTGCTGGCTAATGGAGATTCTATTGATGCTGTCTATGGGGAGATCTGTGGTTACTGCCGGTGTTCTGCCGAAAGCTCCAACTTGCCGAATTCTCCAATGACGTTATTTCCAGTGATTGTGCACCACAAATAATTGGACATTTCGACCACTTGGTGTTTTCACAGAACACCGGCAGCCTTTACACTCTGATAGATGCTATAATTAGTGCAGATTGTTAGTCCGCCCGCTAGTTGTCGCCGCCTTGGAGGCGGCCATGTTTTTGGTTACTAGCGGGCGGACTAACAATCTGAACTAATTATAGCGTGTACCAGAGTGTAAAGGCTACCGGTGTTGTGTGAAAACCCTAAGTGGTCGAAATCTCCATTTATTCCTGGTCTACACTCACCGGAAGTAAAGTTGTTGGAGATCTCGGCAAGTTGGAGTTTTTAGCAGAACACCGGCAGTCTATTGTTTCTAGGGGGAAATTTTGTTGCGGGCATTCCATTGTTGATAGGGGGATCTATTGTTCCTTGTGGGGGGGGGGGGGGTTCGATTTTACTTCTTTTCTTGTTATCATTACCATATTCCATACAAATTACTTAGCACTACAAAATGATACTTGGTTCTGTATTCTCCTAAAGGGCAGTACTAGGAGGTGGGTAGGGGATGGAACCAAGGAACAGTGCTCTGAGGTAGGTAAGGGTGGAGAGAAAGGGTGACTCAGAAAGGGGGAGTTCCTGCACCTATTTTCTGAGAAAAAAAGCCCTGATGGTGGCTGTACACATTTCAATCTACAGCTGACAACCCATTTGACCGATATACCCAGTGCTTTAAGTGGCCCAAAAGAGGTGCCGGTACTCTATTATAGCCTATAAATTTTTTCACACCCCCCCCCCACCCCATGTCAGGGTCCCCACAGAGCACCCCCCCTGGCCTGGGCTGGGACTCCGGAGCAGGGGGACTCACTGGTGGTGACTGGTCTGGCTCTGGAGTGTTAAATATTCTTGGGGGGGGGGGGGCAAATGAGGGCGCAGATGTCCAAAATGAGCGTAAGGCGCACGGAGAGGTGGTGGTATGCTCAAGAGACATATTTGGAAGTGGCGGTACTACCAGTGCATACCGGCCTACTTAAAGGACTGGATATACCATACATGGGGAAGTAGTTTGCAATCAGTAGTTAAGGTACGATTGTAACTTTATAATTTCATGATCTGGCTGAAATATGATCGTAGTCATGAACAACATTTTTCAGTGCTGCTGATGGATGCAAAACAATCGATAAATGTCTGCTCCGGCTTAATTCAATCCAATGTAGATTGAGTTTAAAACAATCAAAAGAGAAGTTATGACTATAGGTCACCATTGGCTCACCATACATGTCGTAATATGATTGTACAATCTTCTTTAGATCTACTAATTGAATAGACTGCTTAGGTCTGTCCTCATATAACATAGGAAAATGTACAGGGATTGTACAGATAGTATGGTATATGGCCAGATTATACTTCCAGGTGATGTGGAAGCTGTTTTAGTGTTTTACTAGCGTTTTTGCATGTGGATGCAAAAAGGTTTTGTTTTGGGGAAGAAAGAAGGAGGAGAAGCTGTTCAGGGGTAAAAGTACATTTAAGCAAAGTGCGTCCAACCGCGATCATCACTGAACCTATTCACCCTGGCTTTGTGAACAGGCATGAATAGCTGCAGCCACTGATGATATAAGTGCCTAATTGGCAAAAACCCCAATCAAATGCAGGCAATGTTTTTGTATTCTGACAGCCAGCTGTCAGAAAAAACGAACTGCAGCGGGAGAGTCGCCTATTCGCGCTGTTTAGCATTAAAGAGGTTGTAAACTCACATTTTTTTTTGTTCACCCTGCAAGAGAAACACATAATGAGCTAGTATGCATCGCATACTAGCTCATTATAAAATACTTACCTTAAAACGAGCCCCCGCCGTGCTGCCCGCTCACCTCTATGACAGGCGACATGTCCAGTCGCCCGTTTTCCGGGATCGCGGCATCCGGAGCCAACGGTCACGGCACGGGGCTCTGAAGGAACGGCACCAGCGCCAGTTCCTTCAGAGCGCATGCGCCAGTGACGTCACTGGCTGCATGAAATGTAAATATCTCCTAAATGGTACATGTTTAGGAGATATTTACAGTACCTATAGGTAAGCGTTATCATAGGCTTACCTATAGGTACAAGTTGTAGAGGAGGGTTTACTTCCTCTTTAAAGGAAGAATCTGTTCGATTATTTTTCTATCAGTGTGCAGACTGAACTAAAGATACACTATATAACCAAAAGTATTGGGACGCCTGCCTTTACACGCACATGAACTTTAATGGCATCCAGTGTTGGGGTAGTTACTCAAAAAATGTAACTAGTTACTTCTGTAAATTGTAACGAGATTACTTTACTAGTTACTGCATTTGAAAAGTAACTTCACTACTTATTACTTTACTGTACTCTTTCTTCATTTACCGTGTAGAAGAAGATACATGACACTCTTTCTGCATAGAGTTTATTGTATAAACACAGGCTTTGGGAAACATGAGAACAAAATCTGAAAAGACAGAATAAAACATAAAGTGCAACAAAAAGTCATAAACTTCATTCCTCTCTATTCTTCGAAATAACGATTGTATCGCACGGCTTGGATAACGCAGGAAAGCGCGTTCCTATAGCCTAGTAAAGTAGTGTAGTTACCTCCTATAGCCTAGTAAAGTAGTGCAGTTACCTCCTATAGCCTAGTAAAGTAGTGTAGTTACCTCCTATAGCCTAGTAAAGTAGTGTAGTTACCTCCTATAGCCTAGTAAAGTAGTGTAGTTACCTCCTATAGCCTAGTAAAGTAGTGTAGTTACCAATATTAGTATTGTAACTAGTTACTTTACTTAGTTACCAAAAAAAGTAATGTATTTACTGTAATCTGTTACTTTGTAACTAGTTACCCCCAACACTGATGGCATCCCAGTCTAAGGCCCCTTTCACACTGTCCGCTCCGTCGGCGGACTCCGTTTTTCTCAGCGGGGGATCGATCCGCCGATCCCCCGCTGAGCAGGCAGATGTGTGCAGAGACAGAGCTGTCAGGTCCCTGCTGTCCTGTATGGGGGAATTGGATGAGAACGGACCGCCTGTCCATTCTCATCCGATCCCATCCGCCAGACGGATTGAAAATAGGGTTTCCATTCATCCCGATTTGATGGACAGGATCGGATCGGATGTCAGCGGACATGACATCCGCTGCCCCTTAGAGATGCATGGGGCATCTGTTCAGATCCGCCTAAAAAACTGACAGGCGGATCTGAACGGTCCGCATGTGTGAAAGGGTCCTTAGTCTGTAGGGTTCAATATTAAGTTGGCCCTCCCTTTGCAGCTATAACAGCTTCAACTCTTCTGGGAAGGCTGTCTACAAGGTTTAGGAGTGTGTCTATGGGAATGTTTGACAATTCTTCCAGTAACCCATTTGTGAGGTCAGGCACTGATGTTGGACAAGAAGGCCTGGATCGCAGTCTGTGCTCTAATTCATCCCAAAGGTGTTCTATCGGGTTGAAGTCAGGACTCTGCGTAGACCAGTCAGTTTCCTCCAACCCAAACTCGCTCATCCATGTCTTTATGGACCTTGCTTTGTTTGCACTGGTGCACAGTCATGATGGAACAGGAAGGGGCCACCCCCAAACTCTTCTCACAAAGTTGGGAGCATGCAATTGTCCAAAATGTCTTGATATATTGATGCCTTAAGAGTTCCCTTCACTGGAACTAAGGGGCCAAGCCCAACCCCTGAAAAACAACCCCACACCATAATCCCATGAGTGAGTTTGGGGTGGAGGAACTTGACTTTGTGCACTGGTGCAAATCATTTAGTGGAGGGGGGGGGGGATTGTGGTGTGGGGGTTGTTTTTCAAGGGTTAGGCTTGGCCCCTTAGTTCCTGTGAATAGAACTCTTAAGGCGTCAGCATACCAAAACATTTTGGACAATTTCATGTTTCCAACTTTGTGGGAACAGTTTGGGGATGGCCCCTTCCAGTTCCAACAAGACTGCACACCAGTGCACAAAGCAAGCTCCATAAAGACATGGATGAGCGAGTTTGGAGTGGGGGAACTTGACTGGCCTGCACAGAGTCCTGACTTCAACCTGATAAAACATCTTATGGGCCATACACACTATAAGATTTTCTGAAGACTTTTTCCTTTAGACTTACCAAAACCATATAATATGAGGTCAAACCTAAACACTTTCAATTTGTATGCAATCTGGCAGGCCCTTGCACTACATAGAAAAGGTAAATCTGAAGGAAATCTAACCACAAAAGTTGGATAGTGTGTATCCAGCTTCAGGGATAAATTAGAGTGGAGACTGCGAGCCAGGCCTTCTCGTCCACATCAGTGCCTAACCTCACAAATGCTTTTCTGGAAGAATGGTCAAACATTCCCAAACACACTCAAAAACCTTGTGGACAGCCTCCCCAGAAGAGTTAAAGCTGTTATAGCTGCAAAGGGTGGGCCAACTCAATATTGAACTCCACGGACTAATGCTGGCCATACACTAGCCAAAAAATTGTTTGAAAATCTGTCATTTGGTCCGATCGTTCTATTTTCGTCCAGTTAATGGGCACAAACAGAAAATCGTTTTTAACTTTTCGGAGCCGAAAAATCGAAGGAACAGTTTGGAAAATTCTGCCGAACGAACAATAAATTGAAAGGTTAATGTGTTTCTCGGCCGAACTGTTTGCACTAGGTATATGTGACAAACTGAAGGAAAAACATCCATTGAGCGATTTATCGTTCGAAATTCAGTCATTACATGATGGCACGATCGTCTGCTCTCACAGCTGATTTTTCATTTTTCGAAAATGAGTTCAAACGATTTTTCGGCTAGTGTATAGCCAGCTTAAGGGCTCTTTCACACACTGTGTCCGTCAAACGGACTCCGCTTTTCTCAGCGAAGGGTCGATCCGCTGATCCCCCGCTGAGCAGAAGGATGACAGCTGTGTCTCCGCGCTGTGTGTGCAGACACAGCTGTCAGTTCCCCATGCATCTCTATGGGGGAAATCGGATGGGAACGGACCGTCGGTCCGTTCTCATCCGATCCCATTCGATCCGATCCGTGGGACGGATGGAAAATAGGGTTTCCATCCGTCCAGATTTGATGGATCGGATCGGGTCAGATATCAGCGGACATGTCTCCGCTGCCATCCGATCCCCCATAGAGATACATGGGGGGACCGTTCAGATCCGCCAAAAAAACGAACAGGCAGATCTGAACGGTCCGCTTGTGTGAAAGGGGCCTTAGACTGGAATGTCTTTATAATTAATGCGCTTGTGATGGTAGGCGTCCCAATACTTTTGGTAATATAATGTATATACAGTATATATATATATATGTGTGTATGGTCAGCTTTACTACTACTAATTTTGTTTCCGCAACAGTGCTGCTGGTCTGACCTCTTTCAGCCAGTGACAGGGTCAACTTATATTTATTTAAATCCCAAAAATTGATTGAACTTTGCCAATCACCCAAATATGTTATGGTAGCTTGCCTTCGTTCTTTCAGCTCTGCTTCACACTGAATGCGGCTTTGAAATCGTGCGACTTCACTTAAAAACGCACAATTTCAAAGCCGCATGTCAGTGCGACCTGTCTGACATCTGTGCGACTTCATGCCCAGATGTCTATGCAAGTCGCACCTGAAATCGCCAAAAGAAGTGCAGAAACGACTTTTTTTAAAAGGTGCGGCACCGATTTGAACAGTTTGCTTGCCGACAATAGGGTGCGACTTCTCATGCGATTTTCCCATTAAGAGCCCTTTCACACTTGTACTACTTCAATGCCGCGTGATTTTACTGCGATTTTGCCGCGATTTTGCTGCGAATTTGACTGGGCTTATAATCTTTTACTCAAAACGCATCAAAATCATGCCAAAAGTAGTGCAGGGACTACTTTGAAGTCGGTGCGACTTCAAGTCGCACTGATATGAATGGGGCTCATTGGAAATCATGGAGAACGACTTGTCATGCGATTTTGCAGTCCCAAATCGCATGACAAGTCGCAGAAGTGTGAAAGGGGCCTCAATTCGCATGACAAGTCGCACACGTGTGAAACACGGGCTCACTGTCACATCAGCTTGAGAAAGCTAGCTAAAAGTGGTTTAAATTGTCTGATTTGCCACAATAAATAAATATTATTTAAATGAAATGATTATTTATTCAACAAAAAAAAATAAACAATCCCTACATCCTCTTCTGTAAATAAAAAGAAAATATTTATGGGATGGGAATATGGAAGCAGATGGAACAATGGAAATGACACGCGCTGTCCGCTGTCTGGAAAGCACACAATACGGAGAGATAGGAAAACACGGCGAGCAAACAAAGCAACAATAATATAGAAAAAGAGGATACATTAAAAAATAAATCAATAGAGGAGAGAAAAAATACAACTCAGCTGTGATTAGAGCACCAGGGAAAATCTGTTTGCTGTAATAAAGGGGACTCCCCCAGAGAATGTGTAATGGGAAGGAGGGGGGGGGGGGAGTCAGACAGTGACATATTGTCACCCCCTCCCCTTCCCCAAACACAGGGCCAGGGAGGGTCCAGCTTCCTCTTACCTCATATCATCTCCCCCTGACTTCCCAACACAGGAGGAGGGGGGAGAGGGAGCTGGAAACAAAAGGGGGGGAAGGCATCTGCTCAAACTTCCTGAAAAAAAAAAAAAAGAAGAAGAAAGGAGAGCAGCATTACAGAGAGGAGAGAAGATCCACTAATGATCCCAGGGAACTGACAAAGACAGGACACATTGGGAACTGATCGATTGATCAGAGCTGATAAAGGGAAGGTGTGGTTTGGGAGGGCTGGGGAGGCACTTCTGCATACAAAGAATAGGGGGGAGGACAAAGAGGCAAAGGTGAAGACAAAGCTACGCTAAAAGGATGTCTACTTCACTTCTGAGAAAAGACAGCAAGAAGAGCCTACAGAATCTACTAAGGTGAGGAAGGCAGAGACCACTTAACACTCATCAATTCACATATCTGATAGACGATTGTGACTTTTGGGGGACAACGTAAGGATATGCCTGCGATTATTCCCCCCCAGATTCCTAGTTTTCATTATCTTATCAGTTAAGCTATGATTGTATCAATACAGGATGATGATCATTATCATTATCATATCATGTCAATCAGGATGTTGATGATGATGATGATGATGATGATCATCATCATCTTGATCATTCACTTTATCAAATCTCTTCACTAACTTCAGTATGTATCTACTAACATTCTCATCATTATTGGTTAACACTTATTGAAGAACAGCATGTATGGGATGTATGGGTGACCCTCTCGGATTGTATGAGGATGAGTGACAGATCAGCCCATGGTCCCCAAAGTTCTTTTGGAATTCTGGCAACTCTGAAGTCAAAGGCGATGATGGAGCCCACCTACCACAATGTAAAGTTGAAGCGATCGGCACAGCGTTAGGGTGGACTTGTATTTCGTGAATGACTTGCGATTGATGGAAATGAATGGGCTGGGAGGACTGAAGCGATGGTGGGAAACAACATGCATGTTGATGAGGAGGAAGGAAGAATTCATGTGGGGGAATGTGGAGAGGATGTGATGGAATGTCAGACACAAGAGGTGCCAGGATGGAGCCAGGTACCAATGTATGCCCTCCATTCCTGTGTACATAGGTGTCATAGGGATTATATGGGACAGCAAAGATTATTTTACCATTCCTGTGTACATAGGTGTCATAGGGATTATATGGGACAGCAAAGATTATTTTACGATTGCTGTGTACATAGGTGTCATCGGCATTATATGGGATGGCAAAGATTAGTTTAGATTTGAGTAAAAAAATAAGGAAAGCTGGTGACACTGCCATAGTATTTCTAGGGACAGTTTGCTTGCTGGTGTAAGGCTGACCATATACTAGTAGATTCTCAAACAAACGTTTGTACAAAAATTCTCAATACGTCTGTTCACTTGATGAATGATGTGAAAAGTGTTCCAAAATATGCATTTAATATTTTATTTTGGAATCAATTTTATTTTCCCAAACGAAAACCCCATTCAGCGTTGGAAATTTGTAGGAGAAAACATTTCCATCCTGATCCCTCAAATATTCTCATCAATTGGGTCAAAACCCAACATTGATTTGGTCTCACTAATACAAAATCAATGAAGGTACTTAAAGTGAAAAACTTTGAATGAAGTTTTGCTAGTGCATGGCCAGCTAAAGTCAGTTTTTGGTGTTGGTAGTCTGATGCAGTTGCTTTTGCTGCCAAAAATGTAAAAATGAAAAATGAGGTCAAACCAAAAAGTAAAACCAACAGATGTCCCATGAGCTCTGTTTAACACTTAACCCTTTAGTAACCTGCACCATAACACAAAAGCTGGCCACGCACTGTAAGATTTTTCTCATTCAGCCCTGCAGGCTGAACTGAAGAAATCTATTGATTCCCCATTTCTTTCTTTTGTATTGTATGGTGCCGAAGGTGTTGGAAGTCAGAATTCCCCGAACAGTGGCTGTGTCTGATTGGATGCAGCCACTGTTTGGCTGAAGTTAATTGTTCGAGTTTTCATATACTTTCTTTTAACATGAACCTAATGCTTAACTAAATCTTCTGTATAACCTTAACCTTCCTAGCGGTATTCCCGAGTGTGACTCGGGGTAAGATTTTAGTGCCAAAAGCGGTAACCCCGAGTCACACTCGGGGTAGCGCTAAGAAGATCGCTGGATGCTGGAGGAGGTTTTACTTACCTTTTCTCCGGGATCCAGCGAAGACTGCCAGCGGTGTGCGGCGGCGGAGCTCTCTCCCGATCGTCTGCGAGCCCCGGCTTCCGTCTCCGGCGACGTGACGTCCGCCGGGGGGTGGAACCGGCGGCAAATTCGAATGTAAAATGCACCAAACACACTGATATCGTTCAAAATAAAATAAAATCACATTACATTGCCCCCCAGTGCCCTTTCCTGCAGTTTTACTGTACTTTTTATGTAAATATATGTATATATATATATATATACATATATATACAGTATATATATATATATATACGTATATATATATATACACATATACATATATATATATATATATATATATATATATATATATATATACACACACACACACATATTATATATATATATATATATATATATATATATATATATATATATATATATATATATACACATATATATGTATATATATATATATATATATATATATATATATATATATATACACGTATATATATATATACACGTAATTCTTGTGAATGAGCAGCCCAAACCAACTGTATACATTATATATATATATATATATATATATATATATATACGTATATATATATATAATATATATATAATATATGTATACATAATATATGTATACATACATATATATATATATATATATATATATATATATATATATAATATGTATAATAAATGTATACAGTTGGTTTGGGCTGCTCATTCACAAGAATTACATGCTTTCAGCACCTAAAATAATGGTACCGCTTTCAGCACCTAAAATCCAAAAGAATCATACCGCCAGGGAGGTTAATTACCACCTGATACCATGGCACTTAAAGTGTTACTAAACCCACAACAGTAAAATCAGTCTGTATATGCAGTAAAGCATGCTTGTTATACTCACTGTGGAACCTAAGGGGTTAATCCTGCACATTGTGTAAAAAGGCTGTTTGATCCTGTCTTTGCTGCTCCTCCCCTTCTTCCACAGTCCCCAATCCATCTCCTGACAGTACAGAGTCCTGGGGGCACTTTGCACATGCTCAGTTTGTTGTGTATTGCTAGAGAGTTTTTTTTTTTTTTTTTTGGGGGGGGGGGTGCATGTGATCAGCACAGAGCCAGTCAGCACTGTCCAGATAGAGGGTCAGGAGTCATACAGCCTCAAAGGACAATCAGAGGAGAATAAAAACTCCTCCTACAAGCTTTACCCATTCACTGATAGAAGCTACAAGACTGCTATATACTACTGATGAGAAAAGATATTTAGCAGTTTATATTTACTAAAGTAATTGCATTTCCATGTTCTGTTACCGTGGGAGAACAGATATAGTGAATGCAGGCTCCTGGGTTTAGCAATACTTTACTTGCACCCTAATGATGGCTATATTTGCAATGATAGGAAATTGTCATGATGAAAAGATTGTGTTTCAGAAATCCATTGCATGCAACAATTGTTTCATTCTAGGAAATATAATTTTCCCCATAAAGGGGTGATAACCGATTATCCAGTTAAATTACTGTTACATTATCAGAGGATCAGTGTTAGGTTTGGGGTTATAGGGCTGGTTGCAGTGAGCATTTGTGCTGTAGGGAAAGTTACAAGTAGTGCTAGTGTTATGTTACCGCAAGAGTTAATGTTAGGGTTAAAAGAGAGGGTTAGAGTGCGGATTAGTGCTGCAGGGAATGTTACAGGTAGTGTTAATGTTATGTTAAATAAAAGTTAGTGTTAGGGTTAAAAGAGAGGGTTAGAGTGAGGATTAGTGCTGCAGGAAGCACTACTGTTAGGGCTACAGGGAGGATTGGTGTTAGAGTTACATGGGAGGGTTAAAGTGAGGATTGGTGCTACAGAGAATGTTACAGGTACTGTTTTTGTCATGTTACAGCAAAGTTAGTGTTAGGGTTAAAGTGGGGGTCACAGTGAGGATTAGTGCTATAGAAAGTACTAGTGTTTGGGCTATAGGGAGAGTTAGTGTTAGGGTTAAAGTGGGGGTCACAGTGAGGATTAGTGCTATAGAAAGTACTAGTGTTAGGGCTATAGGGAGAGTTAGTGTTAGGGTTAAAGTGGGGGTCACAGTGAGGATTAGTGCTATAGTGAGTACTAGTGTTAGGGCTATAGGGAGAGTTAGTGTTAGGGTTAAAGGGAGTGTTAGTGTCAAGTGTTAGTGATAGTGGCGTGTTAGGATTAGAAGGTTGTGTTAGTGTGAGGGTTAGTGTAAGTTATTAGTGCAGTGTTATTGTTACTATTAGGTTGGGGGTTAAAGAACTGGGTTACAGGGAGGGTTAGTGTTAGGGTTACATGATGTAGGGTTAGTATTCTTTTTAGAAGGTTGAGTTAGTGTTAGGGGTTAGCATAGAGGAATATTGAAGTGCTATTGTAAGGGCTAATATTAGGTTACAGGGAGTTAAGGAATTGGGTTACAGAGAGCATTAGTGTTAGGGTTATACTGAGGTTTAGCATGAATGTTATATGTTAATGTTAGGATTAGAATGTTGATTACATGTAGGGCAGGGGTCTCCAAACTATGGCCCTCTAGTTGTTCAGGAACTACAATTCCCATCATACCTAGTCATGTCTGTGTATGTCAGACTTGTACAATGCCTCATGGGACGTGTAGTTCTGCAACAGCTGGAGGGCCGTAGTTTGGAGATCCCTGGTGTAGGGGATTAATGGAGTGGTATTGTGAGTGCTAGTGTTAGGTTACAGGGGTTAAAGAAGTGGGTTACAGGGAGACTTAGTGTTAAGGTTACATGGAGGGCTAGCATAAAGGTTATTGTTAGATTAGAAGGTTGAGTTAGTGTTAGGGGTTAGTGTAGAGGAATAATAGAGTGTTATTGTGAGTGCTAGTGTTAAGGCACAGAAGGTTAAGGAACTGGGTTACAGGGAGGGTAGGTGTTAATGTTACAGGCGGGGTTAGAATGAAGGTTGGGGTTAGAGAGAATTTTAGGGTCAGAATTTGGGGATACAAGAAGTGTGAGTAAGGGTAAGTTTTAGATTACATAGGTGGTTAGTATTTAGGTTACAGGAAGGGGTACAGTGAAAGATAGTGTTAGGGTTATCACAGGGAGTATTAATGGGTTAGTGTTAGTGTTAGATTTACCAGAAATGTCAATGTGAGTACAGGGAAGGGTTTTTATAAAGGAGGGTAATAGAACAGGGCATAGTTAGGTGGTGACCAGCCAAATCACACCTATGAAAGCTAATGTATCATGAAGTTTGCTGTGTACATATACAAGGGTACATACATGATGGTGGTAATGGTACTTGTCATAGTTTGCTGTGAATGTATATCAGGGTACATACATGATTGTGGTAACGGTACTTGTCACAATTTGCTGTGTACATATACCAGGGTATATACATGATGGTGGTAATGGTACTTTTCCCAGTTTGCTGTGTATATATACCAGGGTACATACATGATGGTGGTAGTAGTACTTGTCACAACTTTCTTTGTACAAATACCAGCGTACATACATGTTGGTGGTAATAGTACTTGTCACAACTTTCTTTGTACATATACCAGGGTACATACATGATGGTTGTAATGGTACTTGTCACAATTTTCTGTGTATGTATTGCAGGGTACATAGATGATGGTGGTAACGGTACTTGTCACAATTTTCTGTGTATTTATACCAGGGTACATACATGATGGTGGTAACGGTACTTGTCACAATTTTCTGTGTATTTATACCAGGGTACATACATGATGGTGGTAACGGTACTTGTCACAATTTGCTGTGCTGCATTATTAATGATGTGTGATGATACATTAGAGATGAAATGTGGAATAAGTCAGTGGAGGGAAGCAGGGATGTCTGGCGCAGTGCCTGTGATTCAGCAGCCAGTAAAGTCAGTTGGTGGAGTGAAGTAAAGTGACACTGTGAGGTCTGTTTATATATCTTTAATCTTTTTGTAAACCCCCCAAAGATACAGCTGGTGATAAATGCTTTGGCCACATTCCAGTGATCCTCAGACACTCGGGGTATGTGCGTATACTGTGTGTCATTGCATGTCTGTACTACTATGTCATAGCAATGCAGACATATGTGTACGTTTGGCATGCTTTGTGGTTTCTTGTGGT
Organism: Pelophylax lessonae; assembly: GCF_965119305.1. Taxonomy (NCBI): domain Eukaryota; kingdom Metazoa; phylum Chordata; class Amphibia; order Anura; family Ranidae; genus Pelophylax; species Pelophylax lessonae. The sequence continues at coordinate 76,739,495 of NC_138777.1, forward strand.
GTCATTTATAAGACTTTCATTTATGGTAGAATATAAATTATTAGAGCAAAGTAAACCTAAAACCTGACTTAGGGTGGCCAATGACCATGGGTGGTGTAATCTGTTGAGCATTGATTGCAGCATGCAGCCCGTTTAAAGTGGAACTAAACCCATTGATTTTACGGTTTCACAAAACAGTTACACTCAAGGCAGTTATTGTATCCCTTACTGCCAAGAGGTTGGCTTCCATGGCTGTAAAGGATTGGACGGTTTTGATTCACTTTAAGGGGTGTGCTTGTGTGTGAAAAATGTGACAGGCCATCTAATCTGAGAGAGATTTAGGCCCCTTTCACCGTTCAGATCCGCCTGTCTGTTTTTTTGGCGGATCTGAACGGTCCCCCCATGCATCTCTATGGGGGATCGGATGTCAGCAGAGACATGTCCGCTGACATCCGATCCGTCAAATCTGGACGGATGGAAACCCTATTTTCCATCCGTCCAGCGAATCGGATCGGATGAGATCGGATGAGAACGGACCGACGGTCCGTTCCCATCCGATTTCCCCCATAGAGATGCATGGGGAACTGACAGCTGTGTCTCCACACACAGCGTGGAGACACAGCTGTCATCCTCCTGCTCAGCGGGGGATCGGCGGCTCGATCCCCCACTGAGAAAAATGGAATCCGGACGGATAGTGTGAAAGGGGCCTTATGCTAAAATGGAAAATGGTTGTATGACTAGTGACTGCATCCAATCAGACGCAGTACCTGTACAGCAGCACCAACAGCTACAGGAGCCACAGCTATCTGAACACAATAGAGATTCCTTCATCCACGCTTGTTGGACTGAACTTCCTAAAGCCTCGTACACACGATGAGATAATCGAAAGATCTTGCATCCAATTTTTGTTGCATGCTAGTCTGATATCGAAAGTGAAGAGGTTACTTTCATACGAATTTTCCCGTACGACAAAATTCAACTTCAGAAGTGATTCATGTGTTGAATTGTTTTGTGTTCTTTCGTTTCTGAGCATGCCTAGTCTTGCTCTTACGATTCTTGTTCGGATGAAAACTGTACTAATTAAACGAAAATGTGGAAGTTGTGTTGACGTATGATAAAAATTTTGTAGCCTGCACATCCAGATTTTGTCGTCCGAAAATTTGTAATCGGCTGTCGAAAGCACCACACTAACAATCCGAAAATCAGCAGATCGGTCGTCGGACGAAATTTTACTTCCGATTTTCGTATCGTGTGTACGGGCCTTTAGTTCGAACCATCCATGCCCAACCTTACTTTTCATTTCCTTTTCTTCTTAAAAGATAAAAGTTGAACTTTTTCATATAACATGCTTCACCAGAACAATGTCTGCAATGTTTGAGGTCCTAGTGCTACAAATTTTGACCAAGTATAGACAGATTTCTTAGCAATTGCAGAGGGCAATCAAAAACACGGGCTTGACCAGTCCTCAAACACCCATTCCAGGTGCCAGGTGCATCAACATGACAGCTTAGCAGAGATGTATAGTAACGAAGTAGAACTACTTCACTACTGTACTTAAGTACCGAAAGGCGGTATCTGTACTTTCCTAGAGTAGAATTTTTTTCTCCTACTTCTACTTTTACTTCACTACATTTTTTCAATGATTTCAATACTTCTACTCCGATATATTTTTTTATGCTGCATAGTTACTCGTTACTATTATAAAAATTACCACTGCCAGAACAGTAGATGGCAGGTTTCATGAAGCTCAAAACATGTGTATTATCAGCGCATACGAAAATAAATGCTACTGTATGTATAAATAAAAGCTGCATTTGAAATAATAAAAAACAATATGATGTTCAAACTTTTGACTTCTTTCTTTAATAATTACATAACACAGTACTTGTACTTTTACTTTCAGTACTTGAGTAGCAAAATTTAAAAAAAAAAATACTTGCAATACTTAAGTACAAAAAATGTTGAATACTTTAGTACTTCTACTCAAGTCACTTTTTGATCGAGCACTTCCACTTCTACTCAAGTCACTTTTTGATCGAGCACTTGTACTTTTACTCAAGTATGGGTTTCGAGTACTTTATACAACTCTGCAGCTTAGTTTACCTAAAGCCTGTCATACACAATTTTGGCCAATTCCTGCTGAATCGTCCAATATTCAAGCCATGGTTGAAACCACCCGGCCCAACAATCTTGAACTGAGCAATCTAAGAAGCTGGGAGGAAAACTCATCTGAACATTGACTGCATTTATTCAGGAACAGTCGCTGTTCAGCTATTCAGACAGTGATGGGTTCAGAATACCATAGCCGGAAAAAGAAATGTCTCCATGCACACTGCTTAGTATGGATAAAGGAATATTTTATCCTGTAACTGCTTGATTGGTAAACTCTCCTAAGAGCTATCAAAAGTTTGGGGCTATAGACATGATCATGGCATGATGAAGTTGAACTTACCTGTATCTGAGCACCACAAACTGAAGACACTGTTTAATTCATTTTAAATATTCAAAGTAAATTCACCCATCCATGTCCCTATTTTTTTTTTTTTTTGAGAAATTGAAAAACACCCCCTAGCACATCTATCTGTGACCATCTTGAGTGAGGGCAGATAATAAATGTAGTATTTACTTCCTGGAATCCATCTACCCTTATGCCTCGTACACACGCAACGATTATCGGCCGACCGATCGGCCGACTTTTGTCCAGTGTTGTTTTGTTGGTTGAAATGTGCTCTAGACTGCACACAAATTTTCTCGGCCAACAAAAACCAACTTCAGAAGTGATGTCATGTGCTGGTTTACTTTCCGTGTGTTTTTTCTTCTCTGAGCATGCCCGTTGTGGTGACAGCCAACAAAAATTTTATAGCATGCACACCAGATTTTTTTCGGCTGAAAAGTCGGAGTCGGTTGTCGAAAGCATCATACTAACAAGCCAAAAATCGGCCGATCGGACGTTGGCCGAAAATTCACGGCCAACTATCGATGCGTGTGTACGAGGCATTAGGCCAGGCATGCAGGCAGGAGGGTGTGTTTAGCTGGGAAAACCCCTCCTCCAGAAGAAAGAACACAAATGCCCATGAAGACTCTTGGGATGTATGACATTATGTTGGCTAGTTAATATTGATTGAGAGAGTTTAGTTCTTCTTTAATCAGTATAGACAAATGAAAGTCATCTGGGGATTTTTAAATCCACCTGATCAATGACTGGGCTCTTGGTGTTGCTCTGATATGATTGTTTTTTCTGCATACACAAGCACATTGTAGTGTGATCCAAATGTTGTGATCACAAGGACTGTGCCCTGATTATCAACCTCCAGGGGCCCCTGCAGCTCTCACTGGCTCCTCCCTCTGAGCTTACATCACTGTAGGAAACAGTGGTGACATGAGGTCAAGGGGAGGATCCAGTGAGAGATGCGGGGGAACTTGTGAGGACAACACTCCCTGAAGTCCAGTTCTAGTAATTAGAGAAGCGTTCAGCGGCATGGCAACTGGGAAAGGTGAGTATGGATTGTCTTCTCTCACAGGTAAGAGGGGCTTTCAGAAATAGCATTTTGCAAAAGCCTCTCCTTAAAGCCCATTACACTTTATAAATACTACCTTAATCACTGTCCTGCTAACCCAAAAATGGCACAATTTTGACAAAATCTTTGGCTGTGTCCATGCAACCGCTGCACCTCCATAGACTTGAATGGGCTACCGGCATGCAGCAGCTTGTGGCTCAACCCACATAAACACATGGCCCATTCACAGACTATATGACTGTGTGAATGAGGCCTAAAGAGCAAAAATATGTTAAGCCATTCATGGGAGGCCCGCAGTTAGGAAAAGAAAAACATGAACGAAGGCCCGGCATGGCAGGGGTTAAAGGGTTTGTGTGCCGGAGCTTAGATAATAAAAGAAAGAATATATGCAGTTTAAAATAGTTCAGGATCGGGTACAAGTAAGGGAGTGGGAGGAGTTGCTAGGGGCTTGTTAGGCAGAAGTGGGGGGCAGGTCTTCTGTCGGAAAGGGAGATCAGCCAGGGAAAAACTTCCCTCCTGCCCGCCCTGTTATTTTACCCCCCTTTTTTCGGTTAAGCAACTTATTGTGGGATTGGGGGTTTGGGTTGATTGTTGTAAAGCAGCTATCGGAGTGCAAGGTCCTCAGGGGAGGACTGGGCAAGGGGGCAGGGGGGCAATTTCTGATGCTCTGTTAAAAGGCTGCACCACTTCTGCCACAGACATGCCTAAGGCCCCTTTCACACTATTGCAACGCAATTTTGCCGCGATTTCGCGGCGCGATTTTTGCCGCGATTTTGAAAGCATGGGCAAGGCTATATGCCTCAAAATGCATTAAAATCGTGGCAAAGTAGTGCAGGAACTACTTTGAAGTCGGTGCGACTTCAAAACGCACTGATATGAATGGGGCTCATTGAAAATAATGGAAAACGACTTGTCATGCGATTTTGCGGTCCAAAATCGCGGGACAAGTCGCACTAGTGTGAATGGGGCCTTAAGGATTTCTGGTGAAGAGAAGTAAAAAGTCCTCACTGCTAACCTACTGAGTGCAGGATGAAGACAAGGACAGAGTGCAGGCCTCCCCCCCAGCATGGATGCTTTAAACTGTGTCTGAGCAGAGGCCGGTTCCCCACTGGAGACTCTCCTCCCCCAGGCAGTCCCAGCTCCTCCTGCTTGCCAGGTCGGGAACCTGGATTCTGTTGAGTAGAGAGCACCTGGAGCAGAGCTTCAGTCTGGAATGGATTTCAGGAGGAGGGTGGGAAGAGGGAGAGTGGGAGGGGGTCGCTGCACCATGGGCCTCTGGTCTGTACTTTCCCCCTGGGCCGAAAGTTGCCAGTCAGCCCCTGAGTGTCCTTACTGTGGGCACTAAAAAAGGTACTTGGTAGGGGCCCGTCTGAGGTATGAATCCCAGTTGTTCTAATGGAGGTATCTGCGGCTGGTTGTCTCCGAGTCGTGGTGTTGTGGCTGGAGGCCTGTTTTAAGTAGGTCGCAGGTATTTTTCTTGTGAGTGATGCCTACGAGGACCTTGAGGCTTCAGTTCTACTGTATTTACATTGTATTCACAATGTTATTTATTACTTTAGGTAATAAAAGGCTGCTTTGGCTATTAACCCAAGCTGGTTGTCCATGTGATTATTAACCACTTGCCGACCGCCGCAAGTACATATACTGCGGCGGTCAGCCCCGGCCAGGCAAAGTGACATATATATACATCACTAGCCTGTCACCGGCTTGTGAGCCAATAGCGGGCGAGCGCGCGCCCGCTAAGGCGCGCGCCCGCCGCGGCTCGTTCACTAAGGAGTCAGTGCGTGTGACCGGCGGACTCGATGTCCGCCGGTCACTCGGCGATCGTCGGTAGAGAGGGAGAAAGGCAGGAGGCTAATGTAAACAAGCCGCCTGTCATTCTCCCCTGTGTAAAAATGGAGATCAGACGGTTCTACTATGTAGAACCGTTGATCTCTGTTTTTACAATAGTAGACATGTCCCATCACAGTTAGAAACACGCCCCTAGGACACACTTAACCCCTCCCTCTCCAATACAGTTAACCCCTTCCCTCCCAGTGTCATTTTTACAGTAACAGTGCGTATGTATAGCACTGATTACTGCAGTAATGTCACTGGTAACCCCAAAAGTGTCAAAAATGTCAGTCAAAGGTCCGATCTGTCCGCCGCAATGTCGCAGTCCCGCATAAAAAATCGCAGATCGCCGCCATTATTCGTTAAAAAAAAAAACACCAAAAATTACAAAAATCTTTCCCTTTGTTAGTAAACACGATAACTTTTGCGCAAACCAATCAAAATACGCTTTTTTTTAATTTTTTTTACCAAACATAGGTAGCATAAAACAAATTGGCCGAAAATGTTAAAAAATTTTGATTTTTACATTTTTTTGGGGGGAATTTCATATAAAAAAATGTGAAAAATATTGTTATTTTTGCAAAATTGACGCTCTTTTTTTGTTTATAGCGCATGATCAAAAAATCGCATAGGTGATTAAATACCACCAAAAGAAAGCTCTGTTTGTGGGAAAAAAAGGACGTCAAATTAGTTTAGGTACAGTGCCGCACGACCGCGCAATTGTCCGTTAAAGGCACGCTGTAAAAAATCGCAAAAAAACCCCTGGTCAGGAAGGGAGTAAAATCTTCCGGGGCTTAAGTGGTTAAAGGTTTAGAGGGTGTGGTATTGGTCAAAGCGGAAGGGGACAAGATATCTTTAGTACCCTAGTCATGTACCTTTTACATCTGTAATTGTTATAACTGGATTCTTTATATGTAGCAGCTTTGGGTTTAGGGTTGGTACCCCTTTTATAAAAGCACATTTATGTGTATTGTATTTACAGCCAATATATTTGCAGCATAACACTGTGAATCCAAGTCCTAGAGGGGTTATATGGTTACGTGTCAGTTCTTCTGTTTTTCATTCACACCGAGGATGAATCAGCCTGCTGAATCTGCAGAGTATTACACCCTCATCTGCTCCGTGAACAGCTCAGAGCATCATTTATTTCTTCACAGCTTTGGATTATTCCGCCTTATCTCTCAGCAAGCCACTGTTAAGTATTACATCCTTTGCAAACACCGTGCCAAGTTTTGACGGGTTGCATGAAAGGTCAGATGCTGGCACGTGTCCACCAAGTCTTCTGGACGATGATGTTAAATTGAGCTGCTAGACCTGAATTTTAAAGAACCAGAAAAATGCTAGCTAAAGTGTATTCACATCCAAGAAGAGGGGGGAAAATATTGCGGCATACCAGTGGGGGCTGCTGTATTTATTTCTTTATTTATACCTAGCAATCCTACCAGTAACACACTTCCTGTTCTAGGGTGACAACACAGGGGGCGAATGTTGGGCGGCATCAGCCGGTTCAACAGAAACCGGCCGACATTTGGCCCGTGTGTACGGCAGCTGGTCCGACAGAAAAAAAATAGTAGTTTGTAAGAGGCTTAAATGTACTTTATTTAAGGTGGCTCACCCTAGGACACCCAGGGTCGACACCAGGTTAATGCAGACCTTCAGACTCCCCAAGCACAATCCCTCCTTCTGTCCTCTGCAGGAATATGGATTTTCTCCCCCTCTTTTGTTTACCTCTTTCTTTTTTTTTTTCAAATATAACTTTATTAGGGCCCAAGAATGGCCAAATCAATCCATTACATTGATTACATACAAGTTAGATAAGGAAAGAGAGAAATAAAAAAAAATGAGTAGTACATTTAAGTAATATACAACATGTCTAACTGTAGGACAGTCTGGAAATACATGATTCATCAATGGGAATATCCATGGGAGGAGGATTTCTGTATCTTGGAGAAGGTATAAGGCCCATTTCACACGGGCTTTCCAATCAGATCCGCTGTCAGTTTTTTCAGGTGGATCTGATCGGATGCTCAATGCATCCCTATGAAGCAGCGGATGTCACCTGCTGCTATCCGATCCGATCCTGTCCGTGAAATCCAGATGGATGGAAATTTTCCATCCATCTGGAGGATCGGATCAGATAGGATCAGATGAAATTGGACAGGCGGTCCGTTTTCATCCAATCTCCCCATAGAGGAGAGTGGGGATCTAAAAGGTCTGTTCATAGTAAGTGGAGATGGACCTGTTATCCGCCTGCTCAGCGGGGTTTGGCGGATCGATCCCCGCTGAGCAAAACAGAGGACCCTAAATCAACTATCAGATGAGCTTTTTTGCCCTTTCCCCATCTTGATTTTCACTCTTCTCTCCTTTCCTTCCTCCTTTTCTTTGTACCTTCCCTTTTTCAAAAGATGGGATGAGGCTTGGGATAAAAAGGAGAAGAACCCCCCCCCCCCCCAAAAAAAAAACCTTTTTTTTTAATCACTTCTGGACCAGAAGATTTTACCCCCTTAATAACCAGGCCATTTTTTGCAATACGGCACTGCGTTACTTTAACCAGCAATTGTGCGGTTGTGTGACACTGTAACCAAATAAAATTGATGTCCTTTTTTACCCCACAAATAGAGCTTTGTATTTGATCCCCTCTGCGATTTTTTTGTGCTATAAACAAAAAAAGAGTGACAAATCTGAAAAAGAATAATATTTTTTACTTTCTGCTATAAAACATTCCCAATAAAAAAATGTAAAAATCAAATTTTTTCATAATTTTAGGCCAATATGTATTCTGCTCCAAATTTTTGGTAAAGAAAATCCCAATAAGTGTATATTGATTGGTTTGCGCAAAGTTTATCGCGTCTACAAACTAGGGGAAAGATTTATGTAATTTTTATGTATTTATTTATTTATGTTTACTACTAGTAATGGCAGCGATTAGTGATTTTTAGCGAGACTACGACATTGCGGCGGACAGATCGGACACCTAAATTACATTTTTGACACAAATTTTTTTAGGGGGGACCAGTGACATTACTACAATAATCAGTGCTAAAAATATGCACTGCTACTGTAATAATGACATTGGTAGGGAAGGGGCTAACACCAGGGGAGACCAAAGGTTTAAATGTGTCTCTAGGGGGTGCTTTCTAACTGTGTGGGGGATGGGCTTGCTGAATGAACACAGAGACCTGTGTTCCTAAATAGGAGGAACACAGGATCCCTGTGTTTATTACTGACAGAACAGCGGTCTGCCATGTTTACAATGACAGACCACCATTCTTTATCCATGGGGAGCAATCGCAGATGCCCTGCGAAAATCGCGACCGCCAGATCCGACAATCAGCGCGTGCGCGCGTCCCCCAGTAGCGGTCCCGCAAAACAATGTACAGTTACGTCTTTTTGTGGGAACAATGCTGACCTCCTGCAGTAAATGTACTGCTGGCAGCCGGCAAGTGGTTAATAGAATGTCTTCCCCGCCTCCTCATGCACGTCACTCGCCTTAGGCGAATGATGTGCAAACTGCCAGCGCTGCCTCCCGGGATATGTATGTCACATATCCCAGCAGAAATAGCTTTTCATCGAGAAGAGGAGGAGGGGGCGGTCCTGTCTGCGTGTCATCGGGAGGCGTGTCGGCTGAACCCAGACAGCTGGCAGCCTAGCAATGACGTCACAGGGAAACATGGCGGCACGGGATTGAGCACTGCCAGAAGAAAAGGAGCTCTCAGCTTGACAACGCTGGATCCGCTGGGTGAGAGAGTATCATAAGTTAGCAGAACTCACCACCAGGTAGGTACGTTTTTGGAAAAAAAAATGGGAGTTGGACGAGGTAAAGTTCCAATTTAGGCCCCTTTCACACATGCGGACCATTCAGATCCGCCTGTCAGTTTTTCAGGTGGATCTGAACGGATGCCCCATGCATCTCTATGGGGCAGCGGATGTCAGCGGAGACATGTCCCCTGACACCCGCTGCCATCTGATTCGATCCTGTCCGTCAAATCCGGACGGATGGAAACCCTATTTTCCATCCGTCCAGCAGATCAGATCGGATGGGATCGGATGAGAATGGTTAGGCGGTTCGTTCTCATCTGATTCCCCCATAAGGGACAGCAGGGATCTGACAGCTCCTCCTCCGCACACAGAGTGGAGACAGAGCTGTCATCCTTCTGCTTATTTGGATCGGCGGATTGATCCCCTGCTGAGCAGAACGGAATGGAGCCGTGTGAAAGGGGCCTAAAGGCGGCTTAGGTAGCCGCCCTAGGGCACCAGGATGGGGGGGGGGGGGGTAAAATCTGAATCCCCAGCCATGTGTAAATTAACAGGAAGCCGCTCAGCACAGAGCACTTCCCATTCATTTACTGCCCAAGGCGGCTGAGGCTGCAAAGAAAAGGAACTGGGAAATCTCTGCCCTCAGTCCCATTCTCTGTCTCAAATTTAGGGATGGGCTCAGGCGTGTTCAGATCCTAGCCCCAAACAACCTAGGCAACCCGCCAGTAAGCCATCACTGCACACTGCCAATTATGAACAGCATCTGTATGTGCAGCTGTGGGCTGGGAAATGCCTCACTGCCTATGATTGGCGGTGTGCAGTGGTGGCTTCTTGGCAGGGTTGCTCAGGTGGTTTGGGTCCAGGATCTGAACATGCCTGAGCCCATCCTTACTCAAAATGAACCTTCGCTTATGTAGATAAAAATCCTTGTACATGCCTTGGCACTAAAATTTCAGAAAACCTCCCGTTCTTCTTATCACCATAATTGAAGGGGAGGGGGGGGGGGGGTGGTGATGGTCAGTAGTACACACAGAGAATTGGGAACTATGCTAATTAGCAGTGCCACTAGCTTTGTGGCGGGATCAGCACTTTTTTTCAGTTGCTTTTATCAGATAAAACAAAAGACTTTTAGTGATATAAAAGTGATGTATTCCAGAGATAAAACTATAATCCTACCACTTTATAAAACTCTGGTCCAACCGCATCTGGAGTATTCCGTCCAGTTCTGGTCGCCAGTCCTCAGGAGGGATGTGTTGGAGCTGGAGAGAGTCCAGATGAGGGCAACTAAACTAATTAGGGGATTGGAGGACCTTAATTATGAAGAGCGTCTGCAATCGCTTGATTTATTCTCCCTGGAGAAGAGACGCCTGAGAGGGGACATGATAGCAATTTATAAATATCTCAATGGTGATCTCAGCATAGAAAAAAAGCTGTTCAGTCGAAAGGATTGCATGAGGACTCGGGGGCATACAATGCGATTAGAGGAGGAGCGTTTTAACCTCAGGCAACGTGGGGGGTTCTTTACTGTTAGGGCTACAAGATTGTGGAATTCTCTACCACAAGTGGTGGTTTCTGCGGTTGGATGGTGGCTTTCAAAAGTTTCTTAGACGTACATCTCAAGGAGAAAAACATTCAGGGGTATGAGAGATGATTACACACACACCTACACAGGTTGAACTGGATGGACTATGGTCTTTATTCAACCTCACCTACTATGTAACTATGTAACTATGTAACTATTTAACAGACAGAAAGGATTTACATGTCATTCAACTAACATTTCAATTAAAGATGAGTTTGTAAAATTTCCATTATCTGTACAATAACTACATAACTATGGCCTACCTTAACAATCCACTTAATTTGTATTCAGTTTTTACATAGATCTAAAGGTCATTGTCCATTCAAAGTGTAATGTATATGGCCAACGTTATAAATGGCCTATTCCTACTAAATATTTCACATCTGGTATAGATTGACCTATCCAGGGCTATCCTAGTGGGAGGGAAGCTAACAATTTTTTTTTGACCATCATTATCACTGATTATGGAACACAGTGTTTGGAAAATCCCTGAGCAACAGGCAGATCTTTCATTTTTCTAACTGAACAGAGGGAAGAAAGTAATTGACCATACCTAACCCTCCTCTGTCTGCCAAGTCACATAGTGGCGTGTTTCAGGGTGGGCAGATAATCTACTGTTCTCAAGGAGATCTCATATCTGCCTCATTTCTATACTTTCAGTTTACTATTTCTTTGAAATGAATGCTTTATATTGTTCATTTATAATTTGAAGATATTTATATAGCACTGATATATGACATATCGCAGTACAAACTGCTTACAAAGCAAGTAAGAAGTACAAGAATATGCTGAAAGGTCACATTGGGGTTGATTTACTAAAACTAGAGAGTGCAAATTCTAGTGCAGCTCTGCATAGAAACCAATCAGCTTCCAGGTATTATTGTCAAAACTTAACCACTTACCGCATACTAACGTAGGTCTACGTCGGTAAACTTTGCGGTAGTGTACCGGGATGATGCCTCTAGCTAGAGGCATCATCCCGGTACCGTGGTTTAGAGCCGACGGTTGGCTTTCCGTCGGTACCGACCGATGCGGCTCGGGAGCCGCTCGATCGGTACCCGGGGGGGCGGGAGGGGACGTCCCCCCCCTCCCGCCGCCTTCCGTGGCTTTGCCCGGGGCTCCCGTTCCACCGGGAGCCCCGAGCACCCAGCCGGCACGTCCGCCGGCTGGATGGAGTCCCGATGAATGCCGGAAACGGCATCGATCGGGTCTCCGATGACGTAACCCGGAGGCGGCGTCCATGACGTCACTTCCGTGTTACTGTGCTGCAAAAGGCGGCAAATTTGAAAAACGGCTGTATGCAAAAATGCCGTTTTCGGCGTTTTGCATACAGGGAAGTGTAGTGGAGGGGTCTAGGGTCTTTTAGACCCTCGATCCCTCCATAAAGTGTACCTGTCACTACATATTGGTGTCACAAGGGATGTTTACATTGCTTGTGACAGCAATAAAAGTGATCAGATTTTTTTTTTTTTAAAACTTTAATAAAGTTAAAAAAATAAATAAAATAAATGGGAAAAAAAAAAAAAAAAATTTAGCCGCCCCTGTCACCGTTAGCTCGCGCACAAAAAAAAACGTATACGGAAGTCGAGCCGCAAATGAAATCGCTGTTCAAACCACACATGTGAGGTATCGCCGCGATCGCCAGAGCGTGAGCAATAATTTAAAAAAAAGAGCTACACTCTAACTCAAAACTGGTAACCGTTAAATAAATTTAAAGCGTCGCAGATTGAGATCTCTATTGACCGTAGTTTGTCGCGATCCCACGGGGGGGCGCAATTTTAAACCGTAACATGTTGGGTATCTATTTACTCGGCGTGACATGTTCTTTCACAATATACAAAAAAAATGGGCTAACTTTACTGTTTAGTATTTTTTAAAATTAGTGAAATGTGATTTTTCAAAAATTTTCCAAAAAAATGGCGCTTTAAAGACCGCTGCGCAAATACCGCGTGATAAAAAATATTACAATGACCGACATTTTATTCTCCAGAGTCTTTGCTAAAAAAATATATATAATGTTTGGGGGTTCTAAGTAGTTTTCTAGGAAAAAATACTGATTTAAACTTGTAAACAAAAAGTGTCCGAAATAGGGCTGGGGCTTAAGTGGTTAACTGAACAAGCTGAAGTAAGAAGATGATTGGCTACCATGCAAAGCTGAACCAGATTCTAAGTGCTCTAATTTTTGTAAAGTGGGGTACACACTATAAGAAAATCGAGCGAGCAATCGTCTGATTTTCCTCGCTGTTTCACAGCAAATCGGAACCGTTGAACGAAAATGCGTACAAAAATTCTGGTACGACAAAGGCTTTTTTGATGTTGTTTATTGTTTCTGATCATGCACATGTCTTTCTTTTCTGATTTTTCTTGTACAAAAATGGTACAGTACACATTAAACGAAAATCATTCTTTTTTTTTTCCGTACGAGAAACATTTTGGAGTTTTTTCCCTTTCGAGAATTTTCATACGAAAATCCAGAATCGGCTGTCGAAAGTTGTGTTGCACATACGAAAATCGTAGGAAAAGTCTCTAGACGGAAATGTTTGCCTTATTTTCTTATAGTGTGTACTAGCCTTTAGCTGTAAACTTCTGTTACAAAGTTGTTGGATAGATAGTAGAACATGACTGTGTAGGATTTGTGTACGTGGTGAGCTGTGTAGGTATACACTCAAAGGGCATATTGTTCAGTTTAGGAGCTGATGGTTACATTTGCACTCTGTATCATTACGGAATACTGTTCACCCCCCCTGGACGTGATGGTCAGAGGTCAGCAGGATGCAGATGCATGAGAACACGCATGTGTACAATGCCAGAAGACACTGAGATTCCTGGGAGTGGACAGGGTGTGCAAGGGACAGCTAATGTCACTGCTGATCAGCTGCCAGTCCTAATTCGTTGGTAACACACCCTTCTGGGGTATTAAAAAGGTCAGAAGCGGAAGTGGGGGGGGGGGGAGTTCCCTTCGGATTTCCTTCTAGAATAAAATACAGCAAGCAATACAAAAGTGACCCTTTGTATGAGAATAAATCAAACCTGCTGTTAGCCACTTTTTTATTTTTATTTTGGTATTAATATAGCACCAGTGGCAGCCTGTCCATTGAGGAGGCAGGGGCGCCGCCCCCCTGTCCATGCCTCCAGCCCCATCCATAATCTACATGCAGGGTCCCGGACGCATGGATTCCAATGGGTTTTTATTTTTTTGAAGCACCTGATTAGAGCCAGAGACTCTAATAGGCTTCAAAAAAGGGTGGGCTCGGGGTGAAGAGCACTGCGCCCTGAGCCCACCCAGTTGTGTGACAATAGCGAATGAATATTCGCTATTGTCAAATGGATTCTCCTCCTGGCCCATCAGGAAGCGGGTCCTAAGACTCGTTTCCCGACTGGCCGAAAGGTGAAGCCATGCTATTGGCCAAGGAGGAGGGAGGAGACGCAGGGGAAGCCCGACCCACGGAGAAGACTGAGGGGGAAGCCGCTGCTGCCACCTCCGCTGCTGCAGCCGCTGCCTGCCAGTCCAGAGTGAGTGAGCTGGTGACCGGGGGGTGGGCATGGTGTGTGAGCTGGTGTGGTCGGGAGGGTATGGTGTGGTTCGTCTGCCGCCCCCCCGGCCCATGGAGCACTAGCCGCCACTGTATAGCACCAACAATTTATGTAATTTATGTAGCTCCTTACATACTGTACATTCACATCAGTTCCTGTCCTCAAGGAGCCTACAATCTAAGCTCATGCTCACTGTCCAAATCTTGCCGCCTCAACCTCCTTAACATCTCCAAAATACGCCCCTTTCTAACCAATGACCCAACAAAGCTCCTAGTTCACTCCCTGGTCATCTCACGCCTCGACTACTGCAATTCCCTTCTCATTGGCCTACCTCTACACAGGCTATCCCCCCTTCAATCCATCATGAATGCTGCTGCCAGACTCATCCATCTTACCAATCGCTCAGTGTCCGCTGCTCCTCTCTGTCAAGCCCTCCACTGGCTTCCACTCACCCAACAAATTAAATTCAAAATACTAACAACATCTTACAAAGCCATCCACAGCTTAGCCCCCAGCTACATCACTAGCCTAGTCTCAAAATACCAACCTAATCGCTCTCTTCTTTCCTCTCAAAACCTCCTGCTCACTAGCTCCCTCGTCACCTCCTCCCACGCTCGCCTCCAGGACTTTTTCAGAGCCTCTTTAATCCTATGGAACTCCTTACCCCAATCTGTCCGATTATCTCCTACTCTATGAGCTTTGGACAATCCCTGAAAACCCTTCTCTTCAGAGAAGTCTATCCTACCCACACCTAACAACTGTACTTCCATTTTCTTCATCAGCCCATCCCTCACAGTTATTGCCTTTTGTTTCACTTGACCCTCCCTTCTAGATTGTAAGCTCCAACGAGCAGGGCCCTCTAATTCCTCCTGTATTGAATTGTATTTTAACTGTATTGTCTTCCCTCATATTGTAAAGCGCTGCGCAAACTGTTAGCACTATATAAATCCTGTATAATAATAATAATGCTCTTAGTTGATTGGTTAGCTCTAGCTCTGACTCAGTGGACAGTGTGTTGGACCTCTGCAGAGAGACTGCTGCTTCCACACAAAAAACAAGGGTCCTACTTTACAGCAGGCTGACAGATGACAAGCTTTTCTACTTAAGCTGTGTTTGCTTTCTGCGGAAAACCAACTATAAGGCCCTTTTCTCATGGGACGGATCCGCTTGGCAGACTCGGCTAGCTCAGCGGTGAGCACTCCGTTGATCCCCGCTGAGCAGGCGGATGACAGGTCCATCTCTGCTCACTGTGTAGAGACGGACCTGTCAGAGTCCCGCTCTCCTCTATGGGGAGATCAGATGAAAACGGATGAAAACGGAAATCTCATCCAATCCGACCCGCTGGACAGATGGCAAATGTATCCCCATACGTCTGTTTTAAGCGGATCTTGTCGGATCGGATGACAGACGGGTGTCAGCGGGCACATCTCCACTGACACCCGCCTCCCCATAGAGTAGAATGGGTGGCCTGACCAGGTTTGCCTGAAAAACAGACAGGCGGACCTGATCGGTCAAATCGCGTGAAAGGGGTCTAAGACTCTGCACACCTTTTATTTTGATACAATTGGAATCTAGCTGATTAAACTGAAATTTTGTGGTACAGTTCTATAAAGAGAGCGGCTGATGTGCACTATCCTTCCAATGTGTTTATTGGTTGTAAAAAGTTTATTTGATGGTCTGACTGTACTTAAAGTAGAACTATAGGCAATACTTTTTTTTTTTTTCATTTTAGATGAGCAAGGGAGCGTTATAATTTTTTTTCTTTTTTTCACCACCTGTGTTCCTTTGCAGAGATTTACCTTCACTTCCTGTCTCATAACCAAACAGGAAGTGAGAGGAGATCCCTGCAACTTAAAGAAGAACTTTGGGGAATAAAATATTTTCCCATGCAGTGAAACTGGGCCCGCACTGCATGGGGTAACTGCTTGGTTTGTCTAGGGGATTTCAGAGCAGAGATATACTTACCTAATCAGCCGATTATCTGAGCGCAAGACCAGTCCCGCCACTCCTGTCGCCCTGCACGCCAGCGGTCCTGAGAATGGACTGTTCCTGATGTCGTCACGCCCATACACCGGCTTTGGATGTGTGGACAGCAGGAACAGTCCACTGCTAGATGTGGGGGAGCGCAGTTTTCCAGAGGATCAGAGGACCTGGTAAGTACTGCTTTTCCTTGTGCCCCTAAACAAAACAAGCAGTTAACCAATGTAGTACTGGCAGAGCCCCAATGCATGGAAGAATACAATTTTTTCATGGAGTTACGCTTTAAGGGAATTCTTTGGACACCCCCAGGTCACCAGAACTAGGGATGATCGAACTTTTGAAAAGTTCGGTTCGGCCAGAACATCCAAACTTCCCGAAAGTTCGGCCCGGATTTCAGAACCCCATTGAAATAAATGGGACCCGAACTTCGGTAATCAAAAAACACCATTTTTAAGCCCTAAAACCTAATAAATGCCCCTAAAAAGTGCCTAGGGTTCTGGGTCATGCCCCATTAACTATTAATCACATAAAAAAAAGTTCTTAAAAATTGTCATTTTTGATAAAAAAGCCAATTATTGGAAAAAAAAAGAGAGATTTTTTGATTTTGACTTTGGATTTAGTATCTGGGGGGGTCTAAAAAGTGTACATGTGAAGTTTCAGCTCTGTAGCATGTCCAGAACCATGAAAAAAAAAAGATAATTTTTCAGTAGAACAGGGATGTGGGACCCTCCTTTAACACCTATATGATCTTTTTTTCTGGTTCTGGACATGCTACAGAGCTGAAACTTCACAGGTACGCCTGTTAGACCCCCCAGACACAAAATCACACAAAAAAAGTTCTTAAAAATTGTCATTTTTGATAAAAAAAGCCAATTATTGAAAAATTAAAAAAAAGAGATTTTTTGATTTTTACTTTTGATTTAGTATCTGGGGGGTCTAAAAAGTGTACATGTGAAATTTCAGCTCTGTAGCATGTCCAGAACCATAAAAAAAAAAGATTGTTTGTATTAGAAAACTTTCAGCACAGGAGGTTGGCTTCGCTGCTGTAACACCTTGCCGGTTTAATAGAAGGCATTTTTTTGGGTTCTTTGCAGTCAGGAAAAACATCTGAACTTGTGTATAGTGGTACTATGCACAAGTTCAGATGTTTTGCCTGCCTCCAAAAACCCCCCAAAAATGCCAGCAAAAACACACCTGGGCATTTTTTTTTTTGACGCTAGCGTTTTTTTTTGGCATTTTTTGGGGTTCTTTTGAGGCAGGCAAAACATCTGAACTTGTGTATAGTGGTATATATACACACATAATTATATGTATATAGACACCTAGCCATATATAGGTGTGATAGTAGCAGAAATATATTACTGTAAATGATTTCATTAGCGCAAGCATATATTTCTGCTACTATCACACCTATATATGTCAAGGTGTGTATATAAATATATGGATGTGTGTATATACACCACTATACACAAGTTCAGATGTTTTGTCTGCCTCCAAAACCCCCCAAAAAATGCCAGCAAAAACAACCCTGGGCATTTTTTTTTTTGACGCTAGCGTTTTTTTGGCATTTTTTTGGGTTCTTTTGAGGCAGGCAAAACATCTGAACTTGTGTATAGTGGTATATATACACACATAATTATATGTATATAGACACCTAGCCATATATAGGTGTGATAGTAGCAGAAATATATTACTGTAAATGATTTCATTAGCACAAGCATTTATTTCTGCTACTATCACACCTATATATGTCTAGGGGTATATATACAGACATATATGTGTATATATACCCCCTATACACATGTTCAGATGTCATGTCTGACATCAAACATGTCCTCAAAAAAGCACTGGCAGTGGCAGCCCCTGCAGCATAAAAAATGCTTGGCTGGTGAGAAGCCATATTCCTGTGCCGAAGCAATTCAGAGAAATGATCATTTCTCTATAGCGGTCACCCTGCTATGGAAGGGTTTTGTCACCCTGCCATAGCAGTCACTGCCAGTTCACCCTACACTACACTACGGTCCCCTTACACTTAACACTTTCCCTACAGAAACTAAATTTTTGAAGCTAACTTAAGTGTAAAGGAGCACTCTAACTACACTAGATATCCCTTTCCTCACACTAATAAATGCTAAATGACACTTTTAAAGTAAAATTAACAGAACTGCTTCCATTCTCATCCATGTCCAGTATAACAATGCTAGGAATATGGCGGGGGCGATCTTATATACTGGGGGGCGTATTCACTAATGATTGGTCTAGGGAATGATTGGCTTTTGCTAATGGTTCTGGTCCAATCACAGGCTTTTAAAGCCCATTTCCTGAAGCATTGCATTTTGGGCGGTTCTGGTTGCCGAATTCCGAACTTTTTGGGCAAAAAGTTCTAAATTCGGCCGAACCTCGAACACCCAATGTTCGGGCCGAACCGATGGTCAACCCGTACCGTTCGATCATCCCTAACCAGAACTACTTTTATGGGGACAACCCAAAATTTGGGGTTTTCTTTTACATCACTTTCAATGATAATGGTAAACAGGACAAATGGAGAGGAAGAATCTCCTTAACAGGGGCACAGACAAAAAGCAATAAAAACCTGACAAGCATTCTAATCTCTCTCCACTCTATCCAAAACTAAAAAAAGTTTCACCTTATAATTTAATGTAACCATATCAAGTTTATGTGTATTGGTATTTTAAATGCTGATTCACAGTAAATTATACAATAATTGCATTGTTGTGAAATATAAAATTGCTGAAATTTAATGTTATATTATTCTATAAATAATGTGGTTCTAGGATTCATTTCCTGATGCTTTGACAGCCAATCAGATTCCAGTTGTCATTTTCTGGTAAATGAAAATAAAAGGTATTATAATGGGCAATATATAGGGCTGTCAATTCTTAGTTTAATAAAATTCGGGGGAAAAAATGTTTTTTTAATAAATCTCCCCATTGAGTCAAAGGTTTAGAAAAGGTATATCGATGGATCCTTTTGACTTTTCCCCAACTTTCCTGATTTGCATACTTACTCCAGGTCAAAAAGTACCGTATTTAGGCCAATGAGTCAAATTATTTTCAGATAGCTGTTACTATTGGAAGGAAAAAACAATCATGGCAGAGCCTGGATGCCCAAATTTGGTTGAGTATGGAGAATAAAGACAGTGATGGAGCACTCAAAGCTTCTCAACTTTCCTCCAAAATAAGGCTCATTACTGGAAAAAATGGTAAAAGCAACCGATTCCTGAGGTTTGAACTGATCACTGGGGCCTTGAGGGCATTAGATCCTCCAGCACTGGCAATACTTTCCTATTGGTCTTCAGGGAAGATTATACAAGTAGCTGAGCAGTGTTCTTATTTAGTGTTATTGTATTCTCTTGTGTATGACAGATTGACCACTCAGTGGAGTGTGGAAGATGAGGAGGAAGCAGCACGGGAGCGTCGTAGAAGAGAGAGACAACAGCAAGAGGGATGTGAAGGACAGTCTCCAGACAACCTAGATGATGAAAACTGCATGCAGACAGATAACCAGTAAGAGTGTGCATAAAATTCACTCTCTGTTCCTTACAATGCTCTAAGGCCAGCCATACACTGTGCAAATTTTGTAGATACCCCCCCCCCCTCCCCAACAATAGTGCTGACAGTGAAATCCCTCCTGCCAAGCTTTTATTTGCCACTTACACTTATGACACTGGCAGGGAAGGGGTTAACATCAGGGGCGATCAATGGGTTAAATGTGTCCCTAGGTGGTGCTTTCTAACTGTGAGGGGAATGGACTTGCTGGATTAACACAGAGACCTGTGTTCCTAAATAGGAGAAACACAGGAGCCCTGTGTTCATCACTGACAGAACAGCGGTGTGCCGTGTTTACATCTGCAGACCGCCGTTCTGTCTTCACGGGAAGCGATCACGGGGCCCACCTGTGACGGCGCACACGGCGCATAGCTGTCTCATAAAGCAATGTGCAGGTACGTCGTTTTCATGGGACAGAGCTGACCTGCCGCAGTATAAGTACGGGGGCTGGTCGGCAAGTGGGTAAAGGACTTACAAAACTTATCTGAAGAGTGCTGTCTTCATTATGATGCTAGATGCAGACTTAAAGTGGAAGTAAACCTTTTCTGTAAACTTGTACCTACAGGTAAGCCTACTTACTTGTAGGTTTTATGAATGTCTCCTAAACCGTGCAGGTTGAGGAGATATTAACACTACATGCAGCCGGTGATCTCACCAGGGCATGCGCTCTGAAGAGACAGTATACCTGTGCTGTCCCTTCAGAGCTCCATCCTGCAGTTCACGACCCCCACACGTATGCGCGGGAGTGATGTGCAGCGCAGGCAATCAGACAGTTGGAGGATGCAAACCCAAAAGGAAGGCCGGGTAAAGATGGAAGCGCCTGTCAGCACTGCAGGGCGTTGTTCTAAGGTAAGTATTTCATAAAGTGCTTGTACGCAATGCTTACTAGCACAATATGCCTTTAAATTGCAAGGTCTAAACAAAAAAAAAAAAGAAAAATTGGTGCGTTTTACTACCGCTTTAAGCCTAGTATGCACTATGGGAAAATCGGACGACCAATCATTAGATTTTTCATAAAAGTGCATATCATGATGTTGTCGGTATGGTATTGACTTGTATGAAAATTTTCGGCCGATAAAGCCAAGCATAGGCAAACGTAGCTACGTACTAGCGTAATAGAAGAAGTGTAGGGTTGTTCTCTGCTTCTGAGCATGCGCATTTTTTTCTATTCAATTATTTCCGTATGATTATTGTACACATTGAACCAAAATTGGACGTTGTGTTAATTTACATTAAAAATTTTCCAGCCTGCAATTTAAGTTTTTGTTGTCCGAAAAGTCGGATATGATCTTCTTATCGTGTGTATGGGCCTTAAGGCTTCTGCAAGGAGAGGGATGCATGGTTTAGAAGTGTGGAGGAGGTGTACTTAGGTTTTCATAGGGCAGTGATGGTGAACCTTGGCACCCCAGATGTTTTGGAACTACATTTCCCATGATGCCCATCTACATTGCAGAGTGCAAGCGCATCATGGGATATGTAGTTCCAAAACATCTAGGGTGCCAAGGTTTGCCATCGCTGTCATAGGGTAACTCAGGGGGGTCAGTTTGAAGGTGGCAATGCCAATCAGTCAAGAAATATAGTAAAATGTAGGCTGCAGTCGCTGGCCTCTCCTGAAAATACTAGGTGTCATGCAGTGGCTTCAAAAATTTTAAGTCGCTGACCCAAAATAAAAATGCAAATCAGGAAATCTCCATTCACTCTGACTTTCTAATCTGTGTGTTTGTTTTGGGTCAGCGACTGTAGGAGGACTGGGCCAGGGGGCAGGGGGGCAATTGCCCCCCCGGCCGCTCTGATGCTCCGTAAAAAGGCTGCACTGCTTCTGCCACAGACATGCCTAAAGGAGCTCGCACATGTGCAGTGGGAAAAACTCTAGCTGCTGTCTTTTAATAACCAGGCACTCACCTGTCCCCCGATCCAGCAGTGCACTCACCCCAGCTGTTTTGTCCCCGTGTCCTCCCTCAGCGGCGCATAAAGATTTTAGCTTTCAAAACATTCATTTGATTTTCTAATGGTTAGTGGGGTCAAATCAATTTGTTTTTATCAGTAGTAACGAGAACATTGGAAGGAGCAGGATGAAAGATTTTTCTCAAACGAAAAAATTCTAACTGTGAATGTGGTTTTTATTTGGGAAAAATCACACATATTGTAATGAAACTGTGATAGCATGCTAAATAGGGCTTATATGCGATGACTGACATTGCATGTGATTCGCAGCGCACTGCTCTGCAAATCACATGCGATGCGAATTCAGCCATACAGATCTGAATTCGGACCAAACTCGCGCAGGTCCCTTTTTTGCCATTGGCTGATACACTGATCAGGATTTGGTCGGCTGCTGGTTTTCCAGCATGCGCATCCGACAGAAGCCAGCCAAACGGCCGGCTTCTGTCTGACAGACCGACATTCACGGCCGGCTTCTGTCTGACAGACCGACATACACACGGGCAGAATGTGGGCCATTTTTTTTTGTCTCCTGACATTCTGCCCATGTGTACAGGACTTAACAGAGATCTAGCTGAAAAGAAATCAGAAGTCAATCAGAACCTGCCTGCCTTGGTGAAGTAACAATCATCTGACAGCGTACGGCCATATGTTTGTTGCTGGACATTTGTTTGGAGATACCAGATCATTTGTTGAGTCTTAAAAAAAAGATTTGCTCATGTTTGGCCAGCTTATCTCAGCCTTGCGGACTTCCAGGAATTGGAAACCTGCAGCTTTTTGTGGTCTTTGAATACTAATCTCTTGTTTGTATTTGTATCAAGTTAAAATGAGATTGCGGAATCATCCTTCCTAGTTTGGGGAATTCTTCTCCCATGTGTTGTCAAGCTGGGAAATGGCTTGTTTGCTATTATTGTGTGCGTGATTGCTTAATCCGCAGCTGCAGTTCCAGGCGGTTGTCTCCAGAAGTTTTCCACGACTTTCTTTCTTTATGAACCAACATACAAGTCCAGATCTTTGAGACTCGATTCACACTAGCGCGACTTGTCAGGCGACTTGTCAGCCTGACAAGTCGCGCTCCCTCGCGGTCCATTGACTGCTACAGGACCCGTTCTAATAGGAGCGACACAAGTCGCTCCGACTTAGAAAAAGGGTCCTGTACTACTTCGGGGCGACCTCGGAGCGACTTGCATTGACTTCCATTATGTGAAGTCCATGCAAGTCGCTCCGAAGTCGTGGTGCATGGGAATGCACAAGTCGCCCCCGAAGTAGTAAGGAGTCGTGCCACCCCAGTGTGAACCGAGAAGTGTATTTCCACTTTGCTTACATTATCCTTGTTACATGTTCTTGTAAACATTTTAAAAAATGCTACCCTTTTTTTTCCTTGCATGATTTCCCTGATATGTAATTTTCAGAAGGGGGCTGTAGATTAGTCCCGGTTCACACATATGAGATGACAGACATTGCATGTAAATCACATGCAAAGTCTGTGCATTGCGAATTCAGCCATACAGATTTTATGGCTGAATTCGCATCACATTCGGACCAAACTCGCACAGGACAGAGGATCGTATGGGTGTTCACACCTATGTGACCTGATTCATGTCCGAATTGACAGCTCACACTGCAGTATGCGAACTGGTCTAGGGGTGTTGTTAACCTTGTATTGACACCCCCAGCGATTCGCATTTGGCAGCGTGAACTGCCTGTGAGTTGAGTGCGATGCGGGAACCCACAGTGGATTCGTAAGGTTCCCGCAATCGCATATGTGTGAACCGGCCCCTAATGTTTAATCTTATTAACCCTGTCTTTACTTGTATTCACACTTCTTCATTATCAGGTGTAAACCATATTTGAACACTGTACCAATAAAGGGTTAAAAAAATGTGAAACCCGCCCTCCTGCACTGTATGTTAATAAGATATAGCTCACCCTGTGTGGGGACACTGTAAGATTGTTGTGACCTTCTTAAGCTTAATAAAAGAAAATAAATACACCACAATTGTGGGTCAGTAAGGCTACATTCACACCTGAGCGTAGCGTTTTTGCGCGTTTTTTTACCGCAATTTTACCGCGATTTTTACCGCGTATTACAGGCGTTTTTACAGGCGTTTTTTGTGCAGGCGTTTTTTGTGCAGGCGTTTTTAGATTGAATAGAGACCAATGGAAAACGCCTGTAATCTGCCCAAAAAGAAGCTCATGTACTTTTTTGAGCGTTGGGCGTTTTGCTCACAGCGTCAAAACGCTCAGATGTGAACAGGGGCCATTGAAATGAATAGGATTTGTCTTGTTGGGCGTTTTGAGAGCTGATCCTAGAGCAGAAAAACTCCCCAAAAACGCCCCAAAACGCCTACATGTGAACGGAGCCTAAGCTGGGATATATTACATTATTATTCTTGAGTTTAGCTATACTTTTGGCTTCGGGAACTTTTTGTGTTTACCAACAAAGATGCCTGAGCGTGGTCAGATTGTCCCTTTACGTCTAGTCCAGGGGTCTTCAAACTATGGCCTTCCAGTTGTTCAGGAACTACAATTCCCATCATGCCTAGTCATGTCTGTGAATGTCAGAGTTTTACAATGCCTCATGGGATGTGTAGTTCCCCAACAGCTGGAGAGCCGTAGTTTAAGGATCCCTGCTCTAGTGTATATGGCCAGCTTTAGACGTGACCATTGGATAGACCAGTGTTTCTCAATCTTTTTTCAGTCAAGGCACCCTTTCAAATGATGGATAGTCTCGAGGTTCCTCATTCTAAAATGTAAAAACTATTCCAATGGTTTTACACGATGCAGCAAAATCAATACACGTAGGACACCCAATGTTAGAGGTGGTTTATTCTTCCAAAGCAAATACACTTTTGCACACTGGTACAGACTAGTATTCCAGTGTTTATCTTCTCTCTCAGTTTTTCTCCATCACTTAGCTAATGAGACCCTAATGCTGAAGAAGAGGGGCAGGAGAGGGTCAAACAAGGATGATATGCAGGCAACTGGCATCCTCCTTATCAACTGATGATGTCATTGGTCGTTGGCAGCTAAAATGTTGTAATGGTGCAAAATGAAAACCCATTGCTTTGTGTAACTAAAGGGCAGGTTTCATCCACCTACTGGCTTGTATACATTTTTTGGGCAATTTCTAGGCATTTTGCCAAGGCACCCCTAAAGAAACATCAAGGCACCCCAGAGTGCCTGGGCACCCTGGTTGAAAAGGGCTGGGGTAGACCTTGTATGAATGCACAGAATTCCCTGTCAATTTTTTGTGTGCTTAGATTGTGAATAAATGTAATGGAAGAACCCAACCCATATGCCCACATCTCCCTGTGGTCATCATATAACTGTTTCTATTTTCTTCTGGCATGCTCTGAAAGTTTACTAGGAGTGCACACCTAGATGGCCAAATCCATTAAAGGCCAAGTTGTAAGACAAGGCCCAGACAGTTCAAGCAACTCTTTACATGTTCATTATGGCCAAAATGCGTGTGTGTGTGTGTATGTGTGTGTATATTCGCAAATACAATTGTTTTAAATGCTACATTTTTAGGATTAGATAAATACGGTCATTGCAACGCAATTTACAATGAAATTCTATGAAAGCTCCACAAATACAGTATGTAAACATACAACCTCAACATACACACATGTAAACAACTACGCCCCCCATATAAAAAGCCAAAAGGAACCCCTACCATAGCAACAAAGCCAAGTCACTTACAGCTAGATAATATTATTCAAAATTCCCATGTAGGGCCTTCATAGCTCTTAGAAAGTAACTTTCCTTGAATTGGTTTGTCCTCACCTTTATATTTCTGAACATCCTGCCAGATGGCAGTAATTCAAAAAGACAGTTTCCAGGTTGGGACGGGTCACTCACTATTTTGCCTGCCCTGCTGACACAATGGGACTTGTAAATTTAATTCAGAGAATTAATCTGCAGCCTACCTTTATTATTTCCTGAAGGGAAGCCTTTTCTGAAAGTGTGCAGTTGGAGTACCAGGCTAAAATGCAGTATGTCAGCACACTCTCAATGGAGGAGGAATAGAAGGATTCCAAGATGTTTTTCCCCAGGCCATGTTTCCTCAGAAGTCTCAAAAACGATAAACTTGGCTGACACTTCTTGGCAACAGCTGTCAAGTTCGATGACCAGGATACATTTTCTAAAAAATGAATACCTAAAACCTTAAAAGCAGATACCCGCTCTACAAATTCTCCTCTGATGTAGAGTGGAATCATGTCACTCATACTCTTCCTAAAATCAATAAATAATTCCTTGGTCTTCCCAGTGTTTAGGGACAAATGTTTTGCCTTATATCACTCTACTAGATTAGCTACCTTTTCCCTGTAATGCTTCTTATCCCCTCCTGTGATGCAACCTACTATGGTGGTATCATCTGCAAATTTGGTGATACAATCACAAGTGTATAGAGAGTAAAGCCTAGCACACACGGGCTGAATGTCGGGGGGCATCGGATGATTCAATAGAAACCGGCCGCCATTCGTCCCGTGTGTACTGCAGCCGGCCAGACAAAAACATGACCGAAAAAAGTCTGCCCATTGCGGTGACTAAAGTGTTCTGGCAGGGGGGCTGTCCCCATGTCAGAACACAATAGCACAGCAGGGGAGATCGCTGTACTAACATTGCATAGTTAGTTCAGCAGCTCCCTCTGAGCTGTCAGTTTATTTTTTGTTCAGCCCTGCTGGGTTAAACGAAAAAAAAACAAAAAACGAATAGTGTGTATAAGGTTTTGTTAAGCTTTATAAGCTTGTCTGAGAATTTTAAAAAAGGGGGCGGAGAGCTGAAGTTACACTCTGCCAAATTCAGTGAGCAGAGCTCTGAGAGCTGATTGGAGGGAAGGGGCACACCTCCCTCTACTCAGAACGCAGGAACAAAGCTAAGGCTGTCAATCATCTGGAGCTCCCTCCCCTGTCACCTTTTTTCTCTTGGTGTCAGGAAAAATCATCATAAGTGATTCATGCTGATAGCAGAGGAACAAAGCAATAGGTAGAAATGGCACTTAGTGTTTTTTTTATGAAATCTTTATTTGGGTTTAAAAATAAAAAATGAAACATAGATCAGCATAACAGGCATAAACATCATGTCCCATAAATCAAAGCATGTTCACAAGACACTTAGTGCTTTTAATTGAGACAGATACACACTATAGCATGATATGCTTTGTTCATATTTAATGTCTGAGGTTTACAACCACTTTAAAGTTTTATGTTATATATAATGTCTGGGTACTCTAACTTCTCTTTCTCTTTGCACCCTCAATTGCTTGATATGGATGACCAATTGTCGAAGCCATACAACAACATGTAATTGTTGTCTTAATTATGGCTTACACATTTCCGGGACAAACCCTACTTTCCTAGACCCCTAAAGAAGATGGTTTGCCCTCTAAATGCGTATTCCATGATTTACATTTAAGGAAGTGATTACCGTATATTCATTGAAGGAGTTTTTTTTTACAAACAAGGTTACTCTTTATTGAAAAACAAGGAGGAAACATACAGAATACAACAAAAAGTGTAGCCAGTGTACATCATCACATAGGAGGGGAAACAGGTTTACAGGTAGAAGAAGCAAGCATTCAGGGGGGGTACCCCAAATAACATGAAATACACAGAAGATACCATAAGCAGAATACAAGAGAGTGTGGGCAAACATGGCAATAAAAATTACACACAAATAGTCTTTAACAATCCAACCAGGGTTGCCAGATTTTCTCATACTTCTGGGGGCAGTTTCTATTGATATAGGTGAGTTTATACATTGGGAGGGCCCCGTTAACCAGGGCCTCCCACAAGGCCGTCGGGGGGGGGGGGGGGAGAGACCTAGCGTAGGACAATCTCCTTCTTAGCATAATAAAGTAGCAGGGAAATCAGTAAGCGAACACCGACCTCCAGAACTCAGCCACCCGTGGGCATGTCCAGAACATGTGGAAGTACAAATCCTCTGCGGTATGACATTTAGGGCAGGTAGCTGATCTTGCAGGGTACACTCTGTGCAGTCTCTGAGGGGTGAAATACACCCTGTGGAGGAACTTTGTTTGGATTAGTTTATCCCTAGACGCTATCACCAATTTGGAACAGTTCCCCAGGCAGTCTTCCCAGTCCTCCCTATTCAGGTCAGGTATGTCCGTGGACCACCGCTGCCAGAGACGCTCCAGCGCAGGTGAGTCCGTGGTCAGCAGGGTAGCATAAATGGCCGATAACGGCTTAGGCAATTCAGGCTGCACCAACACATCTTTCAAACGGTCAGTCTGTAGAACAGGAGTAACAGGGAACTGAGCCCTGATCGCATCGCCTCAGATGCAGATAGCGGAAGCCTATCCTTCGGGGCAAGGCAAACGAGCACTTTAGGTCCAGGAGTGTACGGAGCATCCCAAGGGGCATGATATCCCGAAGCCGTTGTATACCACACCGGGCCCACAGCTGCGGATCAGGAAGCATCCGCAGATGGGGCAGCGAAGGGTTGCCCCACAGAGGATGATAGGTATTGGGTTGGAGAAAATGTGCCTGAGCTGCCGTCCAAATCCGCAGGGTCACTCTAGTGGGGAGAGGGAGGCACATAGCGACCCACATAGCGACCCCGAGCCTCGATAGGCCAGATTACCGAGCCCAGCCAGGGGGCCCAGGAAAGCCGCCTCAAGGCATATTGCCGCAATCGACCGGGAACCCGAGAACCAGCAACGAATGGTTACCAACATGGCCACCCAAAAATACAATCTAAAATTAGGGAGGGCCAAGCCCCCCGAGGTAACCGGGAGTTGCAGAGTAGACCAGGCCAAGCGGAACTGCGCCCCAGCCCAGAGAAAGGAGCCAATACAGCCCTCCAAGTCCCGAAAAAAGGTGCTAGGGATCCACGAAGGGGAGTGACGAAAAACATAAAGGAATTTCGACAAAAAAAAAACATTTTAATGATATTAATTCGGCCCAGGACATTCAGGGGCAAGGTAGCCCAGTCAGCACAGTGTGCATGCAGACGGTTCAAAATCGGTAGAACATTGTTACTAAAGTACGCCTTGAGATCCTCAGTGACTCTGACTCCAAGATATTCAAATTCCTCAACCCACAGCAGAGGGGTAGGAGCCGCCAGGGCCTTGGAATCAGGGTCCAGTGGAAATAGCACGGACTTACCCCAGTTGATCCAAACACCCGAGTAACCACGGTAAGTCTCAAAGATGGTCAGGGCTGCCTGCAAGGAGGAGGCCGCGTCAGCCAGGTACAGGAGAGTGTTGTCCGCATACAGGGACACCTTCTCCTCAAGGGGGCCGATCTGCCAACCCTGCACATCCCCGGAATTACGGAGCAGGATAGCCAGCGGCTCCAGCACCAGGGCAAAGAGCCCCGGCAACAGGGGGCACCCCTCATTGAAGGAGCTTGACAGTTGGTCATCTGTATTCAGAGGATCAAATGAGTATCACCTCAAATGGAACCTTATTTTATGAGCTTTTGTTTTGTACTTTTGGAGGTATAATGAAGTTCACTTTTAGATATCAATTTATACCAATGCACTTTCTATTTATTTTATAGTGCTGTATGTTTCACTGTCCTGTAAAAAAAAAAAAAAAAATTATAATTAATTAAGAAAAAAAAGAGATCTTTCTGTTTTTCTGCAGATGGTCTATCCTAGAAGTGCAGATGTGAATAGTTTTCTATGAAGTCATACTCATGTTTTGTGGTTTTCAGTGTGGGGCTAAAGCCAGCTGGTCCTTGGGAGACGGAGGAGGATGAGGGATTCAGTGACTGGTCTCAGAAACTGGTGCAGAGGAAGCTAAGAGGAGCTGCGCAGGCCGCAGAGGAGCAAGAAGAGCCCAGATTTACAGACGAGGAACAGACAGAGCAGACCAGAGGCACGGAGGAGCTCCATACATACAACACAGAAGCACAGGTGGAGGAAGAAGATGAAGGGACAACCCGCAATGAAGAAGTAGAGGTACTGGAACAACGGAAAACAACTCTGAGGAGGTTTCATTGCTGTAGGGTGACCATACATTTTATTGAGAGTAGTCAGAAATAAAAAGACAACCTAACTTCTCTAAACTGGTTTTAAATTAACAATCTGTCAAACTCTGGTGGTTGAGTGAGGTCTTGCTTGACAGAAGCTCAATTTCCAGCAATTACTTTAGATTATATTTGTGAGTGAGTCCCAGTGGACAAAAATAGTTGATATTAAAAACTGCCACATGCATGGTCAGCTTTAAAGTAGAACTATGAGCAAAACTTTTTTTCAATTTTGGATAGAGAAAGGGAGGGTTATAATCCTTGTCGGATGTGTTTTCGCCATCTGTGTCCCATTGCGGAGATTTTCCTTCACTTCCTGTCCCATAGCCAAACTGGAAGTACTAGGAAATTCCTGCAAATTCAGGGAATTTCTTGCAGACCCATAGGTCACCAGAACTAGTGTCCCCATTGGAAGATTTCCCCTCTATTACTTTTCTGGGGACAACCCAAAATTTAGGGTTTTCTTTTAGTTTCACTTTCAATGAAAATGGTAAACAGCAGAAATAAAAAGGGGGAATCTCCTTACGGGGGCACA
This sequence comes from Pelophylax lessonae, assembly GCF_965119305.1. Taxonomy (NCBI): domain Eukaryota; kingdom Metazoa; phylum Chordata; class Amphibia; order Anura; family Ranidae; genus Pelophylax; species Pelophylax lessonae. The sequence goes on from NC_138777.1 coordinate 76,769,722, forward strand.
GAAAGCAATAAAAACTGACAGGGGATCTAATCTCTCTCCACTCTATCTAAAACTTAAAAAAAGTTTTGCCTTTAGTTATACAGTAAAACCTTGGATTGCGAGCATAATTCGTTCTGGAAACATGCTTGTAATCCAAAGCACTCTTATATCAAAGCGAATTTCCCCATAAGAAATAATGGAAACTCAGATGATTCGTTCCACAAGTCCTTCAGTTTATAGTCTATATACAAAGATTATAGCAATGTGATAGGTTGTGTAACCATAAAATGTCTATCCACAATATGCAGCCTTTCCAAGGGGATTAGAAGCCAAATCTAGCAGAGCTACATAATATAAGAGAGATGAGAGGCACCTCTAAGTGTAGCAATATGGTTACATTTAAGGTTCAACATTTAGCAACTCACATGGTTAATGATTAAAATAGGCACATCTAAGGATGCAGGCATCCGGGGTAAAGCTGTCCACATAGACCATCTTCTAAACCACCGGCTCTCACCACTGTCAGTCTGCAATCCTGACCGGTAAGAATAGCCTGCAGTAGAGTGATCTGAAAGTGAGGCTTTGAATCACTCATGGAGTGCAGCGGGGAATGGATGATGAAGATGGCTGTGCACAGGATGGTCTATGTGGACAGCTTTACCCCAGATGCCTGCATACTTAGATGTGCCTGTTTTAATCATCAACCATGTGAGTTGCTAAATGCACTTTAGAGGCTCCTCTCTTCTTTTTTTATACATGATGCTACTTGTATATCAAGACATCGCTTGTATATCAAGTCAAAATTGATTTAAAAAATTTGCTTGTCTTGCAAAGCGCTCTCAAACCAAGTTACTCTCAAACCAAGGTTTTACTGTACTTTAGGTTGATTCGTATGCACAACACGACAGTGCCAACAGAGTAGAAGGATGAAGGATGGTGTCAGATGTCACTCTACTTTGATTAGAAAGGTATTCTAACCTGTCTGATCAATCCTTACCCTCTGTGAATGTGCAGGCCTTAAGCAGCCCATAGATTATGCGATTTTCTTTCATGGTAGAAGGAAATAAAATTACCCCATCAACACGGACTCCCTCAGCGCTATTGTGCTCTGCTGGCAGGGAGCCTTTTTGGTTGGCAGAGCACAATGATTATGGCTAGCAACTATAGTTAGGGCCGGATAAGGGATGGGCAGGAGGGCTGGCTGCCTTGGGCGCAATGGTTTACTGTAGGGATGGGGGCACCATTCATCTGTTCCAAGGCTGACATGGCAGCTCCAAGGCAGTGATTTTGACAAGAGAGTGATTGGGTGTAGGTTCCCCTAAGCTTGCACATCATGGGGGGGGGGGCGCCATTTGGCATCTTTGCCCTATGCGCTGGATGACCTTGTCCTGGCACTATATAGTCACAGTCGCATGTAAAATAAATCAGACAGGCTGGTTGTACTCAAGTGGGCTGACGGATCAACTTCAGCCTACCCATAGATGGATCAAATCTCGACCGGTCCCTGCTGAACCAAACAATATTTGATCCATCTATGGCCCACATAGATGGATATGCCATTAACAATTAATTGGCACCCCCTATGTGTCTCGCGAGGGCAGTGCTTCCCATGTGATGAGGGAAATGCACACAGAAGAGTAAAGAACGAGAAGCCCAAAATGTTATTTTGTATACAGTATTAAAAAAAAATTTGAAGGTCTTGTGAGATACAATGTTACCAGTATTTATAGTAAACATTGTAACTTTTGGAACTGTGTTATGAACCAAACTACCTTTGAATTCAGCTGTAATGAAAGCATTGCTCCCATGCACTGTGTTTATTTTATGTTTGTAGTAAAGATTTACACAAGACAAGTAGAGTATAAATAACGGCAATCTGGTGCTTCACACAGGCGACGGACAAGAATTTGCGTATATATATTTAACTATATTTGTAGGGTTGTGTAGAGACTTTGGGCACATTGGCCTGGTTGTTGGTATCTCAGCATGATCAAAATGGAAAAGTGTAGTGCTAATTGATAAACATATATAAAAGCACAATACACGTTAGGAGGGGAACCCTTGGGGGAATCAAAAATGGAGAAGGATCTGGGAGTCTTGGTTGATGATAGACTAGGCAACAGCATGCAATGTCAAGCGGCAGCTGCCAAAGCCAACAGAATATTAGCATGCATAAGGAAAGGGATGTATTCCAGAGATAAGACTATAATCCTTCCACTTTATAAAACTCTGGTCCGACCGCATCTGGAGTATTCTGTCCAGTTCTGGTCGCCAGTCCTCAGGAGGGATGTGTCGGAGCTGGAGAGAGTACAGAGAAGGGCAACTAAACTGATTAGGGGATTGGAGGACCTTAACTATGAAGAGCGGCTGCAATGGCTCGATTTATTCTCCCTGGAGAAGAGACGCCTGAGGGGGGACATGATAGCAATTTATAAAGATCTCAATGGGGATCTCAGCTTAGAAAAAAAGCTGTTCATTCGAAGGGATTGCATGAGGACAAGAGGGCATACCATGCGATTAGAGGAGAAGCGTTTTAACCTCAGGCAACGAGGGGGGTTCTTTACTGTGAGGGCTACAAGATTGTGGAATTCTGCTGGAAGTATGGTGGCTTTCAAAAGACTCTTAGACTTACATCTCAAGGATCAGGACATTAAGGGCTATGTGAGATGATTACAGCCACACAGGTTGGATGGACTATTGTCTTTATTCAACCTCACCTACTATGTAACTATGTAATGTAATATATATATATAAAATATATATGAAAATGTGAACGTTCATAATAAGGTCCACATAATTATGACAAAAATAATCCAAAAGATAGAGGAAGTCCCCATTTCAACATAGTGCTCAAGTGAAGATATTTAAGAATCAGAATCCCAAACATAAATATCCAGATGTCAGTGGTCACCAGTGTGACAAGCCCACCACCACAGATGTAGAAGTTATGCTTACCAGAGGTATTGGATCCAGGTACCATATAGTAAATGGGTCATACAAGCAGGAATGGTTAACCACGATATATGGAATGCTGGTAGCTTAGAGATCATCAACTGGAATAGCCATAGATGTGTCACCACACTCTGATGAAGATGGACTTCGTCTTAGCTGTACTGTGTCTCCCGGTTTAGATCAGTATGTAAAGACAAGCCAAATGGTCGCAAATAGTGTAAAACCATTTAAAATACATCTATTTAAAAAGTACAGAACACTTACAGAAATCTGCAGGTATACAGCTCGTGTAACATGGAATGATTACATGCGAAATTGGAGTACCCTGACACGTTTCGTCATATATGACATGCTCATACGCCTAGTATCTCAGCATGTACTGTGACCTGTTCCCTCTGATCTGACAAGTTGATGTACTTTGGCACACCTACCCTAATACCCAAAGTATATATCGGTATATATTGATCATAATCAAAGCTTGCCCTAAAATAGTATTTATGAGAGTTTATTTCCACTTTGGTAGATGTCTCCCTGTCTTTAAGGAAGCACTTGCTTGTCTATGAGAAGGTTTATGCTAAGTCTACCATTGCATATTCAGTGTTCCTCTGCTTAAGTCAGTACAATGCTTAGTAAATAAAGAAAAAAAGAACAGATATTGTTTCTAGCAAAGCCTTTGTATGCATCCTCTCCAGACAGTGTTAAAAGGACAGTCAGACAATATCAGATAATACTGTAAGTAGAGGTCGTGTATTTTTCCCAACACAATCCCTGCAATGTTTGCTCGGGTGTTGCAAACACGGACAATCACACAGAACAGAAGCAAACACACATAACACTCACACGGCCAGCAACAAAGAATTTTGTCTAAATCACCAAAACACTGGACACCATTCAGATCTATCCAAATAATCAGACATTTACACGGATCAGCCATAACTTTATGACCACCCACCTGATATTGAGTAGGCCCCCCTTTTGCTGTCAAAACAGCCCTGACTTGTAGAGCCATGAGGCATTGAGGAACCACAAGACAAAGCAGCCCACTGTCTCCACCGGCTTGCCTTCTTCCAATGGTGCATCCTGGTGCCATCTTTTCCCCAGGTTAGCAACTCACATGTATCTGCCTGATCACAAGATTTATCAGACCAGGCCATCTTCTTGTATTGCTCTGTGGTTCAGTTCTGATGCTCACATGTCCATTGTAGGTGTTTTTTGCTGTGGACACGGGTCAACTTTGGCACCCTTACCAGTCTGCGGCTACGTATCCCCATACAAAACAAACTGAAATGCACTGTGTTCTGACACCTTTCTATCAGAACCATCATTAGACCTCATTCACACCATGGCGCATTCTGTAAAGACACAAAAAAAACAATTGTTCACTATCTTCCCTGTTCACACCACAACACTGGTATCATTGGCTGACAGTTGATCACGTGGTAAGGGGCCGGTACCAGCCCCTTACTCAGATCTGTGGTCAGCCGAGCTCATGGACTCGCTGATTACAGAGCCAGCCGCGCGTGCTCCGCCGGTAGCGCGCAGGCAGCTCATGCACAGGAGGACATACATGGACGCCCTCCCAGCAATTAAGGTCCGTGCTGTAGCCGTCTTTCGGCTATAGCGTGGACGGGAAGTAGCTAATCAGTACCTTTTTTTGGAGTAAAATACAATACAAATAAATTACATCACTTCAGGATTTTTATTCTGTCGTACGAGAATTTTGGTATTTTAGTAATCTGTTTGTTTTCGATATGAAGACTAGCATGCAAAAAAAAATGGATGATTTTTTTGTCTGATAATCTCATTGTGTGTCCTAGGCTTAACTGACATTCATACATACACATGCTAGGGACAGCTTAGATGGGAGCCAATTAACCTACCAGCATGAATTTAGAGTGTGGGAGGAAACCCATGCAGGGAGAACATGCAAACTCCCTGATGCTACTAGGTGGGAGCACTAACATCTTAGCCACTGTGCTGCCCATTTACATTTATCTGTTTTTTTCCCTTTAACAGGTAAATGATGAAGCAGAACTCTGCACAGAAGAGACAGAAGTCATCTCTTCCAGCCAATGGGAAACAAGGTACAATTAATATCTTAGATATCATGAAAAATGTAGAACACAATAAATGGATCCATTCTATACAACCAATCTTATCTTACATTTCAGTATGAAACTTATATTAGGATCAAAACACAGTACAGCGTTCTAAATCCGATGGTATCTACGCGTTTCACTACCTTTACAAATAAAAAAAAAAATAATTCCCCCCTTATTTTAGGATGATAGGTAGAACCCCATAAATCATTCCTTTTAGCCCACCTTACTATAAACTGTCTGCACTATATTTAGTTCCTCCCTGATATAGAGGGTATGGCGTAGCTCTGACATATTGTGTAGATATAGAAACTGGTTCTTGCTATTGATGTGGTTTCCCATTCTATGGAGGATGGACCAAAGGGACAGTTTGCATATGAAAAACTGATTAATGACAATTTGCATGGTGTTATTCCAGAGAAATAATTAAGGATTACAGACCACCGAGTCCAAGAGTTCCCGAAAAAGAGTCTGAAGAACAAGAGGAAGAAGAAGCGAGATATGAGCCTGCTAGGCATCAGGTAAATTTCTAGGTGCTTGTTCACATGTGCAGCTTTTATTGCTGCCCCTCTGGAAAGTGATTAGCGGAGGGTTGCTTTTCAGAGGGCATTTGTCAGGCAGTGATGGGGCAATATGTTGCCTCCTCATTGACTGTTTAAACTCTTAAAATGTTGACCCACCACCAGCTCAGCCACTTTCACTACCACCCACAGAATGCAACATGCTGTATCATTTTTAGGGCAGCTGTGACGTGTACAGCCCTAAGTGGCTGCAATTTTGTGTTTTCGTGGGTGGTAAAACCCCAGCTCAATCACCTGCTTTTATACCCCCTGGCTGCCTGTGGAAACAGGCCCATGTCATTCAATGTGAACTCCACACAATAACAGAAGTCAATAAACCGCAATTACTGATCCCCTGATGAAGTCACGTGTTTGGTGACGTACCGCTTAGTGCGGGGCTGATTATGTCCATTCGCACGCCCGGAAGTTTGCAAGCCGCCATCTTGTGAGTGGCTGGAGACCAGTGATCATAAAAGGGAAAGGAGCTAATATACTGTAGTGGATCAGTTACACACTGTTTAATGTGCGTTTTTAATTTTATTGAAAAAAAATACTGGTGGGAAGTGGTTTTTACGCTATAAGGATCTGTTTTGTCTGAGCTTTGGAAAAAGAATAAGTCACGAGAAGGATGGAGATGGATTGTATTCCAGAGGGATTCCTGCTGTGGAGAATACCTGTGGATACTATTATAGTAATAGAAGGACACTATTATAATAATTTTGGTTGTATTGCACTATTATTATTATGCATTGTAGAGTTCCCATTGAATCGCATAAGTGGTATGAGAAAGCGCTGCACTTAGATAATGTTTTACCTCCTGTATTAGAGTGCCCCCACTCTGGATGAAGGAGGACAGAAGGTACAGCAGACATCAGCAGTTCTGACAGTCTGTCAATCACAGCCAGTGAGAAGATAGAGGGGCGGGGCCAAGCCGTGGCTCTGTGCCTGAATGGATAGGCCAAGCAGCGACTTGGGAGCGAGCTTACTCAGGTGCCCCCACAGCAAGCTGTTTCCTGTGGGGGAACTGGGCAAGTTGGCAGGAGGGAGCCAGGAGCACTGGCAGGGGACCCGAAATGAAGAGGATCAGAGCTGCTCTGTGCAAAACCACTGCACAGAGCAGGTAAGCATAACATGTTTGTTATTTAAAAAAAAAAAAAAACTTGATTTTAATATCACTTTAAAAAGACACTTTCAGTGCCAATTCGCACTTATGCGATGCGGGAACCCTGCAAATCCACTGCGGGTCCACACATAGCACTCGACTCGCAGGCAGTTCACACTACCATATGCGAACTGCTGGGGGTGTCAATACAAAGTTAATGACACCTCCAGATCAGTTCGCATATCGCAGTGCGAACTGTAATTTCGGACATGAATTGGATCGCATAGGTGTGAACACCCATGCGATTTGATTCTGGTGCGGACCCCAAAAAAGGGGTCCTGTGTGATTTTGGTTCGAATGCAGTGCGATCTCAGCCATACAATCTGTAGGGCTGAATTTTCAACACACAGATATCGCACGTGATTTCCAGAGCAGTGCACTGACTAGGGATCGACCGATTAGAGGGCCGATATATCAGAATCGGCCCCTGAAGATACCAATATTGCAGATATTTCAGGAAAGTGCTTGTCCCGGAGTGATGCCTGCAGCTAGAGGCATCACCCCGGTACGGGCGTCCATAGCCGACGGTCGGCTGTCTTGTAATGACAACCGATGCTGCTGAGAAGCTGCTCGGCTGTCATTACAAGGAGCTGGAGGGGACGCCCCCCCTCCCTTCCGCCGCCTTCCGTGGTTGGCATCACTACTTGCACGGCCGCCGAAGACCCGATCAAAACCGCATTTGGCTCTGATCAGGTCTCCATGTACTCGGCGCCAAATTCATAAAAATGACAGCATTAAAAACAGCCTTTTGAATGAGTCTTTTAGACCCCCCAGATCCCTCCACAACAGTACCTGTCTAGTAAAAAAAATAAAAAAATATTTTTTTTTTAACCGGTTGCCGACCGCCGCACGATTATATACTGCGGCGGTCAGCCCCGGCCAGGCAGAGTGACGTATGGATACGTCACTCGCCTGTCACTGACTTGCGAGCCAATTGCGGGCGGGCGCGCGCCCGCCGAGGCGCTCACCCGCCGCGGCTCGTTCACAGACAAGTCAGTGCGTGTGACCGGCGGACTTGCTGTCCGCCGGTCACACTACGATCGCTCCGGTGAAGGGAGAAAGGCGGAGCGGCTTATATAAACAAGCCGCCGTCATTCTCCCTGGTGTAAAAATGAAGATCAGACGGTTCTACTATGTAGGACCGTTGATCTTTGTTTTTACACCAATAGCAATGTCCCTGCACAGTTAGAATCACGCCCCTAGGACACACTTAACCCCTCCCTGTCCAATAAAGTTAACCCCTTCCCTGCCAGTGTCATTTTTGCAGTAACAGTGCATATGTATAGCACTGATTACTGCAGTAATGTCACTGGTACCCCCAAAAGTGTAAAAAATGTCAGTCAAGGGTCTGATCTGTCCGCCGCAATGTCGCAGTACCGAAAAAAAAATCGCAGATTGCCGCCATTATGCGTTAAAAAAAAAAACACCAAAAATGACAAAAATCTTTCCCTTTGTTAGTAAACGCGATAACTTTTGCACAAACCAATCAAAATACGCTTTTTGCAATTTTTTTTACCAAACATATGTAGCATAAAACAAATTGGCCAAAAATGTTAAAAAAATTTTGATTTTTAAATTTTTTTGGGGGGGAATTTCATATAAAAAAAAGTGTGTTATTTTTGCAAAATTGACGCTCTTTTTTTGTTTATAGCGCATGATCAAAAAATCGCACAGGTGATGAAATACCACCAAAAGAAAGCTCTGTTTGTGGGGAAAAAAAAGGACATCAAATTCGTTTAGGTACAGCGTCGCACGACCGCGCAATTGTCCGTTAAAGTCACGCAGTAAAAAATCGCAAAAAACCCCCTGGTCTTTTAGCAGCCAAATCCTCCGGGTTTAGGTGGTTAAATGTCCAAAAATATCAGCTAATGTCGGCCGATAACGATATCCGATGACTAAAATATTGGTATGGATATCGGCATTAAAAAAACGATATCGGTCGATCACTAGCGTTGACATTGCATATGTGTGAACCGGCACTTATGCATCTCAGCTTCCACATGTTTCCTTTTTTTTTTTTTTTTTTTTGCTTTGGGCAGGTTGGTAGGCGCTGTCAAAAACCTTTATAATGAACTACGATGTATGAGAAAATGGACATGATCTTTTATGGCCAACACATGTCAATGCAGTAAATGTACGAGGTGTGACAATTTAATTCCCGACGGCATAGCACTATGGTGGTCACACTCGATTGTGTTCTGACATGTTCCAACTTGCACTCGCCTAGGTCCTAGACCAGTTTACTCTTTACAGGGTAGAGGAAGAAATAACAGGTGTGTGCATTGCGCTGTTGGCGGAGACAGGAATCTGGAGAAGCAGACTAACATCGAATTTGGATAGAGTGCGAATTCTCGCACGTTTATGCTGTTTTTTTTTTTTGATCACAAGGGAACAATTCACATTCAACCGGCATTGTTACTTGGAAATTCTGAAAATGGTAATCTGTTCAGAGGGAAACACAAGATCTCTGGCCTTACAAGTAGATTCTCCACCGTGACAATCCTCCTGCACATTTTTTTTTTTTTTTTTACAGTCCCTTCCAGGAATTAAATTGTCACATTTCTTAGGTGAACTAGGCCCGGCTATATACAGTTTGAATCTCGGCCACCTTAGCAGGAACCGGCTGAGATTTGAACCATTAATGGGCAGGCTGAATGTACCAAGTTGATCTATTGATCAGCTTGGGTACATCCAGCCTGCCAGATTATTGGTTGTCGTTGATTTAATAAAAATACAGTGGGTACGGAAAGTATTCAGACGCCCTTACATTTTTCACTCTTTGTTATATTGCAGCCATTTGCTAAAATCATTTAGGTTCATTCTTCTTCCTCATGAATGTACACATAGCACCCCGTACTGACAGAAAAACACAGAATTGTTGACATTGTTGCAGATTTATTAAAAAAGAAAAACTGAAATATCACATGGTCCTAAGTATTCAGACCCTTTGCTCAGTATTTAGTAGAAGCCCCCTTTTGATCTAATACAGCCAGGAGTCTTTTTGGGAAAGATGCAACAAGTCTTTCACACCTGGATTTGGGGATCCTCTGCCATTCCCCCTTGCAGATCCTCTCCAGTTCTGTCAGGTTGGATTGTAAACGTTGGTGGACAGCCATTTTTAGGTCTCTCCAGAGATGCTCAATTGGGTTTAAGTCAGGGCTCTGGCTGGGCCATTCAAGAACAGTCACGGAGTTGTTGTGAAGCCACTCCTTCGTTATTTTAGCTGTGTGCTTAGGGTCATTGTCTTGTTGGAAGGTAAACCTTTGGCCCAGTCTGAGGTCCAGAGCACTCTGGAGAAAGTTTTTGTCCAGGATATCCCTGTACTTGGCCGCATTCATCTTTCCCTCGATTGCAACCAGTCGTCCTGTCCCTGCAGCTGAAAAACACCCCCACAGCATGATGCTGCCACCACCATGCTTCACTGTTGGGACTGTATTGGACAGGTGATGAGCAGTGCCTGGTTTTCTCCACACATACCGCTTAGAATTAAGGCCAAAAAGTTCTATTTTGGTCTCATCAGACCAGAGAATCTTATGTATCACCATCTTGGAGTCCTTCAGGTGTTTTTTAGCAAACTCCATGCGGGCTTTCATGTGTCTTACACTGAGGAGAGGCTTCCGTCGGGCCACTCTGCCATAGGGCCCCGACTGGTGGAGGGCTGCAGTGATGGTTGACTTTCTACAACTTTCTCCCATCTCCTGACTGCATCTCTGGAGCTTAGCCACAGTGATCTTTGGGTTCTTCTTTACCTCTCTCACCAAGGCTCTTCTCCCCCGATAGCTCAGTTTGGCCGGACGGCCAGCTCTAGGAAGGGTTCTGGTCGTCCCAAACGTCTTCCATTTGAGGATTATGGAGGCCACTGTGCTCTTAGGAACCTTAAGTGCAGCAGAAATCTTATTGTAACCTTGGCCAGATCTGTGCCTTGCCACAATTCTGTCTCTGAGCTCTTCAGGCAGTTCCTTTGACCTAATGATTCTCATTTGCTCTGACATGCATTGTGATCTGGAAGGTCTTATATAGACAGGTGTGTGGCTTTCCAAATCAAGTCCAATCAGTATAATCAAACATAGCTGGACTCAAATGAAGGTGTAGAACCATCTCAAGGATGATCAGAAGAAATGGAAAGCAGCTGAGTTAAATATATGAATGTCACAGCATAGGGTCTGAATACTTAGGACCATGTGATATTTCAGTTTTTCTTTTTTAATAAATCTGCAACAATGTCAACAATTCTGTGTTTTTCTGTCAGTATGGGGTGCTATGTGTACATTCATGAGGAAGAAGAATGAACCTAAATGATTTTAGCAAATGGCTGCAATATAACAAAGAGTGAAAAATTTAAGGGGGTCTGAATACTTTCCGTACCCACTGTAATTCCAGCCTGCCAGATTCTCTTATGATTACCGCTTGGGGCTGCTATAGCTGCTAGCGGTAATCACTGTCTTCTCCCGCGGGGGCTGCTTCCCTCGCCCACTCCCCCGCTGGAAGCAGACAATTGCTCGGCAGGAGGGATTCCTCTGTCAGCACTGTCTGATGGAGGAATTGTGAGAATTTCTTACCTGCAACCCATAGCAGCAGGAAAGAAATGTTCACCATGTATTGGCTGTCTAATGATTAATTTTTAATAGGAAACCTCTGCCCATTTTCAGGCAGTAAAACACATTTTTCTGCCTAAGTATGTATTTCAAATATAAATCAAATTCTCTCCTATCTGGTTGGTTCAGATCTATGTGCTACAGTTTAGCTTGTTGTTATTCATTCAAACCTACACGCATTTATTACCACACACACTACAATAGACACACTTAATTGTGAATGGTCCTCAGTGGTACCTTACAGTAAAACCTCGGTTTGAGAGTAACTTGGTTTGAGAGCGCAAGACAAGCACATTTTTTAAATACATTTTGACTTCATAAACAAGCAATGTCTTGATATACAAGTAGCGTCATGTCACAACTTGGTATAAAAGAGAAGAGAGGCGCCTCTAAGTGTAGCAATATGGTTACATTTTATGAAGGTACAACATTTAACAACTCACATGGTTGATGAATAAAACAGGCACATCTACGTATGCAGGCATCCGGGGTAAAGCTGTCCACATAGACCATCCTCCGCACTGCCATGGATGTCATTCCTTCCACGCTGCACTCCCCAATGCTTCAAGCCTCGCTTTCAGATCGCTCTACTGCAGGGTAATCTTGCCGGTCACAACTGCAGACTGATGGCAGTGAGAGCCAATGGTGAGGAGGACGGTCTGTGGACAGCTTTAACCCGGATGCCAGCATACTTAGATGTGCATCTTTTATTTATCAACCATGTGAGTTGCTAAATGTTGTACCTTCTTTAAATGTAACCATATTGCTACACTTAGAGGCGCCACTCTTCTCTGTTGCTCCTGCTGGATTTTGCTTCTAATCCCCTTGTGGAGGCGCCATTTGTGGATGGGCATTTTATGGTTACACAACCTATCACATTGCTATAATCTTTTTATATGGACTATAAACTGAAGGATTTATGAATAAATGGCTGTGGAACGAATCATCTGAGTTTCCATTATTTCTTATGGGGAAATTCGATTTGATATAAGAGTGCTTTGGATTACAAGCATGTTTCCGGAACGAATTATGCTCGCAATCCAAGGTTTTACTGTATATTTATTGGACAGGGAACTTGGAAAGAATTGCTGCAAGAGTTACACAAAGAACAAAAAAAGATTGATGTAGTATACATATGAATATTTACTACCCTGTTTATTTTGGGCACCATGTACAGGTAGAGGAGTACCAGGAACGGTGGGCAACAGAAGAAGTGGAAAGCCGGAGACGGTCAGTGAGCAGTGATGGAGAGGAAGGAGATGGCACCATCACAGTGAAGGTGATTTTATAAAGCTTTAGCTCTCCTACATTTTCCTAGTGGGAACCTATGTGCCTGTGATTGGTTTCACAGAAAAATGTCCACACTAATCAAAACCTGTTTAGCTCAGAGAAATCTGATTGATCTACCTGAAACAATTATGGGATTGTTTTAAGTTGTTGATGCCTCCAGCAAGAAACTTTGGTCCTCCTTAACCACTTGACCTCTGGGAGGTTTATCCCTCCTTCATGACATGCCCAGGCCATTTTTTGCTATTCAGCACTGCGTTACTTTAACTGACAATTGCCCGGTCATGCAACGCTGCACACAAATGAAATTCATGTCATTGTTTTCCCACAAATAGAGCTTTCTTTTGGTGGTATTTGATCATCACTTGTTTTTGTTTTTTTTTTTTGCGCTATAAATAAAAAAACTTTTGAAAAAAAAAAAAACAGTATTTTTTACTTTCTGCTATAAATCATATCCAATAAAAAAAATGTAATTTAAATTTTTTCATAAATTTATGCCAATATGTTTTCTGCTACAAAACCTTTTAGCTTTAGAACATAGGTGTGGGCAGCCTATTGCATTAGGGTGTGCACCCCAAAGCTCGAACATGCCTTTCTCTGCAGCCTCAGCTGCACTGGACAGGGAATAGGAAGTGCTGTGTACTGAGCGGCTTCCTGTTCATTCACAAACCGAAGCATAGTAAACACAGTTTACTATGCTGCAGTTATGAATGAATTTAGAAAACAAAGGCACTGGTAAATGACATATTTACTAGCCCCTTCCCCCACTCTCCATCCTGAAACAGGGTGAAGGGGAGGAGAGAATCCAGCAGCACTGAGGGTTGGGGGGGGGGGATTAAGCACAGCACGTAGTGATTAGGGCGGGCACAGGCACACCTGGCACACCCCCTGTGCACGCCTATGCTTTAAAACCTGTTTAACTAAACCCTCTATCTCAGGTTATTTTTTGCTGCCTTTATCCCATTTGGAAGATTCACCTCCACTTCCTATCCTGCAGATGCAGCAAGAAATGAGAGGAAATCTTTCCAAAGTAAAGAGAATATTAAGCAGAGTTTACACACATCGTCGTTTTTCTTTTAACCAGCAGGTTGAACAGAAAAAAAAAAACCTCACAGATCCCTAAACCCACAATGCTTGTGTGGATCTCTCCCACTGCTCTATTGTATTTTGACCCCCCCCCCCCCCATCAGAATACACAGATCAGCTCTGCAGTCATTGGCTGCAGCAGCTGATCAGATGCTGTTTTTCCAGCAGGACCATTCAATAGAAGCTGGTCATTAGACTGGCTTTTGGTGAACAGAAAAAACACTACACACTGCAGATGAACTGGCCAAATTTAGATGCGTGTGTGTCCAGCTATAGTGAGCTGTCATAGGGACAGGTGTCCGAAATGTTCTACTTTTCAGCCAGTGTGTGCTGTGAATGCTGTCTACCCCCTGTGGGGAGAGCCTTTTGGTGAGTGCAATAAAAGAGAGGGAGCAACGTGGAAGCACCAGCACAACGCAAGATCTTATGAAAATATACACAGTTGTTGAAGCGCTATATTTAGACTTATTTGGACTAAGTGGCGGTTCACACTATAGCAATGTAAGACATTGCATGTGATTCGCACTGCACTGCTCTGCAAATCACATGCGATGTCTGTGCGATGCAAAGTCAGCCATACAGATTGTATGGCTAAATTCGCATTGCATTCGGACCAAAGTCGTGCAGGACCCTTTTTCCGGTCCGCACCAGAATCGTGTGAACACCTATGCGATCCGATTCCTGTCTGAATTGACAGTTCGCACTGTAATATGCAAACTAATCTAGGGGTGTTGTTAACTTTGTATTGACACTTCCAGCAGTTTGCATAGGGCAGTGTGAACTGCCTGCGAGTCGGGTGTGATCCAGGAACCCACAGTGGATTCCCAAGGTTCCCGCATCACTCCAATGGGAACCGCACTAATATGAAGCACCAGTCACTTTATTCTGTCAACCAAATCATTTATAAATTTATTATATTGCTAAGTTTATAGCAACTCATCGCTTTGCATTTATATTTCAGCACTTATCACTTTTTCATTCAATGATTTATTCCTTTTTGAATTTACTTATTCTTGTGTCTATATTAATTGGCAATACACTTATATTAGTGATCGACCAATATCGTTTTTTTATTGCCGATACCGATATTTTGGTCATCGCATGACGGTATCGCCCGATATTGGCCGATATTTTCGAACATTTAAAAAAATATTTTCTTTTTTTTTTATTTATTTATAATTTTTTTCACAGGTACTCTTGCGGAGGGATCTGGGGGTCTAAAAGACCCCAAACCCCTCCTCTGCACTTAAAAGCATTCAAAATGCCAAGTTTGGCTGTTTTAAATGCTGTATTTTTTTTTAATTTGGCGCCGAGTACCCGGAAGTGATGTCATGAAATCACTTCTGGGTTTTTACACGAATGCGGCTTTGATCGGGTCTTCTCTTCGGCGGCTGTGCAAGATGGTTGCCCCAGTCTCCCGGTGGGACGGGAGACCCGGGCGAGCCGCGGAAGGCGGCGGGAGTGGGCGGACGTCCCCTCCCACTCCTTGTAATGACAGCCAAGCTGCTTCTCGCATTGGTTGTCATTACAAGACAGCCGACTGTCAGCTATGGATGCCGGTACCGGGGTAATGCCTCTAGCTGCAGACATCACTCCAGTACAAGCACTTTCCCTAAATATCGGCATTCGGCAATGTCGGTCACCTTGTTGGCCGATTCCGATATATCGGAGAAAGTGCAGATCGGCCCTCGATATATCGGCTTTGCCAATAATCGGTCGAGCTCTAATTTATATATTCTTATTTTATTTTTGGAGGATACTTTTGCACATGCATGAATTGCAGGATTTTAATTTTAACACTAATTTATAAATAGAAACACTTGTCACGTTCTTTGTTTACTCAACATTTTGATTGATGTGCGTCTCTAAGCTACACACAATCATTTTAGGGTTTTTTTTTTTTCACATATATTTATTTTTGTGAACACATGATCAATTAAATGGATCAATAGGCTTCAATTTACATTTTTTTTCACCCAATCACAACTTACCTTTATAAAGCAGTGCCACACCCACTTTCCATTTACTAATAAACTGTGACTCTGGCCTGGTGGTTGTACAAGTGGAGACAGCAGCTTTTCTGCCCATGTGTACTGGAATCCAAATATTCAACCATAGCGCGCAGCTGTTCTATTTATTTATGTCATCTGAAATGGAGGATTCTACCTTTCTTCTTACTCAGGTGACAACTTCAACATTTCCCATCACTTTTTGTCTAAGTAAGACCATGCTCCCCAATACACATAGAGGGGTGACTCTTCTCAACGGGGACACAGAGAGCAATGAAAATTTGATAGAGGGTGTAACCCTTTCCCAGTCTATCCAAAACGAACTAAACAAATGTTCCATTTACCTTCACTTTAAAAGCAATTTGTAATCTAGAACAGAAGCAGCTGGGTAAATCCCATGATGAAAAAGGATCTGGGAATGATTAGCATGTGTTCGGTATGTTCAGTATCAACAAGTATGTTTCAGTTTTGAGTATTCCTGCAGGTAGAGCCCATTGAGTGCCGGTTCACACTAGTGCGATGCCAGACATTGCATGTGATTCGCACTGCATTGCTGTGCAGATCACATGCGATGTCTGTGCGATGCAATTTCAGCCATACAAACTGGACTTTTTTTTTTTTTTTTTTTTTTTTTTTTTTTTTTTTGTATTCGCACTAGAATCGGACCGCATGGGTGTTCACACCTATGCGATACGATTCCTGCACCAATCTTAGTGCCGGTTCACAATAGTGCAATGCCTGACATCGCAGGTGATTCACACTGTATTGCTGTCCAGCTCACATGCAATGTCTGTGCAGTATGATTTCAGCCACACAAACTGGTTGAAATTACATTGTATTTGCACCAAAATGGTGCAGGACCCCCTTTTTTTTTTTTTTTTTTGGTTTGCACTGGAATCGCATGGGTGTTAAGTGCTAAAACACCTATGCGATGTGATTTGTGCACCATTTGCACTGTGATCTGCGAACCAATCTGGGGTTGTCATTCATTTATACATTGAAACCCCTAGCGATTGGCAGATCTCAGTGTGATTCTGGTGCGATGCTGGAGCAGGCACTGAATTGCAGGGTTTCCTGCATTGCACCAGTGTGCACTGGCACTGAGGCATGTTTTGCTGCAGCAATTATCACTCCTGACTACTAGTGTTACAATGGAGTGTAGCATGTAGAAGCAATGAATTGATACAATTTGTGTGACCGTTCCATAGTACATGCAACTGCCTGGGTAGTGACTGTTTGGAACAGTCAAGGGCGATGATGGCTCTAGTTAAAATTTCCTTTGTGTGCTCAGCCTTAATTTACATAGGGACTGGGAAGGGTAGAGAAAAAAAAAAGTGATTTTACTAGGGGTATGAAGGACTTATGGCCGGCCATTGTTTCTGGCTGCTCTCAGGGACATCACGGGGCAGACAGACATGTAAAGGCTGTGGATAGAGGCGGGGGAGGGGATGCACTGCAGATCCCTCCCAACATTTTTCTTTCTGTTTGATTATTTCCAACCCGAACAAGCATTGCCTGACCGTGCCTGATGCTTCTAGACTTCTAATGTGTAGTCCTGGCTTCTTTAACACTTGGCATTCGGGGGTGATAAAAACAGGTGGTTAGCCTGTAGTTTACCACCCCAATTGCACTCTTCCTTAACAGAACACAGCGGCTGGAGGGCAATGTACACATGGATCGCTGTTTAGAGTGAAGTACAAATGTTAATGAGCACTAACTCTTTTGAAAAAAAAAAAAAAGTTTCTAATCTAAATGAGACCTAACCACCTCCAAAACCGGTATATATGTTTTTTTTAATAAGTAGCGGAATAACTGTCAGCTGCACCTGTGCTGTTAACCAGCAGGATTGCATAGTTGGCACTGGAATATAAGTAGGAATGAACCGATGCCACTTTTTTTTTTTTTACTGTCGAGTATGAGTTCATATCGAGTGCCAATACTTTTGCAGTGCGATTTGAGCCCATACAAACTGAAAAGGCTGAATTCTTACTGCAAAGAATTTGAATGCGATTTTTAACAGGAACGTGGTGCTGTTCCTGTCCGACTCGCATGCGGTTTCCTGCACAGCTCCTGTGTGAACCTAGGCTTGTCATAATGACTTTGCAGCTCATGCTTCTCCCCCCCGCACCAGTTCAGCCATTCAATGGATTTGAAATCCCCCCCCCCCGGCTTTCCCTACTCTACTTGTACTTGAAGTGCTGACCGTATGGGCTAGAGAACTTCCAATTGGTCAACGCCGTGACGGTGCTGACCAATCAGAAGTTGTCTAGCCCATACTGCAAGGAGAGGGGAGAAAGCCGTGGGGATTTCAAATCCCCAGACCTGTGAATTGGATTTTCCTTGTCTGATGTTGGGGAATCATCAGGTACAGTGGGACCGGAGGGGGTCCAGTGGATGCCTGGAACCACTGAAGGTTAGGGGGGGGGTGAGAGGCAGGAGGAGCCACAGCTACTTATGTCCATAATGGGATCAGGATCTGGAGCTGGTGGAACCCGTCACAGCTCCTTTTTGAACTCAGGCTCAGTCACACAGGAGCAGTGCGGGAAACTGCATGCAATTCGGACAGGATTCGCACCACATTCCTGTTCAAATCGCATGCAATTCTTTTCAGTGCAATTTTAGCCCATTTATTTTGATACCTCAAAGGTATTGTGAGCATTTGCAAGTACTCAATATCGATACCGGTATCAGTGCAACCCTAATTACAAGGATTGATTACAATGACTCCATCCACTACCAAATAAGGTAACTTTTGATGTTGGACATTTTTGATGACTAGTGGTAAGCTTGGGCATGTTCAGATGAGGCATTCCCAACCCTGCAGACTCGTATATATTCAAGGGGCATGTATGTGTGCGGCTGAGGGCCAGGAAATACCCTGGCCACAAATGATTGGCCGGGACAGTTGACCGCTTCTTGGTGGACTCACACATGGGTTGGGATCCTAGTCTGAACACACCTGTGCTCCTCACTATGACATATAGCTCCAACTATTGAAATAAGTGAGCCTTGAGAGGAAAAGCAGTAATAAAAGCAAAACCGAAGCTGATAATATGAGGATAGCGCATGTATTTTGTGTCACAATGTGCTAGAAGCCCTCTTGGAGAGGTAATGCGAATGCCAGCTTTCTGATGGGTACTGTTTGTATTTAGATCCCTTTTCAGCCATGGGTATGCAAAGTGTGAAAGTATTGCAGAGCTGTGGAATTATGGAGACCCTTACAAATGAGCAAATGTTTTTCCTAAAATATATTAATTGGTATTCATTATGAATTTATGGTGTAGTGACACACACAAGTAGGTTGATTAAACAACTCTGCTTGCTCTTAGGGCCAGAGTGGTGTGTTTTTGTTTTTGTTGAAGCAATTTCGGATGCATTTTAAAATGGTTAGTAGGGTGACGTTCAGATTTTTTCAAATGTATTTTTGTTCCTTTTTAACAAAGCTGCTCAAGTGTTAACCATACAATCTGTGTGCAGCACCTCCAATTAATGAGGCTCCCTGAGCCCTTGTGCAAAGGCCACCAACTAACTGTAATCTTTGGTTATTGCTGGACATGGATTTGTTAATTTTGTAAGAGTGACTGAATAATATAAACTAAAGTGTTCTATTTATATCCTTCTTTTTAGGTAACTGAGAGAACAGAGATTCTGAATCGTTCCATCCAGAAGAGGTATGTGTCTCACCTTAATAAAATGTTTAAAATATTCTGATTTAAAGCCGAACTAAACCCATTGATTTTACAGTTTAAACAGGAGTTGTACTCCTGGCATGCCTAACTGTTACATCTGCTTGTGCTCTCAAGCAAACTGTCAAACCATCAAATGACTGGTGTCATAACTGATCACATGTGCAGAGGCAAAGATGGCCGCTTCCTTAGCTGAAAAGAACAGGAGGATTTAGTTCCACTTTAAGGGTCACCCAGCTCATCTGTTTGGGGTGCCAAGTCTCCTGCTGGCATATTAGACTTCTTTGGGATTTAAGTGATCAAATCTCCTAAAGCAGGGGTCTCAAACTGGTGGCCCAGCCCTCCAGCTGTTGCAGAACTACAATTCCTCATTGGAACTACAATTCCAATGAGGCATTGCAAGGCTGACAGTAACAAGCATGACTCCCATAAGCAGAGGCATGATGATGGGACTTGTAGTTCAACAACAGTACGAGACCCCTGTCCTAAAGCAAATCCATAGCTCCACTCATGACACGCTCCTCTTATCATAGCTGGACAATCCAGTAGTAGCCCATCTCCACTCTCCATCAAAGATTTATTTTATTTTTTCCCCACAAAAAATGTATCGAAATTAAACGGATACATCAGAGATAAATACAAAAAACAACCAAACGGGCCATACCAAACAACCTAAGGAGTAAACCTAATGCACGGGTGGGAGGCAATCCCAAAATAATTGTTCATTACAATTGGTCATTAATAGAAATAGTTTGTGTAAAGAAAAGATTACTCGGGAGAGCCAGGTAAATAAGAAGAAATGGTAACAAAAAACAAAATTTAAAACCAGGGCCCCCATGTAAAGGAGGGGTTGACTGGATGAGGAGCGTCATGCAATGAGTCAGAGTCCTGATGCAGTGGGGGCCTAACGTCTGGAAAACAAAGGTTTTCGGGTAGAAAGTTACTGCAGCAGGCTGGTGTGATGTGCATGGGAGGGGGTCAGGGTTGTAATAGTTTGGCCATCAAACTCCACAGGAGGGAGAATTCCAGCAAGAGAGGGTCAAGGAGAAGGCTTAGGAGGCAACAGCAATAGGGGAAAAGTGGTGGGGAGACATAAGAGAAGTAAGGTGAAATAAAAGAAGTCCTCTCTTAGATGGTTGCCCCCTTTGAAAGATGTTGTGCTGGTGACAGTCACTTCCTTCTATGCACTTCCTGTTTGTGCTACTTGAAGGTGGCTGACATCAATGTGTCTCGGATCCTGGAGGTAGAAATCTGGCCAGAATGATATGATCCTAGAACCTCAAGCTACTGTGTTGCATACAGAAGCATGAGGCATGAAAAAAAATGTGAACTGGTCTGTGCATACAGTTGGGAATCATTTTCTCCAAAGGAGAATAACTGAAACCTTCACCAAAAAGCCACACTTCAAATTGTTTGTTTTCCTGTAATGTCACTTCCCTTTTAAAAATAAGAGTTTGTGGAGGAGTTTTAATGCACATCAAACGTGTCAAAACTGTGCATAGGGTGTTTAGGGAGTGTTTTTAATGGAGATGCACTGAAATTATCGGCATTCTGCCAGTAAGAAAAGGTGCTGATAATGGTGCCGAAAATGTGCGCTTTTATTGTGCTTATGTGTTTTTCATAGGTTGTGTGATTTAAAAACATAACGCGTATTGATGCATTCTTGCTGCGTTTTTGGTGCGTTTTTTTTTTTTTTTTCTAACCAAAAATGCAGCAAGCAGGATTTTTAACACCAACAGAAGCACAATGGACCAGTGTGAGGACCTACAAAGAATTTAAAGAGATACATTTTTCTTGAGCTTTTCCTGTGATAAAGCTTGATTTCATTTATGCAGTTTGCGATTGGTGCATTCTACAGTGCATTATGCTGTGTTTTGCATTTTTGCACATGTGATTTTTTTACAGCAATTTTGCCATGTTTTTCATCTTTATGCCCTTTTTTTTTTTTTTTTTTTTTGGCCATTTTGTTGTTGGGCAGATTAAAAAACACAAATTGCAACAAATGCATTACATGCTTTTCTGCAGCTTCTCCATTGAAGTCTTTGGAACCAGAAAACCACTGTTTTGCCTTTAAAGTCCCTGACCCTTTCCAAAAACACAGCAGCTGAAAAAAGCATTGCTGTAAACGTGTCCCATAGGGAAAACATGTTAAATTCACTGTAGTGCGTTTTTGGCCAAGGGCCTCCTGCATTTTCGGTTTTAGTTTTGGCTGCAACATTTCCATTCGGTGCACCTCTAGCTTTTAACTCGTCATAAACACTCGTAAAACTCCAGTCTAGTGCCCATACTAAAGGGCATTGCCGCCAGTCTAGTGCCCATACTAAAGGGCATTGCCGCCAGTCTAGTGCCCATACTAAAGGGCATTGCCGCCAGTCTAGTGCCCATACTAAAGGGCATTGCCGCCAGTCTAGTGCCCATACTAAAGGGCATTGCCGCCAGTCTAGTGCCCATACTAAAGGGCATTGCCGCCAGTCTAGTGCCCATACTAAAGGGCATTGCCGCCAGTCTAGTGCCCATACTAAAGGGCATTGCCGCCAGTCTAGTGCCCATACTAAAGGGCATTGCCGCCAGTCTAGTGCCCATACTAAAGGGCATTGCCGCCAGTCTAGTGCCCATACTAAAATGCATTGAAGCTATAGGAGTGTTTTAAGAGTTAGTAATTTAGTCAAGTATGAACAAGCCCTTGTAGTCCTGGTGGTAATGGTCTCAGGTCAATTCATGGGATTGAATCTTCCCAGCAAAACATGAGGTTCTAACCATCTTCCACTTTGTTTAGAAACACTTAAACAACCAGATATTATAGTTTAGATACAAATTGTTGTTGGGCAGATTAAAAAACACAAATTGCAACAAATGCATTACATGCTTTTCTGCAGCTTCTCCATTGAAGTCTTTGGAACCAGAAAACCACTGTTTTGCCTTTAAAGTCCCTGACCCTTTCCAAAAACACAGCAGCTGAAAAAAGCATTGCTGTAAACGTGTCCCATAGGGAAAACATGTTAAATTCACTGTAGTGCGTTTTTGGCCAAGGGCCTCCTGCATTTTCGGTTTTAGTTTTGGCTGCAACATTTCCATTCGGTGCACCTCTAGCTTTTAACTCGTCATAAACACTCGTAAAACTCCAGTCTAGTGCCCATACTAAAGGGCATTGCCGCCAGTCTAGTGCCCATACTAAAGGGCATTGCCGCCAGTCTAGTGCCCATACTAAAGGGCATTGCCGCCAGTCTAGTGCCCATACTAAAGGGCATTGCCGCCAGTCTAGTGCCCATACTAAAGGGCATTGCCGCCAGTCTAGTGCCCATACTAAAGGGCATTGCCGCCAGTCTAGTGCCCATACTAAAGGCCATTGCCGCCAGTCTAGTGCCCATACTAAAATGCATTGAAGCTATAGGAGTGTTTTAAGAGTTAGTAATTTAGTCAAGTATGAACAAGCCCTTGTAGTCCTGGTGGTAATGGTCTCAGGTCAATTCATGGGATTGAATCTTCCCAGCAAAACATGAGGTTCTAACCATCTTCCACTTTGTTTAGAAACACTTAAACAACCAGATATTATAGTTTAGATACAAATGGAGTTAAAGTAATAAACATTCAATGACTATTTGAAATATGCTTCTTGCAATTTAGATCATTTCACTCCTGGTCCTTGTCCATACCACAGTAGGAGAAATTGCTCATGTCTTTGGACCTCTTCCCGAGGCCTCTGGTAGGAAGAGTGTGATTGACCAAAGGGCTTTAGACACATTGTTTGGCTTTACATCATGCTGTGCAATATTTGTCTCACCAACATAACTACGAGGGACAGAGCTCAATACAAAATCATAGCGCACCAAAGTGGAGACGGAGTCTTTTATGACCTGAATCTATATAGTAATAGGAAGAGGGCCTGTCCGCTTATGGAGAGCTGCTTACTTCTCGTCAACACAAATGTTTGTAGGCCATGAGCCAATGTGTTCTTTTTTTCACATTTCTCTTGCTATGTCTATCTTGTCCAATTTCTAGTGTATTGAAATCATTATACTCTCTATTACCTACAGTAACAGTATGAAGAGGAGTGAACCACCCCTTCCAATACACAAGATCGATGACCGCCTGGAACAGTACACACATGCTATAGAGGTAAATGACAACATATCCGCAATCTCTCAGAGATTCAAGTAGGCCTGAGCAACCAAGCTGGGACTATATCAGAAACTCAATAATTGTGGTTCTCTAGTTGTGGCTTGATCTTTCCTTTCTATAAAGCTGCATGCACATTGGGAATTTAGTCCTGGTGCATGAGGCCTATCAAACTCGTTGTGGCTGGACAGGGCTGGGCGTTGCATTTAATGGTACTTCTGTTTGGAGCAGTTTGCACTCAGGGACAAAGGCCCAGAATGCTGACTGCTTGTGATCTGGCCATTCGCTCCTGGGCACATACTGCCCTAATTGTACATACCATCAGTCGCAGTAGCTTTCACTGTCATAGACAGCGAATGTGCCCTCCCACAGCTAAGTGCAGGAGTCTCGTGTGCCAGAGCTAAACACCCAGTGTCCAGAGGACTAAGCACTTGTGGTAGCCCTCTGAGGAGCAATCTGCGATCTATTGCTTTACAGAAGGCATTTGTCAGGTGGGGTGGAGGCAGTCTATCGTGCCCTTAACCACATGTTCTAACCCCTGCACCAACCACATGTTCTAACCCCTGCACCACCGCAACTGCATGCATTGCAAGTGTTTATGGCATGGCCCCTTTCACTTGAATGAGTTGCATTTGGCGGACAGCACTGCCTGCTAAACATGGAAGGGATCACCATTGCTGCATCATGATGAAAAGCATCGCAGCCGCGGCAGATGTATACTCCTGTTTGGCTGTCTTTGCAGCTTGTTGGTGGGTGGTTGGAGGTGGTAAAAATGCAGCTCAACTGCTGTTTACTGCCCTTCAACTACAAATGTAATCTAGGTCTAAGCCCGGCCATAGATAGATCCAAATTTCGATCAGACTATGGGCAGGGTGTTTCAAATCAACACAGTCGACTTCAATACATCCAGCCTGTCAAGTTTTATGCATGTGATCACTGCCGGTGGCTATAGCTGCCAGCATTGATCATTGTATTCTGTCTGTGGGGAAACCTTTCACTGTCAGTACACTGAGACTTCAGGGCCCCAGTCCCAAGAAACCATAAAGGGCCCCCTGACCGGGGCCCTTCCCACTAATCCCAGGGCCCTTTACTCCCATCATGGGAGCCTTTATTACGATTCCACAGTGGGCTGCCATCTTGTGGTTCCCCCACGGTGGCGGAGAGCCAGAGCCCACTCGCAAATGCGACTTATGCGACCTTTGCGACCCTGGTGGTTCAGCCACTGGTGTCGGTAGTTTATTGTTTTTTTACATATTTTTTTTTTAGGACCCACATTGGGAGGCTTTGGTGACATATCAGGAATCTAAACAGACCCCTGATGTCTCACTTTTGAAACAGAGGGACTGAACAGATTCATCAGTCCCTTTCTCTGCATTCTCTGCAGCCTCAGCAGGAACAGGAATGGCTCTATACAGAGTACCGATCACTGACTCTATTTATTAGAACAAGGAAGGAGCCAGTATGACGCATTTACTGTCTCCTTCCCTGCTCTCCATCCTGACAGATCCCCCCCCCCTTCCCCCCAACAGCAGCCTGTGGGATATGGGAGAGGGGCAACCTGGCAGGGCTATGGGTGGGGGCAGGGAAGCACACAGGAGCCCAGAAAAGCAGGACAACAATGAGGTAGCATGTGGAGGAACTGATGAGCCCCATTTACTTCCTGCAGCTGCTGAATAACTGCAGGAGGGAGAGGAGAAGCAGGCATTTAGTGGCTACATGGGGGGGGGGGGGATCAGTTCCTCTATATGCCACCCTCCTATCCAGACGTACAGGGAGTGCTGCACGTGCCCACTGGATAATAGGACCGGATCGCATTGGCGGCCCTTGTATGTACGCCCCTGGGGGGAGTGATTCACCGATCAACACAGACTGTGATGATAGGGGAATCAAGGCAGGCCATAGAATATGCAATTTCCTTTCCTTCCACCATGGGTGAAAGGGAGGAAAAAATTGCTTGGTTCCCCCATCAACACAATCAGTGTTGACAGGGGAACCCCTTCTGCCGGCAGAACACAATGATTAGCATTGCAGGCTATAGCTAGCAGCACTAATCATTCAGGGAAAAATGACAGGCTGGTTGTATACAAGTAGAATGATAAATCAACTTGCGTAAAACCAGCCAGCCCATACATGGATAGAAATTTGGCCAGTCCCTGCTGAACTGGCCAAATTTTGATCCCTGTATGGCCAGCTTAGGGCTAAGGTGTTAAACAGCCGACGATATATCGCCTCCCCACCTGTCAAATGCCCCACTGAAAGCGATCACTCTTCAGAGGGCAACGCTTGTGTAAACGAGCCCCAACATTGCTACGTTCTGCACACAGCATCTGTTTCTACTTTATGGGATGGAGCAGTCCTCCTCCTCAAATTGCTACAATAAAGCGATGTCCTAATACACTGTATGAGCTGTTTTGGTCTTTGAATACACACGGAGGTTAGCTGACACTTTTGTATTTGCATACACATATACCTCCATGGTTGTTGCTTTTCTGAGATTTTCAGGGTCACATATTAGTATAATCCTGCTGCTTTTTGCACAAGAAACTGTGATATTTGATTCTTTCTTTTTCTCCTTGTCCCGCAGACTTCCGCTAAGCCAGGCCGCTTAGTTCGGCAGCCATCTTTAGAGATGCTTAGCCCTTCAGATCCTGTAGCAAACATAAAGAACCGATGGGAGGCTGGGGATATCACTGCAGCCTCCAAGGCATCCCCTTGTAAGGTATGACCTCTATTTACAGTACATGCATGTACTATGTGCTTCATTTATAGTTCATACTTCAAATGCTTCTGTTTTCCTGCACAAAGCTAAGTGCAGTGCGTTGTGCTTCTGTTGATTTTCAGTGTTGTGGTGCACTGGCAGCCAATTGATGATAATAAAGGGACTGCCTAATGCAATGCATGCTAAAACGAACAAATATTATATGATAAATGTGCATGTGGACACAATCCTGTAAGTGGACTCTACACATAACCTGTTCTGAGAACAGAACGGAAATTTGCCTTTCCAGTTGAAAATGCTAGTTGCCTGACGACTCATGCCTATGCAATGGCTTCAGTACTTTGTCACTGACCTGTAGCAAATTCCGGAGTCCTGTCTCCACTCGCACTACTTGCTTTATGCTTGTTCTGTGTATTGACCCAGAATGTATGGAAGCCATTGGATCAATGACAGCCAGGTAATTTGCAGTTTTCAAATGGGGTCAGCAATGGCAATTGAAAGCTAACTGCAGGTTAAAACAGGTCATTTGTAAATGTCATTAAATTATAAAATGTCTAGTGTGCCAGTAATATAAATTATTTGGTAGATTTCCTTTAGGCTGCTTTCACACTGAGGAGTTTTTCAAATGATTTTGCAATAAAAAAAAAATAAAAAAAAGCGCTTTGCTCAATAGCAATGCTTGCCTTTACAATCAATGAATGTGTTACACTGGGGCGGTGTGCTTCCATTGTGGCAAAAAGAAATTGCAGCATTTTTGAAGCATGTTTGGGTAGTTAAAAAAAAAAAAAAAAAAAATGGAACTAAAAACACACCTTCCCATTGAAAACAATGAAAAATGCAGTGAAACCCCACCCGCGATGCATTTTTGGTGCGGTTTTTGAGTTGCATGTCTTTTTAAAAACCACACTGCAAAAGGGGTAAAATCAACTTTTTGCAGTGGACCAGCGTGAAAATAGCCTTAAGGAGAAACCCTGTCCCCAGACTATTCATTTCAACAACAATCTGCTCAAATCATTATATGTGCATTTAAAATGTTGTTTACCTGTACAGCCCCCCCCCCCTTTACATACACATCCAAATACCTTGAGACTGCTGCAGAGTCCCGTCATCGTAGATGTGATGTCAGGAGACTGTGTTGTCTCTCAAGTGACCCTATACTAGGCATCTTCAAACTATGGCCCTCCAGCTGTTGCGGAACTACACATCCCATGAGGCATAGTAAAACTAAATTCACAGACATGACTAGGCATGATGGGAATTGTAGTTCCTGAACAACTGGAGGGCCATAGTTTGAAGACCCCTGCTTTTCACCTTCTCCCCTCCCCCAGCTGCTACATAAGATATGTAGGTAGGTGATGTGTGGCGGAGCTGGGCCAGCACACAGTAATTAGAAACTCCCCGAAGAGTTCAGGGCATTCAGCATAAGGCCCAAAATGCAAGTTACACTCGATACAGTGTTCATCCCAGGCGAGCTGCAGCCTGCCATAGACTTTGATAGGGGGACCAATTTACCAGGATGGGATGTACGGGGTGCTAAATGCCTCACGTGTAAGGACTGGAGGCCTAACAGTGTCCATATGCACTCCTTACCACCTGATGTATCTAATAGCTTTTTCTATGACCAAACCTGTTAAAATGGGGAGATGAGGCTGCTATGCCATCTCTATTCCATGTAAATATTGGGGGAAGTTTGCTAAAACTGGAGCACAGAGTCTGGCATAGCTGTGCATGGTAGCCAATCGGCTCCTAACTTCAGCTTGTTCAATTAAACTTTGCCAATAAAACCTGGAAGCTGATTGGTTACTATGCAGAGCAGTGCCAGATTCTGTGTGCACCAGTTTTAGTAAATTCCCCCCCATTTAGTTTACTAAAAGGGAACACATGGGGGTGGGGGGCGCTAGCCTAGGTGCAGCAGATTAAAACAAAAATGTATTCATAAAAAGTCAAATGGCTACCTCGGGTCTCCCATTGGATGTCGCCTCTGGCCCCGGCCCTCCGTGTGTTCCACGCTTGTTGTGGCTTACCTGGCTGACAACTCCCGGTTCAGACATGCCTGGCTATGAGGGGCATACCATCTGTGGCTTACACCAGGACATCTCCATCTGGCCCAGACCATATTAATTGAGATATGCCTATTTAAATCCTGCTTTTGTGAGTAGCCGTTTGACTTTTTTATAAATAAATCTTTGTTTTAATCTGCTGCACCTAGGCTGGCGCCCCCCATTTGTTCCCTTTTGGTTTCTGCAGAGATTTGCTTCACTCTATGGGGAGCTGCCGCTAGCATGGTGTACCTCCACATATGAACTTTATTATTTTATAACCATGGACTCCTGTTAAGGACTTTAGAATCTTAGCCATCCAGTGTTTTTACTATTTTCCTGCGCCATTATCCTTTGTCATTTAATTTACTGTGTTAGCTTCTTGCACATTGGATTTATTGTTTTGTTTAAACAGGATACAGAAGGCATCAACATCGGTGTATCAGACATGATCAACCAGTGGGGTAAAGGAAAGGCAGAACCAGATGGGCAGGCATCCCCTCCAAAACTCACAGTAAGCTAATGCACTCACTGCAAATATGCTTCGCCATGCGGACTAAGTGATATCATCATAAGTTGTGATTTCCATTTGCAGGAAGTGAAGCCAGGAGATGTACTGAGCAAGAAGAGTTTGTGGGAACAGGGCCCCAAGTCCGGACAATTGGATAAGGTGACATTAAAATATCTGTGCAATCGAAAAGCATTTTATGCTTCATTGATTCCTATTAAGGCTGGGTTCACATTGCCGCACAGAGCGACTCACAGTAGGGGTCCAGTGTGTCCCTGTTCAACGTTTCATGTCTAATTACGGTCTGAATTTTTGGCTGAATTCTGACCTAAAATGGACCAATAGATGCACAGGACTGCTGTGCAATTCGCATTGGAGATATGTGAACCGGCTCAATAGAGAGCCGGTCACAGTCTTCTGACATGCGCATTAGATGCATGCAAACCCGCATCCAATTCGCAATAGTGTGAACCCAGCCTTAGTCTTGTAAAAGTGACCCTGTGCTTTGCCCATGCATTTTAATTAGCTATCCCTAGCATATGTTTACTTTTCTCTCACTCCTCAATCACCGGGATTGCCACATAGGTCACATGCTGCTCAATACATGGGGTTTGCATTTCTCCCAATGGCTAAACTAAGCAGCAGTGAGTGAAGATAAACTGATAATGTGAAGAAAAGGCTTTGAGGCCAACCTGTTGCTTTTGCACTGCATGGGTAAGGCACAGGTTCACTTTAAAGCAGGGTTCTCAAACTGGCGGCCCTCCAGCTGTTGCAGAACTACAAATCCCATCATGCCTTTGGAGTCATGCTTGTATCTGTCGGCCTTGCAATGCCTCATGGGAATTGTAGTTCTGCAACAGCTGGAGGGCCACCTGTTTGAGAGTAAGTTAGTTTTCCCAGTTTTATCCTGGCAGAGATGTCTTGCTGGAAGAAGTACTGCTGACTGCTTTAATGGTACTCCAAGCTCCCAAATGGCCCTAATTTGTAGGGACTATCCATCTTTTAGAACCAGGTTCCTGGGTTTCTCTTTAGTTGTCCCCCTTTCTGGTCTGATGTGTAGACCTCTGCAAAATGCACCATTTAAGCTGAACTCAAGGAATTATTTGAATTCATATTTGCATTGGTCCAGCTTGACACAATGTATGCATATCTCTTACCTGAAGAACCGCTGGGGAATCACTCTGGAAGTCAACATTACTATAGTGATAGCTCTATTTTGAATCTTGGGTTCTATGCAAGTGGCTGCTCCACTGCACACTGACTACAGGGCACCGCTGCCATTCATAGAGCGCCTTGTATTTTCAGTAAATAGAAGACCTTCTCTGATTGAACAAGGTGGAGATTGTGAAGCTATTGCATATCCTCTCAATCTTGTCCAGTCAGAGAACACTTTGTATTCATTGAAAAAAAAAAAAAAATGCAAGCTATTCTATCAATGAAGGCACTGCTCAGCGAGCGACCCACATGTGGTCAGCATGCAGTGGGGCATCGAATCTGAGTAGGACCTAAAAACCTTTCTTTGTATCAGTACTGTCTACTACAGTGATTTCTTTCCCCAGCAGTTCCTCCTGCATTAGCAATGCATACTTACAAGCTGGACAATACACATTGGGGTTGATTTACTAAAGACAAACAGACTGTGCACTTTGCAAAGGGAAGTTGCACTCTGGAAGTGCAGTTGCTCCAGAGCTTTGTAAATGAGCAAACATTTTGCTGACTTCATCATCCAATCATGTTCGAGCAAAAATGCTGTTTTTTTTTTTTTTTTGGGTATTCTTTGCAAAGTAAGCTTTACCTCACTTAGCTCTGAAGCAACTGCACTTTGCAAAATGCACAGTCTATTTGCCTCTAGTAAACCAACTCCATTCGGCAGTCCCCCTGGAGAACGGGGTTTGCCAGGTCTCGGCCAGGCAAACCATAGGAAGTACCTCAGTCCCTGTCAGGAGTCTTGCGCCCCGGGGGATCAAGGTATAGGTCCAACCTCTTCGGAGGCCAGACCATTTTCGCACACCCTGTGCAGTTTTTGTGTTTCTTCACGTTTGCGTGTGTGCACTTTTTCTGCACCGGGTGTTAAGTCTTTTGAGTGGGTTTCACACGCTACGGGCTTAAAAGAAAAAAAAAAACTCCATTATTCCTGTCATTAAAGAGGTTGTAAACTCGTTTAACTTTGTCTTTCAGGTTGTAAAAAAAAAAAAAACACATAATGAGCTAGTATGCATCGCATACTAGCTCATTATGAAATACTTACCTTACAACGAGCCCCCGCTGTGCCGCTCACTCACCTGTATGACGGGCGACATGTTCAGTCTCCCGTCTTCCGGGATCGCGGCATCCGGCCATCTGATTGGCCGGAGTCGCGGTGACAACACCCCTGCGCACGCGCACGGGAGCCGACGGTCACGGCACGGGACTCTGAAGGAACGGCACCAGCGGCCGTTCCTTCAGAGCGCATGCGCCAGTGACGTCACTGGCTGCATGTAAGGTAAATATCCCCTAAACGGTACATGTTTAGGAGATATTTACAGTACCTATAGGTAAGCCTTAATATAGGCTTACCTATAGGTACAAGTTACAGAGGAGGGTTTACTTTCTCTTTAAGTTAAGCTTTAATGACCAAAAGTGTAATTTTACATTGATCCAGTTGCTAAATTATAGCATTTGTAGTTTAAACAAAGTCATTGTATAGGGAATGTAGTACTAGGAAAAAAGAATTTAACCCATTTTTTTTTTTTGTATTGAGGGGTGTGTCCTAAGACTGCATATTTTGCCCCAATTTCTCAGCTCAGAAAGTTGAGGTATGTTGCCTCTCATCTAATCTGACTCCTCTTGTGTGTAAAGTTTACTTTGAGGTACTGAGCGCTTTAAACAACCAGTGTTAAGGGGAAAAAACCTGCAAGATCGTGCACAAAGTGCCACCTGCTTGCGGTATATAAAATTCAAAAATATTAAATATTTTATTCTACATTCTAATTTACTGGACTTCTGGCAGGATCAAGGGATATTTTTGCACTTTTCAAACCGATATAACAAAACACTTTTAAAGGTATAATCAGACAAAAAAGGAGAAAATAAGAAAAGTCCAGTGTTTGGTTTAAATATATTTTATTAAAAAAAAAAATGTACAAGGTTTATTTTTTGTCAGCTAGACTTAAAACAGATTTGAGGAGCGTAAATGTTCCTCCTGGAAAATCTCTTAAGCACTCTAGATACTGTTTTCAGCTAAATGCTGCCAGCCACAGCCAAAAATACACTTCTATTCATAAACTAAAAAAAATGCTCCCTACCCCCAGAGACATTTCAGGTAATGGGTTTCCTACAACTGCTGACTAGGCGCTGGCTAGACTAAGCCAAGTATAATTTATGGTGATATTAGCTTTCAATAAAAAAGGAAGCGGAACGCCTTTAGCTCTCCAGTTCTTGCGCAATTAAATACAGTTCTGAGAATGCTGGAGACACACTGGGCTTGATTCACAAACATGTAAAGTGAGTTAAAATCGCATATAAGCTTTATTATGTTAACCTAATTTGCATTAATATAATACCTGGTGATCCTGCCATGAATATACTTGTTCAGGCATTTCCTGTTTTTGAGGTGGCAACACTGTTTCTGTCTTCTAGTTGGGTCTAAAGTTAGGCTGAATGAAAACCGATTCCTCCATCCACCGGGCAGATAGATCTCCCTCTGTGGCTTTTGTATTCTGACAGCCATAGTCCGCGCCTGTCAGAATGCTTAAGAGCAGCTGCATCTGATTGGATTCAGGCATTGTTTGACTGACAATTTTCCGCCCAGCTCAATCATGTTTTTTTTTTTTTTTTTTTGGGGGTGGGAGGTGGCCTACGGAGCCACCCACATAGCGAACGTCGTCTGATTTTTCATTCAAGCTTCAAATAGTGTGCACACGCTGCAGTCATGGTCTACTGTCATCAGTATTAGGAAACCCACCCAGGCCATGCAGTTATTGCTGGAGTGCAGGAAGTGGCTGCAACACCGACATGCAAAAATGTATCGGCTTTGCAAACAATAAAAAAATAAAATAAATAAATAAATTTGTTTAAAATAAACAGTGCTTTAAATAAGCAAGAACTTAGAAAAATATGGATTGTGCAATTGCTGATATCCTTTTGGAAATGCTTATCCCCTGGCTTCACAGCCTTCGGAGATGCTGACCTAGAACAAGCATCCAGATCAGAGTCACAGCCTCAATTTTTGCTCCAGGTCAGTCTTCTTGGAAAGTGGTGAAGCTACTTTCATCATGGCAGCCAGGGAATTAGTATTTCCGGAAAATGAGGGTAGCAGGGACAACTTCTATACTACCCCAGTACAGGGTTTCCTCCAGGTTAAGTGAATTAGGCTGATTCTGGACTTTCTGATTCATTAATTTACCCTCTGTTGCACTCCACCAATGCTGTATAAAGCAGGCCATAGACGATTCGAATTTCGTACGATTTATCGTTCGATAAACGAAAGCGGCACTCGTGCACATCATCGAGTGTACCATCAATGTGAGCCGAAAATCGTACGACAAAACACTATTTTTTGTGCCTTTTAACCACATCTCTACCGGACACACTCCCTACTGTTCTGTGTTTTGTTAGGCGAAATCATACAACTCCCCCACTAATGATACGAAATTCGGCCGATTTTCGCAAAAAAACCCAACATGTTGGATATGTGAATTTTTGCTGTCGTACGAAAATCGAACGTTTTACATACCACACTAACGATACGAAAATCGTTCGATAACACTGCCATTTACGATTTTCGAACGAAATTCGAATCGTCTATGGCCTGCTTAAGACCTGGACCACACATAGGATGTGCATGTGTTTTTATAGGGGCAAAAAAAAAAAAACAACTTACAAGTATAAAGCTGTTCATGCGTGCTTGCAGTCTATCCCTGAACTAACAGAGCTCCTATAGAAAACAACAATGTTTGTCATCTTCTGGAGTTATTGCCTTAAGCCCCGTACACTCGATAAGAAAATCTGTAGGGAAAATTCGTCCGACGACCGATCTGCCGATTTTCGGATTGTTAGTATGGTGCTTTCGACAGCCAACTCCTACTTTTCGGCTGACAAAATCCTGATGTGCCGGCTATAAAATTTTTGTTGTCCGTAATACAATGTCTGATTTGCGTCTCATTAGTACAGATTTCGACGGGAAAAAATCTTAAGAGCAAGACTAGGCCTGCTCAGAGACGAAAGAACACATAGAAAGCAATCCAGCACATGACATCACTTCTGAAGTATAATTCTGTCGTATGGGAAAATTCGTATGAAAAAAACCTCTTCACTTTCCACATCAGACTAGCATGCCACAAAAAACGGACGACAGATCATTCGATAATCTGATAGTGTGTAACGGGGCTTAAGAGTCCTTTCACACGGGCTGTCTGATCAGGTCCGCTTGTCCAAGTTTCAGGTGGACCTGATCAGACCTTTCAGTCTCCCATTGGGAGCAGTGGATGTCAGCGGACACATTGCCGCCATCCGATCCGATCCTGCTTGCAAAAACCAGACGGATGGTGGTCTTATTTTCCATCTGGATCGAATGAAAATGGACAGACGGTTCGTTTCCATCCGATTTTCCCATAAAGGGGGGCGGGGCTATGTCCGCACAGCAGAACAGACAGAACCTGTCATCTGCCTGCTCAGTGGGGATTAGCGGAGCGATTCCACCGCTGAGCAAGCTGGATGCGCACAGCCAAGGCACCCATGTAAAAAGGGCCTTAAAGTATACCTAAAGGCAAAACTTTTTTTTGTTTTAGACAGGAAAAAAATCTGACGGGTTATAAACCTCCCGTACTGTATCCAAAATGAAAAATAAAGTTTTTGTCTATAGATCTACTTTAATTTCTCTGGCAGAGCTGATGGAAATTTAACACCATCTAGAAAGACTATGTAATGATGAGCAAGCCGTGGGAGGGGGACATCCCCTTGCGCTGCATGTAATAGCTAGCCTATCTGATTGCTATTACAAGAGAGCTGACTGCCAGCTCTAAAAACGGTACTGGGGTGTTTTCTGTCAAGCGCAGGCATCATCCATCCCGGTACAACCACTTGAAGACTCAATAACTGCACTGCCAATAAGGTCGCTGGCTTCACATCCAGGCTGTAATGTTCAGTAAACTCACCGCATAGTAAATTGTGTGTTGTACCACGTTACTGCAGTGCACAATCGGTGGTGTGCTGCTGTACGGATGCATGTTGCTTACACTGCAACCGAGATACATTTAGGCATTGTAGTATGATGAATTAAAAAAAAAGGTTTGGTTTTAGGTACATTTTGATGCTAGCAGCCCATTATAATTAATAGGCTGCCTTTAAGTGACCCGCCTTAAGTGACCTTATCGACAGTGACTTGCATTTCAAAAGCATACCTGCTAAATGAAGAGGCAATATACCAACCTTTCTGGCAGCCCTGGTGTTAAGACTGCCGTTTCACTGCTCCTGACAAGAATTCTGACAGGTGGGTCAGTTGAATACCTGTCTTCCTAGGCCATCAGGCGCAGGATTTCTCACACCAGATACTTGTAAAGGCTCAAACTGGAGAGCCACAAAGTGGCAATGTTTTAAGAGATAGGCTGATGGAAAGGGAAGTCTATTCCCTCTTTTAGCGGGTATGGTTTTAGCTACAGCTAACCCTGCACTGATAGGGTCCTGTTAATGCAACACACGATGTGTGGCATACTGCATGTTGACATGGCATGAGGCAATGCACTACAACTTACCACAGGAATATGAATAGGCTCCAACTTACCATTCTGCTGAAAGTGACATTAGATCCTAACTTTCTTAGAATACAAAGGCGTTTGTCAGCCGACAATTTTATTAAGCACATGTATGCATGTACTAAGCTATATATATTATTTCTTACAGGAATAATCCTAATGCACTCTCAGACTTACAATAAAAGGGCAAAATCAGGAATTGTGACTTGCATAAAAGACTTAATATGAATTCATGGAAAATAGAACTTAATATGAATTCATGGAAAATAGAACACTCATTCCTGAATTGACCTCCGACTCTTTCTCTCCCGCAGAATGCGACTTCCTCTAAAAAGTACAAGTTTGTTCCAGTTGGACATGGAAAATATGAGAAGATCTTAGTGGACGAGCCTTGATGAGGTATTTAAAGATGTCCATGGCATTACATTCTTGTCTTTCTGTACTTCCTTCTTATATTTATTCAGATCATATCATTCACTTTCTTTGTTTCCTCTCGTGTTCCATTTAATTTGTCCTTTCAGTCCATGCAGAAAGGGGTAACTTTTGCATTCCAACTTTTCCTTGTGAGCATCTATCTACCAGCTGAGCACCATGGGAGGTGTACTTTGAGTTATCTGATATTGATGTGCTCATGTCATTAAAATGACGAAGGCAAACTGGGAAACTGGACAATGCATTTAGAACCAGGCCACTTAAAACTGATATGGTATTTTGGGTATAGTGGAGAGTGGTTGTCCCTGCCTTCTTCTACATCTGGAGGACCCCCAACAATTAGATCTTCTTTCTATAATTGCCTACTTTTCCTTTCTGCTTCCTAAATTCTGTCCAACCTTTGCATGTTAGTATCCCATTTTTCCCCCTTTATAATATAAAAGAAATAATCTTGCTTTTTAATTGCCGCCAAAGGTGTAAAGGCAGAGTACGAAAATCGTAATAGTAGAAATTGTGAGTTGGCCTGAAGGCCAGCTCCGGGTGCAGCCCTCCTGCCGCATATCACCCCCTTCCTTATGTAGGTTTGTTTTTATTTATACTAACCTTTTTAGATGTCATCAGGTTGGTCATGTGATGCACGGTCCTCTTCCTCGGGCATCCTAGGTGGACTTCGATGGTGCAGAGGATGGAGTTGATGTGATGGCAGTGCTGATATCTAACTTTACACTGAGTGTAGGGCATTGTCGTGACACACCCTGCACTCGCATGGTAATCTCTCTGCTGTGCATCATTTAACCCAGAGGACAGAAGACAATTTGTAGCAGACAGTACTGTGGAAGACCGCTTCAGGTTGAAGATATTGCATGGAGAACACCGGAAATTAGGCTTGAATTCCAGCATCTAGCAAATGCTGACATATCAGTTTTGGGTGGACTAACCTTTCTAAATGTGTGCAGTCAGTTCCTTAATTGTACATATAAGCATTAGATTTTTATTGAACAGGTCTATGCAATGCGGATCTTGTTAATCAGCAATTAGAACTGAACTCTTGAACTATGTTTTTTTTTTTCTTTTTTTTTTTTTTACCCATTATGCTGATCTACCATGTAGTGCATGTTGGGTGACCTTCAAATAAATCCTCCTTAGACACTACAGCACAGTGCTAACTTATCTCTACTACATTAACAGACTTATAATCCAAAGAGTGTAATCTTTCCATCTAAAAATTCTGAGACTGCCTTTTGTAGTCCAGCTAAGTGGAGAATTTTTTTTTTTTAGTTACAACAAAATCATCCCATATATGATCACCCAAACATTGAGCCTTCATGGAGCCCTTAATGTCAACATCAAATAAGATTTGATGTAATATTATTTTAGAGTAGTATGCAATCTGCAGGCAGCACTTGGCCGGCCATCAATGTGAGTTAGGACCTTGGGTATAGGGTACGGTGGTGCATCATCTACTTGCACAGGTGCACTGGGTCCTGAGATGCTTTGGGGTTGATTTACTAAAGGCAAATAGACTGTGCAAAGTGCAGTTGCTCCAGATCTTAGTAAATGAGATAAAACTTTT
The DNA here is from genome assembly GCF_965119305.1 of Pelophylax lessonae. Lineage (NCBI taxonomy): Eukaryota > Metazoa > Chordata > Amphibia > Anura > Ranidae > Pelophylax > Pelophylax lessonae. The sequence goes on from NC_138777.1 coordinate 76,807,255, forward strand.
CAAAGAATACTTAAGAATCATATGCAAGGAAAATAAAAAAACTGTATTTTTTTTTTTTTTTAGTGATCTAGCAAACTGCACAGTCCATTTGCCTTTAGTAAATCAACCCCTTTGTGCACAAGTCTGTGATGTCACCAGTACTGTGAGTGTTAGAAAATGTTGATTCAGCTGGCAAGACAATGCTTTCCAAGGGACAGGTACAATGTAGCTCAACTAGCAAAAACATTATTACAAACTAAAGAGCAAATTGTCAATGCACCTGCACATTTTGCTGATGTATTTACCTCTCTACCTTCCTAATATTTTTTTATTCCCACCCTCATCAATTGGTATGTGTCCATTGTCGCCTTAGTAGAACCTGCAGTGCACAGAAAAAGCAGAGAGCAGATCCAATAGGAAAAGACTTGAAAACATAAAACAAGATATATTAAACACCTACTCGTTTTTCACAAGTGTAAAAAGACTGTCCTAGAATTGAGATAGCCTCGAGTGTAGCCTCTTATAATACATTCACTGCCATCTTAAGACTAAAGAAGGCTTAAAATGATCATTGAATTTATCAGTAACTGGACAGGAAGACAAAAAGATATTAAGGAATATCCCTCCCACTATATTACCAGTTATTTCTGTTCTGATTTAAAGCCAAACTCCAGACAGATCCAAAAACACAAATAAATGCAGTCATATATTCATTAAAAAAACTAAACACCACAACAATTACATTTGTATGGATATATTGCCCTACAAACGCATATTGTACCCACTTCCCATTTTGTACCTAGAAATACAAAAATGGAAGCAAGGCAGGGACATTCATAGCTACTCCACGCAATCAAAAATGTCTTTATTTGCTAGACGAAAAATAACACATGCTGGCTTATGCAAATCGTAAAACCTCTCCTCAATATATAATGAACAAATACTAGAACAATTGCTTTACTTCCACGCTACCAAGCCTCTATATCAACCCATATAACTCAGCATTTCCTTCCAATGAGGATGATCATTCTGTTAATTGTCTTGTCAATAAATTAGGGATTACTGATCAGGAGATATGCAGGTATATGTTCCTGTACACAATTCTTAGATAAACTGTCTACTTCCCCAGGAAATGAATAGGAGATGAATATTGGAATAATATAGTTGCTTATTAAGGCTAAAGATTATGGCCCCGTACACACGATAAGAAATTCGGCCGGGAAATTTCGTCCGACCGATCTGCCGATTTTCGGCTTGTTAGTATGGTGCTTTCGACAGCCGACTCCGACTTTTTCGGCTGACAAAATCCTGGTGTGCAGGCATTAAAATTTTTGTCCTCCGTCAAAACACGTCCGATTTTTGTCTCCATTAGTACAGATTTCGATGGAGAAAAATCTTATGAGCAAGACTGGGCATGCTCAGAGATGAAAGAACACATACAAAGCAATCCAACACATGACATCACTTCTGAAGTAGAATTCTGTCGTACGAGAAAATTCGTGTGCAGTCTAGAGCACATTCCAACCAACAGACACGCACTCTGGACAAAAGACAGATGACCGGTCGGCGGAAATTCGTTGCGTGTGTACGAGGCTTTAGGCTCTTGCGGAAAACGTGTTAACGCTTTTTATGCCGATTATATGTAGCCAATAAATATTGCAACACGTATATCAGAGTTACCGGCTCCTTTACATTGTTTTGTTACCTGCAGTGTGAGAGAACACTTTCAGCCTAAGCATTTGTATGTGGATTCCATGTCTGGACATATAGTTGCTATTCTTATTAAAATCTTAGTGGTAGTCCCACGTCTGGGTAAACCAGGTAGGAAAGCTGCAGAGGACCATATTGGAGTCTAGCTCACCCATCACCTCTTATCCAATAATGGCATATCATGCGGGTCCCCTTACTTCTGTAAACCTAAGTCACAGTTACCATCTCAAAATATTCCAATGTGTGTGTATATTTAGTCTATTTGCTATTGAGATCTTGATCAGCTCTCTAAACCTCTGGATTTCTGTATTACCCTCATCCTTCACCATCGGGATTGTGTGGAGTACCTATGAAACTAAATACAACAGTCTGCTGTCACCCCTTCACTGTCTAGTCATAGGCTTGGAGGCAGGGAGGTGACCAAGGTATGTTACTGTAGTAAAAACTTGAGGTCACCAACCAAACTCTGGACTGACAGCATTAAAAATTCTTTAGCTTTCAAAATAGCTTCTTTATACAGCATGTATTTCAATTGCACATTGATTTAGTTGCCTGGAGTTTGGCTTAGAACATGTTTATTCTTAAGTGTTTTTAAAGAACTATATTACATAAACCAACTTGTTACTTATGTTCAGCGACCATTTAATACTTGGACACAGCACATCAATACATGATTAGATATGATGTTTGTAGGTATAAAATGCCATGTAGGGAGTAAGCAGCACAAATGGAACACTACACGCCTACAGAGCATGTGTATTAATGGCTTGGATGGATGATATTCTTTTTACTCTTTTTTTACTTCTGCTGTATCCCCTTTTTGCTGCTCAGTATCCTCTTTAATGCTCCAGCCTGATGCTGTCCTGTTAAATGTGCTGGTTGATTTTTCTGTGACTCTCCGGTGGAAGAAGGCGGTGAATTTGCGTAGTGGTCGGGCTGCCGCCTCCTTTAGTTTTCTCGCATCAAATCTAGGCCGATGCAGAAGGAGGGGTAATCGAAAGCGCAGAAAAGGAAACTGAGAGGGAGCTGGTGCTGATGCTGCATCAGGTTTTGATTCTTCCGCTGATGCAGGCTTCTCTTGCCCCTTGCTGGATGTGGCCATGTGATACAGTAGCGCATCCCACATCTTGTTGGCGCGAAGCCCTTTGCTTTGTTGTGTAGTCTCGGTATCTGCTACTTTGGCTTCTCCTTTTTTCTCTTCTATCCCCTCTGTCTTATTTGATTCAGGAAATTTTGGTTCGTCAGGCTCAACTATGAGATGTTTCATAAGCCTTGCCCATCCTCCAGGCTTCTTCCGAGGTGGTTTTGCCCGTTCCGGGGATTTTAACATGTTCCCTTCCTCTAAATTGGGAAGTTTTGCAGAGGTGGATGCATCAGTTTCTGAGATTGCTGGTTTAGTTTTAACTGGTTTTGGTACACTTTTAACTTCAGGAGGAGGACTTTTGGTTTTGACGTCTGCAACTAATGGAAGGCCTCCATCTGTGGTATGGGCTGGAGTGGTTGCCTGAATAACATCAGTTGGCATTAAAGGAAGAGTTGATGTGTTGCATATAGTTTCTGTAACTGTCGAACATATCTCTGTTTTATTTATTACTACTGAGGTTGCAGATGCAACTTGCAGTGTTACTGGATTGTCCTCTAAAATAACTGTACTACAACTGATGGATGTGTTTATAGGCCTTTGCTGATCAGGCAGTGAACTATTGAGTGTGGAATGACCACTTTCTGTATTTGGGACATTTATGTTGCCCTGATTTTCTTTTAGGTTTTCGGCTTTGTTTGGAAAATCAAGTCCATGTTCTGTTTCAGCCACAATAATAATAGGGAGATCAGAAACCGGGATGAGGGGTACTACTGGTTGTGTATTCGGTGTTGGATTAAAAGTAACATGTCTTGGTGTGCAAGGTCGTGGACTGGCATCGGCATTGACTCTTAGTGAGCCGTGGTCAGAGATGTTTCCTCCTGAAGGAAATAGGAAAGGATTGTCGTGGGCACTAAATCCAGAAGGCTGAGGAGAAGGTGTGTCAGGAATTGGACTAGGACTGAGATATTGGTTCAAACTCTGTTGCTCGGGCACAGTAAAGGTGAAGCTATGTTTCGGGTAAGGAGATGGTACCCGGTGGGTAACTCCCCGAAACTGAAAACGAGGAGGTAGCGTAATAGGAGGCGGCAGGTTTTTCTGTGCAGCAGCAGGTTCAGGGCTTTCTATGTCGCCTTCTGTGACTGGAGAAAGCGTTGAACGGAAGGTCTTAGGGGACTGTGTTGGAAGGGGCTGTGCTCCATTTTTCTTTGCAGCTTTACGCATGAGACGTTGTAGGCGTGCATTGTCTTTGCCTGGCTTAGGAGCTGTTGGAGGTGGCACAGGAGAAGGAGGTCCTGGATTCTCCAGGGGGGTCACTGTCAGCAGCATTGTGGCTCCTGGTAGAAGGAAATAAATAAATAAAAAAAGTGTGTATTAGGAAAAAAGTTTGGTTGCATATAAAAAAACATGAGCTAGTGTGCTTTTTTTTTTTTTTTTTTTTTTTTTTTTTTCAATGGCTGCCTTTCACTCCCTGCCTGGCCTTTTTGATTGTAACAATTGTTGATCTTAACCTACTACATTAGATGGTGGTTCTTCCTGTATGTTGGGCACAAACCCTAACCATTAGATGTCACCAGTTCCAGATTATGGTTTTGTTTAATAATCATATCTGTTGCCAGTCATGCAAACTCCACAGATACCTCTGAGCCTATTCCAGTAACAGAATTTAGAAAATGGGATATGCAGTGTGCATATGTATACCACAATCTTTCAGAAAACCACGTGTTTGGCATTTGGGACTTCTGATTAGTCCCTCTTGTCATAGGGTACCTTTTTTACATGATGATTTCCTGAATGCCCAGCCAAGACTTTCCTTTGGTGTGAGGAAAATGGATTATTGGACAAAAATTGCCATCCTGGCTGATCAAAGGTTTTGAGCTCTTTCTGTGTACTGTGAAAATAATTTCGGTCTAGTGTACAACCCAGCTGCAGTCTGAACCTACATTACCCTATACATACGTCTACAACAGGCTCATATTCAGGTCTTCACAAACAATATTCAGTATATCAGTGCTCAGGCTTTCACATTAAATAATTCTTTGGACATCCCTGTAACACACATGGTACACTACCACCATCCTTGTATCTGTTACAGCTTTGGCACTTTACATTGCAAGTTGGAACCTTAGAACCATCTAATCTATGGTGGGCTATAAGAATGGTTATGACCCACAGCCCAAACCTAGGCCCAAGGCTTTTTCTATTCATAACCCAGTCTGTTTACATGGCTTCCATTTAAAAAGAAGAAATAAATAACACATGTAGCATATGTCAAAAATGTTTTAGATTTACCTTCTACATTATTCCTATATACCTTAATAAGCATTGTCGTTGTCTTTTTTTTCCCAAGTTGTATATTGTGTATGGCCTTTGAATTGAACAGTTTTTTTTTTCTTGCTTTTTGTAAAATGCTGTGAAGTGTTGCAATGTAATTCTTGATACAAATTACTCATGGAAATTAAGTGGTATTATGAATACCTTGTATAATTTTGTATGGCAAAGCATATTTAATGGCAGTACTTGCTGTAGTGTTTACTTGCCTACCATTCACTACCTTCTTGCTTTACTTGGCCCCTGGGAGAAAAGAAAAATACTTGTGATTCACTCCATTTCCTTCCAAGTGACAGCACTGGTGCTTGGTGATTAGTACTGGCCCACGGGGATGTGGTGAAGGTCCCCTGTATAGCCTCTAAAATGCAACTAGGAACTTACACAGGGTTAACTATATGCTCCTGTGAGTGGAATGCAGAGGGCAAGTAAATTTCTGCAGTGGAGGGGAGGAGTTGATGGCTGTTGAGGGCATGGCAGTGTACTTGTTGGTTTTGCCCTGCATGGTCAAAGCACAGGGTTTACATCAATCAAGACCTTTTGTTCTTTCAATGGCTAAATGTGCTTAAGTGCCATGGAATGGTGCCCAGTTTAACCTCAGTCATTGTGTAGAGCTAGAAATCCTAATTCTGAATCTCTCTCCAAACCACCCTTGGTGCTCATTAGGAATATGATATAAGTTTTGCCCAATACAGAGAATAATCAAACTGGGAAGCAATTCTATGCATGCAACATCTTCAGGCACCCCCTTAACCTACCAAAGTAGAAAGAAAAACTGACAGTTCAAATAGATTTTCCTGAAAGATCCTTATGTCCCAGATAGACAGATTTCTAAAAATGGGTCCGCATTCATCAATTCAGTCCAGATCTGATAGAATGCCAAGATCATCATAGATGTAAATATACTTACTACTTTATTTAGTATCATGTGTTCCAAGATGCTGCGGCTGAAGAACAGAACTAGTAATGGGATACATTTAAAAAACAATCCCAAAAGCTACACTAACCCAATTTTGCAGCCTTTCCTGCATTCCCACTTTTGCTGCGTCTGAACACAGCCAGTGCCTCATACTCAAATACCTTGGGGCATCTGCTTTTCAAAATGTGGTCATTTTGTGGGTTTCTACAATCCTGGCACTAAAGAACCTTCAGAAATGTAAAGGCTAGGAAACCAAATGAAAGCCTGAAGGTTCTCTTTAGGTTTTTGGCTCTCTATGCAGGTAGTTAGCAACAAAATCTTACATGCGTGGTATCTCCATATTTACGTTCACTGGGTAAAATATATTTTGTGGTGCAATTGTAAGTATTCCCATACTGTGTAAAAAAAAAAATCACTTGTTAAAATGACAACTTTGTGAAGAAAATCTAATTTAATTTTACTTTTTTCATTTTCTAAAGTTTTAGCAAAAAACTACTCACCATGGCTATTACTAAATAATTTGGGGTATCTGTTTTCAATAAAAAGGAAAATGTGGGGATGTTTATATTGTCCTGCCATTTTAGAGCCTCCTAGAAATGTTAACAGAACATCAGGTTTTCAAATACATTTATATATATTTATATATAGTTTAAATATAAATCTATCATAGCCTTATTTAACACATATACTCTTTACAAAGAAAAAAAAAAATTTGACCTACATTTCTGAAAAAAAATATTGGATACGTTTTAATGACAGTAAGGGTAGTGTGTGTGGTCTGTTCAGTCCCCCCTCCTTTTTATATAGTAAAAAGAGTGGTTAATAGCACCAAAGGAAAGCCAGGCTATTACCTATGCAAAATTACACTTTAAAGTCACTAGACATGTTTCCTAATTTCAAATAATGGCTATACTATATATTCCAATAAGATCTCAGTAACATTTTCCTCTTGTTCTTCTTTTACAGAACTCTGAAGTCATCTTGTCATGAGAATCTGCTCCAAAATTTCCACGCAATTCTGAAAACTTACAGTAAAAAAAAAATGGTGATGCCAAGTTGCCTTATCTTACCTCAGCCCCATCAGTCCAACTTTTCTGTCCTCTCATCTCATAAACATTAAAGCTATGTACTAAAGTGATGCAGTGAGAATAATTGCTGTACAATGAAAAGGTTGCTTTGTGCTGAGTTTCTGGAGCATTCATCTCTAAAAAAAAAAAAGGAATCTGTGACCGCTATGTTTTATGCTGAGAAATCAATGCATGGCCACCATTCATAGTGCATGCTGCGCATTGACTAACACCACTGCTGATTATAACTTTAGGCCTATGTCCAGGATGCAATAGCTTCTGATGGCAGTATTGCTAATTCTTTCTATGCAGCTTCAGCGTTCTTTCTTACAGATACAGCAGCTTCATTAAAAAAAAAATTAAAAATTGCTACAAATCTCAGATGGAAACTGGAAACCGTCATATTGAATGTCATGATGGGGCAAACGGGACCAATGACAACTGCAGCAGGGTTGTCATGTCCTGCACATTTTAGTACATAGTACACTCACTGACCCAGTGAGAATAATGTAGAAATGATACTGCATGTCATGTGCCATCCAAACTCCCTACTGCACTGGGTCTTTTTTTTTTAAATACTTTTTATGCTTTATAAATAAAATTAAACAAATACAGCTTGCTGTTTTTGTGAATGTGTACATGGTTAGTATCGGTCTATGTTCTAATCCTAATACCTGAACCCACTCAATGGGAATTTTATATGCAGTAATGTACTTACACTTAAGCTTATGCAGCTTAGCAGATGACATTGGGATGGGTCACATGAAAGGGTTGGAAATCCCATCAAGCTGTAATTGGGAACCCCCTTGCCAGGGGCACAGTATCTGCTTGCCCAGAAAGCTAGGGTCAATATGCTCAAGGGTATGATTGTAAAATAAGAAACTAGCTTAGGATTAAACTACATCTTAAATAATATATCAGGCACTGCATTGAAATTGAGAGGTTTAGTGACCAAATTAACAATGTATATTTAGGCACTACTTACTACTAGCCTTTATAGGCCTTCATGCTGTTTCACTACATAAAGTTGAATTCCCAGTATGGATTTATTGGTCCAGCTCTGACCAACGGAAGTGTGCGTACTCCATACTTGGATCCTGTGATACTTTTCAGAGTCTTGTGCCGAGTGACTGTCCTGCTGCAGGGGTCGCTTGCTTGACACAGGTGTCATTCAGAGAAAGCCTCGCATTTTTTTCAATTAACACAAATGATTACCTAATTGGATGACGGGGAGGGGAAGGGCAGTGGCGGGACAATCTCCACCTTGTCCAAATGAAGAACACCTTGGAATTGACTTACACCAGCCTTTTTTAACCAGGGTCCATTGAGGTTTATTCAGTTGTGCCTTGGCAAAATGCCTAAAAAATTATATATAAGCCAACAGGTGGATGAAGCCTGCCTTTTAGTTACGCAAAGCCACAGGTTTTCATTGTGCATCATTACATCCTTCTAGATGCTGGTGTCCTAACCAACTAAGGCAGTGATGGCAAACCTTGGCACCCCAGATGTTTTGGAACTACATTTCCCATGAGGCTCATGCACTCTGCAGTGTAGTTAAGCATCTTGGGAAATGTAGTTCTAAAACATCTGGGGTGCCATGGTTTGCCATCACCGACCTAAGGCATCAGTTGATATGGAGGATGTCAGTCAACTGCACAGCATCCTTGTACTCCCCTCTCCCGCCCCTCTCCATCAGCTATGGGGTCACATTAGCTAAATGATGGAGAAAAACCGAGTAAGAACATTGGAGTACTAGTCAGTACCAGTTTGTAGAAGTGTACTTGCTTTGGAAGAATAAATCCCCCCCCCTAATGTTGGGTATCCTACTTGTGTGGATGTTGTTGCATTATGTTAAACTATTAGTATAGTTTTTACATTTTTAGAATCGGGTGCCTCGAGACTGTCCATAATTTATTAAAGGGTGCCTTGAGATTTCCATGATTTTTAAAGGGTGCCTTGACTCAAAAAATGTTGAGAATCGCTGATTTACATAAACTGGAGAGTGCAAAATCTGGTGCAGCTCTGCACAGAAACCAATCAGCTTACAGGTTTCTTTTTTTGTCAAAGCTTAATTGAACAAGCTAAAGTTAGAAGCTGATTGTCTACCATACAGAGCTGTATTAGAATTTGCACTCTCCAGTTTTAGCAAATCAACACCCTTATTTAGTGGAAGAAAAATACAAGGCATTCTTTTAATGGCACCTGTGCCAACAAGGCGAGCCCCTTTGTTTACTATGCAGCAGGGCCGCTGCTTGGCATGGAGAGTGGGAAATGGTGAGGATTACTGTAGTAGTGACAGCTATTACAGTGATTATCCACTTCCAGAGTGGTCCCACAGGTATAGAATATGGTCTAAGCTGGATGAATATTGATAACAAACAAACAAACAAAAAAACTCATCTGGAATTCAGCTTTAAAGGGCATTTTTAAAGTACATTTTAGTACACCTACCCATTTTTGAGCCCCTGGCTCCCAGTACGTCAGAACAGGTTATACTTACCACAAGCCTGCTATTCAGGGTTATTTATTTTGATGCCTGTCCAGCACCACATAGCTTTGCCTCAATGGAAAGACCATCTGTCAGGCTGTATGCAGGCATCCCACTAAAGTGAATGGGGGACATGCTACACTAATGCTCTTGAGATTTGAATAAAAGAATATGCAGTACTATCTATGCTCAATAAGGAAGAGTTAGGGGTTACAGGTTTTGGGTGAAGGGGCAGTAAAATACTGAAGTTTATTTAAATAGTTTCATAGCAGTCCGAAAACCAGCCCCTGAAATATTAAGTATACACAATTTATTCAAAAAATAACTTGCCAAATTCTGGACAGTAAAAGCAGGTTATAGTAAAATGGACCTAAAGGAATTATAAAGCTACCTACTAAACCAGTGCAGAGTACAGCAGGGCCTCCTTTATCGTGCTTCTTTTGTTAAAAAATATGTTTGTTTTTTTAGTGTCCCCTGCAAAGAAGATGTTATTCACCTTTCTCCACACTTGCATCACTGTTCCATTGTACTGATAAGGTATCTCATAATGTGGAACCTTCAGAAGCCAACACTTCCAGAGTCTCAGATTCCTGTTCCCCCATTTCCCTCTGTGGTTTCTCCAGCCAGACAATGCACTGTAGAACCCAGCAGTCCCATTGTGGCTGCCAAATCATACCCCTGAATGCAGCGGGCTTCAGGAATCCAACACACCCATAAGTGTTGCAATTTGCAGGTTCTGTAGATGGTGTGATTTTTTTTTTTTTTTTTTTTTTTTTTTTTTTTTATGAAAGCCCAACTTAAGGATTAAAATAACTACCCTTGCAGTGGAGCTCTCGCACTGCAAAAGTTAAATGCTTGTTGAGTCTAAAGTTAAAGCAGTAGGGTATAATACTTACCTTATCCCTCACCCGGACATACTACCTACATCTGTGCAACCTGCACCCAGAGCCTTTTCTCTATGAAGCTCTAGCCGGCTGTTAATGATGATGTCAAGAAGTACAACATAGGACAAAATCCCTACATGTAAGTGCGGACAACAAGGGACCACCTACAATCTGGATTGGAGAGGCGTGCCAGAGCCTGCCTGAGCACAGAGTAAGGAAAGTATTACATATTTTTCCTCATCCCCTAGAGCAGTGGTCTTCAAACTATGGCCCTCCAGTTGTTCAGGAACTATAATTCCCATAATGCCTAGTCATGTCTGTGAATGTCAGAGTTTTACAATGCCTCATGGGATGCGTAGTTCCGCAACAGCTGGAGGGCCATAGTTTGAGGATCCCTGCCCTAGAGTTATCATTTAACCCTTGCAGTGCTGATGGGCACTACAAGAGTCGTTTTATTTGTAAATCCCATAGTTGGACTTTAATATGGCAACAAATGTGGATGACAGGAAAGGTTAGTATTAACTATTTTGTTATAAAGGGGCACTTAAACAGAAGGTATCTGCTTGTCTCACTTCAGTCACAACCCCCCCCCCCAAAAAAAATGGGTTTATTCCTCAATTCCGGCTCAGCTGTGCATAGCATACAGAACTGCTGGTAACAGCACAGATGAAGCTAATTTTACCTTCTGTTTTATGAAATCTCTGCAGTGCTTTGCCACATACTATTGGATAAATAATTATACAGGCATACAGTCATTTGCCCTATTACCTCTGTATGCTCCACTACAGCTGGAATTATACCCCCTGGAAAAATGGGTCTCAAAAGATGACTTTGTATGAATGCAACACGATAAGGTCACATATGTAGCAATGACTCAATTAACAGAAGCCTCTAATGTTCTGGAATCACTGGGTTGCCATGACAGTCAGGCAACCTGCATTTTCAGGATGGAATGTTGCCAACTGCATTCTCCATACTTCCCCAATGCAGATGAGTGGAAATACACTAAACAAAATTATAAACGCAACACTTTTTCCTGAGCTGAACTCAAAGATTGAAGACTTTTTCTATGTACACAAAACGCCTATTTCTCTCAAATATTCACAAATCTGTCTAAATCTGTGTTAGTGAGCACTTCTCCTTTGCCTTCCACCTCACAGGTGTGGCATATCAAGATGCTGATTAGATAGCATGATTATTGCACAGGTGTGCCTTAGGCTGGCCACAAAAAAAGACCACTCTAAAATGTTCAGTTTTACTGTACGGGGGGGGGGGGTCTGAAAACCAGCCAGTATCTGGTGTGACCACCATTTGCCTCACGCAATGCAACACATCTCCTTCGCATAGAGTTGATGAGGTTGTTGATTGTGGCCTGTGGAATGTTGGTCCATACCACTTCAATGGCTGTGCGAAGTTGCTGGACATTTGTAGGACCTAGAACACACTGTTGTATATGTTGAGCCAGAGCATCCCAAACATGCCCAATGGGTGACATGTCCGGTGAGTATACTGACCATGTGATTGTGTATAGATCCTTGCAACATGGGGCCCTGCATTATCATGCTGCAACATGAGGTGATGGTCGTGGATGAATGGCACAACAATGGGCCTCAGAATCTTGTCACAGTGTCTCTGTGTATTCAAAATGCCATCAATAAAATGCACCTGTGTTCGTTGTCCATAACATACGCCTGCCCATACAATAACCCCACCGCCACCATGTGCCACTCGATCCACAATGTTAATTGCAGCAAACTGCTCACCCACACATCGCCATACATGCTGTCTGCCATCTGCCCTGTACAGGGAAGACCGGGATTCATCTGTGAAGAGAACACCTCTCCGAAGTGCCAGACGCCATTGAATGTGAGCATTTACCCACTCAAGTCGTTCACAATGAAGAATTGCAGTCAGGTAGAGACCCCGATGAGGAGGATGAGCATGCAGCTGAGCTTCCCTGAGATAGTTTCTGACAGTTTGTGCAGAAATTCTTTAGTTATGCAAACCGATTGTTGCAGCAACTGTCCGGGTGGCTGGTCTCAGACGATCTTGGAGGTGAAGATGCTGGATGTGGAGGTCCTGGGCTGATGTGGTTACATGTGGTGTGTGGTTGTGAGGCTGGTTGGATGTACTGCCAATTTCTCTGAAACTCCTTTGGAGATGGCTTATTCAATTCACTGGCAACAGCTCTGGTTGACATTCCTGCAGTCAGCATGCAAATTGCATGCTCTCTTAAAATCTGGGACATCTGTGACATTGTGCTGTGTGATAAAACTGCACATTTTAGAGTGGCCTTTTAATGCGGCCAGCCTAAAGCACACCTGTGCAATAATCATGCTGTCTAATCAGCATCTTGATATGCCACACCTGTGAGGTGGATGGATTATCTCGGCAAAGGAGAAGTGCTCACTAACACAGATTTAGACAGATTTGTGCACAATATTTGAGAGAAATAGGCCTTTTGTGTACATAGAAAAAGTCTTAGATCTTTGAGTTCAGCTCATAAAAAATGGGGGCTAAAACAAAAGTGTTGCGTTTATAATTTTGTTCTGTGTATATGTATTGCATTTGCCACAAAAAATCTATACTAGGAGTTTCGCCTGTCTACAGGCAATCCTGGTGTGTTTTGTGAGGCTGCAAGGTGTAGGTTCAGGGTCTAACCCCTCTGCCAGCAGCCTGTAAAAGTATATACAGTGCCCCTGCAGAAGCCACTTGGTAATTTGGGTTCCCTGTTCTAAGCCTCAACTGAGCCCCTCTGACACACTTGATTGAGTGAAAGTTACTGCAAGCACTTATGCTGTGAATTAGCAACAGGAAATCGACACAAGATTGTTTGGTGGTAAATTGGCTTAATGTATTGGTACGGGTTTGAATGTTGGTTTGAGCATAAATAAACACACAGAAGGTAGGTTCAGACAAAGTCCACTAGACAGTATAATTACTATTCCAAGATAACTTAGAATAGAGTTCTGTACCGCTAGACTGGGAATAACTCGTGATTCAGCAAAGTCAGCAATAAACAGTGAATATAAGCATTAACTGCAATATGAATTATAATACTATAACTAAGCTAGAGTGCACTTTAGGAGAATGGCTAGGGTATGGTGCAATGTCCCCTGAGAGGTACCTCTTAGTATAGGCAAAAGGTGAAAGTCTCTGTGTAGCAGCTGTAAAAGGACAGTCTTTAGTCCTCAGCCGGCTAGTGTTTAGGCCCAGTTGTACTGTTGATGCACATGAAAACAGTCCCAGCAAAGCCTGCAGGCAGCAATAGAGCTATTCAAAGGTTGTATGGACAGTTCATAAAGGGCTCCCTCTCTTTAGCAGCAAATAGCAAATCCACACAGCAGTAGCCCACCATCTGGTCACACACCGCAATTAGTCCACTCTCTGCTATGCACCCAGGTCACTCTGGCTGTCTGCACCCCTGAACTCAATTCTAAGGATGCCGCTTAGGGCACTGATATGCAGCAGTGATGGTCCACACTGGACAGCGATGTGCACTCTATGGTCTACCTCAAGGCTCTGCACAGCCTGAGAAAACTTCCCCTCCTCCTGGAAATCTCACTCTGGGAAATGCAGTTCAAACATTCCTGACCACAGTAGAGTGTCTCGCCTCTGGACAACAGCCCCCACAGTGCAGTGCTGCCTGACTCAGTTTATTAAACTCTTACTGCCCATCAGCTTCTCCTCCTGCCGATACAGCTGCCAACCAGTTCAGCACCACAGGGCAGCTGCCACAGAGAGCAACCACAGCCAGGGCCCCTTTCATTCTCCATTCCCAGTCAAGTACGTGGCTACATAGACAGTATGAGAAGCTGAAAGCTGCTGCGGCTGGACAGGGCCTGGACATTGTACCCAATGTCAAAAACGTTTAGGGCCTTATGCACCCAAGATTGAGATGCATTGGTGTCAGTGTATGCAGCAATAAACCCTCAGCATTTGGGTACAGCTATAAACCCCCAGCACTGGTTTCAGTCACTACAGCAATAGCCCGCCCCCCCAGTATTGATATTAGTGGGTGCAGCAATAAAACAGAAAAAAAGGATTCAGCAATAAACCTCCATCATTGATGTCAGTGTGTGCAAAAAGTAAACCAGCAGCATTAGTGCTATTTGGTGCAAGCAGTAAACCCCCAATCAGGGGCGTAACTACAGGGGTTGCAGGGGTTGCAATCGCTACCGGGCCCCATGCTCCAGGGGGCCCGGTAGCAAACCAGTGGGTGAACTTCCAGGATCGCAAAGGTCACACTTGCGACCGGACCCTGGCATTGCACCACTGTGGGGAGGCCCCAAGATTGCAGGAAGGGGGCCCACAAGATTGCAGGAAGGGGGCCCACTGCAGAACTTGTGAAAGAATCCTGCTGCGGGACCGTAATAAAAGGCCATGCAACAAGTGTAAAGAGCCCCAGGATTAGTGGGAAGAGCCCTGGGCTTGAAGGTAAGGGCCCCGGCCAGGGGTCTGGGGGGCCCTTCATGGTTTCTTGCATCAGGGCCCTGAAGGTTCTAGTTACGCCTCTGCCCCCAATACTGATGTCAGTGGGTGCAGCAATAAACCCAAATCATAAGTGTCTGAGGGTTCAGCCATAAACCCAAATCATAGGAGTCAGTGGGTTCAGCAATAAAACCACATCGTTGGTGTTAGTGGGTGCAGCAATAAATCAACAGCATTAGTGTTACTGGGTTCAGCAATAAACCCCCAGCTTTGGTGTCAGGGAGTGCAGCAATAAACCGGAAGCACTGGTGTCAGTGAGTGCAGCAATAAAACTCCAGCATTAGTGTCATTGGGTGCAACAATAAACCCCCCCCCCCCCAGCACTGGTGTTAGTGGGTGCAACAATAAACCCCAAGCATTAATATCAGTGGGTACAGCAATAAACCCCCAGCATTAGAGTCAATGGGGGGAGCAATAAACCTCAAGCTTTGGTGTCAGAGAGTGAAGCGATAAACCCCAAGCATTAGTGTTTGTGGGTGCAACAATAAACTCCCCTAATCCATTCAAATAGGGCAACTGTTTAATCACATGTATGGGTGCCTTTATTACGGTAAGTAAGAGTACGTATGAGCTACGGATACAAAACTATATGTGAAAAAATATAAAAAAACAAAAAATATATGACAAGTACAGTGATATCCACATATATGTTTGATAAGTAGATGTGAAAAGGACACCTGTCTGTCACATTCAGGAATAAAAAGAAGACTTAAAATCCTCAGAGCTGAATCCTAAAGCTGAATTCTAGATCTATTTTTTTGTATAGTTCCCTACCAGACAGATTCTTGAGGAAGCAGAGAATCACTGTAGTAGCTGCTGCTACTACAGTGATCTACTCTGTCTTCCAGGTCCAGTGCCGAGCAGTTGCCCTTCTGCATAGTAACCACAGTGGGACACTCCTTAGGCACAGGAGCCATTCAGAGAAAGCCTTGTGTTTTTTTACAATTAATGAAAAGCGATCCCTGATTGGGTAAGATGGAAAGAAGGACACCACCGTGCTCTTCGCATCGTCAAATCCGCAGTCCACAGCGTCTCAGATGGGGGAGGGATTTGGCCCTGGACCTCTCCGAGACGTATTGGTCCCACATTTACTATCATTTGCAAAAGGGATCCTTAAACGTCTTCGCTCAAGAAAAACGATATCAAGATTTTTACTAAATTGTACAGGACCCCTGACATACTGCATAAGTTCTCTGCGAGGGGCTCTCCCAATTGCTGGAGGTGCTCCCAGCAGCGAGGATCCCTGTTACCCATTTGGTGGGAGTACCCCCGTATTCAACCATTCTGGCAGGAAGTTCACTCCCACATCTCTCACATTACCACCTTTACCCCTGATTTTACCCCGGCTCAATATCTGCTACACCACACCTCTATACCCTACGCCAGATATAACAAATCCCTTGCTTTACATCTTATCAATGCTGCCAAAATGTGTATCCCTTGCCATTGGCTATCCATCCCCCCCCCCCCCCACTATTGCAGAGTGGGTCCAACGGGTCGCTGAAATGGAAGATCTTATATTTCAAGCCAGGGACTCTCCGGACAAATGCTACAACATTTGGGCCCCGTGGCTGCACTTCACGACTTCGCCCACGTACCGCACGATGATCACGTAGTTACCATAGCTGCACCCTTGAACTTATCTCACCACCTGCCCTACAAGCCTCTTCAGATCAACCCTCTTCCCTACACCCCCCCTTTTTTTGTTGTTGTTCTTCTTCCTCTTTTCGCTCTCTCTCTCTCTCCTTCTCTCTACCCTCCCCTCGCTCTCTTCCCTCCCTCCCTCCACTTCTTCCACCCTCCAAGACACCCACGGAACAACCAAAAATGTCATAATGCCTCTCTACGAGCTGGTAACCCCGGCAGAGGCCTCTTAGTATAGGGGATTTCTTTTACTGGCTGACGACCATCCTCTGGCCTCCGACACAGCAAGTTCCCCACTGGGGGTGTCGGAACCCAGACTGGTCCGCCGCATTCCTCAGCATGTCTTCACACCCCTTTTTTTTATTCATAGTTGGGATATCTTTTCATATATGACTTTGTACCTTCTATTTAAGTACTTGTTTCATTTGATGTCTCCAGGTTGCCTTATTGTTCTTAATATATACTCTATATGGCCATGTTTTACGTACACTTACCTTCGGCTGTGTTCTCACTGTTTTCGTTTTTGTATCTTTCAAAATGTTCAATAAAATGTTTTGACAAAAAAAAGATGGGAAGAAGGGGTGGTGACATCACAATCTCTGCCTTATACAATCAGAAACCACTTTGCATTAATTGAGAAAAATGCAAGGCGTTCCCTGAGCGGCTCCTGTGCAGTGCAGGTGAGGTTATCTCCCCTGAGCAGCAACTCGGTATGGAACAACAATGATTGATTCCTGTGGAAGTGGACAATCAGGTATGGAATATGTATACTTTCATTGGTCCAAGCTAGGCCAATGTAACTATGCAAAAAAAAAATCCATACCTGGAATTCAGCTTTAAAATCCCATGTGTTTTTCGGCTTTTGCAAGCTTGAAGCATGGTAATAATGACTGTATCTACAGTCTACCATACATGGGTGTGATGGTCAGTGGGAAGTGGTCTCCTTACATTTGTAGCCATTGGGAAGAATTCCCCTCCTACAGACAGCTTAAAATATAACTGTTTTCAGTGGACTTGTAGGCAGGTGCCGTCTATATTCTCCACTGCAGGTGGTGCTCGTCTGCAGTGGCAATGCAGATAGGGTTGGATGTTGAGAGGAACCTAGTTTCTCTATGGTTTTCTGAATCACAGGGAGGCAGTTATTCAATTGGATACTGGCAGCCCATGTGACTTTGGTGGCCATCTTGGGTCAGGCAGAGTCTATTTAAGACCTTGGCTCCTGGGTTTGGGTGCTCATTTTTGCGAGTGGCAGTGCAGGGACAGGATATCCATCTGTCAGGGACAGTGCTTAATAGGTTCCAGAGGAAAGTGCTCCCTGGAAGCCTCCCCATTTGGGTACAGACTGGCCAGGCTCCATTCTGCTCCTAGAGACAGGGACGCTGTCGGCACCTCTGACATTTTAATCTACTGTTCCATTGCTGTACAACTTGTGAGTGATTCCGGAAGGGTAGCCTTCCCGCCTGGTCAGCTGTGTATTGCTGAACATTTGTTACAATATATTCCTGTTACCCCACTTGGACTCAACATGTGTTTTTTGCCTGCTGCATCATGCTGCACCTATCCACAGACCTATCTGAGAGCCAGAAATTGCACATTCTTCAAGGAACCCCTAGCAACCTCTTTGGGAACCCTAGGGCTCCATGGAATGGAATGGTAGGTGAGAAAGGCTGTTCTACAGTGTATGGTACTACTCAATGCAAACCTTTGATTGGCTAGTGGCACAGACCAATCAGCAGCTAGTATTCAGCAGCCACATGCACTGCATAGAACTCTGTGGGGGAGATTAGGAAAACAACACCCTCCACATTTACATTTTTGACAGATTATGGCTCCCTCATTCTTTCAGCCTTGGAAAGCAACATGGGGATAATTTTTTGCAGGAGCTCAGGCACCATTAAGCCAACCTACAGCCACCCCACAAATACAAATATCAAATAAATTAAAAATGTCCAGAATATAACCACAGCCATGCAAATAAAAGGCCCATAAATATCCCTTATTCTATGTACATGCACACAGTGACACATAGCTATGCAGTGAAACCTAAGGCAGTGTATCCCAAAGGGCATTAACCAGATTATCACACGGTAACTTGACCCCTCTCTACTATGTTGAGAGAAATGAAAATAGCAGCAAGCCATATGGTCACGTGACCTGTCAACTCCTGATTGGGTGAGAATTGTTTTCCACCTGGAAATTAATAGACATTGACCAACCAGATAGCATATTAAGGCCACATCCAACGAGTCCCAAAGTTACCTAATTACAATTGTATCCTTCGAGTATTTAGGAGATATTTGAAGGACAAAAGGTATTTCATTAGTGAGGGGCGATAATCTTCAGAAAGCCCTGTAAAGCACTAATACCCCATCACAGACCAGGAAAGCACCGCTGACCAACGACTAGCAGACAGAAACTGCACAGACTACAGAAAAAGCAGATTCAGCATCAAGGACAGCAACAATTTGGATGCAAAATACTTACAAAAACATTTTATTCAGACATTTCGGAGGCTTCTACAAAAAAATAATCTAACTACGTTCACCAAACAAGTGCCAATTAGAATTCTTAGATTACATTTTCCTTAAATATCATCATTACAGCATCGTTACACAATCTGGCTACGTGTTCCTGTGAAAGCCAATACAGTTTACAGTTACAGTGTATCTGCATCACACAGTAAAATAATAATTAATCTGAGATGAATACATTGATGAGCATATAACCAAACTAATCTCTATATTAAAGCAAGGCTATATAAGGTAAGATTAAAGCAATATTTATTTTCCTGTCTCCGGAATTTTATATTATCCTGGACGGAACTTATATTTTTCTTTTTTTATTATTATTATTATTATTATTATTAATAATAATAATAATAATAATAATAATAATATTATACAGGATTTATATAGTTCAAACAACTTGGTTGGTGCTATACAAAGTAGAACATTTGCTAGCATTATTTATTTGCATATTTCTTTATGATCAGGGCCAATAAACTACCTAAATTACAGTGTGCAGGAATTCTAATTTCCTTTTTTTTTTTATTTTTTTTATTTTTTTTTTTTTTTAGCATGCGTGGGGGTAGATTTACTAAAACTGCAGCACTCAGAATCTGGCATGGTAATTTTTTTTTTTTAGCATGCGTTGGGGTAGATTCACTAAAACTGGAGCACTCAGAATCTGGCATTGTAACCAATCAGCTTCTAACTTCAGTTTGTTCATTTAAGCTTTGGCAGTAAAATCTGGAAGCTGATTGGTTTCTATGCACAGCTGCACCAGATTCTGTGTGCTCCAGTTTTATTAAATCTCCCCCAATTATTGTCAACATGCATTTTTACTATGACGAAGCCCCCGTTCACGATTTGTCATGTGTTACCAGAAATTGACAATAAGATTTCTATTTTATTCTACAGGCTCCATTTACATGTGATCGATGTGACGTCACTTGTTGCGCCAAAAAAAAAAAAGATGCAGAGTTACAGGTTTTTGGCTAATAGACTTCAATGGGAGTGCCAGAAAAATGAACATAACACGCTTTTTGCACATTTGCACACCTAACAGCCATTCTCTTCCTTCTAGTAATCCTTATTTCACTGGAACAACAAAAATGCTTACACACCGGAAAACGTGCAAAAAACATGCAAAAAAAAATAAAAGCTTAAAAAATGCCCAAAAAAGAAGCTGAGGATCAAGCGTGAGCCTAGCCTTAGAGTGCTTTTTGCTTCATTTTTTGTGGGTTTTAGGGCCAATTTACACCTATCCATTCAACTCCTGCTTTATAATGCACATCAGCACGTATGCACAGGTTAGTCATTGAAAGGTTATAGTCCACACAGTGCAGTTCGTTGACCTGCGTTGTCAATTTTTTGATGCATCAAAGCTTTTTATAAGGTCTCTTGTTGGCAATGGCAGTGCATGAAAATGAATAAATGTCAATAACACGTGTAAAATGTGAAAATGCACAGTTCAATTTCAGCCTGCAAGACACGCACATGCATTAATTAAATAAATGCATCAAATCACGTTAAAATGCATGCAGTGAAAGGAAGGGAACATAATAAACGTGCGCTGCATTTGTTTTTAAAGGCTACAGTGTACCTTGAGGGAATATCACACATTGTGAGATAATCCGATGCGGGTAATTTAACCATTTACTATCATATTATTTCATACATAGATAATCCTTTGTATTTTCATTGCAGGAAGATTAACCCTTTCCTATAATAATATTTAATGCATAGATAGAGTAACCTTTGCACCCTAGTTACAGTTAATTTGACACTTCATAGCATTTCATGCATAGATTTTTGACCTTTAGCAAGTTGAACCCCTATATCTCTAGTGTAATGTCTGCATAGATTGTTAACCCTTAGCAAGTTGAATCCCTATATCCAATGTGCATCGAATGCAGAGATTGTTAACCCTTAGCAAGTTTAACTCCTATATCTCAAGTGCATCGTATGCAGAGATTGTTAACCCTTAGCAAGTTGAACCCCTATATCTCAAGGGCATCGTATGCAGAGATTGTTAACCCTTAGCAAGTTGAACCTCTATATCTCAAGGGCATCGTATGCATAGATTCTTAACCCTTTGCAAGTCGAGCCCCTATATCTCAAGTGTATTGTATGCATACATTGTTAACCCTTAGCAAGTTGAACTCCCTATATTTCAAGTGCATTGCATGCATAAACTGTTATCCCTTAGCAAGTTGAACCCCTATATCTCCACTGCATCGTATGCATAGATTGTTAACCCTTAGCAAGTTGAACCCCTATATCTCAACTGCATCGTATGCATAGATTGTTAACCCTTAGCAAGTTGAACCCCTATATCTCAACTGCATCGTATGCATAGATTGTTAACCCTTAGCAAGTTGAACCCCTATATCTCAACTGCATCGTATGCATAGATTGTTAACCCTTAGCAAGTTGAACCTCTATATCTCAAGTGTATTGTATGCATACATTGTTAACCCTTAGCAAGTTGAACCCCTACATATCAAGAGCATTGTATGCATAGATTGTTAACCCTTAGTAAGTTGAACTCCTATATCTCAAGTGCATCGTATGCAAAGATTGTTAACCCTTAGCAAGTTGAACTCCTATATCTCAAGAGCATTATATGCATAGATTGTTAACCCTTAGCAAGTTGAACCTCTATATCTCAAGTGCATCGTATGCATAGATTGTTAACCCTTAGCAAGTTGAACCCCTATATCTCAAGTGCATCGTATGCATAGATTGTTAACCCTTAGCAAGTTGAACCCCTATATATCAAGTGCATCGTATGCATAGATTAATATCCCTTTGCAGTTTTGCAGCAGGTAATCAGCTCCTTTAACTTCAATGTATTTCGTGCATAAAATGTTAACCCTTTGTAAACTGCAGCTCTTCCCAGTACAGTAACCTTTCATAGGTAATTAACCCTTTCCTCGTTAACTGCAGAGGACTGCCCCAGTGCTAATAAGGATTAAGGAACAGTCTGCAGTAACATTTGAAAAAATATCATTTTTCTTTGGAACTGTATTAATAACATGCTGATCAATATCAAGAAGTTCTGATTGGATGTACCCCTCCTATTTATTTTTTTCTGGTTACCTGCTGAAAGCTGTCAGTTGCCAGCTCCTGTGCCCAGCTCCCTTCTTCCACTTGCAACTGGAAGAAAACGACCCCCACACCTGGGGCAGCAAAACTGAGAACCTGGGGGGAAGAAGGGGGGCTATGAAAAGGTCAGGGGGAGGGGGAACACCCACTCTTATGCTGGATTCTGGCCTCCCCTACTGTCCAGAAACAGCATAGACATCACTACAAACTACAGGCGAGCGTTCCATAGGCATCTATGGCAGAGAGCTAACAGATTTTCTTTTCTTTATTAGCATGCTGCAATTATGTTTATAATAAATGAATCACATACTAATCAAGTACATAAACAAACTGATATCAATGAATTGGGCATCAGATGTCACCCTGGAGTATTTTTTTTAACAATAACCCTTGGCTGGTTTAGGAATGAAATATCAGACGGCTTTTTTTGTTATATAGTTATACAGCTAATTCAGAGCTTTTTTGCACTTTCAACACTAAAAATATTTCACCTTACTTTCTTTCAAAATTCAGAAAAATTGTTCGTCAGTGCATTTGATCTTCCCAATATTGAGATAACTCATTTCATTCAAAAGCCCTTAAAAATCCATTCAGACTTGCTACTTGAATAGAATCCCAGATATAATAGCCAGGTTTCTTTTGTGCGCATTAAATGTAAATCACATTTACGGTTTCCGATCCGGTCCGCTGTCAGTTTTTCAGGCAGACCTGATCAGACTCTCCATACACCCCTATGGGGCAGCAGATGTCAGTGGTGACATGTCCGGTGACACCCGCTGCTATCTGATCCGATTCTGTCCGTGAAATCCAAACGGATAGAAACCCTATTTTCCATCTGTCTAAAGGATCGGATGGGTTCGGATTAAAAAGAACAGGCAGCCCATTTTCATCCGATCTTCCATAGAGGAGAGCGGGGCTCTGATAGGTCAGTTTCTGCACAGTTAGCAGAGATGGACCTGTCATCCTCCTGCTCAGCGGGGATTGGCAGCTTGATCCCTGCTGAGCAAAACGGAGTCTGCCGGGCAGAAAGCCCGTGTGAAAGGACCCTTAGCATTTTGTTCGTTCAGATAAAAAAACAAGAAAAACTCTATCCTGTTCCTTCGAATTTTCTCATCACTAAGGCCTCTTTCACACGGAGCGGACCATATTGCGATCCGCTCCGGCACTTTTTTTTTTTTTTTTTTACGTACACGGATGACATTTGTGTCATCCGGTCCATATGTCCGCATATCATCCCATCCGTTTTCAGATGATATAGGGACATAATGCATTTCTATGGGATTGCGGATGTCAGCGGATGACACTGCTGACATCCGATTTTGCGTCCTTTCCGTTTATTAAATAATAGGGTTCTGTTCTGTTCCAAAAAAACGGAACAGAACTGAAAGGACGCAAATCGGATGTCATCGGATGGTCATCCGCTGACATCCGCAATCCCATTGCCATGCATTATGTCCGTATATCATCCGCAAACGGATGGGGTGATATACGGACATACGGAAAGCCCGTGTGAAAGAGGCCTATGTTCGGAAATGATCCTTGATATGACCGCTCACATTCAAAACAAATGTTCCAAAAACAACAATTTTCTAACTTAATTCTATTGGTGTATGCCCATCCTTTAAAGTTGGTCACACGTGAACAGCGATTCTTCATGTTAGGCAGGCCAAAGATGGTGTGATTTTCTTTCCTGCAGCCACGGGTTGCTGGAAAAAAAATCGCGTGATTCCCCCCATCAACACAGTCAGTAATGATGTAGGAATCCCTCCTATGGAGCTATGATGTTCTCCCGGCGGGGTTGTGCAGGAAGCCACCCCTGCTGGGAGAACACAGTGATTATTGCTAGCGGCACTAGCCGCTGGCAATAATCGCATGTAAAAATCTGACAGGCTGCTTGTACCCAAGTCAATTGATTGATTGACTGGGGCAAATTCAGCCTGCCCATAGATGGTTTGAATTTTGGCCGGTCGCTGCTGAACCGGCTGAATTTCGAATCATCTATGGCCGAGCTGTAAGCCAGCCATAGACGGTTCAACTCTTGGCCGGTTCAGCAAGGGCCTGGCCGAGATTTGAACCATGTATGGGCATGCTGAATGTACCCAAGTCAATCTATCAATCGATGTGGGTACAACCAGACTGTCAGGTTTTTTCATGCGATTATTGCTAGCGGCTAATCTTGGGGCAGGGACGGCTTCCTGCACCCACCCCCCCTCGCAAAGAAAATACAAAAGCTCAGTGGGAGAATTCCCCCATCAACACAGTGATGTCTGATGGGGGAATCGAGCAATCTTCTATGCAATCAAAATCGATCCATCTTTGGCTGGTGTACCCTGACATGCCAAATCATGATAAAACCTGCAAGAAAGTACTTGATAGTCAAGCAATGCTAACATAAAAGATGATTTGCAAACTTTCAGCATGTTCTTCTTGTTCTTTATCAGTTGACTAGAGATAAGCCAGCACCACACTTTACATCACCGCAAAGTTCACCCTTCTGGCACTTAAGATCGAATCAGATCAGAGGGCTTTGTTTATGGGTTATATATGTATAACAACAGTTGTCTGAGCAATTATAAAACAGGTGATTAGAGAATTTAGAATATAATTAAATCATGCCCAGTAAGGTATTTCGGCATTCTGGGGGCAGGATAAATGTACGTAATCAAATTGGTAAATTATCTTTCTCAAGGTTGCCATACACTTTACAATCTGACTGTACAATCTTTGTACAATCTCCTTTAGTTTTTCCAGAACTATGGCCAATGATTGGATGAAAAACAGGAGGATGACAATAACAGGCACTTCTGGCTCACTAGAAAATCTGTGTGAGTCTCTGCTGATTATTCCCATGTTTTTGGAGAAGAGAAAAGCCATGTTTCACTATGTCACTCATTGGTCAGGTTGGAGAACGCATCAGATCTGAACAGCACAGAGATGTGATAAGGGTCTGAAAGATTTTTTACCACCCATCATTCTTGGCAAGACATTTACCTGTATATGACCAGCCTTGGGTACAAAGAATTCCCAGTTTTCATCTTTTTCTAACAAAACCAGTGTGATGAGGATACAATTATCAGAGGCGTAACTAGAACCTTCAGGGCCCCGGTGCAAGTAACCATGAAGGGCCCTCGGGAACCCTGGCTGGGGCCCTTCCCTTCAAGCCTGGGGCTCTTCCCCTGGGGGTGACCAGGGGAGCACACAGGGGCCCATAGACAGCAGAACACAAGTGAACTGGATAGGAGGAGTGGCGGGAGCAGCATACAGAGGAGCCAATCTCCTCCATTTTCCTCTTGCAGCTACAGGAGGAGAAAGGAGGACAGTGATTTCTCTACATGCTGCCCCCTGCCGCCCCTCCTATCCAGGTGTACAGGGGAGCCGCACAGGCCCCCTGGAGAATGGGGCCCGGTTGCAATTGCAACTCCTGTAGTTACGCCCCTGACAATTATCCAATGTCTATGGGCATATAAAATTGTTTTGAAGAATATTGTTCCACAGGGAAGGATATATCAACAGAAATGTTATCTGACATAAGTTTTCCAATACATGGACATGCGTGTGTAATGGCAACCGGATCACCCATCAGGCAAACAAACGTGACAGCTCGGCTCTTGTGAATGGAGAAGAAAGGGAGATCCTAGCTAAATCTGGCCAAAAGCAGCAAATCAGATGACTTATCTCATGTCTATGGGTATTAGGCTGCCTGGAGACACCATAAAGCAGAAGGAGAGACAGGCACAACCACCTGACTACCTTTTAGGCACAAATACCAGCCAACGCATCAATAGAGCCAACGGTGGCATCAGATGTTTCATGTGTAGGCCTATAAAACAGGACGGGGAGGTGCAACCGAGACACCTCCAGTTGTGACTTATCAGGAGTAAATTACTATGGGCTGGACATAATATTCTCCCTTGGCCAATTGCTATCGCCCTTGGTGAGCCTCAACCATTAGTATAGTGGGTGCCTGATCCAACCAATAACGACTGTCATCTGATGACTATTACCACCATATTCCTGAGCAGTGTAGATTCTTATCTGATCAATACAGTGATTGGATTGCATGTCACTGATATAACGGTTTGTGCCTTATGGCATTCTTTTTCTATTGCTGGAATGTGACTGAAAAAAGAAGGGTTTTGTGCACACCCCCTACCATGAAGGTGGTCTTCTTAATTTAACAGCTCCCCACACACACGCATATATACACTCACAAGGGAACATCTCCAAATTCTGCTGTCCTGCTTGGTCTATAATTAGTGAGTAAGTTGAGCTTAAACTCTAGTGAGCCCCCTCCCCTGTAACCTGTGTTAAGCAGCTGTTCATACACTTGTCCTGCCCCTCCTGTGTGCCACTCCTCACCCCCCTGACAGCCTGTCCAATCCTGGTGGGGTGCAGATCACATTTCTGTATAATTGCAAGACATAACCAGGCCGGTGGGCGATTGAAAAGTCTCACAACTGCTCCGACCCCCAGTGCTGCTCTCTGCTCTCGGGCCTCAGGTAAGAGAAGGGTGAGGGGGGCCTGAAAAGAAACCCCTTCAATAAGTGGCAGCATCACTTGTGTGAAGGGAAGGGAGACAGCACCTACAAAAAACATTAACTTGTCAGGGGGTCTTGTAATCCTAAACATCCCTCTGACAGTAATAAGAGTGGATCTTTAAATTCATATGTAGCATATTTTTCATTCTATGTATTCTTAGCAATAGAACAATTCTAATAGAAGAGAGACGATAGAATGACTCGATAATTGGGCTGTCACCTAAATAGAAGGTGACAATACCACTGCACCTTCCTTGTTTCCAAAGATCAAAAGGATTCTCGAAAAAGGAACCTGCTAATACTTTACTTTATTAGTAAGATCCCTAATTTAATCCTCATGTGAGATCCATACACAACTGCTCAACAATGCAATCCAGGCTAAGCTTTGGAATGGCAAGACCGGTGTCATTAATGTGACCCTGGCCACAGTCCAGCAATGTCATGTGCTGTGTGCCACCTAAATGCATTGTCTGAATGGAACTGTCTATCTATCTATCTATCTATCTATCTATCTATCTATCTATCTATCTATCTATCTATCTATCTATCTATCTATCTATCTATCTATCTATCTATCTATCTATCTATCTATCTATCTATCTATCTATCTATCATCCCCATCTTCCTATTTACAATCTACTTTATTGGCTTCTTTTCTTCTAATCTTGACATCATATAGGGCTCTTCCTATTTAAAATCTATTTAATGATGTCACTATTTCTCAGACTAGAACAACCCACAGAACAAAATAAGACTTGATGTCCACGGTGTTGAATAAGTTATCATATTTTATTCTCTGTGAAATTCAAAGATAACTGGTTGATCACTGCGATCAACAACTCCTCTAATTTTTTTTACAAGTTGCCTCTTCTCCTTTACTTGAGTCTAGTACTAGGAAAAATGAAATGCCTTTTTCTTTTCTTTTTTTTTTACAGATAATGTGTATTGTAAAGGTTTAGCTGTTGCCATGTGTTTGAAATATGTAGAGACATCATTGTATCTAGGGGGCATGTTACCAAAAATTCATTGTATTTAGGCGGCATGTTACCAAAAAGTCATTATTTATAGGGATCATGTTCCCAAAAAGTCATTATTTATAGGGAGTATGTTTCCAAAAAGTCATATCTAGGGAGCATGCTACCAAAAAGTCTTATATCTAGGGAGCATTCTACCAAAAATTATTATATTGAGGTGGCATGTTACCAAAAAGGCATTATATCTAGGGAGCACGTTACCAAAATGTCGTTATATCTAGGGAGCATGTTACCAAAAAATCATTATGTCTAGGGAGCATGTTACCAAAAAGTCATTATATTTAGGGAGCATGTTACCAAAAAGTCATTATATTTAGGGAGCATGTTACCAAAAAGTCATTATATCTAAAGGGCATGTTACCAAAAAGTAATTATATCTACGGGGCATGTTACCAAAAAGTAATTATATCTAGGAGGCATGCTACCAAAAATGAATTGTATCGAAATGGCAGGTTACCAAAAAGTTATAATATCTAGGGGGCATCCTACCAAAAAATATGCACAGAGCCCATTCAGACAGGGGCGACACGACTTGCTGGGGCGACCTGTGCACCGCGACCTCGGCGTGACATGCACGGACTTCATATAATTGAAGTCAATGCAAGTCGCCTCCAGGTCGCCCCAAAGTAGTACAGGACCCTTTTTCTAAGTCGGAGCGACTTGTGTCGCTCCTATTAGAACGGGTCCTGTGCTAATCAATGGCAGGCGACCGACCGCGACTTGTCAGGCGACCAAGTCGCCTGACAAGTCGCGCTAGTGTGAATGGACCCTATGTTATCAAATATTTATTATAGCTGGGGGAATATTATCAATTACTCATTGTATCTAGGATGCATGTTACCAATTATTTATTGTTTCCAGAGGCATGCAGGATACTGGAAAGCTGAATACCTGAAATGCCCATGTTTTGGTGGTATAACAATGACATAAGCCCTTTGTTGCGGTGTATAATGCATAGACAAGGAACAATGATCTTTTATGGATCTCACAATCCAGGACCCTAAAGATGCTAGATATTTAAATTAGTGAATTGTTTGATATGTAATCTACAATAATAATCTGTTATCAGTGTTGAGGCATTTGTGAATTGTCTTTTAGCTGTTAAAATTGTCCCAGATTCCTGAGTGGATGACATTTATAGAACAGGTTGTATGTAGGTTGTTAGGACCAGCTGTTAGTTTTGTCAGAGATGGGGGTGGTAGCACATGTCATATTATATGGCAGACAGGAGCTATGGTGGTCTTCAGTCCCCTTCACAGATTTTCACTCATGTTTTGCTTTTTTTCCTTCAGACCCTTAACTGGGAGGTGCAAAATGTGATTACATGCAGAAAAATGAGACGTGCATTCCTATGACGCTCACCTTTGAAGTATTGGAAGTGTGCAATAGGAAAAAAGGCGTTGACTATTGTAAACAGTCCACAAACATGGGGCAGATAAGATGCTAAGTTTCATAAACAACTTGAAGTCACGGCACTTATCTAATGTCATTGGAAATTTTCTACTGTCTTGGATACACACCTCACAAGTGGATTAGACACCCCATAACCTAAATGTTAAAAAAGAACATCCTGCCATCATATTGTCTCTCGCCCAGGTCCAGATCACCTTTAAAGGACATTCCCAGGGGCTCCCAAAATAGACAAGAATGCCCAGTTGTCCGTCTCTTATACCAGCCCGCCCCTCTTTGCTATCTCATGTAACATCTGAGTCATGCAAACTGCAGCCATAGGCTCCCAAGTTTTCCTTACAGGGTGGGAGACCTAAATTAAGCCATTGGGTGACATTGGCCTTGTGTCTGGTACTGCGTTGGCAGAGTTGTTCTGCTTCAGGGATATTGCTAGGTGGGATTATAAATTAATGCAGAATAGATCTCCTATAAATTAGATATATTAATGAAATTAATACTTTAAATGAATGCATTAACACTTTACAGTACAACCATTCAGATTGCAGTGAGGCTGTATAAAAGGATCTGAAAAGGCCACCTACTTTGCAATATGGTTATTTGCTTCTTGTCTGGGTTTCTATTGTTAGAATATTCTATGCATTTTTACTGCTTGTGCTAAGGTAATGAAAGTGTAGAGTATAGAAGACATTAGAGGTTTCCGTACTGTCCCATTTTAAGATCTACATTTGGCCTTGGCTTAGAAACATCACAAATAATTCAGACAATGCAGTAATGCTTAAAGGGTCAGTCCATGCAAACTCTGTGTTCGTTTTCAGTAGATTTTGGTGAGTTGGACATCCACCATCTTATTCTCTGTCTTTGGAATTCCAATTATTAAAGCTATTTAGATTAAAAAAACACAAGCATGCCACTTGAGTTCTCAGATCTCCCCACTGCCGCAGCCCAGGAGCAGCAGGAGGAGTGAGACTCAATGACAGGGAGGTAAAGCTAGGAATTTTGGTGAGATGATCTTGATTTTTGGATCTCCAGCTATGCACAGGCGATGGTTGATATAGCCACCTGCTTTAGACACATTGCTGAAATATCAGATTATGGTAAATACATTATTTATGCAATAACATTGATTGATCAATCATCAGGGCATGATTCATACACATAGTACTGAACCAAAGTTATGTATCCACCACATATTACATATCTGATCTGGGAGCACAATGCTCTCAGCCTAAATGCTTCAGGAAAAAGTGAAACCATTATTACTTTTATAGTTTTTCCTATACGGAAGATACTTTTTCATGATATTAACCTTCATCTTCCCTTGTAAGTTTCCTTGCTATCATTGCAATTGGCCTAACAGTTTACATGACAATAAAACCAGTGTATCTAGTCTTCCCCTTTTTATGGGGAAGGAATAGGGCTCATTCAGATTTTGCTGCATTGCAGTATTGCACATGTGCTAACATGTATTGTAATAGGGCAGCCTAGGATGGGCTTGCAAAACACCAGAAAGCCCAACAAACATACACTATTTTTGGTAATGCAGAGCACCACAACACTTGGCAATGCATTGTGATGCCCTGCAAAGCATGTGCAGTGGCGCTGTGTTGTCTTAGTGTATTGGCCCCATTATTCACTATCGTACATAACATGCATTAACTTGTGATAGTGCAACACAGTGGCAAAGTGTGTTTTGACCTTTAGACCGCATTCACACTGAAGCAGCACGACGTCGGGGGCGACCTGTGAAGTCCCGTGCACCGCGACATCGGCGCGACTTGCACGGACTTCATATAATGAATGTCTATGCAAGTCGCTCCGAGGTCACCCCGAAGTAGTACAGGACCCTTTTTCTAAGTCGTAGCGACTTGTGTCGCTCCTATTAGAACGGGTCCTGTACCAGTCAATGGACCACGAGGGACCGACAAGTCACCTGACAAGTCGCGGTAGTGTGAATGGAGCCTTAGAACTCCTGTCAGAGTTTTACTGATATCTGGGGCTCAGTTATAGAGATTTGCCCTTACTCCCCCTTTTCACTAGTGATTAAGTGAAGGAACTCTTCAAAAACAACACAGACAGTAAAAAGTCTTATTTTAAATTCAGCAGGGGAGAGTTAGAACCCCTGTCAGCTTTTTGTTTTACTGTAGATTTTTCTTCACTTCATGCCGGGTCATTCATTGATCCCAACACAGGAAGTGAGGGGAAATTTCTCAAAGCCAAGATTCACACTATCATTCACATGTGAATCGCACCGCATTCCTGTGCAATTCACATGCGATTCAGTGCAATGCATTTGGAGCCTATTCATTTTGAATGGGCTCAAATTGCACCGCATCACATCAAAAAAGTGCAGGCACCTTTTTTGGAGCCACACATCAACCGCATCACGTGTTTTTTTTGTACAATGCGATCTGGTACGAGCAAACTGCACTGCGTTTGCACTCCATTTGGGGTGTCATTACCTTTGGAATGACATCCACAGCAGATCACAAATACAAATTGCAATACAATGCGGGAAATGCACAGGGATTGCTGCGTTTCCTCCAACGCATATGTGTGAACCTAGGCTAATGGAGCCCCTAATAAAAGTAAAACTGGACAGGGTTGCCAACCTTTGCCCATTCTATCCAAAACTAAGAAAAAATGTTTTGCCTTTACATACACTTTAAAGTCTCAGTCCAACGAAAGCTGATATGTCAAAATCCTGAAAATCCTGGAGGCCTGTATTGGTCCCAGGAATGCACACCTGCTGTGGATAATATGAGGGTATCCCACTCTCCCTGCTGGAATTATTTATTTTATATCATGGATAGTTCAACAGGGAGTGTGTGAGCACACAAAGATGGGAACATCGAAATCTCCCAGGTGGACAAGAATAAAGTTGGGAATTGGCATCAAGATCTCTCAATTTGCTTGTTCACGACATTTTCCCTGCTCTAAAGTTGCCCCCTAGTGCAGCCTTGCTCAGCCTTTTTACCCCAAAAGAAACCATAAAATCATTTTTATGCCAAAGCGAACCTTTACCAAAACAAATTTATCAGGGTTCATTTGTAAAAATGCCTGTTATGTTGGTGGTCAGAAGGAAGACTGCAAACTAAAGCTGGTCATAGACTGTTTAAATCTTGGCCAGTTCAGCAGGAACCCAAATTCGAACCATGTATGAGCAGGCTGCATGTACCCAAGTTGATACTTCTAACCAAGTTGGTACAACCAGCCTGTTGGATTTTGTATACAATTACTGTTAGCGGTTGGTATAGCCACTAGCAATAATCACTGTGTTCTCCTGGTGGGGATGGCTTTCTCTGCTCCCCCTGCCAGGAGAACACAATGGCTCCGCAGGAGGGATTCCCCTGTCAACACTGTCTGTGTTGATAGGGGAATCAAGCAAATTAAACCTGTGGTTGCAGGAAAGAAATTCACTCTGTCTATAGCCGGCGTTACAATGGTGGTCAGAATGTCACCCTTATGCCCCATACACACGTGCAGATTATCTGCAGACTTTTGTCTGCAGACTTACCAAAACCATATAATATGAGGTCAAACCTAAACACTTTCAATTTGTATGCAATCCGGCAGGCCCTTGCACTACATAGAAAAGGTAAGTCTGCAGACAAAAGTCTGCAGATAATCTGCACGTGTGTACGGGGCATTACAGACAGCTGCAAAACAGAAATTGGTATCATGGATTTTTGAGTACCTCCATAATTGGGGAGTTTGAGGTCCCACTTACCCCTTTATCCCATTTTTTCACATTGACATTTTCCTGGAAGTTGGTACCATTGCTCTATATATTACTATAGGCATCCAATACAGAAATTGGTATCATACTTACCGTAACTATCTTTTCCTGGTTCCTACTCATGGCAGCATACATGTCAGGCACCAGGAAAGCAGAAAATTGTATCATACTTACCGTAATTTTCTTTTTCTGGTGCCTATCCTTGGCAGCCTACTGACATGTATGTTGGCATGGCGGCACCAGGAAAGATAATTGGTGTCATACTGATGATTTTGCCAAGGAACTATGCAGGCAAAATAAAGTCAATCAGCCCCTAGGAACCACTAGAGGAGCCCTAAGATTCCACAGAACCCAAGTTGAAAATAGCTGCCCTAGTGTGTTCTTAGATCTTCTTTAAAGACTTGTGTAAAACACCTGTGCAAAAAGATCTTGGCATGGCCATATGCTTTGTTTTATTTTTAGTCCATTGCAGCTGGTGCTGCAGAAATAGCAGTAGACTGCAACACTAGCACTCAATATAAGCCTCACTTTAAGGGAAAACTTGGCTCTGCACGCAGGTAGACTGAGGTTGTCACTATACCAGTTATATGTATTTGAAAATTATAATCCTGCATTTTTAAATAGCAGTTGTGTTTGGAAGGACGCCAACAAAGATGTTTGGTTTACAATGCGTTCTTAAGTTTCTCTTCCTTTTTTTTCTCTTTCCAGCCGACCAAAACCCAACATGTCTGACACAGAGGAAGTGTAAGTATCTAAAACAGAATGCGTTGCTAAGTAAACAGCGGTCAACACAAGCATTTTTGTATATACATATGAAAAATACGCAAACACCCATCACACACCCACATATTGACCATTTGGACAAAGAGGAATTAGCTACAACAGTGTTTCTCAAACTGTGAGACTAGGCTTCTGTCTAAGCTAGTGAGGCATGATAGTCTTTAGATTATAAAACATATCTAACATTTTTACTTTTATTTATTGATTTTTTATTTTTTCTACACTTTTTATTTAAAATGTGTGCATAAAATGGACAACAGATTGATTTTAGTCCACATCTTGAAGCATGTTTAATTTTCACTGATAACCTATAAGATAGGTAAGGTCAGGGTGACATCTAAGACAAGTGCAAATAATTCTTACTGGTCAGCATTTGCCTTATTTTAGCTGCATGCCTAATAGTGTGTCTTGTTATTGCTCATTTATGGGCTTATTTATTAAGAGTCAATGCAAAGAGCAATGATGAGGCACATAGTGAAGTCATAGCTCTCCTTATTTGGAGGGACTGTCCTTCTTTCGGAAAAAAAATCTCCAAATTTTGGTCTGGTGCTTAGACCTCAATAATGTCTTAATAACCCACACAGAAGAAAAATATATTTAAAATATATTTTTAAAAATTTATTTTATCTTAATTTATTTTTCCCAAATATATTGGAAATATATTTGAAATGCTACAGTTTTGGCCATATTCAATATATTTCTAAAAATTTTTCCCTAAATATATTGGAAATATATTTTTCTTCCATATGGGAATTATTGGTAATTATTATGAATTTATTTTTTTTTTTACCAAGAGCTTTATACTACAGTAAACCTTTTATCCAACCTCATTTGCTATATTTATTAAACAAAGTAGTGAACATAAGGACTTGTGGGTTTGACCAGTCATTTTTTGCTTATCAGTTCTTCATGGTCCCGGGATGTGTTCTTTGCTTACATACTATGAGGTTGATTTACTAAAGGCAAATAGGCTGTTCACTTTGCAGGAGGACTTTAACTTAATTTATTGAATGAAATGAAAATTCACTTTGCAAAGACTGCCCAATCATATGTTAAAAAAAAAAAAAAAAGTAGTATTTTTGTTTGAACATGATTGGATGATGGAAATCAGAAGAGCTTCACCTCAATCCCTAAGATAAGCGAAAATTTGCCTGCAGAGTAAAAATTCCCTTGAAATGTGAGCAGTCCATTTGCTTTTAGGTTAATCAACCCCTTTATGTTAAAATATATTCCTCTTTCTTTTTTAAAAGTTTGGAGTTATGGTGTAGTACCAAATTAAATTTTAAATTACAGAAAGATAATTTTTTTTTTTAATTGTTTTTATTAATTTTACAACCTTTTTTTTGTTTTCTTTGCTTTTATGGACTTTAGAATCAGAAAGATGCATTCTTAAGCTAGTCTTTTTTTCGTTCAACCCGCTAGGTTTTACAAAAAAAAGACTGACAGCTCAAGTCAGAGCTGCTGTACTAACAATCTGATGTTAGTACAGTGATTTCCCCTGCTGAGCTATTGTGTTCTGACAGGTGGGCGCCCCCCCCCCCCCCCGGCAGAACTTTCCGGTCAGCGCTCTCAGCCATTGGCTGAGAGAGCTGATCAGGATCTGGTTAGCAGATCTTTTTCGGTCATGAGCCTTTGACAGAAGTCGGCTGCTATACACACGGACCAAATATCAGCTGGTTTCTATTGAACTGGCCCATGCGGGCCGACATTTGGCCCATGTGTACCAGGCTTCACTGGCTAGTGGTTCAACACTTTCTACACTGGCCTCATCAAATAAGTCCAATGGTAGTCACATCCTAAATACATTTTGATTTTGATACTTAATGTTTTTTTTGGAATAAGGAAATAACTGTCTCTTCCCATTTTTCTTTCTTTTTTTTTGTTCTGTTTATTTTGTTTATTTCCTGCATCAGTGATCAGGTGGAAGGTGAGTACGGAGCTGTACAACCTATGCACCTATGATATTGCATGCTAGTTAATGTTATAAATTTCTTTTTTTTCATAAATTTAATACATTTCATAATTTCATAAATTTCATATTTTTTTTCATAAATGTCATGACTTTGTACTCAGGGCAAGAGATTTGTGGCTTTCCAACTGCTGCTGGAATGCAATACCCAGCATGAACTTTACCAAGCATGCACTATTGCCAATCAGTATTTAAAGATAGCCACAGATTAAATGAAGTCATGTGATGATTAAAAATCAAAAAAAGTTTTTTTTTATGATTGAATGCATGTTATTGGGCTGCAAATATTTCTCTGCAAATAAACTGATATTTTAATATATTTTCATTAGCCAGGATTTATTTAATATTGTATTTGGCTTTAACCACATGTCTATGCTGTGTCTTAGATATGACGTAAAGCAATGATATGGAAATATTTGAAATATGTTTATATAATTGCACTTGTATGGGACTGCCTGATAGACTTAGATGTTGTGAATGATGATCTTTGCATATATACTGTATTTATATTTTATATTTGCTACATTTAATAATGTTTCCCTTAGAAAACTTATCTATATTTAACTCTCCTTTTCCCTTTCTGGTGTCGTCCTCCTCTATAACACTGTACTACAGTATGAATATCCGACCTCAAGCACCCCACCTAACAGTAGCACATGTTTTATGGTTATCCTAAAATGAACACAGACGTAGCACATCCTTTTTTTAACCTGATGCTGAACTCAGTCATCCTGGCAATCGGCTATTTTGGGTCGACACTAAAATCTGTCTACATAGAGATAGTGTATCACTTCCAATGCCATAAGAAAAATGGAACAGAACCCTGCGTATTAATAGCCGAAGGAAGGAAAAATGAATAGTCGTAAAGTAAATGGCAGCTGGACTCTATACTGAGACAGCGATAGGAGTTCAACAATAGACACTTACATTATAATTGCTCCTATGATAGATAGATAGATAGATAGATAGATAGATAGATAGATAGATAGATAGATAGATAGATAGATAGATAGATAGATAGATAGATAGATAGATAGATAGATAGATAGATAGATAGATAGATAGATAGATAGATAGATAGATAGATAGATAGATAGATAGATAGATATACAAAATATCCTCCGATTTTTCTCTCTCATGCTCAGCGGTCATAACCGTTTTTATTTGACAGTGCATAATGTTCACAAAATTTCTCTTCCGATTTTTTTTTTTTTTGGGACATTTGTTCCTAGACTTTGGGTCATCAGCAACTTCAGATCATGCGCGGTCTTTCGTATCTGATTTTTCGCGGATGAAATGCATACACAATATACGCAAATTGGCCGTCTGGGGACAGGCGATAAAAATAAAATTTCGGCATCGGCTGCTGAAAGTTGTGTACACACTAGCCAAAAATCGTACGATTTTACCTCGGACGGGAATTTTCAGCAGATTTACTAGTAGTGTGTCCCCACTTTAATGAGGCTAATTGACATGTGCAATGTTAAGGATAACCCTAAAACCTGTCCTGACAGTTTGTACTCACTCTTCAGACTTTCTTTGATACATGTTCCTTCATTGACCTATTCTTACACCTATTCCTGTGCTTGGATAACATTTTTTTTCTATTTCTCTTATTAACATGTTATCTTCTACCTTCTGATATTCTCTCTCTTAGCCATACCACCATTGTAATCCAGGCCTATATAATGAATGTATCTTATCCTCAGCTGCATTCAGTTTGTGCACGGTCAATATTAAACAGTGACTGCTCCTTTTTCATCTTACTAACAGGGTCCACTCCCGTCTGCTGACCACTTTATGAAATCTGTTCATTTTGAATGACTTTGACTTTTACCTAGGGCTCTTTTGCAGCTGCAGACTCTTCTTGTATGGTGTATATATGTCCTAAATGTGTTACACTGTCAGAGACTGCTATGATGTTGTTCTGAGTATTATACATGTCTCTTGTTTATACGTGTTGTACTGTTTATTTGGAACTGTAAGAGGAATTAAAATGTACCTTCCAAATCCAATCAATTGACTTTAAAAATTTATATAAAATATTTTAATTTCTCTTATGCACTTGAATGTTCTTTTGATTTTTTTGCAGATCAGTGTGATGCATATCAATGTGATATAGGTTGTCTTTATGTTTTTCTTTTCTGCTATTAAAGACTGAGGGTTATCTCTTCTGCCACTTAAACCCAGACAGGTCAAATACAATAAATGCAATTTGTGAGAATGCAGGTCTTTTATACCCAGAGACAAATGATAATGGCAGCTTGGAGCATAACCCATCAGCCATACTTTTTGGCCATGTCTGGATTTAGGGTGGAAGTTTTGGGAATCGCAGTCTGTTTGTTGTCCTTTTGTTCTTGTTGACGTTGCTGTTTTATTTTCTTTTATGTCTACTCAACAGAAGAATACGAAGAAGGTAAAATGGGTCAACTTACTAAATTCTTCATCGCTGACCACCAGACCTTAACTCCATAACATTGCAGGATCGAATGGATCAGCGGGATCTCACTAATGTTTATCATGTCCCCTAACCCTTTCTCTGCCCGACAAGTCCATCATAGTGCAAATTTGATGTTTCTTTACACCGGATAGGTTATGGTGCCAGCTGATATATTATATATTCAGGCCTTCTTTTTAGTAAGGCAGTGCAACAGGTGATGTGTGCCCCATGCAATAGCCAATCAGACTTTATCTTTTATGAGTTTAGGGCGGACAGAGGCACTAAGAGATAAATACTGATTGGTTGATATGGGGTTTTGCATACAAGGACCATCAAATGTCAATGGGCTGTGTCACTAAATATACCGTGTGCGTATTTCTGCAGTGAAAAGAGTTAATTCTTTCATATATCTGTTTTATTTTTAACTTTTAACTGTTGACCCTATTGTAGATTTTACATTTTTAGTTCACTTTTTCCCTTACCTTATTTTATCCTTGTTCCCATTCATGGCGATAACAGATAATACTTTTATTTGCATTGCTGATAGTGATAGAGCTCAGAAAAGTTTGGGCTTAATTTAAAAAAAAAAAAAATCTGGCTAATGATTTATGATTTTGATCTGAAACTATATTATTGGGTTTCGAGAAAATCTCAACTTCTAACTAAAATTCTCAATCAACTAGCCATTTTATCAAATTTATGTTCTTAATTCATGAGGAACCAATAGTAAGAGTAAGCCATAAAGTAGAATTACTGAAAGATAATTTATGCTGATGAGTGGGAATGATGATTTATTTAGCATGACATTTTATCCAATCACAGTTTTTACTTTAACACCATCAAGTGTTCCACAACTTTATATGTAACTGAGTAGTCGTAGGAGTACCCGCATGTCACTACTTGTTTGTATCCTAGTCTGATGAATGAAACAATTGTCTCTGTTGCCAAGACAATTGGTCTCTCCATTTTTGGTTTCCATGAAACATGAAGGAGAGAATGAGATTGGTAGGTAACTTAGACACTTGTCATTTTAGAGAAATTCATTCATAAGGACTGCTGTCTCTTGTGATACTTTTCAATGTTTTTGGTTGTAGTGATTGTAGAGCAGCTGCTTGGTGTAATCTGTTACAGGTTGTGCTTATTTCTAAGGTACCGTGTGATTTAAGCAATCCTGTGCTCTGTAGGTCTCTGTTGATGGCTAACCTGTTCTGTTTGTCTATTTTCTTGCTTCTCTGCCCCGCTCTTGCTACACTGTCAAAATGTATGAACAGAGGAGGCACAAGAAGGTATGTACTGCTCTCTTGGTCTAGTTTATTAGTTGGGTCAATGTTTAGCTAGTGGGATATGTTGATGTCTACTGTTACCGAAGGAACAAAAAATGATTCATGGAGGTCTCCAAACTGAATTAGCTATCTATATGAAGTGTCTGAATCATACATAGAATAAAGTGATATTTATAAGTTGGGAAGATACCATATCACTTCTCCCCTTAGGGCTCTTTCACACGGGCGCTCCGTATGTCTGTATATCATGCTATTTTTTTGCGGATGATATACGGACACAATGTATGTCAATGGCATTGCAGATGTCTGCGGATGACCATCCGCTGACATCCGAATTTCGTCCTTTCAGTTCTGTTCCGTTTTTTGGAACGGAACAGAACCCTATTTTTTCTTCTGTTTAAAAAATGGAAAGGACAGTAAATCGAATGTCAGCGGTGTCATCAGCTGACATCCGCAATTTCATTGACATACATTATGTCCGTATATCATCCGCAAACGGATGGGATGATATGCGGACATACGGACCGGATGGCGTCCGTAAAAAAAAAAAAAGTGCCGGAGCGGATCGCAATACGGTCCGCTCCGTGTGAAAGAGCCCTTAGTGAGAGCATAAGCCATACTTAATAAAGTACTTGAAGGAAGAACTGCCTACAGCAACAAATCTGTCTTTCCATTTCTGGTTGGTATGGACCATCTCTAGACAGTCTGGGTGCAATACCAAAGAAGTCAGGTTTAGAGGGGCAGCAAGCTGCTTATTTCAGCAGATTAGTCTTCATTTCCTATTGTTACCTACAATAAAATTAAAAGAAATCTGAATACTGAGCAGATAGTTTGAGTAGTAACAGTTTTAAAAGCATTTTTACTACGAACTTTAAAAAGCAGTGTAATATGTTTATACATTTTCTAACTGCACTTTTATTTCGACCTTGATTATCTACACATGGTTCATTGCCCATTACCACAACAGTTTTTGGCATATGTACACAATGGTGTGTAGTTATTCATTCTGAATGGCACCCTAATTCATATATTTATTGTAAAAAGCTTAGACCCGAACCACAACACACAGATGTTAATGCGCTGCGGTGCTCTGTGCTGTTAAGAAGTATTTTTTTTAATTGCATTGTAGCTCAATAAAGCTGATAGAATACCAGCTTTAAAAAATGTCTCTCTATAACAAAAAGCTCTCTTGAAGAGCTACAGTGGTTGTAGAATCTTCAGCATGTGCTACCCTTTATGGAGTTTCAGGTGCCCACGGGGCACTGCGGTTTTATCTGCCAGTCCCTTCAATACTACTGTGTCCTGTATTGAAATATAATCCAGTGCATAATAGCAAAGTGTACAGATGGGAACTGGCCATCCCAGGGCTGGCCCAAGACATAGTGCTGCCTGGGTCCAAGAATGAAATTCTGCCCCCCCCCCCCAAAAAAAAATCACACCCACCAAAAGACCCCCACATCCATTATTTTATATAAATATAAAAATTATATATACTGTTATCTTCTTCCATAACTCACCACCGGACCGATCCACCAAACACCCACTGTCTGTCCTCAGTCTTCCTGTCACTTCTGGGTCTACTGCACCCACCGCCCTAGAAGATCCAGCCTGCCTTGCATGAGATGGAGTGCGCTGATGTCTGACATCACTGTGCACACCACAATCACATGAGGGACGTTCCCCAGAGAAGACGCTTCGCCTCCTCATGCTCATCAGTTTGCACTACAGGCGGCAGTATAAGATCGGGAAATGCTGCCCATAACGCGCCGCAAACTGATGACACACAAAACTGCTGGAAAAAAAATCCTGGGAGCCAGTTTGCTGCCCCTCTCCAAGTGCTGCCTGGGTCCAATGGACCCAGCGGGACCCATGGTAGGGCCAGCCCTGGGCCATCCAACCCTAAAGTGTTGGATAGTGAGGATTCTTCCCTGTAGCAGGTCAGATGTGTCCTTTTTTTACAGGGAGGCTTTATTTTACAGCTTTTAGTGTAGCATCTGAGTCTCTGTAAAGTAAATAGGCTTAACACACCTTCAAGGCATAAAAAAATGACATGTTAATGTGGGAAAAGATGTGAATAGAGCCTAAAATAAAGAGGAATTGTTTTGATGTCTATAGGATTTATAGGTTTTGGTAACAATACTTTACAGGGTGGAGGTGGTACTCAACAAAATCTGGTCAAGGTTGGTTGTCAATAGTTTAGTACTTGTCCATCACTAGATAGAATCTCAGACATAACACTCTATATAACATTCTGCGCTATGTGCCATGTACTTGTGTGTCTGTTAATGCTATTTGTAGCAGGGGATAAACCTTGCATCTTATCTGGTGCTTCTCCGCTCTAATTCCTATTCTTCTCCTTAATTTTTAACCTGCACAGTAGAAGAAGTCCATGAGGAAGGTATGTGGTCTGTTCATCATCATCATCATCATCATCACTTCCCATAATCTAGGGTGACTCACCCAGGAATTTGAGTGTCCTTATAGTCCAAATTCCCTAAGCATATCTGAAATCAGAGGTGACCAAATGCAGGGTAACCAAAATGCTTAGTTCCATAACCTGGCTACTCTGCAAAGTCTAAATACACATCATTATACATGGTCAGGTCACCCTAGTGCTTGATGCCTGCATTGATGACCTCTTTCCTAGGGTCACGTATCATCTGATAATTTGGATTGTGCTTGCTGGCATCCATATGAAAGTAGATGCATGAAGCACGCTATGGCCTTGACACCAAGTGATGAATTTTGCATCTTGTAGTCATTGCTGAAACAGGACAGTAATATTCACTATTGTTAAGCATCCACAATGCTTCCATGCTCTGTGGCTCAGCCAGGGGATGTTTACTACTGAATTCAGTGCCAGATACTTTTCTGGTACTACATATAATAGAAGATACTATTCTATAACCCTGCTTTCTATAAGTACAGCATGAACATATACAATTTGCATCATAGGCCATGCTTTATTATTAAAAGCATTGTTCTTGCAAAGTTGTGTTTCCACAA
Organism: Pelophylax lessonae; assembly: GCF_965119305.1. Lineage (NCBI taxonomy): Eukaryota > Metazoa > Chordata > Amphibia > Anura > Ranidae > Pelophylax > Pelophylax lessonae. Next base: position 76,849,651 of record NC_138777.1, read on the forward strand.
AGTTTGGTCAATTGTGTAGCACTGTTGCCTTGCTAGCTATTGTTGCAGTAACTGGATGGTCATGGCTAAAATGTGTCCATAAGAGGTCACAACCCTTCCTGCTTCTCTGCAAGTTCATTTTTCACCTCCCCCTCATTCTCATCCCCCCCCCCCAATAGTCAATGCTCTAGCTGTCAAAATATGTCCAATAAGGTTGTTACTCTTACCAAAATTTTCCTGGAAGACAAGGAAACAGAGTGATCCAGTCCAGTAGTGAAAACTTAATTCCCAATTCCCAAATGAAAGCATTTCTAGAAATGTTAACTACTGTTAACATGCATTTGGATTTGCCATGAAAATCCCTTTAACTTTCTCTGTACAGCAAGCCTCACTTGATGGAATGTAGATGGCTATAGTGTTTTGGCTGCTGGTCTTGGGTGCACAACTGCAGAGTCAAGTTGCACGCAGGTTGACCAGCTGTGCTATACATAACAGTGGTCAACTCCCAAGAGGTCACCAGATTTACACACATAAACAGTTTACAGACTGTCAAAATGGTACCAGCAGATCATTTCCTAAAGCAGTATTAAAGCCAAAAACATTGTAAAGCGCTGCGTAAATTGCTGGCGCTATAGAAATCCTGAATAATAATAATAAAAAAGCAAACATTTATTATATTACAGCTTACCAATCATTAGATGTAATGGATGAATTTGTTTCCCTTTTTAGGCTTTATTTCTTCTTATTTCATCTGGTGATCTGACCAGTAAGACTGTTGTTTTTCTCAACAGAAAAGCTCTCTTGCAGTTACAGGGATGAGACAGACCATTTAAAACTGACAGGGGTGCTAAAAATGATCAGCTTTCATTTATTTATGTAATACTTTTATCCCAAAAGGAAAAAAAAGTATTAGCTGTAGATCAGCTTCAATTTGTTAGCGTATTTAAATATGCTAGTACTTCTTACACTTCTCTCCCCCAACGCTGACAATGCTGCTGTCCAAATCTGACCCTGCGCTCATTTATCCAGTGTGGTGTCTGTATAACGCAGGAGGTAGGTTACTGGGCAGAACACCATGGAAAACAAAGGGAGGAAAGCTTAAAAAAGAAAATGAAAGCAGCCACCGCATTCAATGATTGGTAAGCTGCAATATATTCAGTTTTTGGTTTTGGGTTTATTACTACTTAAACTATAAATGAGCAATCCAGATGGACTTGACCTTTCTTTCCAAAAAACTTTAAAAAGCCTGGACTTCAAATTTAAATCAGTAGACTATCCACCTATTAATGAAATATAACGCTAGAGCAACTATTTTTCATACATCATCCATTAAATCCAGATTTTTGCCATGTACCATCTAAGATGGATATGTAAGCAACCCCCAATGGCTCATGTCCCGCACTTTGGGAAACACTGCTGTAAAAAATTGACTGTGCATCCTCTTATGTACTGTTATGCTTTGCTTTCATGTCCTCCTTCTCTCTTCTTTGCTTGCTGCTAATATTTCCTTCTGCCCTACCCCTATCTGACTCTGGCTATTGTGTGACTGCTTGAACTATAATCCCATGCCTCTGCAATTTGCTTCTGAAGAAGAAGAGTCTGCACAAGTTGAGGAGGAGACAGTTCAAGAAGAGCAAGGATATGAGGGGGCCGAGGAGGAAGGTAAGACTGTTAACCAACCTTCCTCAAAGGTCGATATTATATATCTGGCCTCCAATAATGGCTCTGCTTCTCACTCTATCCATCTGAATGTGTGGATGATGCACAGAAGAGAATATTCCTGAAACTATGGTACCTTTTCCCCTTTAATACAAGCAACTCTTGGGTAAAGGATAAAATATCCTGATTGCACTGCCATAGCAACTATGACTCCAAGTACAACTTCAAGATTGACAAGGATACGATTTGCCATGCCTCTGCTTGCTTGAATGTTGTATTGCATGGCAACTGCATTTGTCACACTGAAACAATGGGACAGACCAGTATATTTTTACAAATCTGAAACAAAACCTCATAAAAGTAGGCTTTATTTAATTGTGCAAGGGGCTGTGGTGTTTGGTGAGTCCCCAGTAAACAATCAGAAATCCACTTTCATTAGACTAAAGGCGCTTTTCCACTGCATGGAACCGAATGGTTTGGCTCGCTTTTGTGCTTTTCCACTGCTGGTACCACATGGTATGGTGTAGGAACGGTTCGGTACGGTACGGCGGCACTTTTCCACTGCATGGAACCGAACGGTACGGCTCTCAAAAACAGTACCACCTTCCAAGAGGTACCATACCCGGTACCATATCCC